>NC_135066.1:8465000-9715000 GCF_051401765.1 Calliopsis andreniformis
GTTGATATACGTGAAACTGCTGTTTTAAATGAGAACAATTATGGAAAAGGGTTTTTCAATTCCAATTTCTTTATTCAATCAAAGTTATCATTCTGCGTACATATTCGAGACTATAAGACAAAACGATATGCATAAATTGTATTTAAAAAAATTAAGTTTATGATTGAACAAGATAGAATTTATCTTTTTAGCAGAAGCAGATGAAATTAGAGGAACTTTATAAGCAAATATATTTGGTGTATCTACAAAATATGTTATTCTTATATTTCATTAGATCTTTTACATTTACAGGTACAAAATTTTATCCTCGGGGACAAACTTCGTACATTTGAGAGGACCTCTTCGTCTTCGTTTTGGAACTGTGTCTGTAACTACCTCATCTCTTTTCTTTAATGGTTGCAAACCCATCTCCTTCTTACATACCTGTAATTAATAATCCAATCTAAATAATTTCGAACTAATCATATTCCAATCCAAGAAATATTTGAATATGTTTGTAGGTATACTTGTATAGCTTTAACAATTGGATAGAGAGGTCTGACGCCTGTAGATTCGTTAAGCACTTCTTCTGCATAAGTGAGGACTCTCTGATTTTCTTTTTCAATAATTTCCTTTGTAAGTATAGTATCATCGGCAAGAATCCTTTCTTCTTCTCGTTTTGCATCGTTTTCAATCTGAAAATACATCAAAGAATGGAATACTTGAATAATACCACTACAATTAATAGTAGATATATATGAGTCGCTTATTTGCCAAATCGATTAACTCCACAAAATAAAAATATTGATATTTACTTTAAGTTTTAAGCATATGCTTTCATATGCTTTTTCATATGCAATCATATGCTTTGATACTGAAATTTTTAAAAATTCGAGAAGTAGAGTTAATCACTTCGACTTGTGAATGGTTCATATAAATATTGAATTTTCAAAGATATATTTACTTATTTGGTTATGAAATATTTAATACATTCCCTTACCATGTATTGCTTCAGTGCAGTTGCATATTCCATTTTTTCATTCCATTTTCGTTTTTGTTCCTCAATTTCTAGCTCCTTGTCCTGCTCAGCCTTCTTAAATCTATGCATCATTTCCCAAGCTTTTAGATCCTTCTGTTCTTGAAGCTGTACCGATCTTGTAACTGCTGCTTCTGAGTAATAATCTTGTAACTCTTTTCGTAATCGATCTTCTCGTTCTTTTTTCGCCTTTTGGTTTTCTTGATAATTCGCCTCTTGTTCTTTTCTAGCCTTCTGGAAAATTTGCTCTTCTTGTTCTAGCGATGATGTCATTATTGCACGGTGTTGATCCGCTATTGAAAGACATTTAAAAATTTGTTTATTAGTAATATTTTTTTAATTCATATTATAAAATAGACAATCATAAATGAAACTGTATTAGTTTACTTATTAATTGCGCTCTACGTTCTCTCTCTTCTTTTTCTTTCAATGCTAGTCCCTTGTGCAATTTTTTTATTCGCATTTTAGCATTCTGATAGATCTCGATCGCTCTGTCTTCAAACTCGTCTTCGTGTTTAAGTTTCAGATCGAATTGCTTTTTCTCTTCAATCGCGTCTCTGAAGAATTGCTTCAGCTTTTGTTTCTTATTCCACAACTGCAAACATATTATAGAAAAATTAAAATCAGTGTAAGTAAATATTGTTGATTAAAATATAATAGATTCTGACTTCTTGCATTTCATGTTCCTTCATGTCCTGTAAATATTTATCTGTATTTATTTGATCCTGCTTTTCAGCTTCAAATTCTTCCTTTTCTTGCGTTTCCGTACTTCTTTGGTGTTCTTCTATTCTATTAGTTTCGATATACGATCAAACATTTAGATGTAACGATACATTTCTACTGAGTATTCTACAAACTTACTGTTTTTTTAGCGTGTCAGCATAATTCATTTGTTTCTTTAGCTGTTTCTCAGCTTTTTGCTTTTCTTCTTCTTCGAATTTCGCTACATCCGCTCTCATTAGCTTTACGTAAGCCATTTCTTGCTCTTTATCCATATTTCTAACAGTTTCTCGGAATTTCAGTTGAGCATCTAACTCTCTAAAACACTGTTGAAATCATGCTGAATTATTGATCCATTTCCTTACTCGAGGGAATTGTAATTAATAATGTACATATGATGTAAGTATATTACCTCAGAGACAAGAAGAGCTTGATTGATTTTCCTACAGAATGGTTTTCTGTAAAGAATTAATCTCTTCGCCTGTTTTACTATTTCTGCTCTTTCAGCAGCCTTTCTTTCAGTAGCCTCTTTCACAAACCTTTCTCTTTCTTCTTCAGCTTGCTTTTCTTTCGCTAAACGTTCTTCTCTTCTTCGCTGCTTGATCTCCTATAATCAAAACAATTCCTTTATTAAATATTGCTTTTGCTATTGTCAAACTTTAATGAAATTCTCTCTACACTAGCTGAATATTATGTAAATTTATAAAACGGTAAAGTATGTGCAATTTGATTAAACAGAAATAATCAAAAACGATATAGAAGGTACCTCTACAAGTGGTATAAATACTACTGCCGTCTCTTCCTGTGTTTCTTTTTCAGTTTCGCTAGGTTTTGTAACTTCATTGTCCTTCTTTTGCACAAGTGATGCAGGTTTTGCCGCTGAATGTTGAGAATCTTTTGAAGTTTTTGATTTAGAGGAATTTTTCGGATTCTGTTAAAGAAATATTATTTTTATTTATAAACATTATGTGATACTTGTTATGTGTAATAAGAGATATTATTAATTCTGTAATTAGTATGTGTTAAAACAATAAAAAATTGATGAAACACACTTTAACAGTTTTTGTTGCCTCCCGTGGTTTTTGATGACACGTGGTAGACACTGTGGAGCAAACGACTTGACTTTGGACCATAGTTATAATTTAATAACCTCGGTATAAATATTGCTATTCACAAATAGCTGCTATGTGAAGGACTGAAGCGAACTAAAATATGATACACGTGAAATACGCATTGGTTGCCTATAATGATATTGCGGACAACTTTAGCCAAAGTGTCGTCTTGGAAACTAAATTGTAACAATCGATACGGTTCAACGAAGAATTTAGTATCGTTTCTAGACCGAATAAAATGCTAAGGAAACTAAGCTATTTGTGTAAAACGTATATTATACCTACATATGCGTATCAAACATAATTGCATTTCATGAATTTTAATAATTGCAATTCAGAGTACATAAAACATCTTGCCCATAATGACATGTATATGTAATATGTACGTTCAAAACTTCTAAACGTTAATGAGCACAGCTTTTCTATAATGACTTACTATTACAATGAATTATATAATCTATTTATTGAATGTTATCTTAAGATTCAAAGTGATCCAAGATTTCAAATATTCCCGGAAATAGGGGATTTAATTTCCTGCCTGTTGGGGCTCTGTGATCTTATTCCTTAGATTGAATCGATAATGCTGAGAGTGATACAATCGGCGATATACTGTATGCATTTCATGCTGCATGCTACAATATGATGATGTCGATACTACAAGGAGTAAACCGAATAGATCGGACGAGTGATGCCACAGACGAGTACATAGACCATTTTTTAATTTTTAGACTCGCAAAATTTAGATGACCATCGAAAGAAGATATGAAAGAAGGATAAATTCCCATATTTTTATTTTTATTAAACTCATAGGGTTTAGATAATCATCGAATGGAGATATGAACAAAAAATTTCAATCAAGCGTTAATTCATTCAATCTCGTTTAAAAAACGAAAAGAAATATGCCAACATCACGCGGTGTTCCCAGGCGGTCACCCATCCAAGTACTGACCGCGCCCAACGCCGCTTGACTTCGGTGATCGGACGAGAACCGGTTTTTTCGAACGTCGTATGAACGTTGACAAAAATACGCCTTATTTAATACCGTGATATACGAAATATCTGTTCACAAGTACTCCAAAAAAAGGTAAAAATTATTTTTTTTAAAACAAACAAATAGCAAGTAACGTTTCTAGAAACAAAAGGGTGGGGGGATTTGTGAATAGAGACTGTAGTTGGTTTATCTACTTATATTATCTCATGCTTCACGATAAAAGGTATCATGATATCATGACTCGTGGGTATCGTGAGTAGTGATAAAATCGATTCCGATATTATTTATAATATTCAAGCTATTCTTCAAGCAGTGCCTACCGCTGGTCATCATTCATGACTAGAGGGCGCTAAAAACACTCTCGAAATTCTAAGTCGATATTACAGAAACCTGCAGATAGGAAATGACTATATCGACTCAGCACCATTATAATTCTAATTCCAACCGCCCCGGAGTCTGCAGTGCTGCACTGTTATTTTATGCAACAGCTGCTAAAGTTGGTCGTGACAGAGAACTGAGAATGGGGCCATACGATCGACTAGATAATATCTAGTACCAGATTATTATCTGGTCGGTGGTTTTACTAGAAGGAAGTTACTACGAGAGTAGATACACAGAGAAATAGATGAAATCAATATTCCACAAATCTCTCTTTAAAAACATATTAAAAAAATCTTCTAAGAAGGAAACACTGATATCCCTCGGCGGATGTAATTCAGATGCAGATGCAATCAGCGATCTTCAGATAAAGAGTAAAGAGAAAACCATCCTAAAATCCCAAGAGTATCAAGAGAAATACACCAATAATTGAGGGAGCTTCCCCAAAAACTAAAAAATGATAGAGCACCAACAAAAGAAACAAGTTATAACACTAAGACTATCTTTAAATCTAGTACAAAATACACAGCCATTAGCAAGGACAAAGCCGCCCCAGGTCTCACCACGAGGAGGTTGCTGTGTGGGAGACCCACAGGGAGATAGATGGAAACAAAGTTCCATCGATCTCCCTTTACAAGAATCTTAAACTAACAAGCCTACGACATTAATGGAAGCTAGGTTCCATGCATGCCTTTAGCTTGGACCTTAAAGTAGGAAATTGTCGAGTTATCATTAGGAATGGTTTGATTAAATTAGGCTCTACAGCTAATGCAACCGTGAAATAGACGAGCGATGGTGTGAGCTCTACCACCTTGAAGGCCGGTAGGTCGGAGAGGCGCACGGCACTACATGATTCAGTCAATTGCCCATTGATTCCCTGCTACCACACAGGGGCTACCGAAGTAGGCCTGATTCCGGTAGGCTGACAAAGACAATGTCCAAAAAGCGGAATCGTGTAGTTTCCACAGTCGAGTGTGTCTTTCCACACACCCTACTGTGTCCGTGGCGTCGCTCCTAGTACAGACCCCCAAGGGGAGAACACACTCCACCGACCGACGATTCCACGGTTGGTCACATGCTTCTACCAAGAGAAGCACTTCTACCAAGAGAAGTAGTTTAATGGGACACCTTATATATTGCGTGGTATGGTAGGAATATTTTCTCGTTTGCCTGCACTATCAGCGTGAAAAGAATACGTTTCCTACATCCCCCGCACAAAAATCGCAGAGGACGCTCGAAAACCAGTGGTTTCTCGAGCGGTCGGTATTTCAGAACGTGAGCCACGGAAGTCCATTGAATGTCCAGTCTATCCTGTATACTCGTCTGTGGCCATAGCCACGAACGAACACAGTCGAGTATGTAGGATAGACTGAACACGCACTGCTTTTCTCTGTTCCACGTTTTTGGGGCTGAAAAGATTCAGTACCCCTTTTGTGTCACGCTCAACGTTAGCAGCTGTGCATAAAGTAAGAGTATATCTTTTATAAAAAAACATTAATCTATCAATATCAGTAATGTATCTCTTTAGTAAATAGCATTTTCGTCCATTCCTTGAAATTATAAGGATGAATAAGCAGGATAGTTTAGTGAGATATTTTGTATATTGGATGGTATAGTAGAAATATTATCTCATTTACTGGCATTACCAGCGTCAGTGACAACAGTGACGAAAATGTGTTTTCTACATCCACCGCTCGAAGATCAGTGATTTTTCAAGTAGTTAGCATTTCAGGACATCAGACGCATGATACAAGACTCCATGAGCTGTCCAGTTTATACTATACACTCGTTTCTGATAATGATAAGGCTTATTATTAGTCCCAAAACCATGGAATATAAAAAAGCATTAATTATCAACTTTTTGCAATACTTATCTCGTTTACGCTCGCATATTTTAGTTAAAATCTCTTCATATGCGTATATTTAAAATTTAGAAAAATATTTAAGTTACAATACTACATGAAATACCTCAAAAATTCAACAAAGAACAATGTAGTGACCTCATTGTTCGTCCATTCGTACTTTTTATCTAGTCCATATCGCTTTTGTGGAAAGAAGGAACATTTAAAGATTTTATCCTCATTTCGCTACGTAGCTACGCTTCTCCTTTAAGGTGATTGCTTCTTTCTTACTGCCTTCTTTTCTTCTTTACTCCTCTTTCTTTGTTCTTATCTTCTTGACTCTTGATCTTTTTTCTGTCTGGTTTCTGGTCCAGTTTTTACCTTTCTCTTTTCTTGGAGAGCTTGTCCTTTTCTTCTTTTTGCTGGCAGTACCGGTGTGAGAAAGGCGATCGATCATCCTTCTTCTTCGGATCTCCCATCTTGGACCCCTGATTATACCTTTGATAATCTTACGAGAATTAGTACATTTCTTCAAACCAAGGCCACTCACAATTTCTGAAGAATATCATTCTTTCTCAACTACCTTGCATAACAATGTAGTCAACACAATTTCCTTTGAAAAAGAATTTCCTTCTAGAAAAACCTGCTTCAGAAGCAAATTGTTTACAGAATTAATGTTAATTTAACGTCGTTGATATTTTGATAAATTATTTCATTTCTTCAGAATGTGCCATGTGACGGCCCTTATCATAAGAATTTAAGGAATTCTGTATTACCGATGCTGAAATAGCTTCGCTGCGAGAAGTTTTGGAAAACTGTCGCAAGATGTCCGCGGAGCGTGATCGTGCACCTGTAATGACAACACGTGCTACAGCTGAGTGGCGGTTTCGTTCTCGGAAAAGTGAGTATAATCATATTATAAAGCTGTTTCTTGCTTGCATAATATCAGCCAGCTTTTGCTCCTTGCCTTTTTAAACCTGCTTCTCGAAATGTGCTTCTAAAATCTTCTGTGTATTAAGGTATTTCGCTAAAATGTTCTTGTATTTACTCGACGCTTGCACGTGTGCCGCCAATGCTTCCATAATAAATTGTTGATCAATAATTAACCTTGGTAGAAAATCATCGATAAGAAACTCTTATCACATGTACTATAGAAATAGTGTACAATCTTTGTCGATTACGTTGAAAAGTGTTTCTTGCTGAACGATTACCTGAAATGCAGTAGCAGTCTGATTTCGATACTAACCTAACCCTTTTCATTTGTCGTACGATCGTTACGTAGAACGCCATAATGCGTTAAACGAATGTTAATACGAATAGTGCAGTGCAATGATACTTTGTCGTGTTTTTCGAGTGGTACTTGTTTTGGAATTGTTAGTAATTTCTTTATTATTATAAGTATATTGATAATTTGAAAAAGTACATTGGCTCGAAGTATGGATATTGATTTCGATCTATACGTCACTTTGACATTTTGCAAAGTGAATAAAACTTACACGTCATTTGTTCCTGTACATTTGCTATTAATGTTAAGAGTGTATACTTTATGTGTATTGCTTTTTTCTCAAAAATTCTTTAGTTCTTTTTTAGTGTTTTAAGTAAAACTAAATTGCTCTTGCATTATTTAATACTTCGACTTTTGTTATCATAACGTTACCTACAATATCTATAGAGATAACATTTTTGAATTTTTGTCCTTATTTCGATATAGCCTATTTCAAATGAGTTAGATTAAATAGTTTTGTTTAGTTGTTCCTGAAAGTACTTAAATATATATTTAAATATACAATTGAAATCTATATCTACATATATAGATGCACGCGAAATAAACAAGAAATCGTGTACTAAAAATTATATCGATTGAAATATGTGCCCTTTTAGTACACATCGCAAACGCTGAGCCCTAATAAATATATTTTTGTGAAAGTGCATATTAATAACAGTGACTATAAAGATTTTGTAACGAATAATGCATAATAGGAAACGTAATATCATTTCAGTGTTGTACATTAATAAACCCTATATGTAAGATGAAGTTCGTGTAATAAAGTGTTAAAAATATGTAATTTATTTTATTACTTATATAATTGTACAAATATTTTTTTACAATAAAAGGTTGTATATATATTAACACGACAGAGATGTAGTTCGCCTTTCCCAAATCATACATAATAGATCTATTGCTAATGAAATATATTAAAAATATGCTAAAAATCATGAGCTCTAAAAATCTGTAAATAAATTTTATGCAAAGCGCGTGGTTTGTAAATTACACATATATAATTTACTAAATAAAGACGTTTGCTATTCGGTACTATAAAATTGACAATTGACGAGTTTAACGAAGACATATTGCATTATCACTTAGAATAATTAGTAAATTCAGTACCTATAATTTTGACAAACTTACAAAATTACTGTAACAATGATCTATGTGATTTAATGAAAATGTAATGTCTCCACAATTTATTATTTGTTTTGTTACTAAGCTGAGTATTTGAATCATTTTAGGTGAAGGTGGTTGGTGAGGAAGAAATGTGTTAATTCGACTTCAAAAAAATAGAGAGTGAGTACTTTTTTGTTCCAATTTTGCAATAGTATAAACATATTAAAACTGGTTAATTTCTTGTGCATTTTCGAATTTATATTATGAAACATATTATTCTTTCACATCATTTATTTCGTCCGAGAATTATATTTTTCGTGAACTAAATAATATTAATTAAAAGAGATGTGTTGCTCTTTGAGTAAAAGGGATTTGGTATAGTGGTTAAAGTGGCGCATGAAATGAATGTACATAAGGACTTATCAATGAAACATGTTTATTAAAAAGTCTAGCGTTATTTCCTACATCTACTGTAAATATCACAGGTACACGTTTCTCTATCACAAGATCCTCTTCTCGGTCAAATTTATCCTATTGACAGTTCAAATAGGAATTTAATTTTTCAAGTGACTGTCAAGTTAAAAAATGACATCAGTGACCGAGGAGATACGTACATAACAACGTTTTTGGCGCGAAAAGGTTTTCATCTCGTGTCGATTTCGGCGTCAATGTAGCCTCAATCGTCGCAAGAAAATTGTCAAACTGTGCAATGTTCTCGCGCCAAAATGGACAAAATAAACAATTCTCGATAAAAGTATGATACAAACAATAGAAAACTCTGTCAAGTAAATTAAAGCTTAAGCCACGACGCTTTCGCGCGGGCATATTATTACATCGAGATCCTAGCAGTTTTTAAAAACAGTTTTCCAATTAATGAATTTACAAAATTCAGTGGTCGCTATTTTAACAAGGCTTCTATCACTATTGATATATCCCCCTCCCCTTCCGCATATTCTTTCACTTCAAGTGTCTTGAGCAAATAAACAAATGCTAAGCCTACTTTTCGATTTTACAAATCTGCATTTGCGCGCCCTATAGGCGTTTTGAAGATATTCTTCTTCTGCTTTTTTCCGTTTTCTTCGTTGACCATGAGAAGAAATTCCTCGAAGGGGTTCTTTTCCGCCACGATGTTTCCGCTTTTGAGGACACGCGACTTATTCGCTCAAATCACAGACAAAATTGCAACACAGGTATGGTTCTCCACACGCTGAAATCTTCCCGAAGACTCATCCCAAAGTGATCTGCTTCCATCGTAATGGAGAATCCAGTTGACTGATTCCAAGAACTCAGTTAACTGGGTATGTCATAGCTTTGCTCGTCAAATTCCATGATCTCGATTACCATGGTCTCCAAATGGGCTCGTTGGGTTTGGCGACCTGTAGGAGACCTTGATGGCTCTGAGACATGCTTTCGATGTCTGTTCTGACTGGAGAAGGTTGGCTGGACGCTGGGGTCAGAGGCATCGAGTACTCGTCCGAGCTGAGATCGCTATTCGAAGACGGTGACGATTGCGGCGCGGCTACGTGGATGGTAAGAGGGCCAGTCTTGTCCATGGAATTCAATTTGTGGCCCAGATGGGTCATCAGCTTGGTTCCCAGAGCGACGTCGACACCAGGAGTGGCAGCGAGACAACGGCTGACTTCGTTGGCGCAGTGCGTGTAACCGGCTCTGAAGCGATCCGCGTCGATCACTGGATTCGCCGAAAGACGCTGTTGCCTTTGAAGTTTGTGAAGATGACGCACAGTCAACTCAAGAATGTCGGCCTTTTCTAGCTTCGCCACGTTCTCGCCGTCGCCAGCCAGGGCTGTCACCATCAGGTCTTTGAGCTCGTCCAAACACCGGTTGATTCGTGCTCTGCGTTTGCGTTCTAGCATAGGTTTCATCACCTGAGAATTACAAATAACGAAACTGTTATCGAAACTGTGATAAATAGTAAATCGAAGTATTTCGATTAGGGGGAGATTTCTAATCTATATTTTGACGAATTCCAACAGAACTGTCTTAACGAGAAATCCATTTACAGAAGGCAATAGGTGAATGCAGGGGATTAATGAAATTTAAAAGATGCTTACCTTTCTATACTGATAAGTCCTGGAGATCGGTTGCTCCTGCCCATCGACCATCATGATCTGCTCGTGCATCTGCATGGTTAATCCTTCGGTCAGGGTAATTTCACACACCGATATTGAGAAACTGCACTGATTACGAATGAATTCGTTTGTCGCGAGTCACACTTGCCGCGAAATGTCTCTGATATCACACAGGTTGTTGAGTGGTTGTTTAAAACTGGTTCGTAGTTCGGTGGATTCGAACGGAAACGTATCTCGTACGCGTCTCCTCGAACTTTGTGAACGATCACCGTGATTGTGGTGGCTGTCGGGCGAGGCTGTGGCTTATATAGTCAAGGGCCCTTCGGCAGGGTGGGGTGAGGGGCTGATGTCAGGGTCTCTAGTGGGGGACAGGCCTTCCGTGGGAACGGTCCGTAGAGGTTGGTTCCCAAGCAAGCACACCACCTGTAAGCGGCAGCTGCCAGACACGCGCCCACACCAAGCCATCGTCACCGTTTCTTTGTCCTTGTTGCACCTATCCCTCGAACCCGTATTTCCTACCTCCTCTGATCTTCTTCGGTAAGTCGTGCCATGGTATGCACGGCTTAACCTTCTTCTCTTTCTCTCTTTGCCTCTTTCGACTTGCTGTTTCACGAACGTGTGCTCATACGGAAGGACCCGATATCGGCGTCCCTTTCCTTGTCACGCCGAGCGAAATAGAGAGCAAGAAGGGACGGGAAGAGAGAGGAAGACGGGTAGAGGCTTGATCCTCTTCGTTCCACCTAGCTCTCTTCTTTTTTCATTCTAGTACCCGTGCTACATCTTCTTATCGTGATCTCGTCTTTGTCTCTCTCGTTCGTCGAGCGGTTGCCTCGTCCTTGTCCGAGCAGCAGCCTCGAGGAGCGTGCTGGGCACAAGTCCGGCGTTCTCCCGATTGCAATCCCACTAGTTACACGTTGCTGAATCACAGTACGTGTGTCTATGCTACCAAGCCACCGCGAATTGATACCGCAGCCGCGCGCTACCTCTCGTTTCCTCTTCGCAATTGATCAATTATTTTCTGCGTGTGTTAACCGCCGCGTGAGAAACGCGCCGCGGGTACGGAGACAAATGTTACATGATAAAATCTGACGCGTTATGAAAAGGATGTGATGAATCGTTTATCGTCGCGTGGGCGCGAACTTTGTTGAGACGACGTTACCGAATACGATAATTATTCTTCATTCAACGACCTATGCTTTTCTCTTATTTTTCTTCACGCTCTTTGCTAACGCCTTTAGGAAAAATTTACTTCTTTTTTATTGGATAAAGTCTTCGCGGTAGGCGAATTGTACCGATTAATTTGCTAACTGGGTCATGTCTAAAGTGGAAGCTCTTCTGGTGTGCTTATCACGCTTATTTAAAAGTGATTACAAGCAAATTTATGTGTACTTCTATTTCGTTAGTAGTATTATTAAATTTCCTCTACGAATCTTGTTCAGTACCGAGACATTTTTACACGAGGTATTAACTTATTTTCTTCAGTGACGACAGGAGGCAGTGGGTTGGACGTGAATGTTAGGCGATGATCCTCAAGCCTGTATCACGATGTAAACCTTCGAATTGTAATATTAATACATGGAACCGTAAAACAGTTGCAAATTGCAGTTTGGGCAACTGAACGTTGCCGAAAATTAGTCGGAAATAGCCCCCAGAAGGACTTCGATTATCCAGGGTTTAATTTTACGAAGACGCTCGTAAAATCGTCCTTCGCTTCGAATAATCATCCTCCAGAATGAATATCTCTGCATGCTTTACGCGAACATCCTGCCGGTCGCTGGAAGCACTTCCAGATACTAATTTCGCTGAGGCTTTTGCTGAATTATATCCTTTGTACCTCCTTTCAATCTTTCTCTATCCTTCTCGTCTTGCCTGGTCAGTCCTTTTTTCTCTTCTTTCTCTCGCATTCCCCCGGCTGGCTTCCTCCTGCCTACTACCTTGCTTATTTCTCCGCGAGTGGGGTACTTAAACATCGTTCGCACCGAATAATTACGCACGTTGCTTTTATCCTTCTCTCCACGAGATAGTTCTCGCTCGTTCGACCACCTCCTTCTTGCTACTGCAACTTTACGAGGTATCCACCGTCTTTTTCGTCGTCTTCGTCGTCTGCTTCTTCTTCTTCTTCTTCTGCCTCTTCTTCTTCTTCTTCTTCATGTCCATACCTTTCTTAGTTTCTTCTTTTTTCCACTGCTCCCTTGAACTGACCAATTGCACGTGCCCCTAACGACGCCGGCACCTCCATAGAATTTACGCGATGCTGAGATAACGTCAGGGTTAAATCAGAATTTTCTGTTATTGTTTTTGGAATTGCATTCAGTCGTTATAGAGGTTGTACAGCGAAATGAAAAGTTTTAGTTCAGTAATTTTATTGTGTGACAAAAATTTGTTCACGTATACGTTGCTAATGAATTCTTAATTAATATTTTAACGATAGACACTTTTACAATTAAATTGAAGTGGGAATATAGTTAAAAACAGGTCTTCTAAATAGAATTTTTATTCTCAGTCTTAATATTTTTTGCATTTTTGAACAGTAAGTTTGTTTTTATGGTATAATTTTCAATTTCTTATATACAGTAAGTATTAAATATGTATAGTCAAAGTAATATTAAGAGGGGAAAATGGGAAAGCAATAGGGAGACTTATTAGCGAGTACATCAGATGTCCATGAACATATGTTGCAAGCCGTTTGACTCGTGCCAACGAAATTGTATTGCCCTTCCCCCTATCTCGAGTATCAACCCCTGTGACATCGTTCGCACGCATCGATTTCCGTGCGCGCGTACGTATCTCCGAAGGGGAGTTTTATGAGGGCTGTTTGAGAGATAACAATTACATGCTTATAATGTTTATCACCCGTCCTTTCGTGAGAACTTTCTGTCTCCCACTAGAACGTTGTCTAATTAGATCTTGTTCAATTCAAATCACTCATTTGTGGTTGAAATTGAAAGCAGTTTTAGAAAAATCTTTTCCAATAGACACATAGGCGTAATGGCTATGAGCTATCATTCATTGCTCAGGAATAATTGTGATTCTATGCAGTTCCCGGAAAATTTATGCTGAAAAGATTTTAAACCTGCATCTTGGTACCGTTAACATCTCCCAATGCAAACACCAGGAGACCTTCTGACCCACTGCTCGAGCAGACTAACCATGAAGAACAAGAAGAAGAGAAGGCGGAGAAGTGAGAGCATTCTCACGGAATGTCGAGTTCACCTGGCAGCGTGTGCACGCACCGTGTGCACTTCGACCTATTTAAATGGCCTTTTCTGCCTTTCCTCTTTATTAATTGAACGCTACTTCGTATGGCACGTGCTCACAATACCGACACACGTCATCGCTCTCATGTACACAATTCGACCTCGCCCTGCTTCCACAGGATCTTCCGGTAAAACCTGAATTGCTTAGCTTCCTGTGACCTTCGACCTCTTTTTGTTTCCAACCAGGATACTACTAATCATACTAGCCTAGGGTGTCTCCCTTGTTTACTTGGTATTATACACAGTCGTATAATTTGGTTAACCTTTCTTTTCTTTGCTTCCTCGAATAATCGAATTCTTTTAAATGTTATTGTTTTGAAATTAGAGAAAATGATGTAGATGCAGTACAAGTAATTATAAATACGATAGCGAAATAATAACATTGTCAGCCCATTTGAATCTACATTAAAAAGAAAGTGCATCTGGAATATTGGGTAATTGAAAAGGTTCAATAAAAATCATAGGCAATCTTAGGAGTTAAGATCGACAAAAGGGCTTGCTGGTTAGCGTCTTCCAAGGTCGGGTAGAGGGGAAGTGGCCCCGATAGGACACCAAAGGTGTCCTTTGTGGGGTCTTAGGCTCAAGATTGCGCACGTGCTCGGTTTTCCCACGCGTATAGCACGCAGCCGGTCTTCGTTTAGGGGAGAGAAGGCTGAGGCTGAAAAGGGACAGGGGGCATTGTATCGAGCACGGGTCTGAGACATTGGGAATTAAAGGCCTCCCCCATCTTCGTTTTTTTTTTCACTTACGACTAATAAATAACCAATACAAATTATACTTTTAAACTGTTTGCATATTACATACATATGTATGCACTTAACTAATAGATATAATTATTTAGTACAGTTAGATAATTTTCAAATATATTCTTTAAGAATTTGAAATTTGAATTTCGACATCGAGAGTGATTCAAAATATTGAAGTATAAGCTACAAATCGACCTTGAGGTGGTTCTTAATAATGAATATAGCACGGCTTGCCGAGTCGGTATCTTAATATCGATTATAATTACCAGCAAGGACACAATTATAAATCCCTTAGCCCGATTATGTAAAGCGATTCAGTTTAAATGACGAGCGGCAGTTGTCGAACTGCTTAATAAACGCAAAAGAAATTTCTCAATGCTACCGTCGATGCATAAATCTTTCAGTTGCTTGCCCTCTCCCCCCTCTCTTCTCTTGTTAACCAACCGGATATCGTGACAAGCGCGTAAAAAGGCGTCGCCAAGGTACTCGTAATTTCATTTTAATCGAGGCGGAAGCTCTCGGTAAAGAACAGCCGTTAATTAGTTCTGGCTTCGGTAATCGAAGAAAAATATGTACCGGCTCTTCATCGATAGTCACTCAGGTTATTACAACACTATCTTCTACCTGTTTGCACGCTCACGTACACACGCGTGCACGGCAACGTACGTGTGCACGCACACGCGCTCAGTATACCCGCATGAATGAATGGTGCTGCCGGGCGGAGAGGCACATCTCTGGACTCCAAGATCTAACTACCACCTGCCTCATTTTCCCACGAGCTCCGAGCGAACCTCTCGAATACGGATGAGATAGACGAGAACGAGCCGCGTGTGTAGAAACGAGCGGGACCGAAGGACGTCAGTCCACGCTGGGCCCACTGGTGGGGACCCTAGAGTGGGGGAATAACTTGACTCGGGAAGGAGGAAGAAAAACAGGACTGAACAGAAACAGAAGGGTGGGACCCTGCTGATTTGCGGAAGGAGAGGTCGCGAAGGGACCGAGACGGACGAAAATGCATGGTTAAAATGTCAGAGTTAAAGACGCGAAGCGTCGGGGTCCTAGGGAAACGCGAGAGAGAGGGAGAAGGAGGGATTGGAAAGAAACGAAGGGCGAGGAGGTCCCTTCGACGAAGGGGGAGGCACTCGTGGATACTCTTTGCTGGGTCCAGGAGTACTTTTTATGTGCACGTGCACGCGTACGAGCGAGCACGTGTGTGGAGAGGGAAGAGAGGATACAGAGAAGCGAGAGAGGTCCTTCGAAGGGGCAGGCAGGTAGAACACGTGCTGGGACGACGTGAGTCAGACTCGGTGGAATATCAAAACGTGATCTTCCTCTCTCTTTCTTTCTACTCCCTTTCGCTGTTCCTTTGTCTCGTTTCGGAATTTTTTGCGAGAAATCTTCTCGTGAAACAGTTTTTGAAGGCGTTCGACTGGCTAGACGTTGTATCTGTTCTTTGAAGTCACGTAGAATGCAGTTGATGTTTGTGTACCTACACTTTGAGTGGCCTTTTAAGCATATCTTATCGGTTTTGGGACGCTGTGACGAAACGTCGTCGTCTATGTGTCCCCTTTTAACGTTTCACAACCGATGACTCTTGGGAAGCTTAAATAAACTGTTTTAAAAGAAGTGACTAAGAATTTTGATTCTTTGGTAAGTTTTTAAATGAAGATGCGTGAACAGTTTTAGTGCAATTTTTACCAACTGCGTGCAGTTATTTTTTCATTACCATTACAAGCAATGGCTTTAACTTCGATAAAGTTTTATGGAAAAGAAATAAATTGCTGTGGGAACCCTTTTCATGGAGGAGATTTTAAAAGACAAAACGAAGATCAGAAGTATAATTGGTGAAGTTTTGAAGGCAAAAAAATTACACGCAATAACACTCAATTCGAAGTCCCAAAATTGATCTCTTTCGACGAAGAAAAGCGTTTTAAGAGGATCCAAGCACGCGAGTTGCTCCCAATACCGCCTCGGAGAGAGTCCTGATTATCAAAGATGAAGTGATAATTGAATGGAACTGCATTTCTTGTCAGTACCTTTAGGTCATCGATAACCAATTTTGTATCCGAATTAAAATCGTATAAGACAAATTAAAACTAAGACCTTACAGCTTTTAGTGCTTTGAAAAAGTGTTACTTTATGGTTTTTTTTATCAAAGTACTGTTCACAGTAGTTGGTAAAAAATGTACACACTTATTATATTATTACCCCTTGCCAGACCCTCAAATTTGACGAAATCGCTGAAAAAATGTTTACTCGTTTTTTTCATAAATAAACATAAGAAAAATTATATGTCATTGCTTAAGCCCGTGACTGTCACGGGCAGGAGTGGCAAAGAGGCAATGACTATTATTATTATATTAATGTAAAAGTATGTAAATTACAGTAATTTAATTTAAATTGAACAAAGTAGTGTCGAAGGTGCCTGTTAACCGTGCAATATCTGTATTTAGCGCTCTATGATTCGCAGTTGGTGTTAATATGTTCCCCTGAAATCGCGGCTTCCTCGTTCGACGTCAATGCGGCTTCTTAGCACGAGCCCCCCATAGACGTAACTGGATCCCATACGGGTGTTCCTCGGCCCGTTTCTTGTGCGGCTACGTTCCCACACTTTCTGCCCCATTGAAACGTACACCAGATGAATTCACCCCTATACATACCTCGAGGGTGGGAGCTAGAAAGCTCGGAACCCATAGAAATTAAAAGCACCCTCCTTTCAGGAAGTCTTTCAGTGGACGTGTGCAATGCACGAGCTGGACACGGTATTCAGTGAAAGAGCTGTTTCCGCATTTTCCAGATTTTGACCCCGATATGCATCGGGAAAATTCCTTTCTCCTACATTCCCCTTTTCCTCCCCTTTTGTACATCATGTATAAATCGACGTATTGTGTTTTCAATTGCACGTGCAGCATTAATTATTAAATAATAACCGTTTTATGTATGGTATATTGCTTTAGTTATAGATTCAGCTACAACTAAATTCATCTGACAGTTTTCCATTAATTAAATAAAAAGTGTATTCTATGGTAAAACGAATTAATGCATAAAAACATTTGATTAAAAAATATTCTTAGAAACTTGATCGTTTTCATTTATGTAATGGTACTTATCTAGCTTTCTAAAGGGCAAAAGTTTCCAGTTAGACGATTGTTTCGCATAAGTGACAAACCTTGACAAAAATTTCCACACAAATGTGCGCATTTGCATTGGTTTGCATCTATTCAACATGAAAAGCCTTTTGCATTCCAGAGAGGTGTGTGCAGGTGTCCCAGGAAAATTGAAGTAGAAGTAGAAGTGCACGTGTGGTGTGAAGTATGCACCCACGATTCACTCAACAGGTAGTCGTCTCTCCTCAGGGATCCATTTACAACTCCCTTCTGGGGGCAGGATTGTGCGTTCGGTAGGAGAAGGACCGTTATGACTACGATGGGAAAGGGGATGATATTTTATTGGCACACATGTATATGTAAATTATTACACGCTCGATTTACTGATTTATTGATTTTGATTCACGTGCGTATACATATCGGCATTTAGGCAAATGGCTGGATAACCAGCCACAGTTAACTCTAAATTATCTAAAGAATTTAACGATAACAGTTTGTTCCATCTGAAAATGAAAAGATACAGTAATTCAGTTTAACTAAAGTTGATAACAAAAATGTGGTTCAGTCTGAAAACACTGGACCACAAAGGGTTAAAGCCTAACTACTGGAGCTCATTCATAATTTTAGACTCATATGTGTACCCCCGTGCTGTAACTCTATTCGAAGCAATTATACTGATATGGCACAATTTCCAATGTGACAACCGCTGGAACCACGTCACTCTCATTATTATAAAAAAAATTAATGAAGTTATTAATTACAATTTGGAGCGACAGTACTCGAACGTCCAGCAGAATCTCTTAGTCAGAAACGTAGAAACATTCCGAAGTGGTATATTGCACGTGTTCGACACGAGTCTGACCATCAATCCCCTTCGCTCATTAACCTCGGGGACTCTGGCAGGCAGAGGGGTGTATGGCGCGGGGTGTGGTTACGTGACGAAAAATCGATACGGAAAGAGCGATCGGGAAGGTTGAACAGAGCCGGCAGGCTGAGCAGTTTAACACACCTAGTCGCGAATAAGTGTGCAAGGCGCGCATTTAGCGCCTGGAGGCTCTTTCACGATGCACGCTTATGCGAAGATATCGGCAGCTGGCCTGGAATCGTGAGAGACTCAGGCAGATGGCCTGCCTCGAAACTCCTTCACGGCGCTCGCGTGTACGTGCACACGACCACTAAGGATCCCTACACGCCTTCCTAAGGAAGGAACCACCGAGGATGTTTCCCACGGACTCCTGCAGTCTCTCATCTGCCGTATTACTCGGGCACACGAATATGCCCTGGATTCCTCTCCCTCCTCCTTCCCCCTTTTCCCCATCGCTCCTTCTCCTTTGCACCTTCACCGTTACCTTTGTCCCTTCTTCGTCCTCCGTCACCAAACGCTAACGCAACCAGGGGAAAATTCGCACCCCTTACCCCTTTATTTTTCGCTTGGTTTTAATCACTCCTCCGCTCATTTCAGGGCTATGGAATCGCGACGAGTGATTCATCGTCCAACCAAGTTGACTTTATCTGTTTAATTGTCTCGGTTTTTTAGGATTGATTGTTGAAGGTTGATCAGCTTACGTTGCGCTTATTTATTTATGGCGGGACTTTGGAGAATATCTATTTAAATTTTGTACAGGATTTACTGCGGTTCTGTAATCATTGCGAAGACATTTGTCGAAGATGAACACGTTTGTGCATTGAGACATTTATCTTTCAGTATCTCTAATGCTCGTGAAATATTAAGAAACTTCTTTCAAGGGGGCCTGGTGTACAACCGAAAGTCTCAACAACAGTAATTGCTGCATGTCACTTCTTTGATTAGCTTTCTGCATTATTCCTTTCATTGCTGTAATTCAAACATCACGTCCCTTAAGTTGTGTTATCTTTTTAAGTACATGTACGGGATGTCAGAATATTATCTTCAGATAGGAAGTCTGATTTCCCCAATGTGCAGAAATTAAAATAGATATCTCTCGTGTAAATCTTGCAATGGAAGATCGTTGAGTCACGGCGCTGCTAATTATAAGCGGTTGATGCCACTCAGTTCGTCGATGTCGTACTAGATCAGATCATGAGTTAATCGAAACCTGTTGCACCGTAGAAGACGATCGTCGCAACAGGAGCATAGTGCCGCGCCGACGTGTTGTCGGTCACGCGTAAATACGTGTCAGTGCATGGCGTGTTACTTGTGCACGAGTACCAGGAATCGTCATTAAGTGGGTGGCTAAGATTGGCTCTCGCTTGCTCTCCCTCTATCTTTCTCTCCCCGATTTACGGGTTAATCCTTCTCCCTTTCGCTTGCTTTTATCTCCTCGAGTACTTTTCTCCTTCATGTTTCGAGTGGGCGGGAAGATGTAAGGAGTACCGTAGCAGACTATTAAGAGAAATGACATCGAGAGTGGGGGCGGGGAAAAGAGAGAGAGAACGAGGATATGTAGGAGAGCAGACTGGTGGACGTGAGGGAACATGACGTTTAATGAATGATCTGCACACCTACTAAGGTTGTACCTAATCATTCTTGCGGCACTTGGAAATTCATCATTTTCATGGTCGTTTGGGCTTTGACCATTGTCTTAATTGAGATAAAATAAAATTGATTTCGTTCACACGCCTCTAGTATTAAAGTACAAGATTGTATGACTGCTATAGAATATTGTAGGAAACTTTTGTTTTTAAGAAAGTGATAAGTATTATTAAAAAACTTAATTTCTGGAAGACAGATTTAAAGAACGGATGGGCACTTTTTCGTAAAATTTATTGTGAAGTAAAATTATTTTTTAGTTACACAAAACTTACATTTTGACAATTTGCAAAATTGTATTCTCTGTGTGACATCACACCTAATAACTTCGCGTATGAAGTACGATCGACGTACACGTGGCTCGTCTAGAGGAACTTCGTCTGAAGAAGTACGAGAAGTGCTGTTTTGAATGAGAGATGTCGATTCGAAAAATCGCGGCAAAAGGGAGCGCGTGCACGTGAGTGCACGTGGCTGTCTTTTGCTTCGCTCCCCTGGCCGGAATTGGTCGCGTGTGAGAAGATGGTTGCGCTTATGGGGCTGTGAAGGGGAGGGAGGGTCGTTACAGCGCAGCTCATCCTTCGTCTTTTCTCGTGGCTGTCTCACAAGGTGACGCCGATGCCTCGGGACTGTGGGAATTCGGGACATGTGCGTGCCTACACACGCCGTGCTCGTGGTTCGCACACGAGGGGGAAATCTTGCGGTGTTTGGAAAGAGAGAAGTAACCGAGGGGAAAAAAGGAAGGGGGAAGACCGGACCTACGCTGTCCGCGGCACATCGGCCGCCATAAGGCAAGGAATCCATGGGAATATCGAGCATGTGCGTCGCTCGATCCGCTCGTGTGCTGCACGAGTTACAGGGTGGCTGCCCACCCTTCTTTTCCTTCTTTCTTTCCCCTCTCCTTCCGTATATGGGACTCCGTGACCTGGCGCATTTGGGGATTTCTTAACCACGTGGCTGCATAGGGAATTAAGGAGGCACGCGGGGTGACTCGTCCCTGCTTCTACCCCCTGTAAGCTCGTGGTCCTCGCGTGTCAACTTAAAACGTTTCATCAACCTCTATATGTGTTTCTCAAATCGTGCCATTATCTCTTCTAGTTGCAGTTTTTATTTTTGAAGACTATTCGTTTGTTTGCTATCATTTTTACATTTCAATTAAAAGTTGTCAAGTAAACCTTGTCACGTTTCTCTTTGACTTTTATCTTAATGAAATGGAGACACTACTGTGTTAATTAGAAGTTAAAGATGTAACAGGTTACCAGATAATAAGGTAGTATAGTGCTTTTCAAAAAATTAAAGTAGCTTTGAAGTGGATAATTTTCGCAATTTGTTTTTCTCCAGTATTGAAGGTTATATGCGTTGGCGCGTTAAAAAGAAAATGATAGCAGTAGCAATTCCTTCAGCAGGGGAAAAATTCTTCGCGAACCGGTCTTAATTTTTTATTCAAAGCCACTGGTTACCTGCTTCTTCGATTGGATGCACATTTACCTGAAGGAAACTGCTCTCCATGCAAAATGTTTTGTAACGAAAGATTTTCAATTTTTGTAACTTGTTACAGTTTAACTCTTTATACGTGAAATTCTTGAAAATTTAATTAATGACAGTTAAGTGTTTACTCTTGTTTATGGATAAGTCAACAAAATTTTGAACGTCCTATGTGAAGTATATTAACACATTAGCTGCGGTCGATAATGTACACCATTTAAAAATTTCTAATTGGTTTTGGAAATCGTACTTTTATGTCGTTTCAAAATTCGTAGTTGTTCGCTGCTAATTGTTATCGATGGAGTACATTGATAATAAAACTTGGAAAAATATTCTACTAGAATAGTTAAGAGTTAATATTAATTCCGTAAGGTCAGTCTGCAAATTTCTTTTTTATCAAATACATAATAATTTCTCAATAATTGTAAAGTCAGTCTATACTACATAAAAAGGAAAGCATAACCTTTATAGTAGTTTCATTTTTATATCCACTTACACAGGATTTCTACAGGTGAAAATACCTCGTCCTTGAAGCATTAATATGGCGATAGCAATTTTGCTAATATTTCATAGGATTTTTTCGTTACGTTGTGCGAAGTGTCAGTAGCAGTTTTGCTCATCAGTGGACTTCCTCTCACACAGCGCAATTAGTCAGCCGAAGTCTCGATGTTACGAGATGGCCAAGGGATAGAGCAAAGGATGTACGGTCATTAAGCAGGATACACTTTTTACGTTTCACTCGATACTCGTGGCCTTTCGTTACTCATCCATGTAAGATCGTTAGGAAGGGGTTATCCGGTGTCCATTCACTATGTTATCTTCGTCCTGACGGATGCGAGAGGATCCAAGAACGATGAGTTTTTTCTTACGAGACCTTGCCCTGCCTTACCTTACCTTGCTTCCCTTTTTCACGCTGTTGGTTACTTCACTTATAAGACACCTGACTGACTAGTCAGCGTAACATTAGCCCCGACAGCATTTCGGATTAAGTAGTTGCCATTCACTGTTGCCTCTGGTCACGAGAACCCCGACGGAAGCACCGTTTACTTAGGTAAAAATCACATTTCCGCTTAAAAAGTACCAACTCGCACCCTTTTCCATATCAGGAAAAAACAAGTCATAGAGTTACTCGAAATATGATCAAGATTGAAATAATTTGCATAATGTCCAGCTCTGTCGTCAGTTACATACTGACGCAAAAGAACTTTAAAGCAATGTTACGGCAAATTGAAGTAATTATTCTAAATACGAGAGCGTTTGAAATCAATTTCATTCGTTCTCGAACGACTTTCGCAGATAGAGGCTCTATTTACGAGGCTCGTGTTATTAAATGATGGCCGCAAAATCGACACTTTCCTCGCCTAAAGAACCGGAAAAAGAGGCGTCTTTTTACTCGTGCGTTTATTATGGGACACCTTACCAAACAATAAAACACGCCGAAGGTTATCGGCGCTTAACAACGCGCTTCTCAAAGAAAGCAGGTCATGCTTGAAGCTACTCGTAAACTTGATCAATTTCTCTCTTGTTACACGATAAATAATCGAAAAGGTGATGCCATTCGAAACGTCGATGAACGACCAGATCGGTTTCCGTAAGAAGCAATTACCACATAATTATGCGCTGCTGATGGTAAACAAGGCGGACACGATCGGCAAAGGTTTTCGTCCGTCGTATAACAATCATTATATCTTCCAGCACGAAAAACTTGAGAGACACTTTCGAAGCGTTCGACAATTATGTGCATCGACGTAATAAATCGTCGCTTGTCACACAATTTGCCTCCCAGCTATCGATACGGAGAGACGTCGAATGCTGGGAGGTTCGCATGATTCATCTTTTCTGCGGCATTTAATTATTACCCTGGAGTAGCAGACTTGGACAATTCTAATGATAGAACTGAGGCATCGAAGTTGTTAAAACATAGGTGGCGATTCACAATTCGTTAAGGTCTATCAGTGGCTGCGACACTAAGCGAGGGTTAACCATCAGCATCGGTCGAGGAAACGCGGTTCGCAAGAAAAGGCAAGACGAAGAAGAGTGCCACGTTCCGTACACGTTCCGTGCACACGCCTCGACCGGCCACCTAGATTACAATCACGACCAGCGCGGATAGAGGAGCAACACGGTCGGGGGAGAGCGGGAGAGCGTTCGATGATGAGCGAAAAGGGAGGAGGAACGAAGAAAAGGGTCAGAGAGTGAGAGAGAGAGAGAGAGAGAAGGAGAGAAGTGGGTAAGCGGCCGAGCGTATAATACTCGAGTCGGCATGTCGTACACGTACACCTACACGACCTTCTTATAAATACGAGACAGTGCGTGGCGCACTTGAGAGAAGGTGCGTAAGTCTGCATCTGCCCGAGATTCTCACGCGCGACGCATCTGTCTCGAGTTCCCACGAGAACGGCCCTGGAGGAACCGTGGCCGGGAGCTGTAGTCGAGAAAGTTTCGTCCGCCATCGCAGGCTGGACCACGTGGCTCTGGCGTGTTAACACTCGCCACTGTTTTTCCCGTCGTTGTCTTCCCCGATCTGATTGCTCGCCTCGGATTAGGGAACTGATGTACGTGAAATATCCTTCGATCAGAAGGATTTCTTTCCACCCCCTCTCCTTTCTTCATCCCATCTTATCTACCAGTTTTCTACGATACGTTGCAGTTTGCTTTTTCCTTTCTTCTATCTGATTTTTCAGAAATATCAGTTACCAAGGAGGTCCTCCTCGAAACATCCCCATTCCTTCCTAATCGGTGTGTACAAGATTCTTCTGTTTGTTTACGCGCACAGCGCTGCAATACGGATCCCGCCACACGATACTCATCCGACCTTCGTCTCCTTGAGATCCTGCGGCACCTTACGACGTTTCGGCTGCTTTATGGTCGACTACCACGCTATTATGGTGTCTGACCATGCAGAAAGGGATCAGGTGGGGCCGCCATTACCTTCCTCCAGGGGGTTGATTATTTTTACAACGCTCTCAGACGGACTGTCGCGGTTGCTTTATAGTTAACACAGCCGGTAGCACCAGGTCAATCAGAAGTCGATGATAATCGAGGCTCGCGTGCGATAAGGGTACTGTAGAAGTTTCTCGTTTCAATAAGCCATTCGCCAGCCATGAATAGTGAGTCTGCCTTTGCGTCGACCATATCGCGACGTTACGCAGTTAATCGCGCGAAAATAGCGGGTTTGTTCGAAGCAGTAAGAGCGCGTTAATCCGTGTCGGGCGGCCGACTCGAATTCCAGCAGGCTTTAACAGTACGACAAGAAAGCTGCCATATAAATCTAGGCTCGAGCGCGCGCAAAAAGGCTAGCCGCTCGTGGCTACTATCGCTTTTATTCCTCGCTGCCTAGCGTGCAGGACTAATCGGTGCTCGCGTCATATCCCTACACTCGATTGTTCAGACGCTATAGACTGTTTTATGTCTACGTCATGCCGGATTGTACCGATTTGCCGCGACTGCTTTTGCCACTTACCGCTACCGATCCTCATTGGCAGTGATTTCTTGCCGATTTCCTAATCTATCGTTAAACGAACTCGTGCATGCCGCCTTGCCGTGCTACCGTGACACGCCTGAATCAGAATTGCATACAATTATAAGGGATTGACACACTTGTGCTCGAATCTCAGATAATCCAGGGATCATTTAATTGCTTGAGTCATGTTAACTCTTTTCGACCAATGTCTAGGGCATTTCTGGCAAGGATACTGATGATTACAATTATTACGAAGTTAGTCTGTTAAGAAGACTGACTTAAACTATAATTTATTATAAATTATCAATTGTGTCTGATGAATCAGCATATGTACTATTTTATAATACTACATTATAGTAATTTTGCAAGCATATTACAGGCTTTGACGTACTAGTACGTCATCGCCAGTTTAACTGTGACGTACTATTCGAGTCCCATGAGAAGTCCTCTAGAAACCATGAGGAGCAATGCATTTCAGGGAACTTCTCGTGGAACATGACTAGCACTAGGACTACCAGGACGTCATCGGCAAAAATGGCTAGTTTAACTTTGACGCACGAGTACTTCTATACACCATCCATTGCGAACGAGTTAAATGGTGGTACCTTTTCTTCTTCCTATTCCAAAAGGAATCTTTGAAGAGCATTCTGACTGGGACTCTCAATTTCGCAAGAACGTTTTGAGGAACGAAGGTGTCACACGTCACAGTCGTTCGAAAACCGACCGATCAACCGGTAGAAACGCACACAGTCGGTCCTGACAGCTCGTAGGTGTGTATACCTGTCACGAAGACATGCACAGGACACGTGACACGCGTGCGTACACAGGCGCTTACATCGCGCGAGCACGTGTACGCTGGTATTTATACGGTGTTCTCTCGGGGCCGTGGGAATGAGCGAGCGGGCACCAGCGACCGTTCTGGCACGAGCGCCGCGACGAGCGTCGACTTGCGCGACGGCGCGGCGCGGCGCGGCGGGCCGAGGACAGGGACAGGGTAGGGTAGGCGATTACCGTTCCGCGTCGCGCCATGCCGCGAGCCTAGCGGGGGCCCACCGCGCGCGCCACGCCGATCCCGAGACACGTGCTTCTTTCCTAGCTGTAAGTCGACCAGAGAAACGCTAGGAAAGTATCGTGGATCGGGTCGAGCCCGTTTCCTCCTATCACGGTTCTAGTAAATCCATTTCCTCTTATCACGCTTCTAGTAAATCCATTTCCTCTTATCACGCTTCTAGTAAATCTGTTTAATGTCTGACCAAGTTCATTGAAACCCGGATGCAATACAGTTTTGATGACGATGGTAATTAAAATCGTGGTAAAACAGGTTTTCTTTTCAGAATTTCACAAATTTTCGATAGGGCCTAGGTGACCACCTACAGTTTTTGAGAATTTGATGCAGGTATCTACGTATGTCGAACACGAAGTGATTTTTTATCTATTTGCCAGTGATTTATTTTGTATTCGTCGTGGGTAAAATGTGTTGAGTAATTTCCTTGTATTACGAGTCTGACTTGTAAGAGCACATTTTCATTTCAGTGATACTAGATCGTTATTCTGAGTGAATGGATTAAAGATCAAATTCTTATTATCTCGCTGGTGGTCAATTGATTTTTTGGACACTTTTTATTTTTATTTTTTGTTTTATTAATTAGGCTACCAATGCCATTCTGTGCATAATAGATGAAAATAAATGTTAAAATAATTATGTTTATTGAAAAGTGAAATCGTAGTAAGAGTGACAGTATTGCGAGTATTCATGAAACGGGTATGGACAGGGAAGACAATTTAAAACGACTTGCAGCGATACAAGGAAATACAAAATTGCGTTACGATCCATTGGGACATGATCGCGATCATTAAGATTCGTTTATCTCATAACTACCTTTTAATTTCGATCTCGTGCAGTATTCACGTTTTCACGTTTTGAGTAGCTACCCCTGATTATATAACATTTCATTATACTCTATAACCACCGAAGGAAAAAATAATATCGATCTCCCATTACTTAATTCACGAAATCGATACGTCAAAGAGAGCAACAATTTGATCGAATTTTCTACACGATATGGTAAACATCTGCAGCCGCAGGAGGAAGAAAGTTCACTTTTGTAATTCGTACTTCGCTTGCGGCCTCGTCGTTGCTTTTAAATAACAATATTTACGAACATTCGTGTCGCATCGAATCGCGATGGAAACAACGTGCAAAGTGGCCATCAGTAGCTGAGGTCGTGGTGAAAGTGCTAAAGTAAGCGTAAATGTTCTGTCAATTGAACGGTCGTTCTGGAATTATTTTACACATCCGTGAGAATCGAAACGTATCATTTGGAAAATACCTCGAACTCGCCGACGGACTTTACAGCTTAAAGATGTTTATCAAGCGCCTGGCGGATGTTGGCGAATTTTGAAAGTACCGAGAGAGAAATGCTTTTTGCGCCCATGTTTCTTTATCGTCTGTCGATTATTCGACGGCCGGAAAGCAATAATTATTTATTCTAGAAACGATTTAAAAATGACGAAACAATCAGCTTCGACCAGTTGAAATTTCACGCGCGACCTGAAGGAGAACGGTCGGCCGACTTACGAGTAAGTCAGCTACTTGCGTTCACCCGTTTACTGGCCGCTTTAAAATATTTCACCAATGGACCGATCAACATCAAACTAATTTCTCGCCTCGGACTCCGTAATCATCGTAATTACACGAAGAAAAGGACTCGTGGCGTTGCGACATATTTGAGGCTTTCCGATCGGTTTACTCGTTTCGTCAGGAATTCGGGGCATAAAACAAACAAGCAACGTGTGTCTTCGGTACACTGAACCGTGTAATGAATTAATTTCGCCGATGGAAACGCCGATTAAGCTGATCGACGAAAAACGTCTGTATAATTGATACATTTCGTGCAGCTATCCAGGTTGTTCTCTTTAAGCATACATACTTAATGTTTACAGCGCCAGAGAAGCATGACACGATCAACTTACCTTAATGTCAACCGAGTAATTTTTAGATGACATTCAAGTTTTAGATGACATTTTGCCTGGAGCATTATTGGGATCGAGTGTATCTCCAGATTTTTTTAGAAAAGCGTTTTATTGTTCAAGTTAGTTATTTTAATTTGAAGATAATTAGAATTAATTATCCATAAAATTCACTGTGCCTCTTGCTACTAAAGAAATTTGCTTCGTTTCTTTAGGGCTGATGCATACTAGTGATATTTTGACGCACGATCTTGTCGCGATTGTATGCTTTTCTTTGCTTTCCCAATTATAAGCAATGAAGTCAGATATATGATTCTAACGAGATCATGCATCAAAAGCCAAAATATCACGTCTGTGTGTCGGGCCTTACGATACTTCAGTTCTTGTACTCACCCCTGATTTAGTGTTTGGCGTTCCTCATGCAGGGTTGTACGGAGAGTTGCCTACCTTTCAGGCTTCTGTCGTTTCGTCGATTAGACTTTCAAATTATATAATAACTGGAAAATTATTTCTCCGAAGAAATATTTATAGAATTGTAGATGGTTAGGAATTTCGAATATCATGATGAAATGTGTTCAAGTTCTTATTACGATGAATGAAGTACATACTCGTATTTTACTAATTCAGGAAAAATTATTTTTGAAGCAGTATTATTAGAATTTCGTTCTAACTTAACAAGCACGTTCTCGTTTTTAAATGTTAATAGTACAAAATGAAAGAGTGGACAATTTTATTTCAGTTATCGATGCATGTGAAGTATTATCATATAGCAATGGCTTTACAGCTCACGCTATAATAATATTCACTGGAACATTTGCGCTTTTATTCTTCCTGAAAAAAATACTGTATTGAATATCCTCTTGGACACTCACGGTCGACTGATTATTAAAGAGAGAAAATGGGGTTAACCCTATCAAGGAGCAATCCCCCAAATTATTCACCCTATGTATTATTGTATTATTTGGCACACGAGTGGCGTGCATGCCGTAATCTTTTGTTGATTTTTGAATGAGGGGATCTGTTACCCCTATGGAAAGGTCATGTGAACTTGTACACCCTATGTTACCTTGGTGGACATGTGCTGCTGTCACATATGGGCAACATGTGTCTCCTACTATTCCTATGTTCAGACTGTACCTTTAATAATCAAAGTCTCTATGGTTTTGTCTAGTAAGAAGAAAAAAGAAGGAAAGAGTATCTGTTCTATAAAAAAGCAAACTTTTCAAGGCCAATCAAATGTTTCTAGAAAAGTTTGCATTCATAGGAAATTTTGAATTCTCTTAGCTGATTATACTGTAAAATTTGAAAGAATCTGTCAAATTTTCGTCTGGTATAGAAAACCTGAAATTCTTGAAAGATTTTCGAACCTTTTCTTAATAGAGCAAGGGGCTGAAAAGATCCCTACGGTTTCCTCAAACTAGTTTCAGGTATGAATGAACCCTTCTCAAAGCTTGGAACCTTCTGTCCTCAAGTATACTAACGATTCCCACGGATTACAGATTACAGCTGAATTGTCATTGGAACAAGTGAATTTTTGTCTTATTTCTAAGAGTTCTGAAAATGTTTGTATAAATACCCGAAAGTTTTTACATGGAATTTAAACGATACAGGTTATCAAATAAAAAATGGTTTGGCATGCTAATTTACAAGGGATATAATAACTAACAAGGAAAGGTGTTAATTGGTGAATGATGAAAGACATGAAATGAGTTACAATTAAATTTATTTCTTTAATAAATTGGAAGACATTAGGAAGGCTTACCAGTATACACTGATAATATTAAAGCCAATATCACATCTATACGTTAACATAATTATTAATCTAGTAGGTACAAATATCACAATTGTGACCAATTTTTACTGGCGTCACAATATTTAAAAAGACAGATAAAAAATAATACAGTTGTATTCTCTCTAACTGATCGCTGAACCAAAATACATTTATTACGTAGTATAAGAGAAATTCTATAATTGCGTTCTCATCGAACAATTGATCAGTTAGGAAGCGATTGTGAACTAAAATCTATGTATCACAGTTTCTGAACAATCTTATCTAGAGACAGTCTAATAGGACAAAAGTCCCCTCCGTGTTCGTAAGACCAAACCATGGCCTTCGTTGATTATTTCGTGTGACAGTATCACATCAGCTTCTCCATGAATTTCTTCAATCCTTCGGATGTGTGGACCCCTTTCTCTTCTCCATCGAATCTTTGCTGGTTCCAGGCACGATGGAAAACTGCTTCAGCTCCGTCTGAATCCTCAGGAATTCTGACAGTCGAATCTCGAAACTTCGTGTGAGGTAGGTGACATTTATCGAGTCCCAAAGTTCTCTCGATATTCACGCGACTTGCATCTCGGGAAGCTGATGTTGCGAGAAAGCGCGCTCTTTGTAACACAGGTCACTATCGGCCATGCTCAGGGTCGTCCAGTAGAAATCCCCAGCGTGGGTATGGGCGAAATGAACAGGCACGTAACACTGACCAGGTACAACTGGTACCACTGTCATCTGTCCGTCCAAGCAGACAGTGATCGCAGCTCCTTCCTCAGCGTTCTGGAGTTCAGCGAGGAGCCTTCTTTCCAAGGCCTCGTTGGAGTTGTTCTGGTTGTCGACCTCCTCGGTGAAGACCTCCACTTGTGGCATCGCCTTCTGCTCCTTGCCGTACTTGCTTCTGCTGGTCTTCTTCTTCAGCAGCCGCAGAATCGGCTTCAGGGCTCTCCTGACTCGCATGCTCTTCGTGGTGCTCTTCCCAGACATCTTCAAGTTGTACAGATTGTCGTTCAACTCGTTCTCGTACTCGAACACGTGGCTCATAGTGGTGGCGGCCATCTTTGCTTGTGTTCGTCCTTTGCTGGTTCTTGATCGGAATGCAAGACACTGAACCGGTTTTAAAGGCGCGTTTCGCGGACCGTACCGATTCAACCGATTAATCACAGTGCGAACTTAATTTTCGAAAAAGCGTTTGCGAAGCTGTTTCGAAAATCGAGGAACGTGAGAGAGGCTCGTGTGCTTTTCAGATGCTTTGGATCGAAGCGCTAGTGAGCGAATGGTGCTTTAGACGAGCAACCCCGGATCTTATATAGGCCTGGCCGAGCAGGACAGGGTGACAGAGTGGGGAGGGCAGGTGCACTCTGGCTGTGGGAACTTGGAGAATTCGGAGCTTCCCACGTCAGGATCCACGCCGACCATCTGCCGCTTTTCTCCCTCCTCTGATACACTCCGACACTAATCCAACCTACCACCCCGACCTGTACAGTTCTCTTCACCCACCCCCGTGGTCACCCCCTCGCTCGCAGACCCTTCCTCTCGGTGGATCCTTCCTTTCGAAAGGTTCCTCTCCGGTTTCCACCGAGAGAGTAGCCGCCGGGGTTCTTTCGCCTCTTTTACCACGCACAGTTATAGAGGATCAAAAAGGGTGGTTATTTACCCATCTTGGGGGTGGACCAGCTCGAACCTGTTGCGACAGGATTCGACTTGTTACGTGAGTCTACAGGACTGAACTCGTCTTCGAGGTGTAGGGTTTAAAGTTTAGAATAGTTTAATAATATTTAATAAATATTTTGATCATTATTCTATTATTCTACTGGTTTTTCTATTTTGAAGTAATTTATTTTAAATATTTCTAACTAGAAAAGTATTATACATTACCAACATTTTTCTTTTTATAATATTTTTTCAAAGTTTGTTACATTTATTGTGTAATAAGTAAAATTTATTTATGTCGAGGAAGAATTTTTTACAGACAGGTAGTTTGCAAATAATTCAGAAAAATGTTGAAGAAACTCATTCCAGTTTCCTTCAGTTTTTAATATGTCAAAGATATCAAGTTTCTCATTAAAATATTATCTTCTCATCAGTGTTAGAGCCAATCGTTTTTAAAACTGTTCTGAGAATATTCTGGAAGGGATAATTTATCTTGACTTGGACAACTTTTCAAGTTACTTATCGACTGAATTAATTGAATCCGGATCAGCAAGATTGTTCAACACCCTTTCCTGATGTCGTAAGATAGCGACGATCCATGGACTGTTTTCGCATACATGTTTGCAGTATCCGTGAAAGGATTAATTTGTCCAATTAAATGAAACATTCAACGCAAAGAATGCACACTGGCAAGTGGAGTTGGCGACCATTAAATCAACAAGTTGGTACGAGAGGGAAGGAGGGGTCTGTAAGTTATAATAATTAACTCGTGGCAATAATGTTCTCCCTGGTGCATTACCCCACAATGCTCGAAAGATTTAGGGTCGAGTGTCTAGACGCGTCAAGACAGCTATGACACCCCTCGGAGTCATTAACTATGTTACAGGCCTGGTTTTTTTCTCAAAGAATCTCAGAGCTTCGTTCGCATCCCTGCTGGGACCCCTTGCACACCCTCCAGCATGAAGCAGCGTTATAACCGACGATCAAAAAGTATGCTTTTTACCGCGTTTCTGTTCCTTGTTTTTTGCTTACTGCTCTGGCTCCCCTCTGTATCTATCGAATTAATAAGTTTTTCAGAGGGGTCCCTTTTTTCTGACAACCTGTTCGTCTTTCGAATCAGGTGGGGCTCTTCTTCGACCTGTTGATACATTTGGGTTCTTGCCATGCCTAAGAAACAGATACAAATCGTATAACATCATTCATTTATAATAAATTGATGGGGAATAAATGGAATAGTAGTGACGGAGCACTAGATAGTGGTAATTATTAACTCCACAATATTAACCCTTCTAATACCCCAGAGCCAATATATCAGTTTATTCATTCTTAATACAATGAAGATATCTTCACTCTTAAGAAAAATATGTTAGTTTCGATAAAAATGTCCAAAAACGTATATTGTTCAAGGTAGAATTTCTTGACGATACCCGAAAAGTTTAAGCAAGATACTAAGAGGGTTAAAAAATAAATAGCGAATTATTCCTTGCACTTTTCCTTATAAAGAAGCTAGAATGTTGAATAGGTACCTCTAGCAATGTCTTCAGTGTGATCGTACTAGTAAATAACCATAATGTTCTGCAACCTATCTCTACGATTTGTGGATACGCAAGACATTGCTCAGTTTTTTTAAATGTGACAAGTGCAGCACAGGCTGCAAGAACGGTTCTCCTGAAATAACCTGTCGAGGTCGGAAAGAGGGTTCCTGAAGGTCGTAGCAAATCCCGTAGGGGCGCCGATGCATCGGCAGGATCGCTTCGTGGGGTACCGTCTGCTCTCCTCGAGGACAGGTACACCCAGGGTATTTGTTTTCACTTTGTGCTTTGGAACTCCAGTCCGAGGCAGGTGAAGCGGAGGTGCTCATCGGACCTGCAGGAAGAAGGCCCCTGCAGCAGGAAATGATTTTACTTTCATGAAGACACCGCATTCGGCTTCTCTCTGCTCTACGTTGTCGCGATTTGCTTTTTATTTGCGTGCTCGAAGACCTCGGTAAGTTTCGACGGTATTTCGCTTAAGGCTGGAGGATAAGATTAAGGAGAAGATATTGACCTCGTTCAAGTAAGTCGTTTATCTGTTATGATTCTTGTATTTCTCATTCGAATCAGCGAATAAATTATGTTTCCGTAACTTTTACTTCTCACAAGAAAATGAATTTGGATTATTTTCTCACTTATGTATCGAAGCAGAATTTTTATTACGAGTTTTTATTATGAATGAGTACGTTTCAGTTGAGAATTTTGGCCAACTCTTACGTCAAGTCGTAAATAATGTATGGGACGACTAAAACGATACATTTATACGTTGTTTTTGCGATTTTATTTCTGCCGTGAGTTTAAGAATGATCGAAGTACCTACTTGTTACTAGAAATTCATGAAAACTATGTTACTTATCTCTGCACAGAGTATTTTCATTCTATAATATTGCTTCGAAGAGATAAAAGTGACGTTAAACGTCTTGGGCTAACTGGTTCAACTGGAATGATTATTTGTCTGGTATTTCTCTCGTAGAATTTTATTCCTTGAAACGAAGCGTCAAGTATCATTTGTTTTAAAAAAGAAAAAACTAGGAATCAGAACGAATTTAGTTTCGTGATGCGTTTCAGTCCAGATGGAGGATATTAGATTATGCAAATGTCCATGGCTGGACGAACGTTCATCAGATAAAAAGTTGACTCGAGGGCCAACGATTCTGACGTTACTCGTATTAGGTGAACGAAGTGACACGATCTTGATTAAAATGCCATCCACGGAATACCGATTGTATCGGCTTGCGGACGTTTTCGCGGACGTTTTAAATAATAAGCCTGAAATGACTCGGTTATGCATCGTTGCACCATGTCAGACAGTAGCTCAGGGCGGAATGAAGGCGATTCGATTGTGTTTTGTTGTCAGTTCAGTTTTCTTGACTGCTGCTTCGCGTGAGGATCAAGTCGTATTTTATTTGCAATTCTTGCCGAGTCGAGGATTGAAACTGAATAAAATTGTATAAGCCCTACTAACTTGATCGAAGGTTTCCACAAACGTTGTTCGAGCTTATAATCAAGAATTCAGATATTCTGAGCTTTCCAAGTAAATAACTTTCAGATACTTCGATAGACTAAGTCTGCTTCTCCCTTGTAAAAACGTGATAGATTTCTTCATTCTACATTTTCCTTTTGACGTTGTATCATCTAGACCCCATTGGTGAAAACGAAATCTTCGGATGATACCCAAACGCCAAGGATAAACGATAACACGCTTTTTCACGAGTTTTTCATTAGCATATAAATAATATTGTAATAAAAGGGAGGGGATTGTTCTTTTCGCGGTCCTCAGCTCTGAGTAAAAGAGGAAAAGAAAGAAAGAGGAGAAGCCGAGTCTAAAACAGTAGTAGTGACCCCCGGGGCTGTGCAAGTCCAAACAAGAAGTCCTTTCTGACGTCACCGGCAGGTGCACACAGTAGGCTGTCCTACTCTCCTCGTGCTCTTCCTCTCTCCTTTGCCTCTACCCTCTCGTTTCACCCTCACGTTCTCCTCCAGTTGTCCCTCTCGCGCTCGACCGTGTAATCGTACTGATTTCATGATCGAGATACCAGCTCCCCTCTTCTCGCCACGGATTTGCTTACCTGCTTACATGACGTCGCCTGTTTACGTGTTTGTTTTACGATAGAGGGAATGAACGCTGGATGTTTCTTGCTTGGACCATGGATTAAAGTAATATCTATGTGCCCTGTTGATTCCTTTTACGAAATCATTTAGGTATAGGTCGAACTGTCTCGAGAGGAATTCTCTAGGTTCTGTCATTTTAATGGATAAAATATTTAATCTATTTTTGTGATAAAAACTGGAGTTATTGGAAGAAGATTTACAGTTGTTAGAGTACTTTAACATTGTCCATACGAAACTTGAGAATTTTGTTTGTCTAGGTCTTCGTTCTTGTTCTCTTAGTTTGCCATACTTTTTTTTTTCTTTTTTTCATCTTTATCGTGGCCGATCGATAAGCTGGACATGGACAATATCAGGCTTTTCCGTCTCCCCTGGTTTCCGTGGTGCATGAATCCTTTATAGGACCCAACTGCGGCTGTCCAGCCTTGAAAGCCACACAGAATCCTTTGTCCCCTGAGCCGGTCCAGAGAATTTCCAGGGTACAATAATAAGGGTCGCCTGTAGGACCTCGACACGGACCCTTTCGGTCCTTTTTCAAAGGTTGAACCGGCCCCAGAGAAAGGGGGATGCAATATTATTCAAAATCACGAAATTCTCCGATGGAATTTCGTTATTTTCAGGTCTATTCAGGTCCTTAGATGCATATCTTTATATGGTTGAATAGGCCACCGTACGGGGTAAGAACAGCGTTTGTTCGTGTTTCCCTTTCGAACGGCATCCCCCGCACACACCGAATCGAACCTGTGAATTCCAGGTAAAAAAGGGTCAAACCTGCAAGAAGGGCACACGTGCATCGTAGGGTACGCGTGTGTGTGGATCTTTCTATCGAACGCAATCGTGAAGGAAAATTTCGATCGCACTGGGGCGAATGGACGAGTCACAGTGAAAGAGGTTCTCTAGGATTCCCCTTTAAGGGTTGCTCGTCTAACTTCCGATACTCTTTTCTGCTCCAGGCTCTCACTGAAATGCATGGTGCTCGTCCATTCGTTCCAAAGAAAATGCATTTTTCGCAGCTGCTGAAATCGACATGTGCAGCGTTTCTTTTCCTGTTTTCTGGAAAAGACCAGGTGCGATTACACGTGTGTTCGATTAAACATCGAACGGCTGCAAACGCTACGTTATCGCTACGTGATTGGAACATACTTTTAGTCGTGTCTCATTGCACTTGTCGCGCGGTAGCGCTTTGCCCAGTGATTCTTTTGTCCCTTGGTCCTGTTCCCTTCACAGGTGAACCCTTTCGTCGGCGAAACCCTTTCCCCTATTGTTATCGAGTTTCCGCTAACCCTTTCAAAAGGATCCAGGTAAAGGGTTGGAGATTTGGGTTAGGAGATCACTGTGGGCGAGGTGATCTTGTTAACGGTGCAGGCAACGCAATGTTGCGTTTGTTCTTTGGTACTTTTTGTTTAGAGCAACAGGTAGTTATAGCAGTTAGAATTTATCTCTTAACATCTCGGATAAGAAGAGGTTTATAGAGAATGTTCAATATGCATTTTCAGAAAATGGAAACAGATGTTCATAATTGATTATTCGATTAGTGAGTTGAAGAATAGTACAAGTCCAAAAACCACACTTTGAGATATTTAATCCCAACGTGCAGTTTTGTGCAATTTACATATCTAGATTTAAGATTCACATATCTAGATCTCAATATCAAGGTGAACTAGATACAGTCTTGAGATTATATGAAAATGGCAAATTTTGGATTTGTACTGTGTATTATCACTGAAGTAATCTTATATCTTTCAAATTTGTTGGATTCGAGGAAATCACTTGCGTGTGAGAAACTGGATCGTATTCTTAAGAAGTTCCATGGCAGGTCAGTCACGTTCTTTCTGGCCAATTTCAAAAGATCCATTTTTCGCAGTGGATTACGTCAGCCTAAGGCGCCTTCAGATAGCGTTTCCAATTGAGCTGCTTTTCAACGGCGGTGCAAGTTCGAACCTGCACCTAGTATTCAGTTCACTGCGAGGCGAGACAGTTCAGTCTGGGCATAGATCACAGGCAACGCATCTTGTTCTGAAATCTTTAGTCTGCCGGATGCAAGGATTCTGTGGACCTGCCGCGTCGGTTGAAAAGCAAATCAAACGTGGGTGGGTCAGAAGTCTGAAGAAAAATTTTGAAAGGTAGAGGTACTAAAACGCCAGCGCGATGCAACGCCACGTACCATGATTCACGTTAATATTTGGGCATCACAGTGTTTGACAGTTTGTTGCTGCATGTCTTCGTCTTCGACAATGGTAACTAATCGATGATAACAAACTAACTAAAATTTTATTCATATACATAAAGTTCTACTGTATTCAAAATTCTTGATTAGATTCACACTATACTGTTATTCAAACATATTAAATAAATAAGTAAACCTATATTTTTACTAACTACAATAGGTATTTTAATATAGTAAAACACAATTAGGTTTGTTATAAGCAAGATATACAGTAATAAATTCTTAAGTTCGAAAACTAAATCACTGCACTTCTAAACAGCGTTTGTAAACTGACGAAAATACAATATGTGAATGCTAAAATGATTAGCATTGTATCCGATGGTCTGACGAGTATATTTGCGATGCACATAAATGAACGATTAAATTGAAACGTGAATCGCCTAATTCCATCAGTCAACACGAATTCAAGCCAAGTATCAAGCAACACTCTAAATCCTAAATTCGTGTGGCCAATCCTATTTTTCAACATTCGACTTTGTCGATACAGTGAACTAGAAAGTCAACAGAGACTCGTCCCTCATCGATGATAGAGTTAAATGATCCTAACATTAAACATTACTCGGTACACCAAAATCGAGAGTCTAGGCAAACGTCTTCGGAGGGTTTACGCATACCCGCAGAGCTCTCCGTAACGATTGTCAGCTGAGAATAGTGAAAGACGCATGGAACTGGCGGATACGTCGTAGAACCGAAGATCCGTTTCTATTTAGTCGGTCCCATTATGCTCGTAAAGTAAACAGAACCTCACGAGTCTTGCACCTATGTAAACACAAGGCCCCGATGAAACGCCCAGGCACAGTCGATCCATCGATGCGAGATTCATTGACGTGCCCGTAAAAAAGAGGCTGGGGAGGATTTTGAAAAGGACGAATAGGAAACGCAGAAACCGGTCGCCGTGGCGAGGGTGATGTACGCTTCGGTACATTGAAGGTCGTAGAACCATGAATCTACCTCCAGGGCACGGATCCATTCTTAAAGGATTATCGTTATAAATTATACATTTCCCTCCTTCCCCTACTGATGTCCTTCCGCGTCCTGTCGGATGACCGGTAGCAGCTTAGAGATTTCTATCGTTGGATTAACGCGGACCGTGTCATCGCAGTATCCTGTCTATTCGATTTCATTCTCCATTTCTTGCCGAACAATGAAACTCGCGATCGACCCTTTTCGGCTGTGCATCGTTTTTCTTTTTCACCGCTATTTTAGTTTTCTCCTTGATTTCTCGAAGCCATTTCAAGAAAGCTGCCTGCCGTGCATTGAGTGCATATCTTGCCACTGAAACGGTTAATCCTTATACTGTGCTCGGGTTAGCATGGTCCGAAATGTAATTTAATTTTGACTAGTCTTCAGGAAAAAATTGAATCTATATAAAATTCAGTAGCTTTTAGTAAAAGTGATTGAAGATTAAATCTCCGTAAAATTGCACGTAATGGTACCTGTTTTATTGAAAACAAAATTTGCTATAGTAATATGGGATAATTATATGAACAAGATATGAGAATTAAATTTACAATTGATTCATTGGAAATGAATCGCTTTTTTTCTTTTTTGGGTAACTTTATCATGTCTGACAAAAACTGTGCTCATTTCACTTACGCTTGCCATAGAAGGAAGCATTTAGAATATATAAATTTTGAATTAGAAAATATTATTGCATCCTTGCTTTCTATACGCGTCATGCTATATTTTTCGATTTCTCATCGGTCCAAACGAACCTTCGCGACACCATCTACGTTGCAAAGAACATCATTGAAGCGTCAGGCCCACAGAACGCCCGATACGTCCCCCTATTCGATTCTCTCGTTGACTTCGCCACTTTTAAGGGCCGCCGCCCAGTTCCTCCTTCTTCGAAGCTTTCGCGATAACAATTATTTCAAACCAGCCGGCGTCTACATTCACGTTTCCGTGGATGCGACGTTCAGATGGGTCCATCAAGTCACAATGACTTTTTACAAGAGCGAAGCAGAATTGTCGGGCAGTTTCGGTTCTCTTTCCTCTCAATTTTTTCCCTTCCTTTCCATGCACAATATGAACGCTAGAAGAAACTGTTTGATGGGTTTTTCTGGGCTCTCGATCCTTTTCTCGAGCAGGAAAGGTCTTGTGGGCGGAGCGGTCTGCCAAGGAAAGACCTCGTACAAGCGGGGATCCCGAAGCTCTCTGACCAGCAGGATAAGGAACCCTCAAAGGGCCTGAAATCGAACACGTGCAAGAGTGACTCAGAAAGACGACCGCACGGAGGAACGAAGGCTATGATAGAGTACAGGAGGCGAACTTGGGGGACCCATACGCAGGCCTCTGAAGATTTCTGTACCAGATAGCGATGCCCTTCCAGCGCTACGCTCTCGTGTTTTCGACGCGACAAGTTCTTGAAATATTTCCCTAGTGACGACACTGCTCTATCCCCATCCTTCAAAATAATTGCCGTGATTTCTTCCAGATGAGCGTAGGCTACTAATTTGGTTTAAAAAGTGTAACTACTCGTTCCCATTACCAATATTAACTTACTGTTGAACAAAACACTAATTGCCATTCAATCACGTGGCTAGAACTTGCGTAACGGATTACCATAAAGTCCACCTTTTTCTGAGCTCTCTTCCAAAAGGTAGCGCCTTCGCAAACAGGGAAGTTGCAGCATACAACGTTCAACTGAACTAAAGAAAGCAGAAGGGGACTGACTGTTAGGAAGAATACGAGAAGGAGCAGTAAGTGCCCTGTCGTCACGGAATATTAGGGCGGTATTTGTCGATTCCCAAAGGCGAAGTAGGTGCGACAAAAGTCGCTTGCCGCCTCTTCTAAATGCTACTGTAGGAAGGATCGAAGGGCCAAAAAAGAAGGCAGAAGAAGACGAGGCGTCAAAAGAAAGAAGCCAGCGTATATAGAGGTACGAAGAAAAGGAAGGGAACGAAGCTCGAAATCGGCGTATCGGCTGATTTCAAAGGGAGAAACGGCCGAAGAAACGACCGGTCTAACACGGCGGAACGGGTGGTCCCATTCGTGGAGAGTCGCGCTACCGAGGCTGCTTTTTCTCCCCTTTGAGCGGCACTTCGTGCCACGTTCTGACGGCTGTGCTGCCTCGAACCCGCGGAAATCACCGTGACGCGATCGTCTTTTCGATGCTCGCAGATTTTTTCAACCGGCGTTTCATTCCTCCTCGTTCACGAACGCGCACGTCGATTCCTGGCACAATGCGCTGCTTCGAAGATAAATCCCCCGAGTGAGTTCTACGAGGCCGTGGAGAATCGTGCGACGTCGTACAGCTGGCTGCGCGGCTTTCGTTCGATTCGTCGCGGAAAACAGCCACGAAAATTCTGCGGCGACACCGTGTCTAGTCTCCGTGGAAAATTATTTCGATCTAGAACCGAAGCCGAGTAATTTTCTTATTTCATCTCTAGTGTACGCTCGTTCAGAGCTGATCGAGAAGTACCGAGGCGAATTAGATGGGTTTAGAGTACCATCGCGTCTTGTTACAGGGTCACGGATTATTTTCGGGGCAACGACAGATTCGTCAATTTCCACTGATTCAGGAGTTCTGGCAATTACTTTTGTTGCCAGTAATTTCAAGGTTTGCATACTGCTGAATGAGTAGCCTGTTAGTCTTGATTCATGAAGGATTAATATGATAAAGGATGTCTGTCCAAAACAAGTTAGATCACTTCACAAATGAGAGTTGAGACTCGTATTTTAAGCTAATATAAATTAAAATCTATCAATTTTGTATAAAGTACACGGAGAGGAGTAGATAAATCCAAGGAACACGAATCTGGTATTACCTCTGAAATCTAGTCCCTACTAGTCATCTATTGTGCGAATTTGTTGATGCTTTTACTTTGGTGGAACACCTCGTCACGTGTCGAATGATGTTTCTAAATCCACACCTCGGGGTAGTCTCTTTGTAAATTGTATCGTTAAATTTGCCTGGTGGCGCGTGAAGATCGGCGAGGGTAGGGCTCATGTTTTCCAAATAGCCATTCTGTTACGCTTGCAAGGGCTCAGTTCAGGCATTTCGACGGGGCGCATAATCGGCTCTTGATCTCCGATTCAGCCGTACCTAAGGATTCAGATCTGGAATAAGAGATCGTCTTTAAGGGGGTTAAGAAGCATCCTATGCATGAACGATTTTTCTGTCGCGTCCTTGTACAATTCCACGTACACAGCTTTCGGAATTCAGCAAAACGTGCAAAAGCCCTGGATTAACTACGTACCTTTTCAATACTGTATGAAGATTTTCGTGTTGGGCTCCCTTAAAGCAGTTTAAACTGGGTCACGTGTTGTGATCACAATATACTTATGGAAGCGTAATACTTGAATTTATACATTGACACGTATTGTGATATTGAATTCTATTAGAGGTGCAGCTGAAAGGGTGATACAAGTTTTCCTTGTGCGAAAATAAATTCAGAGTAAAATTTTTTGATCTGGGCATTTTCGACGAATTCTTTCTTAGCTATGTAAGTGCATACTTATCAAAGTACCTAATCGTTTTTCAGCTATATCCACACAAAATTTTAAAATTCAATTTTCTCGAAAAGTAAAAAATTTTATTTTACGTTTTTGGATTATTTTCACATACGGAATTACCCACTGTTCAATTGTACCATCCTTTTGGCCACGCCTTGTATAACCTAAAATATATTATGTAAATACCGCTTTATTATTTTAGCTCCAACATTTTAGCTTCAGAACATATCTGACACTTATCAGAAATAAATATGCAGAATCTTGGTTGTAAGAAAATATTCAAATAAGTTGAATCACCAATTGCTGCAAGCTACTTCGTATGCAAAGAGGGTGCCAAGTAATAAACGATACATTTTCGAATGTCAAAAATCCCGATGATTCGAAGTAGGTTTATGATTACGACGCGACAGTGGTATGGGATTCTTCATGCGGAATGCAACAAGGCGAAAGGAATGTGTCGTCGCCCCATAAAAGAAGAATAAGCGGACCAGAAGGGAGACGAGAAAAAGTTATAAAACGTGAAGAAAATAAGATAATGCATAATAGATTACATTTTCTAAATATGACAATAATTATAGAGTAGACGTTCTATCGTGATATTTAAGGGTAATTTAATATATACTACGCAACAGGGACAGATTGTAGACAGATTCAACAATACGTATTACACGATATGGGGTTTCCTTTGTATAGCATTTTTAGAGACACGAACACATTTGAGACCTTCTCCGCGTCACGTTTGAGTAAATGTTCACATTTTGGTGTTATCCTTTCACGGCGGCAATATTCATTTGAAACCCTGTTTCTCGAAGACAATAATAAATAACACAGCAATTACACTGCAGGTATTGAAGACAGACACATCGTATAAATTATCCATGGCATTCATTGAACGCTTTCATGAGAAACGCAATATCGGCTCGAATATAGGGGGCCTTTGGAGAAGATCGAACACCTGCACCCTCTCGTCGGACTTAGTTAGCCCTGATCCCGCATGCGATCCTGGATCCTTTCTCTCGGTTGCCAAGGGCAGATCTCCGCCCACAAGTTCGTGGAGGCCCCATAGAAATCGTGCAGCGGTCCCAATTTACGAGCTCCCCGTCTTTTTCCTATTCCCTCTCTCCGCCTCCCGTTCTCCTCCCGCAACGCGGAAAAGACGAGGTTACCGTTTGAAACTAATTTGACTCATTTCGGGGCCGAGGTCCACCCGCCGGAAGCAGTTTTTCGGACGAAAGCTTGAGGGGTCGCTTAAGATTCTGAGCAGGTCCCGGACCCATTGTCAATTAGCGGTCTGGACCGTTAAATGACGTGACTTAGCTTCATTTTCTTCATAACTCTCTAATTTACTCTCCATGTGGGTGTCCCTAGGATCGTTTTGTGTAATATAATTAGGTACGATATAGCTTTTTGAAAAAATTATACCCTTAATTGTGATTAACCCCTTGAGGGGAGTGAGCACTTTCTCGAGTTCGAGAACAGTTTTCTTGATTCCTTGAAAATGTCATATATCATTTTTATTTGGAAGTAAACTAAGGATAATACTTCGCTTGTTTATATATTGTAAAGACGAATCGAGAGTGTTATATTCAACAAATGACGCACCGTATAACTGATTTGTGACGGTCCATATACTCACTCTCCCCGTTTAAGGGATTAAATACTCTCTCCTGCGGATAAGTAGTGATAAATTTAGCCTGGATGTTAAGAGAAAAATGAAGTATGCTTTATTAAAAAATATATAATACTCGTAGAAAACATAAATCAGCTGTATGGAGGTCAAATACAGAAAAAACAAACTGAAACTTCATTTCAAAGAAATTTAATCTTAGATACGATTTTATGGCAGTAACTATCGTCTATGATATAAATTTTTTTAAACTAAAAGTAGACATTTTTTACCATTACGCGCATCGATAGCAAGCTATCTAGAGCTTCGAGACTGTCAAGAGATCATGTGGCAACGTGTTCGTTAACGCACTTCTCGATAGTCGAGCACTTCGACGCTTGTCTGATGTTTCGTCAAGGGTGAAATGCATTTTCGAGGGGAGAAAACAGTCGGGTGACGTTATCCAGGTTACTGGGCGCTTTTAAAATGCTGTTTTACGCTTCCCCAAACTTAACACACGACACTTTCTATCTAAATAAGTGGGTCCCTGGAGAAGCGAAGCAGAATCTGCTTTCACTATCTTCGGCCAAGTGAGACATCGAGGTCCTTCTTGGCAAGGAGATTTTAACGCCTGGGGACGTTTATGGGCGAGATTACCTTGGAAGGTGAAGGGCGGCCTGTTTTCAAGCCCCAAAGGGCCGAGGCGTTACTGCGAGCACAGGCGCCTTATAACGACACTTGATCGTCCTTCCACTTCTTCACCAGTGGAATCAGTTCGAGTATTTGGTCTTCTATTCCCGTTCAAGTCTGACATTATAAAAAAACAAGTGGTAGGCGATAAACAGGGATACTTTTAATCCTTATATGTGCAACCTAATTCCCAGGTTTTTTTTGAAACTCAGTTATTTGAAATTTCAAGCATAAATCTTTTTGTAAAATATGAATCGACGCAATAGTGTGCAAAGAATGAGGATCTGAAACGCTTGTTAATATTTCACAAGAATATAAAATATTAATGCAAGGAAGTTCACAAATGAGTACTCGGAACAAGGATATTTAACAGAAGATGCAATGTTTTGTTACTTGTAATAATTCTTCCCAAGAATGCGCAATCATGACAATTCGACAAGAGAAGGAGAATCGATTCTTTATGGAAGTTAGAAGTTCTTTTCGAACAGTCTCCTGTGGCAGGCAGTTGGGATACCTGGAACAATAATTGCCGCCAAATATTTTCATCCCCGTCGACATCTTTGTGAAACTGACCACCTCGTGGCACACCATTTCACAACTAGTCAAAGAAAGAGTCTCGCTGGCCAAACTAGCCGTTTACTTCACGCACGATGTGGACCATTCAGTGGCCCAGTTGGATTAAAAATGACCAATCCGCGCGTCCTTCGCCTACACGACGACCTTCTTTTCTTTCGCGCATGTTCTTACAGCGTGAGCAGATGACTCGCCATGGAGACTTTGGGTCTTGATTTCATTGTGCTCCTTCTTTTCGATCCTTTCCGCTCACTGCACTGTGTCAGCCAGTTTGTAGGTTGCTCGGCGGGGGCGATTACTTGTATCGAGGGTTGCTGTCGACCTGAATTCACGGGGACTCACATCAATGCCTTTACACAGGCAAAATGAATCGTATATCATTCGATTTGATTGTTACAAGGCATCGAAGGCATTGATATTGAAGCATTTAATTTTGTAATCATAGCTCACTAGCAACGCGAAGTACAACGTTATAAAATTGTAAAGAAAGGCTTAAGATGTTGAGTCACGAAGAAGAAAAAGGTATGAACGTGAAACTGGATATTGCAGGCCACGGATAATTCTGGATCTCCCACTAATCGTTCTTAAACGCAACAAACGGGCGGATGGCTGATATTCGAGGGAAATGCATTGCTGGATATAAATTCCAGGAGACAACAAAGGGAAGCCAGGGACGACTTGAGGAACCGAAACATTTGACTGCGCCCCCCTCGAGCCCCGTTTACACCCTCGGGACAAACCCAAACAGGAGACAAGGCGGTCCAGAATCCTACGGGTAACCATAACAACGACCGTGGGCTGCCACAATGGGGAGCAGGCAGCGCTGTTGGCCCATAGGCTCAATAGATTTTTCGCGAGGTCGAGCAAACACAAGCAAACATAGGGGCGTCTCGTTCCTCTTCTCCTCTTTACGAAGTCTCAACGAACCCTCCTTCGCTCCTACGTTGAGGAGTCACTCATTGTGCCCATCCACAGGAAGCACTGACAACTATTTCACTCGCGAACACGTGTATAGCTGGAAATCTATTTAACCGGTGATGAATAAGGAGCCATTGGACAAATGACGAGCTAAATGCGCTCTTCCTTGCCGTTGTGCCACTTTCCAGAAAGCGAGGGATGATTTAATCAAGGAAATCTTCACGTATTGTCCATCGATAGAGATCCTTATCTTATGTTTAAGCGTGACAGCGAAAATAGGTAGTGAATAAAAAATTACAATGTTTAAACATATCTTAATTCTTTAAATAATTCAGGTTATTATCTGCAGTGTTTAAGGGGGCATTCCACTTGGAGGGGTCGATTTTGGGCAATTTTTGAAATAAAGAATTGTTATACAATTACAGGCCACAAGTTTTAATGGGTTGAGCGCAATAAAGCTTGAGCGGCAGCCTTGTATCCAAATCACTATAGGAATTTGTCCAACATTAGTTCCGCTGCTGATCCTGTGAATCGTTTATCACAACTGCAGAGTTCTTATGGACCATGTAAAAATTCAGCCACCGCGAGATCTTGGAGAGAGCTCCACGAAGGACAAAAGCGAAAAGAATTAAGTCTGAGTTGTGCAACATTTCCTGCCCAGCGGCATCCGAGTGGTCCTAGTATCAAAAACGAAGAAAGAAAGGGAGCATAGAAGTAAGAAGATTATCGGAAAAAATTATAGTAATCTGAGAGGAGGATTGAAACGGTCTGGTCTGCTTAGAAGCGCTATCTTTTTCTACACCTTCTTCCGTTTCGTGCGACAACGGAGAGAGTTGCAGGTGTGACCATGGATAATATTACCCAGCTAAAAAAAGGGGGGGGGCCCAGATAGGTGTAAGAGTGGTAGCAAGGCTAATGCGTGAATCTACGGTGTTTTTAGGGCAGATTAGAAAGAACCTGGATTAGGGTTGGCGCAACAGGTGGACCTCTGCCTTTGATTTCCGTAGGTACTTTGCTTCTTTTTTTTTTTTTTTTTTATCGATCGTAAGGTCCTGCTAGGTAACAACAGATTGGCTCGGAAATTGAGACGGATCCCTTTCAAATTGAAATTCAATATTATGAATGAACTTCATGACCATTATTTTCTTTTTAAAGGTTTGTTACGATTTGGATCTAATATGTTCGATTAAATTATATTTGTTATTAACTCTACATCCTTTCATAAATTCTTAGACTGTTAACAACTGTTCGATAAATGTAATGTTCTTTGGTTTGCAGGGATACGGTAAAAAATAATACTAAAATCTTTGAAATTTCGTTTTATTATCATTCAGAAAAAATTGAAGAAAAAGACAAATGCAGGAAAACAGTAGATTTAAACTTACATTTACACAGGAAATTGCAATATTACCATAACATTTTTTCTATATAAGTGACCTTCAGAATTGTACTGCGTGCAGCACGGCTTGAAATCCGAACGCAATCGTCCCACCCGTAAATTCATCTGGAATATCCAGTTTCATCGTTAAAAACTTAAATTGGGAGAAACCTTTCCGTTCTCAAATTGCGATAGGCAGGTAAATATCACGTTTCAAGGGTTATTAATCAGACGAAACCTCACATCGTAACCCTGTGAAACTCAACTCGCAATTTATTGCATCGAATTCTTGTCTGTGCGCGTCCACGCTGCAATGCATTGCGCGTGCACCCCTATCGACATTGCATTTAAAAATACAGAGAGGACAGAAGGGTATATTCAGTACAGATTATAAAGTCTAAAAAAGCGTTCTGTGAAAACTAGCGTAAATGTAAAAACTGAAAATTTTGTTTTTTGTTACAAAAAAAAAAAATATCTCAAATTTAACATTTATTCTACTTTCCACAAGAACACTTCAATTGTAAAAAGTCAATTTCAGAACTGAATGAAAGTATCATAATTATTTGACATGAAGTGACTGGATGACATTTTATATTATTCACCAATATATAAAGTATTGTTAATTACTCCAGATAATGACACTATAATTTCCTGCAGTAATGTTCACACGGCCCGTATAAGGAAGTACAGGATCTGTTATAACATCAGGTGGTTCGTGTTTCGCTTATATACTTCACTTGATTAACTTTGGGTTATGCAAAGCTTTCCTTTCTCAGTTTTCTTATTTACACTTAGTCGTTCAGAAGTCTCCATTCAATACTGATGTCATTCACCATACATCGGATACAAAAATGAATGGCAGTAGAAAAAAATATGTACGTTGTATTTGATTAGATTTTATTTCTGAACTCTAGAGCTGAAGTGTATTAACTCATACAGGAAACAAGTGAACTTAATACACTCTGGCTCTGGGACCAGATTTCTAAAATGTAAGAAGATTGTTTAAAATTCACTAAATACATAGGCAAAAGACAGTATAAAGTTATGTAGTTGTTTGTTATTCGATTGCTAATAATTCTTTAAAACTTGAATTCCATTTACATTAATTCACAGAAGGTTGAACCATTAAGAATAAAAGAATCGCTAGAAAACAATTGCTTAGAAGTATTACAATAATTACTATTATAATTAGTAGTAATTCCATTGTAGTAAAAAAAAAATACATAATCTCTGTAGCAAAAAATGTAATCACACGATCGTATGTCAATTGGGAATAATTATGTACACGAGAGAAGTCGGTGAAGAGAGCCGGAAGTGGTCACTCGAAACCAGTAACGTTTGACTGGAAGACAAGGCTCTCTCTCAACAGTTTCCAGGCATGTGCGCAAAATTTCAGTGCCTCGAGGAAAAAGCGTTCCACGTCCGTAATGCGAGACACACACACGTGGTTGAAAATTGAAACTGCTTCGTCTCTTCTTTTCGGGCCTCTTTCATCACTCTTGAGAAACACTAACGATGGATACTTGCGACCCCATTGAGGAAAGGACTTCTCGACCTTGGTTCTCGAATAACTACATATGTTTATTTTATATATTCAGTTACCGTAAATCTAGAACAGATCACGCTGTTTGTATCAGTAATCTAGTAATCTTCGAAACGAGGTTATCACAGCACGTTTAGAGATAATGCACTTTTGTCAGTGTGACTTGTGACAAAGATACCAGAACTGGAGACCTCCATTTCGGTTTGGAAAGCAACCGTGTTCTTCGCAAAAGTGGTCAGAAGTGCCCTCGACGCTCTCCAAGGTCTTGGTGCGCAAAGTTACAAATATTTCTATCATTCAGCCGCTTGATACAATACCTGATGACTGACAATAGGCCCTTAGATTCGTGAGTTTAGTGGTTCGCCTCTCGGCTGCCAGCATAGTCGTAATTTCCGTCTAAGAAGATTCTATACACGATAGAATGTCTTTGCAAAGTTGCTGGTAGCAAGCTACTACGCCAATGGCCTATTATCCACTTAGTATAGATTTCTACAAGCCCTCGATGTATATGGGTGTGCTCTAAGTATTCCTTCTGGTCTCGTTTCCTCTTTTCTTTATTTTCTATGGGGGGTTTTCTTTCGTTAGATTTACGATTTCTCGTGCACGTGTTCACAAAAGGGCTTTGAGAAGAAGATTCCCCGACTCGCCCTCGAAAAAGCGAGAGGACTAGTCGTGAAGGATGCGTAGCCGAGTACAAGGGACCGATCCTTCCCTTTTCTTCCGTAAGAATTGTCCAGAATACGTGGGAGGGTGACTGTAGAAAAAAAGCTCGCCTCTGCTCGCCGCACTGAACGATTGCCATAAAATGCAAGAAAAATCGACACATATATACATGTACACATATATATATATCCAAAGAATAACGGAACGTAAAAATGCTATTTTTAGTTAAATTAAAATAAGTGTGTTTTGAGATGGATAAGATTTAAGTCATTCGTTGTAAAAACCAAACGATAACAATCGTGATCGTTTGAATAAAAAAGATTGTATGCAGTTGTAGAATTCCATCTATCGATCCTGTAATAGATTCAGTAGATCGAAGGAATACTTTTCTTGACGTCCAAAAATAGCATTTATAAACTTGGTTCCAACTGTGTCCACCATTTCTGATGACTTTTTCTTTACCCTCAGCTGATCGGCGAATAAAAGGAGCTACGTTTGACGTTGAGTGTGACTTAATGCGTCTATTATCAAAGCCAATAAGCCATAAGGACACCTGGCAGCGGCTTGGCTCCTTCGATCCTTGAGGTATTTCGAAAATATTTCCGTAGCCCCGAGCAAGAATAACATTTCGGCGCGAAATTTTCTTCGCTGAATTGATCCTTTCAGGAGTATACATTCTCCTCGTGCAGTCATCAAATCTAGCCTATGGAAAGTCTTTAAGTTCGTTTTGCCAGCTTTAAACGGTGTCAAATAATACAATAATTGTCCCTTTTAAGAGTCGAAAAGGTACATTTTTAAGAAATTTGTCTCTCCACGGTATTGTAGTAGAACGTTTGGCTTGTTCAGGCCAGAGTCAGTTTATCCAGGTCCATGATTCTGACAGATTCCATTGGCGTAACAAACGTCTGAATTTTTTAATGAAATTATTTGCTATTATTTTGCATCGGTATATTTCAAAGTGAGCAATAATTTTTCTTACATAATCATAGATTAGTATTACCATTTAGGTATCATTAAAATAATCACTGTACCTCTCCGTTTGGAGGTGATAAATTGATTACTAATTAATAAAACAGATACAGTTTCTAGACTTATAGAAACAATATATTTGAAAAATTAAATTTTACTTGGACACATTAGTTAGGTACGAAACATTTTTCAAAAGTTTACGCCACTGTTTCCAAGGCGTTCCATTGGAGATCAACGGTCTAGACTGCCTTTTGTGGAAAATAAGTCGGAATAACTTGAAAATCACTCCATAATGCTGGGTTTCTGACAATGGAAGGTCCTTTAGAAACTTGGGTACGTCATGACTGCCTAAGGGAGTGTCTAAATGGATTCGTTTCGTCGGCGAAAATGTCACATGTGTCAGAGGCATCGAAAGCTTTACCATAAGGCATCAAAGAATGTTTTATCTTTTGCTCATACAAATGCATCTTGCTAAACGTATAATTAAAAAGTTGTTACCATATTAGCGAATTTCTTCCTGGAGAATCACCCCTCACCCCTCATCCCTCAAGCGTTAGGTTCAAGGGCTCCATGAAAAGTCCTCTTTCACCATCGGCATCAAATATTTGACAATATTTTCTAAAGTTCCAAAAACGTAATCTAACACTCCGCCACTTCGGGCTGAGATTAGGGTCCTGTGGGCCAATGGAATTCTTTTATGCGGTGTAAAACCTCCCTGGTGAAAGCATCTTCCATTGCTTAGGGATTCCCCAAGTGATGGTATCATGTTGCGCGCTTCTTGAGGCCGCGCAACAGGTTAGGTCCGCGATCAGTACGATAATCTAAATGGAAAATTGTATTGAATCAGCAGTAACATAATGAAAGCTTTCAGGTAGTTTGCTACCTATATAATGATAGTTAATGCTCGTAATCTGATCCGTAGCTATTTTTTTCGATCCCTTAGATACAGATCGAATGCTTATTCTCCTTCTTTCTCTTTTCTCTTTTTTTCAAAAACGTTCTGCACATGTTTTGGTGTACAATGCCTTTCACAAATTTGTAAGTACTTCTGATTAAACTTTTGCTTGCAGCATTAAGGCTGTTACCCACTTAGTAACATTGCCCATGTACGATACCAGGTTAACGTGGACTTATTAATATTATTATAGTATTGAACATACTGTATACATACTGGTGTTCGCTTGTCATATCTTTCAGCGACATCCTGTATGTACATATAGTAGAACTTCATTTATCCGAACAGGGCGGGGGATAAGATCGTACGAATAACTGGATCTCTACTGCTATAGTTTATTTGTTGGTATAATAGAAATTGTTATTTGTATAACTGGATTTCTAGTATTTATTACTATGTATTTGTTCGAATAGCTGTTGAAACTGTAACTCTGACCATTTGAATTATCTGTGTCCACAATCATTAGAGCTATGAAACAGAGAGAGAGTATTAATTTGCAGATATTTTATGATCTAATTACTTTTTATTTTCTAACATAACACATAGTATCTAATCTAACGTATTTATGGACTTCTTAATTTTAAGATCTTTTACATTATAAAGCTTTGCAATATGTAACTCTGGCTAGTTTTCTAACCCATTTTACTACATTATTTCGACATGCATTAAGAGAAGTAGCATATCTCGACTATCAATGAAAAAGAATACATTTCATCTCTTTTTACGAATAGTAGCATGTTTCGGTTTCGCCAGGAAAAGGATCACATTTGGACATTTTATGGCACTTAGCTTGCTTTTATTCAGTAGCAAATTAAACATGTGTGCTTTTCTTTGCGAAGGAAAATAACATGATATTTTGAATCACATGCAAGACAAATGTGTCCCTTTGCTTAAGACAAATGAGATGTGCTACTTTCTATAACGCATGTCGATTTATTTTCTTTAAACCATTAACAGTACTAGAAAATTGGTACTTCATCTTCTTTGCCATTTCGTTTGCTATTTGTTTCGTCATCGTTTAGATATACGAGTTAAAATTATGAATTCCTATAAGTGTGCTTGGACAATAAGAGGGCAACATATTCAGTAAACCAAATATACTTGAAATGGAGCTTTATTGTGGTTCATATGTAGGCGCAACCACCTATCCGTAACAATGTCAATGTTGTGCTGTTATTCATGGGCAAATATACCCACCTAATTCACATTAATAATGTGAAGAAGTTAATGTTGGTCTGATGTAGTTTAATGTAGTATTCATCTACTGTGGTATTAAGTTGCGATAGGTTTTTATGGTGGGTGTTGTAAAGGGCATGATATTCCCTTTAAAGATCGCCATCTATCGTTACAAGGGCAAACTTGGTTCCATTCAGAAGTTAATAGAGTTAGTCATAGATGGTGCATCACAGTTTTGTAAAAACGCGCGAAAAATTGTTTTTCTTTTTCGTGTAGAAAAATACGAATTAAAAGATATTATTTTAGCAAAATTTGGTATGAGGATTATTATTATTTTCTGATACACTTATCATAAAAATTTATTTTATGACATTAAAACATTATATGAAATACATCTTCTTTCAGTTAATTTCAAAATTATCAATTTTCTTTTCAATATCATAGAAGTATTGAGTGAAGAATATAATTTCATACGTTTGTTTCAAACTATATTGATATAATTTCGAATTCGAAATTTATATATCTAACACTTAAAATTGTGACTTAATTCAATAGTGCTTCATTGTGATAACATATATGTATGTATTTATAATAATATACTATATTAGTAAAGACAGACAAGTTAAAAAGTAAAGTTTCTGTTTTAGTTGTTCATTAATGAAAAAATAAAATACTTCTTTTAAATAAAAGAAAGACAATAGGGTCGTGAGATGATGTTGCAGTAGTCAGAAAAGAAAATGTCGCATTTTCATATTGTAAATTGATTATAAGTAACGAATGCACAGATTATCAATTCCACACAATTTATTTGTTAGATAAAATTACAAAAGTACTTTAAACGCAAAACGACAGAAGTTGGAACATGCAGTCCAAGAACGAAGTGAAAAACGAAAACGCAAAACAAGACGATTATATAGCACGTGCGAATAGTAGAAGTCAGAATAATACGAATAAGAGTGCACAAATAAGAAGAAAGCGATAAGAGGAAAAAACACGCGATTACAAATTTCGAAATTACAAAGCAATGAGAATAAAAAACTTTCGACACACGAATTTCAATTTGAAGGATCAATAAGCAGAATGTCTACCGATCCGCGGACGAACTCGATCGATTCTGCTTGGACAATTACACTCATATCACAAGATATCGCTCGAGCTAATTCGATTATTCTAGGCCTAACTTACAGGTTAGCAGAAATCTATATCTTTTACAATCAATTATCAGTATCACAGTTTCCATGTGCTCTTAGACAATTAGACATTTTCTTACGCACGAATATTGCACTCCTTGGAAGACATCTAATGAGATCTAGAGAGATCAAAATCGTTTTACAGAATTTCGTAATTATTTTAAAGCACTTTGTATCACAGATTTTCGGATTCAACTTACAAACTAATATCACAGAAGTTTCGATTAATCGCTAGTATCACATTCATTTAGAAACGTAGTTTCTTACGATTATCACAGTTTCGACAATATACCATAAGTATAGAAATTCTTTCAATCGCATATCACAGTTATTCATATTACAAAATATGCACTGGGCGGCCTATGTTCTCGAACAATGTTCGATGTGGTTAAATCTACAATAATCTATCGATATAAGTTTACAATTAAATCTAGTATCACAGTTGAACTCAGTCGATACGATATACTTCCTAACTTAACCAAATCCCTAATGGTATTGCATATCTCAATCTATTCTTACTAACGAAACATCGAATTTTTCCTTGAATTATTTTAAGTGGAACTAAGACGATTAAAGCTTCAAACCGAAAGTTAATATTCAATCCTAAATAATACGAGAAAGACGATAAACTTAATTCTACCAAATTCTATCATTAAATTCGATTAAAGCTAACTTAACGTTCACGTTACGATGGAAGACCTTACTGTACGTGTTTATCGATCTTGCGATGCATCATCTTGAACTTGGCTGCAGCAGCTCCAGCGAAACGCAATGAGAACCTCCTCCATCCGGCAGATTTAAGATAAGCTTCGGTCACCTTCAGATTAGCGTCTCATCCTCGTTGCCAGCTCCCTCAGGTCGTTCTCGATGTTCTCGTTATTCAAGTTCCAAAGTTCTTCCTGCTCTAGCTGCATTGTGGTTGCTGCCAGCTTGCCTCCCATCTCATTAAAGAGATTCTGCCGCTGAATCCTGTCGTCTTTTCGAGCGACTTTCTGACTAAGTCTACCGCACAATCGTCGAACGCTCGATAGAGCATTCTTGACGGCGCGTCGCGTGAGCGGAACACTATCGATGCGTTGATCAGTCATCGAACTGACGGCCACTCTTGAGATCTGCCTCTTCATGCTGGCGCCGATGGAACAGAAAAACCGGTCGCGATTCCTGACGTTTCAGGATGAGCTTCTTGTAGATTCTTAGTCGTTGATCGAAGATCTTCGCGTTGATTCTATGGTCGTCTGGTTTCACACACGTATATCCGCATGTGTTCCTTCTATGTGTGCGTGTAGGGCTGTGTGCGAGTAGAGCAAGAACTCGTGCAAACGAGGAGGGAGGAGGGAGGAAGAGGCGGATACTGAACGATGAACACGTGCACGATTGCTGCAACGCGAACCTTTCAAATGGACGTGATACGTTTTTTCTCTGGAGATGCGCACGTTTTGAGTAGGTGTGATTGAATGTAAGCTAGAATGAGGAGTCTTCCTCTTATATAGCCAAAGGGCTGCGCATGCGCTCTCCCGAAGTCGAGCAGAGAAGAGGGTGGAGACAACGTCCTTTACAGGTAGCTGCGTAGATTCGTGTGCGCAGAAGGGCAGGTACTTTCCACCCCTTCGATATTCACGTTATACACCCTGCGAAATGGCCAACTGATCGCCGACTATGTAATTTACGTTTCACGTTCTGGCATGTAAATTATGTATTTTAGTAATTTTTATTGCCGTTTCCGTTAGAGAAGTAGACAGGCACGTAAATCAAGTAAGCTTTTTTATTCTGAAATGGGCGAAGGTTGAAAAAATATTCCTGTAATAAAAGGAGCATAAAGGAAAATAAATGACGTAAAAATTGCGAGGTAAACGTTAGGAACGATAGGGAAAAAGACGAGGACGAACAATTAGCAAAGTGACGAACGAGAGCAAAAGAGAAAAGATAGGTCTACCGTGGCGCACGCGCAGCACGAGCTGCGCACGGTACAATAAAAGTACGAAAACGTGAGATGAGAAGAGACAAGCTTAGTTAGCAAATGCAAGTAGTAAAGCGTTGGTGAAGAGAAAAAGAGAAACAAGATGTATCCTGGATCCGCGTACGAAGATAGAACGAGTTAGTTGAGCGATGAGAGAGATAGATACTGGTAGAAAGGAACGGGTAATAATACGGAAGGAGAAGAAAAGTAACTTTTTTTTAGCGTGGCATACGCGCTGCACGAGCTGCCCGCCGTGTAATCGACGGAGAAGGAACTCTTACGTGGAAAGAGGTCGAACCAGAAAAAGGCTACGGGTTGGAAAAGGACAGAAACGCGAAAGAGAGAAGTTACAGGAGCGAGATGATCGATGTCAGCGATGAGGAATGAAGAAGGAGAAAATAGGTACTTGGCGGCGCACGCGCAGCACGAGTTGTGCGCGGCACAGCAGAAAAAGATGCAGACGGGATAGAAGGAGCAAGAGAAGCAGGAAGAGGATAGAGTGTACGACAAAAGCCAAGAAGCCGGCAAAGGGAGTAGCGCGAGCGCTGGTAGAGAAAGAGACGCGTGGCGGGAGCGAGGAAGAGAAGAAAGGGGCGCTCGTTCTTGGCGTACGCGCAGCACGAGCTGCGCACGGTAACACTTTGGCGCATGCGCGGCACATGCCTCGACTCTGATCAAAGAAAGGAGCGCGAGAGAAGCACGTGGTGAGATCGTGCTGAACGAGGAAAGGGCCACGGCGGCTAAAAGCAGCAAAGGATGGAGAAGGCTGGATCTTGTAGGTGAGTAACAGAACTGGAATATATGTACTTAAGAAAAGAAAGAGATACGCGATCCTTGGGGAAGCACGTCACTACCTCAAAGCGTGGTGGGAGGTGAACCGCGTGGGAGGGGGGAGAAACGTGTCGATTTGTTGAAAAGGTGGGGATAGAAGGATAACTTGTTGCACGTAAGCCTGTGATCGTACGAACTTAACCTTAGATCGTGAATGTGAAATGGAATACATGCCATTTCTGACCACAGTTTTTTATTAATTCTAATTTGAAAACTCGAAAATTTTGTGTCACCGAAATGTTTGAAAGCAATTAATGGTTACATAAGTTTGGGTAGCATCAAGGGATCGTGATTTGGAATGTGTATTAAAAATGAATTAATATGTCCCTGTTTTAATTCATGTAGTTTTTAATACTGTCTATGGATTTCAATATCTTACGTGTACCCATTTATTAATAATAATTGTAGTTGACGAAAACTTGGATCAACGATCGAGCTTTAATCTAGATATCTTATCCAGATCAATCTTAATAAGGGATTCTCAATAGATTCTTGTCTCTGTATTGTTATTAACTACAAATTACTTAAAACTATTTCTATTGTTAAGCCTTAAGGAAACCATGTCTTACTAGATATTGTAAATGCCATAATAGACATTTATCTAATTGAATTTTGGTAAAACGAATCAATATATTATTCTTTATTGTTACTTGCAACTGAGAAATCTATATTCTCATTTCGCAAATTATTTGTGTAAACGCACTAAATAATTGGGTTACGTCGTTGTTAGGTTAGTTAAGTTGTTCATGCATTAATAATAAGTACATGCAACTTCTCCTACATGGATATATTAAGTACATGTGTACTGAAATACACGTGAAATAAATATCACTAGTCGCAGTTTACGACTTTATATTTTTAAATACTCTTAAACAGTTCATGATTCACTCATACTATATAAAAATTTGATTATTGCGCGTTGATAAGACTTTTAAGCAGTACATATATCAGGTTTGTTTCGGGATGCTATCTAAAGTTTCTTGAAGTTGCTCTGCAACCTATCCCAATAGATTTCAAAAACACCGTATCAAAGTGGGCAGGCGTTAGGATTAAGTGAGAGAATATTTGCATTCGCCTAGAAGCGGATTGATAAGAGACGAAAATCTAAGGATGTAATTTACATTCCATGACCATAGAAGGCCGTAGGGCTATTCCTATTATATACGCCTGGTGCGAGAAAACATGGATAATAGTCTTCCCCACACATAAGTTGGGTGATTCAACTAAATCGGGTTTCGAGTTACAGCCGGTAACCAGAAGCTATTACCACGCTCCGACCAGAACTCGTAGGTATCGGTGGAATAAGTTATAAGATGCACTGATAGCGAGGATAATCCGATCGTTTAAGTGGCCAGCTTCGATCTATCGATCATTAACGCCTCGTCGACCTTGACCATCCACGCGCAAAATCGCTTCCGAGAGACAGTTTAATTGGAGCTTTCAAGAAGTGGCATGAATTACGGGCATATCCTTTTCGAATTAGAGATAGTAGCAATTAATGTGTAATTTCTTTCGATACATAAATTGACGGTGCAGAACATTAACATTCCATGCCAAGTTTAGACAAACTGACTAAACTAATCGTTTTATTATTTTGCAGTTACATGTTATTCCTTAGGTGTTTTGAGTTGTACGCAATTCATTGATTTGATAACGTAGTTGTGTAGTAATATCGAATGACATTTTTAAATGCATCGCTAAGTGACTTTTTTAAATAATCCATCATCTTCAAACTTAATGTAACGTGGCTTAGGGTCCAAATACGAGGAAATATGCATTACACATGAAACATCCATATTTCATGAAGTTGAGATTGCAAAACGTAAATACAGAAGTTTCTGTGGTTGTAGAAGAAGAGATACCACTAATGGTCGCGTCGCATCCAAGATGAATGGAACGCAGAGGGTGGTAAAGGGGTGCAGTTGTCCGCCTCAGTCGCAATATTTAGATTCCTGACCAACCGCACGCATCTGTCGGTCGTTTCGTGTCCGACATTTCCCTCTCTTTTTCACCGCCCAGTGCGCCTACGAATACACTAATGATTGCAAGTACGTCACATGCATAATTTTGCATGATCAACTTAACACATACACACAATGCAAAATAAAACCATTTTCATTATGCGCGAAGACTGTTGACGCTTTAAATATTTTAAAAATAACGGATACAAATATTACTATAATTACCCGATGTTTAATTCCATTATTTTTTTTATTTATTTTTTATTTTTGCCAGGCAATGAAGCTTTCATTTTCATTTCCATCGTATGCACGCAATGCACGTTATTTTTGTTAATTTATTTACTTCAAGCAATTATTTCTTTAGCATGACATTAATTATTAAATAAATTTCACGATCGACTCCGTACGTTATGCTAATGACGAAACTGGTCAATGCACATCAAGTCATACAGTAACATCGAGTGAAACGTGATTGGTCGGCTTTTACTCGAAGTTTAACCTATACTTGTGTGCGCGTGTGTGCACGCGCTGACATTTGCATACGTATAAAATTGTGTATGGCAAGGGTATCTATACCACCACTTACGACTAGTTCGACACACTTGCAAGGGCGTGTATACGGATACACTAGCACGGGGTACGTGCGGGTGCGTTTTTCGAGGGTGTGTTCATCGGCTCGCTCGCTCGCTTGCCTGCCATCGGCCTCAAACAGCGTGTGTATATCTCTCGGTGGCAGCTGGAGGTTTCGCGCGTGAGAACTCGGTGGCTCCGAGGTTCCCTGGTTTCTCGTCGCCACCTGTCCTCGTGCTGTTCTCTCGATGCGACTGCCAACCCTCTTTCCTCATCCTCCTTTTTTTCCCTTCTTCTCTCACCTTCTCCTCCCTCGTCGCGTAAGGCTTACAACCCTTCGCGGAGTAATCACGCCTTGCCAGACCACAGGGGCGAATGGTGTTCGTCCAAGTTAGTGGACGTATAGGTATACTTTGATCTTACGTTAATGCTGCCTGTTAGTACCGTCACTAATTATCTAGGGCAGAATCGAAACTGCATTAATTATTGACGCGTTACAAGTAATTGCCTCGCCACTAATCAGTTACGAAAAATTATTTCATTACAGTTTTATTACGCTTAAATCATTTGGTTAAGCCTAAAATTATGTAGTCACGGAACTGGTTAAATCTCCAGGTACCATAAATTTTTTCCTCAGCTTCTGGTCTGCGAGGTGAAAACAGCAAATACGTATAAGCGTGTATGGAACGTGGTGGTCGTGTGCGAGAAACGTGTGCATCTTTTTTGGACCTGTACCCCCTGTCTTGCCCCCGTGCACCCTCCCTTTTCTTCCCTTCTGTTAGCCACGTGGCCTGTACGAGCCAGCTCGTACCGCAGTGTCGGTAGTCTCGATCGAAGAAAATTGGGCCTCATAACGGTCAGCGTATAAAGTGTAAATGCTACCACGGGAGAAGAAGTTGCATGGTCAGTGTCGCCGAAACTGGCGATGTTTCCAGTTGACTAAAGAAACGGAAATTGGGTTGGGTCCGACTGTTGTACCGTAATTTCATCGGAGAGACCATAAATTAACAGCAGATATAGCAATTTTTGATAATCCTCGAAGACTGGACATTCTTTCCAATGACAAGCTATTGAGGTCAACCATTGGAAAGGGTAAAAGGATTTCAAATGTCCTAAAGGGAAAGGGGAGAGATCGTACGAAGCAAAGGTGTACTGAAAAAATTAATGTTACTTATCTTATGGGTCAATCGCGATAATTGTGATGCTATAGGATCTCGGGCAAAGAGTCCTTGCAAAGCATGACTTGTAAACGTGTGATTGCGGAACTCCGTGCTTTTTTATTTTCTGATCGTAAGGAAGCAAAAAATTTTTATTCGCATGATACTCAAATGGCACGTTCGCGTTTCCTTAAGTACGAATGTTCAATCATGTTGCGTGACAGGTACCTTTAAGAAGAAGCATCAGGTGATCCCATGATTAATGCCCCCTTTTTGGCACATTTTTAATGATCAAAATTTAGAGTTTCTTTAACAAAAATAATTGGATCGTGTAATTTTCTGCATTCTTTAAGATTGTTTATGTTTTTGCGAATTCAGAAACATAATAATTTATTTCGAATTCCATTATGGTATCTGTTAAGGAAATCATACAAATACTGTACTTTCTTGTACGATATAGACACTGTAAATTGGGGTAATAGTGGCAGTTATAAGTTCATACATATATTTTTAATAAGATTATATGCCTATAATTTTTAGAAAATTCAAATATAAGAAAATGTATGAATTTAGATTTTTCAAAACAAATACAACAAATACAGGTATTTCAATTTTTATGTTACACGGAGAAATCTTACAAAGACCTGCCAGTGTTTCCCGAGTTTACAATACATTACGAAATGATTCGCCGTGGAATAAAGGAAACCACTTAAAGCGTCAATCATAGTCGAGTTGCAAAAGATTATGATTAATTGTATTAACGATGTTACGCAGCACAGCAGGTTGGTAAGTCCTCATGGTGAGAGGGCGAGGTTATTGCTCATGGGAGAGCACGTCTCTTCAGCCAAGTGCGCTCCAGAGAAATCGGTCAAAGATTGGAACATGTTCTACAAGTACATATTCAGATGAGGCGTCGCGATTCACGAGAGCCTACATTATTCCCGAATTTGGCAGGCACATGCCTTTCGCCAGGAGGCAAACATCAAATGATTAATCGTTTGATATGTTAAACAATGCACGTGGAAATTCATAATTACCTACATATCCACAATTTTGCTGTATATTTTTATTCGAACGTATTCACAATACCACGAAGCTTTCATCGTGATACATCGTCTTCATTTTCTCGTCCATAGTTTTTTCCTTAATGTGAACGTTTCCGTGCATCATTTAACAACACTGACAGCGAGTAACCTCAATGACTGTAATTAATCTTTGTCTGCGGTCTAATTAACAGTCACGAAGTTGCACAGGAAGGAATATTAATTATCTCGAAATAAAATGAAGAACCGAGAAATGAAACGAAAAATCGTGACAAACGCGTGGGTAACGTTCAACGTACTATTTTTGCAAATTTGCATTAAGTATATGTTTTCTTTAGACACAACGTTGTCAGTGAATAAATCGAAACAAGCATTACGATATGGATTGAAAATGAGGTAGCAAATTGAGAAAGTAAGCGTGGAAGGGAAAACGGGAGAGTGAAAAATACGTGTACCACGTTTGAAACGTGGATAAGCATTAACACCAGGTGTTGGTGCACATTAAAGTCAAGACAGATTTCGTAATAAGATTTTGTTAGTAAATGTACGATATAAAATGTTTCTTGCATCTGTCGTACTTCCTCGCAGATTGTGAGAATGAGAATGTCCAAAATACAGACAGACATGCGAGCAATTAAAGTCTGTGTTGTCACGCATGTGACATAATTATCGCATTTCGTTGTCTTGCTACGATTCAACCGTGCTCATGTACAATTTCCATTTAGTGGTTGGTAATGAATTAAGCTCGGTGACCAACGATAAGTGGGATTTCGTAATAAATATTGATATCTATTTTGGAAAGATTTGATACAAGATGAGTTATGCTATATGTAAATTATGGATATAGATACCGTGCATTTACTTCAAAAGCGACACACTGAAAGAAAATATGTTTTCAGGAAAAGCGGAAACTATTTGTGAGTTTAGAAAAAGAGTGCTTTAGCACTAAAATTCTAAACAATTCAAAAAGTGAGATCAATCAGTTTGGTCTGTGAACAGCTCAAATAGACTCTCAGACTTTAAAGTTCAGTTAGTAAAATTATTATAATAAAGAGAGGTTTAGTTAGGCAATGAACTGCTTCTAAGCTGTAACTCAAAAATCGCAATTTTTTATTTGTATTCTTTTCGAAATATATGTACATTTAACATGTGCATATACTGCTTAACAATACCTTGCACTCAATGCTCTATGATCGCATTATAGAAACACGAACGCGCATAGCTCGAAACCAGTTGTAATTAAATCAACGAGGCATAATTTTCCAACCGTAAAAAATACTCTTCCTTTCCCTGCGGAGTGTAATCGACTGAGCTATCGTGCGTAAACGCTCTTACTCGATTAAACGCGTATTTCTGAAACGTAGGCGTTAACCTGTTGCTCGCTATAAATAGTCACGAGAGCGGGTCTTACTATTAACTAGTAAGTCGTTTCATCGATATTACCCTTCTTCCGCGGCTCCTCCTATTTTTCTACTCCATGGCGCCTTACCTTTCTGTCGTGTCTACCAGAGTTAGAGAAATTTTTCGAACTTACCTAATCTTAAAAGATTATCGATCACAATTTTAATTGAATTCTTCTTCATTGATAAATTAATCCTAGATTACATGTAATATTTGAATTACAGTAATATCGTGGTAATTGAAATGATTCTACGTGAAATTAAACGCAATTAATCGTAATTGCCCGCAAGCATGGAACATTTTAAATAATTAACCGTTTGAATACGCATCGGTATTCATAATAAATTGAACACCTAGATCGAAGATACCACGAGTATGGCCGACAATACGATATATGTTGGCATTAAAGAACCTGTAGAAATTACACGTTCTCGCGAAAGATAATCGATGGAATACTGGATTTACCGTAACCAAGAATAATTACAACACTGTGTAAAACATACTCCCGCGAAGTAAGTAGTCGATTAATGGTAACTGATAACTATTAATGATTCAATCTGTTTCACTCGAATCAAAATAATCCGCAGCAACGCTATTACCGAATTGAAGCGATACATTATTCAATCACAAATTCAAGTAAACACTATCTATCAGTAATTAGAGCTCTTCCACGTGTCAATATGTATGCGTATGATGGATAGCGATTGTACATACAAGAGTTAGTTCAGACTATGCGGTGTTTTGACCGACTAATAAGGCATAAGGCGGTAAAACAATTGATTGGGCAAGTGATTGATTCGCCTAATTACGCTCGTGTAACCCTGACTTCGACAGGAGCGTTCAAATGGCGATTCTTGTATGGTACAGTATCAGCTAGTTCAGACAATGCAGCTTTTCGACCGATTCAGTAACTTTGCTGAATCGATAATAAGACAATGCTTACATGATATCGTATCTTTATTGAAAATTCAACTTTCATGTGTATGCTCACTTCCTCTGGTTGTTCAATTTATTGTCTGAACGCCGTCTTCGGTTATCACCGATTCGACAAAATTACTGAATCGATCGAAAAACCGCATGAACTAGCTGAACTAGCGTCTGAACTAGCTATATCGCCAGTTATTTTATCGTTAGTTATAATTACTTTATAGCGACTCTGATTTTTGGTATCTTCAATCGGCCGATCGTCGCGTCGGCGATTTTCTTTGCATCTCTACGACTCATGGAACATACATACAAATAAATGGTAGCATTCATATGACAACTGCAGTGTCACCATAGAGACTGCTACGTTTGCTAATGATAAAATCTCAACTAGAAAACAACTGGTCAACACCCAGCTACAAAATTAGCCGGTTACTGTGTCGAATGAGTATTCTTTATTTTTCTATTGAACACGTATCGCCATCTGAAAATGCTATAAAAGCAATTACGAAGTCGCGTGAAGTATCATCCTGGAATGGTCCATCGATCAATGGTAATGGTAGATGATGACCGATAATAGCCCGTTACTTCTTGTTGCCCCTTTTCCGAGCAATTGTTGTCTATCTTTCCGCGCGTCCATCTGGCCTGCTCGATCTGCATGCACGCGTGTATCGGAATTTCTTTTTCTTCGATCGATCGGATCGTCGAGTTTCGCTGCGCGTCCCTCGCCGGCGCGGCGGCCGCGTGGAGGCTTCCTTCACGCACGCCCACCGCGTCCGTGACCACGTGTTCCACACGCTTCGTCCACACGCTTCGTCCACACGCTCGTACGCGTGCGTACCGAGCCTTCGTGTGTGCGCGTCACGGGTCTGAGACTCGACTGGACTCGACTCGACTCGACTCGCGTCGCTCCGCGCAGAGTCTCTCGCTCGAGTCACACCTGCTCCTTTTTCCCACGAGATCGCTTTGCCCCCCAGCCACCGCTTCTTCCTCGGACGTCCTCGGCCACCCTTAGCTCCTTTCGCTCTCTGACAAGCATCGACTCAGCCACGACCGGCGGAATTGACTCGTCCGAGCCGGTAGATTTCCTCAGATTCGTGTTGCGCCCCGATGCTTCGCGGCTGTCGACCACTGTCCGATCCACTCTTGCGTCAGTCTTACTTCGACCCTTTCGATGCTTCGTTCCTTACTTTTCCCGTCTAATCTTGTAGCGGCTATCTTGGTCACGTATCGACGTTCAGAATTGATTAGGACATACGTGACATCCAGCGTAATGTTGGATATCCGTGAGCTCAATGACATACACAGCTGTACTTTGGACTGGGAATAACAAGACGGAATGAAACTGGGTAGGATCTTATCGAAGAGGATGGTATAAGTAAAAGGCTGTCCTAGTTGTTTTGTACGTGTAACTTACGATACAACTATTATTAATGGTGAGCTTAGGCTATATTTAAGGGAGAGAGGATGATCAGAGTTCCTAATGATTACCTATGAGAATAAGCCTAGCCCTTTACGAATAGACACTATGAAGTGGAAATGAGAATGACTCGTTGCTTTTGATATGATAGCGAGCTAGGTTTATCAGTTACTCTCTTTATCAGTAACCTTGAGTTTCAGTCTACAATTTTATATGGTACTGGCGTTGGTCATAGTAGTGTTACTATAATATTTGAATAGTTTAAAGCTCTGTGAATGTATTTCTAGTACAGTAGGACAGATATGCGAATTCATAAGTGAGCCTCTATGATGCGAATTACTGTCGAGTGTAGTTGGTTATACTACATTTCAAATAAACTGAAAAGTAAACGAAGGAGAGTCGGTTTCTAATTCTAATGAAGTACACGGATAATTCATTCATAGTGAGGCGACAGTGACAAGTTTAAACGTCTCTAAACCTGTCCAGAAACAAGTGAACAGTCGCGGTTAGCCAATCAGATTTGATTTGAAATTACTCAAATGAGTTCAAGTATTAAACTGATGTAAATACTCGAGCTTTCGTCTTTCACATTCACTCTGGATGAATCATCTGCAATACACAGTCAAAATGAAAAAGTGTAAACTCGCCTTAGGGCTTAGTATTACTTTTTTCGTTTCAAAGATTTATCGCAACGATATATATCGCGCACTGACTTTCCTTCCTTTTTTTAAGAAATATGTATGTACATAAATATGCTTCAAGAAAGTAATTCATCTCAGTTTTCTGAACATCAACACCTCTATTATGCAAGCTAATAAGAACAGGTGGTAGAAATGCAAGTGAATCTCAATTATCGAAATTATTCAGTTATTCAAACTGGCTTGTAAAACGAGATTTTAATGTGCTGTGCATTGCTAATAAGTTGGCAGTCGAAAGGAATACAGGTTTGAATGACTATAGAATTTTCTCCCTTTGCCTCACTTTCCTGTCATGAGGCACGTCACTTGTTCTTTTGTTTTGGTATTTGAACGCGTGTATCTACGTACGAGATTAGGGATTCGATACTAATTTGTAGAGAAAATGATATAGATAGGATCACGTGGAACTTACGAAGTATTCTTCTTACCCCTGTACCATCTCAAGTGCCAACTTACCAACACTGAGCAGCAGTACTTCAAACTTTCAAAAAATATTAAGCAAAAATCGATTTTTTAAACCCACAAGAAAACAAAACAATTCTCAACTTTGCTGCATTCTCGGGCATGTGAAATAACTTATTGTTAGCGACAGAAGAAAATCCTTGTCGATGATCTTACACTTTAATTGAGCACCAATGGTGCGTATCATCGAACGGTGGTTTCGAATCGACGACCTTGCAGGTTCAGCCTGGAAATGTACGGACACGTCCTTGGCTGCGAAATTTATGTCAACAATTAAACTCAACCTTGAACGCAGAACGCGTCCTGCACCTGATGCCCTTTTTTAAAAGGCCTCATGTACCCTCGGTGTCCTTGACCTCCCTCTTCGTCCTCCCCTATCCCACAACGTTCTCCTCGCGAAAGAAATCAAAGGAATTCGCGCCCGCATTGCATTACAGCCATAGGAACAAAACGCGGCTGAATGCGCCGCACCTGTGCATAAACCAGTCATTTAAAAATATCCGATCATCGGTCGTATCGTGACATTTTGCTGTCTCATCGGTTGTCATTTCACACCTCTTCACCGACTTCATTTTCAATTCGGATTTTTCCTTGTTTACACCACCTGTTTTCTACCACCTCGTCTCCTCTCTTTACTTCCACTCGGTGGTCTTAAGACCTCTCAGCATCGTTTCTCTACCGTTGCAACGCAGCGCATAAGATTTTTTTCGGCGATAACTCATAACAAAGCTTGCTGGATGTCAATTTGCTTTTCACAGTAAAGTGCGGCCCTTTATCGACGTCTCTGTCGACAACTTCGAAGAGTTCCCTTCGTATAGATGGGCTATAATAATTTTAATGGATCTCCTTTATTTACAGACTAGTCGTTTATTGAGAAATCGCAGGTGCTTCGACATATTTTCATGGGATTGCTTAAGTACTTATTCGCCTTTTCGATAGGTCGCCTTTCTTGGCGTCCTTCTGTTACGACTCTAACAGGTTTACGCAGAAGAAAAGGATTGGTGTATTTTGCTTGAGGATATCTGGTAACGGAACCCTTCGTTTAAATTTTTTAACATAATTTGGCACTTGGCACAGTTATTGGTCGAGTTACCGAGCGTATTCCTACCATATACGATGAATTACAGATCGATTGGTACGTTTGGGTAATTAACATTCCACGGTAAGCAATCTTTCCCGCCAAACGCTTTTGCGCGCGGTCACCCTCTCCTCTTTATCCGACGACCGTAGAAAACATAAGGGAGGGATAAAAAGTGGGCAGCGCGCGGCAAAAAGAAATTCGATTTCGAAGGGAATGATTCAAAGTGGACGGCACTCCTGGAGCTTACGATCGTCTTTACACGTGCAATACTTTTTGATTACTTTAGGAAGGGGCCCGAGGTGGGGCCCGACGTGTCCCGGTGCCGCAGCTTTCCGTAGCACGAAGGGGGCCTATCGGGGGGACTTTGCCCCCACAAGTGGCTCCCCGGTAGCGCCGTCGCGCACCTGCCGCTTATTCCCACGCCGAGACTCACGTTCGCCTCATCTTTCCTCTGTTCGTCCTTCCCTCTCCCTTCCTCGCCTCACCTCGTTCCACTGTTACTCTCTTCCCGAGTCCTCCTTTCTCCCCCTTATTCTTTCCACCTCCTTCCCTTCTATCGTTTCTCTCTCTCTCTCGTCCTCACCCCGTTTGACCCTCTCTTGGCCAACGCTAGCACACGTGTGCACCACGGGCTGCGAGGGGAATGGGCACGCTTATTTATTTTTAGATATTTTCGGACGACCGCGTGATATACACCCTGTGCTACCTCGAATCTCGAACGAGGCCCGCGGCTGCTTTTTGAGGGGGCATTTTGGCCGCGCAACCGAAGGCCCCGCTCGGGGTCCGTTCGGGACCTTTTCTCCGCGAATATGAATATGACGAATTAATTGCGCGATGTAATTTGTGGCGAGAGTGGTGGTGGTAGGATAGAACTTGGGGATGGAAAATATTTGGACAGTTTGGAGCTTGTGTATAGAGGCTAAGGTGTGCAGATATTTAAGGGTGTGAGAGCTGTGGTATATGTTTAATGTGGGTAGTGAGTTTAGTACATCTGGGATAAGACTATTTTAACGGGAGGTGTCCTATGCTTTTCTCTTAATTTAAGTAAATTCAATGTTTCCATTTGTAAATTAGGTACGTACATTAGCACGCATTTAGGGCAATTGAAATCGTATGTATATTGTATAGCGATTCAATATTCTGTCGAAAATGCCCGCTTTCAACACCAATTATTATAATTATCTTCTGTTGGTGTATTACTTGACACATACTTCTGGCCATATTCGGTGGTGTCTTTCATCAGAAATGCGACACGAAGTAAAAGAGTTTGAAAAGAACACACGAACGGGGAAAGAAATAAAAGGGCGTAGCGAGTAAACTGGAAGGAGAAAACGGACACCTCGACTCGGGGATGTCTTTCTGGTTAGGAATTCTGACGGGTTCTTTCGTTGAAGAAATCCAATACTTTGGCGACGTCTCGTCATGCCTGAAGGGTCGTTTTGTTTGACGTAGGTACCATTGGATTGGTATTCGAACAGATCCTTATGAATTACCTGTATCCGTCTCTGTAACAAAAGAGGCGGATCATTTTCCAACCATACGCTGTCTCGTGTTAAACATTCAATTAGGCATCAAGATTTCGTTGGAAGATATTCTCCATTATCATCTATATGAATGCAAGTAATGCATTTTATAACAAATTGCTCTCTCCATACGTGATGCTAGTTTAAAGGACAAGATTTGGTAGTGAAAAACTAAGTACTATGCTTTTGATTCGAACTTAAAGAGGACAATCATGGTCCCATTTTAATTAGGTACGTATTTTCTTTTATTATTTTCACTCAGTGTAGAAAATTATACACAAGTTTCATAATGAAGGATTTCATTGTTCGACGAGAGTGGATACCGTTCTCCTTCCTCAGTAGAAACTCATCGAATCAGTGCCAAGGTAGGGCAAAGGAATCTCGCATAACCCCTATTGTCGTTTGTCAACCTCACGCGAGGGTTATGCGCCAGGGCAAGTGGTATTGTGTGCTTTAGGGGAGCTCGCGGTGCACAGGTGTACAATCCTGCGTAAAGTGCATAATGTAAAATGGTGAATAAAGAGCCAGGAAGAGGACGATGAAGGGGAGGGAAACAAAGGGAGGAGAGAATGGTGTTTCTCGATGGACAGGCCCCTCTCTGTAGGAAAATTAGGGCCTTTTTAGACGGGGAGAAAGGGAGGAGGCCTGCTCTGAAATCGCTGATACGTACGAAAAGAAACGAAAGTCCCTTGGCCGATTTCTTTTTTATTCCCCGAAAGGCATCTCGAGTTTTTGGTCGAGTTTGAGGCGAGTCCTCGGTCCATGAGATTCCTCGTCGGTTCACTTATTTTGTTCGGAAGAAAAGGCCGTTTCGCATCGATTCAAATTCACTTCTTTTTCTTCGCGATTGCGATTTTGGGGTCTCATCGTGATTGCTTTCTTCCGTTGCTTCCACTGGTTACCGAATGTTTTTTTTGCCTAGCCATGAAATATTACTTACAAACTTAAGTATGACCTTACTTTTTGAATTCTTTAAAATTTGTATGCCAAAGCACTTGACTGATATTTAACTTTTTATATTTAAAATGAATATAAATGTTTTCGTTTTCTAAAATAGCGAATGAGCAACAGTGACGCATATATAAGTAAAATAATGCAACTATATTCAAGATTTTCATTACGAACGACCTTGACAGAAATGAAAAGTGATATTGAGTTGATGCAAAATTTGCGCTGCGTCAGTTTTCCTTTTTTTCATGCATCAAAAATAGTACTTTTATGCTACAAAATAATTATAGTTTCTTGTTTCTATTTGTAACATATTTCATTGAATATGAACAATTCCCTGGAGAAAAACGGAGAAATAATGTAGCATGAACTTATACATCAACTCAATACATAGACAGGTAAAATCACGAGACCAGCCATACTTCCTTCGATCTTGCTTGTTTAAACCTCAGATTAATTTTCATCCACGGTTAACCTACGCCGCCGAAGAGCACATTTTATAAGTAGGCCGTAATTACGCTTCATCAAAGTCTCGCAGCGTCACGTAGACTGATGACGACGAGCAACGAGGCGCAGCTAACAACAAGGGCTGAAATGATCGAATGGGGCAAAATATCAATGCGTCGAAAGTCCCAAGGGACGTTTCTTTCAAGCAGCACTGGCAATTATGGTGAAAATAACGATGGTCACGTTACCAGGGCAGTACGAGAGGAGCGTAGACACGAAAATAATGACGACCAGGATAATGATGATGAATACATGGAAAGAGAAAGGCTGTGGCACGAGCAGAAGCGAGGCCAAAGCCCCGGACATGGAGTTTCAAAGTCAAACAAATCGAAAAGAAAGTACAAAGCAATAGAAAGGATTGCTGGGGAGAAGACTGAAGAAGGGAGGGAGGCAAGAGAACTCGGGGGCCCCCCCCAAAAGGACCCAAATGATCGGCCAATCCGGTCTAAGCGTTGATCACGGAGGTGTGGTGGAGTCCTTGGGCCTGAACCTCTCTTGCTTCGTTTCGACCAATCGCGACGTGGCGGCGACTGGGCCTGTTCCCGAGCGGCCCCAATCGCGCGCCGTCTCATGCGCGGAATTACAATACATAGTTTATTGGCTCCGGTGAAATAAAACTGCCATTCTGTCCAACGACTGTTCGCTAAAACCCCTTCGTTGTCGACTCCTGCCGCTCGGCCGATGAGCAGAACGGCTTGCTTGTTTTGCTCGACTGTTACTTGCTTGCGGGCCGCGTAAGAGGCAGATGCGAAGCGCCTCGTCTCCCTCGTGTCCATCTTAACTTTAAACGTCGTTTCACTTCTAGCGATCTTATTATTCTAAAGATAGGTATTTGCAAACATTGTTGCGCGAATGCGTGCGTTGCCTTATTTTGCGATCTGGTGATTACGCCGGCATAATGTACACCTTTTTGAAACGGGAGATGGCGATCAGAAAAGGTTCTTTATTTGTCAAATTTACTGCAACGAATCTCTCCAAATTTCTGATTCTGAAACTCCAATATAATTGTTCTTGGATTATTTTCTTTAATGTATCGATTAACTCTTTAATATCCTTGTGACGCGTACAGAATAAATTGATTGTAAGCAACCCGTGATTGCAGTAGTTTGTTTCAGGTTGTTTTACTGCGGTAGAAATATTTTAAATCGAGAAAAACCTTTTTGTTCAGCCTGCTGTTAGAAAGTGACGCGTACTCGCATCTTCAGAGGCAGAGTGTCTTGTTTTTCCTTTTATTCGTGCAATACCTCGCGGCTACAATGCAAGAGCCGTTGTGCTCATAAATTTTTAAAAAGAAAATACTGTTCCATGAATAACACGCGCCTCGGGAATTGTTGCGCAACGTGAGACGGCTGCTGTTAATTTTTACTCTTTTCCTCTTCCACTTGTTTCACGTACTCCTCGGTTTCGTTCCCCTTCTCGTTGTCCTCGCTCCTGGCGAAATGCATTCGCGTATCTCGGTTGCTCTTGGCGTGGCCGAAACGTTCGTTAAATTTTTTATGCAGCCTCCCGTTGCAATTTCGCCATGGCCTGTGGCCTTTTCGTCGTGGAGAGAAAGCGATTTCTCGAACGATTCGTCTTTCTGACTGCCCTCCCTAATCGATCGAGCGAAAAAGGATGATAGGATCGTGCTGGCCGTGAACGTGAAACTGTTGAATGACGAGCTTGCGGTGAAGTAGCTGCCATGCAGTTTTAAAATGCATATGTACTCGTATAGAAACAGTTATAGTAACTATATGATAATGTTATTAATTTAGATTCGATGATACTAAGATCTGACGCTAAATTTAATTATCGAGCTGTAGATGCGTCCGTTTATGGAATTTACAATTAGCTTTAATACGTGCCCATAAACATTTCGATACATCGATGAACATCAAACTGTTACTTGAGATTTTTATCTCGAAGCGTTTCATTAGTTTTTCATGTCTTTCTTAATGCGCCATTCGCCACACCTTGAATGGCCGATAACGTAAAGAGCCATAATTTATTAAAGGAGGAACCACTGCTAAAGGATTTTACATGTATTCATGCATTTTATTTACTTTGTTTTATATCTTTCCGATTTTTTGGCTTTTTAATGTCTTTGCTAAAAATGCACTTTCTATAACAGTACTATAACTGTTGTATATACTTCTTCATTGGTTTTGCTTTTTTTTTACAGGAATATGTCACGTTGCGGTATATGCTGATAACACCGGTGAGTAATTCATATTTCCACTGAAAGTATTTGTTTAGTTCTACTTATAAATCTACGGCTGTAAGACAAGGCGAACTATATCATATTTTTTAAAAATTTGAAAAAATTTTTAGAAATCTAGGCTATAGAATTTATATTTGCAGGAAAAAGGGCATTAAAAGAATTTTTCTCTTAAAAATAAAGGTTCAAGAAAATACAAGTTCATAAGAGAGTATTCAAGTTGAAAAATTTAAACGCCAATATCTTGAAAACAAAAACATGTAATTTATATAATATATGAAGCATTGAGAGCAACTAACTTCACTACTCAGAGAAGTCAGAAAAATCGCCGATCCAGAATATAGGTTTTTTTTGTAATAAATTGATGCTATTAACTCAATTTCAGAAAAATGTGGCTTAGCCCACTTTTGCGCTCAATGTCTCATGTGCAGATGATTTTGCCTGACAACCACAGAAATATCCGTGCATAAGTTAAGTGAAATTCTTTTCTGGATTATACGAAGCTTCATTAAAATCTGGTAGGTTCGCAGGTGTTCGCTATCACGAAGCTAAAACGTTTGTCAAAAGCTGAATATATTTCTGCTGGATATAAGAAAACCAACATACGCTTCAATCATTCATGCCTATCCGCTTAGTGTTAAAATGATTTATATGACCAGTAATTAAGTTCGTGTTGAAAATGTGAACGCATGAAGAGACACGTCGTGAGTTCATGACGCAGTGCCAACGGCAGAAGTTGCTAAATCCTGTCGCGAATCTTGTTACAGAGTTCCATTTTCCTTCACTTTTATCGAGCCTCACTCACTTCCACTTACGATACGTGCACTTACTTGCTCCCCTGCAGGCTTTTCGCGAAAGCCTATTAAAAAAATTGGCTAAATATGACACGTTCCTGACTGTAATTTTAGAACAGGTTTCGTTGAAGGCCTTTCGCTCTGATCACTGATATTTATAACTGCCTTGTGTAAACCACCAGTGCTTTACTGTTTAAATATTTCTGATAGATTCATTGCTAGGTACTGATATATTAAATTTTAATTCATGCTTGCCGACTAAAGAGCACTTAGTTAATATTAATAAAGTGAAATTTTCGCAAAAAATGGAATTGATTAGTAAAGCTTCTGAGACTCAAATATTGCTTTGTGTTGTTAGATTAGTTTCGTTATGACTTGTTATGGACTTGTGTCTTCTTGATTCCTTATTTTTAAGTGAAATAATTTTAATGCCCTCTTTTCTTTCTAAAGGTATTAATTCTGTATTCTAGATGTCAATTAAGGCTTTAACTCGAATTTCTTGAAAATGTGATAGGTCGTTTTGCCTTATAACCACAGATTTGTCGGTCCAATTTCCCGAACAATTGTTTTTACCTGTAAATACAGGATGCAGCGCGACATGAATGGTAAAGCCTATGCAGGACAGCAACTAAATGAGCGAATTACCGCGTCGTCCGCTATTATCTATTGCGTGGGGAACGATCAAAAAGATTACACGCTATCGAAGTTTTAGCTTGTGTCACCCACGGGAGTGAACTTCCGACCGAACCAATTTCCTGTTACATACATGCCACAACACGTGCAGCTCTTTTGTTGTTCGTTCGCAAAAGAGAACTATGTTCGACAACTTTAGCGAAAAGTTTCACGACAAGCTTTTTTTATTCCATTGACACGTACAAGGTGTATTACGTGGTAAAGCGACAAATTATACCAGCATAGAAGCAAATCGATATTTACGTCGCATTCGGGTTACCCTGCGTCCATACTTTCCTGCTACGACGTCGCAACGCTTGTCGACCGCGAGCTTCGAAAGCTCATACGTTCCTTGAGACGCTTACATACACACAGGCGTACCAAAGCACGCTATGCTTCATTATGTGATCCTAGTAATACAGGGAAGGTGGAAAGCTCCCCTAACTTTTAGAGTGGATAATATGGTAGGTGTGCTACGAACGAAAGTGCTGGTAGATGTGAAGAGAAAGTGACTTGCAGGAAAGTGAATGAACTTTACGAAATCAATTTTTTCGTATGAAATCTCGTTCGGTATGAACTCTGAAATTCTTGTCGAAACGAATTCCAGGAGACTTGTAACCAAAAATAATATTTTCGCTTTTCCAAATTAAAGGAAAATCTTTCAATTTTTCTTGGAATTAAGGGCTCGTTTTAATATTAATAAACAGACGTAGTTGATCTTCAATTTATCAAACCTTTGATTCAAAAAGTGCATGTTTGTACCGCTACATGGGAAATAAATTACAAGATATTGATATTACTGATAGATGAGCTATATGGTCGACCTATACTACTGCGGGCTATTGGAAAAATGGAGTTAGGAAGCGCTGATTCTTCCGCAAAATAAGTCTGAATACTTCTACTACTTCGACGATAATATTTATTCATTTTAATCAAAGAAATACAATAATAGTTATATATACATTTCGAAATCATGATTTGTTGATTATTAGAATTTATTCCACTACAGTTCTTTATGAAACCACTTTTACAGTATACATTTTTGTCTCACAAATTTTACCCAACTAAATTGTAGTTTCTCTCTACATTACTTGCTCTGTATAATGCAGTGGACAATTATCTAAATATATTCAATCATATTAACCATTATTTTCCATCATAGTATAATCAATTTTGGATATTTCTTAATGGCAGATCTGTCATTCCTTGCAAGTATTATATTTCACGTTACGAAGGTCTCTTTGTTTCTCATCTGCAAGCATTACCCTCCAGTGCTTTCTTTTTATCTCTGGAAAATTTTTTTTGACGTCAAGGGTCTTTCTACTCGTTTTGTTAAAGCTTTACTTAGCCACAGTCACCTGTCAGACTTAGTCCAAATTTGTTCGACTGGTTTGAGAACACGAACACTTTTAATCCTCTTCTAAAAGATTTCACCACTAATTAGAGAAATATTTAAAAAACTTCATACTCAACAAAAACGCATTTATGCAACATAACATATATATTAATATAAGCGATAGCAGAACCCAGTGTAGAGTGACGCCATTTAATCGATACCCTATCTGCACGGCGCGCAAACGCAAGCGTTGAGGGCGTTCCTAACCGCCACCACCCTCGCTCCATTCGGACAGGAGATCTAAAATTAACCCCGTGAGAGCAGCGTCGCGACGCCCACAACCTCTGCTCGCGTCATGCTAGCCTGGTACAATTTCTCGTCATAACGACGCTCGTCGCGACGCTCCGTAGGAGACATCGAAGATCCTTTCGACAGCTGTTGTTCTCCTAGCTCTGGAGGACGTCGCGGCGCGGTCTCTGACAACATTCACTTCACCCCTTGGACCTGCGCATCGGAAAGCTGCCCTCGTAACGTGGAAAGCTCGATGAAAAGCTCCAATCCACCGACGACCTCCATTTCCCTCGTGGTTCCCTGCTCTGGTGGTACGTCAGACGACGTCTTCCGTTTGACGGGCAGCTTCGTCAGACGTCGTCGAGACTAACGTCAGCGTCGGGCGAATTCATACTCCCCGGATAATGCGTCGCGAGTCTAGGGCGCCGCTGAGCTTTCTCAGGGGCGCTTTCTCGCTACCACGAAGACGATCCTCTTCGACAGCTTCTGTTTAGGACTTTCTGGTATGTAGATTTAGAGTTTGATGACAATTCAAATCAGTGTTTTGTTTTGTTTCTTTTTTTATTTTAGCCTGGAAAAAGAGCGTATGATTGGAGGAGGTTCGATGTATTGATCGGGAATCGCTTATTTTTTTATTTTTTAAAATTGCGATATTTGTATGCGTTCGTTGCGATATTGATGAATTCTATTCTGTGAGAAATACCCGTGAAAATTGCAGATTCTGATTTTCTTGTAACTGAAAATTTAATGATACGCGATGATGAAACTGGTGGAGCAATTTTATACAGTTACATATTATTTATCTGTTAATTTATAAAATTAGGTTCGAGAGAAACGTGGCATTTGAATTTCTTCTATTCTACACACATATTTATTGAATATTTGATTAGTTCTAAGAGACATGATTTTGACAAAAGCTTCGTCTTCATATCTCGTTGTTTCTAGCATCTTTCTGCCCTCAAGGAAGTATTTCAGTATCCGATTAGAGATATGCAACATCAATTATCCACTTACAAAATCTGTAATCTTTTACCCTTTAACACGCTGGCATCAACGACATACAGACAGGCACTGAGTATCCAGAAGCTCCTTCAGGTTCTGCTTTCTGAGTAAAGCGTCGCGACGCCCGAGGACTGGCGCCACGAGACGTCGTCATCCCCGTTGGCGTTACTTGGCGTCGCGACGTCGGTTAGTCGACGACTTTCTGAACATTTCTGTTAGCCGAATCGCGAAACTCGTAGCGACCGAGCCGCGACAAGCGGTGAGCGACAGGTGGGCAGCTCTGATCGAGACCGTCAACGACATCAACACGTCGACGCGTCAAAACACCGACAACGTCACGCGTCGATCGCCAAGTGACCAATGGTCGTCTCTCCAGTCGTCGGAAAGACGTCCCTCGTGGACGAGGGCGATGTGGTCCTCGACACACCTGTGCACCCACGATCATGCAGGTCGAGAGACACGCTGGCGTCGCACCAGGCGCCTATCATACTACGCTGGGCGTCCCGACGACGACGCGACGCCTGAAATAGGATACAGGACCGTATTTGCCAGAACTGGTTACCTTGTACGTGAAGACCACACGGGAAAATCTTGTTAAGTTTTTTTTTTTGATGTTCTGTTTTTTTACATATACGTATGTCAGAATAGAAGAGATGGAAGTCTTTATTAGTTCCAAATATAGTAATTTTCGTAATGGATTTACAGAGAAATAACTTGACACGTTCATGTGAAACGGGAGAATAATTTTAATAAAGTTATTAAATGTGTAGCTTCTAATAATTTTATTGAAGAATATTATCTGTGCTTATTGCATGATTTGTTTTTGTGCTTCATATTTTATAATTGTTTCCCTGTAAAATTTAGGAAATCTGTTTCATTAAGTTTTTCCTCTGTTGTCGTCCTATATGTTCTTCGATAACTTGAATACATTTTCAGATACAGTGAGGCATTTACATGTGGTTTCTACATTTGAGGGGAAAATAGTTATATATAAATAATAATTTTGACTGTATGTACAAAAGGGTTACTCTTGATATAGGCAAAATACGAATTGTCATAGAATTAAAATCTATTGGCAATTTAGTGATTGAGTGTGATAGAATATCTTTAACCTTTTATTTAAAAATCTTTTAACCTAAAATTTTAATTAAGAATTTTGACAAAATTTTCATGAGAAAATGTTATTTCTGCTGACTTGGAATACATATAGAATGCTCCATGGAAGAATGTCCTATGTAGCTTTCCAACATTTTTGCCATTGGCGTCGTTTGTAAGAATTTTTTATCAGGATCGTATAAAATGTATTAAATACACTAGTGGAAAGTAGAAAGAGAAAGAATTGCTTCATTAATGCAAGGAACGTTATAACCTCCTGCTTTCCGCATGGAACGAAGGATAAAGAGGGTAGTGAAATAAGAATTTCATACACAGGCATAGTAGAATAGGCTGTTCATAAGTAAGACATATAAAATACGATACAGTAGCTACAGAGTTAGTACATATTTAATAAATACTGAATTGTATGACAAATGATTATTCCACATTGTATGTCAGTTGCAAAATTAATATTGTCAGAGATGGAAAGCAGGGTAATTCTTTTTCTACTTATTACACATATCCAGTACATAACTAAAGTTATTGTATCGCACTCACCTTAGATGGCGTATATCATGCTCCTATATATCGTATATTTATTCTAAGTATACCTCTCATTTCTAAAATAAGAAATTTCATTCAACATAACAATGTTAATACCCATCTATGTTTAGTTACATTTCTTAACTTCGTATTACATATTCATAATCAGTTCACTAAGTACTAAAAAAATTATTTAAATACGTGAAACCACCTAAGTTATTGCGTCTTCGTGACATTTATTGCAAATCCTTCACTTCGATTGCGTCGAAGTGAGGGTGTTGGCTGGGCGCGTCGCGACGTCCTATCAGGAGAGCACGCGCCGATTATATTGGGCTGACTGTCAATAATAAAACGTAACGAAAGCACCGAAGAGAGGGAAGGAGACACAAGTAGCGCGCGAAAAAGACAGAGCGCAGGGGTGAATGGGAGGAGAGGGAACAATACATGCTGCAATCGCCCCCGCAGCGTGAATACGAGTGGGTACGCGTTCCTGAGAGTGTATCGGTTCTTTCGACAGGAAAGCAACCCGTCAAATTTACTTCTTGTGACATTTTCGGTGGGGAGAGGATTTCTTTCCTGATTTCTCGAGCTGCTGCATCGGTGACTTCTTTTCACCGCTAAGGAAAAAAGGGAGAAAAAGCTCATGTTCCCAGGGAGCTTTTGATAAGACGAAGTATTCAGGCGGTTGCTTGCGAACAGCCCCCGTTATCAGGCTCGCAGAAGGTGAGGTTTGGTCGCGACCGCGGCGTCAGCTCGTGCGCGTCGACCGAAAAAGCGCGGGCGTCGCGACGCTCTACTGGGAGAACAGAACGTATCCGCGTGACGCTTCTGAATACGACGCTTCTGTGCAATGGGTCGCTGAGAATGTAGCGCGAAAGTTGGATTCGTGCCTAGGTATATCTCGAGTCTGATTTCCCTTGGTGATCATAATTCAAACTCGATTTTCTCAAAATTTTTTATTTTTTATTTTTATTTTTTCATATAGGATTACCCTCTTTCCGCTTATACCATCAGTTCTGGAACACCCTGTATAAGGTCTAACAGACAGTCTGTATGTTACTTTGCTTTAATGTGGTGTCATGGTAGACTATTTTCCAAAGTCTGATTAACATTTTCGCACTCTTTCCACCTTCGACTTATCACGATGGGAATTACTGCACTCTTAATTATTCTGACACGAGAAAAATTCCTAACTGATAAAATGGTGTCTGCAACGTGGCAACTTCCTTCATCACGACTTTCTGCAGCATCATGGCATTGCTGTTTGCCTTTTTGGACTTCACTGGTTCGTCATTATTTTATAAATGTTGGGAAACGTAAAGGTGCACTCGAAAGTTTTGCAGAATGAAAAAACAACGAAAAGGTATAAGAACAAGGTTTAATGGGAAAATGACTATAGTACCGACAGGGGAAGGTAAGATTTCGAACGAATTAGGACAGTTTTGTGAGAAGTGGGCGGGGATTTGGACAGGTATGGCGGCGATTAAGGTCAGACTTATAAGTATAAAATTGATATCGTTAGTAATTTCACGTCGTTACGGTCGGTCTGCGCGAACAAAGATGCTAGACTATTAGAAGTTCGTGATTGCAGGCCTCGAGGCGCGAGTGTGCCGTTGTTGGTCTATGGGTGTCGTCAATACGAACGCCTTTACGAGCGTTAATGAGCTTCGTTGAATTTCCATTTTTTTATTTTCATCTTTGTTTTCTTCTCTTACGGTTACAACTGATAATTGTAGAGACCTAGACCTAGGCTATACGCACGCAGCAGTGGGTTATTGAGGACAATTATTGTCGCTGATTACGTTCTAGAAAAATTCGTGACGTTAGGCCTTTTTATGGTGACGTGGTTAATTAGGTCTAAAAATTGAAGAATATTTATGCTGGTAATTATGAAACTAGTCTAAGGAAAAGATATAAAGACGTCGAATTTATGGTCGATTTAATGTATACCAATGCAACCTTTTTAGATTTTTGAGTTAGAACACTTTTACAACTACCAGCATATTTAAATTGCAGTCTGCTGCATAAATATTACTCTGTGAATAGCGAGCGCAGTAGAAAAAGGATAAAACTGTAAAGAAGGAAGACGTAAAGGAGCTAAATGGGCCACAGAAGAAAGGAGGAAGGCACGTGAAGGATATGAAACGAGTCGAGATAAAAAGGAGAGTACGAAGAGGGAACAAAAAGAGGCTGAATCAAGGGTGACGAGTATCGGTAGGATGAAATTTCCCCTGCTCTACTACTTCTCACCCTTCGTCCAAAGGCGAGAAGGAGAAGGGGAAGAATGGAGGTCGCACGCCGTGCACACGCACGCACACGCGTCGCGCTGCTAGCGTAGATTATGCCCGGCACACATGTTGCGAAAGATGCACACGCCTGACCCTGCGTATCAACGCACACGCATCACGCGTGTCCACGCATCGCGTGAATACAGGGAAAAGTTCGCGTTCGAGGTATCGTGTTCGTTACAGCCATATTTACACCATTTCCACCTGAACGTTTCACGCGACGAGGACGCTTCTGACAGTTCTCTTTTTATTTTTATTCTTGACCTAACGACCTCGCAAGACGTCGACATTCACCTTTTCAATCAGCAACCCCACACTCCAATTTTGTCATTTCACGAATTGTTCATTTCTAAAATGTACACTATTCCCATTTTCCTCCGTGTTATCATACCTTTCTCTTCCCTCATCTTCATTCAGTTCCCCCTCATAGTTCGCAACAGAAGATTCCCCTTCCTCCTTTTACCTCCTGCCACTCCGCTCGCCTCCGATTTTTCCATTTCTCTCCCTTCATTTCCCGATCGCGCTCATTGCTCCCTTTCGCCACTTGTTTCTTTCTCCCCTCATCTCTCGCTTCTTTCCTCCCGTCTTCTCCGGCCATTTCATCCCCTTACCCCGCCCCTCGAGCGAGGCTCTCTCTGACTGACTCTCGATCGCACCTGCCGCCAGTTCCCACACTCGTTGCCCTCGCGCCGGACGTGACGTCATCGCGTGCCCTCGTCCTCCCTGTTGCGTCCCTCAGCCTCGATCCGTGGGTCTTCTTGACCATCGCTCGGACGATTTGCCGCGTGTACGCCGAGCGATCCGATCGTGTCGGTGATCGCGACCTAAGTAGGAACGCGATACGCGAAGCGCACACGCACAACCACACGCCACACCGGTTGTTTAATCGCCAATGACACCGTGCATCGCGTGCACCTACCGACCAGCCGAGTTTTAATACTGTTTCCGTGCCGCATGGTCTCACCGCAATCACCCACACGGGACAGTCGCTGGAAATCGTTTAATGCCTCCTCAATCGGATTCGAACGATTTAGTTTTCTATGTATTATTTTTTTTTTAAGCTACGTAGTGTTACTACGGCTGATAAAATGATATTAATATAACGTGTTTATTGAGTAGCTATTAGTTTTTGGTTATCACACCTATTTTATGGCACACGATTTATACACTGGGTCATGTAGAATCAGTTAAATTTGTCAGCAGTTGTTAAAAAATTAGAAGCGATATTAAATCTGAAAAGTTTGAGAATATGAGGTACAATGACACAATTTCAAAGTGTTTTCAAATTTGCCACGCTTGAGAAATCCATGAACAAGTATCGAATTAAAATTACAAAATAACAGTAGTGTTGTAGATGTGAGATAAGCCCCTGAATTTTGTAAGATATTTAATAATTTCACTAAGTAGGTATTTAGAAATATTGTTAGACGCTTTAAACGTGGCGTGGCGAAGTTGTGGTCACCTACTTTAGGTTGAATATCCTAAAATATGTTTCGGTGATAATAAATTAAAAAATAAGAAAAATTGAACTAACATCACGTTAAGAGAGGTTTATAAAACTGTAAGTTTCGAAACAAACAGTTTTCTGAAAGAATTATAACATTTCTGAGGTTTAACTTATATTGCTAAAAATTTGGGGTGATGTTCTCAAGATATGATTTAAGAAAATTTAAGAAAAAAATTTCTTTTAATGCATGTCTCATAAAATTTATTTATTTAATGTATGGAAGAAGGGCAGTTTTTGAATAAGGAAAGTGGTGTAATTATACAGGTACGTAGTCAAATTTATTGGCTCGAGCAATACAACATTTTATAAATAATCGAAATTAACACCAAACGACACAGCTAGAGCCGCTATAAGTGTCGTTTTAAAGATCTCTTTCTTCAAAAGTCAAATTTTGGGTCATTTAGACTCAAGATGATGATCGAGAATTAATAATAGAAGCAATTTTTCAAAATAAATATAGAATGCCTTTCATGTTGCGACCTATTAACTTAGGTGCTACGAAGCAGGAAAGTATGGTAGCGATAAATGCCACGTCACAGATTTCTATTGCTATCTGGCGCTCATCGATTTGTTAGTTTTAATTAATCGCCTGATAAAGATCGTCGGCTGGCGTCGTATGATCTCCAGGTCAAAAAGTGTAACCGGTTTCGCTGTTAATTGTTGATCACGATCAGATATGAATAGTTTTTAGTGTCACATGGTGTGCCGTGCTAATTATGCGGGACAATTACATGAAGCCATAATAAACTGTAATTTGTAGTGAAATCATTGTCTGTCAATACCGAGCCATTTTTTCCTATTCACTTCTTCGTATGCACAGTGATAAAATGTTGATTAATTTTCAATAAATTCGTTTGCTCTGAGTTTCAACCTATTTTCTGGTCATGTGAAATCATGAAATTCTATTTAAGATGAAAGTAAGAGAGAAGTGGACACGTTTTCTGTATACATGTTTGTTCGTTGAAACGATTGGAGCAGATAAGTGGCTTTTAATCGTGAGGCAAATGGTGAATTATTAAAGTGGTCGCATGACCGGTCAGAGCCCCACAAGGAAGTCCGTATCCAGCCTATAGAAATTTCTACTCACGTGCTACGTGATTAGAATCACGAGGGTCATCTACATGACGTATGCCGTCGACGATCAGTGTTGCACGACACGTGACACGCGTAGTCAGTCTGAAAATCACGACCTCTAACAACCTTCTGCACTACTTTTTAATAGATGTTACCGTGTTCATCGTTATGCAACGTCCATAATATTCATTCCATATGCTCACGTAAGAATTTTCTATTTGAACTCATATGACACTGTAAAAAAACAGGGAATCTTTCAAATGATGAGAAAAAGCAATGAAAACGTACTTGTAATAAACGCTTACCCATATCATACAATAAATATTATTTTTATTTTTTTCTTCTTTATATAATGGCAACGTTTTAAGCATTTATATTTGCATTTATATTTTTAGTGTGATATTTGTACTTAAGTGAACCGCTTTTTAATATTCCTTTCAATGTTTATTCTTATCAAAAAGCAAGACAGGCTACAAAGTACGAATTATGTCCAATTTGTTTACATCGACGACTCGTTTCACGAAAAACTGTGCAGCTTTCACCTACGTAATTAACTGTGATGCACGGAAGCACTACTCAGGTTTATCATTTTGAAGTGCACATTAAATGCGCGATTATTATTAAGCCCATGTAATTGACAGCTACATCGAATACGAATTACAATAATTAAACCAACACCGATACCTATTCGTGCTCTGGTAATAGTGACGGTAATTATAGATTCAGGTGAATCCTTACAAAGCCGGAAATCTCATAAAAGTAAAAATTCGCTGATTTTCGCAATTTTTATAAGAAAAAGGTACATTTTTGGCAGAAAAATAACAGGCGTCATTACTGACTTACCCTTAATGGGTATAAAATGTAAGTTCGATGATTTTCCTGAGACACACAGCAACCACTGCGAGCACAGATGTTCAGCGTTGTAAGATTAATGCGTACGCCTACTTTTGCAAGTGCTCTCCCGTCCCGAAATTGTTCTCACGAATTTCTTGGACTCGTATCGGGAATATCAATCAGTGGTCAAGCCACACGTCGTGCATACGTATGTCTTTACGCATTTTTGTACACTTGTAGCGTTCACGTTTCGAGGAATCGACAGAGGAACCACGCGGCGGCTTGTACCTGTTTCATGTGTGGCTCTTTGACTTTGCTGAAACATATTGTTCTTACGCGTGAAAAAGACAGTAGGAATACTAATCTTAAGTGGTTCCAGTTCACAAAATTTGCTACCAAGGTGGCTACACTTCAACGTCACCGTAGTCAAGATGATTTTATTCTCTTGATCTTTCTTCCCACAGATAGATCGTGCTCTATAAATATCATTCACATTTGAAAAACTCGTTGGTTAGGTTACGGCGTATCCTGGACGCATTAATATTTATACGCAAGTGTCTCGCGCGACGGGTGGCTGAGGACGCAAAAACTGCTCACCATGAATCGTGGAACGGAGATCAAGGGGATCGTTCTGGGGATAAAAAGTCTGAGCGAGTGGGCCAAGAAAGAGGAATCAGTAAGCGGGCTGTCGATCTTAAAGAACAGTTCGATTAGCCGATGATTTTTTACCGAACCGATAAATCGAAAATCAAATATCTAGACGTATATAGACGTATGCATTCGCAAGAACGAGCGCTCGTCCTGCGCAACCGTGTCCTCCGCTTCCGAAAACCGCACCAAATTGACTAAAGCGTTTTTACCGTCATCTATATCCGATAACCTTAACCTTTCTGTCTGAATCTCTTCGTCGTCACAGTGATTCATGCGGTGGTTCCCTCCCAGATTGTGTCAAGCATCCAGGAAAATTTACGTAAATTGTGAAGGACGTGTGAGATTTCACAATATGCAGAGAATTATTTTTAGTATGGCACAAAGTCCAGGATAATAGTTATTCATCAGATCGACTATGGGTTTCCCGATCCATAAATTACAGTGACCACTAACCATAATATTGGCGTTCTTAGAACCGTAACAGGAAGGAAAATTCTTGACGATGAAGAACTAAGTAAATAAGTAACTTGTGTCAACAGTTGCATACTCGGGACTTATTCTACTGATTTCACTATGTCTGGTCTAATGCACGTCGCGTTGGCAGTAGAATAAGTCCCAAGTCAGACACGTTACAGGCAAATTTTAAATGTTTTTGTAACAATTAATGTCTATGAAACGAAGCCTCAATCGCAATTTCGTTATTCTTCTTTTTTGTCCTCCTTTGACATGTAGAATCTCTTAAAATGAAGCATCTTAAAATTTCTGACATCTGTTCCAAACATCCTGTAGCTAAAGTTAAACTTTATTTGATGAAGAGAAGTTAACCAAAGTCCTTAGGTTACTAAGCGAGTAATCCAGGTTCGGTAAAAATGTATCTACAGCAATGAAACAGAAGTAACTATGCGTTTTGAACACACAGCTTGCTCAGTGACTGAAATTTAAGTACTTACTCACAAACCTAGTCAAGCCACACATGTTTAATCTTTACCAAATAATATCTGAATCCCAGTAGACCCTGTTACCACAGTTCCTCCCGAGCGCTCGCAGTGTGTACATATTGCACGTAATTACCACGAACCACTGAATCGCAGCATTCAACAGTTATAAGCAACATCCGTTTGCGCAGTGGAGTCGTTCGGTACACGAGCCGAAACGACACTTGATTCGAAAGGTTCCACGAAAACGTAGCGAACCTCCATCCGTGGCATAAAGCGATAAATCATTCAACAGGTTTAAACGAAACGTACTTCTTGTAATTCACGGAACAGCGGTAGTCGATACCGTGGCCCGTGTACGTGTAACGACCTCGAAGGAGGAGGAGGAGAATCAGAAGGGGGAGGGAGGTGGAGAAAAAAAAAAGTCACGGCGTAATGAGGATGAGGAAAGGGGAAGGTGCGAGGAAAGGGGGAAAGCGGAAGGGAACGGCAACGCGATCGAGGAGAAAAGGTAAGGAAAGGCGAGGCACGAGCTGTTGCTTCGCCGTGGACAATGGCACCGTGAGGCTATGGGAACCCGCGGTGTGAAGGCATGTGTTGTTTTCTCGAGGCCGTTGGAGGACGTGTCGCGGCTCGCATCGTCAATTTGCCTTACAAAAGAAAATCACCGTGCCTGGGACAGGATGCGTGACCAACCGAATTCCCTGCAATGCGTGCGCGTACGCGCGGAATGCAGGGTGACCAACCATCGGATCCTTTGATCCAGCCATTCTCGGGGTCTCTAATCCTTCCAGAGCTCCCTCGCGAGCAATACGTACACCGAAATCCTCGCTTTAAAGGTTGGACGATGACTTGGCACCCTGATAGGATTACTTGTCAGGCTTCGTGCGTGGCCACTTTGATATCCACGGCGATAAGTTCTCTTTAACGTTCCTTTTCCTTTTATTGGACCGTTGAGCAGTTAATCGTTTCTCCCTTCGACGAAGTTCATTTAAATTGACAGAATATTCGAAACTGGTTTGTCAGCGTCTTCTACTTCTTTTTCTCGAAATTGTTCTCTAAATAAAGGGAACACGGGAAATAACATATTTTATATTTGTGAATTTTTTCCCTGTGTTTCGTTTTTATTGTTTTTGTTGTGTTTGCGGTTTTCCTTTTCAAGTGGATGAAATTAGTAAACTGATGGAAGAGTGTGAATAGAAAGTGGATAGACAAGACTAGGAAACTAAAAGTTAAGTGAACAGTAAGTGTTGAATGAACGTAATTAAAATATGTCGGAAGCTGTGAAGTAGTTCGAAGTGAAACTGTTGTTGCAACTTATGTTGATAAGGGAGAGCTTATTCATTAGTCCGTCATTTAAATTGGACGCATTACATACATTTATTAGCGTCTCATATTCGGTACCATGTTATACATTGTAATACTGTAGGTATATATGTTGCAAATTATAAGGGACCTGCATATTAAGTTTCTGCAGATTTTATCGATTCATTTCAGTGCTCACCTTATATTTTGAGGTGCCATGAAACTCCGTTATTATACACTCTGCGTAACTGCCTATCGTTCGAAAAACACGTTAAATCGATTCTTGAATGCTCATCCCCCATGGATAGAAAAAAAGTTCATTAATGATAAATATAAAAGATTCGATCAGTGAAAGATTAAAAAAATTTTATATTTCATTTCTTTTATATAGTGTGACAATCGAAAATATTGACCGTATAAAACAGACGACAATGAATTATTTTGATGCTGAACACATGAATTGATATAAAATTAAATATGCAGTTCTGTTTTCGATTTTTGTTGTGTTTCACATTGAAAGGAAATATTTTAATAGTAATCAAAATATCTCCCTTAAATTTTTAAGAAAGTTAATAACGATATAATAATTAGTTATTACCGAGTAATAAGTTTGGAAAGTTATGAATTATTTCCCCTCACGATCTCCTTTGCACATAAATGTTCAGTGGTCTTGGGAGTAAAGGCTGAAATTTCGTGGAACAACAAATGGTTGCAACGGGATGTGAAAAACTTGATAACAGATGTTATTTCTTATATGTAGTTATTATTCATTCTGGATATTAAGTTTATAATACAATTTTACTCATTTATTAGTGACATTTATCATTATAGTGTCATAAAAAAAGTTTATTTTACGTATTCGAACGATTCAAAATAACTCATAAAATATTTACTATATGAAAAAGTGTTTCAGAAAAAAATGATACGGTTTCGAAGGAGGCATTCAGTAGTATAATTAATTCTATAACGTTTTATTTTTTTATTCAGACACCGAGGTCACCTTCTTTTTATTTTAATGTAATGCCTAAGTTCTCCTTCCGGAGAACATCAAATTCTGCATAAAAAAGTATTATACCAAGTAAGGTCTAAAATTCATAATTACTGAAATACTTACAAAATAACTTCTACTTTAAGAGGTGTTTAAAATTCGAAAAAAATACCTTAGGTATTATTATAAAAAGTGAAGGTGACCTCCATACACTCGATAAAGAAACAAAACATAAAACCAATTATATTACTGAATGCTTCCTTCAAAACCGTGTAACTTTTGTCTGAAACATTTTTTCCTACAGTAATTATTTTATGATTTAGTTTGAATCCTAACACTGCGTGTATTATTAATAATAATACCTCGTATTGTTCAATTTTCTGTCAAATTATTGGCAATAAAACTATAAAAAAGTCAAGATAGAATTTCTGGAGATATTGAAGTTCTGTGTATCACTTACAAAGTTTTCAAGATTGCAAAGATTGAGCGAAAACGTGGAACATTAAATAAGAACGTTGCCAATCGAAATTGGAATTTACACCCTACAGCGAGATTATCGAGCAGTTCTGCAGCTCATTTATTCGCGGTGGTGAGATAATGAGTACCATTCTCCGAATGCGCTCTGTCAATTATTTCCATACTGATGGCAGGAGGTGTATTTTTTGAAATTTTATAACTGAAACACATAGTCTTACAATGCATAAATGTGAATTCACTCGAAATTCGACAGTTTTAATTTCTGTATTATTTTACTTATATTATTAGCAAAACAGATGAAGGTAATTATACAATTCAGTGAGTCTAATTTGCACTACATAACAACAGTTTTTTTCATAAAGCTTTATTTCATCAATAAAAGAACAAATCAATCGAGTAGTAGGATATACACGCTCCATTAATTTTTTTCTGCTATCGAATCTAGAATTACGTTGGATACATAATTAACATAAAAAAATAGTTAAAATGTGTTATATACCACTCGCGAATTGGAATTCACGTTGTAGTTAAGAAACATATTGAGTATTTGCGAAAATCTTCATGCTTGTTTACAGCTTTTTTATCAACCCCCATTATTTCCCCAGAACGAGAACATTCGATCGAGATAACGAACTTGTCCAGATTCTGGTGCCAACGAAGTTGAATTTTTGCCAACGGGAAGTTCGTGGAAGTTTCTCAATGGTTACGAGAGTAGGGGCCATGAATTTAAAAGAAAGCAAAAAGTGGATACTAAACGTCAGCATATACTATTTCACAGTACGCTATATAAAGAAAAGGGAATATTAAAGTTGAAATTGAACCACGAACGTTCGTCAATGGAAAGAAATATCTAAAAAAAGCCTCCACCTCGGTGTGACCGAAAGATTAACCGACCCCTTAAGGTGAACGACTGGTTGATGAGACGGGCGTTAAGCAATTCGAGAACCGCTGCTGGTCGCACAAGAGCAGCACACGAGCAGCACACGAGTAGCACACGAGCAGCACGCTTCCCCAGCACGCATCTTTCGATCCCTCCCGTCGGTGCCCCCGCATCCATCTCGATTCTATACGCCAGGAAAAGGAATCCCCGACGAAGGCAAACGAGCTCGAGAAGAATGGCTCGATTTAGGGTGGCTACGACACACTTGCGAGGCTTTTTAAATGCCTCACTGCGGGGTGAATCGTCGGGGAAAGGACAGGCCTTTCGTGCCGTGCCTCCTCTAACACGGGAAGACTCTGGTTGACGGGTTCCCACGAGGAGAGCCACCACCTGTGCGTCGGAATGAGGCCGTACAACCCCATGCGTGAAGGAAGAACCAAGGGGACGTGTCATGATTTTCGACCCTAATTTCGGGGATTGGAACTGCGCGCACACCCGGTGCTCCCTGTGTGTGGGGTGTTAAATGATTTGGTGGCGTGGTGTTCCGACTGCTCTTCACCGACCATTCAGGTTACCAGTAGCCCATCGCTAGGGGTTTTTCGTAATTGGGATAATCAGGGCTGGGAGGATATCGTTTGTGTATACACTAACGTGTATAAGTATTTGGACACTTCCACGTTATTGAAATAGGTATGTAAAGTGAACCAAGTAAAATTCTGGAACATAGTTTTGGCTACAAATCTAATGAGTATGTAAGGTTTACAAATACTGTATTTCATGTATATCTAATAATGTAAAAGTGTAGAAATATTTATGCATGGAAGTGTACTTATCCTGGCAAAACTCTGTGTTGATAATTTGGAGGAAAAGCTTTTCAATGCTCTCTGAGAAAAATATTATCATGAAATGGTGTATTCAGTTATTTGGATACGATTTAAGTATCGGAATATGTACTTTTCGGTTGTCCACTTATTGAGACATTTGACATCTTAAGTGTTCAGCTGTTGGAGCATTTACCTTATATTTATTCAAGCTGTAAATGTAGCATCGAACATGACGATAGGCAATACCCACCATTTTGTAGCTTTAAGTCTTAAAACCCGATCGAAAATAAAGTTAAAATACTTATTACACAACATGAGTTTAAGAAATCTCAATATTCTACTTAATGGTTACCACAGAAAGGAAACTTAACGTTTATTTGATTTTGATAGGCCATCTGAATCGCGTACGCCCTTAAAGAACTAATCTCAAATGCATGTATTCGTATCTTAATTTACGATTGGTTAAAAATCACCCTCCTACGAGTCGAATACACACTTAATGGAAAACTAAAGTTATAATTAAGACTCAAAACGTTAATGGGAGGAAGAAGAAAGCGGAGCCGACGTCCTCCTTATGGTAAAAAACACGGTGCAGCGTGTCCGAGAAAAGAAAAATATCCGTCGGTGTAGAAACGACGTAGCGCCTGCGGCTGAAATGGTCTTCGAACGCTAAGCGGTAGCGGCTGTTAATTAGTTCCCTCATCGTTCAAGCTCATCGATACTGGAAAATGTAAAACACAAATTCTGAAACGGCCGCCTCATTTTCTCCACGAGTGGTTCTCTAGTGGCTCTCGGAAAGATCGAAGGACAACTTGTTTCGCGTAATTTCAACGCTCTTCCATCCTTCGTCAGTTCCAATGGTACGGGTAGAGCTTTATCGTAAGTTTACGTAACCAATTTGCTGTTAATTAATTTTGAGTAAATCAACGGTTAAAGCATCTCCGTGTCATGTAAGATTGACGTTCGTCTGTATTCAGATGTATAATCAACAGCGAAGACCTGTCAATTAATTTTTCATTTAATGGGATCAATTTGTCTCTTTACATACCTGCTGTAGAAGTTCGATGTCGTAAAGAATATAACATGCCAGAGTACGTAGTGCAGCCTGTAAACGTTTTGCTACACTTAGTATTTTTAACGTCCCTTCATAAAACAATTTCTGCTTCAATGCAGCCCAACGAGTAACGCTTCCGAAGTCGAATCATTCATGATGATTTACCGTTGCATGCTTGTTACTCCTTCTTCTGACCAACAGCTTATGCATTTTTATAAGTATTTCAGTATAACTCATGTTACAGCTGTGTAATTATACAGTGTTGTTTCGATGGAAGTTCAATAGACACTCAAGTTCCTTTCGAACTACATATTCTTGCAATTTACCTTGACCTCAGGAAGGCAAATTCAAGCTGCTAATGCGTAAACTTATCTTAGTCCATGTAGCTGATTACAAGTGAACTTATGTCGAGACAATACTGTATTCATATTCTAGAATGTGGTAAAATGACGATGAATCGAGTCTACTACTGAACCTAAATCTTTGTAAAACAGGGAGATAAAGATGGATGCAAGTATCAAAGTTCTACTACCCTCATTATAACTAATATTATTTTTAATATCTTTATTGCATAGTCTGTTCTATGGTATAGTATTATACTATCATGATTTTAGAGAGGAAAGTTTAAGCAAGTTCACAAGTAATTATACTATGAAACACTTATTTTATTTTCTCTGAAATGATCAGCCATCATCCACTGCCGTTTCCCTAATTGTATCCTTTCCAGTAACGTGTCATCCGTGTCTTCTTAGAGCGTGCAAAAGAACGAATATATTTCAATTCCTATCCGTTTAGCTTAGCATATAACAAACTCATAAATCTAGTATAAACTACACATAATAAGTAATCTCCTTATTGAAGTTATACGTAATAAGTACATGTACCCAGAAAAGTCTGCTGCATTTATAATTTTGTTTTATGTGTAATAATCAATTCCATTATTTATTTCTGTTCAGCATTATCGTTGGCATTATCATTATTACGCTTCCCTTCATCGTTATCATAATCATCCGTTAGACCATTCATCGTGTATTTTTATTCATATCAACGACGAATAGTCTTGCATAAGATTATATTATCCTTAAATAAAGCATTTCGATAGCACGCGAATAACATTTGAAAAAAACCTCGTTCGAAAATGATGAAGAGTGTGATTCGGCGTGCAGCCCATAAAATTTGTTTAATACCTTCCCTGTATTTCTGTGATTCGTTGAATGAAAAAACGACTGTTCGGACAAGACGAAGAAGCGGCTCGCCGCGTTGCGGGGAAAGAGTTAAAAATAAAGCCGAAACACGCAGCCCGGTAGGGGACCGTTGTTCGAGTAACCTTTCAGTCAACATCGACGTTAATTCGAGTTGGTGTACGCGAAGCAGGTGGCTCTTCGAGGAAGAACCGGGCCGAGGAACGATGAGACACGATTACCAGGGAATAACGGTACGTTCGGTAATGGCGAAAAATGCAAACCGCGAAAATTGCACCCCTCCGCGACCTGGCCCCTCATCGTTGCTTTGTCGTAACCGTACATTTTTGCCGGGAGAACACGCACCCAGCCACCTTCGTGAATCGTTGCTGCCACCCTATCGCGGAGTCTGCGCCTCTTGACAGCAGGTGTAATTCCTGCCGGGCTCGTAATTGAGCCAAGCTAAACAGGTCACGCGGTCATTTCGATGTTTATCGAGCGAAGGGCCTCGCGTGATGCTTCCTCGGTTCTCAGTTCCTTCAGGGCGGGTCCTGACAGTTTCGCCACGGAGAAAACGTTCGACCAATTTCTGCGCTTATTTGCTCTTCACGACAGAGCTTATTTCCTTCGCTTTAATATTTAATTAAACGATGCCTGGGGTATATTCTTTGTGTTTCTTTGATGTGCTTACAATAGATGTGCCCCCTTTTCTCGTGAATTCTGAGGCGTTTGGTAAGGGATTGTTAAATGTTTACCTATGGCGAATTTTTATGAAGCAACGAACTGTGGAAGAGTGAACTTAGTTTTCTGAAATATTTTTAATATAGATATCTGCAGTAAATTATAGCCCACGATAGCAGCTTAATTGTAGAACGTAGATAGGAGCAGGTTGGATAAAACTGGACAGTTGGATAGAACGTGATACTCATTGATATAGCTTCTGTAGATAGCAACATATATTTACTATCTTATCTTATTATTGGTAGTATGTATATTTTACAGAAAATTATAGTATATATTTACTGATTTCGTATAAGCGCATTTTCACATTTTATAATCCGAGTTTGTGAGTGGTCTGCAACTTATTTACATATCGTTTACAAGTAAGAATCAAGCATTTTTGCACTAATTTATTTTGATTTTTATTGATGTTAGTAAGTATCCTGTTTTTTTCAACCTTCCTTTACGTCTTTATATATAAAGAAATGCTTGCTGCAGCGAAATGGCGTGATTCCCAAGGAGATCTTTCGTTCTCTTACTTTTTATCCCTAGTTCCTCGTCTTTTTTTCACCAACTTCATTACTGCATTCAATTAGTGCTCACACAGATGCCGACCAGAGATCGGTATTTCTGATTTCTTCACACGATGAATAATCGGGCATTAAGTCGAACGGATTCTCTTCCTATTCGTCGAGGGCCTCGAAGGTAGCCTTTTAATCGCCTTCACGTTAAACATCGCGATCGCTTGGCAACATCTGTGGTAGAAGAATGACCCACAGAACTGGAAGCACAACTTTTTCTCTTACTAAAATTCTTTTTTTTTCCAGTCTACAGCTATACATAACCTTTTAAAGAAAAATGATCGGCGTCAAACGCTCTCTTGGAAGTACTTTAATTAGACGACCATATTTTTCATTCGATGAACCGGTTAACTTCAGCAGGGTGTCCCCAGTATCTGGAATTAATTATCAACGACGTCATCCGTCCAATTCAGACGTCGTCAAATTCACTTCCCTGTTAACAAAGTACGGAGACTTTCACCTCACCAGATTGAGAGGTAAAGCCGATTAAGTTACGTAACGTAAGCACATGAAGCAACGGCACGTCGAGACTTAGCTGCACGAGACCGATTAATCACCGACAGAGGCCTCGAAGTTTCGTGACACGTGGTCACCAAATCTGCCAGTAGCTACCTGTCTTTCGTACAATCCACAGACTGTTAGATTTTCAAATTGTAATGATGGTTAACACTTATGTACTTTTCATAGAAAATTACTGAATTTTGGAATCGTTAGCTATCTCGAGCAAGCGTCGATGTTCTAGAAAAGGAAGAATTTGATTATTTGTGCAAATGAGACTTACATAGTCCCTATCTTAAAAGCATAATGAGCAAAACAAAGTAGCTCGGTTTAATAACATCTTGTCGTGCTATCTTTATGTTTCAGTTATCATATTTTTCATTTCTATGTACAGCAAATTGCTCGTTTGTCGAGCGACATTCCTGAAATCAGAAATTAATGCTTAAGCAGGCGGTATCCTTTGGGCACGTCTATTACGCGATACCAATTATTGGAAGCATGAATCGAATTAGTACCCGCATGCTACGGTATGAAGTATTTTCTTCTCTTCTCTTTGAGATTGTGAAGTCCGTTTTGCTCTTGTGAAGATCTGTTCATCTGGCAGAGATGTACTGTAGTATGTACCTACTACTGAGCTTATCCACGTTTTATCTTCGAATGAAAATAGTACTTAAAAGTGTAATAAATTATTCTGAGTCTGTAGTAAAACGCTTCTGTTACATACACATATATGTGTATATAATATGTATGTCTTCTATAGTAGCAAACAAATGAAGAGTAAAATATATGGATAATTCTAAGTATAAAACGTAAGCACCGTGTTAATAGCCCGCAGTATTGGAATACACAATTTTACTTTTAACTGAGTAATGTATTTTTAATGCGGAATCAACAATAAAAGATGATGATGACTAATACGTGTTGTCGAGGCAGGTCTGAGTACAGAATCTCTTGCATTTTGATTTTTCAAGAGTACATATACAGTAAGTTTTTAGTGGAGATATCGAAACAAAGCAGCCGTTTGCTTAATCATTATCTGAATAAGCTAGCCTCACGAATTTCGATATCATTGAAAAATCTAGTGCAAGCATCTTGTTTTGGACAATACAAATAGACAATATATACCAAGTAGACAAAATAACAAGTCCAGTAAAGCTAAAGAAGCAGCGGCATGTTTCGAAGAAAAAAAGAAGCACAACTATTAAAAGATTAATCGCATTACGCTGTGTAAGTTGTCAAAATCCAAGTGCCCCCTCTCAATTCATAAAAGTATCAGGAAGACTACAGGGAGGAGGGAGGGGCAGGGTGCAAAGGACGAAGTTCTCGTAAAAAAGGATAAGAAGACGAAGAGGGCGAGGAAGAAATAAGGGAAGGGGAATCATCGTTGCCGTTGGCGTGGCAGGGTGCCGACCGAGATGTGGGCAACAATATGGCCCGTGCTCAGTACAATAGCCTCGTATTATGTGCACAACAAGCGGCAATGGGGCCACGCTAAGGTTACATTACAGGCCAGGTTGGCTCCTCTGCCGCACAAAGAGGACTCACGGCTCGGTGCACAATGCGATAGGAGAGGAGAGTACGACGCCTCTATATTCCCATATAGAAGGCTCCTGTGTACGTTACGTACGTGTGCCCTGGTGAACGTGCATACAGTCTACGCAGGCCATCGCGTCGTGTAGTTGGCCGTGCTTGGTGGGGGCTCGAACGGCTTCCATGCCTGAGAATCTTCCCACGTTTCTCGTAGCACGAGCCAAGAGTGTACAGGCGAAGAATTTCGGAGGCGAGGCAACCCATTCTGTGTCGAGGATCACCGGTGATCCTTATCGGGGGGGGTTCGTGCAACCAACAGAGACGGCTAGCAACGGGTCGGATGGGAACGCGACGAAACGTTCGACAACTGTTTTCAAACGAGGATGAAGTGGGAGACGAGGAACACTGTGGAAGCGTTTTGTACACTAGCACGCTCCGAATTAGCGCCGCTGAATTGGCTTCTTCCACTTTCTCTCCCGCGATTCCGCGCCTCGATCCGATTACCTTGATCTCAGGCCAACGAGACCTTCGATCTGCATTACTACTTTTTCCGAAGACATGCTCTGCTTCTGGATCCGCGCGAGGATTGCAGCCGTTGGACACTGTTGATCGTTTTGTCAGGTAACTGTTTCTAGGTTCTTTTGTACGTTTGTACGTAATATATTTTTCAGTTCGCAATGAAAGTCTGTATCATTATTGTATTTATGGTATTGAATGAAGTATTAAGCGAACTTAGAGTAGGGACAAGAGAAGCTCATTTCTCACTCTGAATTATATATCATGTCGAATAGCTTTGCTAAATACATATTTGCGTCGTAATAGTCTAGGGGAGCGTGCCGTCGTTTAAAACTCGTTCTAGGGTATTTGTCCATATTTTGTGGTCGTCTCTATTTCTGTACCTTCGAATTAAAATGAATTATAAAAAAGGAACTTTAAAGGATCTTAATCCAAAGTCACAGAAATAGGAACAGACATAGAAATATGGCCAAGTACCTTACAACTCTAAATATATGTACTTATATATCAACACTATGGAAATTTCCTCTTTACAGCTACGTGAAAAAAATCTACAGTTTTGTTTCCTTAACTTTTTCTTACAAATTACATTATCCCTATTTAATCCAGTATACGTATACCAATTATTTAAAACTTTCCAAAGAGAGTAGCGTCCAAACCAGTTCCAAGTATTGTTCTTCAGCTCCTCTTGAACGTACTTGACCGTTCATCAGCTCAAGGAACAGCGCGAAGGTTAGCAATGAAACGTTTGATCTGATCAGCCGTCAGGTTACCACGGTCGAGTCAAGTATCAATGTCGTTAACGCGATTAATAATAACGCAGCCGGTGTTCCGATGATAGCGACGTGCCAGCGCGGATAATGCTCGTTTCGTTCAGTTTAACAGGCACACGGTCGCGTGCGTGCGCGCGCACACGTACTCAGCATCACATCCGGCTCGGACGACCAATCAGTGTAATTATGCTACCGGTCCCTTCTGGCGCATGCACATGCTAATGTTTCATTTTCGAAATCGGGAACATTATACCAACCAGTCGAGGGAAAAATCACGTTTATCGCTTTGAGAATTTTTAACGTTTCCACTGAAGAGTCGTTAATCGAAATTGCGTTCTTGTAACTGCCATTGAAAGTGCATCGCGTCGGGTGTACACCCTTTCGAGTGTCGACGTGGCTGACTTTTAGTCTTTACTCTCGATGGGAACATGAACTCGTGAACGATCGCGTTGATAAATATATTAATTTGGTAATTTTTTAAAATTGAGCAATTTCATCGCATCACTTGCTACGTTGATAAACACAAGCCACGAGGTTATATATATTTTGGTACAATTACTTGTCATTTTATAAAGATATAATCAGTCGATCGGGTCCTGAAGCCGCTACTTCTTTATGGCATCGTCTACTTCGTTTAACATCTGCTGTACGTGTACCTACGATCAAACTTCTTCATAAACTTTAATTCCTGGATGCCCTCAGTTAAGAACATAAAATGTTGCATACTGCGCCCATATGCCTTTATTTACCGAGAAATTTGGAAACTTTGTATTCAAAAGGAGGTTTTATAACTTTCATATTTTAAAGGCAAACGTACAGTGCTAATTAGCGATACGATAATATTACCGTTGTACCGTTTACTGCTGGAATTGATCCTGTTAAACAACTTCAGCCGTATAATTTAATTTTCAAATACAGTTATTGTACAGTATAATATTTGAAAATATAGAAAACTTCGAATCGACGCGACGACGTCATCGTTTTATTTTAAGACTGTGATGAATCATTAGTTCGCAATTGTTCACGGCATAGTTTGTGGTTCAATGACAAAATTTTGTGGCTAAAATTAAATTTACAACTCGCATATTCGATGAGATGATCATTGATATATTACACATCAATCATAAATAGATGACACATCAGTATAAGGCTGACGAAATTATTTCAGCGTAACGGTGAAGTCTGGCACAATGCCAAAACGTACGCGAAAATATATTGTGGACGCTCCGGCACAATTGTATCAAAGACACCGCGTGTCATAGATAATAGAGAACGTGATAGTCAGTTCGATGGTCGACTTATATTTTATTGTCTATTCAGATTTGTGATGTGTGATGTGTGTCTAGTTGCCAATCTTAGTAAAAGGTTTTCGCATTTGTCACAGTGAATTAATATTATTTGCCTTTTGCTTGAACGTGTTCCTCAGGATAAGACGCTCAATAGGTAACTGTAAAGTGTATTTTTCATTGATAATCTATTAATATTTGAGTGATATTAATTGTAGTTTAACATGTGCCAGTAATTATAAAAGTGATATAATTGTAAGTAAAAAATATCATTCAACACACATAATATTAATTTTTTCAAAAATTTCAAAAATTTTTGCTAGTTTTGTTAATAGTACTCATAAATTTCACATTTAATTAAAATTTAGTGTGTCTATTTAATTAAATTGTCAATACATTTGTCCCATTTTGTTCGTAAATTATTAACGTGCACCTAAAATTATATCAGCAAGCTTCGCCAGTAGCCAACACGTTCTAACGAGATGCACATGCTGGTTTTGATTATAATTATAACACCATCTAAATAAATTTTGTATCAGAAGTCTAATCGTAGGGACTTTTCGGAGGTTGTCTGTCACAGATAAACCAGCCCCAAAAAAAGAGTCCCGAGTCGATCCTGTCGGCGGGTCCAGAGCTTAAAGAGACATTAGGTCGTCCTGTCGAGATTGTTAAGAATTTTGAGATTTCTCCGTAACATGTTGCTTCTAGCGGCGATCGTAGAGAGAGCCGTAAGGCGGAGCCAATTGGCTGTTACGGTGTCCGTGTACCCAAACGAGCGAATTCTTGAACAAACGCGACGTATCATCCGATCTCAGCCGCGAGATCACCTTTGTTGGCCAGCTTTCGCGTTTAGAGCTAATGCGTCGTAAATACTCGACCGGCCCACTTGGACCCTTGTTTGGCCTACCGGCTTCCAAAAGGGCTAAACACCTCGTTAAGTCCCGCAAGCGAAACCTGTCCTGCCAACGATCGGAGATGGGCGGATCATTAAGATCGTACGCTTAATTCGAAAAATCGGCTGTCGACCTGGGCTGATCGCGGTAACCTGCAAACCGGTTACCACGTATCACCGTCGACGAATCTTCTTCTAATACCGAACCGAAACCTCTGATCGAGATGTTCGTTAAACCCTATTCGAGCCAAATGCTGACGTACAGCGAGAAGCCTGAAGGATTAGACCTGGTCTGGTGGGCGCTCGCTAAGAATGCGAGACTAAAGGGATTTGAAGAAGGCCATCGAAATAAACTTGTACAGAGCCGTCGTGTATGTGTTAAGGAGGACAACCGATGTTCGCGCTATTTCAATTGTTCTACATCGAGGAGAATAGAAACTGGTCTAGCGGCACGACATGGCATCGTAGCGGGCGACCAGCCCGTTCGCCAAGTCATGATTCAGCGAGCACCAGGCGAATGCCAGGGGCAGGAGTGGTGGCGACACGCGCTTACACGTGCTCCGCGTCGGTGGTATTCCAGTGAATGAACAAGTGTCGCGGGTCTAGCCGTGCCGATGCACCAACAGCAACGCAGCCTGGATTCCGATAAACCGGTCAAGCCGAGTCGACTCTCGCTGGCTCGATTATTGCCGAGCAAAAACTATTCGAGGGAACCCGTTTCTTATCGAAATTTTGATGTCGAGATGTGAGTACCTAGCGTGCTGACAAGTGCCGCGTGCGTTCCGTGCTGTTGGCCAACGCTTCACACAGCCAGTGATGACGGTGTTACAGAGTACGCTGTATATCTACACTCGGAAAACCAGCAGGATCAATCTACCTTGTTGATGGAGTTCACGTTAATCAAACATCCTTTGGAATTTGAATTTGTTGAGGCTATTTTATGGATTAATTACTCGATACGTGGATGTACTTAAGGAAAATGGATGGCTCGTTGATCGATACGTAATATTGATATGGAAATTTTTTAATCAAGCTCTGGCGAAAGCGTTTTCGTGAAAGTTATAAAAAATTGATTACGTTCTTCTTTATGCAAAATAAATGATATTCAGTTGTCCATTAAACACCATGAACGTTTATCAATCATGCTATTGCAGTACCTACTTATCGTTCTCGTAGGCGTGTTCGCCTGACAAGCAATTATCACGAAACTATTACGAAGAGGACGTGTTCTTTATTATTGCTTACACATGTACCCTGCTTGTTTTTTCAAATTTATTCGCGGCAAGAAAAACTGTTTCCAGTATTGAAAAAGACACGTACTCCCATTGCTTGTCTTGCTTCAGTTTTCTACGTGCATTAAGCAGCAACTGAATTTTAAAAAGCTAATTAACAAGGCTCTTGAAAAATGCGATCAGATAAGAATTCCATGTATATCAGAGTCGCCGGTGTATACTACGTGTCGGTAATAACCGTTCCCGAGCGACAGAGCAGGGAAGAGGCGGCGGGAAAATCGAGAAGGACAAACGGAAGAGTGGAACGCGCGAGGATCAGAGCGGATCGCGCGGGTCGTCCTCGTGCTGGTCGCGCGACATGGCGTGTGCTCGCCGCTTCTTTTTTCTTCGTTGACTCTCCTGCCTCGCGCCTCGGGCGAAGGGAGGAAAGGCAGGGATAGAGTAGAAGAAGCAGAAGCAGTACAGCGGCAAGTATCGGGGGACCCCTATTCTCCATGAAGCGGAGAGCATGCAGGTGTGCACGAAAAGGTTCTCTCCCGCGCTGGCATCAACGAAGGGGCCCCCCTGCGCCAGTCGAGCGAACACACACAAACACGGAGACAGGGACGCGTGGAGGGAACCTGTGCCGGGCCCAACAGGCCCCTGATCTGTGGGAACTGTTCGGCCTGCGAGCTTCCCACGATACGCTCCGGCTGCTGGCTGCCTGTGCACGGGCTGTAGGGTTCACTCGTGCGTCTCCCCCTTTCCGTTCCTCCCTCACCGCAGCCCCTTCTCGCCGAGGAGAGTTCCCGGAGCCTAAGGAAGGGGCAGCGAGATGGGTCAGCTTGGTGGGGACACCGTCGAAGGTATAAGTAGCGCGTCAGTCCCCACCAAGCTTCAGAACTGTAGTAAGCACTCTCGGCACTCCGAGAAGGCACGAGACTTGTTTCCAAATACTATCGTCCCGCAAGCATATTCAGTGCTTCGAGTTTTAACCTCGAAAGTTCTTTCGTTCATTTTCTTTTTGGATTCTTATCAGCTCGTCTCGGGATCTATCCCTCGAGCTTTGTGTCAAGTGACAAGTGAGAGGATACTCTATTCGATGGCGCCACACACCAGTTACACGCCGGTCGGTGGTATGGAGTATGAAGAGCCAGTGTCGAGGACTTATCAGTACAGGAAAGTCATGAAACCGATGCTGGAGAGGAAGAGGCGAGCGAGGATCAATCGTTGCTTGGATGAATTGAAGGATCTGATGGTGACAGCGCTCCAGGCTGAAGGAGAGAACGTGGCAAAGCTCGAGAAAGCTGACATTCTGGAGCTGACTGTTCGTCATCTTCATACGCTCAGAGCTGCCAGAAGACTTACCTTGACACCGGAGAACAGCTACGCGGACAGATTCAGAGAGGGATTCACCCAGTGTGCTCAGGAAGTTTCCTCGTTTTTGTCGACTCCTGTGGCTGCTGCTGTTCATCCAGCTGCTGGCGCGCAGCTCATGAGACATCTCGGGGGCTGTCTTCGACGGTTGGAAGGATCTCCCTCGAATCATCTTGGAAACAGTGCCACCACGACTGTCAGCACAGGAAACAAAGCTCCCGCTGTCAGTCCGACCACTAACGTCACCGTCAACGTGCCACAGAACGTGTACACACCGCCCCAGAGCCCTGTCAGCATCGCGAGCTCTTCTGGAGAGTCTTCGGAATGTTCCAATGCAGTTTGGAGGCCATGGTGATCGACTCGATGGACTCGAGAAGAAGTTTCGATGAACTTTGATGGTTCTCCAACAAATTTATTCCTTCCTGGTGAAGATGCTTTCCTGTCCGAGTTTGAGATGGACAGTAAATAGGAGGGAAAACGACGAATCATTTGTCTTCCATATATTGAAATTGTTGAGCCTCGTATTGTCGAGGTATCTATTACTTTTAGAATGATACATTTGTAAGCTATTATGGCACCTTCGAATTTCTTTGTTTCTCTCTTGACTCTGTACATAGGTGATAAAGCTTTAAGTGATGTCTGTGATAGGGTTTCATTTTGTACCTGAGATAATTATTTTCTCGTAAAGTAGAACGACTATTATATACATAAATTTTAATTTGTTATGTTTAAGAATCATTTTTTAGACGTAATAAGACACTGCGTTTTTGTTAAAATCGATTGCACATCGCGAGAAAACTCAATAAACATATTGTTTTAATCATACTTGAAATCTTATTTAATTTCCCCTGTGATCCCTCCATAACATGTCATCCATAATACCTATAAGTATCAATAGAAAGTAAAAATTTGTCATTTATAAATATTGTCCAGATTCCTTCATTAAAATACATAGGATATTTTTGATATCTGTAACAAGTAATGTTGATATCCATTCGTATATTTGTTTTATCATTTATATTTATTATCAAATATAATGATTGATATACTATTTAACTCTTATAGCAATATGCAAAACTATTAATGTTCAATTCACCGATTTCAATAACATTTTTGGTAATCAAATTTTAAATTTGAAGTAGATACCGATAGAAAATTTGCCAAATAATGACAACTTGATCTAATTTAAGAATTTTTTATTGAAAGTCTAACGAATTTTAAGTAAAAATATGGATTATTTTAAATTCTAAGTATATTTTGTATAATAGAATATACCGCATAGATTCTAGCACTTTTTCAACAGGTAAAGTAGATAATGCAGGATAGTTTAAAGAAAAGTAGAATATTAGTTGGAATTTTATACAGTAGGTGCTCTCTAATATGACATTTAAGATTTGTAATTATAGACTACTAAACTATATCCGTCTATATTACAAGAACTAAGTAAAATACCTGATAAATTTCAAAAATGAAAATACTTTTCCTAGCTTCTTATTTTGTGTAGCTTGAGTGATAGAGATGTCTATTTTGTACATACTCATTAATTTTGGCAGTTCTATAATATAAAGCCAATTCTGAGTTATAAAAATGTAACGTTAAAAAGTCGTGTCTACTGAAATAATAAGCCCGCGAATAATCATATTAAACCGTAAAAAGAGGGAGGCCATCAATTGTGAAAATAACATACAAGAGTAAAAATGGCAGCATTTGCACGGACGTTTGTGACATTGTAAAAAGCCGAAAAAATATCTGTCATCATCCTTTGAATATTAAGTATACACATTTCGAGGGTTTCGTGACGAGTGTATTTTCACGTGCATATGAAATTGTATTAAATCAATTTCGCCATGTATTATCACACACCGTAGAAAAAGAGTAATTCTCGTAATAACCTAATTTCGACGAATCATTGATTTAGTGCCTTTCACAAGGTATGAACCCATCAATCGTTTGGAACGATTCGAATAACCGTTTCGTCAGTCCTTATACAGGATTATCTGTAATTTTGTCGCGCAGCCATAAAGGATTGTAAGTACTTATTCAAAAAGGAAATGAGTAATTTCTTATTCAGTCTCAGGAGGTTTCATTTCCAAGAAAATCGTCATCGTAAATTCGATTGATTGTACCGTGCGACCGATGAACAGGTGATACGATTAAAAGGACCACATTTGGTCTACTTCTTTATACATTTAATGAATTGGTTGAATACTTTTTAATTTCGCCTTTTTATCAAATATATGTCAATTGCTTGACTGGCCAAATTTGTAATTCGACACACGATATTTTTTAAGGCACCGTTTTCTACATTCAGAGGTTTCAACTTACCTCAAAACCTGATTGTAAGCTGTAACATTAATCCTTTTAGTGGTAACCTTCTGTCTACAGGTGTAGTGAAAATTGCCAGGCCAATATTTACCTAGTTTTCATGTATCAAGAAAAATTCTGTACTCACCATGTTGCTATTGGTGAACGAAAATTTTTCTATGCGTCGACAAATCTTTTCAGAGTACACCGACTAAAAGAAAGTTGTATTTTCTCTCACACATTTGACAGTAAAAAGAATTAGAAGTTAGAAAAGTTTTAAAGCTTAGGTATCGATGAATCGGTACACAAATAAAAACAGTGAAAATTTCATTGTTTATATTAGATATATTAGGATTCTTTAAAATTAAATTTTTTTTCTATTATCACTTTTTTCGCTTATATCTTTCATTTCCAAGCATACATTCTCACAGTTTTGTTACAAATGAAATTTTTATTAAAATGAATTTGGAATTCGTTACTAAAACGAAATGAGCAATAATTTGATGTCTTTAGCATATGACCAGATGACGGATCAGCTTTCGATTGCACCATAAATTACAAATTACCTTGTATCGAGATCGGACGTTTTATATTGGTGAATTAAAAAGCGCAATAATGCGACAGCGCAGATGTTTTTCTCAGCGGAGAAAAGGGATCGCGGTGCATGATTACGGCTCCATCAAATTTGCAAGCAATCATGGTAGGTTCATTCGTCGGCGATTGTCGATCACCTTCTTTGGTCGAAACGCTTTTTGCACTTTTCCCACTTTTTTGAGCTTGCGGCGAGTACTTCAGGTACACGACAATATTTCAATACGTAGATATACATTCCTATTTCTGGATCCCTATTATTATACAAAAAATTGATTCTCGTTTCAAAAAATAGAAAGGAAAAATTCTACAATATACAAACAGTAACAGAAGCTACACGAAAAAAAATATGAAGCTAAATTTATTGAAGTTTCTTGTAGAATTTATAAAATTAGTCTAACAGGTCTGAGTTTAATAGAGTCACTAAAAGTCGACTTTATAGATTTAACAAAGCTGCTGTTACTGTAGTCAAGCTACCTTTGTTAATTTTACAAAAATCTACCCTTAAGCTTAAATATACTTAGCAGGCTTTTGCATGATCTGCAAAATTTATCTGAGCCAATTTCCTCAAAAATCATTAATTACCAATTTACCAAAGTGTGTCCAATTACGTATCTCAATGTGCATACTTGAAATAATTAAAACGGAATCACGACTTTCTTGACTTCGTGTTTGTTAAATATAGGACACTTTGGAAATAAACTCTCGAATTGGAACGTACTGGTACGTGCCACAGAACTTACCAGTCTTTTTTATCATTCGTTCCGCTTCGAATCGATCGATAATGCGGTTTAATGCAAGCATTACGAGAGTGTCTCAGCCATATCCGAAACATTAAAACGCAGAAGTTGTTTTAATTGATCAGTTTGCGCGTCGTTCGTCTTAATTCCTTAACTTCCTTATAATATCAGATCGAGAGCCAACCATCACTGTGCCGCAGCATTCGATTGGGTCACAGATAATACCATTATAATATCTTCACGATCATCGTTTCTCGATTTTTTTAATAATCAACCGACCTTAAAATACTTTTATTTCATTTATACTTATCATCAACAATGCTCCACATGTCAGATTATCCTATAAAGATTTCTAGAAGATTGTTAAATATATTGAAACAGTTCGAGCTCATTATTATATTTAATCATCGACATATGCATGAAAACTTTCTACAACTGTCTTTCATTTTTCAAGTAAAATGACATTACTTATGGAAAGATCCGATCCAATTCAGCGAAATGTTACGTTTGCTCTCAATTTGACGCAGATGAAACGTTCAATCATTCAAGTGACACAGGAAAATCTTCTTTGTTACAGGTATCCGTAATTCCGTCCACAGAATGCTGACAGCTGCCGTTTACATAATTTAAATAGGTACGTTGATGTTTTGTTGGAAAATTGATTAAGCGGGCTGATAATGCGTGTGTGAAAGCCTTAAAGGTATTTAAAATGTTATAAACGATTATTCACCGCGATTCACACGAAAGATAAACTTTCTCGTCTGGATATAGCTCATTAACCGATACTGCTTAAACGCGGCCGATGCATCGATAACCGTTTTTATGAGTCGCCATTATTTAAGGAAAATTATAACGATGTTCATTCGCATGCACGAAAGCAGACTCGTCAATCCGTCGATCTTAAACGACTTTGTACGCTTTGTGGTGTGAAAACTGAACGCGATTTCATCTCGGGCTAACGCTCGTGGTTCTTGTTATGCCGCGAAATTTATCATTATGCATATAGTGTCCTTACCAATTATACGATATCAGTATTAACTCTTTCCAGTCTTGACAGTTTCATGTCTTGAGGTTTATCGCTTCATCACTGTGTAGAATGGCATAGTGGCCGCAGGAATCCTTCCTCGAAACGTTTTCTCCAATGGTTATTAGTTCTGAAAAATTCCTGTAGATATAATACCATTTTTTACACTTATTGGTGGGTTTTAGAAGACAGTGATTTGATGTTTTAGAATAAATCAGTAGAATTAAATAAATGTTTTGTAACCCTTGACTCATGTGGTGAAGTCACAGTATTTATACGACTTTACATTTGATATTTACTGTGCAAAATGACAGATTAGAGAATTACTTATAGATAATAATAAACTGAAAAGCTGTGAATTTTTTGTTTGTTACTAGGAATCATTTTTTATACATAATGGAATGGCAATAATCGTACCATATTATAATGATAATATGTTTATCGACGGGTAAGAATCCTTTTGAATACAATGAAATACAATATTATGTTATAATACTGACACCATATTAATTATGAGCTAAATAAAGCTCTAGTCACGAGGAAAAATTCTTTCGGTGCTAGTCAGCCATGCATGCAGTTGAAACTTTAGCACACCTTGTAGGTATACATATCCCTAGGTACAAGTTTGGTACAATAGTTCGATATATCTCGACAGTAGGTATGTACGCACGTGACATTTATGGGTTAAATTTTCGCGACAATGAGGCGACTTAACGAAAGTGAGAAAGTCCGCGTTAATCTTCTTGCTCGAATGGCACGCGATGTTAGCGAGGTTGAAAGCAAGCTAAAATCATGCATGTTTGATCGTAGATGTTACAGACTGGTCGGGATGGACGTAATCGCCTACAATCACCACGAAATCGCGGGCATCGCGAACAGCATCGATGGCGGTGATATCGAGACCCAATACGAGGACGAAGTGGAGGAAATTCTGCCATACATCGACATCGATCGGAACCTTCTTACAATCGATCAGCTAACCACTGCCAGCGGCGATAAGAGAGACAAGATTCCATTCAGGCGAAGCCTCTTCTCAAACGTGGCGCCTTATATCGCTTTCCAATTGTTCGACTGCAAGGGACCAGTAGTGCCGTACGAAGTAACGAGACACCTGAAATGGCGGTTGAGTTCGATCACCCCATTAATCGTACGCCGTACGTTGGTTAACTCAGGTTTTCGACTGATGAAGATGTGCCATGAGTGGTGCGGCACGTGGGGCAAGCACATGAAGTCCATCTGTTTCAAAACACTGAAGGAGTCGCAGAAGATCAACCATTTCCCAGGTACTTTCCAAATCGGCCGAAAGGACCGTCTCTGGCGTAATCTCAGCCGAATGATGATGAAACACGGAAAAGCGGAGTTCGGTTTCGTACCGAGAACGTACATTCTACCTCAGGATCTCAGTTGCTTCCGACAAGTCTGGCACAAGTCGGGCAATAGAGAGAAATGGATTATCAAACCGCCGGCCTCGGCCAGAGGAACCGGAATCAAAGTGGTACACCGCTGGTCACAGATACCAAAGAAACGCGCAGTAGTCGTTCAACAGTATTTGTCCAGGCCAAAACTTATCAGCGGCGCGAAGTTCGATTTGCGCCTCTACGTCCTCGTCACGAGCTTTAATCCACTGAAGATATACATTTACCCGGATGGCTTGGTGCGGTTCGCTTCAGTCAAATACAACGACGACATAAACTACCTCAGCGACCGCTTCATGCACCTGACTAATTACAGTATCAACAAAACCAGTGCTACGTACACTAAGAACGATTGCGTCGACTCCTGTACAGGCCACAAGTGGACGCTGAGGACGCTTTGGTCTTATCTCGAGAAGGAACACGTGAACGTGTCTAAATTGTGGGCATCTATGAAAGACATTGTGGTTAAGACTATGATAGCTGGTGAATCGTCTATTAATACTCTAACAAGAGCGAACACGACCTCGCGATATTGTTGCTACGAACTATTCGGCTTTGACATTATTTTAGACGAAAACCTGAAGCCTTGGTTACTGGAAGTGAATATTTCTCCCTCGTTACAGTCTTCTTCGCCGTTGGACATTGCTGTCAAAGGTCCCTTGATTAAGAATGTCTTTAACCTAGCGGGATATCAATTACCAAATGCCTTATCGACCGAAGAAGCTGAGAAATTAGCGCAAAGGTACCAGTTTGACGTCGTGTGTCAAGATTTCAGACTTCATAGAACCAGTTTGAGTTATCAAGAACGGCACAAGCAATCTTTGTATGCTAATCTAAGGAACCGAGAAGATTACCTCGACGATATACTCGAGGATCTCACTCCGGACGACGTTAGACATTTAATAACCTACGAGGACGAGTTAACACAGTTGGACAGGTTCGAGAAAATCTTTCCTACGACCACTAGCTACGAGTACCTGCAGTACTTTGACGTCCCAAGGTACTATAATATGCTATTCGATGCGTGGGAAATAAAGTATGGAGATAATAGGGAAAAGGGAATATCGAGATTACAGAAACTTTGCCAAATGAAGTATCATTTGGAGCAGCAAGTGGTCTTTTAGACGACTCTTTCTAGGAATTTAAATTTACATCGTTGATGTGTTTTACGTCAACGCGATACGTACGAGTATAAGTGTGAAGCCTCTTTTTTTATATATATTATATACCATCCTGTTATATAGGACTTACTATTATGCCGTTGTGCCACGTCATGGAACGACCGCATCATGTGCCTTTTTCACGGTTGTGCAAATTTACTTTAATGTATTCAAACTGTCTTAATAAATCATTTTACAATGAAGATAATGGCAACATTTCTTTCGTTCGATTGTAACTACGTATTCGAATATTTGGTATACGCATAACAATAGACAATGTAAGAGAGTTTTAAGGTTTGTATAAGTTTTGTTTAATGGACATATTCTAATGTTAAAGAAGTGCTTACTACTAAATTTAAGAGAATAGGATTGCGATAATAATTCAAACACTGTAAGTAATAGAAATAACATCGCAGTTACTGAGATTCGTGACTGCAATAGAGATTCTACGGTAGAAAAGAAAATGAATTTAAAATATGTGTATGTACGTGAAATTAATCGTTGCAATTGCTACAAATAAAATTTCATCGTTGATACTAGTAATGCACATCATACGTTACAAAACTTACTATGTATAATATAAATTACACAAATTGTAGTTCCAAAAGTGTTCTCGAGAAACATATTAAATTGATTAAAGGTTAAAGAATGTATAATTTCATCATGTTAAATGTCATACCTAATTTCACATCATGCGTCTATACTTTGTGATATAGTATTACGTGAATGTTCTTCCATAAACGTGTGGTCACTTTTTTCGTTTCCATTCCTATTTGCGCAGTAATTAATATACTTTCTACCATAAATTATGGAAGAAATTATCCAATTGTTTGTGAACATTGTAATTTTATAAACTTTTTCAAACGAAATATACATGATTTTCTCGATCTAAACCTGTCGTTGTTTCTACCATTTCCTGTGAAATCTTCCTTTAATCCTTCACGGTTCGAATTACAATTTACAATCGCCATTTCGTTCCAGCTAATCCGTACTCATTTGCCCAGTTTCTGTCGGTATTGCGCATTTTGCTTTTATTCCAGTATTTCACTATCTAACTCTTGCAATAAAAACTTAGCATGTGACTAATGTATGAAAAACTTATTTATTATAGCTTATAATTTACCATTTTATAGTATCCTTTGGAACATATTCTGACATGCAGCCCAGGCTTCTGCACGTAAAACGCGACCCCTTTCTTCCACATGATACTTTAAAATCTGAATTACCGCATAATCATTTTCTGTGTAATTGTTACTCTCAATCAAACGACAGTGGTTACTAACTTCTTGATGCAGTAGTAAAATCACCGATTACAGTTGTAATAGCAACGTCTTTTTTCCGATTTGCAATCGATCTTTCATCATGTTATACAGGGTGATTCTCTCGCTAGGAGACCCAACGATAGTGCCATCATAAAGATGTAACGAATAGATGCTATAATGCATTCACTGAGTAAAATTAATATTTAATCTAAATGAATTTTCTTAATTTAAATAAAAATAATGTGTATGCGTACTTACAGTCTCTGCTGATTTACATTCTGAATGAAACTTTACACAGGAATCAATGGCACGAAAAACAGATAACTTCCGTTCGTACAGTGTGGAAGACCAAGAACGAACTTCAATTTCTTGTCAAGTACTTTTTCGACCTTCACCATTAACCTACCTCACATACTTTCGGCCAAATTTTTAAAATTCTCAGTAATTACTACGTACATAACTATCGCGTCCTCGTTTCGAACGTCAATCAATGATAAACAGGCAACTAAAAGGAGAAGCAATCATCCGGTAACATGACAGTCCAATCGAGACAAAATGCCTGCACGAGTACCTGCTGTGGCAAATTGTTCCCGACGTACGGTATCGAAGAGGATGAAATGTACGTGTACGTCGAGATCACCGAACTCCTAATGATAGCCCGAGTGAAACCGCGGATCATTGTCGACTCAACCGGCTCTGGTGACAAAAACTTGACGCTGCCGATGCGTAAGAGCCTCTTTGCTCACGTACCGCCATTCATCATCTTTCAGAACAAAAACACAGCAAATTTACCTCCAGAGATTACTAAACACCTGCTTTGGTGGCATACAAAGAAATGCTCTCCCCGAATTATCGCATCGATGGTTCAGAAATCAGGATTCAAGATTACTACCAACTCCACCACAAATTGGTGCGGGACATGGTGCAGTAAACTGGCTTATTCGCGTCTAAAGCGTACCAAGAATTTCTCTAAAATAAACCAGTTTCCTAATAACAGTCAGCTGGGGAACAAAATATTGCTTTGGAAGAACTTTCGAAGAATGAAAAAGAAGCACGGTTGGAAGAACTTTGAATTTATGCCGTTGTCATTCGTCTTACCAGAGGAGAGAAGCGTTTTGAGGAAATATATGCAGAAGAATTGTGGAATATGGATCGTGAAACCACCAGCCTCCTCTGCAGGATGTGGAATTAAAATAGTGTCTCGTTTATGCGAAATACCTGATCATCATCCCTTAGTAGTTCAACGTTACATTTCTAAGCCTCGACTTATTGACGGTGTTAAGTTTGACATGAGATTATATGTATTGCTAACCAGCATCGATCCACTTAGAATATACGTATACAACAATGGCTTGGTCAGACTTGCAACAGTGAAATATGTTAATCATGTGAGCACTCTATCCGATAGATTTATGCACCTTACAAATACGAGCGTGAACAAGTTCAATCCTAATTTTAAGACCAACGATAGTCCAACCAAATGTAAAGGCAACATGTGGTCCTTGAATTGTTTGTGGAAATATTTGTCTTCGAGTGAGGATGTCGACACGTTGAAAATCTGGGCGAAAATTAAGGACATCGCTATTAAGACTGTAATCTCCGCTGAACCAAGCCTCGCGGAAGCTTGGAAGAAAGCATCAATGTCAACGTATAATTTTTATCAGTTGTTTGGTTTTGACGTTCTTCTGGACAGAGAATATCGACCCTGGCTTCTCGAAGTTAACAATTTCCCATCAATGGACCCTGATACACCGCTCTGTAAAATAGTAAAAGATCAACTGGCAGAGGACTACTTGAATTTAGTTGGTTTTCATATCCCCAATGTGTTAACAGACAAAGAGTTAAAAATGCTGAGAATGATGTACAAACAGAATGCCTTTTGTTTCAATGGGCAATTGTACTCATGTGGACTGTCGTACGAAGATAGAAAGAAACAGTTTATGTTCTCGAAAATGACCGCTCGAGAAGATTATTTGAAACCGATTCTTAAATTTCTTACACCATCGGATGTCAGAGTACTGATAAGGCACGAAGATGAGGTTGCTCAAACGGGCCGGTTCGAAAAAATTTTCCCTACATCCAATACATACCAATACTTCAAATTCTTCGACGAGATCAGGTATTATAATTTATTACTAGATGCATGGGAACATGAGTATGCTAATGATCGAGTGGAAGGTATCGAGAGGTTGAGGAAACTATGTAAGAAAAAACGTCATTTATTGTGAAAAAAGAGTTGAGCGATATTTTTTCTTCGTTCGATATATTTACACATTTAAGTCCAGCTTCTAACAAATATTTATCTCCTTCATTAACAGTATTTAATAAATTAGTTTTGAAGTTGTTTGCGTTTCAATTATTCAAGAATTTCTGCTGCCATAGTAATCAATAAATGCACAAACGAAGCAGAACTGATCTAAATTGAGATGGATATACGCGCTACCAACGTGACAGTTTGTAATACACGCTGATCATTTAGCAACCCATGGCACGAGTACGACACACATTCTCATAATCTTTATTGGTTTTTCCAATTGCTGGACTACATAGGTAGATGTCTTTTAGTAGTCCAAACTACGATCTGCACTGTGCTACTTTGAGAATATTATGAGAATGTTGTGACTAATACTTGTCTTCAACATCTCCATATAATCTATTGTTCATAATTAACTATCGAGATGTATGATACATTAGATTAGTAGATGCTTCGAGGTATAACACAAATTATGTAAAACTGACGATAAACCTTATTGCCTAATTTGAAGGAAAAATCAATACCTTTGGTATTAAATCTTGTACGATTTTACATGGAATGACTGCAACAGTGGTATGTTTAATAAATCCGTACTGACAGTTTAATGTCTCTATTGTGATCGCGACGGGTAGTGGTACCGGCAACTGAACTTGATTAGGTTAATACGAAAGGGGACCAGATTTCTTCGCTTCCGCCCCTTAAATTCAATTACCGAGCCGTACTCTAACAGTTAAAACATCATATATCAACTTTGTCCGGAGGAAGTACAGTCGGTGATGAACCGACGAAACCAATTATCCCCAAAAATAATGACATCGAGTTATTGACCCTTACTAAAGGCAGAGGTCATATTTCTTAAACAGAACTAACGTGTATAATTCTGCTACGAATTTCTTTTGCATATGTTTCGCGATCACTATCCAATTGTTAATAAACGAATTATCTATAAGTGGTTTGGAATTCATATATTCAATGAAAAGTGTAGCATTATTTAGATCGATATTTTGATCCATGTTTGAAACTTTCTGTGATTTTTTTTATGAAATAGTTAATTTTTGAAGTGCAGCGAAACAGATTTCATTTGCGATGAAAAAAAAGACCTGTCAAACATGGGTACCAAACTGTCGTTTGTAGACAATGGGCTCGCACAGTGGCAGGACAGTCAGTGAATTGATATCGTTATTGTAACAACATAATAGACATATTTTCTTATTGAGATTGCAGTCGACTGTATGCCTAACGCACGTACCACGACGGATCGCCTTTATGAATACGTTCATTCATGCGAGTCCTGTATGTATGTATGTATGCAATTACTAAAAAGCTGACGCGTAAGGCTAAGGACCTCGTCTTTCACTCGAAGAGCATTTGAAATTCGAGCCACTCCGATAATTAACACACTCCTTGCCAAAGCGGTTTCAGCGGAGAATGTCATTTTCAGGCCGTGTGTAACAAAAAAACAAATATGTTACAGAGATTGACCAATACCTACGTATGTAAAAATGGCCTACATTTCCGTTTCTTTTTCAAGCTAGAAAGTTATTTATTACTAATGTAACTATTGAAACTGTGTAATGCACAGTATAACAAACGAATAAATTTATGAAAATGTATAACACCGTAAAGATTTAAGTAGTATAGAATCTATGAAGGAAAGTATAAGTAGGCGTAAGTAGTTTAGTTGGGACAGATGACGTGCATTCCTGAATTTTTTATTATTTATGATCAAATGTACAGATGTATTTTATTAAACCAATGAAGACATCGATATGGTTCATCAAAACAATCGTTACACAATGTAGTTACTTATTTTGTCGTAGCTTCTGTAATTTCAGTAAAGTTTTTATTTTTTTGCTTGCAGCAAGAATGCAATATCTGACTAAAAATCTATGTATTCATAATACTCTTTATTTGCATTACTTAAAAAGTACTTAAAGAGTATTGCAAATATCGCCATAGAGTCTAAAATAGTGGTACCTCCATTTGAGCTGTTCACTTGTCAAATGGATTAGTCAAATGGATATATATATTTTAAATATAAGAAGCTAAGCATCAATTAAGTACTCCTACCCTAAAATTCAAAAAGTTTCAAAAAGTAGAGTTAATAACTTTGGCCTATGAACAGCTCAATTATCTTCCTGCATTTCATCTATTGAGAACAAAAATATCAATCAGCCTGAAAATAAGTGCAAACAATACTGTGCAGAGGTATAAAGATCCAAGATCTCAGAATTAGAAGTCACAACCACTTCGATCAATAACACGCTACATCCAAAAGTGTGTACGAGATCAGGCGGTTCTACTCTACCCAATTAGACTCGCATTCTTCACAGACGCAATCATTTCAGCTTTGCAATGTGCAACACCCGCAGCAGGGTATGCGTGAATAGTATAACAACCAGAAATAAGAAACCACTTTTTCCCCGCTGCTGGAAACAAGGTGTTCGATGACCACCGAGAATAGACAAGGCGACAGAAAGTCGCAGATATAGGCGAAACAGGGTGAGTCAGTGGCGGAATGGAAAGAGGAGTTGTCAGTGGAATTCGGCGGCGTGCGGGGGCGTGCTAGGGGCCAGGTAACGACTTAATAAACCGTTCTGCCAAGCAATGGAATGGGTGTGAGCGCGCGGCTCGCCATGAGTCGTCGGTCAGGAACGAGTCAAGTCGAGTCGGCCGTGTCGTGGGGAGGGGGCAGAGGCACGTGTACCGCGCGCGGTTGCGGCTGAGGCCGAGGCCGCGGCTACGGAAGGGGCGCCGCGCCGCGCCGCGCCGCGCCGGTAGTCAGGTGCGTCGCGTGCCCCCTTCTCCTGGCACGTAGTTAGCTCGTGTTTTGTTTTGAGAAGGCTTAACAGCGTCCGTTCCCACGCTTCCGCACGCCACCACGGCCGACGATTTCGAATTCGTTGCGCGCCACGGATTTTGCGCTCGAACGTGCTCGGTGATGTACACCGCGGCTCGAGGTTTCGATCTCCTGCCCCGCTCCACGCCTCCACGGACGTCATTCGCCACGATTTTAACAAATCTCTTCCTATCGACGATTCCTTCAAATTTCTGGCTCACGCGGGGACCGTCGTGTGCTCGATATGCAATTGTGGAAGATGCATTATGGAAGTAGACTTGGATTAAAGTTCTCGGATATGGGTTTGGCTATGGACTTTATTTCAGACGATTATTGTATAGGGGGGCCAGCTTCATGGAACTAGAAATCGAGGTACAGGAAGTGACGACTATAAGAAGAAGTAAATCTTTCTCTTCAAAATTTAAGTTTTAACTTACAGTATCACGTTAGATGTTTTACGATTTCGAAATTGGACATAAAAAATCAAGTTCCTATTGATAAATAACGACAACAAGAATTCATTTTTTATTAGGAAGCTAAAGCTCTCGTCTTCTAATATTTTTATTATTTCACTTGTTTAGTGCCCCGAACTTGTTCATTTTACCATTTAATTAATTTTACGACCAAGCTATATTTCTAGTCCAAATATTCAGGGTGATCAGATTAATTGGAGACTCTCTAATGAGTGTCGACAGGACTTACAATGCTAACAGCATTTACAATAAATGCTACTAAAACTCGGAGAGTTTCCAGTTAACCTGCTCACCCTGTACTTATGACGCCTTCCAGGAGAATACCCCTTCGCAATATTAGACACCTATCGTTGGACACGACATTGTTCCAAGGAAGCCGGACGCTACTTCGAATTGCAATGAACTTCCCACATACTTTCACGCTGCGCACTCCCTCATAAACCATCTCTCGTTTTCTCGGACGGGTTGGTAAATATTGTCACGCACTGTATTTCCATGTATGCGACGTAGCAAGGCGAGGAGGCGGGAGATCTGCGCGTGCATACAGCACACGTGCCTTCTGGAAATCGATGGTCAACCGGATGTTTTATCTCCTCGTATTAAACTTAGCTTTCTGCTAATTCGTGTAATTAAACAGACATTGGATTCCTGAAGAACTACATCTATCATTAAACATAAGTTTGCAAACACGTTGCGTACATGCGTGCACATAGACCCGTGAGTGTTGTACAGAAGATTCCTATGGTATTTTGGTTCCCACGAGTGGGGTGCGTCAGGTGGCTAGCGTGGGGTGCGTGCAAGCTCTTCTTCCTTTACCCTTCGAAATAGATGTATGTAAACCTCACCGTGAACCCCCTGGCGCCGTCCCGTCACGAATATAATTTCAACACGTAGATTCCTCGTATGTTTACTCGCATACGTATGCACGGTATAGAACTGTATAGCAATTCAAGAATAAAAATTTCAGTCATTTTTCTGTGTTATTAGTAGCTGCTTACTTCTGAACGTTAGTACTTATTTTATACTTATCTTTAATTATATAATGTCTCTTGAATATTTCATATATCACCAAGAAGTAAACGCTAACGTTTCCCAAGTAGCAAGGGCCCCCTCTTAAGTAGCCTCGATTCGGTTAAGATTCAAGAAAAAAGAGAGACAGGAAAAAAGGTATGGGGAAGGTCGGATGGCAGAGGCACGAGATCCTTCCCACGTCGACGAAACGTGCTGAAAGCGTGCTGCTCGCGTGGCCGTTAGACCAGAACGTTAGGGAGGAACGGAGAGGCATCGGTGCACCGAGTCGGAATCTTTCTCACGAACGAGGAGGACGTCAGGTGCAGGACCTCCTTCAGGAAGTACAACGGTTCCTTACAAGGATTCGCGACTTCTGCCTTCCCACGCTCCTCCAGTTGTAACGGCCAGATTCGACTCTGCTTCCCCAACCTCAGCCCCCTCCTGCATCTCCCTTTTTTCTTCTCTTTTTTTTTTACGCTGTCCGATTAACGGCTCCAGAGCATTGGTATAATCGAATGGGGTAGGAAGAGAAATTATGCAGCAGCCTTGGGCTGTTACTTTTTTCGGAGACACGAACTCGTCAATTTTACGAACAACTTCGATGCGCATGAATGCTCATTAACGCGCGAAAGCGCCAATTCCATGGGGAAAATGTATTCAGATTCGAGGTAGGCGGTCTCGCAGTGGACATAAACACGATGGACTTCTCGCTGACATGCGAGAGTCTTACATGCTTCATGGAAGCGTTCCCTCGAAGACATTGTAATTCGTTTGTCTCCAGTTGGTTTCACCTCCTTATACCCCAGCAAAGTGGTATGAACAGTTGTCCTTAAACAATTTGCACTCTATATCAAAATGGAATTTACTGTGAGCACTTTAAGCTGCATGCGTGTATATACATGAAGACTATCGTTTAGAGAAACTGCTTCTTCACAGCAATGCAATATGAGTCGCTCATTTGCTAAAGCGGTTACCATCGTAAAACAAAAATATTTATGTTTATTTTAAATATAAAAAGATAATTATCAATCAAGCTCTTTGGCAGTAAAACTTTAAACAATTCAAAAACTGGACTTAATTACTTTGATCTGGGAATAGCTCATATGTAGGTAGATACAAATGTTAACAATTATTAACAGATCTAACAATGCAAGTTTTGAATATCAGAATCTTAATAAATTCGATAATTAAAATTGTATAGATAACATGTGTTCGTCGATCTACTTGTTTCGTAACGTAAAAATGTAAAAAATAGCAAAAGCAGCCTCGTAAAAGGTACTCATTTATTAATTCGATATCATCTTCAATTTTCACGTACTTTCACCCCCTTCCTCTTTCTTCCCATCTTGACCTAATTTCTCTTTGCTGATTTCACTAAAATTAATTGTCTGACAGTCTTTTTTTCAAAATATATATATATATATATTTCTCTAAATGTTTTTATAATATATTTACGATACACATAGGTAGAGTTTTGTATTTCAAATTTACACACACAAATATAAGCATAAAAGTATAGTATCTCATAGTCTATTAATCCTACTGTATGCAATGATACAGATACGAATTATAACATATTTTTAATAGAAAATATACGAAAAAATGAAAATTGATTTTGTTTCCATCTTTTCCTTATTTTCCAGGACATTTTGGAGTTAAAAAGAATTATTTTCATACAATATAAAATCCTGCAAAATGTAGAATTAAAATGTCCAGCCCGCCCCATAATTTAATTTCGTTTTTACATAGGTACTACATATTTGCTATGATTTATATTAAAAATGCATTGATAAACAATAAGAAAATTGTACAGTTCAAACCGTGGAGTTCTAAGATATATTTAAAACAGTTATCAATTTTTATAAAACGTTCTGACAGGTTAGAAAAAGTTTTCGTGGGAACGAGACGGCCGTTTGCGCTGAAGCGTTTCAGGAAGCTTTTGGTGTTCCGCTCCCGCGGTTACCAGGGCGTCTTTAACAGCTCCCTACTCGTCTCGGCTCTTCTTCATGCTCGAATCGCTTTGACGACGCCCACGCTCCAATCGGATCATTCATCCTCAGGAACTGCCCTATTCTAGTATCACTGCTGTTGCTTCACTTGGACGGTTTCATGCACGAGACGCGTTAATTACTTACACAGCTGTAGATAGTATCACTCTTTCGCAAATTTATAACGAGCTGGCATTTAATTATATGCAATCACGAATCCACATGCTTTCGTTATTCCAGGTGGAAAAGATGATGATGAGATTTCCTATAAATCAGCATCGAGACAATACATATTGTTAATGTATCTAACAATAAATCGTGATTAAAATGTAATTCGCTGGTAGTAAGATATTTCGTACGCGCAGTAAGATCTCGATTAACCGTCTTTTAATGTCTTAGACAGAGGTAGTTTATTCTGTGCAGGCTGGATGGGAATTTATAGCCAGTAGATTTTGTTAAATACTCTGCTCTTCTGCGCATCCTCAGCTCGGAAGTACAAGTACCTACGGAAGTATTAGTATGAAACAGCGAAAGCTGACATGCTCAAGTAACTTACGATCTCGAATGTGTACCGGATGCGTGGCATATCGCAAAAGTTGATGTATGATCCTTTAGCGACGCACACCTGCTGGTTCGTGCTCGATGCTTTGACGGAAGTCATGAAGGTTCGCAATGCTCGAGAATCCCAGGGAACGTTATGGATGGAAACGGAAGAAGATTGATGTCGAAATTTATTTTCAGGTACGGAATAATACGAAAACTAACGACTCCGATCGCCAGTGTCGTCAGCAAGCAATAGATCTTTGTTAAAACGCGTAGCGATTACAGGTGAAAGTCGCAAATTAACCGGGCCAGTACATAATCTCTGAAATTATGATGATCTTCTTATCCCCATGCTGCGTTAATAAATTAGTGGATACAGATTCAGTCAATTACTCGTTTCCGATCTAATTAGAACCACTAAAATTTATTGGATTACAGAATCCGGTGACCCCAATTTCGTTTTATATGTTAACGGTTTAAACATTGTATAATATTTCTCAATACATATGTAGTGAAATTCTTGAATGTTTCATTAAACTTAGGGTCTTATCTGACGCCTATTATCTATAAAAGGGATTTTTAGTTATAGTTTTGCAACTAGCAAAATTGCCATATCTGAGGTATGCAATTTCACCATATCTTAGCGGATAAGGCTGCCAACTTGGTCTAAGAGAATTCTTTTTCAGAGATCACTAGTCAGACTGAAAGGATTATCTGTCCTAGTACCAAATTTGCGTACAAAACAAGATAAGTTCTACTAAATGGAGAGCTTTGTATAAGTCATCTTGAACTCCTTAGTTGAGCATGTCATATTTTACAAAAATGTTTATTATTCATCAGCATATTATAATTTTTAGTTGAAACGCTCTAAAAGAAAGTTCATTCTCTCTACAAATCTTACAGTAGTGTTATTTTTCCATTTTAATTGTGAGTTAATGAATTTCTCATGGGTGGCGAATTTAAAAGCACTGGCGAAATTAGAGTCTCTTGACTTGGTAATCATACGAAATGATTAGACGAAAGATAGAGAATGAGAGTATACGACGCGGTTTCGATATGTGTATTTTTGGAGTATAAGAGGGTTTTGAAATTGTAGTATTAAACCCACCTGTACGTTATTTCATTGATCAATACCTGAATGAAATTCCCACGATTGGGGAACATGTGGGCCTATTCATATGATAGATCTTCATGCATATGTACGCAACAACAATGAATCTGAATTTGGCTAGGATCATATGGCTTATATCCTGGTCATTTTACTCCCTTTCATTCTGAATAGTACGTACACATGTTTCATTCATAAGTTCTCTGCGGCCACCCTTGATTCATAATTATCTTGACCATTTACCTAGAATAAGTTTTCGAAATTCAATTTCAAGTTGCCTGTGTAATCATTCACATTGAAAAGTCAAAGCTGTAAGTAAATAATCTAATTACATACGGTGTAGATAGTATTTGTCCCTCCGACTATAGTTTGCGTTTATCAAAATGATAATAGTAATAATAATATTCTTATAATGAGTAAAAAATAATAATACCTTGAATAAGTAAAGCTATCAAATTGTATCCAAAGGAGACAAAGAGATAATGTCGAGCTAATAATTTTTTACTCTTAAGAATCAGTACGACTGATAAAAGGTGTTTAAGTTCTCCGTATTAAACATTATCTCTTTTATTCCAGTCAATAACGAACGATAAAAAAAGCATAAACGAACGAAATTTTTTCATTCACCGAGGCGAAGTTACGAAAGGATATGGCTTTCAATTGCACGCTTTGATCCATAATCACGTCACAACGTCCTTTTCGCGAGTCGTCAGACCGGAAATTGAAATTTTGCGTGAGAATATGCACTTGCTTCGTGAATACTCGCCTTGCGATTCGGGATGGTTGCTCACGGAAGTGTTTCGAATTCACGATCACTTAAATCTTTGAAATCGTGTTCATTTATGTACTTCGTGATGCATGGTTAACCAATACAATGCAATTCCGCCGATGGTTGGTTTTTGCGAGGAAGAAATATAAGAATCCTGAATTTTTAAGTATTTAGCCATTAAATACTTGTAATAAATATAGAACTAAAAAATTTTATTGCGAAAACAGGTGAAAAATGAAATCATGAGAAACGTACGATTTTTTCGATGTGCATACATATTTCATTGTCTACGTTTTTTGGTGATTTTTGTATTTTCAAATAACATTTAAAAGACTATAAATATTTCATTCCACTCTATAAAGTGGCAGATACATCTGTCAACATGGATTCAACAGCGCCTACCTACCAATCGAAACCAAGCAATTAAGACATAATATATTGCGTTTTAATGCGCCTTTTCACATAAATCTAAAATACTGTCGAGTTTCATTAAAATCTTCCAACACTTCAAGCCACTTTCCCTCCATATCTTTATTTTGATGGTCGTTACAAAATTCATATCGATGGGTTTGCTTCTTAATGCAGGAATGCTTTATGTAGATTTTTGTAAACAATATTTTACAATAAATATGCATCATTAGAAACTAATAAGTTTGATTGCCTCAGAACTTTCTTTATGATTCGTGTCACTGCTTTGTTACGAATCCCTGCATTTTCTCAATTTTTTATTCAATAAGATTACGTCTCGATTACTTAGGCTCTGTTACTTTACCTTACTTAATAAAAAATAATACTATATTCCCAAGGTCTAAATCATATCATTTGACAATGTCCAGAATATGAAAACATTTGTTCTAATATGCTGAATTTCTTAATACAAAGTTCTACTTTCATATGATATTTCTGTTTATCTAAGCGAGCCAAATTATATGACACTAAAAGTTATTCATATATTCCTGAAAAAGTGTAATATTAAAATCTAAAAATAATGTACTTTGTAGAGTAATCACTGAACAAATCATACAACGCGATTTTAGTTTTCAAAATTTGTATAAATGAGTAATATACCAATAGAATTAATAATGCATACTATGTAATCCATCTGTGTGCTTTATAAGCCAAGTTATTTATGGCACTAAATTTACACTAAAAAGAGTGTTATAGTGTAACTTTACACTAAAAAATTGTAATTAAAAAAGAATGTTATAGAATATTATAGAAGAAAAGGTCGTTTAATCTTGAAATGATGGGACCGAATCTCCTTTGAAGTCTGTACAATGAAAATTCGATGAAAGACAGTAAATTCTATTGACCGTAGTAAGCAAGCTGAGGGGCTTCGGTAACGGTGAAGAGGAATGGAAAAGCTGAATGCGGAGAGCAAAATTGCAACGGAGGAAGACGCGTGCTTACCACGGTACGCACGCGCTTCCTTGCACGCGAGTCGGAGCGCGCATGAAAAGAAAAGGGGGAGAATCGGTTCTGAGTCAGGAGAAGGAGCAATAGCGAGGGAAGGGGACAAGTGGGCAAAAGGGGGCCCCTGTTAGAGGCTACCGTGAGAACGAGGCAAGGCCTCGCGTCCCAGACGGACCCCTCGACCGGTACGGGGCCTGACAGGGTGAAGACGAAACGCGGGGGCAACTGAGAAGAGACGGAGCGAGGCGAGGCGAAGCGAGACAACGACAGGTCAGGCCCCGACCGCAGGGCAGCCTTTCGAGACCCGTGCTCGCACGACAGAGACGACAGGCGCGAGCCTCACACGCGACTCGCACACGTCCAGGGCTCCCGAGCTGCGACGGCAAACCGCGTTTTTTTTTTCTTTTTTTTTTAACATCGTACTACAGGGCTATACAACCTTCTTTCTGCCTCCTCTTACGCTGTATGACCTTCACTTTTTTGCTCCTTTTTTTAGGGAGGGATGATACAATATTTTGTAGAAAGAGAGTGATTATGTACGTCCTAGCGTCACGGAAATGGGAATATATTATGAACGTTTTCTCGCGGTTTGATATAATTGAAGGGTCTTTAGATTTTTAATGCGGTGACGTTTGGGACTCCAAAGATGTTGTACGCAGTTTTTTGCCGAGTACTTTCACCGATCGCACAATAGTAATTCAGTTTGTAATTTACTGGAACGCAGCTTTCTGCTTATTCAAACGCAATTTCTGCTATTCATATGGGCGAGGAGGTTTACCAACCACGTGTTTCCCCGCGAGGTGGAAAGGGCATTCAGATTGACGTATTATAAAGTCTTGCACGAGGTCTTGGCCCCGCAATCAGCCGCAATAAAACGTAAACAAGTAAAGGAGCTGCCTCTTTTTATGTGCACGCGAGACTTCGCTCGTAAAATCGTTCGGGAGTTCAGGGAGAAAGGAAACAAGTACCAATTTTTACACCCATTCGTACGGAGGGAGTGAACTTTCGAAAGATTTCGAAAAATATTCCGAGTACTTATATGGTCAAGAATTTACATTACCGTACAAACACTTACTGTTTTGGGTCATTGTATGTAGGGACCTACTTTGTACGTTTTACGTCCGTCAAGCATGGTTACATATTTGTAATGCAATATTCATCGACTACAATTCAATTACTAATCTATCCTCCTCACGAGCAATTAATTGTGTTTTGCATTTGTGGCCAGTTTCTTTTATTAGCCCCTAAAATAAATCATAGAAAAGATATGTTAATGTCACTAGGGGTATAACATCAATGAATATCTAGAAACATTAAACAAAATATAGAAAGCAAATGGAAGAATTGTGTCTTCAATATAAGCATTTTATGATAATATTCTCATATTTATTATGTAAATAAATACTTATTAAGAATATAACGTTTCGTTATTAGCATCGATATTAACGTTTAACGTTTCTTAATAAGATTATAACGAAATTTGCACAGCGTGAAATTTTATCCATGACAACCTTTAAAAATTAAATAATACCTCGCATAATTATAATTACACGTATATTCGTGAGAAGTCGCGTTTCTCTAAATTATTATTTCGTAATAGCTTTCTAGAAGACCAATAAAAATATTAAAGCACAGAATCGTATCGATCCTAATAATTTGTACACCTTTGTATTCAGGACGTGGAACGTGCGCTTATCAATAGGATATGAATGCGTAGTGTCATTTAATAAGGCTAGCTGACGAACGTGTCTGCTGACTCCATTGACGGCACCCAGGCATCAAAGATCGGACACGAGTCGTAAACATTCGCACGCTCCGACCATGGAGTAGTACGTTTCGGTTTACGATAACAGTTTGCGTGGTCGTATGAACGATAACAAACGCGATAGGCACAGGACGATATCGCACGGGCTTTGACGGCTGGTGACATCACTAATTATTGTTTTCCTTCCTGGTATTCAGCGACATACCACGAAAAGCCACAGGAGAACTGTGAGAGCACCATTGCGTAATAGGTATCGAAAAATTCCTTGTAACATGTGCCTGTTTCTTGGGTTTTTTCTGCTCGAAGATCGTCGTGATTACATTTTCATATCGGCCTGACATGACGCAGGTATCGGAGTAAAAATGCTCAAGCTGTCTTAATGAAATATCGGGAATTCTTAGTCACTGCTGGTTACTCTCTTTCTCTCTCTCTCTCTCTCTCTTCATCATTTTGATAAAGTTATCCTGAGCGCCCATTGAAGACCAACATCTGCGCAACTAACTTGCTGTATCTGGTTGACAGGCGATAATATGTATTAATGGAGGGATTCGTCTGCAAGATTATCGACCCTGGAAGACGTTCGGTCGAAAACTCAGCGATAAAGATACAAAACTTTCGGACCTTTATAAAGGACTGCCTTGAATTCTATTGAGTTGCAATGTATGCGTTAATCACGGCACCCTTCTCAGCTTCGCGTTTCATCTCCTCAAGTGTCCTTGCGTATCAACGACACTCGGTGAGCAAAGGATTGCAGCGCTCATCAATAAGATATCGCTCTTAATTGCTGATTGTACAAGACGTAACGAACATGACTGGGTTGAAACAGTTCGTATGTGTTATCAACCTCACGCATCCAGTGGCATGTGCCGTTAAAACAAGTTAATGACAATGAATGTTCTGTAATGTTTCATAAATAAAAAGTGTGTAATGATTACTAAGAGGTAGATTAATACAACTTTTGTAAAACGTAGATATAAAAGCTTAAAGTAAATTGATCTTTACGAAATGGCGCACAAAGTTAACCCTGGCATGCCACTTGATTTTTCGGACTGTTATACAACGTACTGAATCTTTCAGGTTCAGCGTGATTTTCAAACATTTTTAATATGAGAACAATTCGGTAAGAATTCACTGAAATGCTTTCAATTTTCCTATTTTTAGCATTTAGCATTCTGCAATAAAAATAAGTAAATAAACGTTTGCTGTGTTAGTGGGTATTTATAAAGGTAACTCTGAACCTATTGCTTGTTTCAAAGGAATAAAACGGCTCGTGTTACCAGTGCGGTGCAAAGTCGGCATGGTTGCGGTATTTTCTAAACAATCCCAACACGCGCTGCAATTGTTCCCGCGAAATATTGCTCGAACATTAAGCACGCTCTATAAGTATTTTTAACATCTCTCAGTGTTCACACATTTCTTCATTCAATGCACAGAAGAATGGAAGTAGTTTTTTCTAAAAAATAAGAGCGATCTCTATACTGTCGATAAAAATAGAAACACTAAAAAATTATTAAGCTGAAGTTATTGGCGTATCCTGTAGAATTTACGTTTTCCTGAAAAAAGGGTGCTTTTATTCGTTGCATCGAATCGGTAGGATAAAATGGGATACTTATTTAAACCAATAAAAATCAATATAAAATAATGTAAAAATGCTCAATTCTTATTTATAAATGACTTATAAATAAGTTATAGACGATGCAGTATAATTTACTACTATAAAAAAGTAATAACAAACGTCTCAACAACTTAAGGAGGCTGCGGTTACAGTCGCAAGGTTTTCTGACGAATATATCCGAACTACTTATCGTACGAGCGAGACAAGTTCAGATATAGTCGTTAGAATATCAGTTCGTCAGAAAACGCATCCACTGTAACCGCAGCCTAAATAAGGAAAGCAAAAATGAAACACTTATTTTACGTTATTATTTACTTCTTTACGACTCTGTATAAAACCTAAAGTTCTGATGTCATTTGAATAAAAAGCAGTAAATAACAATACTTATTACAGTGTAAATCGACCCTTTTACTATCGTCTGTAACATTAATTATCAGCTCAGATGAGTTATCTGATTACTTACCCTTAAATATGTACCCACGTACGTTTAAATGCACATATGTTACGAACGAGGTTCTGGAACCAATTAGTTCATTGCAGTAGGTATACCTACTCCACTGTACTTCGTGTCTATAAAAACTAGAGGGATTTTCGAATAGTTAATTTGATTAAACGAATCTCTGAAAGCGGAGGGCGGCGCGGCGCGATGGTAGTTCGCGCATCAAAGTGTACTTGTACTCCTGTACCACAATCGAGGCGTTTAGAGATCGAGAGATCTGGCTGAGAAGTAGCCTACGGCCTACAGGAGTAGAGGGTTCGAAGTTGGTGAAGGTAGCCGTCGGGTGAGTGGCGGCGGAGAGTCAGTTTGTCTAGAGACCTCACGGCGCGTGCATTCACTTGTCTAATGTCGGTGCATTTCCCGCTCTACTGTGACGATTTACATATTTCGCTTTATCTCGTTACAGTTGATATTCACGAAAGATGTTTGTGAATTTTATTAAACTCGAACTGTTTATTGTTGTGCCACAGTGTATTTTGTTCGCTATTGCAGACACTTTCTGACTTTGGAGATACGTTTACGATAGAAGGTAAGTGACAACGTTGTTTAATTCTATATATATTTTAGTGTTACAGAAATTATAATTATAACAATTATACGATTTCGTCAAAATTATCTTGTCGTTTAGTATATACTTATATCGATTGCTGTTTTTTTTTACGTGGTAAATAGTTAAGTGATTAATGGTTTGAAAGAGTGACAGTTCATTAAAGAATTCTTTTTTCTGTGCATGTCCTGTCACTTTGTGACACGTGAAATTTTTTATTATACACTAGTAAATACACGATATGACAGTTTTTGGAGCCACTTTCTTAGACTTTTGTAAACAATACACTATGAATTTTGGAATGTATTAATGACAAATAAGTACAACAAGTTATTATTTTATATTTGCATTAGAAAATTATATATTTAAATAATAGCAAGAATTAATTTTTTTTTATGAATTCCATCATTTATTACTAAACAAATTAGACGTTAATATTTTCTGTAATATTATCACATTTTTAATTATTGTTTATATAATGTTCTTATTAATAGGCTATCATATTTGCATAAATATACGATAACTGTTAAGAATTTAAAATTTATAAATAGTAATTCATTTTTACATACTTAACATAGTTCTAACAAAAGAATAAGGAATCTTTCAATATTTGATCTCTTATATTGCACTTACAATTATAAATAAATTAACTCAAGGAAACATTAATTTTCAAATTAGGTGCCAAATATTTATCTCCATCAGATTTCAAGAATTATCAAAACTCTTGCAATGATGTCATACGATTATCCTCATCCAGTTTCCAAAACCTACCAATATAAAAAGGTGAGTATATCATACGTGTCTAATAAATAAAATTGCATTGAATAAAAATTACATCATAAGTTAATAAAATTGAAAAGTGAAATACGATGGTTTTATTATGAATCATAAATATTTGGGGTTAAAAGAAATTTTATTTACGTTAGGTAACAAAACCTCTTTTGGAAAGGAAAAGGCGTGCACGAATCAACAAGTGCCTCGACGAGTTAAAGAACCTGATGATAGATGCGTTGGAGGTTAGTACAGTATAATATTAATTGCAGTGATATTATCATTTACATAGATATAGATAGCTATAGATAGATCTATTTTTAATACACCAATATAATTTATATAGGCTGATTTTTGTTTCATAAAAGGTGCGACTGAGACTAAATAAAAGCGAATAGAAATGAAAGTTACTTGCTGGAAGTAACCGTAAAAAGTGGCGAATATAATTGTGACGAGTTTTTAGCGGATAGAATAGTATATTAAGTGAACGCGTGCTATGAATTCTTTCCCCCATCGCATCGGGGAAAAACCTTCGAAAGAAGCCTCAGTTTCTTGCTTCGCTCACCGACTGTATTTGCGATAACACGTTTCCCTCTGTAATTTCATGAATCACTTGCAGCAGGAAACGCATTCTCGGGCTGCAACTACGCGTGCAATCGATTTTGGGCTTAATTGTTCCTAGAGCGTGGGAACTCCTACATGAGTGCCGAGTAAACACGCGACTACGCTGTAATTATGAAAGCAGTTGTTGTTAACGCTTCAAATGCCTCCATTATATTAATACGTAGCACAAGCATACGATATCCTCAGAGATAATGAAGTAAAAAGTTGGAAAATTTTGTTTCAACGATTTTCATATAAATTCTACGAAGTGGTGACTCGAAGAACAATAGAGGTTCAAAAATTACATTTTTAGGTACTTGATCTTAATATATAGTTCTGTATATTTGATATATCTGGATCCTAGAGCTAGGTCATGTAGAAAACATAAACTTGAAATGGACTTAATACACTTTAGCCCTGAAGTACAGATATAGTTTTGAGATTGTCTAAAAATGGCTATATTTAAGAAAGGTTGATTTGTCACACATTTTGTAATTCAAATGAATGCAACGCCAAATAAGTGAATAAATTCAACTTTTTTATAGTTTTTACTTAAACCACTTTCACAACAGAATTAACAGCGCATATAGGATCTGCGACTGTACATTTGAGCATTTAATAAGCGAGTAATAGATATAATTTTCTTTGAATTATTAAGTAGTCAATTTGTTCAACTTAAATTGCAATCATAGGACGATTACTTCTTTATTGTAAAGTGCTAAACGAAAAAGAGAACAGGGATACTGTCATATGTGTTAAACTGTAGCGGCAGTTATTTTGAATACGTTTTAATGATCACACCGCGGTAGATGTTGAAAATTCGATCAGATAAGGAAGTGTTCAAGGGACAAGCTAATACTTCTGTTTAAACGACGTAAATTACTCAACATAAATGGTACATACGCTGCGTTCAATGGTTTATTATACCACCATTTGACATACCGTTACTTTAATGGCTTAATGTTTCCAGGGATACCTGTATCGACTAAAGTATACATAATTGCAGCATTTTCGTCACATTTGCATTCATTTTGTAAAATGTGCTCGACAATTTCGTCCAGTTTTCGGCGTGATGACAATGTTGACGAGATTTTTTGCTCCTAGACGGAAGGGGAGGACATCAGCAAGCTGGAGAAAGCTGATATTCTGGAGCTGACGGTGCGCCATTTACAAAGGCTACAAAGTTTGCAATCTTCCGGATTGACAAGCGCGATTACGAAAAACGACGAGCTTTCCGCCGAAAGTCGCTGGCTGTCTGGTTTCGGCCACTGCGCAGCTGAAGCCTATAAATTTCTCTCAGCCCTACCAGGTGAAGGTGCAGAAAGGTTAGCCAGACACCTAGCAGCTGGTCTTCAAAAGAGCCGGCAAACAAATTCATCGGTAATTATCTTTTCATCGATGATCCAATCGCGACACAATCAGGCGAAAGTTCCACCGATAAGCAGGAAATACGTGTTCACAATTTTTCAGGGATACAAGCAAACCTGTACTGTATTTATTTTATCTCATTCTTTGATTTCATTATTCAGATTCCCTTCAGATTATATTGCTGAAAAATATGACAAAATACCGATACAAGATGAGGTAGTGGTTTTCAAAATCGGAACCGGTTATACAAGGTTTATCCACTTGCAACTGTCGAATGCAGACAGGATTTCCTATGTGTATGCTTCTGACGCAGCAATCAGCCGCAGCAGCCAAAGGCAATATGCGTGTGATCTACTGTATTTGTATTCTTATTGTTTTTACTGTGTATGAGTATAGAAAATCCTGTCTTAAGACTAAAAGCCATAAATTTCGCCATTTTTTACTTGTTAGATAATTCTTCATTTCTTTAAGTTCTTAAATCCCTGTGGATCTCTAATTAGAGATTTGTAGATTTTTAAGATGAAATATAGCTTTCGTAGACAGATGGTTGTTTGAAAGTACTGCGCGACGTTCTGACATGCGATAAAATCTTCCAAAACCTACTTTCTGCCACATTATCCATCATTGCAACAATCTTGCTGTAAACAGATTGCATCTTAATGAGGCTTGTTTCAATGTAAAGTAATCGATGAACATGATCAGTGTGTACCACGTACGTTACTTGCTGGAAAAAAAATAAAATTATTTAAAAGCTTGCAGCCAATCTTCAAATTTTATTTGGTTCTCCTATAATTAAACCTTCCGCGTTTTTTCTTCTGTACAGGCTATTAGCAAATGTGATTCGTAAAGTTACTTACGTTTTTAACTTTACATCTTACATTTTTAATACGAGATTTAATGAACTATATTCTGTTTTTCAGGCGAAAACAAGTGTGCTCCCTTTTTTAGTGGAACTCGCCGCTGTAAATTCTACAGTCCAGGAGTCCAGATTGACATCTTCCAATAAAACTGTAGCAAGTAGTTGTGAACAGAATCTTGATGCAGCCTCGTTCAACATTTCCTCTCAATATAGTTCGCCACATTCCACTGACACTGACGAGAAATCCAATTCAAGTTGCGTTTCGCAAGCAAAAGAACTGGAGGAGAAACAAACTGTGACAAAGGTAAAAGCAGAAGTTAGAGTTGAGGACGATGAAGAAATTGACGTGGAGCATGTTGACAAAGTCGATCCTATGTGGCGGCCTTGGTAACCCAGATAGAATTTATTTAACATAACTATTGCTTTAAATAAAACCATAGTAATACAATGTAAGAATTAAAGAGTATAGCACAGTTTTAATTATGTATCGGTGATAAAATATTAGCGTTATTTCTTTTAAATAAAAATAGCAGGATTTGTAACGATCTCGTTTTATACCAAAATTACTGTTGTTCTTTTATATAAATTACTATTTATTCTACTTGGAGCAGGAAATAACAATCTGTAACTCCTGAAACATAAAGAGTGCAGGGAAGCGATGTAGAAATTTGAAGGGGTAGTAGGAAAAGGGAAATCGATTAGAACAATAATTTTGGGATAAAAAACTACTGATTGAAAATGCATATTTATCTCTGTAGAAGTTGAAATATTTGTAAGTTGCAATTATCCATCGACATTCGCGCAGGTACTGTTTTTCGTGTCAAACAATCGAAGGCTAGCAGAAGCATAGCGATGTTAATTCTCTTTTTATGTTGTACATAACTTTCGATTGCTGGGCATGTTAATTAAATCTACACAAGTATCGCAAATTTTGCTTATTTACAGAGGGGTTACACCTTAAAATATGTGTGTACAAATTGGTTTCTGCAGAAGTTAATTATACGTTTTCACCCTTTATAATTTCTACATATCATTTTTCCATGTTTTGCATATGTAACATAATCTGTAAGTTTTAATGTTGGTAAAGGGCGCATTTGTATTGTATTCAAAATTTTTAGTAACACCTATAACAAGTAATCAGTCTTTCGGTCGTGTTTGGACGTTTGCTAAGAATAATATTATATCTTTTGAATTGTATGATATTCTATGTTGAACATTGTTAGTAGAAATTACGTTTTAAGTTTATGATAGTGTATTTATTGTTAGATAGTGTTATTTGATCTTATAATATTTATTACTCCAGTACAGCTATTTGCTCCGTTTCAATCTCCACTTGAATAGTGAGATAGACCTAAACACAAAAGTTCCTCGTGTTGACATAAATTAAAGGTTTTAGTCGTTCTGTAAGTTTAAGCCACGCGTTTAATGTGTTAACCATGTGCCGTGCACAAATTTTTTGATTTTTTTCAAAGAAACGATTTTTATAGTTTTGCGTGCTTCTGTTTGCTCCTTGTGTGATACTAGTAGGGAACTCTTGTGTTTCTTATTTTTGCTTAAGCTAAGGATTGCTAAAGAAATATTTTTATAGAAATGGATGAAGGGATGAAGTTGAACTTAGTCTGTGCGTTTTGTTATAAAATGATATTTATTTGTGATAGTATGAAAGGATGGACTCTTTCAAGTTCTTTACTGTCAATTGATAAAATGTAAAGAAATTTAAAAATAGCTCTGATAATCCTCTAATAATATTTTTATAACTAAGAAAGGTAAAACTTAATGAAATAGGAATTAAGTTTTCGTTGAAAAACTTTGTGGAATCAAGAAATCGTACATTCGATATTATATATATATATTTTTATTGTTTTTTGTTAAGCAGCGTGTTAATAGTTGCTAAAGAAAGTATTTTTGATAGAATAAAATAAAGCATTGAAGTTGTTTAAATATTTTATGAATAGTAATGTTCGGGTACTTAACATTAAGACAAGAAAAATTGATTTTACTTACATTGGAAGGAACTGTACAAGCTAAGAAATGTAAAATGTATATTAAAAAGATTATGATTCGTTATTCAGTAATAGATTATAAATTAGTTCTATGAACTACTATAAAATAATAAGTCTATGCCTCATTTGTGGTTAAATATATAATACATGACTAAACATTGAGAAAAATATAAGATCTTTTTAGAGTAATTTAATTACTGGAAATTCCTTTACATCTCGTGACATAAAATCCATAGAATACCATTTCATCTATCTTTCTATGGGTTTCCATGGATAACAATCGCCACGTGATAGGATCCATAGGTAGGATTTAAGCAATCGACACTAACTAAATAAATAGGCTTTGAATCGCGAATTATGAATAGATCTAATTATAATTATACAATTAATTTAAAAATAGCCTTCTAATATTTTATTGAAACATTTTCAGTTCCAATTTCGCCTTCTTTCTTTTTTCAAGTTTTACTTATTTTTATGCTTATCTAAACCTTCGATGAAAAATGTACCATTGTTTTATTTTGCAATTAAATAAATTTTATTTCTACTTAGATTTCAATTCCCACCGTAATCAGTGCTATAATCGATTTCTGTAATCTGTTGGTAACATTGCGGAAATGACTCAAATAACTTTACTCGTTGGATATAGACTCGTCGATCGTCGGTAATAATCACAGAGAAGATATAGGCATTAACTGATTGTAAGTACTCGTATAGTTAGTCTGTGATACGGGACAGACTGAACAATACTTCTGTTCTTATGGTTTTGGAACTTACGAATCCTATTATCACTTTTGTTTCATGTTCTAGATTGGCGTTTGCACGTGAAATAAGAGTGTAGCACTTCAAGTGGAGAGAAAGAAAGAATGATGAATGATGTGTATATAAGGAAGATAGTGTTCTTGAGACACCTTGTATAACGATGATAAGGCAGAAGTATTTTCTCGTTTACTAACTTTACCATCGTCAATGATGAGTAAGCTCTGTGTTTCTTACACCCACCGCTCGAAAAATTTAGAGGGCGCTTGAGAACTAGTGGTTTTTCAAAAGATCGGTATTTCAGAAGACACAAAAATTCAAAAGCTGACGAATTTACCTTACATGCTAGTGGCACAGACGAATAAATAGGATAGACTGGATAAGCAATACTTTTCTCCACGTTTGTGGAGCACGAAAGCAAAGCTCCATTACCATTTTTGTGTCACGATCAACGTTAGCGACTGTCCGTGAAATAAGAGTGCAGCGCTATGAGTGGTAAGAATTAAAATTATAACGTTGTCGCAAAATTTAATATAGGGTGTCCTGATAAGAAAAAGCTCTTATTCTACTGAATTTGATCATAAAAAATTAAGCATCTTATTTAGAACAAATATTGTTTCTCTGATATAAGCTTTTTGCAGCAATATATCGTTTGTAAATAGCATTTTTATTTATTACTTGAAATTGTGGGGATGAATAAGGAGGATAGTCTAGTGGGACACTTTATTTATTGGGTGGTATGGTAGGAATATTTTTTCCTATACTGGCATTACCTACATCAGTGACGGAAACACAATATGTTTTCTACATCTACCGATCGAAAACCGCAGAGGGCGCACAAAACCAGTGGTTTTTCAAGAAGTCTGAGGCTTCAGAACATGAAACACGAGCTATGAAACTCCATAAGCTCTCCAGTCTATCCTGTATACTCCTCTGTGTCCCTGAGTTCTCAGATCTATCCTGGGACCTCATCTGCAGTGTCACGCCCAACAATATCGATTCACTCTAAAATAAGAATGTACTGCCACAAGTGACAGGAATTAAAATTCCTGTAGTTTGAAGTTGGTATTTCTTGAATTGAACGTTATGCTTCATTTTCAGTATTATATTATATAAAATTTTTATAAAAAATAATTTATACTGATTTTCCTAAATTTTCGTATATTTTAGTCTTCTTATTAATCTCATAAAAAAAAAGACAAAATTTTAAGCCCAAACAAGAAGAAAATTTGTATTGTTTACTGAAAACATCTGAATCCTCTTAATATAATAAAAAAACCCTTAACTGTAATACCTTCACTATTCAATATATAAAGAAAACAACTCACGCCAGTGAATTTGTTAAAGCACCCACTCTGAGGGAACCGTTCGTCAGCAATATTCAAAATTTCTAAAGTACTATATTAAACCTTATCGCGTTGAATGTTGTCCTCTTGAGAGCATCGTCAGCGTTGTGTTAACAATCCGTCAACACCAATATCGCGCGTGCCACCGTTATTGATCCTCCTCTCAGAGCCAATATTTTAGAATCTCGAAACCTTTAAGACGTACAAGGGTTTACTCTTCGGCCTCATTTATCGCAAAACACTCAACGTCGTTTCTCCGACTAGTGGCGGCTAAACAGAGGGCGTCGACTTAATGGCGTGTCAAGGTAGTAAATTATTCATGACCGAGACGAATGAGTTAATAAGCTGTAGCATGAGTCCAGGTCGGGGCTGAGATGAGTGATCGTAAATGTAAATCACGCCGCGGCACGGATACTCGTACACGAAAGGGGCGCGGTGTGCCCATCCAGCTTCTCCATAAATATATTTAGCCCGAAGTCCAGACATCGTGCTCGTACTCATGGGACTCGTGGATTATACCTCAACTAAGCCGTGGAAATTCGCGCGAAGCCACAACGCCGCGCCGCTCAGTATACCAACGGTACGAACTTATGAAAAATATATTTTCTTTCACTGATACAAGAGAAACACTCGCGTGTCGCTGACTCGTATACATATGAGAAGCTGACTTGAGAAAGAAATGTGGAGTTGACTAGCTAGCTTCTTTCGTTTCGACATTGGAATTAATGCATGCGCCTGTACAAGTAGTTGACGACAGGTGTCATACATTTTAAAACGTTATTTTATATACCAGTGTTGTTCAAGTAAGAACGCATGAACCGTTTGGGGTTCTCCGATTTTCGTTTCCATCGTTCGAGAAATCGAACGACGTTATAAAGGTCGTCATGATAAATTAGTCTCTGTTTCCAGGGAAGCTGAAACACTACGCACGATGTATGTACCAGTAGATCAAACGAACGATTGGAAAAAGCGGGCTAGCGAAAGAACCTACCGCTAGACAGTACTGCCATGTACCAAAGTCAGAGAAAAGTCAAGAATAATGCAATTACGTTTGAGATTGCGTTTCTGTGTTATTAATTGTTAAAGGAATGTGTAGAACAGCATTACTTAATTAAGGGCTCATGAACCCTTTGAGGTTCTTCCACTCCCGTTGCTATCGTCAAGGGAAGCATGGAAAGCTATATGAGCTGCCATGATAAATTTGCATCCCTATTTCCAAGAAAGTTGAGACACTACGCACGATGCATGTATTAGTGGATCAAAGAAACGATTGAAAGGAAATACAGACGAGTGAGAGACTCTAGCGCTACAGCGCTGGCCTAGAATGTGCGTGAAATGCGTCTGACACGGAAACTTATTCTACTAGCGTCGCGAGTTAGCCAGGTCAGACTCAGCGGCGGCTGTATCACTTAGGCAAATCCACTTAAGGGGATATTCCTATTCGGGGCCATCATTTTTACAGCGATCATAGGCATAAAATACTTGTTTTATTATTGCACACGTGTTTGGTCATGTTTCGAGACAACGCAGCTAAATTTGCACACTATTATTTTTATTATTGTGTAAGTAATTGCAACAAAATTTTACAAAACTACCTTAGATAATCATACTTTTGGTTTGCATGATAAAGTAACATTTGTTTAATATTTTTAAGATATCATGGTAGTTATTTAATACAATATATTACAGGAAACATACAATAACTTGAACAAACATAGTTATTTTAAAAAATAGGTAAACATGTAAAAGAATTTCAGTCTGTGGAATACTTTTTTATTTTAAGCATTGCTTAAACTCAACATTTTCAGCAGGAAATACTTCTCTAACACGTTCCTTACCGCGTGTACTCTTTCTGGTACACTGAAATTCATTTTCAGACCAAGTAATATTTTTATCTTCAACTCGTAGCTTCAACTATGAGATAGTGGGTCTTCCTAAGTGGTTAAAACTTTATTCGATGATCAGCTACTATGGAAACGTTACCGATGATTTACGTGCCAGAAAAGCATTGACCTTTGGTCTGAATTCAGATTCATCATCTTTCAGCTGAATTTTTTTGGTTATTCTAAGCCCTCGACTTTTATTGCTACTCAAGCCACCAGTTCGAATAAAGGAAAGATCCCTCCCCCTTTTCCCTTCGGCGCAAAAGGTCGGTCGCGTTTCCGTTTTCCTTAAATCACCGACGAATTCTCTACTCACGCTTCTTTTCTTCTCCCTCACGGCGGCGACGATGGCACATCGTGCCCGAGTTCACCCGCTAGCGAAGAATAGTCTCGTGAAAATTACTCCTCAGAGAGGCGCGAAAATCCCTGAGGATGAATTCTAGTGCACACGTGCGCCCGCGCGAACCCCTAAGAGTAGATATCGAAGAACCATTCCAACCTTTTGGAGATACTTTTATAAAGATTTCAACACTTGTAAAAGTATTCTTCTGGAATTCCTATTTTCCGACATTTTCTCAAACGGTTGGTTAACTAAATGCATATACTCTCTATTTCTATTCAAATTGCATTCGAACGTTTTTCCATGGCGGTAGTCGACAACTGAATTCACCCACTCTTTGAATTTATTTATTACACAACCTCCAAGATGGTGCTAATTACGATATTGAATTTTCGCAGTGCCGTTGAAGATATAAATCACGCTTTCATTCATCTCTCACCCCGCTAAGAGCAACTCCTTTCTTTTTGACAATGGTCAGCAGAGAAACTTTCGCAAGAAAACTTTTCGTATAAAATTCTCACCGAGTCAGCTTCGAATAGACATGAAAATGACTTGAGAAAGTTTGCAGACGTGAAGGTAAATCTACGGAAAGGTGAAGAATGCGAGGAAATAATATGGAAACCGTTTTCACTGGTCAAAGCTGGCCGGCACAATGGAGCTCAGGAGTATCCATAAGGGAAGCAGTCTATCCTTATTTAAACGCGTCTCCTTCCCTATTCTTATTTCTCATATTCACCAGGTCCATCGGGCATACCTTGCTCTTACTGAATAAATTTCGTAGAATACGTAAAATTGCCTGGCAAGTGCAGACAACGCCGCGAAAGGCGGACGTATCTTCTGGCTTGTTACGTTGCTAGGTATATCTTGCAGAATCGTAAAGGACTTTGTGAAAATTGTGAAAACATCCGCGTAAAGGGTTAATACATCCTCTCCAATCTAATGAACTGTATCGACTTTGAGGTTTTCTTCTCTGGAAAGGAGAAGAAGGTTTTAGAGAAAAAGTGGAAAAATATAGGCACTTTTGTTATTCTTTGAACATGGTCATTCTAAATTCTTTTTAATAGGAAGCATAAATAATAGTTCTTTCTTTAACTAAGTTTCACGTTTATGTAGTTCTGATATTTTGGATTACTGGGTTTAATTTGTTGGAATATTGAACTCCTTAATTTTCTTTGCTTATCTTTTATATAGTACATGTATAGCTAATGAATTTTCCAACTGTTTTTACTGTCTTCGCGTTTCATCTGTTGAAGATTTGCGTCTTAGGTACATATTCTTACTCAGATGTTACTAGGAAAGGAACCCCATAAAAATGCCCAAGATTCTTGAGTAATTCTCGTTTCAGGCTGAGCATGAGACCCAACCCCGATATCTCTTGCGTGTCGTCTGGTGAATTATGCAAGTAGCCATGCAAGATCTACCTGTAGGCAGGATACCATCTCCTCTGGAGATTTCATTTACAGGATTTTGCAAATATGGAGTTCGATTACTTTCTAGGTTTCCTCATATTGCATAGGAATAAAGAACACAGTACTATTTTTTTAGAAACTAGGTAAAAAACCACGTTGTTGGAACGCTCAAATATTAAACACGGTTCATGGTATCTTCTTTACAGATCTAATTATATAGGGTAGCTAATTATTCACAATAGCTAAATGGGATCATTTAAATATCAATCTTATATGCATATTGTTGCATAAAAAAGCTTCTCAGGATAAAGTTACACTACTTCAAAGAGCAGATAAACTGCGCACTGCAGCAGACAACCACCACTTTGAACATCTGCAGTCTCAGAAATTACCAATAAAGATAAAAGTAAGAATGTTTATGTGTAGATACAAAAGTGTGACGAGTTCTGAGAAATGTGAAGAGTTCTTTACGCATTACATGTGCATCTTCAAATACTGTAACCTCAACCTGAGAAATTTTTTCATAGAAAAATAAATAAGGCTGATGTTCAGGTGATCCCATTTAGTTGGTCCATCCTGTACAATTCAGTCAAAGAAGGCAGAAAGTTCATTCGACCTTTGAGACATAATGAATAAAAAACGCTAGCAATCTATCACCTAGAAACAATTCTTTTCAAAACCGTAAATAATCTGGCACAGCCACCATTCTTGTGTAACTCTGTAGATTCGACGTGTCCTACTGGATTACATGTTCGGATGTATCGGTTTGGAGCTATCTAAGTGTGTACGCGTTTGCGTGCCAGCATACGTATGGTCCTGATATACGTTCCTATGAATATACCGCGTTAGGACCCCTTCGGGAATGTTTCGACCTCTGGAGCTATTGCAGGAGAGAGGCTCGCGTACGACTTGGCCGATACGTCGGTGAATTCCTTTCGAATACTGATGGAATATGGGTATATCGATCTCTTATAGTGTCTGCCGATTCCCAGAATACTGACCGTGTATGATCGCTAATTCGTTTTGAAATTACTTGCCTGAGTATTATTCACCAGAACGAGGGAGTTTTCTTTCAATTTTTCTGTTTATAGTCGTAACAAATGAGACAGTGTATTTACTTTGTTAGTAGTAGAAGGTTTTCATGTTCTTATTTAATTTAATATAATACACTACCCTAAGTACAAAGTTATTTAAAAATATTGTACTTTTTGAGAATATAGAATACTATCATACTAAACTCATCTAATTTGCCCATATGTTTTGTGTTCATAGGATAGCATTTTACATTTCGAAGACTACAATATTCTTAAATAACTTCATATCGTTACGTTTGACCAAACATTTTTTTCCAGGAGTACTATGTAGATTTTGTATAATATAATTCTTGCGTTTCCCTCTTCACACGTTGAGCTAAAAATGTACCCATGTACCTAGCTCACAGGAAGATACTAAATTATTGCTCTAATGCCTCGTTCGAGTAGGAGTTCAGCATCCATTTAGTCCCATTTCTGCTATTGCTACTAGTAGGACCGTTTTAGGGAATGATATTTCATTGTTAGGCACTGTTACAGCGCTGGCTGCTAACCAGGGAGATCCTCAGGGTGTCTTCCATCCTAGAAACTCTATAGACAATTCATTTCCTCAAGAGCTAGTGCTAAATCGACCTCTTTGGAGGGCAGTGTTTCCATCCACGAAGCAGCATGGAACAGAATTCAGATTCTGTAATATAAATGCCAGTAACGGATACTTGGTACTAATTATAGAATAAATTCGTGCGTGAATTTTTGTCGTTGTTAGTGCTTCCACGAGTATCTTTGTGATACAGTTTCATTCTCACTGGCACGAGTTCCTGTGAAAAAATATCGTACCAACGAATTTTCTCTGAAATTTGTTCCCTGTCCCCTACACTCGGATCGTTGTTGAATAAAAAATGAGGAGAAAGTTCAAAACTGTATTTCAAACGTGACGAAAGTTCGGGAATGAAATTTTTGCTAACTACTGCACGTAGAGACATTTAGGGAATAGCTAACGACTTCAACGTTTTAACGCAACGAAAAGCATGAACATATAGAAAATATTATTCATTGTAAATTTCAAAGTTCAGTGTAGCGTCTATATCTTCATTGTCTTCTTTTTTTTACACAAGTCACTTGACCTGAAAGGATCTGAAATTTTTAGTGCATTGGTTTTGCTTTTGTATTCATTTGTAATACTGTTTCCTGCTTCATTAATGTTTCTTTTAACCATTATCTTTATTCGAACAATGTTTATTAATCAAAAAATATTCTGAATAAGAATTTTTATTCAAATAATAAATAATCGGTCGAAGTAATTAAAACTTCCAATTTAAAATTGTAACTCTGGCACTTGAACTGGCACAAAAATCTGACTGCAAGGTCATTTTTAAAACCGCGTCCTAGCGACACCGCAGAACATCGATTTTCTCTTTAGTCCAAACTGGTTCTTCTGTACATCGACCCTATCTCTCGCATATTGTTATCCTTGCATCTCAACGAAAGAAATTCGGATCGCTTGAAGACATCCTCTTGGTGCTATTATATTTCCTCTACCGTTCCTTCCTCTTGTTGTTTAGATCAGTTACCATGCTTATCAAATATGTAGAACACAATTCAGGAGATAGTAGAGAGGAAGAAGTATTGGAGTTGGTTCAGATAAATTTGCATTTCCCCTTCAATTTAAGAAAGAATACGTATGCATTTGAATTTTTGCGTTTATACCATATATGGTAAGCTTCGTCAAAGTACGCTGAAATTTATTACAAATTGTTCCAAACTGTTTTATAGGTCTGTTTTCTATAGACTTATTATCCTAACATTTTCAAGCGTATTGAAAGTGCATAGTACATGTATAAAATTCACATTATAGTGCTTTTATGGGTCATCGACTTGTGGATTATAATGTTCGATGGTATCAAACGCAATGAATACTTGCGTCGTAAAATATTTCAATAGCTATTGACTTCCGTATTATGCAGCTGTCGTACAATCGCCTTAAAAATACCTTTTTGATAGCAGCGTATTTCCATCACCTGAAAGACCTTAAATCTTCGAGATGCAATATTGTCGAGAGATTTCGCAAGAGAAATCCGGAAGCCACGTGGAAGCGCAAAAGTCGATCGTAAAGAATCTCGTTTCCTTCCGGTTCTACGAGGAACTAGTATGCATATTTATTTGATGCTTATGGTTTCAGTCTATATTTGTAACTGCCTATCCCCGTTATTTAGGTTTTTATAAATAAAATAGGGAATAAAGAAACTATAGTAATAAATAGGCTGCGAATCGTAATGCATTTATGGGAAATATGGAAGAAATATAGAATCTACATAATATAGAAAAATGTAGAAATTATCGAAACATAAATACAGTTTATAATATTTGAAAGATGGAACAGACCTTTGAATAAATTCCATTTCCCTAATTTTGTCCACGAAAATAGGAATTCGGTAATAAATCAGTATCCATTAGAGAAGAGCAAAGAAGAGTGAATCGACTTTCTTCGTTAAATAAAAGCAAAAGGATAGAATTAATATTGAAATTTTACCTATACTGTCGTACATGGCTATGGATACCATTTTCTTTGAAGAATACTTCAGTTTGGTAATAACTGTCGCAGCAACGTTAGTCGAAAATCAGTTTGCTCCAGGAAAGTGGTGTCGGCAGGGAAACTTGTAAGCCGTGAGGAGAAAAGGCGATAGAAACTTTCCGCGAAGGTGTATTAAAATTCAAGACTCTATACAAACTTGCCGCTGAAGCTCGAAACTCTGGAGACAATGAAATATGAAATTATATCGAATGCGCTGCTTTCCCAAACACAATTCAAGTTAAATTTCTCACAACGGAACGAACCCCTTTAACTTTCATTATTGTCAGACGGTGGTGCTTTGCGTTGCATTCTTACTGACACTGACAGGTTTTCGACTTCAACTGGATCAACCTGAAGAGTTTTTGTGGAATTCCCATGTTTTTCCAGACAAATTCAACTATATTTTGGTGAAAAACTGAATTAAGACCTTTTTGCTGTATTTCTACCCTTCAGTGTGTTTGTAAAATCACAGAATCCTTTGATTATTAATTTAGCATATAAGTATGTTAACTTTAATGTGTTATTATTACAAAATAAAGGCAGATCAAGCCCTATATGTATTTCAATGTTAACTTGTATGAATATACCTATGTATGTGAAATTAAATGTGTATGAGGGAAGCTAATATACTAGCTGATGAACGTAGAGAAAAGAGGAGCACACAGTATGCACACACGCGAGATTTCTAATGAACTGAATACACCCTGAGGAAAAAACTACTCCTTGATTCGTCAAGACACCACGACAATGCAGCGTAAGTTTTTCATACCTGACCCAGTCTAGGCGCTCCTGAGGGCATGTAGCTGCGACAGTCTTCGTCGTACAGTCGTGAGGTGCGTGACGAGGTAGTTAGTGGGACCTATATTCTTTATTTTCTTCGCAGTTAGAATCCCGAAACCAATAGATCTGTATTTCTGTCAAGGTTCATCTTGTCAGCAGAGCACTATAGTTTACTTCGTGAAAAGTACTCAGTTCTCACGTACACAGTGTCTTTTGTTCCATAGTTTTTCATATATTTAGGTATACACATATTTATATTATAATTTTCTTTTAATTGTAATTCAAAGTTCAATTAGTGTTAATACTAAATTTTAATCGCGTGTACTGTGTGCATGTGTTTTAGCTTTCCAGGTACGAGTGACGCATTATTGAAATGTAATTGGAAGTTATTAAAGTTTATTGGTAATTATTACTGAGATTTATTGGAAATTTAATATTTGAAAAGTCGACCAGTAAATTGGTGAGTTGCTTATATTATCAAATTTATAAGCTGGTTTTATATACAAAGCCATATATAAAGCCACCGTATTAAATGTGGATAAAGACCAAAATAACAGAATAGAAAATAATAAGTAGTTTTTCTAATATTAACAACTAAAACTAGAATTATCCTTAAGTTTGATTGATATTCTGTTTTATACATAAATATATCTTTCATTTTAGCTTTCCCTTACGTACCGACTTCTTCTAATAATATCTGCCATTTTTGTTATTTTTCAATTTATTAAAGCTTTGTTGGCACGAATTGAGTAGCGAAAACGCACGAGTAGAATGTATAGTGCTTAACAAAGCAGGATTATCTTCTGGTAATCATGTTTTGATGTCCATGGATATTGCATCGACGTCAATGCTCTACCTATTAACGTTAACTACGGCTAAATTACACGTTGGTTCCGGTTATTGTAATGTCGTCCAGTCGTCTAATGGGTATCGACTGTTACTTCAATGTGAACGTTAATCGTGAAACCCATGTATACTAATGAAATGTGCGTTATACGAGTGGTTAGTTTAGGCGATCATAGAACAGTTCTGGCATTGATATCATATTACCCACTGCCACTCGCAAATCGTGCAGCGGATAGTATCGAAATTAGAGAAAATATTTACCTGGTATAGGGTACACAATATTGGTGTATCGATTATTTATATTCAAAGAACGATAAATAATAAGCAGCGCTGTGCCATCATGACTAGATTACAGTTATTTGTATACGTACAGTAATGGAAGCTTTGATAATTTGCAGAGTGATAACGCACAGTGAAAACAAATTTTGACAGGCACACTTTATTCGTATTAATAGTAATACATGTATCTAATTTTTGCAAGTAAAGTAACATTAAAATAATATTTTCATTATTAGTTGTTACAGAAATAAACTGGTATAGAATGAAATTTACCGGAAGTAAAGTATAAATCTAAAACCCTTTCCGTTTAGTAACAGAATCACGTAAATGTGGTAAAAGAATTCAATTCATATCTCGGAAATGAAAGCTTCTGTAAAAAAACATCATTCTTTTTCAGAAAATAACCTCTTTTCCAGTTATGCCAGGATTTCCTATACGTCCTGTACAAACAAAGGCTTTCGTAAGGATATTTTCGATAGCACAGTTCAAAATACCTCTCCACAGTCAAAGGTCTTCCTTTTCCATTTTACATACTTTTCTAGGGTATCCCTTTCTCAGTAGATTTCCGACGCTATGTCGAGTGTCGGTTCAACCCCTTGAGAGGCTAGCAGTGGTGGTGTGCAGGATGAACGTTTTAAACAGAAACGCTTCCGACAGCCAAAACTCGTTCATCAATTCTTTATCCAACTGTTTTTGCAGGATTTCTATGAATATTTCCGGCTCGTAAGCTCGAAGTCTAGATGCACACATCCAGAAACGATTTCACAGTCATTCTGTAGGACTTCTTGCAAAGAGGGGCGAGTGTGCTAGGGACACGGTAAAATCTCGCTATTAAATTATTGCTCCTTACTTTTGGGCTATCTTTTTAAGTCAACGGTACACTAGGCATCAGGCACACCGAGGGTGAAAGGGCAAGGAGGTGCAGACCGACCAAGACCAGAGAGCCTTTTTATTGACGGTGATAAACATTTTTATGGACCCCACGCGAATTACTACTTTTTATAACCGCCGTTGGCCTATCTGCGTTGCCAGCATCCCTCCGCCACGCCTTGTCGCTACTTCTAACCCCCTCGCATTATTCTTCTGTTTCTTAGCCTTTTCCTTCCTTTTATCGCAATATTTCTTTTTCGTTGGAACAAGCCCTTCGATTTAAGAAAAAATTCGTGAATATCACTGGAAGCTGCGCGGCCTCGTATAACGACTGCAGCACTTCAAATTCCTTGACGGGTAGTCATTGCACCTGATTCGTTAAGGGATCATGTCGTATCTATGCAAATCGTTGAAATGCTTATTCAGCAGGGGCTACTTTTGGTATCTCGATGAACGATAATTGGAGTGTAAGATTATGCAAATGTTACAATACTTTGGAGTCAAACGACCCTTTTCTCTTTCTTCTTCCTTTTTACGGTAGTTTAGAAGCGGAAACTTCGACCTGGCATGGACAGAGTTACTCTCTGAGTTAGCTTTCCTCTATCTTCGATGCACCTAGAATACGTTACGGAAATTGAATATTCTTTTTTAAAGTTGGTGGACAGTTTCATACGTAACATGTACCTTTGGATTCCATGCAATACTTATTAATAGTAGAATACGTTCGTGCTACATAAAATTTATATGTTGAATGCAGTATATAGCTATTTATACACGATATGCTCCTTAAATCAGTCATCTAAATTACTTCCAGTGCTATGAAAAGTAGAAAAAAAAATGACAAAGGTGACTTTGAATCAGATGAACAAGGGCATGCATCTGATGACGTTAAAAAGAATTTTCCGACGTTAAAAAGAAAAGGTAATATTGCAGGTTTTTTCATCTACATATTAACATCTGTTTTCTATAACGCGATGTTGTAGTCGTAATCAAGATAAATTGAATGACCTAAACACCTTGATCTTCAAGTCATCTTTAAGAGACCTTTAAGAGACCTTCAAGAGACCTTCAAGTCACATTCAACTAAACTTCAAGTGACCTTCAAGTGACCTTCAAGTGACCTTCAAGTGACCTTCAAGTGACCTTCAAGTGACCTTCAAGTGACCTTCAAGTGACCTTCAAGTGACCTTCAAGTGACCTTCAAGTGACCTTCAAGTGACCTTCAAGTGACCTTCAAGTGGCCTTCAAGTGACCTTCAAGTGACCTTCAAGTGACATCCATGTTACATCCATGTTACATCCATGTTACATCCATGTGACCTTCAAGTGACCTTCAAGTGACATCCATGTTACATCCATGTTACATCCATGTTACATCCATGTTACATCCATGTTACATCCATGTTACATCCATGTGACATCCATGTGACATCCATGTGACATCCATGTGATATCCATGTGACCTTCAGGTAACCTTCATGTGACCTTTAATTTCATAAGTTGAAATTGGGAAAATATAAATATGCAGTAACTCAGTAATGGAAATAATTTAGATGTTCGATTTAAGCAAAGCACCCTGTATGTAAAAATTTGATATCGCAAATTGTGAAACAGAACTTTATTTTGCAAGTATAAACAGCGACAGAGCAGCGCAATTTTGAACGGTTTTCCATTTAACTTAATAATTTGTGATACTAAAAATCACCCTGTCACAAACATTCATAAACATGCATTAGGCTATAATTCGAGTTTGAAATGCCAGGTTAAAACTGTCTGGAATCCATGGAAGCATCACACGTTACGTGTACAGACGTGACATTTCGCGGATTTTATCGTGAAAAAATTTCAGGAAAATTCAGCATAGCGGTAAACGTCAGTCGCAACTTGTACATACGTATATGGTAGCTAGTCATGGGAATGGAACACTGTAGGGATGGAAAGATGAGCGAAGGTTGAAGGATAATGCAAGCCCAGCAGTGGGATCGAACACCCAATAGCTCGTATCTTATATCTGGAACGTCTATGTTTGGGGAGATTGTTCGACCCAGCGAAGTATATTCGTCTTGTATGACAGGTCCATCCAAATTCAGATTCAATCTATTCGATATATGTATCACGTTGCATTGCTTCGCTCTCTGTACTTCTTAATCAAACTTTTTATCTATTCCCGTGTCCAATGTTATTTCAAGTTTCAGGTTCCAAGCATAAGCGTTGACAAACAAAATAGGAAAATAGTAACGGATGATACAGAAGTTTTAGTTGCATATCTGAGCTTTTAAAATTACATGTACACAATTCTCATTTCTGTTTGTTAAGAAAAGCTTTGTTCTTCAATTTCCATTAGAGGCATCGATTTTAATCGATTGTTAAAATAAGACCATTTGAAACGATACACTGGTTCAAAGAAATTTCAGAACTTTTGGTCTAGAATTATAGTATAATTTTGTATTTTAAAAGTCTCCTAAAATCAACGCTTCTAAGTTTCATCTTGAATCATATTTAAAAAAATGCAATTAAATATTGAACGTTGTCTGGCAGTTTAGTGTCAAAGGTGGTATTTGCATGTGATTATTTTTTAGAATTTTATTTCTGAATACCAATGTACGAGCTTCAATAAAAGAATCTTTGCTAAAAAACGTAATAGCAGCGCTTTTAGAATGTGGATCCGCACTCCCCAGCTCGTGTTGAATTTTGTATGGCGCACCATGCGCGTTGCATCAATTTTCATGCATTTATTCGTCGACATTTTAACGCTGCATACAATGAATGTTTTCCGCAGTGCGTTATTCTAGCATAACGCGCACGACAAACTGTTTCGACAGTGTCTGGTGAAAAAATAACGTAATTATCGCTTTGAATGAGTGTTTGTAATCTCTTCGTGACGTAAAACATATAATGACATTATTTTTCCGAGTATTTTCTACCTCAGCATGCATATCTGTCAAATTCCATTTTGTTAAAAGAATAAGATTAACGAATGGCTAAAATATTGATCTCTGAAGGTACAAGCGGAGAGATAGTAATTCTATACGAAAAACTATGTCAAAAATATCGAGTAAAATTTTTTGTTATCGTGTTTGGTTTTCAAGAAAGTTGACGTCGAAATACGATCGAGTACAAACGAACGAAAATACTGTTTGCAGTGTGTGCAGGGTATAGAGAGTAAGGGAGACACTCACACTTTGACCACTGACTGTCCCTACAGTAATCTAGAAACATTCACCTTTTCTTATTCACCCTTTAAATCCGTAAAACATTGCATCGGTACACTCATCTTCGGCTAAAATTCAAAGTCAGTTTTCTCGAAATGGAAACATGATATCAAAGCATATTGTTTTATACACTCAACTTATTTTTTCATCCAGAATCAACCTGTTTTTGTTTCCACTACCAGTTGTAGGACACTCTGTACAGGTAACAGCGGTATCTCGAGCTGTGCAAAATCACAGCGTAGAAACATAGGAAAGAGATGGAATCACGTAGGGTCCGCAGTGACTATAGCTGCACCCATAGTTTTGAGACACAACTACCCAGGTGACATAGTTGATATCTCTATTTCAGGAGCCATAAAGGTTATCGTCGACACAGAACATCCACGATACTGTGGCTTCGCGTCTCACGTTTCCCCCTTCCTTTAGGATGGGACTGCAGGGAATTAGTCGTTGGATCTCTGAGACTACAGCGCGAGTCTGTATCTTCAGAGACCGCAAGCATAGAATAAGCTCATTGTCGTGAAGGCACTGGACGCGCATGACCGTTCACCCTCTTCCGTCAGTGTATAGAATATTTACTTCGGTTTAAGTTTTGGGTTAACTTAACAAAACTTTCAATTGACCGTGGAACTTTGTTCGCCCGTGGGAACGCTACATGGAAAGTTGAAGAGCAGAGCGCTTAATTAGGGCAGTCCGTAACGATGCTTATGGACTATGGACTTTGACAAAATGGGGATACGAATTTCGATATTACCAGAGAGTTGCTTAGTTTAAGTATTTAGTAATGTTATATTGGGTATTTAACCATCCATTTGTAACCTGGATCGTTTACGAACCAGACCACTTTGGTTTCTAAATAGCATCCTGCATTGTTTAAACAACATTAGGTTAATATTATAATGCTATATCATTAATTTACTATTACTATATTACTAATATACATATAACCTTATAATATTAACATAATGTTTTGTTATATTATATTAATAATATACATATATCAGCAATCTTATTTCTATCAAAGATATCTGTAACCTGGACTCATACAATATTTCGTAATTTGAATTACCTATGCCATAGGTTTCTACTGAAAATAAAGTAGAATTTACAATACGTTCTCGTGGCCAGGAAAACATAGGTTTTTCCACCTTATTTATGATATATCATTTATTGCGATTCTAAAAATAAATGTAAATTTCAATGGAACAGGTCATACCTGTTGGTAAGCAGAACCGTTCCGCAATACGGAATATCGAATGCAATGACTTGGCTGTCCGGGACAGACAGGCACCTAGGCGCGAACCTACCGGATGCATCAAATGCACCAAGTGCTCCGTGATAACGTCACTCACAGGATGTAGGGTTAGTAATTCAGCCCTCCAAAGGCATGGAAGGGGCGATTCGAATTCTGTTCTCTTCGTGTCTATCCGTGCTACATTAGGACGAGTAATTTTCGAAATTGCCTTTTCAACGTCAATTTCAAAAGACGTTATCTAAGACGGCTGGAACGAGGAAGAGGTTGACTCAGAAAGGGGAAAAAGATATACAGCAGAATTGTTTCAGTATAATAATATACAAGATAGTTCGAATATGACAAAATTGCGTTTGAAACTGCGTTTTCGAGTTATTAGTTGTTACAGAAACATCTGTCTGATTTGGGACTTAATCTACTGCTGGTGTGCAGTAGCTAAACCAAGCGCAGCGAAGGCAGTAGAATAGGAGCTGAGTCAAATACATTTTATGAGTATTTTAGCAGTTTTCTTAACAAGTAATATCTCGATAATGAAGTCTAAAATGCAATTTTGTCTATCTTCATTTTCGTTGTATTTTAGCATGTGACAATCTCACTTTAAAATTTTTGATACTTATCGTCGATCATCCTATGTGCAGATACTTATCATAAGTTACTAATATTCTTGACATTTTTCATGCAAAGAATGACTCCTGTCATTCCCTTAACATTATAGTATTATGGTATCTTACGATTTATTCGTTTGAGAAATGACTTTATCAGCATTCGATTAATAAATTCTCACGTACTTGTGACATAAGAAAAACTAGTTCTTCCGTGGGAATGCAAAATGAGGTGATTATTCATGAGCCTGTGAAATTGCATATTCAGCAGTCGTTAAGAAAGGGTTCTTTCATTAGAGAGAAAAGTAGATGGGAATTTAATCAAATAATGTATATAAAACCGACAACAAGGTGGACACTAATTGATAAATGAAGTGAAAAATCAATCCTTAAGATCAACTATTAAGACTCAGGTGTATCAGTGTTTAAGAAATACTTTATAAATAACTCACTGTTATGATAATACTTCGATTTTTATTTACAGACAAATTAGTACACATAATACATAAATGGTATGATTGACAAGAAAGGAAATCTTTTAAATGAAGTTTTATTATAAAGAAGGTGAAATTTGAAAATTTCTTTGACATTCTACTTAAGTCTCACTCTACTTGATTTCTATTTCCAAAGAAATATTTCCTTAAAACTATATTAAAAAAAGAAATACAATTTTTTGTTTCTCGTCTGATAAAGGTTGTCTTTTTCTTCCGACCTATTCCTTCGCGACAACGTAACAACACGAGGCGATACACATTTGCGCGCACGATCTCACGCGTTCATCTATAAAAATGTATCAGAAAAGTACTTAGACAAGAAAGTTCCAGAATCTGCGTCATCGAAGCAGAATGGAACGCGAGATATCAGTACACATTACAGTGCAGACATAGCAGCACAGACATCGTGTAAACGAATTTCCGCGTCACGTGCAATTCCTTCGCTATATCCGTAGCGCCATTGTGACCCTGTCTGGGCCAGCACTCCATCGAGCTTTTTTCTTGCCCCATCCCACCTGGATCCTTGCTCTTCCATCCAGCTACGGTGAAATAAAATGGAGGAACACGAGTCGAAGGGAATGAAAAGAGCGAAGGAGAGTTCCTCCCCGTTCTTACCTTCCCCTAACCCTTCCCGCCCCTCTTTTCTTGTGACACAGCAAAACGAAACGCGAGTTTATTTTTATCCGACACCCTCGAACTAATTTGATCTCGCGTTCGCGAACACACTTTGAATAAGAGCGCCCACCCACCGTCGCCTATTTCGAAGCGTCGCGACGCCTTCTACGCGTAGAATTTCGTGCTGCAACAGCACCAGAATGCCGCGTCAGAACCTACAGCCGCACCATCTCGATCGCTGACCTTTGATCTTTTTCGGCAATAGATTTTGTTCTGGCCCCAGTTCAAAAGGAAACGGCTGCAAGCAGGGGATAAATTGAGGTGTAGCTTTATGTGACTGGATACGATGGCCGATTTATGCTGCCGTTCAGAAGGCGGGGAAAGCGTTTAAGCGAACTCTGCGTGTCTCTTCCTGCTTTACAGTACAGTTTCTGTATTGGTGTTTGAAGCTCTTGTGTGCAAATATTATTATATCAAGGCTTCCACTTTTTGCTTGGAAAATGTTATTAAAGTATCAGTAACGCCTGATGTTTAAGTTACGAAGAGAATTTAATTGATTCGCTATTTTTCTGGCTGTCAGGCAAAACAACTTGTCATATTTAAAAAAAATTTGAGTTAAGGCAGTAGTGAGGTCTAGAATATAGAATTTTTATTTTCAGGAAGAAGAAACACATTTTCACTTTTAAATAAAGGTTAAAGAGGATATAAGTCCATGAGGCAATATTGAAGTCGAACACTTTAAACACTAATATCTCGAAAAGAAAAACATGTGACTTAAATCATTTTACTTTACAACTATGGATATATCTTAACCATAAGAGGACATAAAATTGTCACGAATTCCAAAAAATTGTTTTCTATTCCCCCAAGAATGTTTCATATAATTTCTGTTTGGAACTGAATGTAAATATAATACTTGTTTATTTTGTATACAGTAAAAATAAATCGAAACCTCTTATATCGAATATAAGTGGCACAGCATACAATCGATCTGTGATGGCGGATACATCCTCTCTTTTCGCTTAAGGGGTTAATAGTGTGTTTTTCTCTAGCACCATATTAGACATTTTCGAAAAAAGGTCAAGTATACATTGTTCCAGGCTGACTTACATCGTTCACGCTTCGGCAGTCTCGTACTAAGGTATTATTATGCGAAGAATAGTCTATGCCATAGAAAGGGCGAGCTCAGCGAGCGGGGTTCCCAAAGCTCTCTCAGTAAACTCAAGGCTTTCCTTTCGACGAGCTTTCGGCATTGTGCCGGCTAGCACGCGGAGGCTAGCCTGTGCACGTAAATACCATGATTGATGGGCTAGAAACAGCTCTCGAGTCTTCTCTGTACTCTCCCTTGCTTCTCTTTGTTGCTCCTCTCTATCCTTCATTCATGTCGTAGTTCGACCTATTTGGTATGAAGGGCGAAGTTTACAAGGAATACACGTGGAGCCTGATTTTCCGCACCCGCACTTTCGTCCCCAGCCACTTAACGCGCATCAGCTGATGTGGGTATTGTTTGACTGTGATGGACGCGTCATAGTATCCTGCTTAATAAGAGTGTGTACAGAACTTCCCCTAGAATCAAAAGAAATCCATTACACGTGATTGTGTTTGGTGAGAATCTTCTCTGTTTTGCTATTTAGATAGTAAGCTTTGAAATTCAAAGCTTTTGGGTTAATTGTCACGTTAGAAGTAATCGTCTGTACTATTTCTTATTAACTGTAGAATAACCCTCTGGGGTCACCGGTGACCCCACAGCATTTGAAATTTGAAGATCTATTTTGCATGTATTTCGAAGTAAGTTAAAAATTTTATATTTTTTCTGCAAACAGGGATCAGATTGTGAGACTACTTTTTTTTAAGTTGCCGAAGGAACAATAGAAAAAGAATTCTTGGAAAATAATAAATAAGTATTACGTCGAAACACAGAAAGATGTTGTTCTAGGGTTAATCTAATTCATTTTTCTTTTATTCGAAATTTTGATTTGTATAACAGTCTAGATATATTTAGGTATCACGTTTATAATTATTTTCATATTCAACAAATAGTAAATATTTTAGCGAGTGTTGCGGTTTTATTGGCCACTATTGTATGATTCCCTGGATCACCAGGGGAAGACTTATGTCTACGAAATTTTATTCTTTGAAATTGATGATGACAGTAAATTCTTTCATAGCTAACAGTAAATTTCTGGTGGGAATTGAATCAAGTGTTTCAGGTGCAAGTGAAGTAAACTTCTATGGTCAGATAGATGTAATTAAAACGGAAGGATGTAATGTATTTCAATACAAGAATACAGATAGCTTGTTTGGAGAAACTGTAATGAAATTTGTACGTCGAGAGTGTGCTGTTAAATTGGGGCTTGGAAGTATAGAGCACCGTTTCCGAAGGTATGCAAACCATTTAAACCTATAACACAAACCTATCAGATTCCTTTGAGCATTATAGCAGTTCATCGACGTTGCTTCCATCTCGTATATAATTCTCAGACCATTTGATCCTAATAGTAGCATTTGAACGATGTATTGGATAGCGGAGCTTGTGAAGTGAAGTTTATTCTAAAACACAGAAATTCGAATATACGTAAACAGTTAGAAGTAGACTGTGGATTGATATGCTAGTTCACATTTTTATAAACAGAGTTAAAAAAATAGAAGGTAACTAAGCACTTCATGCAAATTTGAGCTTTTTTTGCACCAATTAGTAACTCTAAAACGAAGTCTCAAACGCAATTTGGTCATTCTTAATTTTCGTCTTATTTTGACACGTCGAATCGCTCCTTAAAATTTCTTACACCTATCATCGAACACCCTGTATGTCTTACACGTAGAATATTGAAAATAGTACAAGTAGAATAAACGAAAGTTTGAGAAATTGTAATAAAATAATTCTACAAGACATTGTATAATGTTTATCGTTTAAATTTTCTGCCACTCTTCCATAAAACGTGCTCATATTTTATTAACTTAAGGACTTCATAAAAAATTAATTTTTTGTAGGGTCCATGAAGGATTTTCCCGTTGTGTCGCGTGCAGGTTATAAATTACAGCTCAATCCTGTTTATTTTATCCTCGCGTACGATTAATTATTTCCCACCAATTAATTATTCTCAACATTTCTCGGCAATTAATTATCGTTAGACATTTAAGTCCATCGCTGGAGAGGCTGAAATATTATTGACCAATACCACGACTTATCGTCATAGCTTTTCTGAATATATTCTACAATTGATCATGACTAAACGTCCGCCAATAATTATGTAATTACACGTTAGCGCTAATGGGATAATATCGTATCATTTACATTGTGGAATGATTATGGTATTATTAATACTATCATTAATAGTTTACAATATAATTAAACTAATTAAATACGTATATTATAATAAATTAAAAGCAATTGTTGAAAATGCAGAGGATGATCAAGGTTGTAAGTCATCGTCTCATTTTTGGGACCCAACAAATTAAAAGCGTTGTATTAAACTAAATATTCTAAGGTGCACAGTATTAATCAGTGAAATTCCGTGGTTCGCGCAGCAATGTATTAATAATTTAACGAGCCGACACCTGCGATAGCTATTATAACACAATTATATACAGCATCTAGCACTGAAGCGCGTGTACGCGTATCGCGAATTCGTGTGGCAGACTGCACACATATGCTGGGATGCGATCTAAACTGTTGGAGCTCATAGGTCCCGACGTGAATTCTGCCATTGTTCCCTTTCTTGCTAAAGTTTATCGAACATACTGAGCACAAAATGTAATGCTGGATGACATAATGTAATAGCGTGTGTGAAACTATTATGAATGTGTTTAATCTATTTACAAATATATAGGATACTGTGGGGTATAACCCTAACCCAGCCTGTCTGAAGGCTTCCGTGGAACCAGAGAAAAACTCTATTTTGTCGCCAAGTCAATTTGCAAGATTACAAATTATGGTCATAGGGTCATGATGCTTTAAATTACTTTTGAAAAGTCAACACGAAAAGTCGAACCTTTGCGTGAGGAACATAGACGGCCACTAAAATGTAGTAGCTGCAATAGTACAGGGCTACCAAGGTAATTACTGATAAGTTTAAGCAAGAAAAGAAGATAAAATAAATAAATCTTGTCTAGATATGAGGAACGTAGATTTTAAATTTACATTCAATATAATTTTCATGGAATCCTAACTACAATCACCAAAAGAGTTGAAAACACAAAATGAGTGCTGCTTATTTAGTAATGCACGAGAAACGAGATAACGATAATGATTCGCAGCAGCCAGAATACGGTGTTAAAAGTACTCGAGTGCACATAAGGACCGTAAACGACTAATGATCTGTAGACACTCGAAATCCAATGTACCACACGCGACTATGATTTCGTGCACGTTTACCAGCACGTAATAGGAGGACGATCCGCTACAAAAGCACTGTGCAAGATGGTTCGTCCTTGTAGCGCTGGGAAAATCGCTGACACGCTTCAGGCGGTGGTGGCGCGCACGCTACGAAGGGCAGTTCGCCTCCGGCCGCCGTGGAGCTCGAACGTGTCGCTGCGTCCCTCGCTCTCTGACTCCCTTCTTTCACTGTGTTGTCGTGTTCTCAACGATCTGACGTGTTCAACAGTGTTCCATCAGCTGCTAACGCTCGCTAAACATCTCTTTATACACATTCGCAACGCATGTGTCAGTGATTGAGTGACGAAGCTTCTGGAAATCGCGTTGAATATTTAATAACCTTTTACGTCTTCCTGGTGTTAGGGGAGGAATTCCATGTCGGGGTATGTATATTTTTTTCGCTTGTATATTTCATTTTTTTCGTTTATTGTTTCGGTGACTAGCGAATTTGAATAAAATAGCGATGCCCAGTGAATCATCGTCTCGATTGCTTATGGGAGAATGTGTGTGCGGGGGTTAGGGAATATTATATTGGATTTAGATAGATTTATAAAAGCAGTAGAAGTATATGGTACTTCAAGACGTCGATATAAACTGTGTTTTAGGCAAACAAGTAGTATAGGTAAATCTTGTGGTGACTTCCAGTAGTCAAGTTGCACTTGAAATTCATTTTTTCTGGGTTTTTATTCCTTTGATATTTGGAACATGTTTATTAGTAATATTTAGATACCAGAGGAACTTCCGTTCAAACTTAAATTAATCTCAAACTAAAGAAATATATCGTTTTAAGTAGAAATGGTAAACGATAACTCCGACAAGTAAAACTCTCATCATCTTACAAGTCGAAAATAATATATTGAAGTTTCCTTACTTTGTAATTGTGTGAACAACGTATTTGACACTTGTTATTGTTTATTCTTATCATAATACAAGATAGTGATTGTCAAGTTACTCTTATATTTTCAGAAATAAGAAAAACATACAAATATCTAAATACTAGTAAGCAATCGTGTTGTTTAGATGGAGTGAATTTTTAATTCCTCTATCAAATCTAATTACTTCGACTCCGTGTTTCAGCCTGTTTAAAACGTTTGACGATAACAAATGGCGATGAATTTGCTGGACCCAGGAATTAGGTATTTAATCGAATCTTTGATGAAGTTTTGCGGGAATCGATAGGTGCTGTTTCTGAAATGAGACTACATAGCCAGATGTGTCTGTTGATTCAGTTGGTTTATTGCTATGCGCAAACACGTAAATATTTACTCCGAATCTAGCTTTCATGGATACACTGTTATAGCTTTTAAACTGTTATTTTTTAAAACAAAGCAAGTTCATGAAAGTCTGTAGATTACAATTAAAAATGTCAGTGCGCCAAACAGAGTAATAATTAATTAAAAGCAATAGAAAAGTTAAAGTTATTAGGTCTGTTCGGTATAGGAATCGATATTAAACTGAAAATACTCGAAGAAATCATTTTTCTATTAATATATAGAATTCGATAGGAGCAATGAATAGGGGTTGAAGTAATTAGAAGTTAATTATTTTCGCGATCCCAATTTCGTGATCCTGAAAGGACGCTTCAAATAAATTGTTATTCGTAGTCGGCTGAGCTATTATCTCCGTCTAGATGATTTTCAGGGCAGGGAAATAAACGACTCGATATTCTCTTGTGTATTCGCCAGTCGAGGCACGCCACATTTCTCCCTCAAATTGTTTAAGTCTTTTATTTCTGGTGAGTGCGGTACGCGGTTGCCGTTTACCACGACGTTGTCAGTACGGCTGGGGAGAACATCTGTTAACGCTAGAGTAGCTGATAATGTGAGAACATGAGAAACTTTCGCGAAAATATGAAACGTCTGCATGCCATACTTACTGGCTCGACGTTATATTGCACAGAACAGTCAGGAAATTGCATTTTGGATTAACAATTTCCATTCTCTATCATTCTGTATGACAATAATTCGACTGTGAATCGTGTTACATCCTATATAAAATCGTAACATTATTCTTCAAAGGTTTCGTTTAATTCTTTTAAAATTATTAACGTATACTTTACTTTGGATATTTGCATCCTATATACTCTTTAATCCGCAGTTTACTGATTCTACATAAAAATTGATCGATATGGCGTATAATAAAGTTTTTAATACTTCAGGAAATATTGCGTACCATTATTCGAGTAATAACGCGCTCAAGTTTTCAATCTTAACCGTCTTACTTTCACGCGGCATCCGACTTTTATAAATATGCATCTGTCTCGTATGTTATGAAAATAAGAAAAGGGAGAAGAGCATGGAAAATGCTCGGCGCAATTTCAGAATTGTTCTGCGGATTTCCCGTTGTGGGAGCTTAACGATTAAGAAGACGCGTGAGTGTCTCTCAGGGGAAATTACGAATTACACGTTTTTCAATTAAATATACCGAGGCTCGTCCGCCGAGAAATACAGTGGGGACGTGTAAAGAGGGTGGCGAAGGATCAGTCGTGAGTCCCCGCGACTGCTTGTGGATCGCGAAATTTACCTCATTATAATAATGTATCGGGGGAAAATGAAGACACGGAAACAGGCAACTTTTTATTTCGTTACCTGAACGTGGAACGTATGCACATGATTTTCGCGAATCAAATATCCCCTATCATTGTGTGAAATGGATTCCAATTACGAGGTCGTTTTTCACTTGTCAGTGTATATGAGACGGAATAGAGGTTCGCGAGTGCTCTAGTTTAATTAATTGAAAAAGCGAGCATTGCTGGAAGTTGGAGCTACTAACCCGTTGGAAAAAGGACACTTGAAAGATTTCCGTTCCTGTTAGGAAGCAGTTTCGAGTGGTTGCACAAGTCTGTTCCACAAACGCAAACCGTATCATTGCACGTTCTGCAGACCATTCCGTTTGCCTTTTTTTTCTCTCTCTCTCTTACCGCCTCTTATTTCGCTCCCTTCCAAGCTCTCCGTGGACCGTTTCTTAAGTAGGAGGTAATTAAAAGTTCGAACCCACCACGATTCACGCTTGGAAGGATCACCACTAAGCTTTTGCTCGTCTTCGTTCGTCTCTCGCGAATGACGCCTTGACTCGACTTGCTTCCTCCGCCTTGTCTTCCTTTTCTGATCGTTTTTTGTTAAGAAGTTTTCTTGCCGCCGCTGGTTTGATGAAGGCCGACGAGAAAAGTTGAAAAATTCCACGGTGGTTTCTCGGCGAATACCGAACGGTTGTTCTAACGTCCTTTGACGTTCTCTCACCTTCTTCGTACGCTCTTCAGCGAGGTCCTGGAAAAACTGTCTTCCTTTTCTGAATGGAAACTTCTCCCTCGCCAGCCGCCAATGAATTTCGACTGAAACGAATGAAAACGGCACAAAATGCAGCTAGAGGTTTAATTACTTCTCTCTACAGCCGTCTGCAATGTTAGTTTATTGCTTTTGAGCCAAAATGTCGCTTATGTACGTAGCAATCAGAATCCTAATGGAAGTTACTTGTATACTATGACAATTTTAATACAGGGATGTACAGGATGATCAATGGCAGGTGTCAGAAATTTTAGGTAATAATTCTAATTGCGTTTCAGGATGATTTTTCGAGTTATTGGCATAATCAGATGGCAAAATATGATACGTTATTTTTTCCGAAATCAAGATATCCTAATTTTTCACGTGTACCTAGATAAGATCTATCGTCTATCGTTAAATCCACGTCAAATCTGTCTGACTCGGGACTTATTCTACTGATCTCTAAGTCAGACACATTTCACGCGAATGTTAGTGGAGTTTGCACCAATTAATAGCTCTAAATACAAATACAAAGACCTCCTCTTCATATATCTGCTACCCGTTGTCAAACAGCCTCTATTTACGTGACTCCTCATCCATTCGATTGGTTGCTCAGGGTGCTCTAAAACACTGAATAGCTTCGAAACGTTCTATTAAAAATGTTCTTTCCCTTCTTCCTCTAACTGAATTGAACGAATGAAGTTGTTCGTCGCCGAAGCGGTTCATTAAATTCCTTTCAATTAAAGGTGGTTCTTGCTGGCAGAACTTAGGGGATCCGCGACGCGAGCTGTAAACAAAAAGCACAAGTGGGTTAGCGCGATCGAGAATGGAGGAGGAAGGAGCTGCCAGAAGCAGCGAAAACTAAGCGAGGTGGGGGCGACAATTTGCGAGGCGTAACTTCCAAAAATTCGTGGATTTCAATGAGTCCTGCGGCGCAGCTGCCTGGAACGAGCGAACGGTGTAAACTTCTCGGCGGAAATTTGCCCGACGCGACGGCTGGAAGTCGAATCCGGGACTGTGTTTACGAAGATGGAAATATTCTCGCGGAAGTAAATTCCGTTTACGATGCCACGCTCTGTCGTTTCGAAAAGCTTTATCTACCTGCATGTATGTAGATCACCGAAATGTTGGGTCAGTCTGCGCGCGGAGGCTGCGGTTCCATTGTATCGTAAAATTACGAGAACTGTGGAAAATACAATCAGTCTGTTGAACATTTGCTTTTAGTCGCGAATATGTTCAGACCTGGATGTCGCGTCCTATGAAACATGGCGACAAATGGGGGACTATTTCATGCGATACTGCACGTAGGTGTAAATACTTTCACGAGTTTGTCGACTAAATGTCAGAAAAAGTAAAATGTTGAGGTGGAAGAGCCTGGAATTTTACTACTGGTCTCTTTTGTTCAAAACCGCAAGCTTGCAAATTTCGAAATCATTTTTCGCGGTGCTCCCGTCTGATTTTGCAGTTGAAAATTATATAAATGGATTCGTTTTGACGAGATCTTTCCAATGATATATAGATTTTACTGCACACTCTTTCATATCTCATTCATTCAGTTCATATTTTATAAACTGAACTTTGGTTCTTTTAATCTTCTATCTCAATATTTTACTCCTTTAGACAGTTAGTCAATAAAGTCGTTGAAGTATCTATACTCGCAGTGTCGTTTGAAATAAAACTCAACGTGAAATAAGAGTTAAATGGAATCCTTCGGACTCGCCCCAATTATTCGTTTTTCAATCAGGGATAATTTGTCCCTGTTTAGTCGCTGAGTAGTAGTGGCTGCTGGGTAGTAGGGACTGCTCAGAATAGTGAAGCAGTATGACAAAATAACTAATGTGTTCTTGAAGCTTTTGGGTCGAAGCGACATTCAAAATCCCAGACCCTCCATGAACCGACCTCGCGGCGGGAATTAAGGAACAGGAATATGTACTTAAGTTCAGTAAGGAAAATCTTTTCAAGAATCAGCGAACGGAGAACTTACACGATCGTGAATAGTCTAGAATGGCCTAGAATTATCAATACGAATCAATAATTGATCTTGAAATAAATTAATGATCTTATTTAAAAGAAATATAATAAAAATATTTGTTATCTATTTAAGATAAACTTTCATGTTTTAATTTAAACCGTACTAAGTACTTGAGAGTCCATCAAGAGTTACGTAACATTAACATAACAGTTACGTAACTGAAATTAAGTGGGCGTGATATATAGTTACTTCCTGTTAAAACCTGACAACTGATAGATTAAAAGATAAAAATTCTGTTAATATTATTCTCAATTTTCCTTGTTAAAAGCATACGGAGCAGGAGGATCTTGGTAACTTTAAATTCTAGAGTTTCACTGTACCTTTAGAAACTTTAGTATTTAATCGTTAAAAACTTAGCTACAGCTCTTGTTAATGTGAATAAATTAATTAATTTAAATTGCAAATTTCATTTGCTGAAATATTTCCATCAGTATCGTAAGTTCTTTTTATTATTTCCCTTTATTTCGCTTCAATAAGATTACGACAGTGCCCATCATTTTAGAAAAACTTGTAATAAGAACGCAATTCATGATTTAATTTTCTTCGTGCGAAATAAATACTTTGCTTTCAGGGAGAGATGGAAACGATACTTTTATGGAAGAGTGACATGCCTGTCAATAGTTTCTATCATATCCGAACTTCATTCGTGTACTTACAAGTGATAGCCATTGAATGGTTCTTAAAGAAGTTTCCACAACAATTGCCAGGTCTATTTCCCATTAATTATTTGTCGGCGATTTCAACTTTTATTTCAACGTGAGAATCTGTGCAGTTTTAGAACTTCCATTGCGAATTAAACCGTCGTGGCACGCGACGGACACGAGAATTCCCTCCTGAGCGAGGAGCTCGATAAAGTCAAACTCGATGGTATCCCGATAACTCTCTTATCGAGGTCGGATTATTCGCTTTCATCCAACGAGGACGACAATATCGCTAGTCAACTGACAAATCAGTACTGGCTTGTAATACCTCGCGTCTGGATTCCTCATCAAAATTGGGAGTTGGCGATAGATATATGCGTTGATACTTGTTTTTCTCTAGTTAATACACGTATTACTAGTTTATTGCTTCGAATGTAGAACGAAAGTCGACAAGCTCTATTACAAAAGATAAAAATTAATTAACTCTTCAGAGCATATTAATTACATCATGTCCAATATATTAATATGAAAATAAGTGGCATTAAATATCAATTGTAATTATAAAACATTATTTAGAAATGAAAATTCTAGTTTGTACTTTACTTTATCAAATACTATTTATCTGCAGAATCATTTGCTTTTATACAAAAAAGGGTAATTGTTGAGTGCAATTACGCATTTATTAAAAAATGCAACATAGAATCGTTTATTATTTTAGAATCCAGAATGTGTATTAAGAATAAATATCTAAAATTCTATGATTTTCTAATATTTTTCAGACTGGTGAAGCAGGGAGTTTCTAGAAAATGATTCGAACTTTTTCAACCATGGACATTTCACATATCGACAGTGAAAAGCTTAAGTGAAAGAAGAATAGTACACAGAAGAATATCGCAGAACTTGGGAGGGAACTGTGTGATAATGCACCGAGGTTCAAGGGAAGCTCTTAACCAAAAAGAAAGAAGAGGACTGTTGAAATCGGAGAAGTGGTTCATTGTACACGAGAGAATGTTATCGTAAAGAGAAGTGCGAATCCTAGAAACGAAGATGTGCGGTTCAAGTGGCCCTGGTGGCATCAGATTGACCAGATGTGGCGTTGTGTGTGGCATCGCGGCGCTCGCAGCTCTCAGCACAGCTGTTATAGGGCCTGCTTGGCTTCACACCGAGGAAAAGTTAAATCTCCCATACTTGCCGCGTAATTTCGCGAACGTCGTTACCGTGCGATTCAAGCTGGGGCTCTTCAGAGTCTGCCCGAAGATCGTGAAGCCTGCTAATTTGACAGTCCGTGAGTACTAACTATTTCCTATTAAAGTTAGAGAACAACAAAAAGCTTTCAAGAAACTGGTATTAAGCCCAAAATGTCTATATAATAGAAAAAAGTTAATATACAGGATTCAACAAATATGGGTTGTAATATTTTAATTTAAGAGATGATCTCACATTTTAAAGCTGCGTAAAATTTAAATCGTGAAAGATACAACAAAATGTATTAAGACTTGTTTGCTCTACGTCTACCCTTCAGTGCATCTGTAGAATTACAGAATCCTCTAATTGGTAGTATAGCATATAGGTACGTTATCTTTAAGGTATTATTTTTGCAAAAGGAAGGCAGATAGGACATTACAACATGTACATTTTGTGTTCTAATTTGGATTCCTTGCCATTCCTTAAAATATTGAAGGGTGTATTTGTTATACCCTCTATAAATTTCTAATTAAGATAGACTGTGGAGCTGTAGATTGAGGAGATAATAATCACTGTGAATAATTCTATACAATTTTACGTGAATTAAAGAATAGAAAATGAAAAAGTGTTATGGAATAGTCTGTTAGTAATGTAGCAGTTTCATTTTCGGTACAAAGTTCGTTCTATTCTTCCTTCGGGGAACAAAGGGTCAGTTAAGAAAGAAGAAGAAAACTGTAAGGATTACAGAGCTATCTGTATTCATTAAACTCTTATCTCTCCTACTTAGGTCTTGCTAATTAAATAGTCCTACAAAATTAATACGCGATACTGTCCTTATCACCATCAACTTCTGTCTCTTTCGTAGGTCCTTTGAAAATAAGTTTTTGAAGCTTTTCTGTTGCCTTCTTTGAAACTTTTTTGTGAAGTTCAGCAAAAAGCCTGTATCCTTTGAGGTATTCTATCGCTTCTTTTTATAAAATCCGTGCTTTGAACGAGATCTGCAAAACTATAACATACCTCCAATCTTCTTAGAAAGCATTCATAGATTCATGTCTTCCTGACAAACGAATATGGTTCATTACAAACGAATGAACTTACATTTTCAGGGAGAATAAAAAACTGAAACAATTGAAACAAATTTATCTGAAAAAATATAAACACGAACAATGCTAATAGAACAATAATTGCATAATAGTTGCATTTATTTGCCTAATTTAAACGAGTAGAATCCACTCTTTAGCCTGCCAAAGCAAAATGTCACAATAACATTAATCTTGACGCAATAGTCGAGAGGGTTCCACAAAAGTTTGCAATAATACAATCGCATTAATCCCTCCCGCTGAAAATCCTCGAACAACGCTTCAACCTGCAGGTTACTACGCACAGATGTCTATCAGACTTTCTTGCAGAGTCAATATCCAAGGGGGTTAATCCTCACCGAGATCCTCAGTTGATCTAGCAGTCGAACAGAACTTCATCTGAAAACTTTCCTCCGTAAGTTCAACAGACGAGGCGGTCAAACACAGAAAAGTGCGTGAGTGTTGGCACTCCTCTATAGCAGAGTTCTACCCTGCAGAAATTCTACCAAACGGAGGGACACCTCTATCTAGAGACTTCCAAATTTTCTGTCAGCTTTGCACCCCTTTCTTATTCCGCAAAAAGGGTTGGGCGGGGCAAGAAGGGATCCTGGAGATTGCCAGCGCGTTTGAACTTCTCTCGACAAGCGTGCTGTCTCTCTATTCCGCAACGAAATCTCACAGGACAAGGAGAGGTGAATGGCGTTCGCGACAGGCGAAGGATTTTCAAGAACGGCATGGGGCGAACGTAAAAACAAATGACAGTGGCTGTAAAGCGGGGCTGAAGAAAGCACCGGAAGGGCGGAGGGGAGGCACGGTTACAAGGGTGCTTGCAACCACCCGGACGATGACAATTTCTTTTTATTTCCCTTGCCGTCTCGTCTCACTCACTCGCCTGCTTGTGACTTTCATTTCTTCCCTTGTCCACTACCTCCGCGCTGTTCTCTCCTACGCTTCTTTTTCATCGTTTTACCACTTTTTCTTACTTTCCTTGTGCGCCTCAAGATTTCTCCATACGTGTACACATGTAAACGCGAAACGTTCATGAACGTGGTGAAGTTACATAGTTTCCTCGCCGAAACTTGTTCCTCTTTGTAGTCTGAATATTAAGCTTCATTTGGCAAGAAGAGGTTATACATTTGTTATATTATTTATTTATTATTCAGTAGTCTGCGTGTGTTATGTTTAGAAAACCAATTGTTTAATACGTGAAAATATGTTGAGTAGTTGACAAAGCATTAATTTTTTCGATATAGTACTCTCATAGTTTTATACACAGAATATTCCAAGCATACAATCTGCACGATAAAAAATGTATAGTTCCATTTAAAAAAAGCAAGTGACACCCCCTTTGCCCCGTCAAACATCGTCCTTCAAAAATTCATTCTATTCCATTTGGTCAATCCCTGTGTCCCATTCAATGAAAAAAGAAACAAGTTCATATCTGCAACAGTTTCAGGAAAAAGCAGCTTGTCACGCTTCATGTGCCTCACCCTGTACACATCAGTTTAACTGGAAACCCTCTAATGAGTGCTGACAACACCGACAATACTAACAGCATTTCCATGACTAACAGGTTTCCAATTAAGCTGAGCACCTTATATAGCAACAGCGTGCTTTCGTTCAAAACATTTATTTTGGTGCTCGTCATAATTTAAGACTTGAGAACCAGTTACTGATCCTTTGCTACTCTTAAAAGCTACTAATTGCCAAGAAAAAATTCGGCCAACCGATTTATTGTTTTCCCGCAAGAAGCGGTTGGAAAGTCGAGCAGCGGTTTTTCCGCAGGCTTGCACGATTAATTTCCCTCATACGATCAGGTCGTTAGACCAAGGTAAGATAAATTTGACGTAACACTGGGGGATTTCATCGTGGCTCGTTAAAAATGGAAATTACCGGTATTTTAAAAAGCTGATCTCGCAGTGCACACGGAAACGAGCGCAATCCGGCTAGAAAAAGTTGCCAGCGGAATTCAGTTCTCGGGCAAAACGAACTCGGTCTACCTAGAAAATCCTACGTGGCTAACGAGCCCTTATTATCCTCATCATCGACAGGCTTACGTCTCGCCGACAACGAGCTCGCGCAAGAATGCTGGAAAAGGACATATCGCGGAAATTCAGGACGACAACGCCGTGATTCCCGACGCTCCTTTCTTGTCGGTGACTAATGATTGGCACTAAATAAACCGATCAAGATCGCCTCGAAACCGTAGAGAGCACTGCCTTCGCGAAATATTACCGCCACTTTTCTGTCTGACCATACTCGTACCATTACTACTGATCATTCCTTCGAGAAACTGGGACGACGAGATTGTAATAATATTGTAAATTTAGAGAACGTAAGGGTGAGTTTATGTAAATGGAGAAAGTATAAGTCGAGTTATTACTGTTTGTAGATTATATCATGCGCGTGTAAATATTGATAAATACTGTTGCCATGCTTATTTCCGCTAGTTTAATTATGAAATTAATTTCGCGACTGTTTCGTTGTTAAACAGAATATAAAATGGAGTTCACTGGTAATATTGAATAATAATTTGAAGCGATAATTTTCCTGATTATTACAGTTGGTTGTACAACTGTTAGTCTAAGGAAACATGTTTGATTATTTATTAAAATTGGGATAGCGTTTGAATTACAAAGGATGTAAGAAACGAAAATCCATGATGCTGTTTAAGCCAAATGAAAATAAAATACTTAGAATATTACGTAAGAAATGAATCGATGATATGCAACGACATTTACAGAATTTCACGTGTTGAAGCACATGCCAGCAACCAGGAAGCAGTAATTAAATTTGAAAAAGCATAGAAAACGCGACTGGAGTCGCTGGTCCAACGCAATTGCACGTAAGAACGTCGAACGACCGAAAAACAACGGAAAGGATCGAGCAATTTTCTACGTGAACGGTTAACGATTAGTTCCCGAAGAACGTGTGGTTTCCCCAGCAGCTGTTTCCAGCACCATGTTGTGAATGGTTGCCGACTACATCCTTTAGAATCTATATGTAGGATATCGAACGTGCGAACAGGGCAAAAAGAGTGACAAACGATGACGCGATATTATAAAACAATTGATGGATGATTTGGCGGGCAAGGATGAGGGGCGAGGGAGTGGTGGGTGGTGGGTGGCGGGCGTGGACGTTGAAATAGCGCATGCTCCTTTCCAGGTCCTCGCTAATTTACTTCCCTCCTTCGTCGTTCTCTTGTCCTTTCTCTTCATTTTCCTCCTTCGCCTTTTATTTTATCGATCTTGCTCTCTTTCCACCGGCACGTATCGCAAGTATCCTGATAAGTCGCGTCTCCAATGAAGACAAATCGTCGTGCTCCACAGTTTTACGAAAGGTAATTAATTGTCAACGACCTAACGAGCCTCTTGGTTACTGTTCCAACATCGACACACGGTTTCAGTGTACAATGAAAGGATGTAATCTACGAGTGCGTGATTTAAGATTGCTACCAGTATCACTGGCTCACTTATTTTGCCTTTGCTGGAACCAGGAGATTTCTTTTCCACAATTACAGTATTTTGGTGTTTGATATATGGAATATGAATAGAAAGAACAAGTACGAATTATAGAACCTCTATTAACCGAACTTCGAATATTCAGAATTTCTACTATTTAAGGTCATGCATATTAAGTATAATGACAGTAGGATTATAGTAGGCCATCGATTAAGACATAAATGGTGAAGTAATAGTACTTTGCTGAAGAATATAAAAATAGTTATTAAAATGATGTTCCAGGTTTAGATCTTAAAGTATTTTAAACAATCGAAGTCCTATAGTGTCTGTTAGTGAAAAATGTTCGTTCTTAATGAGCGAACAAATTTGTGATGTAACGATGACTGCTTTTAAAATATCACACTCTCTCATTTTTTCATTAGTACAAATGTGTGGATCTTTCATGCGAAGCGTATAAACTACAAACAAACACGGCAGAAGAGTGAATTAAATTTAAATCCTATTTGAGCTCTTAGTTCAGAGGAAGTCCAGCATGTAGAACGTTTGGCTGCACCTTTTTAATGCTAAATCTTGCTCCAAGCGGCATTAAAAGCAAATAGAAAACGTTTTAGATGTGAATAAATGGAAAGAAAAGACTCTGAAGTAATCTGTGTCGTGAATTATTGTTCTCCGCTGCCATATAAATATTTTTAATCACTCATTAATCATAGCAGACAATTAAGATAGTGCTGTGTTTGAGCTATTGAAATTAGTAGAGTATAATAATTGTTCCGTAAATTAAGTTAATATTAACTGCAGAGGTGAACAACGGGGTGAATTCTTTTATCTTCGATTCATTGTCTTCACAGTTCGATGAGCAACCTCGTTCTGTTAATTCCTGTCGATGTTGTTAAGTTCCTTCCTATTCGTCCTACTGGATCTTCGTCTTACTTCTTAAGCTTCATTTCGGGTTTTAGGTCAACGAGATTTTCATACGTATTTCATTGACTGGATCTCATTACACCGTTTTGCTATAGAAATTTCCAGCCTTAGTAAATCTTCAACAAATTCTTTAAACACTTATTCTGACTATTTATACTTCGTTTTTGTTTGAACTGGTAAGAGAAGTGATAAACATATAGAGGAGAAGATAGGATATGAGGAACTCATTTTATTTCTTGACCTGAGGAATCTTAAAATAATCGTAAATAAAAAAATTAGTAATATTCGAAACTTTATAAGACTATTGAATTGTGAACGTTTCCCAAACTGAGACAATTATAAAAATAGAGACTCGTACCTATGAAAGTAAGAAAAGATTAAATGATATGCATCGAAAGCAAATATTTTTAGCGAGTTTCGTTTGATTAAGCACCTTTGGAGTTGAAATTTGAGCCACCTAATGACCTTTCTCTCACTCGTACGTGTGGGACGGGTAAAAAGGAAATTCGGTGGTATAAATCGCAACTGTCTCAGCACGGCGTGCGCCTTCGCCACGATAATGAGGTTATTTGTAATTCCAGAACCGACTGATCAAATCTTCCTAATTTCCTGGATCTACTCGCTTAAAATTCTGCTCGCAGAACGCGTCTGGGTCTGCGTTCTCTCGGGAAACGCGCTCACCAGAAACGGCTCTTCCTTGATCGGGTAGGTCTGTTGCGGAAAGCTCCGTTGCCAAGCAAAAGAAGTACGAGGAGAGCTTAAGGAATCAAGATTGGAAATAAACACATTTCTATCAATCCTGTATATATTAACTTCTAATGAACGCTTTGTAAATAATCGTCGATAAGTTGGAAGCTTGTAAAAGTGTCTTGAGATTATGTTGTGATACACAAACATGGTTCTCTCTTTAAGCGTGAGTGAGCTATTGGACATTGTAAATTATTATAATATACTTTTCATTCAAGGTTGAATAACTTGGCAACAAAAATTACACGTTAACTTTTATGAAGGTTTTATCAATCAATCGAAGTGAAAGATCGAATAATTAAAGTACATACTTCGTCGTGTGGAATTTTGTCAAGCAGGTCGATAGTTCGTTTCATAATTTTTGTTTATCGGCGAACAACGTTTGAAGAGGATTATTGGCTGCTGTCAAAGTTCAGCATATTTGAAATAACCCTCAAGGTCCCTGTTGTACCGTTATATTAAATTTTAAACGTGCTTCACGCGACAAACAAATATTTGGAATGCAGCGGAGCTATTTAACGCGCATTTTAATCTTCGAGAGTGAAAAATATTACTTGAAAATGATATTTTAATTCAAAATAAAAATGGACATCATTTATTATCGTCAGACTTTTCTTCTAAAACTTTCTAGTGCTTCTGGTAGGCAATCAACAATTGTAAATTTACGTCAAAGTATAAACTTGGTCTTTGTTCCCTAAGAACGCCAGGCGTGTCTATCCTTTTCTGCAACAGACACTAAATTATGACAGAATTAATCACGTAATTTTGCATTCCATAGAAGTCCAGAACTTTTGAGTGCACCGTGATGAAACTAATGAACGTTTCTTTTTTTTTTTACCACGACACGTGGTAATAATTTAATAAGAAAATCTCGCTTCGAGATATTACAGAGCAGATCCTAGCAGTTTACTTACTTCACCTTGGCAAGTGCTTTCACAAAATGTACAAAGCTTACCTAGTCTATAGGGATCTAATTATGTGTTCAAGAAATCCCTTATCTTTTCTCCCGAAGAAAAACGGAATGTCTCTCGACCAACAGTTCCTCCGTTGCGCGCAAAATTAAACTGCTTTACAGATGATGAACTTCCTGGAAAGTTCACGCCCTTGCGAACGTTTCGTTTCTCCTTAGGTTACCCTCTCCCACTGAAACGATACTCCGTTGTTCTCTTCTTAAATTAAGAAAGAAGTGCTTCTTTTCCCTCCCACCCGTTTCCTCTATTGCTTTTCTCTCCAAGCTTTCGCCTTCCTTTTGCCTTTCGCGCTGTTTCTAGTCGCCCCATGATCATCCCTCGCGAGATATTCCGCCTCTTTCTCACCTTCGCGCCCTCGTACCGATGCAATTTAATCAAAGTCCATCCTCGTTCTGTTCCTCTTCCCCCTATCGGTCTCACCAACCCCTCTTCAGGCTATCTTTTTTATTTGCACCCGAGCTTGCAGCGGAACTGTCTGATAGTTACTTCTCGGACGACCGGAAATTTGAATAATCCCGCCAGTAAGCTTCGTTAGATGCAGCCCAATGGAATTTAATGTCGGTCGTGGCTAGCGCGAGCAGAAAGCGGCGCCACTGTTAGTCACGCAATTACGTGATTGCGGTTGCTGGATTAGTCGATTAACAATCACCGGTGATGGAGCTGGGAAAGTAAGTAGCATCGGCACAGCGAGGAATTACAATGAAATATATAAAATAATCAATTGCAACTGTCTGTTCAGATTAGCCAATCTACTTGAACTCGGATGGATTTAATGCAACCAATTATGGACAATTCACGAAGTCTGTTTTCAAAGAGTAAAATGAATTCAGGAAACGAATTTGCAAAGGGGCCCAGAATAGAGACGTTTCTCCTTGTCCTAGATAGAATCCATGTCAAAAGCTATGTCAGATTTATTCGTTATCTATCTATAGCAGAATTACGTCACGTGTCATAGTTTCGCCTAGGTAGATCAGGGATTAGATGTGCGTCACGCTGTACAGGTTTTCCATAAGCATTTTCGGACTGTTATTTGGTAAGCGAATGTAGTAGCACATCCAGACTGGATTTTCGCGATATGATATCCATATGCCAGGAACGACCGAAGCGGAATTCCGTCGGCGAAAATATGTATGTATTTCTACTCAAGCATTAACGCCGCGCGTTATCAGCGTAGCTCCAATGAGATCATGAGATTTCAGCTATTCATAAAGGGACTTGTGTAGCTAGAAGTCCAGTAAGCTAGATATATATTGTAGAAGTATTTATACGTGAGTGCAACATTTGATCTTCGATGGGAGTAATGCTAAACAATGAAATATAGCTGATTATTACTCTTATTTCAAACTGACTAAATATTATTCGTTTTGACGTCGTTTGCATTAACAAACAAAAATGAAATTTCGAAATATAAGTTCACAAGTTGCTCACTAAATATTTTACCATAAACTGAGGTAGCGAAGCAGAAATTGTAATAAAAAAAGAAAAAGCATTGAAGTGTTCGATTCCAATCCGTGTAAGTTGTAGTTGTCAATCAACACCCCCTCAGATATCGGAAATCAATTCTTATTGGTCGACTTTCTGAGCCAGCCTCGTTATACACACATATACATAAACGTGCACGTAAGCACGGACACTGTTCTAAACATGAACACAGACACATTTCTTGCGAAGAGGATCGTATCGTTTTGCGCGCAGGTACGAAGCCATCGAATGCCAAAGTTTCAAGCGTTTATTGCGCTTTGACCGTTCGACAGTCGCCCATCGGCACTCTCGACAGCTATTTGTTTCGAGGGGGTTACGCGAAAAACATCGTTCTCTTTTTATAGCTCTGACTGAATCGTTTTAGAAATCTCGATACGCCGCGCCACGCCGTCGTGAAAATCGCCGACTTTTATTTCACGTCGATCTCAAGATATTTATTTCATCATCAACAACAATGGCTTGATCTCTCGATAGTATGGACCATAACGTTCTGTTTGTTCTGCACGGTCTTCCGATCATTGTATTAATTTTCCAGTAGCTTTAAAGTTTAGAGTCCCAGCAGTCACAATAGTAACATTATTTGTAGTCTCTTAAATACAGTAACTACTAGAAAATTAATAGAGTGACCGAAAGACCTTTCAGAGCAAATGGCGTGTTATAGTCTAAACTATTGGTTGGATCTACGAGTACCTGAACTTGAGTACGTCACTTTGAAATGGCTATAAAATAGGTGAAGTTTTTGAATCTTTTTTTTCATAGTATTTATTAAGATATACATTTAGAAAATATTATTGAAAAATATTAGAAGATGACTGAATTATTCGCTACTCTTGAAGCTCCTGCTAAAATATTGATTGCTAGCCGCTACCCCTACCAAGATCAGGACATTATAGAAATATAAAAAATCTTTTTGGAACTGAAAATAAGGAAAACAACAGTTGATTCTATTTGCAATTTCCACGATGCAATCAAAGAATTTATTTGACAACCACAAAGTCTCTCTCTGGTCGCAAGATCACAACTCGATTTTCTAAATTTCCAAATAAGATTACTCTTTCCATCGATCTGTAAATGCATTCAATCAGCAGACAATATAGCAGGTTCTTTGTTACAAACAGTATTTTTGTTGGACGCGGTAATCAAGTTTTAAGCTTCCGGTTGCGTCGCACTTCCGGCTTACTGGTTCCTCTTGCATTGCGAATCGTGATTACTAAACAACGCAATCCGCGGTTCTACTCGATCGATAAATTAATTTTCCGGCTTCGTTAGCGGCATAATGAGCTCGTCAACCGTAATTCGACGTCGAAATCCTCTCTAGGAAAACCATATCGCAATAACGACATCTGCATCGCCTCCACCATACTTACTTTTTGTGGAATTGTAATAAGTGTCGTTAGTGCTTTTGAAAGTGCAAATGAAGTCAATTAGGTATGAAGTATTGTATACAATCTCAAAAATCTTAGAGTCCTGTAACCTATGTTAATGACTTATTGCATAGCTTATAATCATACATTATTGGGAAATTAGTTAGGAGATGATTATGTACCAGTTTACAAGGCTTAGGAGATTTAATTGCAAGAGATAACAGTCAGCGATTGTATTTATTTCTTTTTTAACATTTTTAGATCACCTGCGTATAATAGTGATTAATAGTAGCGCAATGCATAAATTATTTATAAATGTAATCAAAAGTAAAGGGCCAAGATGAGAAACTTGGAGAACACAAGAGGTAACATTGATAGGCAGATAATATTGGCCAGAGATACTTACCAGTTGCTTTCGTTTACTGAAGTAACTTACAAACCATGACAATATGTAGTCACTGAAACCAAGAGAAGCTAGTTTTGAACTTAAAATGTAGTCAAGAAGCATTAACAACGATGTAGACATTTCTACAGCTGATGCAGTATGTGTATATACTCTCAGGAAAAGTTTCAGATGATTCTATTTTCCCATGAGAAGCTAAGAGAGAGTAATGTGGAAAAATATGAATCAACAGAAGCTTGCGCAGATGGTTGTGTAGTGTTGAAAAGGGAGCAGAGGTGTTAGACTGACCATGGCTGTGTAGCACTGTAACTTGGAGGCATTAAGCCAATTAAGATGACGCATGGTTCCGAAACTTTTCCTCCCCCAAACCACCAGCAGCGGTAGGGCGATCAATTCTGCGTTCTTTTCCTCGTACACCAAGCAACCCTTGACCCTACCCCACCGTAGCTTTCATCGTGTTCTGGTAACGTGAGTTAGACCACCGTGTCTGCACCCCTTGCTTTTCTTGCCCCAACTGTTCCTTATGGAACTCGGTGATTTTTCATGTTTTCGATTGGCGATCAGGAACATTGATTTCTAGACTTTCTTGTCGGATTGCTGCTCATGCGTCTTATGTTTTATTAGAACTCTTGTTATGTGTACGTTTGTCTATAGGATATCCAAACATTAACCACTCATATAATGAAATATTTATAACATATTTGCCTTTACTCAAAATACCAAACTATCTGAACCAGAAGTCGAAATGTGTCTTCTTCCCAACAGCCATGACGCGACGTTAGGAAACGCTGCGCCTATTTCCCGACTTTGCGAGATGGCACACACGATCCCTGTTAGAAGCATGAATAGACTCGAGCCTCCGATATATTGAAATCGTCCAGCTTGTACTCTGAAAAGCATCTCGCGACCGATTAAACCCACCGTCGCGTCGCTTCTGTTCGGCCACGTACAATCGAAGGATCGAGGGTGAAACGAATGGTACCGTGCTCTTTCTCAATTTGATTCGCGGCGCGCATTCGGTGCACCTATCTGCGCGTCGCTTCCGGTTAGTTAACCTCATTGAAAGGCAGTCGTGGCCTCGAATTGAGTTCAATTCGAGATACGCGCTGGGAATGCGGCTCAGTTGCGTCGCCGACAACGCGAAAGACATTTCCTGCGATGAGGAAAACGGAAAGGAACCGATAGGTTGTAGCGTTCGTGTTGGAAGCGTAGAAGATTCAGAGCGGAGACGTCGCATCGTTAAAGGACGAGCTATTTCTTTGTGACTGGGAACGTTCAAGACATTCAACGACAAAGAAGTCATATTTGGACGAACTTATGGAGAACTCGAGAATCGATATGTATTCCTGTTGACTGTAATGATCGTTTGAAGAAAGAGTGAAATTGCAGATGAATGGCTCCTTCGCTGATTTCAACGAGCTTCAAATATGTTGTTAAGGGTGACATTTTGAATAATAGTTTCCTTTGTATTATGTGCGGCGACAGAGGCTCTTCGTGACTGAGACTGCAAGAGTATGAAATATTTAGGCAAATGACATGTAACAATCGCTAACTTTTGCAAGAAATAGTGACAAGTAGACTATGCAAAATAGTAAAATAACTATGCTCTGGTGTTTACGAAGAATAGTGACAATTGATGGGTATCTAATATCATACACTGATTTGAGACAATGCAATGTCTGCAGTAAGAGTTTTCATACCAATCCAGAGATAATAAGCTTATACAAAATTTCGTTCATTTGAAGCTTCTGAAATATTTAATGCAATTTCACAATTTTAATGGAAGACCACTGGAAGATAGTAGGTACTTTCGAAAACAGTTCACAAAATTTGTGAACGCAGAGTAGAACGTGATCTTGCTGTATCTGATAGAAAACACACTGAAGGGTCACGTTGAGAGTTACGATATTCGGTGCCCTAACGATTACATACGCTTCCCATACCTTTGCCAAATATCACGATTAAATGTTCAATAAAAATTAAGTAGACGGTCGTTCGTTACTAACGAACAGTATTATAAGCTCTATGATACGATGAACTCCTGTATCAAGAATATATTTAGACCAAAAACTTTCGTAAATTGCTCGAAGAAGAATTGCCATTACTCTTGTTGTTGCTCATTTAAAGTCACTTCCTACGTAATGGAGGACTTCAGTTCCATGAAACTACTTTGAAACTTCATACAGCTCGCATTTTTATCCGCCATGCAGCAAAGCAGGTCGATGTTTCTTTTCAAAGAGCATCTTTGTAGTATAATAGAAGCTGTTTAATAATGGCATTCACTTTTGACGGTAGGTAACAATATGTCGTTAAAATTTCCCGTAAGGAAATTTTCAACGCGAAAGCTTTCGCGTTTCACGTCGCAGTAATCCGTTTTATAAACATTCATTGCTAATAAAAGTTGTTTAGCCGCGCTGACCAAGGGGATATGAATTCGTTATGAAATGGAAGGAGCTATGCTGCATACTGAGTTTAAAGTGTATTTAGCATAGAAAATGGTTAATGCAAAACCGGCGAAACGCTTAGGGGAGATGAAACTTTAATGAAAAATATTAAAGTGGGTTCATTGGTTAATTATTATAGTTCTTCTTGATTCGTTTACTGTAACCTTTAGTTACGTCGAAGGTGAGCTTTTTTGTCGTAGTAAAAATAGCTTGTCGTGTTTCCCACTAGAAGTAACCATCCATGGAACTATATTCGTTTTGTCGCGCCATATTTGGCTTAGTTAATGTGGGTTCAAAAGCGAATCACCGTAGTAGGACCTCCCCATCCCGTTTAGAATTTATATTTTACGGCAATTAAGCGAGAACAAGTGGTCTATGCGATACAGGCCTCTGTGTTCGCGATCCTCGATTGATTGTAGCTTCGATGAAAGCCTATTCACCTGCGTCACCGATTTCGAAGCTGCAGCACTCGATTTCATCAAACTTGGGTTTGATACATGTACCCCCTACTGTTAGCAATTTCTACCAAGTGGACTTGGTAATTTTCTTCGTGTATCAATCAGTTTGTTCAGATAATAGGCAAACATTGGATAGGGAAATTAGAAATGGATTTCGCTGTTTTATGTCAAAGTTACGCAAAACTAATTTGAAAAAAATTACAGGTTGTTCTGTAAAACCGTTTATGCTTTAATTTGAATTTGTATTTCAATATAAAGTCCTTTAGGGAACACTTTGTATAACACAGAGAGAAGTATTGTTATAGGTTAAATTTTAGCCCTTCAATTTTTGAATATTCCGACGTTTTAAGCTTCCCTAAATCCAAAAATACAAAAAACTGATTACTAAAGTCTCTATGTATGAATACATCAGTATATACATGAATGTACAACCCCTTCTAAAAGTATTAGGACACCTAGAGTCTTTGACTTCTATTTTACAACATAAATGGTCAATCATTAGAAACATTAAAAGGAGATTTTGCATGCTAAAATAAAACGAGATTTCGCTGTGTCTGACCTAAGCCGAATTCTACTTATTTGTCCGTGTCTGGCTTGAAACTTATTCTGCTGGTTTTACTGTGTCTGACTTAGGACCTATTTCATTTGTTTTACTATGTCTGACTTGGGACTTATTCTACTAGCACTACTAGGCTAGTACAGGTCAGTAGTAGAATAAGTTCTAAGTCAGACAAATTTCACACAAATTTTAAGCGTTTTAAGTTCAAGTCGTTACTGATTTCAGAACTTTTTCCAAATACATGTGATGCAATCGAGCATGTGTTTTAACACTTTTGGACGGGGCTGTACGTTGGCGTCTATTTTGCTTTATATATATATATATATATATATATATATATATATATATATATATATATATATATATATATATAAATACATATATATCTTTATATATCTCTCGATAACCTGGATTATCGGAATTTCATGAAATTTGGTATGGTGGCTTCTGTGTATCAGGTATCGATACTATTCAAGTTTTTACAAAATTTGGTCCAGGGTACTGGGAAATATGGGGGCATAGAATTCCATTATCTCAAAGGGATCGAAGTTAAAGAAAATTTTATTCTATACAGTTTTTAGCACATTATAAAGAAATGCTATTAATAAAAAAGACTTTTCTGAAGAAAAGTTAAATTTTGATAATAAACTATTTGCCCTTGTTGGAAGAGTATCACAACTCTGTTGCCAATTTTTCTTTATTGAGAGTGATCTTCAGTATATTAAGGGCGATCGAACTGTGTATCATTAGCTGTAATTGGGAAGTGTTATAAGATTTACTGTTCCTTTTGTTACTATATTTGTCATTTAATTTTTCTAAATACTGACATGAGGATATTGTTCAGATAGATTCGAACAACAGTTACTATTTGTATACTGTTTTGCCGCTTCAACTCCGTTCCAAGTAAATTTGGGAACAACCAGTAGACATGTACATACATTGGCCGTGCGTTGAGCTCTCGTTACGCATTTAAATCGCTGTTTAATTGTATGCAATACTTGTACGTTGCCAGAAGTTTAGTCACTAATGGGCTGTTCTGATACACTAAAAACATACATAACGAAGCAAACGTTTAATTAAGCAGTGTTACTTGTTAAGAGGTTTAATTCCTTGTTTATTCAAATCCTCATATTGATCAATTTTTGCAGCACATAATGTCACTATACTATGAAACACATAATACAAGTAAAAACATTTGCTGTGTCACTTTTACACAAATCTAATAATATCTAATAAATTAGAAACTTCTATAATCAATTTTATATCGGCAGAGTTATAAATATGAGTTCTTAGAGATTTTGAACATAGTATTTTTATTTAATCTGGTAATATAGCTTGAAATATTTGTGAAAAATTAAATTCAGATCTGCAATGGACAATTCATCCGGCTTCACTCATGTCAGCTTTATTATGTGTTAAATTTTCTAGATTAAGGCAAACAGAACAGGCTGTTGTATGCAAACGATTGTTTTATTCTAAAAGGTTTCAGTTCGATAGTAAAAAATGTATTTTCAGTTCTAGCTGAAGCTCTAACTGCGAAGCTGCGTATCCATAGAGAGTTCTATGCTCCAGTGAGTTATTTCCCTAAAACAAACATTAATATTTACGCATCGCTTCGTGACGAGTGGACCGGAATTCTTGCTGCAAGAAAAAGCCAGGGAGAGGCAACCCCCGCTGTTCTAACGCTACCGACGTAGATCAGTACTCATTTCGACTCTGTGAGAGGAAAATTTCCTACCTCCTTCATCCTATGCGCCTGTATAATCTTTCTTCTTCTCTCTCTGGTAGGCTCGTTTATCTTCTGCCTTCCCCGTCGCGGAGGATCTAACCGCTTCTTTCGCGGTTACGAGAAACACAGTGGAAACTTTTGTTCCCTCCGCCGAATCGACTTCAATCTTTGTTCTTTATCTTTCATCACCTCCTCGCCTTCTCACGTGCCACTTTTTACCCTGCCTCCCAGCGAATTTCGTTTTACGAGCGAGAATCCGTGAAAGTTCTATGCGTTGCTTGACGAGAAAGTGGGAAAGTAAGAAGCAAATGGAAATCGAGCGAGACATCCTTCGTATACCCAATACACATTTTCCTAAGGAAAATCGTTCTAGTTGGTGTCTTTTGTTGCTGTACTTTACGAATGATGCCTTTCACAAAGAGTTCTTATTGTTTATTCAATACTTGCTGCCTGGAAGGAGTATTTCAGTACATGAGTGATAGATGGTTTTACTGTAGGATTGTATTACGTGATAATAATAGTGACAGTAATAATTTGAGATCAATTTATGGCATATTATTTATTATTGTAAGGTTGAAATGATGGGAAAACGCTTTTTCCGCATATTTATACAGTAGAACATCGATTAGCTGGCTTAACGTGCAACTGGAAGCTGAGACATGCTCCTCATGTCCTGATAGCAAATTGAATGGAAGATCGATAGACAATCGATCTTCTGTTATAGTTCTGTTGTCATTGCACCGAAGAAGAGTAGGTAACTTTGGATATGAGGAACTGCGAATAATTGGGACTCGGTTAATCGAGGTTCTACTATATAGAGTCACAGTATGATAGGAAAATATATTCGGTAGAAGTATCCAAGGTGTAATTAATGTTTCTTCACCTTTGAATTGACCCCAAGTCGAAGCTTTCCATGGTTATATCCATCTCCATTATTCTAAGCTACCTATTTATAATTACCCAATGTATATTTTTGTAGACACTTATCGAAAATCGCTGTAATATGAATAACTATACAAGGAGAATCCAACAGTTTTTTTTCTAACTATTCAGCGAACACAAGCTTCCCTATTATTTCCCTGTGGAGCTTCGTTCCGTGCATTCTACCATTGGTTTTTCCTAAGCGAAAATCGTACGGAATCCGCATTACACATTCCAGAAGTTCGTGAGCAGTCCACAGTTTGTGGGTCAGCTATGTCCAATGTGCAATCGGGAGAACACACAAAGTAGGAGCTACTGGAATACTGCAGACACAAGAGACAAGCAGAACTGTGGTTAACCCTTGCTAAATAGCTACAATATGTCCTATTTGAACATGGCTGATAGACTAGGGCCTTGGTTGTCAGTAGTAAGACGTCATTCATAGTCGGACAACATTTGCCAAACGTACTGCAGCTATCGAAATTAATAAATTTACTAATGGGAACTGTTTTGAATAAATACTGAAAGCTGGAGACAAAAATTCGTTAGTATATTTAACACTGTCGCAATGTCCGCGATTCAGGTGCATTTTAGTTTCCTTGTTAGTGAAAAATAGTCTATGTTCCTATATTGTTCAGCTCGAGCTTCACTCCTCTTTGAATACCAGCACGCTACACAAAACACGTTTTCGTTGTTATGAATAAATTTCCCAGCCTAGTTAAAAGTAGAACTGTTGAAAAACATTATTGCGAGGAAATATGAAAATACCCTTTGAAAGACTTTTTTCTGAATAATGTTCTATTTTTTGACATGGAAATTATTAATCCAACGTACAGATGTACGAAATATACATATTTTATTTACGAATACGGACTTCGATGTTAGCTTCCGTCAAGATTGTGCTACTATTTTATTCCATCTACCACACGACGCTTTTTCGCATCGATGTTCGAACTATTCAATTCTACTTTCACCTTCTACATAGCTCTACGAAAGTTCGGGAAATAGCGAGGCCGAGGGCGATAAGGGAATATAGGAAACGGGAAAATCTCTCGAGGGGTTCGAGAAGATTCCGATCAGGTAGTCGCTGTTCTGTTATGCTCCCGTATCACCCAGTGGGTCAGATCTTCAGAAAAGTCAAAGGAATCTTTCAAGTCACGATGGTACGGATGCAAACCTAATTTCAAATGCGTCACAGGCTCACAGGGAATACTCTTCTGCCCATGTATTGAGAACAAGTTCTTTGAAGGGAATCAAGTTGAGTGTAAAAAATACTTCGTGCAAAAAGAATTCTTCTCTCGTTAAATATTAAAAATATACATATACATAAGTAGCATGAAATGTACTGATATGATACATGAAACTCATTTAAAGTGGAAAATAGAAATTATAATATAGTGTGCAAGATATTTATACGAAAGATCGTATTTAAAAGATCTAGATTTTCCAAATATCCATCTAGAAAATGATCTGAAAAATATATTATGTAGTAAACTACATTAAAGAAAATAAAAAGTTATTCTCTTCAACTTCATCAAAGACTAAAGCAATATTGTACATGAACGTTCTTTTTATGGAAAATTTTAGTAAAGGGAACTCTCATTACCACGTAAGCATGCACTGCTCTTTCGGAGTTACTCTAAGGATCTAACTACTTTAAGTGGATTTTCTAAAGGGTCAGCCCCCTTTTTTCACTAAGCATTATTTAATTACTACTTATGCTATTTTAAGATTTTCACTCTCAAAGTTTCTCAGAAAAATAGATGATAAGAAAGTCCAAACATACTTCGAGATCTGCAAATACAATGTGTTTTGGTCCAAGTTTTATATCATCTAAAAATATTCAAAAGTCTATAAAAACCATCTACACTAAAATTTAATATCTCAATACTATTTTCTAACATCCAAACGTAACTAAAATTATCTAGATTTGTGTGTAAAACATCCAGGTATGGAACTACTCACGCATTTCACCATAATGCATTATTATGGGAAGAAATGGGTATCCAGAGAACACGAGTCATTTTAATCAATTCGTCAGCAAAGCCAGTATCCCATGACCAAGTTCGAACGACAGAGGTAAACAAATTAAATTTCATCGAGATGATGAAAAATCTCATGACACGGACGAAGAATGGTATAAACACAGACGAGATGCATCCAACAATTATTAGGACTCTATGGAATTGCGCAGGTGTCCGTGAAGTGAATAGCCAATAACGCGTCTGAATCGCGAGCAAGTACTGATTAACAATGGCGCTTGTATACACGTTATTTGAATTGGTCGCAGGACGACGCGAATGCGCAGCACAGTCTCGTCGAGTCGAGTGGAGGACGCCGTGTGATTTCGTAATTCAATGCATTCTAGACGTAGTGTTTCTTTGAAAAACTAGGTGCTGGCCACGGGGTTAAGAGGTAATGTCTGTCACTAGAAAGAAGTGGGTTAAGTGATCCTGACTAAACAAGAGGGCTCGAGTCCCATTGCGTACCTAACAATGAACCTTTTGTCAGCTCCAGAATTTGTTTTGCAAATTGCCTGCCTGCGTCTTCAATGGATCAGCGTTGATCGCGAGTTGTTGCCTCTGGAAACTGATGAATGGTTTAAAAGACTGAATAAGAGAGACAAGGAGTAGGAAAGAACCAACAACCATGCCGATTTGGTCGCGCAGAATGCTTTTTCCCGTTCCCTGAACCGGTATCCAACCCAAACTCTTTTACTGGAATGACAGCAGCCACGTTGGGCTTTTCCTAATGCAGTTTCCTTGTCAGCGAAGGGCTGATGGTTACGCTTGATTTTTCCCCTCATCGACGACTCCGGGAAACTGCGAAAAGTTCCGCTACCATATTCTGCGACAGTTCCGCGACTTGTCTGCGGGCACGTGGTGGTTGGGAAAGTTTACAAGAGGACTTGGCGAACGTCTTTTTCGGGACAGTGTTATTTGATTTCGTAGCCTTCTAAATCTATTACTTATGTTAACTTGGTCGTAAACTTCGAGCTTCAATTTTTTCCTACACGATTCTGCGAGATGAGCAGGGCGACTACCAACATATAGGGGTGGATACTTTACTGTGAACTAACAAGGAACGTCACTTTAGTGTCGTCTACCGATTTTCATGAAACTTAGTATACGAGTAAAGTATGGAAACATATTACAGACTTACTTCTTTTTTAGCTGCTCATATTCATGTTGAGGGGATGACAACCATCCCCAAAGTTGAAGTGAAAACTGCATTTTTGTAAATATCTGAAAAATTAATGCAGATAAAAAAAATGGTGCTTTTTATAAGCAATAAGCTAAGGTAAAAATGTATATTCCGTCCCAACTTTGGGGGTGGTTTTCACCCTCTAAACATGAATATCGGCAGCTAAAAGAAATACGCGTCTAATATTTTTCGATGCGCTGCCCGTATACCACGTTTTATTAAAAACATCGAGAAAGTAGTTTCAATTTGATGAAAAAAGCGGCGACGTACTTTGTAAGATCGAAGCAGTTGAATTTTAGTCCCATGGATTTCTATGTTTTCTCTCAATGTCTCGCTGCACTTCAAGGAAATTAGATACGAAGAAATGGAAAAAGGGGCGACAGCGAGAAGGGGAAAGGGATGCTCACCGCTTCCTATTACATTAATTTCAGAGGCACTTTCGTTCTCTATGGCACGGCCCCGTTAAGGTTTAATTGCATCGCGCATCCCTGCTATTTTGATAAGAGTGTCCCGGAAAGAAGTGTAGGGGTACAGCCGCGACAAGGCGGAACGGAAGAGAGTGTGCAATAGGGAAGGCGATGCAGAGGAGAAAGAGGGAATCAAGAAGGGTTGGGCTGGTGATATTGATTTTGCAGCAACAAACCGGCGGCCGCATTTCATAGACTATCGAGGCTGGCCTGCGAGCGCGGCAAACACCAGAAGTTGCCGAAAAGTTTCGAATATTATTGATAAATGTAACGCTACCAGCTGCGTCGAGTAAATCGGTTATCGACTATAAAACACAGCCACTTCACGACCAGTGTTCCCTTTCGTCTCTTAATCAATCTATATCTGTTTTCCGATGCTGCTCGACGTTTCTGGTTACCAGAGCTTGTATTTTATTTCATTTAACTGTTTTACCAACTTTCGAGACCCAATATCTAGCGTGATGTAAAAGTAACCTTCTCTGAGATCCACTTGGGTTTTCTTCAGTTAGGTACTATACTTAACTCTTTAGTATTAAGTACTTACAACATTTGAAACGATGAGTTGCAGGACAGTACAAGTCCAAGATTAGCCACTTTCAATTAATCTTAAAACTACACGTATCTGGATTCCAGAGAGATTTAAAGACTGGTCATTTTCGAACTCATTAGAGCAAACGTTAATTGTAATTGCAAAATGACTTGCCTGTTCAACAGTGCTATTGTGATAATACAAAACTAATTTTGTATTTTTTTTAAATGATGAGGAAACTAATTGTAGAGAAACTTTTCATATTTGGTTCGGTTTTGTAACGTACATTAATAATAATCAGGAAATATGCGAGTTGTTATTGAAAGTAATTATAACTTTCGCAAATGTTTATGAAATTTTCAAAGTAATTTGGTTAACTACAAGTAACTACTTCCCAGGCAATTTAACATTTCACAGTAATTCACAATAGTTGACAACAATACGTACAAATACTAATCGCAACTTTACTATAGTAGTTCAATAAATATTCATTCATAAACAGAATTTCTCATTTTACTTTAGCTACTAGAATTTGAAGTCACAAGTTGTGAGCAGATTAAAATGAGCAATTATAGTCCGTCTGTACGTCGTAATATCAGATGGCAGTCACGGAGAGAACAACTGACGTCTTTTAACACGATTTTGATTTACCCGCGTGTAAAGCAGTTTAAGATGTCGACCTTGTATTCGCTGACCTGTAAACTACGATAAGGCCTACTGTGCGATAAAACTGGACTTAAGAACAGCGAAGTTAGGTTGTGGTTTGTCGTTTCGAACTGAAATCGCAGTGACTGCATGTCCCTTCAATTCTAAAAGGTTTGCAAATGTTCCTACGTTTTATGGTCAGCTTGCCTATTTTAGTAACTGTAACGTTAAATATCTTCAATTACTGTGCATAAAACATATCTTTTTTTCAAAGCACAAATCATCGTCGAAGCAATGTTACCATATTTTAATTCTCTCAAGCACGAAATATTTCTGTACATTCTGAAAAGAAATAGGAATGCAATCGATATCAACTCGAGAATGTTATTAACAAATACAGAAATATTCCAGGAAAATACAGCAGTAACTAGGCAGAGGGATTGAGCGAGAGTTAAGGACGCTGGAAAGGAGAAAAGCAGGGGCTAATACAGAGATTACATTAAGCGAGATTTCCGAGTCAAATGCTGAAATGATTAGCATTAATAGGGAACGTCTAACCAGATTAGCCGCTCTGTGATATACCCGTCTCATCCGTCGGCAAGCCGATTTTATCTCCGAAGGGAAAATTTCTTTTGATCGAGGATTGGTCGAATATTATCATCCTGGTGGCCATTTCTAAAAAACGATTTACGAAAGAAGTATTTAGATGTCTATTTGAACAAGAGAACTTCCATTTTCATTAATTTATTTTTAGATTAATATAATACAATTTTAAATATATATATTCTTTAATTTTATATGAGTTTTCCTACTTGTTTTTTCCTGAGAAGTAATTGTTTAGTCAGTTCTAAAGATTTTACTGAATACCTTACTCATAAATGAAGAAATTGATTCGAGTTGCATAAAATACGTTCGATTAACTAATGTACAATTTTACAAAACTACTAAAAGTAGAACATTCTGAATACGTTTCACTTGTAAATTAGTCTATAATAGAAGAAAGATAGGTAAGTTTAGAACCTGTTGCTTAAGGAGTGAATTAGGAGCACTTACTAATTAAGTATTATCTAAATACTTTCTTTTTCTTTTAAAGACAATGTTACTGAAGGATGTAATGTATCTCCTGAAGCTACCATTAATTTGAGGGTCGGTCTAGCTTAACGCAAACACAAGGATATTGCCAAGGACCCTGTCCTACCTTTCGCCAAGAGGACAGGGTTCATCAAAGGGCTCTTGTCAAGGGGACATGTTTCCCTTATATGATAGCTCCTTTGATCTTCAAATGTATCATTACACATATACATATACTTATGCATACATACATACATGAACACTTAGCTGTTCTCGGTAAATGTTTTGAGGTGGAAAACTCTTCTTCTTTCTGATTTCATTTCTAAGTAACCTTAAACCTTCGCGTACATGCTACGTCAACTTATTCCTATTTGAATTACATGTAAGTATGGTCGTTTCATTGAGAACTGATAAAGTAAAACAGTAGGTATATTACTTTCATGTTCTAGAATTTCATTTTCAGAGAGCGTGATAGGATTCTAGTTAAATTTGAGTTTCCATTAATTCGCGTCTGGACATCAATTCCATTAACTACTACCGCTGAGATGATGGCATAAAAGCATTTTATAAAATCCATTCTCAGACTAATGGATAGTTGCGTTCCGTGTCGAAATAATGGATAGACTAGGAAGAGAAAGTATTTTCGCTCACTGCATTTCCCTTTGCCCGATTGTTACGCGTATTTTCAATCACGGCAACGGAAATTTATTTTAAAAATAGTATGAAAATAAACCTTCCACTGTGCGCCCATTCAATCTATATGTATATACTAAGGGATAAAGCACACAGTGAATTTAAATTATAGTACATTCTCTCATTGTAAATGACTTAATTTATAGGAAAGCAATTAAAAACAGTCCGTGAATCGCAGCAATCAGTAAGGTCATTTTTAGCCAACTATGATAATCAACAGAAACAAGTACAAAAATGGTGTAATAATCTGTAAATTATGGTAATTATTTTTAACGTTATTAAAATTTATTGAAACAAGATAAATGTAGATGATAATTATGGAAATTTGCTTTAACTAGCTTCGTTTACAATTACGAAAAAATTATGAGGACAGTTTTACAGAAATTAATACTTCTTCTTTCGACTCCGTCATATGTAACTATATTAAAATGCATCAACTTTAATTAATAATTTTTTTATATCTGTATCGTAAATTAATTTCATATTTCGCGCGGGATTCTTTTGCAATTTCAAATTAGTTTCTCTAAAAAACTTGAACGAAGTATTGAACTTGAATGTTTGCCCAAAAACTACCTTAAGTAGAATTGCTTTTATGAAAATCAAATTATACCGAAATTTCATCCCGAAATTTTGATCGTGAAACCATATTACGTACCTCAGGTTTAATATCAACCATAAATAGCACGATTCGTTAGCATAATACCCGAATTTTATAGCAATTTGATTGCCACTCTCAAAATTGTAATTCAAACTAGCGCCATAGCCTAAACACTGCCGGGAAAATCAATAATTCGGGACAGCAGCGGTTCAAAAATCGCATAACCACGTAACAGCGAAATTAATATAGTTCCCAAGTCGCACCCGCAGGAAGTTCCTTCATTTCCATCTAAATATCCAACAAACTCCCAGCCGTAGCACGAGTCCAGCTTAGCCTGGCGTCAACAGGAACTAGCTGGTATTTCGCAACTTTATTGTTCGCATTCTGGACGCAGCCAATTACCTTGCTGACTCTTTGTTCCGTAAATACAGGGTGTAACACGCGACAGCGTGGGTAACTTGGGCGGTCTCGTCATTCAACGCGCCCACGCATCGTCTGTTCGACGCGTGTCCTTTGATCATCGTACCGCCTCGATACTCTATTATTACATCATACCTGCTGTTTACGAGCAAACGCAAGAGAACGCGCGGCGCAAGAATTTATGAACGACAGATGAAGCAAAGATGGGCGGTGGGTCGTTACCGCTGGCAAATCCGGAAATCGATGGAGCCGACGCGACGAGCCAGTGTGTTCTCGCTGCGATACTCTATGCCCGGTAGCTAATATCTGCTTCCATCCATCGATCTACTCTTAATGAACTTTCTGATCATTATCCGCGTCCTCGCTGTCTCCTTCCGCTTCCGGCTGTTCAATCCAGTCGGTCGAACTTTACTGTCAAGGTTCGCGTTAGTCCCTGGAATATGCATCTAGATTTCACCACGATGCTCTTTGATAGCTTACCACGTGCCCCGTATATGGGTATAAGGAGTGAGCAGTGGATGCAAGAGGTATTTGTATAGTCATTAATTAGCACTAATACACTGTATAATTATGTATAAAGGTGTGGCTTCGTTGAGGCAATAACGATCAACGTTTTGTCGTTTCTTGTTGCTGCATGTTCCAAAAGGTTTCCTATCAACTGCAATTTGAGGAGACTTTTTGTTCACACTAGAGTAAAACTTCTTTTATCACCTTTTATGCGATTGAACTATGATTATTTATCAACTGTTTCTGTTGAGTGTGTATATTCAATTTACAGAATATGTATATTAAATTTCCAGTTTAGTAAATGGTTACTGCAAGCTTACAAAATTCTGACTCGCTTTTCTGTAACAGGTTGTTTAGATTATAACGTTCTTTATCATTAAAATTGTATATACCAGAAAGGAAAAGCAATTACAGGTGTCGGAGATTGTACTAAAGAACTTCCGCTCCAGTTCTTTCGCTGCACAAATTAATAGGGAAAATGCACTGTATGGGCTGAGTCCTATAAAAATGTTAATCCTTTAAGCAAGCCAAGACTGAGCTCTCTTTATGTTTTAAAATATGCACGATATTCGATGTCCTCAAAGCACCGCGAGTAACACAGGAGTAATATACGCTTACTATGCACTAGAGACTAGATCAAAGCCAACCACAATTTATACACTTTGTTTTTGTTTCTTTTTTACCTTGAAAGCTCAGTGGGGATATTGATCGTGTCCTCTATGAAATTGTCAATTTGTTTCGAGAAAAATTTGATAACAAAACTCAGTCTTACACTTGAGTTTCGTTAAATTTAATAAAGAATCCTTTTCATCGTATTCTCAGATAATTCTTAATAATATAGAAGAATTAAAAGAATTTTGAGCCAATACGTCTCACATCTAATTAAAAAAATAAAATGTCTGAAAATTGCCTTATTATCAGACTTTTATTACGTTTCTAATGACGCTTATATAGTAGAACATAGTAATTCGTGTTGCTGTTGTACAAGTTATATAGAGATAATCCGATAATCTTACCTGCTAAAGCTGTAGAAAATCTAGCGTATCTGCTAGATTTGATTCCGTGATCGAACGACTATCTGTTCAAATCCCTAGAAAACGCAGCACGAATGGAGAGAATAAATTTCAAACATCATTTCGATGGCTTCTTTTCGCGATAACTCGCTTGTAACCCTTCCGTCGGGCACCAGGAGGCATCAACAACTCTACCGAGACACGCGCATTTCATCTTTGGCGCTGCTCCAGCGCTTCCGGGTGGTTGCCTTTACGACTCATCGCTTCGTGAAATCCTCATGTAAGTCCCTGATTCTCCAGTGTTCCTGTCTTTTACTTGATAGGTTTTTTCATTCAAATTGTTTTTTAACACGGCGATATTAAATGGCAGATTAACAATAAATTGGAACCATTTGATAACAAATCGATCAATTTTTCTTATTAAGAAAAGGACAGTGGCTGTGGTTTAGTGTTATATTAAGAACTTGATTTGTAATTATTTTAGAAGATCATGGTAGTTTTTAGATAAACGTGAGAATTTTAAATTTTGTTCAAGTTTTCAGCAAAATTAATTTGGATTTCAATTTCCCACGTAGTTATCGACAAATTATTAATAAAAATTGAAAGGGAAAAAGTACATTCAGGAACTTTACTAAAACTGCTATGAAACTATATCAAAGTGTTATGAAGTTTTCACGGCTTTTTCGTGGCAGCTACTGAAAAAAGGGGCTTGTGTAAAAATTTGTCAAAAGCTAGTCAATTGAATGTCTTATTTTCTTATTACAATCACGTCTGTCAACATTCAACTTTTTTCAATAAATCTCAATACAGTTCAAAATTATTATTACAATCTTTTACCAATTTTATATTTGTCGCTTATTAACAAACTCCTACCTAACCACCTTAAACAGAGATATCTTCTAAACGCCTTTAACCATCTATGTCTATCAACTCAAAGAAAATGTCAAACCAAACGTTAAGCAGATTTATCAAAATATACGTCGTTCCGATAAGTAAAGGTAAATGACAAACTAAAGTCTGACACCGACTAAAGAAGAGTTAATCCAAAACGAATCAGTGTCAGCGTCAGATTAAGCCAAACCATGCTGCCCTCGTAATGGCTGACGGTACGTACCGGGAAGTAGACAAGTAAATCCCCTTCTATTCTTCGGCTGCCAATGGTAGACGTTTCCCTTTCGATTCATTCAACTCAGCAATTTTTCCACGATCGACGCATAGTTTGAATTTACTGCTGTTCTCGAACATAGAGTTTTACGAACGTAGCAATCTGTTTTCAGATATGATCGTCGTAACTCCAAGACACGCACGCTTTCCGCTTCGATAACATTTTTTACTGCTTTTCGATTAACACTCAGTACACGTCTATAAATGTTCTGCGAAAGGGTAAACTTGACTTAGAAGCGCCCAAAATTATATTGTGTCCCTGTGAAGAACTGATGACAATATTGTCTCCATTAAGGTGAAAAATTAATAGCTGCCAACACGTAACTTCATTCCAAAATTGTTCTACTTGGAATGCAGACAATACCTATTGTAGAGTCAACAAGTAAAATTCTTGGCATCGGTGTGATTATCTTTGACTTCAATATCTTTCATTATTTAGATTCTTAATATTGAAGTACTTGTTGCTAGCACTCTGAAATACTATTCATCAGCGTGATTCGTTAAGCTTATACGAAAATTAACTTGAAAGAACTATTATTCTTTCTAATACTCATACACCTATAAATAAACTACCTACATAATATAATTAAAAAACCATGATTTTTAAAGAAATATTATAATATCGCCATTTAGTGCAAAAACTGTTATTTCTCTACTAATAATTCCCGAGAAAATTCTTTAGAAAATATAATTTAAAATATATTTAATGCAATTAAAAAGACTGCCCCAAAATCCAAGTTACCATTTTCTAACATCAGCCAACGAATCATTGCTCAGCAATTTCACGATGAAAATGGTGGACAGCATTGCATCGCGGGGAAAGTCGAATTAGCGGGAGGGTCCGATTTATCGGCCTGTCAAGTGTGACCCAGCAAATCCGGTGTCTCCATCATTCCATACCAGTCATCATCAATCACATGTATGACGAACAAACACATCGACCTGCAAGTTATTTGCCAGAGCCGTCTGGTTATTGAGTTATTGACTTTCCCGAATCAGGTCATTCGTGTCAAGGGTTGGCTCAAAAAGTGCATTGGTCCTCCTGAATGCAGTACACTCTAACCAATTTCAAACGTATTGCAAGCCAATTACAAGCTCGATGAACAGAGTTTTCCATCGTCGACTCATGCGCTGTTGAATTTCAATGCTGTTTTATTCGAAAAATGTGTCTCCACTGCGACCGCAAGTAGACAACCACATTGTTGCTTCAATTTAAGCGCGACACCATTCTCATTAGGTCACGTTCCTGAGCGTAAATTTATTTCTCGACTTGATACTATAGTTACCTGGAACGTGCTCTATGTGGAGAGCTCAGGTCGAGGATTTGTTCGAAATACGTCTAGGTATTCTTTGAATTCAAAGTACGTTTTGCTAGAGTAAAGAATTTACCATCAGAAATTCGTGCAACCACCACTGAAAATTGACGTTTTTAATCATTGTTGAGTACGTTTATTTAAGTTTCTAAGGTAGCTCATATAACTTGTTGAACCATAGCATGATAGATTACTACAATATTTATTTCTTGAATCATTTTAATTAGTTATCAAACAAGTATGTTTAAAAGTATATCAGTGTAAAAATGGAATTTATTGACCTTATTACGTAGCTTTTTACTCGGATATTTTTTTCTGTGTTCCAATTACTGCAACCTGGATGCAGCATAAATTATTTTGCAACCAGTAAACTTCGAATAAAGGCTATTAGCGTATAGGGTAGGAAACGAGAACGGTGGATAATGAATGCTGGTTCAATGGCGGATTAATACTACCTATCTATAATTATGGTGCAGCAAAGGGTTCTTGTCAAGCTGGATTATAGCTTTATTAATAAGCTGTTGTAATAATAGTAGCTGTTCTAATTAGTTGTTGTCTCTTCTTGATGCGAATATTTCAGCTCTGTTTCGTCTAATTGCGGTAAATTTGAATAACAACGTTTTAAGCAGTCATCAGGTGCTGCATTAATGAACACGAATAAAATGTTATATTTTTATAGACCATTATTTTTCCTGTCTTTTTTCAGGAAAAAATAGTAACAAAGTGGTACATGGAAATTGTGTATACATTTCATTTACGAAGAATCTGTTTCTTGTTTATTTCAATTCATTTATAAAACCAGTCAAATGTTAAGTTAAGTTTATCGCTGGCAAGTGTATCAAAATGATAGCAAACCTTACTGCAATTTTAAGTATGTTATATTAAGTGCAGAGTATACACATTCATTCATTTCATGCTAAATTTGTTCTTCCACATAACGTAAAACACTTCAAGCGTTCTAATTTTATTTTCTTATATAATTACCGTTTAATTATGCTGTTAGACTGAAGAATACAATTCCCAAAACAAAAGTTTTAATAGTAGTAGATAGTTAAATATCGAAACACTGAAGAGTTACTATGAACCTAAAATCTTGATTTTAATCTATGGCACTTCCTAAACATTTGTCCCTTTTATAGAATTGAAATCATTTAATAACGTATTTCGATATTGAAAAAATGTGCACAGTACTCTAAAAAAGAGAAGCATGCATATGTATTTCTATAAAAGCAAGCGATATTTTTGATTGTCTGATTTTGACATTTTTGCATTTATTTAAAGTCAGTCGCAAGTAAATTGATGCATCAGATGCATATCCTGTACCATTTCGTGCCGGTTTTACAACAGATATTTCGCCGTATTTAATTCCGACATTGTATTCTTTCTCTACGTCTCCTTTTTACGTCACCTGAAGCGAAACGATCGTGGGAATTAATGGTGCGGTAGTGAGCCGCGGCATTTAAATGCTGCATAAAAATTCAGCCACTATCCTACGTAGTAGTTGTTTCTGTATTCATAAGGTTGTTTCGAACGAATTATAAAATTTAAGAATTTGCAAAGAGCATTTGTACATTTCCCTAAATGCCAGACACGGTATAATTGTTTAACGTAAACGAACACCAATGGTTTGAACCTACTGTACGTACTTCCTTTATAAGCGTTTCATTTTGTACTACCTGCAAAGTAGCTTTGTTTATTACACTAGGAAATTATCTCCTTTCTATTTTAACGAACTGTAATCTTGCCGATGCTAAGATAAAACAGTAGAAAAAGATGTACATTCGCATACACAAAGTTCAAATGAAGATAGGACTCTTTTAAGTATCCTTCACTTGAAATGAGGCGTCTTAAACGGTCTGAATTTGTATTGCACGAACTTCGAGCGACCTGACACAAGTGCATGTTATGTGGAAAGTAATTATGAACTTCCTTCAACGCATTTAAATTCAGGAGGCTTGAATTCAAGTAACACTTAACTAAACGAAGGCTAGTAATCTGAACGAGACTTTCAAGTCAAATTACTTGTTCAATCTAAACGAAGTTATAAACAAGAATTCGTTATAGCAAGATCGTATCCTATACAATCATTACAGTATTTAATCTGTCTCTCTTCGATTCATTTTATCATTAAAAACACTGTAATTGCAACAGAAAATATTTTGAGGATTTTAGAAGATGTTGAAAAGAGTTAACAGCGCTAATTAATCCGTAATTAAGTCACACTTTTCAAAAATTTTAGTTGAAACGAGGCGTATCAAATTGTAGGACAGGTTTCGTTAATAAAATTGACCGTCGCTGCGCCGTAATGAACAAAGGGAACCAGTTGCCAAATTACGAGGCTGATTTATAACAAAGAATCCTTTTCCATTGCAAAAAGAATATTTGAGTCACGGGGTTGGCAAATAGTCGACTGGCGGATAGTCGTGGAACAATTTACAGACTGCACCTGGGTAGATAAAGGTTTGCTCTCCGGTATAATTTCGCAGACATGGATAGAGGATTACTTTCCTCGTGCAAACGAGAAGCAACAGGAACGAGCTGTTTTGTTTGCCGACGTGTAAAAAGATCAAGCTGAAAACGCAGTGGATGGTTTCACTGTTCAATTCTGAGATGGAAACGTAATAAATTTTTCTTCCTGTTTTCTTTCCTTTTTTATTCTTTGGAAAAAACGTTTCGAGCGTGTGTTCGATTTTTATCAGTTTCATAAAGAGTTCATATTTAGAGAATCTTCGGATTTCTGAGAACATGAGACTTCAAACACGCCATCCTTGCAGAGGAGTATTTGCGCGTGACAGACGCAGCTCCTCCTGCTGGTACTTGACAGGCTCGCGATTTCGTTCCAAAAACCCTTTTCGTTGTAGGAGCTTTATCATACCACGTACTACAACCCTACAACCTCTTTGCTCCGTATACCTGCTAGCTAACGTAAAAAGCCATAGAATTCTATAAAACTCGGAAGTAGACGGTGGGATGAAAGCTCTTATCACGTCAGCGTCCGTTAGTATCTGGCGTTTTCTACTGGTCGGCAAATGGAGTCCGACAGTTTAAGAGGGCCTGCAATCAGGCGAGACACAATCATTTGTAGCAACCCTCGTTTTTGGAAGTTCAAGTGGAAAGGTTCTGTCATGATTGCGTCGTAGTAACTTTCAACCCATTGAAAATGAGATAAAGAATGAAAGAAATATTTTGACAGGTTAAACGAAACCACAATTCAGCTATTTACTATTTCTAGAGTTAATAGAGACATGTTAGTAATTTATGTAATTTCGTTTAGAAAGTTCTATAAACTCACTAAGGTATTTTTGAAGAGTTATGATAAAGACATGCCGCGATCTTATACTGGGGATAATCTTTTAAATTCATTAGGAATTCATAGTCTCTTTCAACACTGAATACTATAGTGCATCGTAATAGCATGCATAGATAGCTACCTGTTATTTAATTGTTCATAACTACAGTCAGTCACTAAAGTCTATGGTACATACCTACTATACATATTAGGTATAAAGAAATTCACCTCACCCAAACATTCTAATTTTAATGAAAGTTTGTGTGTATGTACAGCTTTTTACAGAAATTCTTCCTTTCAAGATTCTTCTTTGCAAATTTCGAAAAGATAGGTCGTAAAGTGCTCTCACTTCGTGCGTTCTTAATAATAACGCTAGCATGAAACGTCTTTTGAGTATTACGAGATTTCCACACCATAGGATGTCTTCTTTGATGTCTTCCAAGAGACGACGAACTATTTAGAATTAATACTTTCGGTTCCCTTGTATGTAATTTCGAGGTGAAATGGTGCTGAAGGCGGATGGGGCGTTAAGTCGAAGGGCGAGCTGCAGAATCGTGAGTCAGAAGCGAACGATAATGGCGGTTATGGGAGTGGGGCGCTTCTGAGATCCCACCTTCGTGTCACGCAGAGTGACGAGAAGATATGAAGACTCGAAAACGCCCGATGAATACTTAACGTCATCGCTGAAGATGTCCCTGAAGGAGTGGCTGGCAAAGAGCTTTTGATCTCGGGTAGTATTCTTCTTTGATCTCCAGTCGAAAACCAAGGAATCATTTTTCCCTATTAATCCTTCTCATTCATTTAATTATTTCTCAGCTCTCCGAAATTTCTAAAATGAACCGTGAGTCATTAAGCATTCGTCGTAATTCAGACTGTTGAGAGAAATGTTGGTACAATTTCCTAAAGACAATGCAATATGTTTCTTGAGAAAAGTTTAATATCGTGAATGCCTTTGTGAAACTAGCGAATATCAGAGTTTCGAGGAGCTAAGTAGTGTTGACGAGTTGAAGAGCAAAGACAGTAAGGAGGTCGGTTGAACAGATAATAAGGCGTGAGGAGAACAACAAACCACTACGAAATGCGATGCGACGCCACGAAAGCTGACGCTCTGCTCTAATGGCACCACTCTAGATGCAATATTGCAGCATGCATATTATACATATGTATAGTATCCACACGACCACCACTTTCCAGATATTTAGGTCTTTACTGCCAGTTTACATGGTCATAGTGCCAGTATAACAACTTTCAATAGCCACACGCGTGTTTTCAGGTTTCGGCATCATTCTGATTAATCCAGTTACTTCAATTCGAACTGTTAAGATTGACGAAAACTCCATACCTACATAAGTCTAAGAATATCACCAAACATTTTACTTTTTAACAGGACAAACACTATTTCATCTCGACAGTAGTGTAAAAATATATCATATAAAATGTAAGAAATTGTAGAAAATTACATATGAATGTTATTCGAGGAAGATATTTAATTCTAAAACAACTAATTTATGAATTCGTCTCGGTTAAATATTCTTATTTCGTTTCGTATGTCTTATCAGTTATATACATTTGTATGTGTGTACTCATAGGTACCTTAACTTGATAAATCTTGAGCACCCTTTATATCTCGTGGTTACACAGTTGCACACTCGAGCATATCCCAAATAAGCGGAACGCGTACTACACGACGATTTCGCAGGGTTCAGGCTAAAAGACGAGCAAGTAACGAAGTCAAATAAGATACGAGCTTCGAGTGTGAAACATTAACGAGGATTAAATACGTAAAGAGGCGAGCGCATGTAAATTGATGAATAAATAGTTGGATGCGCATACAAATACACAGCCGGATGCTAGATCTCCGTCTCGACAGAAGCAGAGGAGTCCATCGAATTTCTGCGAGCTCTCTCAGAAAACGGTATAAATATTAAACGCCGTCTGTTTCCCGAGTTGCAGCCGCGTCGTCGACTCCAACCGCTAAAATACATTCCTGAAAGCTAAAATATTTCCTCAGTGAATCGACGCGCTTTTCTGCTGCGAATAACTTGAAATATTTCTGTGAGGATCATACTTACATATGAATTTTCCATTCATATTTAATTATATGAAATTATGAATTCATATTACGTAAGAAGGGTAGTAGTTCTGACAGTCATTTATACGTTTTCCTCATATTCAGGCGAATTAAAAGAATTTATTGCAGCCAAAATAAATTCTTCTGACTACTAATTAAATTTATCAAATTGAAGAGTGCCTACGAATTGCTGAATGTAATTTAGAGTCGAACCTCTGGCTCGAAAACCCCTGTAACACGAAGATTCTCTTCATTCCCTTCCGCTCCGCTGCGAAAATCTCTATAAATCGAAATGAAGCTTGCCGTAAGGACCAATGCACACGAGCGATATTTTGACGCACGATTTCATTGCGTTCATACGTTTTTCTTTGTTTTCCCAATTACAAACAACGAAAACAGACATGTGATCTCAAGATTTTAGCTTTTTCCTTGATATTCGAGTTATCGAGGTTCGACTGTATTTTATAATTGAACTTATTAGATAATATAAGGAGAAAAAAGGAATTCAATTTTCAATAATTATAAATCAAAACAGAATTTGTTGGAAGTTTGAGATCCAAAGAAATAATATCAGAACGTAATCACATACAAGCATTCCTATTCATCTGCGAAACGTGCTCGCTTCCATATGCGAAAAATTCTCAATAATGCCAGATACCAGGGAAACGAGCGAAATTTTTTCATAATTCACGAGTACCTGCGTTCGCTTTATGTATGGTAATCTCGCTAAGGTCTGTTTTCGCGTCATTAACTGTGAATCACCAAAACCTGATACGGCACCGAAAAGAAAGAGGAAAGCGTGAATGGTGGAAAAAGAAAGAGGCGGGACAAGTTTAAGACAGAAAGGAGGGAAGCGGAAAAAGGAGTTGCACATCGCGGAAAGAGAGAGAAATTTTCGGGATACGAAGTTATCAGGCTGGGAGGAAGATACGAAAGGGGTAATAGTCTGTAAAAGTAAGAGAGGAGGAGGCACGGAGATTGTAAAATCGATGCGGTCCTTTCACGCCCGCCGCGCCGTGCGAGCAAGCTCATTGGGGATCTCGCATTTTCTGATTTTTCCAAGCCTAGGACATCGTGCCACCGACGCGACGATCGGCTGTTCTTCCACGATCTGACTCTAAACATGACAAATCTGTCTCTCTGGGGCAGCCTTTGACAAAGAACATGACTGGGGAGGCTATTTCGTGTCTTAAGGTAAGTTGGCCACGAAAGGCTTGTAAATTCGAAGGGTTAAAGGTGTTCAAGACGCTTTCGAGATTTTTGACTTGACTCGACTTTCTGTGGATACCAATTTTACTTCTACGCTTTTGGCGTCGCCGTCATAATAAATTCACGTTCGATGCCCTTTAGTGAAAGGGAGTATCGTGATATTCATATTTATTTATGAGGAATGCGTACGTACCTATTGATTTTTCGACGTTACAGCGGTTGGCTCGTTATCCGAGCGCTGCCCTTTCACCCCTTTATGCTGTTCTGAAATTGAACAAAAATGCCAGCAAAAGTTCGAGAGATCGAAGACTGATTATATGTTTACGTGTCTAAATTCCACGTTGGATTATAACTACGCAAGCGCTTACATCTTTTATTCTCAGGAGCCCATAATGAAAGGAAAGCGCAGGCAGAGTATTTTTTGCGAAAATTTATTATCTTTTATTAAATCGAGAGAAGCTAAAACTTCATACTCTATATTTAATAATGTCAATGCATTTAATAAGCTTGTCTTCTATTTCTGTCCTAAATAATTTTTTACGTGCTTTGAAGCTGAAAATGATCTTTCTGTTTCTCTTTTTATTTTCAGATATTTCCACTCCCCCTTGTACCCGCGTAAGGTACAACAGTTTAGAGGATGTTATGCCGCAGGAGTTAGGATTCCTTCAATTAGAATTCACGCCCACGGTCGTATCAAAAATAAGGTAAGAGTTGATTGCCCTGTCGCATGCATCTATAATTAAATGTATCACTAACCTCTTTATCAAGTCAATGCATTTTTATCGACGTTAAATGAACCCCTTCGTTACTCGGAGCTTATACTGGCATGCCTATACATTGTTAACCACCGCTGATCGTGTCTTGCAGCCTGAACGGAAAAATTCTTGCTAAAAGGGAGGCGCTTTGTAGTACACAATTTCACTTAGATAATTATGCAGTAATTAATAACGCCTAATTAACGATTAGGCGAAATTGTATTATAGTATACAGATGGCAAAATTAGGCATAACGAAAGTCACTTTTCGATACAGTTGTTGATTTAAATCTACAAATGGCAAAATGATTTCATTACTCATCACTTAAATAAATTGGGGAGCAGTATTAAGGCGATATTTGCCACGTTTACCCTAAATATTCTATTAAACCTTTCATTCATTACAGCATTATGATCAACCTGTTAAGGAGATGCTACTTAATAAAGGTGATTCAGTGAATGACCAATGGAGGTTCATTTCAATCGTTGGTTATTACACCGCATTAAGGAGTCGATTATCGTGACGGTTACGGCCTCATAAAGGCTTGGCAAGCCTCTGTGATGATACATCTTGTAATCTCTTTCCCCCGAAGTATAACAGAATTTCCCTCGCACTCCTGGGCATAATCTATTTCTAAGGCAAATTTCTACGATCCTATTGCCACCTCTTCTTCTCTAGCCTTCCTTTATCGAACTCATTTTTCGACTTCTTGGTCACATTCTACTGTCATGTTTGTTCTGTCGAGGAGAAGTTGCTCTGACTCGAGTGCAAACTGATAAATAGTAGCTTTCGGAACAGCGGTTGGGAAAGCATTGCTAAGTACTGTGTAAATTTTCCAGCAGTTCCACTCTGAAAAAATTGCTTTCTTCGAGTCATTCTCAAAACTCCCTTCGTCCTCTCTGCCGTTTCTATGTGAGACGATGCACCACTAGAGAGTTGCAGTCGGCGAAGAAAATCCGCGTTAAGGAATGAAGGGATTCTGTTCCGTCGTATTTTGCCTGTAATCCAAACGGCCATCCCGACGTCCCCTTTTCTTCCTTGCGAGCTGGCAAATCAAGAAGTTTCCAAGGTTCCATTAGCTTGCACTTCCTCCCCTGCGTTGGGGATCAAGCACGATTTTCGGCACAAAGATTGGAAATCGCGCTAGACGTTATTTCACCCCTTGAATAGACCACCTCCTCGAGACTATTGTGCCATCTTGGAAACCTCGAATAAGCTGGTCCGTCCACTTAATCCGCACAGCTTTTCTTTCTTGGCCAGGCTTGGGAATTTTTGGGACGACTTATCACCAGTTATTGCCGAATTGATCCAAGATACTTTCCTTCTTGGATATTATGTCCTCTTGGGTCACTGGATGGGAATCCAAGCGAATTTAATGGCGCAGAAGTTTCGCAAGTCTCTTCTGACATTTACGTAGAGAAGTTAATCATGCAACTAGCTCTAGCATTTCTTTTACAATATGAAAACTCAGACTTCCAAAATATCCACGTTTTGTGTTTTAGTTATATTAAAACAATACTGTAGTTCTACTTCGTTGACTGTTCACTTTGGATTCAGTTCGAATGAAATGCAGATGAAAACAATCTTTACACCTTTTACTGGAGGTAAATCATCCACGATGCACGTTCAAAATGTAAAGTCTAAATGCGCCTTTATTTTCAGCCCTTTTTCTTCATTAAAGGCTCCCTTTCCATAATTGATTAACTGCGATTCGTGGTCGATACCCAGCAACTTGCGAAATTTGTTTGCTGTCGGTGACATTTTACACAAGGAGTAGGTATTCGATCGTGTCTGAAGTTGTTGTTGCAAGCACCGCCTGGAGTTTAGGCTATAAATTACTTTCTCAACGAGACGAAGTCGACCACAGACCCGTCAATAATTCATCGTGTTTTTGCTTCCATTGAAAATTGCAGTGAATGACAGATACCGATATACATATTGCAAAAGGAGAAGCATTTAATTTATTGAAACATCAAAAAGAATATTAGATACAATTAAATGAAATCATAAATCGTGAATGTTGTAGGCTACATCTCTTATTTCTTGTCTCAAAATCTATTGTGATACAAAGACCTCTTCTTAAGATTGCAAAAAATTTTAAGATAGGTAAAAAGCTTTCAGTTTTTATTAGTCTGGAATCTGCAATAAATTCCTTGAATGACCAGCAGGTAAACTGTAACTTTTAATTAACATAAGATGCTGTAAATAAAGAATTATCTACATTTAATTAGTATAGTGACTTGTGACTGATAAATTTCTCTAGAAACATGGCTCTGGAACATAATACACTTTTAATTTTTCTGAACTCCTTTAGTTACAAAAATACTACGGTTTCCCGATAAAGCTTTGTACAATTATCGCTGAGAAAGGGAAAGAAGTTAAAATATAAGTAGGTAGTCTTGATTTGAAAAGAGAAGCCTGCGCGAAAGGAATCGGGAAAGGGATCAGAGGAGCGTGAAAGACGCGATCGGAAACGGGAGTTTCGCATGGGAATTGCAAATGCAATCACTGGGATAAAAATTGGCTGTCATCTGACGTAAAACGGAAGGGTGAAAAGAGGTGGAGGAAACAGTGAAAGAACGAGAAGGAAACAGAGAGAAAAAATATATGTAACCGTTAGATGAATCGGTCGGAAATCGATTTCGGGCCAGCGTCACTGCTTCGACTGGATTGCAAATACGAAATTGCATATGTGTATCGCACGAACGAAGTTGATCGAATTCCTGCACGCAGATCGTTTCGTTCCTTTTGTAATTCACGACGGACGACCGCTTTGAATGAAATCTGTATAAATTTAACCGGACAAATACCGTGTCAAATTCCTCTTAACTTATCTTCGACTTCCATTCGAACAGATTTCGCGGCCTGAACGTTCTGCATAATTGATGTTCAGTATGGGTAATAGCTAAAAAGAATTCTGATTATCTACTTATGAAAGGGCCTATCTCCACGAAACAAATTTGAAAGCAATTAATCGTAGAAATGCCTGCATAACCCAGAGGATTCAAATTCAAGGAAAATTTAGTATCGAATGAATCGTTGGTACGGAGATAAGGGATGCACATCTTCTACATGGCCGCTTACAGATGCAGGATACACGCTGGAACGTTTCTTTTTCATATTCCTTACTCGATGAATGTTCCCAATTTGTTTGAAACCGATAAGATCTCGACCGCGCCAGTGAAAATGAGAATCATAGCGCGCGTGCACGAGTGAACCCCGACTCGATAAATTTCAGAAAATCTTATCTTTCTCGGAAGGGTTGGAGAGAGTGGACGACGAGGCCGACTTGTAAAATGGATGAAGAACCACATCTCCCTCGTGTATGGCTTCGCTCAATAAACTTCAGCGAGCCTCGTTGAACTGGGAGAGCCATAATAAAGACGAATCGTTGTACGCTGGTGAAAGTTGTTAAGTGGAAATTTCACGGAGTATCGCGGAATAACCTACCTCTTCGGTTCGCCAGAAGATTCATGAAGCTGGTCCAATTCAAGGGATGCAACGTGAATTTGCTTTTCGGTAAAGCTAATTACTAAGGACTAAACAAAAGATGATGAATTCTGTAAATTATTAGAAAGAAATTCTATAGCTGTAAGCTTATAGCTTAAAGAATAAAACAGGGCATGTGTAATGATGAAAACAAATGGTGGAAAGTAATTGAAAGTGAAGGACAATAAAATACGGAGATGCACGTTCCGCATAAAAGGATATAAATTTGCAAAACGTCAAAGAATTATAAAAGTCGGGGGAGTACAAATTTGATAAAGTTGATTTGATAGCAATTCACTCTTTCTGTTGTAACAACCGAAAAATTAAGAATGATGTACATCTACCTAGGCAAATATTAAACAATCAGACAATACAAACAAGATAATTCCATGTACTGGAAATCGACAGCACATAAAAGAGCTCTGTTTTTATGACTATATAAGATTTTAAATACCCAACCATTGCAGATGTAAATTAAGCAATAATGTTTGGATAATAATATAGAATCAATTTTCCTGTAACGAAATTCTCCCATACAGTGAAACAATTATACAAATTCGAATTACGCAATGCGGACGATCGTCTATACTTATCCGAGAAGCATGTTGGAGAGATAAATCAAGATATAAATCGTACTAGCTACGCTCTGCGTAATAACGTGCGTTATAAATCTCGGTTTCCTTTCCTGTACCGTGGAAGCTCAACCTCGTAATTTATTAAAATCTAATTTCGTTGTTATTTCACGTCAAAATTGACCGGAAGGAGTCTTATTTCATCTATTAACGTCATATTTCGCGTTCACCAGCCGTTTTAGGTTTCTCCGCGTAATTTACACTCTCTTTAAACGTCAAACGATTCCTTTGTCACAGTCTGCTGACACATAATAGTCAAATTTCCTACCATACAATATCGAATTTTCTCTTAGAATTTAGTAGATCGCCACAATGCTCTAGTTTTTGTTTGAAAATTCGAAATGTACTTCTCCAGATAGCTCGTAGAAAACTAATCAATTCTAGGTTCGACTACATAGCTACATATCAGTATTAAATACGTGTGAACGGAGGACACCGAACGCAGAGGACGATCGCGCATACCACGTTAATTGGCGAATCACGAGCAAATGAAATTGTCGTGAGCGTTTGATCTAATTAGGCTGGGACCTGCTGATGCGCCGCCGGCCCGCAGAACCATAATTAAAGGGCAGACTCGAATTAGCCGCGAGTCAACCCGTTGTTAACTACCCCGACGGTAGGTACTATATGTTCGATTTTCGACTATCGCGAATTCTCGATGAACCTCCTCAACCATCTGCTATTTTAATTAAGGCTAACGACGATCGAATTATTTGTTAAGGATAACTTCGGCAACTATGATTAACACTACAGGATCTCATGGGTTACTATGATCTATCTGCAAGTTTACTAAAATAAGTTTCTAAATGTCAGAATATATATAGATAGAAAGAATTATAATTATAACTGATATCTAGATTTATTGCATAGCAACAAAACCCAACTCAGACTTGTACCAGTAAGGATCTTTTTTAAAATTTGGTCAAATTACTATAGTATATAATTTAATGTATAATTACTATTCGTAGTCAGAGTTCTCCATCTAACAATCATGGAGAAATAGGTTAATAGAGTAAGATTTCTTTTCTGCTTAAATTCAAGATAATGATACCATCCTATTCGAAAGAGTGCTGATAGCGGTCAGTGACAAAAACAATTGAAAACATAAATTTCAACGAGTATATCCTCCGATTTCGTTCAACGCACGCCACTTCTCCGTTATTTATGCAAATACGTGCCGCGGTATTTCCATTTTAATCGATAACAACGCGTCCATGAGGGAAATTTACTGGCCCTGCCCACTTGGATCGCCGTCTAATCGCTGACAAAATATTTAGGCAATTGGTCTCTATAGGATTACCCGCAAACTATAAATTTAATGCAGAAAAAATCCTTGCTACCATTAAATGGAATACCTCTACAGTCGAAGAACCGATAAGAAAAAGAGAAGAATGCGTGTCAGCGAATTAGCTGATTTACCTTCAGTCTACAGTCAGGAATTTAACGAATCTTTCCATGATTTTACCATTTATTTACAACTAGCAGCTACCTTGAAAATTTGCTTCAAATTGAATCATGAACTTATGTTAGGTATAATACGAATTTGTGTTTGTAGTTTCACCATGCTTTTAATACAAACATTACTGCTTTCACGAATACAACTAATGGAATTGTTATCAATGAAACAGCAAAGGACGAAAGTGCCTTCAGCTACAACTCTTTTTAATTCCGATAATTCAGAGCTTTCCTCACTAACATTTATGTAGTTTGTCTCTCAACGACTAGCCAAAATTTGTCTCCGGGAGTTATGCAAAAAATTGATTTCCGAAATATATTGTATTAATAAGTGAAATTTCCAATTTCACTCGGGGCTATAACATTGAACGAAAATTGAAGAAAATAGAAAACGACAGTAATTGGAAGCTTGATAGAAGTGAAAAAGTGTAGTTCAAGAAGCTTAAGAAAATTGGCAATTCAATTTATCTAGCTTTTTTCTAGGTTTCGTTGTTTATTCTGGAATACGCGTCTCTGCGTCACGAAATTGGACGATAATCTTGGTAGATTTAACAGCATGGCTGAATGGAATAAAAACTGTGGAGCCATAGGAAAACAAACAGCTCTGCGGACAAAAAGCCCGTAACATCGGCTTGGACATTTGATTGCAATGTGTCGGCTCGACCGATTTCAGTTTTCCATTAGCTGTGGGCCGCAGTATTCGTTGCACTGGACATTCCCCGTTAAATGCTATGGAAACTTAATGGCTGGCGCAAGCATTCAAATGCAATCGAACGAATTTAAACGTGGATCTTAAACCAATCATCGATTTAGCTTCGCGTTTATTAGAAAAAGATTTTGCCGACAAAAATATGAAACACCCTACAAGATTAATGAAATTTAAGCGTCGTCAGAATCATTCAAATTGTAAATTCGCCCTTATCTATCTGTAGAGTTTACTAGTTCTTTTGTGTGGCATATGTACGCAACACTTCTGCACGAAACTTTAGAATTTGTTGTCGAAGACTCCAGGATATATTAAAGCCCATTTTTCTCGAGCATACCCTAAACGATTCACATTCGTCGAGTCGAATTCTCGTTCATTCATGAGAGATGCGAAAGGCTTCAATGACACGGTGAAAAATTTGCAAACAGTCACAGTTAAATTGTTTGCGTTGGAACGAATATGTAACTCGCTTGAATTGTCAGTCAACATCCGAGAGAAGAAAATTGATTATGGCGACACAAATGTTTGCAGGTGGTCACGCTTTCACTAAGCTCTTGATGATTTTCAAACTACCCAATTATGTAGGATAAAGAAGAATACATAGTAGGAAGAGAGGGTGGTAGAACAGAGACGAAAAACTGATGAAAATCGATACGGAGGCAAACAAGAGAACGGCGTCGACAATCGAAAAGTCTTGTTGACCGTATAAACGAACATCAGCATAGGAAGAGTCCATATATTCAATATACCGTGAATTAGGCCATCGTTCGCAGTGTCCCATGAGCCCATGATACACCTTTAATTGCAAATGTCCGCAAATTCTACAATCCATTACCAGCTGACAAATGCAATGCGTGTATTTCCACATTGTTCATTATACACACTCTGTCAACAGCTCGTTTAATTCTCTGTGAATTTAAACATTCAGTGCACTGACCCCTGCCAGTTGCTACATACATGCGCACTTCAGCTAATTTATTTCCATATCCTGAGAAACGAAATAGTCTTGAATAACGAACCCATGTGCAATTAACATTCTAATACGAGTATACCAGGAGAACTATTTCAAGATAATACTTTACTGTTCGAACAGTAGGCATTGTACGAATAAAAAACACAGCAAGGTCAGCCCCCCTCATTGTTCATCATTATTCCATTGCACTCATTAGCGGACTCCCCATTCTGCAGTTTTCCAATCGACGGCTCGTTCGAGCCGCAGACAACGTCTCTCGTCCAGTCTCCATTATTCTCATCCAACGCCAATCCAGCACTTCTAGTTTCTTCATTCATTCGCTGAATAAACGCTGCCCGCTGGAGGGAACAGTCACGCACGGGAGCCAGCGGATGCGCTTGCTTGCGTCGTCTCCTCCGCGCGCGAATAGGTCAGAGACACGGTTCCGATGCGACTAGCCTCCGGCGAAAGAGCGATAACGCCGTGGAGACAATAAAGGCTGGCCAACAATGGCTCTCGGAGTTGGCAACATGGCTGGCGCAGGGAGGGCTGTAGGCCTTCGAAGGCTACGGAGTCGAGTGAAAAGAGGACGCGACGGCTGAGTCGGGACAAATGACGAGTCTACCCGACAGGACTGTACATCTCGGCGTTATTTAACATGTGACTGAATGGCTATGTCTAAGAATAACGAGATGGTCTTCAGAGATTCAGCCAGGATCTCAAGACGCTTGCCACGCTTGCTGGTGTTGGCTCTTGATCGTCGAGCGAACCTAGAACGGTTTGTATAGCAAAGGTATTATGCTTTTCAGAGCAACTATTCTGGGCCAAACCTTTCAATCAAGGAGCAATACCAAGAGTTGGAGATTGGGACACTGTGATAGTTCACTTTTGTGAGAATTCTGAAATGGGCTGCTGTGTTGCTTCTTGGATGAATTCTGTGTGATTCTAAAGGAGAATCTTTTCAATCGCTTCTGTATTGTAACGATTCTCTTTTACTTAACTTATGCGATTAAGAGTCGTCCCAAATCGAAAAGTAGGGAAAACAATCTTACAGAGTTTTAACACGTTCGTTTACCAGAGCCCACATTTCACAGTTTACCTTTTTAGGGCTGGGGCTTAGATAGCATTTACTGCGTCAGATATGTGACACGTGGTAGTTAATGTTAGTTAATAGAAGTGGGCTATAAATTTTTCAACGTGTAATTTTTTCCATCCTAGGAACATCTTTTAGTGGATTCCTTGAATCTTCGCAGTTGTAGCATCTTTTTATGAAACGTATAACGACGTTAACGCTTCCATCCGGTTTCCAGTGAACCTTTCAAAATCCTATTAACGAGAACTCTGGAAATCCCTTTTCCAACTTTGTGGCAACCTTTGGAATAAATAATGAAAGTAATGACTTTTGCAAGCTTAGCCAATTAACGGGAAAATTGTATCTGTGCTTTTCAGCACGTGTTCCTAACCTACCCTGCTCCCGTCTCTCATTAGAGCGGTTCTTTGATGCTCGACAATCTCTCAGTCACTCATCTACAGTTACGCCATGTTCATTTTCGTCGAAGTAAACTCCCATAATATCAAACGAGATTTAAAGATTATTGGAATTCCTAAAAGGAGAAATTCAGGCTTTCTATTTTTAGAGATTTCTTGCAGTGAAATCAAACTAGATAATATTCTACTTTAGGATCAATTTTTATTTTGATTTTCTTCTGGTAATTGATGCACTCTATCTCCTTCCCAGTATACAAAGTGTACGTTGGAATTCTTTACTATTCGGATAAATTTTATTATTAAATAACTAATTGTTAGTAACAGCTTGTTAACAGCAATGTAATTGTTAACAATATGTGTTAATAACGACACATGAAAACCAATTGTTAATTTACTACAGTATACCTGCAAACATCATGATAGTTTCACGTATTCCTCTCTTAATAAATCTTTAGAAATGTAACGCATTCTGAAACTAACTTAATCAGAAATTCCTGGCATTTGCAAGTATTTTTGAAATTAAAGGCTCAAAAGCACGCTGCTGTTGTTGCTATGCAGTCCGTTCTGTAACAGACAGCAGAGAGTTGCAATGGGAATGCAGCGACAGTAGTAATAGATTATAAGGATCAGACGCTGGACGGCAGCAAGCCATGCGGACAATTGAAACATTCCACTGGATTTTAGTGCTAGCGAGAATCGTAGCGTGTCGACCATGCAGAAAGCAGCGATGATATCGGACATGTTACAAATACCAATGGAATCCGCTATAATAGGACGCAGTATAACGTTCATAATTATTTGAACGATAACACTGCAGAATTCAGTTTTGGTATACAGGCTCTAAACAATATACATTTTCATCCTTTGAGAGGTGGTAGAGGAGTTCTAATAAAACGTAGAGTGTTATAATGCTCTTGAAGTTACATAATAAGTAATTTTACAATTGGAAATGTATACATATATTGAAAATTAACGGTAAAGTAAAAATGTTTTAACGAGTTTTTTTTCTGCATATTTTACAATGAAATTATTATAAAGCATTATTCCAAATTAAAAGTATTCCTCCCTGTTCGTGAGAAAACAGCAACTGTTAACACACGTAAGAGTAAAAAGCCACATAATTGTTATAATTTATTTCATGTTATAATTTATTTCAGAAAAACGATAATTCGAGGTAACGATAATTTTAATTATCGGGTAAGTAAATTGTATTAACACGACTAATTGATACAAAATGTTTCACAACAAGTAACTCGAGTCTCTAGTTAGTAGCATGCAATTTTAAGTGAATGAGATGCAATTCGTTTATAGTTGCACTGATATCCATCCCTACGGGATTCGTCGTATTATTTGGGTATTCTACGCCAATAGCAAGTGTATTCGATTGAATACCTAGGGAGTTAAGATACCGTTATTAATTATTGGCCAGACCGCGGATTATGCGTTACAGGAAACGTTGTTTCCAGGCCACACCGTATTGATTTCAATTTCCGATAGAAACTTCGTTAACTGAATGGAACGCCATTATTAGACAGTAGAAATTCATTAGGCATTTACTTTGAATTTTGAACATATTTAGCTTCAATCGATTTTATTTCATACCATGTTTACGTACTTTCTATAATTTATATTTGTTTCATAACAGATAAAAGAAGTTTGCCAAACTATCCAGGAACCTAATTTATTCAAGCTTCCACACATTTTACACCTTGAGTACCATAGTAGAATTTCAGCTCCTCGATGGAAGTCCGAAAATTCAAGAAGTTAGAGAATCGTGTTTAATAAGAGTAAAATAAAAATTATGTTCTATTTGTTCTAGTCTTAGTTTTATAGTTTTCATCGTATTACAGTTTTATATTACAGAGTATGCTTATCCATATAAAGAACGTTTCTCTGGAGTTAATTATCATGCGCCATGAATGACCTACGAAGCACTCGACGTGCTACTCTGAAAATTACCAAGTTTCATTGTCGAATATCCACTACACGTTTTCATCAAACTACTATTTAATCGTTTGTGTATAACAGAAGTTGCCTGGGTTGAATTCCTCTTTGAAAATTGTTTTTCCAAAAGAAGTGCACTCCATCCGAATACTGGTTATTATTGATTTCTAGAATTTTCTGAGCGCCTTGCGTGTGCTGTGACTGATCGATTCCCAGGGAGAGACCATTTCAATGTGTAATACTGCATAATCGTTGTGCATTACATATGGCCAGTGAGGTATGCGAGAACTGGTAGTAGCAACAGCAGCTTGATCTGCCGAGGGTTAGCTCAGCCTGTCCTCTAACACGGGTTGAATAACCAAGCCGATATGTTTCTGGCCAGCTGCCAGAGTTTGTAACCAGTGCTACCCCTGCACATTGTTGGAGTTTTATGTTATTTACTGTGACAAACCGTTATTAACGACAAGCTTAGCTGACGTAGAGGCCACGTTGACTGAATTGTTCATCCTCAATTCATCTATTTGTTCAAGTTTGATCAGCTTCTACTTTGTTTGTTAGCCTCGATGCAATCACGTCGTTGTTTGAGAGGTTCGATTCGTTCAGCTTACAAAACAGACAATTACTGATATTTGGGGACGTTTTCTACAGCAGAGCTCTAGTTAGTACAACTTGGGTCGTTCCAGAGTAGTCGAGATTTGATGTCATGAAATACCAGTAATAATTAGGTATAAAATACCTAAAATATTTGCCAGGTGGACACTCTTTCTTGTAAAAATTCTCCATCTGTTTTCAATAGATGCGGAAATATAAGGCAACAGTTCGATATCGATATTAAATTTGTAACTGCAAATTGAATAAATAGTTTGGAGTACGGTAAATGTCCCAATATCCACACACGTAAGATGCCAAATGTCCCAATAAATAGACGACCTAAAACTATATGTTGCGACACTTAAATTGCGTCCCAAGAGGCGAATGTACTATTTTATGATATTTCTTTCGTTTTTATTACGTACATTAGAATTTCAACTTAAAATTGAATAAAATTAGCATTGTTCAGAAACTGTGACATGGTTGGCTACTGTGACATTTATTTTATTTGATTGTGATTGATTGCATGGAGAGACAAATTATTGAATTCCAGAATTTCAAGAGAAACAATTGCTAAAGTTATATATTCGAATTTGTTTGTTGGAGGACAGATCGTATCGCATCCTTTATTTTCTGTGAAATATAATGTGTTGTTACCTGCTGTTTTAAAGCGACTCAGAGTCATTAACATTTCAGTAACAAAGTTAATGTAGGATAATAAAATTGAACGATAATTTTAAGCGAACAGATAAATTTAAATTTATAAAACAAATGTCATCGGACACTACAAAGTTTAAATGAATTTTCAATTTTTTTCTCGTTCCAACGGCGCAGTAGAGAAACCAATAATAATGGATAGGCAGGAAACAAACTTGATAAGAGACTTACTATGAAATTAGTTTATTAATTTACGTCAGCATAAATAACGTTATTGATCGAGTTATATGGAACAAAACATTATTCCTCGAATTTGAGACACTATCAATACAGAAGTAATTTGATCAGAAAGTTTGATTTTCAAGGCAATTTGAACGATGAAGTTTTACAGGCAAATGCTTCATTATCTCTATATTGGAAATGTGTTGTACATTACCTTCCTTTGAATAATCATAATGAGATGATTGAATGAGCTAATTGGATATCATAATGAGGTTGTCGAAATATTTTTATTGTCGATATTAAATTTATTATTGAAGTTGCGCTAATGCGTTTTACTTACCTACCATCAGATGCTTACTATACTTTAATATTATCACTATACTAAACAGAATTCGGAATATTTCATTATAATACAAGAATAAAATTTCAAACGTTCGATTAATAGCAAGAACTAGGGACAGTTACGTTGTAAGATATAGCAAATATGAAATTTGTCTTAAGAAGGAGCCAAGTAGCAACTCTGAGAACTGTAAACTCTACTCCTAGTACACCCTATTACATACAGAAAGTTCCTAATCAAACATATTTGAATGGATACAGTTTCGCGATGAATCCATTGACAAAAGACCGCTTCGAACTGTCAACTGAATACGAGGAACGGCCACAGCTTTGGTTTACGAGGTTTACTCCTCACCGTCGACGTGGCGTGTGGTCGCGGGAGTAATTTTCATCTGGATGAAAATGTATACGTACGAGCGCTTGCAGGAACGCTCCATTACCCGCTCCCAGCTCGCTTTTTAGTCTTGTGCCAGACATTTTCAGCGATACATTCGCCATCACGCTCCGCGGATTAAAAGAGCCGTTTTGAATTTGAAACGTCAGAACGATGCCCCAAGTTCTATCGATTTACTTTGAAACGAGGTCTCCAACGTTTCTTGCCTTTTCTTGAGAGGAACCGCGAGCCGTGCGCCATTCTAGGTATGTCAAACGAGATTTCGTGAGCTTGCAATACGAAGAACTGATATTACTCTCCTTTTTTAACTGTTATTTTCATATATATTTCTAGTATATATATTTCACATATATTTCTAGTACGATTATACTCATCTAAATATTTATTCTTCCTATCATTCTTTCAAATTTCTGAATGTTCTTCCACAACTACATATATACATATGTTATTCTCAGTATACACACGTAACAATAACATTTTGATCTGCTCGTAGAACATACATAGAACTTCTAGAACAACCACAGGTTGGTTACGAGGTTTTAGATTATCCAACACATTTACCATACGTTAAAACTTCAAGGATCACAATCGTAGTAGTTACAATGATCGGTGGTAATCACTGCGTGAAGTCGTCACGAGCTCAAAGCTCAAGAGGGTAGATTGAGGGCGAGTCAACGTGGCACCATCCCTTAATGCGAGACGCGCTGTTACCCTGCATGCCCCATTTACCCCGATTGCTATGAATACGTGTATTACACTCTGGGTATCGAAATTCCCGTTTACTGTTAACCGCCTTGCGCCAGCCATTTCACTTCGAACGACAACCCCTTACGACATAACGATCCGATGTTTTGCGAAGAAAATTCAGGGAAATTTCAATTCCTTGAAAGCGTAATAAACCTTCGTCGATGAAGGAATAATATAAGAAATGTTCCAACATATTTTCTTGACTAACGCGAGAGGAGTAGACATCAATTTCGAAATTGTCTTTGAATAGATTTATGCTAACCCAAGTTAGTAATTATTTTAAGTCGAAAACCGTCACTAGTTTTCTAATTCGAATTTTCATAATAATTTTTTATTTATATAAAGCCCATTTAATTATTATTATTCTCATCTGTTTCAGGATTTCTGCGCCGTTTGAGGTAGCCGCTGCTGGACTGGTACTTGCTGCTACGATCTCAGCTTTAGTTGGTCATTGTTATTCGGATTATAGAACTCTTATAGCATGTGGATTATTTCTTCTCAGCGGTAAGCATTTAGTTTGAGTTTCATGTGGATCTAAAGTTGATATATATTAAATAATAGAATTCGTTAATATTAATCGCGTATTCTTTCGCGGCAATCGTGGCGATAGAGACTGTAGACGCTTTCAGTGGAGCAAAAATGACAGAGATGAAACGATAAACAGGTAGAAAAAGGGGACGATTTTCCAAAGCCAAAGGACGGGAGTGTTTGCTTGCTGGTCACGTACCAAGTCCTGAGCTTTCTCTCTTTTATCTTCTGCAGTTACTGAACTGACGATGTATCAACCTCATTCTTTACCTCTGGAAAGCTAACAATGTGATTCTCAGTCTTCGGTTGAACTCTTCTAGCAGGAGTCACATGCGAGCAGTTCATAAGTCATCACGACATCCCGCACACGTAGATATAATACGTGTGTATACGTTGCTTTAAGTTGACTGAAAATCCTGCTTTTGTAAAGATGAGAACGAACCTTTCACCTTCATTCAATAATTCAACGTATCAAATCGTAATGTAACCGTGTTAATTGTAACAAAAATCATTACCATCAAGAGCGAAACTAGTTACAAAGATCTACCACTTTCGAGTCGAAAGTACCATTTTCATTTCGTACGTTCCTTTTCTCTACGATTGCCGCGTAATCACGCTGGAAGAAGGGGGGTTAGAAGCAGCAGAACCCAAAAGTTCCTCTTCGAAGGCTCGTAATTACATGTCGGTGAATAGCGGTCACTGATACGAAGGGGGAAGCAGAGAAACAGAGATAGTGAGGAGGGGTGGAAGAGGAGGTGGAGGAGGAGGGAGACAGGGAGAAGCAGGCGGTGGATTCGACGAAAAAGATGAACACCAAAGACAGCAAGGGAAGCACAGACAGAGAGAGTTGAAACTCGGCCGAAGGATCAGACTGATTTATATCGTGCTTTACCACTGGACTCTGGAGCCGATCTTTCTCGTCTCCCCGTTTTTGAGGGTGTGCGATGCTCTCACTAGCTCTGGAATCTGGATCAGGAATTTCTTTGGAATCCTCGCAGATTTGGTGCTTGAACGACGGTTCTTGCGTTGCAGAGGATTCTGATTCATATCTTTTAAAGATCATTTGGTTTTATTCTTCCATTCCACTGAGCTTATTAATACAATTTTTCTTTGACTGGAATCGCTACGGGACTAGCCATTCAGCTAGTCAAGCGTCGAATAAATGCACTATATTATTTGATATTACTATTCTCAGGATATGATTATACTAAAATATTAGCTTTTTGCAGAGGAATATCCCCAAATACTCGGCTCGAAGTCGGTTGAAATATGATTCTGTCCGCAGAGGAGTAGTGTTTCATATTAATAACAACATGTCACTTTACTTTTGTCATTATATTACTAATATTTTAGAACTATATTTATAATCAAATAAATTGCCTTTTTGATTTATTTGAAAAGAAAAAGGAACTGTAATAAATTTAATCTGAACTTGCGCTTCCAGAAACTTTCTATTGTAGACCAAACAAAAAACATCCATGAAATAATAGAATAATAATAAACAATCTATTAATAATAAATAATCTGTTATCTAAACTTCTGATGTCATTTTAATTGTGCTAACAGGGAAAAAATAAGTGGGTTAAATTGTACCACAATTTTACTCTTTTATTTTTGATTTTGCTTCTGTTTTGATACCCTAAACCGCCACTTAAATTGAAAGCCCCTTCCTGTAGCCGAACATCATGTATAAATACAGCGTTTGAAATTCAGTTTCCCGTCGATGGTAGAAATCAACAGAACCAGGTATTTCGGCGATAACCTGAAGCAGATTGTCTGTGAACGAAACGGAACAATCGGTTAAGTGGTCTGGCAGTGTCCGAGAACGCTTCACCGACCATGGCTGGACGTCCATGGTCGGCTGGAAATGCTTAGTCAGTCGACACGAGAAATTATAGGTCGGGTACAAGCCTGCAGGAAAGCTATGAATCTTCCGTGAAAGCAAATACCGCTCACGCAGACATTGTTAAACATTAAATCTCGCGAGCATGTTGTCGGAAGCTGACCAGTTGTCAATTCTGTTTTAAAATATCAGTGGCGTTACAATCCTATGAAAACCAGGAATATTCTTATCAACTTTAACAACCAGTAGTTAATATACCGTTCAAATTAAATTTTAACGAACATATTCAAATATGTATACTAATAAAGTCGATCAAACACGTTTCAATTAATTTTCTAAACTCTTCGATGCAATAATATAATTAATTTCTTCAGAAACATACTTCTGTAAGCGAACACGACGTACAAAATATTGATAAAAATTACATCGAAGTTTAGTGGTGTCTTTCAGCAGTGAATCCTTCTTCGAGATCTCATAAGAGATCGATTCAGATATTCTGTAAATATAAGAAATGGAACTGGCGAAATTAATTTCGCGTTCATAGAAAGCCTAATGGTTTTAATTAACGTGCGCATTGATGGGGAAGATGTTCTATTTCCGTGATAGTTCGCGTTGAACCCAGGGGTTTCGAGTTAAACACAAAGCTTTATTGTGCTTGCTCGTACTTGTGGGTGGTCGGGAGGTTCGTGTGCAAGTCGAGGTTAATGTACCATGAAGCGCATTATCGCCGGTGCTTACCGTGAGTGAACAGTAAAGAACGAATGCAGGAAAACCAATGGTTGCTTAGCGCATGCAAAGTGGAGAATGAAAGCTGCTTCTTTGCTGGATATCTCGTCGCGTCATAGAGTGTGACGACTATATGGGCGTTTGGGACAAAATTGATAACTTCTAAACTAATACATTTTCGACTTGAGACCTTTAACACTTTTTTTAAGAGAATACAAAAATGCATCGACCGACGATGTACGGTTCGCGGTTTCGTCTCGCGAATCTCGGGTTGTCACTCGCCAAATTAATATTGAGTAACTGTTTCAAATTACTTCGGATACTCCTCGACGATAAAGTGTAATATGACTAAAATTGAAGAGTCCGATTCGATGACTCGTTAGGTTAAAAATCGACAAGTCCGAACGATGACTTGCGATCCCCTGTCGTTACGTTAGAAATCAACTCGTCCGAATCCGACGTGTTATCTTCTGTCTTTAAATCAACTAGTCCGAATGACGACGTTTGATCTTCTGTTTCGATTTTTTCGGAGTTCGCTCTTCATCCCCTTACAACCCCCAAAACGCCCGACTCTAAGGGCGTCACCGATTTTGCACGATGAAACAAAAATCGATATTAATTGGCCTTCGACCGAAAGAAGGACGATCCTCCTTGTCACCCTGACGGGGCAAAGGAACCGCCCCCGATCTCCTCGCGATGAAGGTGGAGGAGACCTCGCCTTCATGTCGAAGGTCGCGAAGATTGGGGAGGAAGAACGAACCCCGGAATAGCGTGGCTCGAGCGGGCCCACGCGCGTATTTTCCGAATCTTTTTATGGCCGTATTGTCCCGCTAGTCAGCTCCGATCCTACAAGTCCGAAAAGGATGAGCTGGCGAAGGCACCGATTGCGGGGCAATACGGCCTTCGATGGTTATTAGGGAGGAACACTCCGCTCGAAGAAAGCACGAAATTACTTTATTCGGCCAGATGTGGATTTTTAGAAATATGAATGAATAAGCAAGTCCTTAAAGAATTCGGATTTCCACATCTGGCAGCAATAAATGCGTTTGCCTCTTCGAACGGAACATGCTCCCCCCGTTGATCAATTAAGTTGATCAATACCTTACTCGATATTCTACAATAATTCGGAACTCGAACGGTCGTTCCGTTATGCAATGTTAAACGGCGTATAATACAAAATATTATTAATATTACTTATCGCTAAAATATCGACTAATAATTGTCTTTATCCTGATGTCACATTGTGGATTGGAAGGGGTGCCAGACGTTTAACATTTCGACGGTAAATTCCGGTTGACGTCTGAACGGTGACCGTACGAATGATGCCATCTTCGCCCGGATGGACCTCGATGATTCGCCCGAGATTCCATTGCAGCGGTGGCAGATGATCGTCCTTGAGAACGACAATGGTTCCCATTTTGATTTCGTGCGAACCCTTTGTCCACTTATGTCGAACGTTTAAGTGGTTAATGTATTCCTTGTACCACCTTGACCAAAAATCTTGTTTCACCTTTTGGATGTGCTGCCAATTTGACAGCCGATTCGTCGGTGTAGATGTGAAATCAGCTTCTGGCAAGCTCGTTAATGAAGCGCCGATCAAAAAATGTCCAGGAGTCAGAGCGACTGGATCGTTTGGGTCAGATGATAAAGGAGTTAAAGGACGGGAGTTCAGGATAGCCTCGATTTCTGTCACAAAAGTAGTAAATTGTTCGTACGTGAATAATTCTTCACCGACGACCCGCTTCAGGTGATGCTTAAACGATTTCACGGCTGCTTCCCATAACCCGCCGAAATGAGGTGACAAGGCTGGCATGAAATGCCAAGAGATTTCTTTTTCATCAAGAAATCGACGCATCCCTTTGTCGTCGCGTAGGGTTTCGTGAAGCGCGGTCAATTCATTCTGAGCGCCAATAAAATTTGAGCCGTTGTCAGAGTAGACATTACGACAAATTCCTCGTCGTGCGATGAATCGTTTTAACGCGGCGAGAAAAGCTTCGGTCGTTAGATCGCTCACGACTTCTAAATGAATAGCCTTTGTAGCAAAACAAATAAATACCGCGACGTAAATCTTAATTCGCGTACGGTTTCGATAACGCTTTTCTTTTATGTAAAAAGGTCCACAATAATCGACACCGCAATTGTGGAACGGTCGAGTTTCGGTGATTCGATTAGCTGGCAGATTACCCATTACGTAATTTACCGTAGGTGGGTTGACGCGAAAACACTTGACGCAATGCCGGACGATTTTACGTGTAATGTTTTTACCATCGATAGGCCAATACTGCAGTCGTACGGTGTACAGTGTTGATGTTATGCCTGCGTGATAATTTTGTACATGTGCTCGACGAATAATTAATTCCGTGACATGATTATTTTTCGGCAATAGAATTGGATGTTTCTGAGAAAACGGTAAATTTGAATTTCGAAGTCGGCCTCCGACACGCAAAATTCCCTTATCATCTAGAAATGGATGCAACGATAAAAGCTTGCTCTTCGGATGTAATTCTGTATTGGCCTTTAAATTTTGAATGTCCGATGAAAATGTCGATGCTTGAACTGTGCGAATGATACAGTCGTTTGCATTTCGGATTTCATCGATTGTAAGAGGTCCGGTTTTCCGGTTACGAAATCTAAAACAATATGCGATTATCCGACGGAGTTTGACAATACAAGAAAACCGGTTAAAAATCTGGTCGCTAGTTTCGGTGGATGTTGCTAAGCACGTGATTTTTCGCGATTCCGGAACGTCTGACGATGACTCGAACACAGATTCTGGCCAATCCGATTCAACGCTAGTGAGCCAATTAGGTCCGCAGTACCAAAGTTTGTTGGTCAAGAATCTTGATGCCGTGATCCCTCGCGATGATAAGTCGGCCGGGTTGTCATTAGATCGAATATGTCGCCAAATTGAAACCTCCGTTTTCGTTTGGATTTCTGCAACTCGATTTGCGACAAACGTTTTCAATGTACCCGGTGGCCTTTGTAACCAATTCAACACAATAGTTGAATCTGTCCACAGACATACGCGATCGATGTTGCAATTTAACGCTTCGCGGACCGATACATACAGTGACGTTAAGAGGGTAGCGCCGCATAATTCCAATCTTGCGAGACTGACAGTCTTCAAAGGTGCGACTCGCGATTTCGCACACAGCAGACTTGATTTTATATGACCTCGCTTATCGATGGATCGAACGAAAAAGCACGCGCTATATGCGCGTTCGCTAGCGTCGCAAAATCCGTGTAACTCGACTCGGTGACCCATGCGTTGCGCAACATGACGTTCGAATGTTACGTTATTTAATCGCTGAAGTTCCTCTTCGTAAGTTGTCCATTCCGTATGGAGGTTGGTCGGTAAAGACTCGTCCCAGTCGAGTTTCAGTTGCCAAAGTCGTTGCATGAAAATTTTTGCCGTGATGGTAATCGGTCCGAGCAAACCTAGAGGGTCAAAAATCTTCGCAATTGACGACAGTACGGTACGTTTCGTGTGTTTCTTCGACGATGGGAGATTAACCGAATAATTAATCGAATCTTGGCGTGCGTTCCACGTGATTCCAAGCGTTTTGATTCCATCGATTTCCCCGAAGAACTTGGGATGTATCTGATCTTCAGACAATCCTGATAGTAGGCGTGGGTCGTTCGATACCCATTGACGAATATTAAGGCCTCCACGTTGAAGGAGATCGATTATCTCGTTTCGTAATCCTAATGCTTCATCGTAGGATGATGCGCCGGTCAGAAGATCATCCACGTATAGATCCTGCTTCAGGATACTGGCAGCCTTCGGACAGCTGTTTCTCTCATCGTCCGCGAGCTGATGTAAACATCGGATAGCGAGGAATGGAGCCGATGAAAGTCCGAAAGTGACAGTATTTAATTGATAGGTTGATATCTCGTTGCGATCGTTCCTCCACAAAATCCGTTGATAACGCCGATCTTCTGGTCGTACGATGAATTGTCGGTACATCTTCTCTATATCACCGGTTATCACGTATGCGTGTATACGAAACCGTAATAATAAAGAAAAAATATCGTCCTGGATGGTAGGACCCACGAGTTGCGTATCGTTTAATGATATTCCGGAGGTGGTTTTCGCTGAGCCGTCAAAAACTACCCGAATCTTCGTCGTTGAACTCGTGGGTTTCATGACCGCGTGGTGAGGCAGGTAGAACTCGGGTGCGTCAGGTGCGTCTACCTGGCTCATATGGCCAAGTGCAATATACTCTTGAATGACGGCTGAGTATTCTTGCATCAAATCAGGGTTGCGTAGAAACTTGCGTTCTAATGCTAAGAATCGATTCAACGCGTGCGATCGTGAATCTCCCAGATTCTCTTTATTTCCGTTGAACGGCAGTGCAACAACATAACGTCCTGTTAAGTCGCGTCGAACGTGGGTCGAAAAATGTTTTTCGCAAAGCTGTTCTTCCGTGGAGAAATGCCGCTGTCGTGGACCTTCTTCAATTTCCCAAAACTGTTTCAGGTCGAAGTTCACCGCGGTGACGAATGTCTTCCGAGTTGTCCGTGGTTGGATGGCTGGAACACTCCCCCCGATGATCCATCCCAGTTGCGTCTTTTGTAAGACGAGAACCTCGTCGCAATGTTGGTTGAGATGGATTTGCCCGATGCTTAGACAGGTCAAAGTCGGACCTGTGCCGATAAGCATGTCGATGGCTGCGGGTTTATGAAAATTCGGATCTGCCAACTTTATGTTAGCCGGGATCTGAATCGTCGTTCGATTAATTTGTACGTTTGGCAACTGACTCGAAATCCGCGGGATTACAAAAAAAGTCAGGCTGCGTTGATAATTCGATGTCCGTGACTTGATTGTTGCTTGAACGAGTTTGCTCGTGACGGTATTCAACTCGTTCAATGTTTCGATGGCCACGTTGAGCTTCTTTGTGGGAAGCCGTAATTTTGCCGCAAATTTTTCGGTGATAAAATTTGCGTTTGAGCACGTGTCCAACAGGGTCCTACCTTCGATTAACCGTTGGTCGCGATCGAAGACGGTAACGATGGCGGTAGGCATTACTCCGTGGGTCGATCCCTCGGCGCTAGACGTACTCTTGGACGCGAAAATTCGGGGACTGTTGATTGTTTGGTCTAGTCACGAGTGTTGCTGAGACGGGGATGCTGATCGCGACGCTGCATCATAATGCAATCGCGTGTTATGCATTTGGTTACAGACGCGACATTTGCCTGCTTTGCATTCCTCGGTCGTATGATCGTCCAGCAAGCAATTAAGACATAATCGAGCCTTTCGCGCTGCCTCAATACGTTTTTCGATTGGGAGGCTTACAAACATTTTACAATTAAATGTCGCATGCGGTCCATTGTTGCAGATTTTACAATTGTCTGTTGCTTGTGTTCCGAGTTTCTGCGATTGTGCAGCTCGCGTTTCTACACGTCGCAAATTTGACGGTTGTGAGTTCGCGGTGGTAACAAACGTCTGTTGGCGTTGATTTAATCGCGATGATGACGGTGGAGGATTACGCATGCGATTTGTTTTTACCGACGTTATCGGTGTTCGCTCGTGGTTCTTAAACGCGTCCGATTTAAAATTCGATGTGTGCTTCGCATACGACACAGATTCGTAATCCTTGCACTGATGCGACGTTATGTGCAAGAACTTAAAAATGTCCTCAATTTTGGGTACCTTAGTATCGGATAGCGTTCGCTCCCAGGTCTTGCGCGTTTCCTTCGACATCCGCGAAATTACGATACTCACGAGGATATCATTACCGATATCTGCCCACGAACGTCCCAAGGCTTGCAACGAACGCACGTGAAGTTGCATATAACTTGCGAGATCTCGAACCGATTCCGATGAATCGTCTGTCATCATGGGGGTATCGCGTAAGAGCGCGGCGTGACGCAGAACGAGAGCACGCTTGTTGTCGTATATCTCGACCAGATGTTTCCACGCGGCTTCGTAATTATCCTCGCTAATAGTAAATGCGCCGATAGCTATTTCGGCTCTTCCGGAAAGAGACAGTCGTAAATAATTTAGTTTTTGTATATTACTCAATCCGGGTTGCGAATGGATCATCGTATTGAACGCATCCTTAAACGTTACCCACTTTTCGATGCGGCCGTCGAACTTGGGTAAGTCGATTTTCGGTAGACGAACCGGTAAGGAAAACGATGAGCCGGACGGCGCTGGGGAATCACGTACGGATGGATATCGTTCCGGAATATTCGACGCATCTTGCAATGACCTTTGTAAAACGATCGCGGCTGCTAATGCATCATCGTATGCATTCATCACATCTTCGCGCTCGCTCTCTATTTCTTCGAAATTGTCTTCAAGCAGAACTAACTCGTCTATATTCGCATTGAACGCCGTAAACAAATTCCGTAATCGTTCGATCCGCTCTTGTAATTTTACACGTTCTTTCTCCGAATCCATGTATTTCTCGACAAAATTACTTAAGGACGTAACTTGTGCCTTGAAATACTTTCGTTTCTGTTTCAAGTCACGTATGCGTTTGGTGACTTGGTTAGCATTTGCCTCAAGGTTAGCGGTCGCCATGATTTAAGCAAAAATCGAGGTAAGGACAGAGGAAGGAATCAAAAACGAAAAGGTGTCGATCGGTACTTCGTGATTACGAGCCTACCTTGACGTAGTCTTGCCTGGTTGCACTGATGCCGAACGTTGGTGCAGACGATGACTCCAAGCGAATGGATGATTTAGCTTCCTCAATCCCAATGTCCAAAAAGTCCGGTGGGTTGAACTCGATTGTCCGAAGTTGACTTCTCGAAAGCGTCCAAGTCGACTTGACTTTCAACCCAGTGATGTCCAGACAAATGTTCAATCACCTTTACACTTTAACTCGTTCACTGTGCACATCCAGCAGGTCGGATCCGGCTCGAAGGACCATAAAATGTACGGTTCGCGGTTTCGTCTCGCGAATCTCGGGTTGTCACTCGCCAAATTAATATTGAGTAACTGTTTCAAATTACTTCGGATACTCCTCGACGATAAAGTGTAATATGACTAAAATTGAAGAGTCCGATTCGATGACTCGTTAGGTTAAAAATCGACAAGTCCGAACGATGACTTGCGATCCCCTGTCGTTACGTTAGAAATCAACTCGTCCGAATCCGACGTGTTATCTTCTGTCTTTAAATCAACTAGTCCGAATGACGACGTTTGATCTTCTGTTTCGATTTTTTCGGAGTTCGCTCTTCATCCCCTTACAACCCCCAAAACGCCCGACTCTAAGGGCGTCACCGATTTTGCACGATGAAACAAAAATCGATATTAATTGGCCTTCGACCGAAAGAAGGACGATCCTCCTTGTCACCCTGACGGGGCAAAGGAACCGCCCCCGATCTCCTCGCGATGAAGGTGGAGGAGACCTCGCCTTCATGTCGAAGGTCGCGAAGATTGGGGAGGAAGAACGAACCCCGGAATAGCGTGGCTCGAGCGGGCCCACGCGCGTATTTTCCGAATCTTTTTATGGCCGTATTGTCCCGCTAGTCAGCTCCGATCCTACAAGTCCGAAAAGGATGAGCTGGCGAAGGCACCGATTGCGGGGCAATACGGCCTTCGATGGTTATTAGGGAGGAACACTCCGCTCGAAGAAAGCACGAAATTACTTTATTCGGCCAGATGTGGATTTTTAGAAATATGAATGAATAAGCAAGTCCTTAAAGAATTCGGATTTCCACATCTGGCAGCAATAAATGCGTTTGCCTCTTCGAACGGAACAGACGAAAAAGAAAATAATTTTTCTGAAAAGAAATTAAGGTGAGCTTAATTTAACAAAACAGTTGTTGAGAGCATATGGATTTTAGGATATCCAAGAGTCTTCCTTAGCGAAATCAAGTTTATAAGTTTATGACGCGTTAGACTATTGAGAATAGTAAAACTATAAATGATATATTTGGAATATAAGGGTGGACCTTGCTAGCGTACCTCGCTAACAAGCTAAACTGGTAAAATGTATAAGAATTTCTATATTATATTACTCACAAAACTCGTGTGGAATCGTAAGCTTCTTTTGCCCCGCTATTTATTCTTTACACAAGTACTTTAGTCATTAGACTTCTAATTATATATCCCAGGAAAAAAAGCTGACATTAAATGTATGCATGTAGCTTCGCGTGTGCTCGAATCATTTAGCAGCAATTAACAAGGTAGAACGCGGACCATTTTAAAATAAATACGCTCGAGTCTTTCGCAGCAACGAGTACGTCGAACCGAATGTGTCTCTCATCAACGTCCAGACTCTTCCCAGCCTTTTGCGTTCGCAGAAATTTCAAGGGTTGAAACAGTCACCTTAACAAGACGCCTTTTCTTTTCGTTCGCCGCCCTGGGCGAACTAAACCCTCTCTCTAGCAAGCCCCCTCTCTATCTCTCTGTCTCTCGTTCCACACTCATTTCGCGACACGAAGCGCAGAAATTCCAGTCGCTTTTTCGCCGCTTCTCACGTTCTCGTATTGCTGGACCAGACGCGCAGCCAGCGACGATTTAATGACGCTTTACAGTGCACTTACAAAAAACAATAGCAACGCGAGGCACAATTCGACTGTGCTTCGTGCAGGGGGGACGAATTTAATCGAGGTCGTTAGAACTACCGTTTTCAAGCATAATGTCACACTGACTGAAGAAATCGTGACAAAACTGATGAGCTTACGGATCGTTATTTAATCATTTCTTTCTTTTTTGCGAAAACGGTTCGTGTGTATTAGGCAGAACGAATTTGTTTATCGAAACAACTTAGTAATGTTAATTATAATTGATTATTAAAATGACGATATTATCACATTTTCGTAAAACACATGATTTTTGAGGTATGTAAAAAATTATATAAAAAATACAAAATGTACAGAATCGATACTACTGTGCCTCTCAATTCAAACGAGTTGTCTGAATATAGAAAAAATTGTATGTGTGCTATTAGTTCTAGAGTTACGGTTAGAAAATATCACAGAATGTTTTTCATTGCAATTGCAACATAATACACAGTATTTATTAATATTCATCAACAATTGCATGAAATGAGCTTCCTAATAAATAGGTATTTTGCAATATTTGTTATCTACAGTTTTATAGTAATAATAGTTACCAGCTATTAGATGATGTATACTAGACGCTCCATTCCTAGTTTATACTACTGACGTTTCTCTCAACTGTATAATAGCAGCGAAGGAAAAAGGGGGTCGCGGCGACAGAACTCGAATCCGTGACAATTGTATTTGTGGACTGGCTAGCCTCACCTACCCTTACTTTGCCAAGACACTTTCCGCTTTTTCTCGGGGTTATTTACTCCTTTGAAGAAGCCTGATGGTCCAAATCCCACAATATTTGATGAGAAAATCCAATAGCGAATTTAATATATCGAGAAGAAGGAGGAGATTATCTAGAAAAAGTATTTGAGCAACCACAATTTATAATTGAAACAAAGGAACATTAATACCTGTGACAATCCATGCTTTCTAATTAACAAGCTACGACCCGACCGCAGTTGCGTAGTTCTTCATCTTCGTTTTACTTTGATGTCTACAATTACCTCTTAAATATCAGCTAACAGGTACAGTAAGCAGGTAGAAACGACCCATGAATCACAAAGAAACCGAAACCTTGATCCTTTCTTAAGTCACGCGAAGAAATTTGTGGTCACGATTTGTGGGGATCGATGCCGAATCGAAGAGAAGCGGAAAGAAGAGAAGTATGACCCCGAGTCCCCCAAGCCGTTTTGGACAGAGCACTCTAAAGCTCTTTCTACATTATTTTATTCCTCTTGCACCACCCGCCGGAGGCGTTTTTCGCTTGACTGCGCATTCCTTTTAGCGATTTCAACTATCTCTTCGCCGTGGTTGCGGCCGCGATAGGCGACATCCGCTTTCGCTTCACGTTTCTCGAGTCCTCCACACGTCCTCTTCATGTCCGTTCCCGGGCTCTTCAGAAGAAAATAGTGGAATTTTTAAGACAAATGCTCCCTTTAGTGAAAAGGGTGTTTGGAACGATTAGGCGAGTCCCTTTTGCAAAAAGGCGACGATTCTGCTTGGTAAGCTCAAGGCTTTTCAACGCAATGAGTCAGAATGCAATAATGGATTGTATTTAAATATGATTCCAAAGCCAGCTTATGTGATTTTCTTCTTTTATGGAAAAAAGACTCAGTCGGGAGTGTAGATAGTCAATCAGGTTTGAATTCGTTGAAATTCGGAGTAATATGAACTGCAGTATATTGTTACGTTATTTGTTAAATCCAATATCATTTTTTGCTAGTTAATTCAGCTCTTCAATACCACACGAATAATATTTTTAAACGTATCCTGTTATTAATATTAAAAAGCTCATCTAAATGAATCACTGAATTACGAATTTCAAATATTGAAATTCCAAACCGATACGAAGTGCTCGCAACGAAACTTTTGGAAAATTACGCAAAACGACCGAACCACTTCAATTAAAATTCTGTGCGAGAATACAATATCGGCTGGATTCATGATTATGAAAGTAATCATATTACTGAAGTGAGTCCGAAATTGCTGGAGGAGCACATTTGCTACAACCAATTGCGTTCGTTAAGTCTCGGCATTTATTAAACTGTCATTTAATCGACACAGCCAAGTTTCTATTACGAAACACCGATCTCGCAAAAAATTGGTAGATATTTCTGTCGAATTCTGTACGTCGATTCTACAATAAGAAGACTGATTTCGGTGACTTTGTCAAGAAGGCGTGTCCCTATTTTCGATGGACTTGAAATAGTTGTAGAAATGAACATTTTGAGCGAGTTACTGCTGTTCAAAGTCGGGACATATCAGAACCAAAATAACAGCGAATAAGACAGAATATAGATACCGCAGTGCACTTTTAAATATTTGAATAAATCGTTTTATTATAAAGTCAAAATCTTGGTATAATACGTACAGGAGTTTCAGTGCTATCTTTCGTCCAAAGTTGGAAGCGTGGCCCTAACACACAGCCCCACGAAAAGTAGTACTGTTTGCGGTTACTAAATGGCTACCCAGGACTTGTGGTTTTGCAACTACAGCAATCAGCGAACTTACAAGTATAATTACTGAGTTGACTTGCTGTCAACATACTTTTCAGTACAGTCACAGTAATTGTAACAAAAAATTAATATTTAATATATTTTAATACTTTAGTTACAATAAATATAATATTTAATACAAGTATATTTGAACGAAATTGCGTTTCGAGCTTCGTTTTCCAGTTATTAGTTATTAAGAAACCTAAAATAAGTGAAATGTGTCTGACTTGGGATTTATTCTACTGACTTGGATATGTCTGACCTAACTAATGTGCGCCAGCAGTAGAATAATTCCAAATGCAGTTTCATCGTTAATTTAAATCCTGTTTTGAAATGGATTGTACACAGTTTTCATACAAAAATGGAAAATACATGTATATAAAAAGAGAAAGAATGGCAGCATAGAAAGAGAAAGGGTTAAAAATTCAGTGGGTGCAAATAATACAAAACAAACCAATTTTTAAACGAGTGGATTGTCTCTTTTCTTATTTCTATTATAGGTAATATTCCTAACTAGTTTATTTTGAATTCATTAGTTTACACATTTCGATAACTCAGGCTTCACAGTACCTAAAAACTAATACTTCCCTAGTGCTTACGTCTATCTTCCATGTTTCGATCTCTGGCTAGAAAAGCTCAAACAGAGACTTCCAATACTTATAAGCAAGAAGATGAGACAAGAACGACGAATCTAGCCCTTCTCTTAATTTATCAGACTGTTGATTTTCCTTCTGTTTTCTGTTCTACCATCCTGCGCAAAAAGAAAATAGGCTCTCAAGAGCGACCTAAATATATGTGTTTACTATACTAACAATACTGCCTCCATAAGCAGAACGAATGACCTGAACCTAGCATATGGAATACCCTCATTTTCAAGACACGTTTCAAAAGTTTCCACGGAAGTTTCGCCTCTGTAGCAATCCTGTGTAGTACTAACGATGAACTCCCTCCCAGTCAGGGTCACTGAATGGAGGTACATCGTTCTGAATCCGCATACCATCGACCACCTCTTTTCCCACTGATTCCCTTTCTGATCGAAGCCGATCAAAGATGGTACACATCGCTTAGATTGAATCGCTTAATAAGGGAAACCGTGTGGACCAGCACTGTGCAGCGGTTCATTCACCAGCTTCTCCTCTGTCAACCTTTCCTTTGATCCATACATACTATGCATTAGCAATTGGAATGAATACGAGTTTCATTGGTTGTAGTAGAATCTCTTCCTGTTAGCTGCTTGGCCTGACATAGAATACGCGTTAACGTGACATCGTGATGACTATAGAATTACTACCACGCATTATTTTCTATTTTTATTTTCATGTTTTTAATTTTCTGTATTCTTGCTCCTTTTTTTCCTTTCTTGACTTTCAGTTTGCTGACTTTTTCTTTTCTGGATTTTCAATTTTCGCTTATTCTTTCTTCAGTTATTCTCAAGAGTTCAGACAACCCTGGTCAAACATATTTGGTGACCAGACACCTATCAACTCAGCAAACTTCTTCATTTTGATATTAGGACACCAAAGTAGAAATTCATTAACAATTCATACGTAAAATAATACAGATAAGACCACGCAGACTGTGCGAGGTATAGTATAACGTAGACGAGCTCTAATCGTAAGAAAGTAGAGTGTAATGTCACGTTTAGCGACCCTCGTTATAGTCAAGGGGGTCCAGACTCGCCTACGGCATCTTTTAGGATTCCATACAAAGGGTGCAATGTAAAGCTTTGAAAATGTATTCCTTAGTGTACTTCAGATTCAGTACTTGAACCCATAGGAATTCGACGTGAGCTTACTTGCTTCATACAACCCTGATGGAGGTTGCAAACCCTTAGCATATTGTAAATTCATCACGCCCTTGGTCCAGAGTGTGAACCTTTACTCTTATTTTTAAGTGAATGAATTCTTTCACTACTCTTCCTTCTTTCTGAGAATACCAATTCTATATTTTAAATCCTAATTAAGACCTTAACTTGAATTTTTATACAACATAGGTCGTTTTTGTCTTACAGCCACATATATGAAGTACAAAGCATTATTTTTTAAACTTGAATCTGTCGTTCTCGAGGAACAGACGACATCTAAACGGAAAATTTGGTGTCAGGGGTCGACATAACTCTGTCAATTTGCTTTATTTCTATTTAAATGAATAGAGTTTAGTAAATTGCGCGACAGTCATTTGAATTCACATTGAATGAAGGAACCTAACCAGGAGAAGCTATAAACCACTGTTGATTTGATATTCGAGCGTGTTAAGAGAAAATAAATTGCGTCGAATGCACGACAAATGGATATTTCGGTTACGAAATCAAGGGGTATAGAATGGAGCGTAGGCCGGCGTGTAATGAAATATCGAAACCTTCGTCAAATATTGACGCGGCCGAAATAAAGTTTGCAATTCACTTGTTCGACAGGATTCATTGTGACGGCTCTAGAAACCGAGAAACGCGGCCAGCGCCAATTTCAATTGAATCGTACGCCCTTGTTCGACAGAGGTTGGAAAAAAGGAAAGAATTGTTTTATGCTATTCAACATTGTTCTACCAAAATTCGATTAATTTTGTTCGGCTTCGACCATTTCGAAATGATTTCGGGATTGTTTTGCATTGAATAAGCTGGTTTTAAATCTGTTAAAGAATTTCGTGCAACTAGAATCTATCCGCTCCCATTTAATTCTGAGTTAATTAAACAATGAATGTTAATGTTTGCGAGTTCGGTTAAGAATTTAAACTAACGCAGAGAGATAAGAAATCAATTCGCATATTCCGATTCTTCATTTTCGCTCATCGACTTTAATTTAAACATTGAATGTTTGTCGAACCCTGGGTTTCAAGTAAAAACTAATTAGTACGCTCACCATCTGTCATGATAATTACGCCAATCAGACTGTCCATGCCGAAAGCAATTTCGCTTCGAATCCTTTCCCCTGTAAAAAAGAGAGTTTCTACTGTGGAAATGATATTTTAACTTTAAATCGATTTTACTAAAAATGTATGCAACTACGTATCGTTACTGTGACAAACGGAGAAAGAAAAATTGTGGAATTCTAAAGATGTAACACCAATAAAATATTACACGACCAGCTTTTCAAGATGCAAAAATTATAAGTTTGATCAAATATACATATCATTATTTCAACTTCAACCCGCTGTATCTCGTTCAAAACAGAAACGCGGCAAGTTCGCGAAGTTAATTATTAACTTCGTGTATTGACTTCACCAATTTCTGTCATATTGCCGCAAGAAAATTTCATCCACAGCAAGCAGATCCGTCCGATAATTTCTCGGTGTTAATTATTAGCATTCATTAGCGATTGTGTTTCAGTTTGTCCTGCAGATATATTAAATTTGCACTTCTTTCACACAATTACATATTAATATTGAAACTTCAGTGTAATCGGCTACAGAATTTTCATAAATCAATATGCACTTTTAATTAAACTAAAAACAGTTCTCGTCGTTCTATTTTTTCGAGTACTGGAAATCCATTACCACAGCTGTAGGTTCAAATTCAACTGATTCGCCATTTCCATTCGTTTTCTACTTTAGCCTTAGATTCTAGTTTGGTTCCTAATTGAATCGCATTGAATGCAAATTGTATTTTGATTGCTTTTCTCTTATTGACGAATATGACATCGTGACATTTTTCTGTGATTTCTTTCACGCAAATTAGCGTAGCAACATTCACTAGAAAATTATTCATCTTAATTATTAACCACGACTATTACAGATGGGAATAATGTGACTGTTAGAATTCTCTCATCTGATCTCTAAAAATCCTTTAAACAACGTCTTACAACAGCATTGGAACAATTAATATAAGAAATATACTAGGTGATTCTACAGAAATATTGAATTATTTGGCAGTTACTTTGCCCACACGTTTCTTCACTTAATTTTTTAAACGTAATAGGTAGTAACGGGCTTAAGAATCAGAAACTCTGTGTTAAGTAATGTTCTTTCCAATAAATCACTCGCAATCTCTATCAAATAGTGTCTCCAAAAGTTATTAATATTAGGACTCCTAACTTGAACACAAATTCAAATCGTTAATTTCGATTAGCCCACTGCTAACAGTAACGTAGTGAATCGATTCTATTCAGCGATGATAAATATCGAAGACATTAGGATGTAAGCCAAGCCATAATTTCATTTGCGTTCCAGGACTATCGTTGGGCGGTGGCTTGATAGTACTGGCATCAGCGTTATCAGATGCGTCGCTGGAGCTACCAGGAAAATATAGCTTGCCTTCTACGTCAAGTATGCAAGTTGAAGAGAACGGTCTTCCGCAATATCAATACGGCTGGTGTCTTCAACTTTCTGGGCTGGCTTTAATTTTGGCCGAAGTGGCAGCAGTTTTAACAATGTCTGGATACATGGCCCGTTTCTCCACTGTTGAAGAAATGGTAGGTACTATCAGAAATTTCAATCTGTATGATGAAGTAAATTTCACTGTATCTAATCAACCGAACTTGATTACTCCCTAAACTTTAGTACACCCTGAAGTAGTGAATATATGGAAATTCTAACCCAAGTGTGCCTGAGGGGGCGAAGGGTGCTAACGTCGAACCACAGTGAGCCACATTGAACCACAGTCGTATCAGAATTAACCTTAGGACGACACCCTTCTATTTTTCAGTGTAAGTAACACTGTGGTGTTGCAGACGACCCAAAAAGAAATTTTAATATTTAAAATAATATTCAATATTTTTGAATAATTTTTGTTCAACCTTTATACGGGCATCTTAAGAGAAAATAGTTGCACAGCCTGATTTTTTTTTACAGAGAAGTAATACAATTTTTAAGTTACTTCGAGTTGTATACTTAATATATCTTCAAGTTTAAAATTTTGTGAGGTCGCTGGTGACCCAGACTGTCGTTTTAGGATTAAATCATATCCAACCACAATTGAACCACAAGTCTGAGACTAGATGTGATTCAACTGCGGTATCATGTGGTTCAATGTGGTTCAATTTCAGCTCCTCTCACTCTCGATATCTTCTCGGTTAGAACCTCCATACATTCACTATTTACTAATCTTATAATTTTGTAATACAATGAGATACTTAACATTATTGCTCTGTTCTAGGTCAGAGTTATGGTACCTGGTGCTGAGAGGAAGTTAAGAGAACAAAGGGGTTTGAGTTCAGAGTACCTCGTGCGGAGTCATCAAAAGTCCCCTGGACCACCAGCTCGAGGTTTTGGACCACCAATAAAACGTAATTTTCTTAATGTTGTGTTATCGCATTAATTTTGTTGTATTACCAGACGATGAGTAATATACCATTCCACGTTTCAGCATCCCAAAGAGTGGCTGAGGAAGGCACTTCACTGTTATGCAAGTCTGCGCCAGATATTTGTGCATCCAACCCTCAAGCCATCAGTTACGTGGAGAAAACAGATCTCTCTCACGTTCTACCAGCGTATCCAGACACTAAGAGCGCAGATCAGCGATATACATTTAGTGACAAGTCAGACGCTAGTGTTATCGATTCAAGATTAAGTGGTTTCGCCGATAAGGAAGGTTTAATAGACTCGAGAATTCTATCCGATTCTCGCCAGAACATGATCGCTTTCACTGAAACCAAAGAGCTTACGGTTGCTCAGGAATCACGCTACACAGACTTTTCTCCGAGGGCTACGGAGCAAAATATGGTGGACTCGGGATTCAGTGGCTTCACAGAGAAAGAGGGACTCGACACGAGGCTGGCTGGGTACGGTGAAAAAACCGAATCATTACTGGACGCTTCTTTCGGATACGACACATGCTACAACAGCTTGGCAGGTCAGACGGTGCCTATCACCTTGAAGAACCAGAACACGTCAGTGTCAGCGATTCAACCTCAGTACATTTATCAGAACTTTGGAACGATACATTCGGGGATCTTGAGGGTTTCAGAGCCAGGAACGAGTTCAAGCTCGAACTCGAGTCAAAGGAGCATGACACTGCAGAATCCAAAACGGAAATCCCAAATTGCTCAGAACACTTTCAGCACGATGGAATGTGAGAAAAGGAAACGTGGACCCGGCTTACCAGGTAAAACAGCATTCTACACAGGCAGCGCAGTATGACCACCACCACCTCCTCCGACGCCAAGGTAACTGGAAGAGGAGGAAACGCCGCTCTAATCGTGAAAGATATGGGCAAGTGGCGTGCAACTTGTTACGTCGGAGGAATATGCGGTTAATATCATTACTATTACAAAAGGAACGTACTTTTTAATAAGTTACGACATTAATAATCAATTCGAAGTGTTATCGAAGTCAGGAGTGACAAACTTTATTTTCGACTGAGGGGACATCTATCTGTTTTTAAACATATAGATCCTTGTGATTTTCTTGTCCAGAAGTATATAGAGAATTATCATTCCCTATGTGGGTAAGGCGTAAACTCATCAGAGGACAATCTTCTTTAATGTATTTAAAAAGGAACTTGTACATAAATTGTTATCGTCAAAATAAGAAACTGAAACTATAGTATATAAGAGACTGGCCCGAAACGAATTTTTAACGTTTCATACTACTTCAAGAGATTCAATTATGAAAACCAACATGTTAATCAATAAAAGGACAGTGGAATTTATTGTAGCGTACATAGCGTAGGTATTTCATTAAGTGATATAGATAATGTATGTTGAATAATATAGAATCGATTTTACAAGCAATTTACAAATTTTACTCGTCAAGTCATGATTTCGTTGCCTGTACAACGATTAATTAACTTTTTTATATTCGTACTGAATTTGCACAGTTCGACTTAGAGATCCAGAATCACAGATGACTTATAGAATAGACTTTAACAGACGTTAATATTAAGTTCGCCAACCTTGGACATATCAGAGATGAATACGTCTTTAAAAGAACCATTAAATCGTTGCATCTTTAATTACCGTTTTCATTTGAATAGTGTTAGTTTATTACCATAGATTCTAAGGATTGAGAATATTTTACAGTCTCATAGAAAAAAGAAAAAGTTTAAAAAAGAGGTTCCACTCATTATGAATTGAAATGTATGTTGTTGTGTATGCAACTTTGTAATTTTCGTATATTAACGTATAAAAATCGTAGGTGAGTGTAATAAATCTTTGTTTCTTTAACGACATTGATTCCTCCCTTATTCCTTGCAGTAATAAAAGTTTTAAAAATAATAATCCAATTGCATTCAATAATGAAACAAGTGTACTTAAATTGCTCATTGAAATTTTGTTAAAATTGTCGGGAAAATGATATTTTATTTTTCAATCAAATTCTACAAAAGTATTAGGAGAACATTATGCCAACAATTTGTCATTGTAAGTCCACCTTTAGGTTTAATTAAAGTCACCTTTAGTGACACGTTTGCCAAATATTGGATCTTCTAGTGTTTCCTTTCCGAGTTTGCATCAAATGCGAAAATTTAAGTTATTAAATGTATATTAAATATATTATTGAACAGAAGATTCCCTTTTATCACTTTTACAGGTTGACCTCTTTCACATGTTTCATTTTTTAACCCCTTCTCGTACAATTTTCTTTCGTAATGTTATCACCATTGTTGTCGATCTGAAACGTGTGACTATCCCAAACTGCCAGCAACAGAGCTCTCATTAAAACCCTCACGCGGTGGTGAGTGATTGGTTACTTACTAAAAATCCTCACCACGCGTTACCGCGTAATCGGCAGCGAAAATACTATAAAAAGTACAGGAGTCAGACTCGTCAAAGTATAGCAAGGGATTACGTTACGTCCGTTTTAGGTATCGTCTAGTGCTAGGGGAATTCCCTCTGACAGAGACTCTCTGATTTAAAGATCTGCATTGGTGAACCCATTTTTGAACATTCAATCCGTCCACTGTATCAACTGAAGAATCTGATTCGTAAAATTTCTATCTTTTGGCTTTCTTAATTTTAAATTGACAAAGTTTGGCAAAAGATGAAGTGACATTTTCTTACCTTTTCTTATTTACCCGAACTCGGGATAGTGCTTTTCTAATACTCACCTTTACTTTGAGCAAAAAATTAAGACGACATTTTCCCGCCAATATTAACAATGTTCAGGATAATAATGGACATTACGATCTATTCAAAATTAATTTGAGTGTGTGTAAGTTTGTTTGCAAGCGTTCTCAAATATTTCCTATATGTTATTAGTTTGTAAGTGTTGTGACGTTGCGTTTACATGTGTTTCAAGATTGCTAGTATAATACATATTCATGTATTTGGTCTTGAATAGATGAAGCCATCATTTTAAATTAATAAATAGGTAATTTCTTGATATTAAAGTATGTCATCTAAGTTAAAAATGTAAGTTTAAGCTATAACATGTCTCACAATCAGTTCAATAAGTAAAAGGAACGTTTATGTTTAGAATGTATCAAAAAAATAAATAGTTTTTGTTCAATTAATTTATTTTCCAAGCTTCGAACAATAACTAAACTTAAACCAACTGTAATATAAAAAGGTAATATAAAAAGACAAAAAAAACTGTTGCTGATTTAAGAATTTCTTATTCATGAAACGTACATCTGACTGTGTGCTTTATGTTGGGGTTTTGCTTGAAAAACAACATAAATCAACTATTCGATCGATCTTACTTTTTTTTACTGTTTCTTATTAAAAAAATTCAACACTTGTGATTCTGTGATAGATATATTCCTTTTCCTGTTTCAACTTATTACATATCTTAAACTACATAGAGAAACATTTTGTACTTATAATAATGTTACATGGTAAACGCACTAAAATACTAAAAACCAGATCCTTAGGTGTGTACTTTTGAATTAAAAATATCTTACCTTTTTTTTCGTAATAGCTGCGATTTTGAAGTCATAGAGCAGATTCGTGTGTCTATTTAAACGTTCTTTTATTTTATTTTGAGAAAATGTCCTATTGATCCAATTCATTAAAGTTCTTACAATTTCGTCTGTTATCGATGCTTTCGTCGACAGAATCCAGTTTAAACGAAGCAAGAAAAGCTGCAGAAATAATAGATATTTTTCAAATAATGTATATTCGCGAAGACGTCAATCGTAGCATCGGTAGGAATAGAATCGATAAGTATATTCTCAGCTACGTTATGTGAGTGTATAAATAGAGTTTCTAATATGCTCCAGAGACTCCACTAATATCGAATATCATGTACATTTCGAAAAGAACCTATAAACCATGGATACGTGCTATAACATAGTGCCACGCTTCAAATGACAAAGTGTTTCTAGCAAATGTCATGACTCTACTAGACAATCCCAGTGCAAATTTGATTTTTTCACTGTCTTGGATAAGATAATTGATTCAAATCAATTTTCTACCGCAAAATATTTTAAACCTGACACTGTGCGATCAGTAGTGTATACTTGCTAAAAAATATGCTTGTATGGATTGCCAATCAGCACTGGATACTTCATACAAAAAATTCAGGCTTTTTATTCCAAGAATACAGAAACAATTCGGTTGATTTAACAATTTCAGTTGATTTACATAAAAATTCTAGAACGCAAGCTTTTTTTTCTTGAATTCTATTTCTGTCAATACTTTCATACAGTAGATATGTAATTCGACCCCAGCAAGGAAACCATGTATAACTAAACCTAAGTAAAATATATTTTTAAAATAATTTAAGGCAAATTAAATCTTATTTTAAAATCTGGTTCAATACAATTGAAATAAAAGTACAATTTTATGAAATATATAGTAAATGAAATGTCTAAAAGATAGGAATACTGTTTTTTTAATACAAATGTAAATATAAACATATTTAGACTTAAATTTACACTATTTGAATGAAAAGTATTTAATACATGTAGGTACTTAGATTTGATTGTAATGAACCAAAATAATATTATTCAATTATTGATTAAAATTTTAAAAAAGACCACTGTCTGAGGTCGATACGTTACATGTGAAATTGTTGCCAATAGTAGATTGATGATAAAATTTTGATTATCACTAAAGAATTTCTGGTTTTAAGATTATTTCCATTTTTGTCTCACTAAAACTATAATCATTTAAAATAATCTTCGGTTTTACCCTTTCTTTGCCTATTACAATTACATATCGACTTATAATGAGCACGGCCAAAGAATTCCTTGCGTTTCTCATCCAAATATTATTCTATACTTCAAAATCGCCATTCTGTTTAACCTCAATAATATCGTGAGAAATAATACGTACACTCCGTAAGACAATTACACCCGACGGTACTAAAATTTGGAATAGAACGAAAGCATCACACCTTCGAGTCGTATCTTTCCTTTCGTGCTCGGCTAGATTTCGAAGGATGACAACGAGGTAAGATTAGGATTGCTCCAGGCATCTTTTCGTTAGAACTGTTGGCGAGACGAACGCAAGGGGAACGTAATTTCGACAGAGAACAATCGTCAATAGTCTTATCAACAGCCCCTGCAATTTATAATCGATAAATCTTTCTGAAACACCCTGTAGCCAGAATTTGTAAGCTATACGATCATGTACTTGTTAAACGTTCTGTACACTGTGCTCTGCGTTTAAATGGGAAAACAATTTACTCGTACGTGCACACGCTACGTTTTGCATCTCGCGTTACTTTCGTGTTGTTAGGAAAACGAGGCAAATAGTTTTCCACGGCGTTGCACAGCTGTCGTGTTTCCTCGTTTTCTCTTTTCTCACGGTTCGTTACGTTGAAACACGCCTCGAGCGATCCAATCCTGGAACGGTACGTTCTGTACCAATATAATTATATATAAAACATGAACGTGATTACCTGATTCGAATTACGAAGAACGAACATGACACGCATCGTCGCTGATTTATAATTTAATCGTATCATTTATGACCAGTCCGGCGAATTCGTTTTCACCTCCTTATTCGGGAATCTTCTAAATGATGACAACACGATCGCGATTTAAAAGACGCGCCCGACGTCCATGTCGCCGCTATGGGACGCGTCGCTGTCATATAACACATTTGCCGCGACAATTTCAACGAGTTACAACCGAATGACAATATTTACTTTATATATTCTGCGGTTACGTCGCACGGTTCCCGATAAAATCGAATTTCAGTTTAAAACACGAGGGGAGGGAAGGATTCATTCAGCGCGTCACCTCATTAGTCACGATAAGAATACGTATATACAATTAATCAGTGTAATTGGTTTTCTTCTTTCTTTATGTCAGTCGTTATTGAGCAGGACGTTATACTGATCCAACAATTGCGCTATACGAACGAATCTGAGAATGAGCAAAATCAAAGGCGTGCGTATACAGCGGTTAAAAGTGATGGTGGTGTTTGGCGCAACACGTTCGACAGTTGCGGCGTTATCCATATCTAATGTCGTTTCCTTCGCTTTCTTGTTGCGTTTTCCATCTCCCTTCTATTGCATGGTTTTGCTATCGGAAACATTAAACCTACCGACGAATCGTTAATGGCTTAACAACGAAAGATAGAATACAATATGGAAAGATTCGTTCGAACGAACCCTTCGTCAAATGAAAATCTGTTACGCTTATAGACCTTCGTGAGAAACTTCGTTTGTGCCTACAGGAACGAAAGAAACGAACGATAGATCCACGTTGGATCTACATTTTCGAAGACGTAAACCCGCTCGATGGAAGATTTCTCGACATGTCGACTTGGCGGGCTTGCAAATGATTCTGATACGTAATCAAACGAAGCACGTATGGAAAAACTAAAATTCTTCCATCTCTTCTAATCTCTCTTTTTTTCATCTTATTTGTTACAGTACACATTTTTCGCTTTTTTTTTTTGTTCTTTTTTCCCCTCAACAGTATCGACAGACACATGCAATACATTTGCTTCAGAAATAAAGTTGGCTACGCATTCGCTTCGGTGAATCGTTCTCGCTCGATTCACCTGTTCAGCCCGTTTCTTCCTTTCTTTTTTTTTTTTTTCTTTCGACTTATATATTTCACATTGAACAATATCCTCAGTCTCGACTGGTCAATGAGCAATATAAGAGACCCCGCGGGATCTCGAAGAGTCCAAGGGAGAGTAACATGAATGTTCTTGGCTCGTGTGGTAACTACCGCTCAATAATTAGTATCTACATGTATCTTTTTCTGGTAATGTGATTCGTAATATCGGCTAATCGTCACCCTCGTTACTTACGATATCCGTTAGACTTCTCTTTCTTTGTTTTTTCCTTTTTTTTTTTTTTTTGTTTGTTAATTTCAAGTTAATGTTAACTTTTGAATCAAAAAGTGATTTAACATTAACTTGCTATCCCGTAGACTGAGGATTTTATACACAGGAATCATTGTTACATTAAAGATTTACTTGTCAGTTATATTAAGTATATTACTTATAAATTTATTCGCATGTTGTAGTTCGTTAACAGGCCGTGGCTATACAGGGCCCACACTAAATTGATTTTCATCCTGTGGCACGCGGTCATCCAAGTATGTTACAGGTGTATATTAATATGTGTATACGTGTGTGAGTGTATGTGCTCGCATATAAGAGTTTGACTCTTACACCATTTTCATCGTTACGTTTTTTTGTTTTTTTTTTTTTGAAAAATTTTCTTTTCATTTTTATTATATATTCGTTACCTACTCCCTACCGTACCGAGCGTTGTTATTTCGTTGCGCCTTCTTGGTCTTTTGTAAATCATCGAACTTCAGGCACGGATTAATGAAAAGTCTTCCGTCAAAGTACACTTTGTTCTCGTTTTACCCTTAAACAAATGCGTACAGCATTTCGAAGGAACGTGTCTCCTGCATCGTAACGGGAGACATACATCTCGTACCCTTTTCGACCATCGACGACCTAATTAATACGCATCATACAAAAAATGATTGACACAGGAAACACGGTTCGCCAAATTGCGAGACGACCGATAAAGACCTTCGAAGTTAGACTTGAATCGAAACGACATTCGATCGCGCGTATTCCCTCTCACAGCGTTGATTTATATTGACAATAGATCTTATCAAAACCGTTGAACACGTCGTTTTACTTCTTCATATCCATGTTATCTTCGCCTTGCAAAAGATAGGTCATCCAATAACCACAATTAAATAGTATAAACGTGAGAGGGAAGGCGATACGCGAGACGAAGTCGATCCTCGCGCTGCCCTTTGCTCGACAGGTGAACCATTTACGCGGTAGAAGGCCCCAACAGCATTTCTCGGTACGCGGGAACGGTAATCGTTGAAAATGGCGAATGTCTTGTAGAGGGATCGTTGGTACCGTCGTTGCGGATGGTGACGGTGTCGCTCTGCGAGATGTCGTGGGTGATGGAGACGGTGAGGGTGAGGGCGATGGTATTGGTCTCGTAGAGCTTTTGCAGATGGGCCGCGGGTTTCTGCGCGAACACCGGCCGCTACCTCCAACGTTATGGAGAGATGAGAACGACGCCGATCGTAGTTGGCTGGGGTAAATGTAGTATCGCTGCTGCTGCTGTTGTTGCTGCTGCTGCTGCTGCTGCTGCTGCTGTTGCTGGTGCGGCGGCGGCGGCGGCGGTGGCGGCGGCGACGGCGACGACGACGGCGACGGCGACGGCTGCTGCTTCTGCTGATGATGTCGAGGACGTGAACGATGAGGTCTGGTTATGTAATACTGGGAATGGCCGCGAGCCTCGTTCCTTGATCCGAGCGCTTCCTCGTCGATGTTTACTCGTCCTCCTCCTCCTGTCGAAACAGGTACGTGGACCAGTACGCGAGATTGAATATTGCGAACACGATTGGGAAAAAAATCCTTGAGATGACGTCGATGCGCTTGGACCTCGTCGGGAACTTGGACAGCCACGACCTGCAGCAGTTTTTTTTTCGCGGTTGCATATGTATTTCGCAGTGCTGCATCCTATCCATCGACATGGTATCCTCCGGCTGTCGGACCAGAGGTTTCTGGAAATAGTTGGAAAAGAAGAAACCGATACAACTCGAGTGAAAAGAGACTGCGATTTGGGCTTTCTTTCTATGAGCTAGGGTAATTGTCAACGGTTCGGATTACGTTATTATTTGATACGTGTTGAAGATAGTTAGCGTGTTTACGATAAGTAGAGAGAGGAAAGAAATGCTAAGGGAATTCAGCGGAAGTATACGTATGTAAATTTTCGAGGTTTTCTAGAGGAATTAAATCGAAATACAACAGCATAGTAGGTATTGTTGGCATGTAAAGCTGATTGTGCTGCAATTTATGGTAAAAGTAGAAAATCCATTGGGTGATCTTGGGTGTTGAATTTGCACGTACATGCATTGCGTTTTGATTTTATTTATGTACAGAGTGTTCCACGAGGATACATCAAGAGGGCATAATAATTGGACCCTGGTCTGCGTTGATTTGTTAACCCACAAGTAACTAGTTTTGAGCAATCGGCCGTTTTACATTTTCTTTGCATACTTTGTAATATTATTCATTAAAGTAGTCGTTTAAATATAAGAATAGTGGTTTGCAGAACGGGATCCAATCGTGAGAGCAATTTTAAATAAACTTGAATGGAGTTGTTTTCTTATATTTAATTACAAATATCATGCAGTGTGACATAGTAACGATGCTTAAATTAACTACACGCACATCCAGCTTTGATCAACGATAATTGAAAACGTTAATTCCATGATGATGTTAAAAACTTATTTCAGATGTATAAAAGTTTAATGAGTTTTAACTAGTCACTTTACACGACTACTAAGCAAACGAAGATTTCATTCAGTTATGCTTTTTGCAAACAACTCAAATGTTATAACCATGTTTTAGAAATCTCACGTTTTTACAAATGCATTTAGAAGTACCAATAAAATAGAAATCCGAAATTACCAACGACTCTCAACACCTACGTAATATAGAATGCATTCGTTATAAAAACAACTTATTGAAACACGCCAGAGATTTTCATTAGGTACTATTATACTGCATACATAATAAATCCATAGATTTGTTTATTAATTACTGAATACCGAAAAATGTGTAAATTAAATATAAAGTACTGAGTTTGAAAAGGATTATTTACCTGTAGAGAATGTTGAAGTGGTCCATCATATCCGTTCTAGCAGTTTATAATAATAAAAGTAAAATAATAGAATGAATGTACGTCATGTTATTCAAAAATTTGCAATGATATATGTCAGGCAACTATTTATATATGTTTAGCGCGAGCTATTGTACTATCACTAATAAAGTATAGATTATGTACTAAATAAATAAAAAGAAGCTTGTAACTGAAACGCTCGATCTGTCGTAATCTCATTTGATAGTCATGTACAACAAAAAGAATGAAAAATGATGCTTTTATCACTGACCAAAGATGAATATTGCCAGAAGACATTTAACATTTAAGCGGCTACAATATCGTGGGATACTGACCATAGCGAAATTTGACGTAGCGTCTGCCTCGGCAGGATCAGAGGATAGATCGATCGATGATGATGGTTCCGTTTCAGACGGTGGAAACTTTTTTTCTATATTATCGCTGTGCATGTCGCTTCGCGATGCATAATTTACTAGAGCGAATTCGAGAAGAGCGCCGAACACGAACGTCAAGCATACGCCTGTCCAAATATCAATAGCCTTTGTATAAGAGACTGGTGGCAGTGAGGCGTTTATTCCCGACGTTTGCGTAGCCATCGTCAATAGAGTTGTCACACCTATTTTCAAAGATAATTCGTATAAAGTTATTATGCTAAAACGTGTACAGAATGCACTAGAACCGATAGTACTGCTGGAAACCTCGCTCAGAAATGTACATTGTACACTAAATTCGCATGAAATGTGTCTGACTTAGGAGTTATTCTACTACTAGCGAATCAGATCAGACACAGCGCAATCAGTAGAATAAGCTCTGAGTTAAACACATGTCACGTATACTTTAGACGTTCTCTCAATAATTAATTGTTATAACAATTATTTTAGCATGAGGAATCACCCATTAAGAGTACGAACATATCAACTAAAGTAAGATAAAGATAAACAAGATAAGAGGAACGCTTTTACTCACAATTGAAAGTAGGTAGAGCCAATAGACAGACCAAGAGTTCCTCTTACATTGCATTATTCTATAATTTCTATTCATTTTCTCAGTTAGAATTACAATTTTCCTGTTTGCACTACTAGTTCTGGAGCATTCTCTACACGAGGATAATTCATTGTCCGATATAATCTCAACAAGTTCAAATTTAGTTATACGTGAATGTATTTTTCAAGGCATAAAATCCTCATTGGTTTTCTTTAAAATCATTCTAACGTACCTAATGACACACGAGCTGGCACAGCACTCTGATCAAGCCAGAAGGATACCCAAGACACAATGACAAGCATGCAGCACGGAATGTAAATTTGAATAAGGTAGTAACTGAATTCTCGCTTGAACAGCAAATCTACTTTCAAACAGCTGTATTCTCCTGCAAATTGATTAGATCTCTTATTATCATCAATTATTTGGGAAACATTCACGTACATAGTCACAGGATGTACTGACCAGTATTAGTTTTGCTATTGCAATAATCAGTAAGAAACTTCTCCAATGTGAACCGAGGTAGGTGTAAATTTTTCACAACTTGAACAGGATCTCCTTCTTTCCAAAGAAAAACCAAGTCATCGGTTGTCCAACCATCTGAAAACATTCAGTCATAAAATTATCCAACTTTCACTTCACATCATTCGCGAATACGACACGTAAGTGTCATACTTACAACTTGCCATACGTAATGAGCAAGTTTGACGATCTAAGGGGTACAACTTCAAATTCATTGGACACGATAATGTCAGGGATATCCTAGAATGTGTAATAAAATTGTATTTATATTTCCATGAATATAAGAAAATTACCAATTCTTAATGAACTTAAGTAGAAGTTCTAAAGAATTTAAGTAGTTTTCATTACTTCCAAATTGGTATTTCTCATAGCAAATATGCATAATTTACCGTATACTGTATAGAACGGAACCTTTGGGGAAAATACGAATGTACACATTGGGCATAATAATATTGTGAAAATGTCCTTCTTTCTCATTTGCAAAGAACAGATCTGGCATCCAAACACGACTTGCATCCGTTAATGTTAAATATTTTAGACGACCTGTAACGCAAAATAAGAAACAGTTGCGAATTTTGTTAAAAATTGATGTAAGTCAGGTGGAAGAGCTAATGCAAGATTTATTTACCTTCAAAATCGTCAAATTTTAATCGTTCATCCAGCCATTGTTCCCGGAATGTTAACTGTACAGAGTATTCCTGTAGGCGAAAAAAAAAGGAAATTTAGTCAAGGATATTTATAGGATGTTAAATAGCAGATACTTTATGCTTAGGATGATTATTCAGAATTTCTATGAAAGTGAATGGATATCATGGAACTTTGGAAATTGATTTGGTATAAAGAGGTATTTGCAAGAATATCAGATTAGCTATTTAAAAGTAGAGTTATTTAGAAAAATTGTTACATTATAGAGTTGTAAGCTACATTTTATTATATTGAATTTATAAAATATTCTAATTATTTTTTTATGGAATAGTTTACGAAATTCTAATCGTTCCTTTTAAAACAAATAATAATACGTTTCTATAAATAATCGTATAAAAACTTTTAAAAAGTATTCTTCTGTCGACTTTGAAATTCCTGTAAAAACCTCTTTAATTATGAAATTAATCTATGCAAATTATTGAGGGTAGAACTTAATATTATGGAAGATCAAATTATAGAGAATAGAGATGATAGAAAAAATCAAATCTAGGGTATCTATAATTCTGCCTTTTGATACTGAATACAATACAATTTTTAAAAGAATCAATACATAGGTGTGTTACATATTAATTTTGCAATTGGAAAGGAAAAAGAAATCTTTGGTAAAGTTTTTTTACAAATTGTGTGGAAATGTGCATTATTATGAAAATTATTTTGCCAATAATTCTGATTATTGTAAATACCTTACTGACCCATTTAACGTTATAATACATAGCGCTTTTATTATTTTATTTTTTCCTCGTGTATCTAACAGGTGTGAATGTAAAGTGCTACAGACAAAATTAAGTGTTTTTCATCATTGGTATTCTATATTAAAAAAATGAAAAAGTTCATAAATGTATGTGTCGAATAATGAATTTGTTTTCAACATTTTGCGAACATTCAAGTACTTCTAATGGACACAGTTTACCAATACGAGTATTTTCTATATATGCTGTAAATTCTTTCATCATAATGAGTATGACAAACATACATTTAAACGATATAAATTGTCTATATTTCATAGTTCTTTAACTTATACTTATTCTCACAATCAGTATGCTATAGATAAAAAGAGAAAAGAAGCTCAGTCGAGTAGGAGTAACAAAGCTGTGCTATAAAACGTCAACAGAGTCAGTAAAGAATATCATATTAGTATCGCAAAATCGCTGAACAATTTTTAATTACATTAAAAATGAAACATTTTCAAATGAATTATTTTTCCAAATAAACTAATAGAGTAAAAAGTGAAGTATGAATGATCTTGAGGTACTAAGATTTGAATTTTCGTGCAGGACTGACAAGAACAAAAAATGAATGACAAAACAACCAAAAGTATGAGCAGGAGACAGAAAACTGAGAGAAAGTTTCCTAGAAATAAAATATTGCATAATTGGATGTTGCTGTAATGATGGTCTCGAGTATCCTACCTATTTGATTTTGACAGGTCCTAACATGATAGCTTTCTGAGTGTGATGATGAGATATCTCGTTCAACCCTTTAACGCTCTTCATGTTCTCGATAAACTTCAATCAATGTATATCCAATTATTTAATTAAATTAAACTTCACTTCTCGGTATTATTATCCCAATTAATTATCTCTGTAGAACCGTTACTGTAGTCAATATTTTTCTTCCAACGTTCTATGTAAAAAAGTGGGAGACCAACGTTAAGCAGAGTTCTCATTCTTTCTTTTCACCAGAAAATTAGGAGTTCACCAAGATCAGGTGAAAAAAGGATTATCCGCGAGACGTTTTCGAGGCTATTTCGAGGTAAAGAGCACTTTCTAGGCGAAAGGTCGCGGTTAATTTTTTTGACCAGAGAGCGTTAAAGAATCAAGGTCGAGGTGGATATCTTGCTGGAATGAAAAGTCTTGTTGCAAAGAACGGTCTGGGAATGTAAAGATCTTCGGTATATACATACATGTAAAAATCTGTATACACTGCAAGAAGCAATATAAGAGTCATGCAAAAAGCAACATCGAAGCTCTATCTACAGTCAGAATTATTGGAACTATTGTTGAAACTAATTGCAAGATATATATATATGTATATGTACATAGCAATAGATACGACTATTAATATATATGCGCATATATATAATGCATATACACATACATATATGTAGGTATATGTAGCATGCATCTTGGCTCACGGTTTCATTTTTCCAACTGGAATTGTCCACATCGACGCCGTCCTGTTTATGTTCTATTTGAGGGAGGCTTAAAGACAAGTGCTTCCATATTATTCGTGTTTTTTTTTTTTTACTTTCTTAAGATATCGATTGTCATCTTTTACAGTTCGTCCTTAATTTCTTGGCAGAGCGCAGGCTTCGACGCATTTAACTCGGAAAGTCAAAACCTAGCTGATTCTTTAATGTCAACCTTTCTAGGTTTAGCTTTTTTATTCGTTTTTCGTTTCTATTCGTGTACAGGTTTACTTTGATCATGTTTACGGTTATAGTAGCAGACTAATTTATCGTTTTGTCGACCAGTTTCTGGCTGCAAGGACTTAGGATTTGTCCGCTAGAGTTTCTGAAAATTGAGCAATACGTCGCAAAGAAGCCTTCGTGAAACCTCCTAATGAGTTTATAATTTTGTTCTTTATTGTCTGTATTATCGTTATCTTTCAGTCGATTCGATAATGTAAGTTATAAAAATACGCACACAAGGTACAATATGCGTATAAATTCATAGTAAATTTGCGTGGTAAAAGTGTGTTCGATTATACAGGGTGTTCCATAAGATACAGTACAAAGGAAAAATTTCTGGGTGTAAAGTGACTATGACAAAAATAAACGATAGCGAAGAACGTGGAGGTTCGTCGCTATTTATGGAACTGCTTAAGTTCTTCCTATTTGGGAAGCGAATATAGCAAATAAGGCAAGTTTCTACTTCGCTTTAAGTCGATTATCGGTAATTGAGAAATAAGAAATACATTCATTATCTTCTTCAGCTTTTCATAATAAAAGAGTTCCCATTATTACGACTTTTTCTCCTTTTATTTCCTGACCATATTTACTATTCTCGGTTGGAACGTACCAGTATAGATGTAAACGTAAACAAGTGACGATACAAGGTCCTCAACATAGAGCTTATAGAAGATGCTTAATTATTCAATACCTTCGATCGATTGGACGCAGTGAAAGTGGTGTCTTGCGATTTTCAATCAGTTCATTCACGTTCACTTTCGTGAATACATTACGCGCAAGTGGCACAAGTCAGCTAATAAGCACACGCCAACCTTTCAAGAACAGCCTTAACTCGAATACAAGTGTTCTTATTGAATCCACTCGAAGTCTCATATCTTACCGTCTTTTTTAGTCTTGAGGACTAATGATCTAATTTTATGGTCCATAACTATCGATATAGGGAATTTACACATCTCTCAGCCCTATTTTGTAACGCCCTTATAAGATTCAGTATTTTATATCGTCTCGATATGGAAAGATATTATGTCACTGCCCATCACGGACTGTCGCCCAATGCACGACAATCAAATCGCTTTTGCAAACATTATACATGTAGCGTGCCATCTTGAACATTCTAACCTTGTTATATTCTGATTTCGCTATCACAGGCTGGAAGACAATTTTACAAGTAGCCGCTTAGAGATAAATTAGCGTGTGTATGCGTGATAGAGAACTAAAATGAAGAGTAGAACATAATGAAGGATGAAACGAAGATTGAGAAAATTAAAGGAACGAGATCGTCCCAGTGAAACGAGAGAACGGTACATACCGTGTGATCCTTTTAAACGTTGAGGAAAACCATACGAAACGTTCCTGCATGGAAAAAGTGATTGTTTTTCTATACATAAGTACAGTCAAGCCTCTAGCGACGAGCTAAGCGTATTTGCATGATTTTCCTTCGTGTACTCTATCACCATAGACGACTGTACACGCGTCACGTGATACATATGTACTGTCTTTCCGTTTCCATCGCTAACGAGTCGAAATAAAGCGCGAGACCTTACGAATATCGTGAACGTGAAATAAAAATCGTTGGAACGATTTGTCGTGTCGAAATCATATCTCGAAAATCGTTGCATCGTCTTATTCAATAGCGTCCTGATTCGAGGCAGTGATATATCAAGTGGTGTAAGTCAGCGTGTGATCAGACCCTACCATGACGATCGCATGTTGGCGATCTCAAGGGTGTCGTGCGAGCTTTGTAATTGCGTGAAATGTGTCAAACGCATTCGATCGTTAACACAAAAGGCAACAATGCTATCTCGTGGCGTGGATTTTGTGCGCAAGCTCGGAGAAGGGGATTTCCCATTGAAGTGAACGATACCAATGATAGCCGCCAATCCGTATTTCACTGGCTGAGTAAATAAGCTCGTTCGGATTCTTTCAACTATATTTCACAGTGAACTGTCAATGTCTATTACCACAATTCGTTGTTTGGATATAGAATTTTCTAATGAGCTGATTTGAATTGTTTCCTCTTTCGTGTAAAAGAGGAGTAGTATAGTATAATATCAACACGAGTTTGATAATTGACGCTAGCTAAGTATCAACAATTTTTCACTTCCACTTAAAGTTCATTAACGAAGAGTCCACTTTCGAAAACCCATCTCTGTTCCTTCACTGAATATTATTAAACAATGAAAATTAATGTTAAAGTACACCTAGAATCTGAAACGAATGAAACACGATTCGAGAGTAGGTACTTGACGAGCGTCTGCAAACGTGATTCTTTCATGGAAACCCGAACTTCTTCGAGTTTCATTCTCCGAACGAGCTTATCTCACGAACCGTTTGCTCCTCCGTTTCTTGTGAATTCTCACAACACGATCGCCATGATCATTCATGGAATAGAAGTTTGTCGTCTACCTACGCGTGAATTGGCTGACGGTACAATAGAATTCGGTTAAATTCACGACGACAGCGAGAAAGAGACAGACAGATAGAGAGACAAGTGAAAGACAGGTAGAGTAGATGAAATGGGCGCAGACACACACACATACAGAGAGAGAGAGAGGGAGGAAGAAAGAGAGAGAGAGACAGAGAGAAATGAATGACAGAAGGAATGGAAGAGGATGAGGAGATTGAAATGTACATACATATGTAACATGCAATTTCAGGTTTAAATACAGACATGTATACATGGTCCCTTGTATACAGGTTGTTTCAGGAAATCGGTCGTAACTTTGCCTATAGATTCTACGTGTTAGCACAAAACAAAATTACTGATTTTGAGTCATAATTAAGAGAGTTCGCAGTGTCTCGTAAAATGTCTCTTGGCGGAGAGATTTAAATGATTCTGAGAATTAAATTGACTTAATACTTGGGCGTTATTGAAATCAATAATTTGGAATAAATTCTACTTTGCATAATGTTCAAATTAAATGAATTCGAATTATTCGTAAATAATAATGGTAAATAATAAAATTCATTTGAATTTCATATTATTTCATATGGTGTTTTGGTAATAACAGATTGATCATATGTCTGAAAACATGATTGTACTTATTCCTTTTTTAGTACAATTGTCCATCTGCGTAGAGCAACAACAGCCATGAAAATACTTGAAAAGTAGAATACTTTTCTTTCTTTCATTAACTGTTTTAGCAATTATAATATTACGATGAAATTAGTATTTCATGATTCTCTAATCACTAATAATCATATTGGTTATTTCGCGCTTTTTGGCAAATTCATTCCTTCCAAGTGTTCCAAGTTTCCTTTCTCATGTCAATGTAGAGAACCTGTAGGCAAAGTTTTGGCCAACTTTTCCGAAACATCCTTGTACATACAGTAGCTCATGAAAATACTCGAACACTACTTAAACAGACACATTGTAAATTTTTGAATTACATTCAAAATAATTCAAAAATTGATTATCTTTCGATCTAGTATTCAAATACTTCCTTGAGCTACTGTATATTGGAGCAGCAACAGTAATACTCTCGTCTGAAACGTACACTGAATTGACGGCCGCCTGTGCACCGTCGGGGAGCTGTTACGCGAAAAATCACATGTTCCATCATGCTCTGGCGACACGACATCAGAGAGAAGCGAGGACGAAAGATCGAATCACGCTTGGAAAAAGAATAAAGGGTATAAAAAGACGATCGGTCGGCAGCGTACATATCTTGAACTCATGATGAAGCCGATTTTATCATTGCCACCTTTTAGACTCAACCACGTGTCTGCGCTGCTGTGCCCGAAAAGCGAACGACTTTTTTAAAGGATGTCCAAGAAACAATCCACAGTGCTTCCCCTTCGATTCAGTCATCGACAGATCACTATCAACGAAATTGACGATACTTAAAACTTCTAGGCAAACAATTAGGATAGGACATATTCATTTTTCCTTACATTTTAACACTCTATCTACAACTTTATTTTCACTGACGCTGGCTGTAAACTGGGTCGTTTAAATCCATGTAATCGTTCTTTATGTTTTTGTGGTTTAAAAATATTCTAAACAAATTTTTGAATATTGAATCCCACTACTCTAGACTTCTTTTAGGGGCATCAATTATCTTGGAGAAAGTTTGGAAATAAAAATGATCTGATAAGGAAACGACCCAAGTTAAAAACGAAGGATTACATCCAATTTTATGGTAAAAACACTCTTTCAGATCCTAATCTCCTCTTGCTAGGTCAGCTGTATTTACATATGTAGTATACAGTCCTGTATGCTCTTGATAAATCGGTGGTTCAGAGTTCAGTTAAATAGTAGCACCTCTGGCTAACGATCAGTGGTCAATATTGGAGTATACCGAGGACCATTTCCCCACTTGAAGCTTCAGAATTATTCGGCCATCCACACCTAATGTTTTACGACAACTCGTACGAAACGAAAATCAAAGGGATACACTTTGAATCCTTCCTTTGCAAGGGGTTACAGAGGTTATACAGTGCTATCAAGGTTTCCCACTAAAGGCGAAAATCATACTGATATTTCTCAGCGTAATTCCTGTTCGTTTTTACGAAATGGAAATGGTCTACACTTGGGCGTAAATAACTTTGTCTAAAGGGTACCACAAGATAAGAGAAATGTTAACCAATCTACTTTCCATAGAATACACATAGCTGCATTATGAAAGTGGTCTAAATAAAAAATCAAAAGGAGTTGAATCACTTAGTTTAGAATGTAAATTGATACAAAAGTAAATGAGTGATAAATCCAATGTTATTAGATTTTTTACTTATATCATTTTCATAATTACATAGTTTCTAGGTGTCCAAGTATATAAGTTCCAGATGTTCAAGAATTACAGCTTTACTAGAGCCTGAGGGTTTCAATCTTTTCTTGCCTCGTGACAACAACTCCACACATCAAACCTTCACTTTGAGGGTAGGTCGAGGTAATTTAGTTTCGATCGAAGCGATAGCAATTGCAAAAATGGATGCATACGCGAGGAACAGCGGGAATGTTCGATGTAACTGACGATAATGTTCCTTATCTCTCTGATAGAGCAGTCGTGGTGTATAGGAAAATGCGACGATCGCGTTATTCGAACAGAGATTGCATATTGCTCCGACAGAGTTGATTGATGTGCTTGTGTCGTTCTATTGCTTTTTGTGTCGCGCGAGCATTATGTAGGTACGTGTCCCTAAACTCTGACCTCTTTGCTAGGCAACCCTGTGCCTGTCACGATCGTTACTAGACCTGGCGGAAGACGATCGTTTGAAACGCTTAGAAAAGAAGAAAGAATGGCAAATGTGTCGTGATCAAGCTTGGACACTGTTTTAAATAAAATACTTGGAAAATGATTTTTGAAATAATATATCAGTTTACTTAATTAGATATTATTTTGATATAATTATGCATTAGTTTATGTGAATAAATAAGTAATTTTTTTTTTAATTATTTCATTATTTGGTTATTAAATGAAGAATCCTTGAAAGATGATCGTATTTGCTACGCACGAAATTTGAATTATTGTTACCGATGGGTGTGGTTTTTGAAAAGATCAATAACTCTGAATCGAAGTCTCAAATGCAATTTCATCATTCTTGATTTTCATGCTATTTCAGCATACAGAATCACCCCTTTAAATTTCTGACTCCCGTTGTCGAACACCCTCTATAGAAAGTAGGCCACACGAAGTTTGTCGGGAATTATTAGGAATGAAACCAAATTTTTTTGTAATATCTGAAAATCAACATGTCCTCGAATTTCTTCAACTATGTAAAATAAAACTGAAATGTTTGCAGTAAATCTTTTTTGCTTTCAAAACAGGGTTGCGTAAGTTTATGTGCCATACCATTAGAACAAGTACAAAACGAGACTCTGCCACAATTCTAAAAAGCAACAGAATAAACTTTTTATATTATACAAAAGATTCCATTCAGCCTTAAAATTCATGATCAGTTTTCATTTCTAATAATTCCCAATCCATCATTAGCAAAATTCAATGAGCAATATACATATCGGATCGTAGACATTGAATCGAACCACAAATACGGCAACATAATGCTCAAAGTACCTATTTTATGCAAATATGTGGGTAGTATAGGCGACGACAGGAATAATAAAAGAATTACTCGAGATATCAAGTGGATCCAAGCAAGAGGGCCACTCGACCTATAATAAAGGTAGAATATTATTAAAACGACTTCGTGTAGAACCCAAACTGAGAGATCTGAAACAATAGCCTCTCGTGGGGGAGGGAGAAATGTTATCTCATCAGGACGAGTATCCATTTGCGAAAACAGGGTTGAGGAAGTAAGACGATAGGGCGGGGCTGTGATGACTGAAGGGTGTGACACGAGAACGACGAATCGTATGCCTGATCGAAAGGGACACAGCGATTGAACGAGAAAGCATCCACGGGTCGAGTCTATCGCGGCACCGCTCGATTATCCGTCGCGCCTCATTTGTTCAGTCGATTAATTCTCTAGGCAAAAAAGATGTTCGAACAAGGCACAGACGTGGTTGCAACGCACAGTCAATCGAACGTTCGAAAGTCAAGTCAACATAACAAAGAGAACATACGCCGATCCACGTAGAGAATTAACAGTAACATGACAGTCAACGACATCGAGAAAAATCAACGAGGTGCGACTTGGATTAGCACACATCCACTGGTACGTCAGCGCGGCTTGCGAATCAATCTGTATATATCTATATACGTGCGCGAAACGGAGGATCTATGTCACTTCTTTCTCCTCCCTCTACCTTTCCCGCTCCCTCTCTCACTCTCTCTCTCTTTCTCTCTCTCTCTCTCTCTTTTCTTTTTCCTCCTCTACGCCTGTCCTCCCCCGTCACGCATATACATATACACACACGTAATACAAATACAAGTACAGACAAGTGCAAGTCTTACGGCATCATGTACACGTGACGTTAAATAGATATACACAACGTGTGGATAATACAGATTGTTATATAGGCCTTTGTTCATGATTACTTATTTTGTTTGCACTCACCATCTTATAATCATTTATTTTGCTGATAGAGCGGAGAAAGATGTTGACCATCACATTTGTCGGGCCATCTAATTCCGTCGACCGGAACAGAACAAAACAAATCGATTAATTAAATCAGTTACCGTGTACCGAGATTTGCATAGTTGCTTTTTTTTCTTTTATTGTACAAGAGTTCTTTTTCTTTACTTTTTTTTTTTTTTGCTTTTATTTTTAAAGTCACTGTTTGACCGGGAGTGTGGAGGAGCCATGAGTGAGAAAAGGGCGGTGGTGAGAGAGGGTGGGAACGGTGATCGGGAGGTATTTTTTTTCACGCTGAAGGAATGAGAAACCTTTATGAGAGAAGCGTCATCGAATGTTCCATGCTCGTTTCGTCGATTCTTCGACCGCGCTGTACACGTGTTCGTTCGTCCTGTTTATGTGCTTCTCTGAACGTCGTCACACGACCACACGATACGATAGGAAAGACAGATGACGATGAAGCGACATGAAGGTATCGAGAGCAATGTAAGTACGTGAACACGTAGCGAGGGATGGTCCTAGTGTGGTTGCTATCGATTCTTAACGAGCCTCTGTACAGTGATAGAACTCAAAATACTTGAAGTCAATGAACGTATAAGTAATAGGTTTATCACTGTTTGATACTTAACAGAACAATTTTTATCAAGTTTTTATCCTACATGATGCGAATGGGTTCGAATAATAGCTCTCTATTTTCCTACATTTAATTATATGGTACTTACAAGAAGTCTGTGAGTATATTTCAGTAATATTTGTGTATTTTGTTATCGACAATAGACTGCAAGTGAAAGATTGAACTATTTATTGCTGCAGATTTTTTAACTTCCTTCGATATTGGATTCCATATTGTGCACTTGTCTTTGATAGGATTTTTAATGACGTTCATGGTTTCACTGTTACTACAATTAAATTTCTTTTGCCTTCAAATTATATCACCCTTGCTTTTCCACGAAGAATTTTGCTTTTAACCACCGTTTATGGCCTCACCGATGAATGATGGATTTTTCATGGAAATATTTCTGCGGCGGTATTGTCATTATTATCGTGAAAAAAAGTCACGACCGAAATTATTATAGGTCGGAAAGGATACGATTCTTTGCGGAAAGGAAAAAAAATACGTTGAAACTTCTAAATGGAATTTTTTCATGCGAGACCTCATTGTCGAGAAAATCGAGTTTGAGAAGTCTTGGAGTGCTATACGTGTGTAGTCGAGTGCACAGCCGTTCCACGAATTTTCAAACTCCATTTCCTCCAACTCGACAACTCTTCGCGAAACAATTTTTGAATTCCACGTTTTCGACTTATTTCCCTCGTGAAAAAAATCAGCCCCTCGGTTTCAGAGGTACCACGAGGTACGTCCTGTTTCGTGCATCTCTTGGTTCGTGTCAGCACACTACTGTATGTACAAACTACAATTTCAGGAATAATTGCGAAGCTATGAAAAAGTATCTACTTAGTGATAATTTTTTATCATTAAATAATAATGACCACTCTGTTAGTAATCAATTCATCTATATGTTATTTTGTCATTGAAATTCACTCTAAGAGAACTTTTAAGACAAGGGGTTAATCCAAAATGAAAAAAATCATCCTGAACCAACTTTGCTGTCAGTTCCAAACTTTTATCAGTATCTACATCATATCGTTAATAATTCTTAGTGAAACACCCTGTATATTATTTTTTTGAGGAGCTTTTCACGCGTTTAAAGATGATTTCTTGGTCGAGTTTTCGCGAATAAGAATTGTTTCTAGAATTTAAACGAGGAATCGAAGATTCAAGTGAAGGAAAAAACTGCTACAGACCAATGGGTGATGAATCGTAATAATCTGATGGAAAAGTATTCGTATAATAGGGGGTGCAGCGAGCTTGAAATATGATGAGAAATGGGATGAAGATGATCGATTGAATTGCTGAGCAGCTTCCAGACTAGTGATAACGAGCGATTTTGTCCTTGTTGGTTATGCTGGCGACGAAGGGCAGTACAGAATACCTTTTACAAATATAGTTATATAGCGCAGAAGTGACTGAAAGATTCATTAAAAAGACACGAAGAAGAGAAAACGGTTTCAATGAATTTCTTCAAAGTAATCTTAAACAGTTCGTCGATCGACTACGTGTAAGTAAATAGATAGTGATGGATTGGAAAATTAATAACTATTTGGATACATATCAAACGGGTACATAGAAATGTTATTATATAAAATGTTAGAAGATGCATGTTCAAAAATTTGAGAAAACTATAGTACCTACGTGTAGATAAAAACTAAAACTGAAATATTAAAATTGTATTGACGGTTCCAAAGGTGAATAATGATTTATATTTATCATACTCAAAAACTATTAATGTTCGTAGACCTCTAAAAATATCCAAACTACAGTCGTTACTATAGTTTTTAAGATTGCAATAATCACTCCCCATAGACTTGCGACTACGTATGAATAACAAGCTTTCCAAAACTAAAAAGTATTTTTCTGATAAGACAACAGCAAAATAAAAGAATAAAATAGAGAAAATACTGGACTAGTGATAAATTTTTCAAAGTTTTCAAGATTTTCAAGATTTTCTGACATACAACAGCTACCAAAGCGATTCGAAATTCTTCAGCTTGCAATAGACAGTATCGACTATCCATCACTACCATTGTCGACATTTTAAGAGGCTTGGACGTCGTTAGTCGATCTTGAGTCACGAAGAAGAGAAATAGCACACAAGATAAAAGAGAAAGTATGTTATAAAGTATTGAAGTGTGTCACCTGTTGATAGCAAGTCAGGGTGTCTGACAAAACCTTACCATTCTTAACGATAGCGACAACGTTGTTTCGTTGCAACGAAATATTATCGTGATTTCCTTTCATCGAACGACTTATCATTAATTGCGACCGTTCGTTGCGCCGCAAAGATCTCACACGGACGCTGTATCAGTGGAAAGTCGACCATTTCGACTACGAATTATTGTTTGGGCCCAACTCTTTCCAGTTGACGGTGTTATCGAACGATCCAAGATCGTACACACATCTGTACAACATGCTATGCATGCCCCGCTATTGTTTAATCCCTTACTGCACCACGTTTCGTTTTGTTATAATTAATAATGACTGAACTTCTGACAAGAGTATAAAAATTGTTCAACATATATTGGTGAAAAATAGTCATGCATTCCTTGCTGCTACTTTTGCTACAGTAAACAAGGGTGAATGTTAAATGCTTGTCTGCTTGAAATTTTAAGATACAGACCTGAGGAGTCTCTTCTTTAACGATAGTCTGTCCCTTCGAGGTAAGACTCGATGCTGCTTTATAATTTCTGCTTTTTAATAAGAAGTTTTGAGTGTACGCTAATTATACTTAGGTTCAAGTTCGCTCGCCTGAGACACTTTCGTAAGTTTTTAAAGTTTCTCGAGGTGGATGAAAGACGACCAATAGATATTTACAAAAATGATCGAAAATTGAGTGGAAAGGAAAGCTAGTCACTTTACATAGATAAACTGAAAAAACATGCGAAAAGAGATGAAAGAAAATGACTCACCAGTTGAATGCGTCTTGCACTTTGATGAAACTCAATAGGTTTCGCTCTAGCTCGAGAGAAAATTACAAAAATCTTTCTCGGAGTGTTATCGCAAAGTTAACGAAAAGCAGCCCCCGACAATATACGGAGTAACTGAAAATCGATATCAAAAAGCGATGCAAGCCAGTTTGGACGATTCACGGTATGATCGTCCTGACGAATACCCAAGGCTTGTAATCTTTATAAAAATGTACCTTTATTGGACACATATGGTCCCAAAAACTGCTTTACAAATAAACATGTTTTTGCGAGATTGAAGCGATACGTTGCTCTGTAATAGAAATGTTACCCCCTCCTTTGAATTCTCCCTTCAAACAACTAGTTTTTCATTCAAAAAGAGGGTTTTAAAAGATGCTTAAGATTGACGAACTGCATTCTCCATGTTACACAGAATTGTCTTGAAATACAAATCTTTTTAAAAATATAAGAAATTGTAAATATTTAGAAAAGCTCTACTATCATATTAGGTAAATATAATTACAAAGAAAAGAAAGAAAATTTAAGTAGCAAATGGATATGAAAAACGGAGACACAAAGTAATCACAATTTTATTTCATAAATATAGGGTAAAGGTATCTAATATGGCTCATATTCCTAATATGGCCACCAGTAATATCTTGCGAACTAAATATTAAAATTGCTCATGAACTGAATAAGTAAAGATACTAATAGAATGTAAAAATTATACATTAGAAAAAAATCTGTAACTATGTAAAATCCTACTATGTACACTAAAGGGTATTTTGACCAGTTAATAAATAAATATACATATATACATATAAGATTCGGAAAAGGTAAATCTAAAAATTGTGTGCATGCATGAATATCTACTAGGAGTATCTAATTAATAATATGCTTGAATAGTTTAGTCAAAATATTAATTATCTTCCACTTGCTAGCGATTTAACTTTTGCTAGGACATATTAGGTACCTTTACCCTGTAGTACGAATAAAGCATAAAAACATTTTTTGTCCCGAAAGATTATTTCGTCATTAAAAAGTTCCACCGTTCCAGAAAGCACGTTTTATCAGGGAAGGTTAAGGAAACAGGATAGAATTTTTATCACAGGATGGTTTATCGCTTCAAGCTCAGGTGAGTTAACGAGCTGTCCACAAAACCCGCACAGCAAACTGAAGATCGACGCGACTTGACGATTGAGTGCTGTGTTAAGAGGCTTGATTAAAACTCTTCGCAAAAATATGATTACGTTTGAAAAATAATTTACCCCCGCAGTGATTAACGGTTCGACACTAAACGTGAACCGTTCGATTATCACGAGGACATAGCTGGTACGACGAAAGAAAGAAGAAAGAACAATTATGGTACTTCTGCATCAAAATCTTCCTGTGAGGGAAGTAGGCGCATATAGACTTCAATGTGCTGAATCTATTTCTATGGTCAGAATTTCTCTATCACATATACTTTTCATGAGAAATTCGACTTTATAAAACGTTTTCACATGTTTTGAGATAGCGTTGAGAACTTCAGAAATTATGTTTACCTTCTCTTTTGAAATATATGCTAATATTTTAAGTACAAAGAAAATTACTCCTTGTTAAAGTAAAAGCAGTCTAAAACTAAATATTATCTACTTTTCTCATTTATCGATTCTTAAAAATGTGCTTTAAATTTGATCATGAAATAAATTGCTGCGAAAATGAATAACTTGGGTAAATCTATACAATGTTAAATTCGAATGAGAGTAGGGTGAATGTGTTCACCCACTTTTAATTTTTAGAATACGAACTGTTCTTCTAAACCTATAGGAGAGAATGAGCAATAAATAGCTATTTGCTATTTCCTATAGAAGGATAACTACTTCTTTGGAAAAAGGAAGAATGTTATATAGAAATAGCAGAGGAACTTCAATCTTCCTTTGAAGCACGTATTGTTAGAAACCATTGCTGGCACTCTTCTATCACTCAAATGCATTTCCTGAGGACATAGCAACATTTCTCAGTTTGAAAAGGGACAGGTACAATGAAGTATACAGCGAAAGTATTTTTGCAGGCTACTGTTAGCCTCTAGACTGTGAAATATTAAAGAATCAGCATACGAGAGAATTATAAAAGAATTATAAAAACTGCAATTATATTTTAGTAAATAATTACATAAGAACCATTAAAACCGTTAATTGTTTAATACGCATTTATAAATGGTGTACACTGTTTATTCTGCATACTTAAGTCACTTGATGCAAGCAATGAGCTTTCATAAAATAAAAGGAGCTCTGTTCTGTCAACTCGTTTTCATTGCGTCAAAGGCGAAGATAACAGAAACGAACGTAACAAAACCAGGAAATGAGGGCGATTACAATGAATTCATAGCGAGAAAATGCTACAGTTTCAAAATCCATCGCATTCTTTCCTCTCAAAACCAGTTATCTCACTTCAAACTCGTATTCCTCGAAAACCGAACGTGATAGATGAAATTGTTTGGACTCAGATTCAGCGGGCTAAAATCTACAAGACATGCCCGACATCTTTCACAGGAAATAATTACGTATTATCGCAGTACAGCGTGGCAAGAACAAAAACACTTGCGACCATGACTCGGATAAGCAATAACAATCGACAGATAGTACATATGCATAACGAAGGGCGCACTGACAAACTTAATGCAGCAGCTCGGAAGAGACATACCACCGAGTACAATTGACTATGCAATAAGGGATTAAAGAACAAGTTACATAGCGGCCGAGTCTGTACATATATACGTATATTTGCGTGTGCGTGTGTCTGTGTTGTGTGTGTGTAGGTACATATGTTTACATGGACAACTGTGAGCATAATAAATAAGAAAAGGAGAGTAGAACGAACAAGACCTGAATAGGGTGTTTCTTAGTGTGTAGGTGTGGTTGCTGGTGTCAGCCACGAGGCGAAAAAACCTTAACATCACCATTAATGGTTGACACGACAAACATGGGAAAAAATATATAATAGTGAAACGTCCATTTCCATTAAATCATCTACAACACAATAGCGTGAGGCGACAGTATGTGGTGTGGCCTTTTGATTACGCGCAGCACGACGCAAGAAAGTAGGGTCGTGAAACGCGATCGACTTTGCCTCGGAAAGGAAAGACGGTAGAACTAGACATTTCCTCGAATCAAACGCCCGAGATTGCGGATGGGAGGCGAAATATCTGTTTAGAGAGGGGTGAAGGAGGTGCCGCCGTGCTGTTCGTAATTTTCAAATATTATCTTTCAGGCATACAAAACATATGCTTGCTTGAATAGAACATACGGCAGTAGTGGAATTAAAGAAATTACAATAGTCGGCCTTAAATACGCACGAGAGCCTGTTTACAACAGAAAGGAAACAATACAAAGAGGTAAAGAGAAAACATGTGTGACTATGTATTACGTGTCCTTTCTGTATATCGTGAGAGAGACAAAGAACAGCGTTATAGGATACTATATATAATATAGCGAATTAACAGTAAACATGTGTGTGTTTTTGTGAGTGTGTAAGTACATATAATACATTAATTAAATGTGTATGTATTATATTATCATACGACCACATAGTATACACGAAATAATCATGACACGTCTAGCTACTCGATTCGAGACTATTCGTTTACTTGTCTTGCTGACAGTAAGTACATACTAACAACTATACGTTTTTAGTGTCTGCCCATACACGCTGGACCTGAATGCTCTGTCAAACGATTCTCCGGGTTTCTACGATATCGTGAGTAATGAGGAACGAGAAAACATTGTGTATTGAACAACCGGCAATATTTTTATACATGGTGTCCCCCAAATTGGATACTAACAGACAGGAGATGATGTTTAATGGAGACAAATCAACCGACAATGTGGAGTGGAATCTATTTAATTGAGGTTTCGTTCTCGAAAAGATTAGTATTTAATAAGCATAATAGTATTTAAAAGTGAATTTCTAGAAAGTGATTAATAGGAATTATTATTCGTCAGAAAAGTTCTGTATTCATAAAGAATGAAGATTAATTTTCTATGCATGTGTATGTCTTCTAGTGTATTAAAAACACTCCTCGCTATTTAATAAGCAAAGGTCAATTACAAAGGTCAAAAATCTTAGTTCTGAATCCTATTCAAGAACCGTCATGCACGCTGCGCCTAAAAGAAAAGAGATTTATTTATAATTATAATAATTGGCAGTACTACTAGGTTACGCCTTATGAAACACTAATATCATATACAGGAAAATTCCAAAAATTAGAGAAACTCTGACGATCCATTTTCTCGAAAACGAATCCTCGAATAACAAATTCTATTCCATACTATCAATTTACTTTTCCACAGAATACCATTTCCTGTTCGCCAGCGTCATATCTTACGGGATACTCTGCATATCAATAGGTGCAAATAGCGTCATCGATGGTGAAACATCTAACTCTAAGCTCACACAGAAAAAAAAAAAAGACGGACAAGGGTAAAATTTGCAACGTCTCTTCCAGATCTAAATGTACTGGTATCATTGGTGTCTGAATGTGAAAGGAATGCGTGGTCACAGATCGTTCTTAAGAAAACATGAATCTACGAACGGCGTGGACACTTGAGAAAAAGAGATCGTGTCGCGAAACGATTCTCATTGTCAGTATACACATGGTTCACAGTTCTCAGGAGGCTCTAGCTAACGATCATCGGCATTGTCCTCTAGAAGATTCGCTCTGTATTTATAATACATACAGATTGCACAAGTAACGAACACTCAATATAATAATAATAAGAAGAAGAAGAAGAATAGTAATAATAATAATGATGACAATAATAATAATGATAATAATAATAATAATAATAACAGTATAGATGTGTAAGGCGTGTGTCTGTGATTTCGGGGCATTCGATTTTTAACTTACCATAGTAACGTCATCTATTTTTGAGATACTTCGAACAAATATGTTGACGCGGACAACCGCGGGCCCATCTAACATAGCAAACAGAATAAATAAAATTAATCAATCGTTGAGTAATATGAAACGCATCGTGGGGGTGTGTAATTGAGAGAGAAAAAAAAATAAAAGAAACGCTTCACGCAGTTATGCTTCTGACAACTGGACGCAAATGGGGATCGATAAACTGTATCGTGATTTCTCTTTATTTCTTTTCTTTTCTTTTCTTTTTTCTTTTTTTCCAACGCGATATAAAGTCCCTCTCGACGATGGAACACACGGGGATCGCCTTAAACGTTATCTCTAGGAGCGGCGCTTTTCACGCGTCAACTTGCGCTTATCTGCGGTTCAGAAATTCATAGCTGGAAACGATAAGAAAAGTAAGAACGTGGCATACATCGTTCACGCGTGAACAGATTCTCGTCTCTTGAATGTATGTTACGTCGAAGCAGCTTGGAATCAAGAACATGTTTCCATTAAAAAACTCGATTGCAAAAGAAATACTTTTTTAGAAATACGTTACGCTCAGGACTTTGAAGCTTTTCCACGTAGATTTACTCGTGTTTAAAATCCTTGGAGATCCTAGGATTCTTTTTATTAATACTATTATTTACTATATCGTAACTCGTAATAAAATATTTGAACTTTAACAGATAAAAAAAGAGGTCACATTATTAATTTAGAAATATTGGTTTTTTCCTGAACCAGAATCAAATAGAATTGAATTTTTCCTTTTTTTGCATATTTTTCTTCTGGAAGGGCAAAAGCTACAATCTGATACCTTAAAATATCAGCAGTTTCTTTATACACAATATTTAACTTACTGAACACTATTTCTAGATTACTCATATTATTAGTTCTCATATTTCAGGTGAACTTAGACATCGGAATTATTATGCAACCTTAACGATCTAAAAAATTTTATCATAAACTTCAGATGCGAATAAATTTACATAAAAAATTTCAAAGTCCTTGACAACATTTCCAAAAAGATTTCCACAGATCTTTTTAGGACCGGGTCTCCTATTGAGAATACCGCCACAAGCTAAAATGCATTGAACGTAGAAAAAAAAGGAGCAAAAAATATCCCGTGACCGGAGTGTATCACTAAATGGAAGAAGCAATTTAAAAATGACATATAAACACACTTACGTGGTTCTTGCGTCTTTTTCGGATATCACGACAACAAAACTCACTTTCTTTCGATTAGAGAACGACTCTGAGAACAGATGAACGAACTAAAGCACTCAGAAAGCAAACTAGTGGAACAGTATGCATCGATACGGAGAAACGAATTGAACGTAAAGTACTGAAAGAAAAACGAAAGGAAGAAGAAGAAGAAGAAGACGAAGAAAAACGAAGGAATCGTTGTTACGTTGATGGACGAAATGTACACGTATCAAAATCTAAGGATTTTTAAACATTGCTTCGCCATCTATAGGTTTCCCAACACATTCGATCACAAGGATGAAGCAGGAATATAATTAACGTTATCGATTTCGAGTTAAGCGGAGTAAATTATTTTACAATGGGAAAACCTTCGTACACAGAGTACTCCATTTAACATCGTTACTGGGAATAACTTCATTGTTTTTTATATAGGGCAATATCTAAGAGACAAGTATAGTTTAGAAAAATACACATAGCACTTGATCAAATATTCAAATCAGTATTACGAGTTCCTAAATTTCGATAACTCAGAAACAAGATCATATTGCACCAACGCTTATAAGAATTCTTATTATTATTCCTATACCCAGAATCCATCTTTGCAATACTTTTCATAAACTACAAAACAAACCTCTATATATTTATATTCTCACATTGGAAATGATATTTAACAAAATGTAATATTAGATATTCAATTATTAGGAAACAACTATATTTAATGTTTGATATTAAATTATTCGGAATTAACAATAATATTAACATCTAAACCTAAACATTACAAATTCGTTCCTAGTGACGAGTCGCGAGACTACAGTGACCAAATAATGTATTAACATTTTTGACAGAACCTAAAATATATTAAGTCAAGTGCTTTTCTCTTAAATTTCATCTACAATTCAACCTGTCCTTAAGATCTTATCCCAAATCATTAAAAACAACGAAGATATTCAAACAGCGATAATCAGTCGAACATCCTCTATATGCATACTGAACAAGCACTCGTGTAAATACATCTCCTGGTAGGTTCCGTAAATCCACCAGCATACACGTAATATCAGTAACATGATTGAACGTTGCTTATCTTAGAAAGATTGTCTTCTGTATCACCCTTCGAATATCGGTAAATTGATTAATCGCCTGACGCATCGAAACTTCCGTGATCCGATGAGTTGCACGGGTACAGGGACGATTAATAACGCGGGTGGGCTCACGTTAATGCAACGTGCACAACGATCGTCGTCAGTGTTAGGCGATGATACACTTTTGATAATTAATTCATTTATGGGCGGTAGGCTGAACGAGCCAGGCGTATCGTCCTGAGCCATACAGAGTGTCTGCGTAACATTCCGCCCTACATGAACCAGGACAAGACGTCGGACACGTTGCTCCGTGGGAAGACAGCGTCCTTCGTCAATCGTCCTTACTGCGAGAGCTAATTTCACAGAATGCAATGCAGAAACACGCTTCAACGCCTGGCTACTAACGTTTCACGATAGATCCAATTCGATTATTAATGTTCAATCATCGAGCTGGATAGAGTCAAGTTGTTTCGGGGATGAGGGAGAGACTACATCGATTCGAATTGCAAATATTGGACCCTTCTGGAAATTGGAGAATTTTTGTGCTTTCAATGGAGGCTCAAGAAAAAGTCCAATCCTGTCACCTGTCTATGTTTGTATATTAATATTTTGTTTATAAGAAGCATGTATCATCAGTAATATTTCTGTTCAATTTTAATTTTATACCGCTAGCAATTTCAAAGGACACTTATGTCAATTGATCGAAATGAAACATCCTGTATATTCGTAAACGATCATCGATTACATTGTCAATACAGGGATCAAAGCTGCGCGGCTCTTGCTCAGCTGTCATCGTCAAGAATTTATTATAAACAGACCGTTAATAAATGATCGCATGGAACTATTAAGGACCATTTTAATTTGATTCTGAAATCGCCGAGCGTGTCTTACAGTTGCACGTACTGATAAGACAAAGTCCATTAACAGTAATCCTTTTCTGATTAAATTGTCCGTCGACTAAAACGACAGACTGAATCGTGAAAATTCTTCGTTTGCGCAATTATAAAGCAATCAACGGTCTCTTTAACTCATTGTGCATGTAATTATCTATTAGCGACACATCAGGTACATTTTTATCACATTTTCATGTTTCTTTTCAAGAAATCGCGTCCACAAGCCACAATCGAGATTAACTGTCGGATCGGAACGACAGGAGACAAAAACGATAACCATCGATTTTCATGTTTCCTCTCTTTATCGTCCTCTCGTGGCTCACCCTTGTATGCGACTGTTGTAAAAGGCATGCAGAAAAATTCGAAGCATTGCAACCGTATTGACTTTCAGGCGCCTTACGGCGTGTCTACAGCGCAGACTACGTCGCCTAACCCAGAGACCTTGATCGGCAGCCAACACGAATTACCTCATCTTGAGGGGGAAAAAAAGAAAGAAAAAAGGGGTTGGGGAGGTGAGTACTAACGCGTGGGGTGAAGTGGCTCTGAATGGGACCTGTATATACTCACATCGTCTCATACCTTGAAAAGATGGGGAACAAGCGAACGTCTCCCGTGAAACGTGTCAACGTAAATGAGCGTACTAATCATCAAGCACTACGAGGTACTACCAAGATCAGGGATTACATTGGATGAAACCTATGAGACCAACTGATCCTCTCTTTCTCCCCTCTTCTGTTTCCCTGTCCCTCCCGTACTCTCTATCATCCCTTCTTCCTGCCCCCTTTTGTTCTCTTCATCCCTCTTGCAACGTTTGTGCTCCTACATATGTAGCGTATAAACGTGTATGTACATACGTGGAACATAGAAGCTAGAATGCCGCATGCCTGTATCTAGTATATGCTAGGATGCTAGTATAATATTTTTTATTTTTTTTGGTTGGTGTAAGTTCAGTCTAAAATGAAGGAGTAGTCATGTATACACAGATGAGAAAAATATGGTAACTGGATATCTGTGGTGGCGTGACAAAGGGGGGTCAACAAAGTAGACAATTCGATGTGGGTATCAGACAGTCTTTGAACTGAGGTGATCTACGATAGGAGTCTATGATGAATATCTGAACGGCACAGTGATCCAGATTGATGGGCTGCGTGGGGATCACACGTTTTCATTTTCCTAACGCAATCGAAACAACAAGAATCTCTCTGGCGTTATCGGAGCTTTTGTCATCGTTTGTGTTAGAAATCACATGGATACGATCCCAACGCGAGGTCAGCGTTGACAGAGATCTCGTGTTCGCGTTGATTATATTCTGATGGAAATCGTGTGAAATTCTACTGGATATGAAAGGAATCAACGCGAGTCACGATTTTCTGCCAATCATCTGTAACAGACGTGTACAACTGAAGCTTTTTTGGCGAGCAAGGGTGGAGAGTGATTAAACACACGTAAGCCACGTCTTCACAATCAATGATTTGTGTGTATAAAGCAGTGTTGTCCGCGGATGGATCTTTCTACGCCACTCTGTTCCATTTTACACATATTTTATTTATGGGAATATAATTATTTGCATTTACATGATCAGAAATACAGAGTGAGGGAATCTTCTTTTAAACTAGATTCACAGTAAATATGCTTTTGAATTTTACGTAATGATAAAGAAGTAAAACTGTTTGGAAAGACTATAGGGTATTATCGATTAAACGAGTAATACAAATTTAACTTTGCTAGAGAATAACATTTGGACAACACTGACGCAGACTCAAGACCCTTAGAACCAATAAGTTTTGAAGCGAATGACGTGATTCGCTGTTAGCGATGCTCTGAAATTTACTTTCAAAAAGCCAGTTGAACAGGTCTGGTCAACGTCATGAAACACCCAGGCGAATCTGGTGCCACTGAACGAGAGAAAGATGATGTTCGATATTTAAATAAGAAACGTAACGGAAGAAGGGACAAAATGCTAGCCTGCTGCCGTTGGCTGTTGCTGCTGTTCTCGGTCAGGTGCTGAGAGAGGCCTTCTCAAAATTCTCTTACCGAGGCTCTAAAAAACCTACGTTTTGCGCCTACTTGTATCTTGCAAGCAACAGAACAAAACAAGGAAAAAGTACCCGCCAAGAGAGAAATGGCATTGCACCGCGTTTAAAGAGATTCTTGGATTGGTTTATGCATACTTACCATCTTGATGTCACTAATTGTCGCAATGCTTCGCACAAACAGGTTTACCCGGACAATGGCCGGCCCATCTAAGGGCAAAAACAACAGAGGCCCCTTTTAGTCAGTCAATCTTTTTCGTGTCTTACAATACTCTACTGGATATTTGTTTCTTTGTCTTTTATTTTTGCTCATTTTATAGAATTTCGCTCGAGGTTACGAGTTTAATCCTACGAGATCCCAGGGGACTTTTTCAATGGGTAATCGGGAGAGATTTTATAGGGGAAGAAACAGTTAAAACGGGCTTCTCGGAATTTGTGCGTCCCTCTTGAAACGATTATCGTCAAGGGAATGAGAACACATGGACGGCTTTGTGTATGCTATACTCTGCGGATGTTTATATACACATACGCGCGAACATAATAAAAAGGTCGCGTTTGTGGGTCGATTCGATTCAATTGTCACAAAACTAAAGGATTACTGTCTTACAATTATTTGCACTCATGAACAAGTGGTTCTACATTGTTTTCATTCGATAAATCTACTCTACTTACGGTGAACCTAATAAATTTATATCGATCACTATCTCGAATCTCTTTATCTCTGAACCTGCGGTCACTAAGACATTTTCCCATTTCCTGCATAATATTTTATCTTCTTTTAAACCACAGAATACATTGCCACAACTTCACTGTTAAAACTTGCAGCACCCTGTAAATTCAATTCCGAGCGCAATGGAAAGATATGGTTTATAACCGACGCAGAGGAAAGGAAGCATTCACAGGCTTCCCTCTTAATTAAAAATCATTCCTTTGATATTGTTTCGTGAACCAGTACAGTCGAAATATGACACGCGAGCATTCCCCGATAATTAAGAGAAAGAAAAAAGGGGAACGTGTGGATACACAGAAAGTGTTTAAAAAAAGGGGAAAAAAGAAATCCCACGTCACGATGGTGACATCGACAGCTGCAGGCAGTGCGCTGTCGACTGTAATTATCGACGACATGCATGCTTCCTTTTACTTATCAAACAATGGGAATTCGTGGTCCAATTTTCCGAGGCGTTCAATGTCATCGTATAATTTTCTTCATACGCCACCAAAACTGATGGCTGAACAGAAAGGTCAAAAGTGAACCAAATTGATTCGTAACTACACACAATCTTTCGTTTCTATCGTCGAAGAGGTTCGACGATAATATAGCACGTTAAAATCCTGTCAAGAAGAATCCTTTGATCCAATGGTGGGGAGAAATAGGTACTGCACATCGAAATAGTAAGTAATAAGAGTAAGTGATTAGTCAGACAACTCGTTTTCTGGGCTTTTTGAAGGTAATGTTCTTCGACACAGGGATCGATGTACGCCTTTTAATCATTGTTCACTAAACTCTCACATCAGTGGCGATGATTATATAGAGAGAAATTAATACGTAACTTTCGTGTCGAAAGTTTCGTCAAACTAATGAACAAAGTTCTTAAAGGCATAACTTTAGAAAATGACTATCATAGAAATACTCGATAGTTCCACTGTTAATACTATCTATTATTTTTGCCTAGCTACAATAATTGTGTTCGAAGAAAGTAAAGCGTGCAACGAGTATATTAAATTAAGTACTTGATTGTTGTAATGGTGAAAAGTTTATAGTAATAAAGTCTTGATCTAGTATTTGAAATAGTACACAGAAGCGTGTTAGTAAAAAGTCATTTCGACATTTTACATTTCTACTGTCAATACTACGAGAACGTTCGATATTTTCTAGATACCTTTGTACAGTTTCAATCGGCAAGTAGTTCAGATATCGTTTAAGTCAGACGCGCGGCTTTAGAGAAACCGTCATAGGGAAAGACGTACAAAATGGTTTCAGACTGCAAACCTTCTCTTGCACGCTAGTAACATCAGCTACTGACGTCCAAAATAAGAAAGTTACTTATCGTTTAGTAAACAATGAGATATTACGATAACCGTGTCGAAGAGGTCGAAATTACTTCCGACACATCGTGTACATTTTTCGACATATGTGATACATAAATATGTAAAAATATCAATATTGTCAATAGTGTTTGGTACATTAGCACTGTCGCCGTGTAAAGAAACTTGCAAACAACGCAAAGAAATTACGATCCTCGAATAAAAAGGCAGCACCTGAGAAACCTTTCGATTATTTAAATTATTTCAAATTAGTACAGCACAGTGAGAAACAATCCTGGAGTAGAATGAAATTGTAGCTGAACTTGCGGTCACGTCATTCTACATAAAGAAAAACATGAAGAGCATTTCTGCCTGGAAACCATCTGCGTAATAAAAAGGAAAGCTTCCCTACCAACCACCGAAATGACATCTCCCCTTTTTCTTAGCCAAGTAGCATCCTCCCCTCCCTTCTCGTCCTACTTCAATGAAACACCTCCAACAAAAGACTACACGGACAGGTAGATTTACGTTTCCAGAGAAATAATAAATCTTTGGCCGCTCCAATTTTCTTTCCTCGCGCAGGCTAAAGCTTTGTACAAAGTGTTATACTGCGAGTACAGATCTTGGAGCAAAAGAGGAAGCGAAATGGTACACTTGCGCGTTAATCGCCTCCATGTACTAATTAAACACAAAAGTAACTGTACCTACGTCTTATGAGCATGGAATTCACTAAATGGTTCTTATGTAGGAGAAAATCCAGGATTACAGATCAAGTAATAGGAGACGATAAAAGAAATCTTTTGTTTCATAATTGCAAGGTTCACAGTAATTACTCTTGAGACTTTCATGTGTGAGGGATGTACTTTTAAAAGAATATTTCTAACGTTTCGCAAGCACTGCAGTTAACTTCATCAGAGACACACACACTGATACTGGATAATCAGAGTGTTATTTGACCCCTTGATGAAGTTGCACTGACTACCCCGTATCAGTATGTCATTTGACCCCTTGATGAAGCTAGCTGCAATGCTTGCGAAACGTTGGGAAAATTCTCCTAAAAGGATACGCCTTACACCTGAAAGCCTCAACAGTAATTACTGTACGATGCGGGACCGTGGAAGCCACAAATTACAAGGTATCAGACCTTTTTCAAAATATTCGCAAAAAATTGTACAAACCAGAAATTATATTTCTCGATCACCTTTATACGTTGCATTACAAACTTACATCTGACATGGAATTATTAGTAAAAAAAAATAGTCCGTGATAATATGAAGTATATCCACATCTAACAACAAATGACTCAGAAGTGTGTTTGTACAGTACTTCTCTCAACTCTTAGAATTTTTCTTATGTTTGTCAACTTTTGCCTTTGAAAATAAAAAGTAACAAATTTTTACCATTATCCCAATATAATCTGTAACAAAAGGGCTTCCAGCTGTACGGTACATACAAAATTCGTATAAAAATTCCATGCTCACAACACATACACTAATTTTTAATTTCCCCAAACATCTAACACAAGCTTCACCAAACGACTCTTCAAAGTAACGAAAAGAAAGAAAAGAATTATCCACCGATGAACATCACAATAACGATTTCCTCCTCTCTTCTAATCAAAATCGCATTTCACCAAATTGGTCGACTAATTGACACAATCCGTAATTTGTGCTCATCTCGGTGGAATTTCGCCGTCACTGGCAACCTGACGACGGCACGGCGCGCCAGCTCGTTCTTCATCATCGTTATCGTATCGTTTAATCGACCACCGTGCCGCCCAAGGACGCGTTTTCGCTTTATTAAATTCGTCGCGGGTCCATCGGCACTTTGTCAGCAAATTCCTACCCCGAACACCTTTCGTCACTCCTCGAAATATCGTTTCTAATCGTTAGGTACACGTTTCCTCGACGACGTGCAAGGATGCACCTCTCGGCTAAACCGTCGTTCAAGGAAAGGGTGGCGTCGGGGGAGGCGAAACTCTGCAAGAGGCAACGACCTAGCCAACGATAAGAGCGTCGTTTTTTCTCTATTGAAAAGAAAAAACGGAAAGGAAACGAAATACGAAATGAACTCGTAGCAAAGAAATCAACATTGCTCCATGAAAGCTTGAAATATCACGGTGGTATTCTCTCAACCCGGCGTTATTAGCTGTTTCACTGGACGTGTACCATACATCGTACACGTGGACACGTGGACTCGGGATTCCAGGACAGGTGAGACAGTGAAACGGTTAAGGTAGGAGGTGACACAAGCAAGGAAGTATTTTTTACCAACACCCTTCTGACTCAACACGATTAGGAGGGAGATAACGTTTCTAAGTTTAACTTTCAATATTCGACAACGCTCGCAGGGACGTTGCACCTCACTTTAGCACCGATGTGACAAAAATTCTCCTTAGTGACGTCAGGTCAACCACGGGTTTCCAGCTGGAAATAATTAAGTTAGTTGGACTGGTCTTTCACGACGGAGGGACAAAGAGTACATTTGTGATCGCGAAACAGTTCCACGTATGTAGAAATCTCGATAACGTCGGTCGCGTTTAAAGACTAGGAGCGATTGGCTTCGAGCGCTGAGATCCTCTCTTCGACTCTGTGCTTGTTACTGAGAGCTTGTAACACGCTGCAGGCTTCCAGGATTCGCGTTAATCGTGCTAGCAATAGAATATTAGATCACAGTGTCGCGGTACGGTCAGAGCATACAGCTGTCTTCCTTGGATCTAGAGAATGCAACGCGCCGTGTCTGTCATCGCATCAGCGTCGTGACTGACAAACGGATTATCTTTCTCCGTGGTATCAAGCTTGTCCAGACTCGATCGTTGTCTCCTTAGATACCCGACGTTTCACGACGCGTTTGTAGAATTCGGTCTGTTTGGCATGGGGATACTTGGAGGGAATAATGGAATGCAAAAGAAAAAAAAAACATAGGATATATGTGCGTGGCCGCATATTCACCTGTTCCGTTTTCTCCGCTGGGCCGGATACGGGCGTCGTACCGTCCTGGTCCTAGAATCTGATCCAACACCTCCTTCTCCTTCTCCCGGAAGTTTATTGGCTTGTTTTTATTGCATCTGCAATCAGAACCAAGTATTTCCCATGAGGAACGCAAACTATTCGTGTGTCTCACTCCACCCCCTTGTTCGGAAGGGGGAGAGAACCTCAAGCGTTATGGTTCATCACTGAAAGTGTACTCTACAGTAGTGGGGCAAATGTTTCGGCATTAGTGTAAACAGAGGGTCTCAGTAACTCAGTTACAAGAAGATATCTCCGTTACCTTTCATGATACAAGGAAATGTCTAAGGGACGAATTGTTTAGTTTGGAAGAACGCCTCTGTGACGTGCTTGTTTTAAAATATTTATAAAAAGATTTCGCATGTATCTAACAGATCTACCGTGTGTTAACTGTTATAAATAGAGATAAGCAATAGATTGAAGCGTAAATATTTAAACTTGTGTTTCCTAAAACCGTGTTTTTTCAAGTTAATTACCATGATTTCGGAATAGTGAATTAACTAATTTAATTCAGATTTTATATAAATACATCCAAAATAAATGGCCTTTATCGTGTGTACTAGAATTACTAATTGGCCAGAACTCGTGAACTTTGTATAACCTTTTCGACATTATAGACCCATATATGTATACCCATGTTCGATCAATCGATTGCAATTTGGGCGTTGAACGCCTGTGGGCGTTTAGAGAGTATGGTTTGTAAATACAAGTGCAGAATTTCCGGACAGGGCCTGTGCTAAGCGTTCGAATCTCGGCGCTGAAAGAGACTAGATTATTCATAGCTCAATTTGGGGAATTGAAAACTGTCTTCCAAGTACACAATTCGTCAGATCAACTTAAAATTCATGAAGAGGAAGACATGCCAGTTTGCTATGCATTATCTCGACAAATTAATTTCATTGCTGTCAAGACGTTGTCAAACAAAATCTTACATTATCATAGGCAATAAATAATTCTCAGTGTAAAATTTTAAGGGTAAATTTAAAATGATGCAAGACGTTAAACAACCTTAAACGCAATTAATCTAATGAATATCCCAAAAATAAGTGAACAATTTGAAAACTGCTATCTTTGTGGCTTTTTTAAGTAGATTTGGCAAAATTGGAAATATGAATACTTTTTTAAAACTGAACCAAATTTAGGCGCGAGATCTGTGAATTTATATACAGGGTGTATAACTTAGACGAATAGTTTCAGATGATTTCACAACGTTTCACATTGCCAAGATGAACAGAGTAAGTGATTTAGTTTTGGGACACAGAGTATATGAGTAAAACATACCTTGCTGGATGTAGCAGGACCGTTAGTAACACCAGTAACTTCAATACTCCAGGCCACATTGCGGCAGCCTGTAAATAGTAAATATTTTGTTAATAACGAATTAACAATGCATCTTCGTACTGTTTCTATTTTTTCCATGATCTCATTTTAATCTCCTAAACTTCAGTACTTATGATACTGACGTTTCAGAATCAATACCTGTCTCTCTTTATACAAATTATGGAGTCGCCAAATTGCAATATATTTTCGTAAAATGTGTAATAGTATTATTGTTATTCATTATTGGACTATACGACGAGTTCTACTATATCTATAGTGTACAAATATCAAAGGATACAAATGCAAGAAAAGTTGACGTACAGTAATGGAAAGCTATATTAAATAAAGCTATAACAGATAATGTGACGTGATCGCTCCTGTCGAGCCGTGGGCGATCCCGAACGACTGTGCAAATTAGCCTTGTCTGCTGCCCGAGCTAGCTGGAACCGCGAAGAGAGGACTGGGTCGTATGAGACGAAAAGTGAAGATCACTTCAATTCTCCAATTTTAAGAGGTGATTCTACATAGAATGAAAATTAAACCAGAGTTATTAATTAAAGCGAAAACATTTCAAACTCGCGTTAAATGTCTTGGAAATAAAGTTATTCTACCGTCTGCCTGCATTTGCGATGCAAGATGCAATAACGTCAGTAGAATAAGTCAAGACAGACACATTTCACTCACATTTTAGGAGTATTCTAAGAATTAATAACACATAAACGAATGATCAAATGCAATTTTGTCATTCTTGACTTTTGTTTCATTTTAATATGTAGTCACCCCTTAAAATTTCTGACACCTGTCATCGAACACCTTGTATATCAGACGGCTTATTTTTCTAAAGAAAATTCTCTCTGAATAAAAACATATAAAATATAATGAATAATTATCAACATAAAAATTCTACTAAATCGTCTGACTATCTTAATAAATAAACACTACGATAGTCTCGTGCTCCATCCAAGAACATAGTCATATTGATTTGTGAGAAACAAAGCATAAAAATTCCGCGTGAATTCCTTTATTTACTCTAAAATCTCACTCGACGAATTCGAAAGGGGAAATCGTTAGAAAAACATGAAACTTGGTCGCCCTGCTTCCTCTCGTTCGACAAGTAAATACGATTTTTTTCCGACCAGGTAAATTACATAGTTGACGTGTTTGCTGAAGTTCGTTCGATATCGAACCGAAGCTCGTGTCGACGCGTTATTTATTTCCTCTCCGTGAAGCCTCCGTCGAGGCTTGATCGCGCGTCAAGTTTATAAATATTCATAATTTACTTAACTTCCTGAACACGCGACTGATCTTTGTTCCACCGCGATGATAACGATTTAGCGGAAAACAAAAACCTAGGACCTTTTGGCGTCGTTGAAACTATGCCAACCATGTATTATAAGCGTGAACAGAGACATTTATAACGTGGAATATGTATTTAGTTTCCTAACCGTCAGCAACGATAAAGTATAAAGGTTGTTACAAAAACATGCGTTCATAACTTCGAGGGTGAATCGAGGACATAAGGATAATGTCCAACTTCGTACAAACATATTCCCCATATTTTTTTTTAACGTAACATCTTTCTCTGTTGTGCCACACAAAGTATGTATGTAAAAAAAAAAGGAAATTACGAGTATTCATACGCAGGAGAAAGACCTTGATTTTAACTTTCCTTTTCAGTTTAAAACTGTTTCAGCAATTCTTATTATGAATTTAGTAAATAAGTATAACAATTGTATAGAGTATAAAGCTTTGGGAAAGAACTTTTCTTAAAGAGAAAAAAACTGCTCACAATGACTAATTTAGATTTCAATGTATTCAATAGGTATTTATGTAATATATACATACACTGTTATGAAAGGATTTATAGAGTATTATAAAACTTAATATTATAAAACATCAGAGTAAACTGAGTTACAATAGTTCAGTTTATAATGGGCATTATTAAAATGTAGAACTGTCTGTGATTTGGAAACAAATTCATGTAAAACAAGAACTTATAAAAACTCTACCCCTTATTTTTTACTTCTAATTTATTATCATTATTCCTATAATAATGACTAATTCACATGTACACGAAAGTTATTCATAAACAACTGGTTAAGCTTAATTTTTCGTCAAAAAAAAATTCAGCCTGTTGGAATATTTGAGATTTCTTTCATATAGTCGATCAAATCAAAGAATTTTCTGGTAAAAGAAAGCAGAACGTAAGTAGTTCAATTCTTCCAAACTACTGAACTGTCCGACTACTCATCAACCTCTTCTACTGGCTGCACTCTAATCGCGACACTTGAAATTCGCGCTTTTCGATCAAAATCAGAGTGCTTTGAGAAAAAACGACTGTTTACACAAGCGCAACATATAAAATCGGATAACGAAATTGGAACAGTTTTAATGAGTTGGTGAACGAGAAATTAGAGCATACACGCATTATCCAAACAATAAAAATTGAATTCGCTATTATTCAAAGGAGACTACTCGACTAAAGATTCATTCATGATTGAAGGGCTGTTCCATCTAAAGACAACAAAACAGCCACTGCTTTTTCTTATTTTTAATTAAAACAATTGTTAAGCATCGCATGGTTGCATTATGAACCACCGTGCAATCAAAAACATCGCGTCACGCCGCTTTTATCATTGTATCTATGTACATACGCCAACGAAGCACGAACAAAGTATTCGAAGACAAAAGCTTTCTCTTCTTTAATTGGTAATAATAGAGGGTAACGTGCAATACTGACAAATAAATACCATCGTATTTATAAGTTATCTGTTACTTGCACAAATACATACATGTGTGAATTTTTAAATAAAAACATATGTACGTTAGAAGCAGTACCTAAAATTATAATTACTTACTTAATTAATAATCTATTACTAGAAACAAAAAGAATATGAATTGCGGTATTGTACGAGAGACATTGTAATGGGTTTCGTTATTTCATCTTGGAGTGCAACCATACGGAACCACTTCGTTTCAATTTTAAATTCGTTCCAACTATTGATTTCAACATGTTTATACTAAAATAACTGACAAGAAATCAACGATGTTCAATAAAAGCTCCCCGACTGGACTGAGCAAACAGAAAACACGATACCATTCGCTGGCGCTACACGTTAAGTGTTTGCTACTATTCTTAGCTGAAGAGAAAAATATTTCCAGAAGGTCTTTACCTAACTCTCAACTTCGAGCTTTTCTCCTACATACATACATCTACGGCTGAATAAAACTACAAAACGACTTTTTAGGCGAATACAACAGTTCACAAAACAATAAAATATCAATTGTTTGCAGCAACAATGACATACATAAAAAAACTTGCATTACAAATGTTCTACACGCATTATATTCCATAATCTCCTAACGATCAATAATTTTGATACATAGGAATGAACATCAGTGGAAAAACGTTTAAGCCTGATTTCAGACTTCCAGTGGACCACATATCTATAAAGATGAAAGACGAATCGGAAATTCGAGAAAGCCTATGGAACAAAGGTTGTCGTAAAAATTGTAATCGGCAGCGCATCGAGATCGGCATCGAAATTGACGGAAGGACACATCACGTTCAGTCTATCGTATAATGCAAATACTCAACGTTAACGGGCGCTGTTAATCGAGAGTTAAACGGTTTCATTTAATTACGCGTGTCACGATGATACGTTAACAGCGTTTCGACAGGACGGCAGAGGCAAATGATTGCCGCGCGCGCGTTTCTGTATAGTACTGCGCGAATTAGGTCAGTGTTGACGTGTATGTGCGAAAGGTGTTTGTATTCCTATTCCTCGAGAGTACTCGAGCAAAGAGCGAACAAATTTCTTTATCAAACAAATCCTCGATGTACAAACGCGTTTTTAAGTAATTGCTTCCTCCCCCCCACCTCACCCACGTACCTACGCGCCAAGTCCATCCACCGCGCCGTTAATATTAATCAGACGAATGTGGCAGATATACAGGCTGCTTCAAAAATATACGTCTGTGGGTACGAGAGCTAGGACTCGCGAACAAAGGAAAAGATAGGGAACAAGACAGGCTACCTAGAAGCATAGATTAGCGCGCTGATCGTCGATGGTGTACGTACAAAACATTCAAATTCTGAATGAGACATGGAACTCGAGATGTATTTTGAATGTTATCAGGCAGACTATTTTTAGTATGTGCGTAGTGATATTGGCGAGAAGAATTACTTTCGTATACGTAAATTGCTTTAATCTCAAATTAACCTAATTTAGACGAATAGATGGTATCTTATCTTTTCGCTTGTAGTACTTTTGTACTGGTAATTGTATTGACTTGTTCTTGTCTTGCCGCACAGATAATTAAATGAAATAGGGAAAATAACGTTAGAAAATAGTTGAAATAGTGACAAAGTTGCAACTTAAAGAAGTAGTGTATTTTAACTTGTTTTGTAGCTGCGTCTCATATTGCGTAAAATATTATGAGAAATCTGGAAGTAATGTTTTTGAATTAAATTAATACCACACAACCTATTTGCAATACTACAACTATCGCTTCAGCGTAAATTAAACTTGAATACCAAGAAGTAAACGAAATTACTGTTCGAGAGGAATCTCTTGTATTACTAAAACTCTAATTATAAAGCAGTCTATAACGCGATCCGCTGTTCTGTATCCATTGAATGTTCGTTTTGGGGTCATCCATTAATTGTTGACACGCTAAACTCTTAAGACATCAGCCAGTCTATAACACTTGTAATCGTACAAGGAACTGGTGGCTCATGACCCGAAGAATCGAGTGCCTCAGAAATGGTTAGTTCGTAGACCTACGTTTGCTAACTGTCTGTACCTTTCCTTTATATTCGACAGACGCTATACCTATACTTCTGAAACATCCTGAACATGTAAACGCATACTGACAATCGAACAATACAAAGCGGCAAATGATAATAAAAGCACCTACTATATACAAGTGAAAAGAAAAGGCACCTATTTATTGCTACACCTACGCTGGACTAAACAAAGAAAAAGAAAAACTGGAAATGAAAGCAATTTACAATCACGAACTACATACATATTCTCTTCAACACCACAATGCACAGTCGATGGAAAAATATCTTCCGCGTGAAGTCATATTTTCCGCTGTTTCTATGCCGTCTGTAGAACGTTAAAGTCAAAACAAATATTCGAATAAAGTGCCTATGATGGGTTAGTCCGTAAGTGCTCCTCGCAATTTGGCAAAAGGAAGGTACGGGAAGAGAAATCGAGGCAGTTTGAAGTACAATTTCCTCCAGGAACGACCAAGCAAATGATTCGCAACAACTGGCTAAGCAAATTTCGTGCGGAAGTTAAGGGATCCATATCTGTCGTATTACAAGCGATCCCCACCACAGCATCCTATTTCTTTCAGTCATTCTGTCGTCGCTATCCGCATCTGCCGTGATCCTTGCCGCCCTGAACGTCGACCCGTACCCCTTGCTCGGCCAGCGCGAGAGCTGTCCATCCGCCGATTTTACTATCGATTCCGATCCCATATCCTAGCTCCGTTACTTCGATCCTCGAGAGTCGAAAGAACCCCCTTCCCTCGTCTTTTCTCTTTGGTCCCAAGCATTTTCACGCGGTCGAAAGGCATGCACCCCATCATCGGTCGGAATGAACCGTGCAAAGCGAGCCCAGTAATCGTTACCGATAACGCTGATCCCGATTTGAACTCTAGGCTGTCGAATGCACTGTGCGTGGGTGGTGGCCATTCGGGTCCATCGACGCGCGTTTAGCTGCTTTCGAAACCGTCGTCGGGCTGACCGGCGACGACTCGAATCTACTTGAAAGCGAGGCGAACGAGAACAGGAAGTTACGTATCCCCTTACCTGGAGAAGCTGATAATCCTAGGCAATGAGGGTTCCGTGGCGCAGTGATACTGGCATGGCGTTCTCCGGTACGACACTGGAGCTCTACTCGACTCGTCAAGTGTCCTGCCTCGGGAAGATTCGTCTCCTGGACTGCCACCGTTCAGAAACCTACATATACTCACACCTACTACCTGGTTGCTGGCACGCTATTGATCCTGGCCCAGCCAACCCGTCGACCCACGCAGACGCTCAGCGTTGCCGCGTCGCTTTAGCAACATGACGTCATTCCGTTCCCCAGAACCCCTGCCCCTCCCTGCCCCTGCTCCAATGCGATGAGCTTTCACGCTTCGTCCTTTTCCTCTTTCCCTTCGTTTTCCACCGGTACCGGTTACCAGCAAGCGCCAGCGTTACCGTGCCTCGCAACCGTCCTACATCCCCCGTCCGTGTATAACGTCCGATTCACCTCTTCGCGATTTACCCCTCGATCGTTCTCCTATGCACCGTCGCTGGGCTACTTTCGAAAAGGGTGATAGTATTGAAAAATTCTCGGGCAATATTTCATCGCGGCAGTAGCGTTTTTTGATAGATCCACTCCTTTGAACACGTTTCTTTTTTTTTTTTCATATGTGACTTCTGCAATGGTCGATAGAAGAATTCGAGGATTTGAATTGGGTTTCATGGATTTTGATGAATACGCGAAGCTCCAGTCGATTATTCGAACGATTATTGAGCATTGGGGGAATCGATTGTTTTTCGAAACGCGATTTCGATTGTTCTTCGATCTTGAATCTTTGTTTCAATTCCAATTACTGTTTTATTTTTTTTTTATTATACTTCGATTTTTGAAAATTGTTCCTTTAATTACATTTTCGGAGTATAGTAGTTACGTTATAACTTTTGAGAATTATTTGCTTTTATTAAACATGATTTAAATAAAGATATAAGAATATTGTTATCACTCGTTTTTTCTTATTGCGTTACTAATAAGTTGATGTATTGTCTACTACAACGTTTCCCAAACTTTATGGAAAATTAATAAATATTCCGTAAAAAGTTATCAAAATTAATATGAGCCTGGAATGGTTCGTTGCAAGCCTTGTTGCAGCATTTCAAACCATTCCATATTAATCTTGACAATTTTTCACGGAACACATACACTTACCGTGGAACACCAGTGTCCCGCGGAACACAGTTTGGGAAACACTGGTCTAATCTCCATTACACGAAAAAGTAGATGTACTTAATTGTATTAAGCTCGATTTTTAAATCAAGTTATATGTATTAAGCGAAACAAGCAATAAATATATCTAAATGGAGAGGCATACTGAGTGTACTATGCAACTAAGTGGGACTATTTATTTCAAACGATTTAAAATAGACAACTTTTGGTAAAGTAAAATTAAATAGTTCAAAACATTCTGTATCTTATACACTGATCATTATATAAGTTTGTTTATCACTGCATTTATAAAGTGCAAAGTTTGTACAGTTCTAAATTGAACTATATCTACATTTTACGCAAATCGATCTCGTAGGTCTCTATACCTCAAAAAAGACGTACTCAAAAGATGTATATTCAAACCACTGGATGTTTTAACATATTTATATAAAAAAAAGACGCACGTTTTTATAAGTATTATTATTGCAATGTTTATAGCATGTATTTACCTCAGGGCACAATTAAAAATCTTACAGTATGTCAATGTGCAGTCTACTTAATTTCTCTAACAGTAATACAAATTGATTATATAATCAGCCAAATAAAGATATTTCAATATAATATTAATAATTACTGTTATATTTATTAATAGCTAATAAAATTATATGAAAATGAATTACAGAACATTTCTTAGTCCTATTTTGGATGTATTATCATCCCTTCTGTGAAAACGTCTGACGCGACCTTTATTCTGGTTAAGTGGACTAATGTTCACGGGCCTCAATAAGTGTTGTTCCAAGGTAATCTGTATGAAGAAACCAAAACAATGAGATTTGCATGATAATAAAGAAATTTTATCTTTTTAAAACAACTTACATGTGATGTGACACGTTCCTGTTTCCTGAGATGATCTATCAATTCCAGCAACTCAGTTACTCCCTTCTGATCTTCACTTTTCAAATGTTCTTCTAGGGTATTAATCTGTTATGTAAAAATAAATAAAAAGATTGTTAGATATTTTAGTATATAGGGGTAACAAACTATTCTGTTTACTTTTACATGAAATATTCTATTGTCCACCTATAAAACATCAAGAACAAATTTCCACTTCTGTAACTATTTATTTTGTAATAATTTAAAATAATTGTAATTAATTTAAAATAACTTTTAAATTATACTAAAAGTGAAAACTAATTTTTACAAATGTACTGAATATAAATAGAAAACATGCAAACAAATAATCAAAGAAAAGGTAAAATTTAACTAAAACTATTAAGTAAACTTTAGAATGATAAACTAGTTTATGCATACCACATCACTAAAGTAGGTTTGTTTATTTTGAGATGTTATTTCTTGTTCCAATGTCGATTTAAATATCGGAATTATTTGTACATACTTTTTCAATGTCATGAACACCAGAATTTTAAGACATCTAACATCAACGAAGTGTGGCCTTTCCACCATACCTAAAATTTCTAACGAAATTTCTGGTGCATTTTGCTTTAGGGCTAATCCTGCCAAAAGACTATTACAACGACAACTGGTCCTAATGCTGTTATTTACCAAGCTCTTCCAAGAGTTTAATGCATATTGGAATGATTCTTCTGTATTCTAATAAAACAACAATCATTCATAAATGTACTTAATACATGAAACAATGAAAATGTACTTGGTCAACAAACTCCTTACCTGTTTATAACATGCTGCAAGCAGTACAGTAATGCAAAATCTATTAAGAGTTTGTAAAGTATCTGTGGTTGACATTTTGTCGTATACAGTTCTCATTTCATTGAACATATCGTGTTTATATAAGAGACACATTAATATTTGAGCAGTTGATTTCTGAGAAAAGAAACTTTCCAATGCGGGATTAGAAAATGCAGCTAACGCCAAGGTTGGCTCATTCAGATAATAAAACATCCTCATCACAATTGGCCCAAAATTATATGTGCCAAATTTCAAATTGGCATCCGTTTGATATTTTTCTATCATTTTAATAACAAGTTCCATATCTTTTTCACTTTTTTGTGCTAAATGTAGCATTGCTTTTAAATCTTCTGTAAATACTACTCCATCATCTTTAGTACAAACTTCACTCATTTTCTCACGAAATGCGTCTTCAATTGACAAAAATTGATTATGGAAGAGAAATCTCGTATTTTCGTATGCAGTTACACCTAAAGTTTTTTCTGTGTAGAGAAACCGAACTCCAGCTAGTAAAAGGAAATAAAATATGTCATTTGAAATAATCTCAAAATCAAAATATTAATCATCTTTTTCATTCATATTATAGTATTTCTACATGTGTATATTTTAATGTACAGTACATACATTTAGGTTAGAAAAATTACATACCACTGAAAACATTGGTTTTAGAGATCACGTTGTTTACCAGACCAATATTTAGTTTACAAAGTCCTCTTATACTAATCGCCATGATTTTGCGTATGAATCAACGTTTTATTATATAAATATTATCTTTAAAATGGTGTAAGAATGCCGCACCGATCCTATGGTATATCCAATATGTACGCAAAAGGCCAATAGTCCAGTGCGGCGGAAGTAGTTTGGATCAGAGAGTATAGGATAGAGTAGGTCTCATAGGAAACCCATATTAAAGAGTGAGACAACTTTTATCGCGACCTCTGGTGAGCTGGTTAACACACTAATAGGTCCCCCCTTTCCGCACACGCTGCCGAGGAACGAACATTATCGTTCTCCTCTTTACGCGGGCACTTTTAAATTAATATTATTTTATGTTTTCCCAAATTAACATGCACACATGCATTCATTTGGTCATTCTGACCAAATTGAACACTGTACATAACTGTAATTTTAAATAAATAAAATTATATATGTTATTTTGAAAAAAACATAAAGTGAAAGTAACACGTATTATACACTTAATGAGTGGAAATAAAAACTCAGTTACGGTTTACACTGAATAAGGTATCATTTAATAAAATAAAATAGAATGCAAAGAGATTTATAATAGGTAACAAATAATAATTACAATTATTTTAAATATTATTTAAATTTTTTCTTAGATTCATCCGAAGGGTTTACAGTTTTAATATTACGCCTTACATAACAGGCATCCCAATGGCACTGTAAAGTTAAAAACAATTTCCATTGTATTTACCCTAGTATTATTGTTGAATATTTTTAATGCGCAATATGCAGGCATTTTCAAATATACTGTATACAAAAATAACACAAGCATTGTCACTGATCGTAGATTGTAGCAGGTTTTTGCGTAAGTAGAATAGCTAAAGCTTTGGCTTAGCATCAGATTGTTTATGCTCCGTTTCTTTTCTCACGGACATGGAGCAAACCACCGCGCAGCAAATTTAGTTTGTCAACCAGCTCACTAGTTGACGCTGCAAATTTGGCTTCCCTACTTTCTACTCTATCCTATACTCTTTGATTTGAACCCTATCTTGTGATTTCCGTTTTAACATACATGTAATGTGACCAAATATGACACAACACTAGTAGATAAACAACTAAATATTTTGAAACTTATCTTCCTCAAAATTACTTCAGTTGATAATTTTTACGCTTTTACATTCTTTTTAAAGGACATTTAAAATTATCAAAAAAATCAAATATTATGAATGGAAAATACGTAAAATGCTAATTTTCAAAACCAAAAAAAATTTTAAAGATTTACAAAATCTGGAACTGCAAGATACACAATATGTATATATTTTTCTTAAGTATCATTTATTTTTAAATTACATTATATCGTATTATAATTTACTTTCAATCACTCGTACTTTTTATTTTTCATTAATTTCTTTTTTTTTGTACTTACAATACAATACTTTTAAGTCTTAATTATTTTAACTATCAATTTTATAATTATTTACATTGAGTAAATACATTCTATTAAAAAGTAAAGAATTAAGTTAACTTAATTAATAGTTAAAGTCATCTGATTTTTAAACAAATATGAATAGTTAATAATACAAACGATATTTGAAAAGAATATAAAAAAAAGACATACAATTTAATAACTTAAAGAAGATTTGAAAACATATATTGCAGCATAACCATAGATTTCTGTTGAGAATATTGAGAGATAATTTAGCTATATACTGTATAGTTAATTTCTCTTTCTACGTATTTCTAAGTAATTCATGTATATATAATATTGATTACTTTAAAGTACTTTCTGCCTTGCACATTTCTTTTCCTTTCATTTTCTCTTTCTTTTTTAATTGATATTTATTTGAAAGGACAACATTCCGTAAAGTTGAATGAAGAAATCTCTTATTAATAGATTCCTTTGGTTTTATCCATCCTCTAGGACCCATTATCTCAGCTCTCTTTGCTCCAAGTTTTGCTTCTTCCAACAATGCTTCTACTGCAAGCCTAAAAACGTACTTGTCACTTTCACTCCTTAAATTATTAACCAAATATAGTAACATAATTTTAAAAGCCCACTAATAACGCACAAAATGAAATACTCAGTTTTATATTAAGGAATTCTTTATCCTCAGTTTATTTACGTATTTGGAGATAGAAAAATAAAATATAAATAAATTCAAGAGAAATACATGTACGTAGAATAAGTTTACCTGCTTAAAGCTTCGTCATCCATCTTATTCAAATTCGAATAAATTTTAAAATTTTGATTGATGGCTTTCAATTGAAAATTATTCAGTTATTCGTAAAAACAATAGAATAATCTACCTGTTGTGAGAAACGTGTAATATTTCTCATTAATTGTACTGATACAAAGGTGAGATCGTAAATATCACGCAAATTAATTATATTGAACACACAATTTAATTATAAATTTTTCAGATATTGAATAACATAAACAATAAACGTTAAATAATTTGAGGTTAGTTTGATGTCGTCATAACCATGTCATAACTGTAAACTGTTTACAAACGTTTGCACCTGCGTTCTTACCCGTGACACGAGACTAGATTCAAACTATTTCCATTTACACGCAAGCGTATTAAATTGGTAATTATTACATCACACTTTAAAATTTACAAAATATTTGCATTAATTATACGATCTACCATAATATATTAAATAATTTATAAAATTTGTGAATGACATGTACAAACTCCATACATTTCAAAATGTTGAAAGAAAAGATACAATTGTGTGTTTATGAAAAAGGAATTGTTTATAAATATTTTACTCATTTTTTTCAGAACAATGTATAAAGTAAAATAATTTATTACACAAAATTATATGAATACATGCATTGAAATTTCTGATAGCATTATTCTACCATATTTTTATATATAACAATGGAAGATCAGGAATTGATAAACTTACAAAATTTAAAAGCTGAATTACTTGAGAAGGCATATACCTTAATTGGACAATTAAAAGAGCAAGAAAAAAATAAGGAATCCGTTACTTTTGAGTTCAGTTATAGTAAATTTTTCTTTACGTACTGCTTTTAGTATTGTTATTATAATTGTTTTTATTGCAGTATATCTAATATCACAAAAAGTGTTAGTAATACAGAAAAAAATATGTCTGAAGAAACTGAAATGTTATTGTGTAAAGTTGCCAGTCAAGTTACCGGTATAACATTTACGGATATAGACAAAAAATGGTTGAAAGATGATCTTTATTGTTATACAACTAAACTGGTAACAAAAAGTATAAGCATTCTCATTAAATTAATAGTAGACATAAAGGTATACATTGCTATTAACTATATGAGTGAAATAATATTATACAGAATAATAGAGGACTTCCTTCCATGTTATTATTTTGTCTGATTTCAGGAAGATGTAGAATTTGAAATTCAAGATATAACATGTCATTTTATAAGCATTGATCCATGTTATATGTTAGAAATTGAGCCATGGACATTAAAGATTACTAAAATGAAAAATTTTTCTCTTCTCGTATCTGGTATTTTACGATTTTAATAATATACTTATACAGTAAAAGCAAAGTTTTATTATATATTTAAAATAATCAATAATTTTTTAGAAATTTCACAATATAACCAGCAATATCAATTAAGAAAAAAAATAGTACATTCCTTGGAGGTACAGAAATATGGAACTGCCAGAAAATATACAAAAGAAAAAGGAGGGTTTCTAATAGACATACATTCACCCGAAAATGTACAAAATGTATACTTAGAATTGCAATGGTCATTGTGTTTTATGGATCGAACTTGGCGTATTGAACATTTTTTTAATATAGTTGCTTCAGAAAAAGGTAATAAAGTTTAATGAATACTTATTTTGTAGCAACAAATCAGAATTATTCATTATTTTCAGGAATTGAATTTGTAAAAGAAAACCAAGACACACTACAAAACTTCTGCAAACGAAATATTTCAAAGATAGAACTTATAAATTTATGGCAGCAACTATGTATTGCTATTGATAAGTATGAAGGTAGAGATGCTAATTCCAGCACAAGCAATAGTACTGCATAATTGTATGACATACTGGCAGCATCAAACTTCAATTAAATATTTTTTGTAAAAAAATTAATGATTATCACAAAAAAAGCATCAATAAATATTCGTTTTACACATACCTATTGTCTTATGATCTCCATGTTAATATGAAATATAACATTTGAAGATATAAATAATTAATGTAATCTTATATGTTATACTTCGTTCGTTAGCAAAGCTAAAACAATTTTCTTTTTAAATTTATTAAACAACATTCTCGGTCTTATAAGATACAAGATACAGTTATGTTTATAGGTTATGTTTAAGCACATGAAATTCAACAAATTGTATCTGAATATTATATTATCTTTATGGGAAAGTTATATTATGACTTAGTTTATGAAATTTATGGTTATTGTTTACTTTAAAAATGATTTTCAGTTCAGGGCCTTATAGACTATAATAAGAAAGAGGACAGTAGAAATCCCCAGTGGCGCAATCGGTTAGCGCACGGTACTTATAAGACAGTAAATCTGTGAGCAATGCCGGGGTTGTGAGTTCGAGCCTCACCTGGGGAATATTATTTTTTCCGTTTTTTCATGTAACTATTTTAATCATTCTTCGATCAAAACTATTAACATATATGCATCTCAAACGTATCAAAATGAATACTACAAAAACATACTCAAACAGAATACAGTAGTTGCTCAATCGAGAGTCGTTTAGACATCAGAATCAAGAACCGCGGTTATTCCCCACTACTTCATTTAATATGTGCCGCGGAGTAACCAATGTCTGGGAACCTTTGAAAACTATTTGTTTGAACAAAAAAGTGAATAATAGAGAATTAGTAAATTGGAACACTTTTCGTAGCATTCTATGCGCAGACGAGCATGACCTTTCTTTTACAAATCAAGTTTCATGTATCTTTATTGTAAATAATCGGAATCATGTCATGTTTGGTATCATTTTCATCGGGAGAGCACAAGGAATCGATTAGTGTTACTTGTGTGAAAATTCGCTTGCAAATAAAAACCTTCAATTTTTCCTACTCTTAATCCCTAATGCTATCCTTGTCTTTTATAGTCTCCTTATTCTTGGGCGTCGAGTTTGAACGCAATGGTTCCAAGAATTGGTTTTTCCACGGTACATGTCAAACGAGGTAGTGGGGGGGCCATAGCCGCGGTTCTCAAACGTGATGTCGAAAGCGGTTCTTAATCAATCAACTACTGTACTGTATATAAAATTAGGCAGTGCACTGAAATTTAAAAATATGTATTAGAAATGAAACCTAATACATTTTGGAGCTCTTTATTCAATTATAATATTTCATTGATACAAAATCAAATCAATCTGCTTTTCACTGTGTAGTAGTTTTATTTCTAAGTATTTATTATGTACAAGATGAACATGCGAAATATGAATGGGAGAGAATAAAAGTTTTAGCCTATAGACTCTGTTTCCGAAGCTGTTTCTGAAGGAGCTTCTGCATTACTTCTTCGTCTCCTCCAAGCATTCATGTACGTCTTTGGATGAACAGGGAAGAAACCAGCAAGTCCAAAAAGATGAGCAACTGGTTTCGAAACTTCTATACCTTGTCCCAACCAATGTTGTATACGTTCAAAATTCAGAGCTATTAAATTCTCATTGTGTTTATTCGGTAATGGATCAACGCTACCTAATTGTTCTATTGGAGGTTTATGTTGATTATATTTTGTCTAAAACAGAATCATTCAATATCCTAGTACATATTTAAATCACAACTATACCTAGTCTAATATTTCTTTTATATTATTGTACATTTAACGAGTAAGAACTTACACCCATCACAACAATATGATAGAATGGTCTATTAGCGCATCCATAACGAACCAATCTTATTGTTTTCTGGAAATATGGAATACGGCCAGTTCCAGAACCTGGATGTAATGGTAATCTTGGCATTTCTTTTTAATGTCTTTTTAAATAATTGTTATTTATTTAATCACTTATAGATGCAGGTTGCATTAAGTTGCAAGGAATTTTTTTAGTAACATAAATACTATTGTACACTGTTCATTTATAGAATATTATAATGTGAAACAATCAAATTACAATACATTCTACGTTTGTTAAAAAAAGTTGCAATAAACATATACAAATACAACTAAGAAGTTACAGATAACCTCAACTGGTTCAATTGAACATTGAACTCCTATCGAACGAATTCCATACTGCTTTTATAACCTCAGACTATTATAACACTGTAGAGTGGAAACTTCTATCGTAAAATGTTACATTTGGTGGTAATAATTCGAAGCTAGTTTCAATTTGATTATTTCAGCGGAAATTTCAGAATGTCAATTATTTTTAATTAAGATACAGTTTATACTCTTTATTTTAGACACACAATTTTTGCAATTTTTTCAGTAGTAAGAAGAGTTGATGAAAGCTTTAAAAATAATTAAATTAATTATAATTCAACACATGGATTAGATTGTAGCGCCGTCAATTGTCAATTTTCGAACTAATTTTGTTTTATAATCAATGCCCAACAGAATTCGTATTTTCATAGAAATTTATTTCATTATTCCTAAACAATTTATAAAAACATTACGAAATATCATAAGGTCAAATCTAAGCACTTAGAACTCCATGCAATTAGTTCGATTAACGCATTTATAACAGCTTGAGGAGGTATTTTTGAATTAATTAATTTTACTGATATTTTATACAAAATACGTTACTATATAATATTAACAATGTGAATGTAAGTACCCTTTATAATTCTCGCCCCGCAATCCTCTTTTTTAACTTTCTTATGAAGTCTCTTACGTGTAATCCAACAGCATTCGGAGATCTCGCCGTTGCGAATAAAACGATTGGTCCTAGGCGATCAAAGTAATAATAATATATAACAACGTCGATATTAACAGTAAATAGCTAATCTATTTAAACTTTATACATACTTCGATAATAATGAATTTTCAAATATATCTAATATTTGCAGGTTCCTTTTAATGCCAATGTTGCCTCAATATAACTTACTCGAATATTCTTTAATCTAAAAATTGGTTTCAGACATCACAGAAAATCAAGGAGGCCACGAAAGATTCTTTTGAACATCAATGCAATAAGTCGATGGTAGCGTAGGGGAGCGCATGCGCAGAACTGGAGTTCTGGAGTCTCCCTGATCTCCTTCAGAGTTCAGCTGTGCGAAGCGGTGCGAAGGGTCCGCAGAACTCTGGTCGTAGCGTCTTCGTTGTCAGTTTGACACGCAGTGGCGTGCTGTATGTTCGAGACGCGTGTGATGTTACCGATCTCTCGATCGCCGTGGCGTTCTCCTGTACGGTGGAATCGAATCGATCGTCAGGACTCGAGCGATTCGCGTGACTCGTAAATTATCGACAGTCTCGTGAAATACAAGCGAGAGGCCCGCGTACACAATACGAAAAACCGTTTCGCGTGTCGCGGTGATCGGTTGGCAGTGTTGACCTCTGAGGTTAGCGAGATGCAAGAGATCGATGCGTCTTCCGTCACCACCGTCGTCGTCTAGTTTCCGGGTTAAACATCTGACGAGGTATTAACCTAGATTTAGGAGCTGGAGTAGCGGGTTCTTTTTGTGAACTGTCGTGAACGAAATTCCGTGATCATGGGCGATGTACCGAGAGTGGAGTTCGCTCTTGGCAGCGAGGTGTCACTGGAACACTTCTTCAAGAGCAGCTTCGCGCGTTCCTTCGTGACTAATAGCCGTGACACCAAGTCGCTGGATTACGAGCTGCTCGACAACACCATCATCGAGGAAGCAGAGACGAATGGAAATAGCAATAACAACATCAACAATTTTTTCTCCCTGGTGAATTTTGGTAACGGCACGACGACGGTCCTCGACAATCGCATTGTCTCTAAGGATAAGACAAATGTTTGGAAAAAGAGCGAAGTGAGTACGAATGAGTTTCGACGGCTATTTGTTTACTTTTTAGAGCGTAGAGTGTATTAGGCAATTACGTTCTTGAAATATATTCTGTTTCTAGCATGTATACTATAGAAATAGACATTTTTGTATTACAATATTACCAGGGACGAACAATTCTTCCTTTTTCTTATTTTCGTCGATCATTTGTTTCGTAAGACGTATTATACTACAAAATGGCTAAAGAATAGCATGAAAATAAGAAATTCTCTTTCCTCTTTCACAAATTTCTCAACTTTCTTTTATCTCAAACCTCTTTTTTTCATTTTTAGTAAATATGCGATAAGTTTCACCCGTATAATGAAATTTGTTTTCCTTCCTTACAGGCGGATCAACCCCCAGCGGATGCCAATGAACTGGAGAAGCTACGAAAAGTAAGTTCACATTTGCTTGAATATTTTCAGTCGTTCCCATAGGATAATCTTAGATTCGTAAAGGAGGCATATGCGCAGCTGTCGTTCGATTAAGATTCCTTGGATATTTCCCGATACATCGCTGCATGTAACAGCGTAAAACATTTAAACTCGGAATTCGAATAAGCATGCCACACTAGTACGCATGCGCAGGATGCTTCTCTGGTATTAGCGGCGCAATTCAGTAGAACCGTTGACCATAAGCGACGGTTTTTCTCGTTGCTAGACCCTTCTGATCCTTTTTTTGCTCCGCTCGCCGAGCGTTTCTGCGAAACGATTCCAAATTTGTGTGCATCGTTCGCCGGCCTGGGATCGCGGAACGCCGCTGGAAACGATTCACGGCGGCAATACCTACTGAAAATAACTGGCTCGAATGTTTCGCGGTCGCCAGTCGGGTCAGTTCAGTTATTTTGACACTTGTGTGTTGCACCCGTTGTCTCAATTTTCCAAGAAACACTAAATGTTCGGTTATTATTGTCGTTGCCCCCAAGCTTACGCAACGGTACAGATTCCGTTGACCCGACTTCAACTTCGTATTCGTACATAGCTCGCGTTCTAGCAACTTCGAAGACTTCTGTTATTAAAATATAGAAAATGTATATAGTGAAATTTATAGTACAATTGGAGGTAAATAATTATTTTAGTGAGATATAAATTACGAAGTTATTTCGTTAGAAGATCATTCTTTTCGTTCTCGAACGATTACTTTCGATATCTATTCAGTAATGGAGTTAATTTTATGATCATATTAATTTTATGGTAATTAATTTCTACGTAGCAGCTGGTTTTACTTTGATTTTATGTATCAAACCTTGAAGTTGTTAGGTACTCTTTTTTTCCGTTTTACTGACTCGCGCGAGCCGTTCCTATTGATGCACCGGAAGTTGAACTCGTCGAGTCACGAATGCGTGAAATGTCGCTAACGTGGTCCGATTTTTATCCCTTGTAACGCTCAGGCGATTTCTTCTTAATGTTGCCCTTCTCTACTGTTTTATTTACCTTCGCATTAGTTTCATTTGCTACTAAGTAATAAAAGGATGAATGTAAGTGGAGCGAATACTTAATTCTGCTAATGGTTAAAAATGCAATAATTTAAAGGAAAGTATATTTGAACAAAATTTCGGTAAAATATTACTTTTCCATTTAGATTAATCTTTCAAGCGTAGTAGAAACTCTTTTTCATAAAAAGGATTATGTTTCAAATGTCAATTTAAATTCACTTTAAATTCAATTATGTAAATTAAAATTTTTTTATAATATCAATTTTCACAGTAAAATTCACATTAAAAATATCATATATGTTTTTGTTCTGTAAACAGTGATAATAACTGGATAGATAAGTACCTTTAGTCGTTTCAACTTATTTAATTAGCAACATGAACTATATAAACACCAGAGTGACTTGAGCAAGTATGTACCTGCCTAAAAGTTTTCCAGTTTACGAACTCATGACTATTATTATCTTATATGTTTCATAATTAAACTTAAATAATTGACTTTTCCAATCATTCAAATCGCTAAGTAATTCAATGATGTCCCAGTGATTTCAATGCCCGATTCTTCAGTAGCAAGTTTCAGCTTGCGAGGTTTCCAAATAGATTTGTTAAGATTCGAATGAACTCGAGCGTTTTTATTTAAAGGAAATGTTCATCGGATAGATTTTACTGGGCGGAAGTTCGCTCGAGCCCCTTCCGTAATTATCAGTCGTGATACCACTCCGACTGACAGGTTTGCGCGTTTTGTCCACGGGTGCATACATACGAGCACGCGTTGCGTGAACGTGTCGCTTTTTCCCCTTTTCCGTGACGTCATCATCCTGTTCTTTTTCGATGCCATGGCCAACAGGATGTCGGTGCACGCACGTACTTGTACACCAACCGAAATTACTTGTTTGTTTCCTTTTCTCGCGATCGTGTCCTTTTCACCCGACTGCACAAAGGTGGATTTCGAATCGAGAGTTCCGGACTTCGTCATCATCAGGCCAGACTTTTGTCCGACGGCGGAAATCGGTTGTTCTGATCGGAAGACGTTGCGTTCGGGAACGAACGAGCTCCCAAAAGAATACAGAGCACCTCCTAAAAGTCTCTGACCGAAGTTGAGTGAAAGCTTGAGGGATCTCGCTCGGAACTGAGGTACTTGTAGAAAGCCAGGAATTTCCCAGCCAATGTTTTATGGGTTCAAAGTGCAACGCACCCAATTTTCCTTTCGAGTGTTGGTGTTCCATTGTCGACTTGGAAAGGAATTGTTCTTTTGTCTGATCGAAATTTTGAAGTAGGTATGCGTCTCGAGGGTATTGATTTGAGATAATGGAAAGTCGTCAATGATACCACATGTGGGATTATTTCACTGTTTCAGTAACTCCATTAGGTCCTTCAATCTCAATGCTAGGATTCTATGGAAATTACTATGTCCATGTAAATATATACTAGTCTACGATAAAATTATAAATTTATCTTATCTTCTTCAGTTATCATAATTATCGATGCAATAGGTATATTTAATATTGATCACTTTCATTAAAATAAAAAAGTGGCGTCTATACTACCACTTTCCTCTAGCCCTAGGACTCTCATCCAGATGCATTTACTTACTACATACTAAGAACTCTAAAAATGTCAGTGGTTCTGATTGTCTCCGTAGAAAAAAATTCCTAAAGACGCCACACTCGCATTTCCTTTATTGACCAAATTGGTCACACCTATTATTACTACTTGTAGCTCGTAGGGAGCTGAGCATTCTTCTTGCTCCTCTGCCCTCTCGCTAACGTCTACTAACATCCAACAGTACATACACGCAAGATGTAACTGTACAAGAAATCGTACGACAAATCCTAATGTTCATGGGCGGCATTACCCTGAGGCAGTAGCATCGAGTGCATCAGAATCCGCGGTGCCTTCAGAGGAACTGTCCAGCAGGCCGGAAGCGTTTGATTGATGGTTCGTTCATTAACGAGCAGCGTGGATAGACGCAGTAGCGGGAAAGGTTACCTAGTTGTCCACGGCTCTGGAAATAATCATCATCCTGGAGGACGAGTCGCGCGGGAAATTATACCGCGCGCGACAAGGCGATACGCGCTGTGTGCATCGACCGCTGTTAGTTGCAAAACGCATCGAGGCAGCGGCGGTTGCATGCGTGTATACGCGTACGAGCCGATTATAGACGATCCTCTGTTCCTTTCTCATCGTGCACAACCCGCCGGCACGCTTTCGCTTGCCACAATCGAATAGTTCCCGCTGAGAAAATTCCCGTAATCCGCTCGAATCTTGAGCGTCCATGAGCGGACCACTCGGGACGATAGGTGAACGCAGATGTAGGTGAAACTGGTTTAAAATAACGCGACTGTTCACTGACGACCTAGCACGATACAAGAGATCGTCGATTGATAGCATGGGGCATCGTTTAACTATTACGACGCTTTTCGGAGCGGAAATGCACTGTTGCGTATTTTTCAGATTTTAACATTCGAAAAATCTTGCTGATCCTCTTGGAAATTCTCAATACCAGGAAAACATTATTGTAATTGATTTTCTTCTATTTTTTGTTTCTGGCATATAAGGTTGCGGTTACCATGGATTGCTTTTCTGAAGAACTGAGGTTCTGACGAATATGTTCGAACTATTCCTCGTACGAATAAGGCTACAGTAGATGCGTGTTCAGACGAACTTGACGTTCTAACGTACGCTATGTTTTTATGATCACTGAATTCCATATTCTCAGTACTGCGTGCGGAAACCCTCTGCCGCATCTGCAAATTATGTATCTTTTTTTCTTACGCCTATGGGCGTTCATCGCGTTGAAACTGTAAAGGTTAAGAGGAGGTACTGTTCAACAGCTTCCAGGCAGATTTCTATCTAACTGTAAGATTCATCTGTGTTCTCGTTTGCAGAGCGATAAATTGGAGATTAGATATAAAACATGATGTCAGAGCAAGCGGAGGAACGATATAAACCGGGAGGTCGTTTTCCCACGCTCTTCGCTGAATCCACGATCCCTCTGGCTTTCCTCCATTTCCATCCTTTGGTGAAAAAATAGACGAGTGGAATTTCGCGCCGCCCGTGATTCTAATTCCTCGCCCGTGTACCTTTCGCCATCACGCCATTATGACGCCGCTGCACGCCGCCGCGCCGGTTCAAACACTGCCCACGATACACCTTTCACAATTTATACAGGGTGGCCTGTTCTGAGACAAATGAACAATTAGTGCTGCTACTCATTGTTTGAAGGTGTCTCAGAGCTCGGGAACGGTTCTGTTGTCTCATCTGGATCTCGTGTTAACAGTCGTTAATCTGCAGGGCCCCATTTATACTTTTAGAGGCTCTAGGTGCAATGTCATTATGAAGTCTTAAAAGAATAATTCTATTTCAGTTGCTTAATCCAATTCATAGCTACAGTATACATATTTGCATTAAGAAAAGTATATAAATAAATCAATTAAAATTTAAATTAAGGAAAAATAACTAAATTGCCCTTTGCTTAAAGAGGCTGGGACAATGGGATATATTTTAAGGAATTTTCATGCATTAAGCTGTTCTTTATATTGTTCATTGTAAGGAGGAAAGTTTCAAAATTTCATAGAGTGATTTCATAGAGAACGAGGCCTCAACTTGCACTCAATCCACCTTAGGTAAATGCTTTTTGATATGAATTTAATTCGTATTGTGCAATTCGGCTTACAATTGGACTGAAGTTTTCTCTGCTATTCTTAATCTCTGGGGAAAGACTAGATGAGTTCCACATGTGGATCATCGATGACCTATGGAAAATTCTAGGCTTGGGTTGGTAATTTCAGCCTTGAACTGTAACTTGTCTGACTTGATTCTTTGTAATTTATCGCGTCCCTTATCTTCTGGTCACTGAACAAAGTATTCTACAATTCCCAGTTGACACGAGAGTAGGTATTTTCTTCTGCACATTGTTTTATTACATTCGTGCAGTTAGAATTGGACATATCCTGTTATCGTAAAACCTCATTCTCGTGACTGATTCGACGACCGATATTCTCGTTCGAGGCGTAGTTTACAATCTGACATTCAATATGAAGATCGTTGGACCGTGGAAGTTCACTGCGTATGATATTTCATACAATCGTAGACCTGTATCCGCATGATTTCGAGCTGCAGCTAAATTTCGCGAGGCGATCTCATCCTCGTGAGATCAGGAAACGTTACGAAATAATTTATTTTACTACTTACTGTACTTGTTGGTAGTCTCGTGCTAGTTCTGTCTCGAATGCCGTGTCCCTTCTTACCCATTCCAAATAACTAAATATCAAAGACAATTATTTAAAGGTTTAGTCACTGTTGAAAGTCTCAAGCAATCAACATTTGCTGTCATTATAGAATTGATCATTTTTGGAGTTACTCTCTCTCTCTTTCTCTCTCCGAATATATTTATTTTAAATAATGTTACACAAGTATTTTGCATACGATAATGTCTTTGGTTTAATCGAGAAGATGATCAAAGCAAGCACTACTTCCAGAGCTCAATTACTCGACGAGTCTTATATTCGCGCGTAGAAACGCGATTAGTCGTGAGTGTCACGTGACAAGGTGATTGATAAAGCCTGGAATTAATTTATCACTAGCTTCATTATAGACAGTGCAATGTCATCAACGAAAACTGTAAGGATCATGCCTTTTTTTGTATCAGTTACATTATTTCGAGAAATTCGTTAAGTAACAGTAATACGTAGCATTAAAACACTATTAGGGTCATAACTGACTATTAAGAAGAAACGATACCATCGAATTATAGAACAGACTGTAAAAGTGTTAATACTTCAGTTACTTACACAATATGGTACAACATAAGATATTCCATTAGAAAAAGTAGAGAGCGAGCCTTCATCATTCTCATATAGGGCACAGACGATAATCAATCTACAACGTTTCATTTTCTTTAAAAAATACCACAATTCAAATCAATGAGGTAAGAAGAAATGGAAGATTAAGATACGTGAAGTTTATTTTTTCCCTCCAGTTCACCACTAGCAAATTCACGTTACGGGGAACATAGAAAAGAGGCTGTAGAATCTAATTTTGTCCCTAGTTCGACCTTGAGCGTCTTCACGTCCCTAACATTCCATGTTCCGCGGTCTTCTTCTTCTTCGAAAGTCGCGGGACTCGCGTTCTCTTTCGCATTCGTTTCCTTCGATCGGAACATGCTCGTTACAATTGCGGCTTCCCGGTAGCCAGCTTTTCAATTTTTCTCCATTCTTCACGCCTCGATTTATTGTTTCATCTCGAGTGCTGGGCTGGTTCGTACACTCTGTTCGTAATTTTTTTCTGACGAATAGCAGCTTTCGCCGCCGACACAGCTTCAATTTCTTCTAGATTTATTTCTGAGAGGATATTTGAAGAACCGAGTATTTATCAATAAACCTCGAACAACGTAGAAACATGAAGATAACGCGCATGTTATCTTCAATATGATGTACCTGTTAGGCGCATTATACCTATATGAAGAAATTCAAGCCCTGGAGTCAGAAACGATGCAAAACATGCGATTCGTTTAAATGGTACAATTTTTCGCATCTAGATTAAAAGCAATTTCATTTTTTACATTTTATATGGCAGAAAGTACTCGTAAATACGTATAAATAATTAAAACAGGGAAAAGTTATTCAAAGCGGCTTGCGCAACGCTAAAGAGCATCGTAGATGGATCAAGGAAAGTTCGCCGACTGCGATTTCCTACAGCCAACCAGACGAACGTATTTTCTGCACCACTGAATTCCTCTCCTTCTCAGCGTCCTTCCACGCGCAAAATTCCACGTTTCACGATCCTTCCGTTCCTGAAAGAAACGCTCGTAGCCGAAGCGCAGCGTTTCAGCGCCGCGAAAAAAGACCGAGAGAATTGCATCGAGTCTCTTCTATGAAAGAGAGACCCCAGAGCATTTTGCTGACTGATCATTCCGCGTATTTCGCAGTTGGCTACCACCAACTGAATGCCGCGTAGAACAAAGAGGTCCCTTCGAAGTCGACTTGCGTGGAAAATGGCCAAGATACCTTCGATTCAGCTCTGAGGCAGCAGGTTTTTAAACCTGTGAGCTTTTCTAACTCGTTTATTCCGCAAGAGTCATTTTTCTCTTCGCTTTCTGTATTATGGAATTAAGCAGATCATACTGGGCGCTAAATCGGTAAAGTTAAAGACATATTCAAAGATATCGAATTAGGGTAAATTAATTTACAGGATAAAATCGATAGACAGAACAAAACGTCATAAAACCATTTACCGATGTACATAAATGTCGGTTTGTTATACTTGCAATAACCACCTGATTGTTCCACCTTTTGGGGAGGTTCTCAGTTCACACGTTCTTTATACCGTATATTCTACACAGCTAATTGTAATTAAATCTTATCACTTGAAAACGCGACCTATTCTCACGAAACTCTCGGATCTCGCGATCAGTACGCAACGCGTTAAATAAAGAATTGAAACTTCTCTTGTAACCTTTGCACAAAAATCTACCCAATTCTAATTAAACGAAGTCTCACAGGTACATCATATTGGCCAATGCGTTAATTGGTCCAATATTTTCAGGTCCCACAGGCTGCGTTATACGTTCACCCTTAATTGTATCGTGTACCGTGTGAATCCTTTCAATTGATGCTTCATGCAAACTTCATGAACCGTTACGCAGAGATCGCCCATCTCTAACCACTTTCTTCCAACGATTCGTAACGGATAGCAATCGATTTATTACTATTAATTAACTGGTTAACGACATCGGACGAGTTGCAGTTTAATTACCCAGAACCGTTAAGATTGTGCTCTTACAGGGAACGATAAGATAAGACACGATAGCGCGGTGTCACTGAAAATCGTTCCCACAGCTCCCACATCCGGCATTCCAGTTTGTCATTGTCTAGCAACGCTATAGCTTGATTTTCGCACTATTAGTTGCACGTTCGTTGCTCTTGGCTTGATTCACCTCCGATCTGCAGAGGAAAACTTTTCTTTCGATACACGCGAAGATTTGGTGGAATAGCTTTTGTTAGACGATCTACATTAATCTTGGAATATCTTTCTATGTAAATATCTCGATTTTTGTTAAAATATGACTTATGTCCTTATTCCCCCAAACGTTTCAATATCTCGAATCTTAAACAATTCTAATAAAACTTGGTAGTTAAATCGTGGATATTTATGCAAATGCATATTTTCATAAATAGGACTAAGAAAATTCAGCTCGATGGCATCCAAAGCTAAATTCCTTTTCTATATCAAACTTATTAAGATACTTCCTCTAAACTCTCGCTGAACGGAAGAGGAAAATTCCCCTGGAAAGTGTTATCATTCATTGGGGTGTTAAATCCATCCAGTTAGACAGCGGCGTTGATTTGTGATTCATCATCACGGTGATTAGTATTCAACGTCTGCGCTGTCGCTACATCTCATTGTGCGCGGAAATTACATTTTACGCGAGTATTATCCCGATAGGGTTACGATTCATTGCTTTTCCATCGCACGTACGCGCGACCGCGCGCTCGCTTAATAATTCGTGTATTATATAAACGTTACTTTATCCGAGTTTGGAACAACATTATTCGAATGGAAATTCAGTTCAATTTCTCGGTCTGCGAGCTAACACGAACACGGTTATACAGATGCTTAACACGAGCGGATAGCGGTAAATGCGTTCGCGGTTCAAATACAGACAGTGGGGATAACGTTTACGCATTGTTTCTGCGACGAAACAGGTTTCGTACAAAATTAATTAAGATAAAGTTATTGCATAGGACGAGGGATATGAGACACGACAGATGACTGTTCATGAACTCGTGAAATTAAGCATTTGATATGATTTTTTAAGCATTTTAAAACCTTATTATTACCATGTATCGTTACACTTACAGATCACTGACTTTTCTGATGTTAATAATTAGAATTAGAGCGATCTTTCAATATTTTGCTGCTCTATTTTAAAGTAAAACTATCCTTTCACCTCACCTCTCCCCTACCTTCCCAGTAGCAAAAAGGAAGAGAAGAAACAGGGACCAATGATCTCAGTGTGTCATTGTTCCAAATATTTCGAAGGCGCAGGTGCATGACCAAGCGTAGAGATCGGAAACACGATACGATGGACAAGATATGTGACAGAATGAAGCTATAAAAGAAGGGCTGAGGAGAGGATTCAGTGGCATGGGGTGGCGGCGGAGGGAGGGGGACAAATGCATTAAGGAACGATTCCAAAATGGCACTCCGTCGCCGAATTTATTTTTGGTTGCATTCCAGTCAAACGAACAGAGAGGTCCACCAACGAGTGCTGAACGCCCAGACGATGGTGTTTAGCTAGGAGGATCCGCGCACGCGGCGCCGCTGGTCTTGTTGGAATGCTGAAATTATTTTTCTTCCTATTTCCTTTATTTTTTCCCCTCCCCCGCTATGCTCTCTTTCCATTTCCGCTCGTAGCCATACACACCGTAGATACACGTACACACATATGTTCTATATACATCTGCATACGTTCTATGTTTCACGGTATTGGTGTTGTTCTCCTTCGGTCGATGTTTCTCTCGATGAAACGAGCCTCTGCGATCGCCACGTTTCTCGATTTTATCTTAAGATTAATTATTAAAACAAATACGCGGCACGATTCTGTGGAAACGCGATGCTACGAGAAACGGGATTTAATTGAAGCATAGGTTGACTTTCTTTTTAAATGTCTGACTGTGTGGATATTAAGCTTAGAGATAGTTAAAGCTCACTCCAAAATTGATCGTTTGTCAGTATTTAACAATGTAAACGAAAGTGTTTTAGAACATGAGTTCTTGCAGAACAAAAAAGGTCTCCAAAGTGTAAGATAAAAGTTATTTGCAATTCATTTCATTTTCTAGAAAATTAACATTGAATCTCGATCGAATCAGAGTTCAGTTTCAAGCATTGTACGCAGCGTGTTCTCTTAAAATAAAACGAACACTCGTAGATTGATTGCAACACTACCTACGTGTGTACGTTAATAACCTACAAAATTAATTAACTGAATCGCTAAGTAATTCTAGGAGTAATTCTGAAGAGCTGTGAGAGTTTTATGTTGAATCACCTTTTGCAATGAAGTCACAGTGTTGGACTTTGTATTATTTTCGTTACAAAGTTGATATGTACTACGTCAACCGAGGGTTAAAAGATTGTCGAAATCGGGACATGGTTGGCTACTGGGATATTTACCTTACATAAGTACTTAAACAGTGGGATTTTGAAAGTTTTCTGGCGGTATGAATCAGCATTGTTTACGTGTAGAACGTAGGGTAACTCAAGGTTCTCAAGGTATACTTGGGTGACACAGTAGGTGACACAGTGTTTACAGATATAGGGATGATGCATTATTTGCATGTAGGGAGAAAGATTGGGTCTGTCGAAAATATTTAAAATTCTTGTTTAGTAAACATTATGTCCAGATTAGATGTGAAGATACACACAGACTGTAAATCATCATTTTATTCTTAGTTGGCTTTTAGGTCATAGGAAATCTTATTTTTTTTGTAGAAGGTCATGCATTAAGTATGTTTGGTTCAGCCATTCTTTAAATTAGTCATTCTAAATTAATCATACATAGTCAGAAAGAGAAACAGTTATAACTTATTATGTGTATAATATTGTTTAAATATTGGAAGACAAATTAGGAAAATACAGGTTCTAGTAGTACATATGTAAATATACGAACATTTTACAAATGTAAATTTCGTGAATTTAAATAATAATTTTTTGCTAAGGATAAATGTTGCTAGACCAGAGCAAGTACAATTCATATGTCTACGAACATGAAACTTTGTCTATCCGTGTAATCACTCGTTAATGTGTTGAAACATGAAGAAACTGTTTGGTCGATAAAACCTCGCTGACTGATAAGAGGCTTGCCAAAAGTATAACTCAAAAATGTTTATCATTGCCTAAGGTCTTTAGATTAATTAATAAAGGTTTCATAAAACGAGCTACGTACCTAAGTGTATTTTGTAATCTGCTATCTACTTTTGGAGCAAGTGTCTCTTATTTTATGGGCCAAGCTGTTCGTCTAACGCGTTGATTATTACGCTGTGTTTGCCTGACTCTTATCAAATTATACAGGGTGAAGCAACTACGTAAAACGAACGATCTCAATAACTTACTAGCTGTTGATGATAAAAAGAATTGTCAGATAATTAAATACATCCACTTAAACCAGAAATACCGTACAATAATCAACATCTTAAAGAAAGACACTAATGATCTCGACAAAAACAGTTATTTTTAAGATTCATTACTTCTTTGTCAATTTAAATCTAAATACCATCATCCAATTGAAAACGAAACGGAAGCAGTAGTACATGTATACCTTTGTTAGCCTTTTCTAAAAGCTTCTTCATGTTTCCGGTCGTCTCAACAATTTCGCGACAGTCGGCGTATTCCATCAAGTCCTCGAACGAAATCGAGGACTTAGGGTCGCGAGCGATCTGTGGAAAAAGACAAGGTAAAAGTCCTTTTGTTTTCATTGCAAACTCGCCGAAGAAAAAGAGAGAGATCATGTGAAATCTGGAAACGAATGGAACGGTGTTCAAGGCTGCGATCGAGAGGGTGATAAAATCAGCTAGCAAGGAGAGACCGCGATCTGGACGAACGCTTTTTGAGCAGAATCGGGACTCGGATTGTAGATTTTAGTAATTACAGATTATTTGTCTAGTTAAATACATTCTTTACATTAGTTACTGCTATACCTACTCTACTTTGGATGAACATAATTGAATATTTTAATAATGTTCCCTCAGTATACACTATCATTACAGACGATATAATATTCCGTCATTATAAGTTCGTTGCTTTATTGTGATACATATATTCATTGTATGTACCATAACAATTATTTAGAGTAAGCGAATATTGCTTGTTACTGGATTACCAGTACATGAATTAATCTCACTATCAGATAGATGTATTGTCCAGAGCTCAGAAATTGGCACTTGGAAGAAATGCAAGTTTGATTGCTTATAATCTAGATAATAAGTCAACTTATTCGAGTACATTCATAAAAATGGGGCACTTGCGTTTTCGTAATTAGTTAAATTATTTACAGTTACTAGTCGGTGCCTGTCGCCTTTGTCAACCGATGTTAACTGCTGTCTCTAACTTCTGAGTATTGTAAATCGTATTATGAGCTGAAACCTGTAGTGAAGAAACACTATAATGGGGTACTAATTATTAATATAAACTATGTACAGACTATTGTTTGGGCGTGTGTACTATGGATGTACGCATGCGGCCAGGTGATCAATACGCACACTCATTGAACACCTGGATCTCTCAACCCTTTATACCGTAAGCATTTCCACACGTGTTAGCCACTTCTAAAGACTACTGTATTATAGTTAATGGATTCTAACATTTAGGAAGAAATATTCTGTCTGTGCAGTCAATAATAATTATTTTTAAATAACAATATTTAATAGTCACTATTCATTTATAAACTCGAAAAATAGTAATCTTGTCAATATTGGCAAGCTTTTAACTAGTGGCAATAGTCGAAGGATAAAGGGTCAATTCTTAGGTAGTAAATTTGATTATTATGATTTATCGATCAGCAAATTTATTGTTCACATTTCTTGTAGTTATAAAACAGTTGAATTAATAGCGTGTTCTTTCACAAAACACACTATGTAGTCAGTAAGCCTTTTTTCTAAGAATCTGTGTAAGGTTAAACGCACATTAGCGACTTTGATTGAGCAACTTTATAGTTCCCCAGGATCGAACACATGCCTTCTTATGAGGAAGTGCGCACTGACAGCTTTCCACTTGTGGCAACTCCCCCATAAGAAACTATAAGCTACTCTACCAAGTACCAGGTAACCAAGAAGTTGCCCAACCGAAGTTGTTAGAGCGTGGCCAGCCAAAAAGAGCGTCAGACTTACAACGTGCAATTAAATAGCGGGCCATGGGGTTCCAAAGTAACTAGTCTAAATGTATGATAACATGTATATATTATACGTGTCCCATGAGAAATCCTCTGAAAAGCATTAGGGGCATTGTCTTCCAGGGGACTTCTCACGGGACTCGAATGGTACTTACTGTTGACGCTGACGTACAGCTTTCACTGATCCTTCTGATATCGTCAAGGGTCAACTATTTCAAACATAATCGATTATAATGAATAATAGTCTTAGGGTAAGTGTCCACCTGAGAATATGAGTATCTATTACGAGTTGCAATAAAATCAAGTTTATAAGTGGACGTAGTACACACAATTGAGAGTGGTCACCAAGAGCAACACGCAAACTGTTAATTGGTACATTTGGGAGTACTTTTAAGAGCAATTATAGTAAACACCTTTCAGGTGGACACGTGCCCTAACACATCTTACATTGAACTTCGTTTCGATCCCAACCACGAACTTTCCAAAGGCTCTAAGAGCAATTCTTTAGCCATGATAATCATCAAATTGGCAATGCAAGTTCGACCGAAGTTCTCAGAGTCCTCCGTTGAACTTGATCCCATCTCTATTTAACATTGCGTTAGAAGGCACGTACGTAACGACGATCGACGTTGTACAAAGAGCCAATTCTCGGTGTGTACAAGTGGAAACGAAGGAATACTGAATAATTCAGGCAGTGACCGTAGCGAGTGACGTCACGATAGTATTCAGCCAGTGGACGGTTCAAGCTGAGCAACCATGCGGAAACCCCATCCGCTCTGGGTCCCAACTAAAAATTTCAGCTTTCCGTACAAATTCACCCGTCGTCGCGTCGTGATTCCGTGAAAACAGACTCGATCGAAACTTTGTTTCAACGACGAATAACGTAACTTCAGTCAGGTGTCCGAATTGCATAGAGGAGAGAAATAATGGTTATTTATTTGAATAGTTCATTCGTTTCTGGTTTGCAATTTTGTTACTGTTACCATTTTCTGTTATTTGTGCAGAAATGCATTGATCATAAAATGCAGTGATATTTAAATGAAACGATTCATGGTTCTTCCGAGGAGTATTAGGCACAATATTTTCTCGTTATGAGTTCTTCACCTTTCGCTTTTTTGGTGAAAGTATTATTTCATTTTCCTTCGTGAGAATATCTTCTATTCTCTACAATCTAGTTTGTGCTGAATCGTGACTATTTAAACATTTATAATGAATATTTAAAATTAGACATCTCCGGAAATAATTGTTTAGTATTCTGAAAATAAAAGCAGATTTGAATATTTATACGTGTCAGAAATGAGTAGTTTTATTTTTAAAAAAGTTTAAGAGAGTTATATACTGTACAAATTGAGTGATTTCTTGAAATGTGACAGAAATTGAAATATTTCCATTTTTTAATTAGGATGAAGTATTTTTTAATTACATTTTAATTAATTAGTCGTCACTTGCATTGCTTGTTATCTACATTTTCTGCTAATTTATATAATAGCGTGCTTACAATGAGTTTTTTGTTCAAATTAGTCATTGAAAATTATCGTTTTATTATTCGGTTATCTTAGAAATTACCTTCTGTCTCATCATCCTTTTTCACATTGGTGGCTCGTAAATAGTTGGCACATAATTGATACTGCTCTGCTGATGATGTTACATTTATGGTCACTCGTTGATGTTACGGTAGATGATGCCCAACCCAATAAGGTGGTATAGATAGTTGATTTTTATTACTTTACGTGCCGATGAATTTGTTGTATTCTCGTTTCATTTCTATTTTTTAACTGTTTGTATTGCATTTCATCAATCCTTAATGAAAATCAAAATTTAAAACTTATAAATATGCATATCTATTCATAGGTGCCATAATTTCTCATTAATGTAACACCGATTCTTATCGTTTATTATATTGTAGCAGATTGTGTAAATTATTTCAAAAAAAGAGTGTACTATTTATTAGTACGTAAAGTGAGTTATTTATTAATGCAACAGGAGTATCTATAATGATAGTGGGTCTATTAAAAATGACTTCACACTTTAGAAAAGTAGAACTGCGATTTTAAGATTTCAGCAAATGTCCAAAGTTTTATTTTCGCTGAGAATACAGGTATATCCATTAATTCTTGGGACAAACCAGCGTTGAACCATTTCAAATATCCCTTGTTATATTGCAGCGTATTGTAACTGCACAGTGAATGCATTCCCTCTGAAATTCGTCGGTTTCTACTGCACTGTCGTAAACCGAATTTCTCACTTGATCCCTTAAGTATATCTACCTGAAATAACGTTAAATCCTGTGACCTGGAAGGGCCAAACAATGGCTCCTTCGTAACCATTTCGAAGTTGGGGGAATTTTGCTTGCTAGTACCAAGCAATCAAGAACGTTCAGTTTCTAAATATAGTAGATATACTCGACCAGCGTATCGATACAGGGTGACTCCAAAATGCTGTTATCATGATCTTATACCATGAATTTAATAGGACAGTTCTGATAAACACGCGTTGCAATGTGATTAGTGTTTCATATATAGCCAATTTTAATCACCGAATGAGATCTTATTTACTGCAAAACAAAAGACTAAGAACACCAACATGTAACGAGGTTTATGTATTTACTAACAGAAAATCAGGTCTTGCCAATCTGTGGCCAGATCTAATCAAATCAGGTGCTTTTAAATTGAAAGGTTAGATACAACCTTCGTTTTCCTCAATTGAAAAAATTAAAATTGTATTAGAAGATTCTTTAAAGAAGAAAATTGTATTACTGAACTTTATTATATTGTTTTTAACTTTTACTCTAATTCTTCGTTAATATGTTCAGATTTTTATTTATTTTCATTGCCATCACACCTCAATAATTACATGTGTATGCTCCATTTCTTCAATCTCTTTTGAGAGCAAGCTTATAGGTACTTATTTAAACGAGATTTTATATATTTGACAAATAGAGTAGGTCACCATTAAGCTTTAAAACAAATTTATCTATATCTTGAGTAAACCTTGAGGAAATAACTTGTAAAGATTCGTGTGGCTCACCCTGTATAGGACAGACGAATTGTATTTTAAATAGTCTTTGGGATCCTAATACCTAAGGGTGGTAAAATCTTTTCGGCGATATACCTGCACATTATATATGATATGACTTTGAACTCCCCCTCAACAACCGGAATTCACCTGTTTCGGAGTCGGTGCCTCGACGAAAGTAACAATGGCTTCGCTTGTGAAGCCCTGTAATCTTTTCTAACCCTTTAGTGAAACATCCAGGTTTAAATTCTTATGAAATGTCTCCATTCACTAGACTCCCTTAAAACGCTTTATTGACCGAAATACCTGTGTCCGGATATTGGCCAAAGTAGCTTTACTTGTATCTGTATCTGTGCCTATGATCAAAGACATGTACCTGTGAACTTGTGTTTAGATATCTTTATGGATCTGAGGTTTGGAATCACATTTGTACAACACAAATATACTCGTAATTGATGAAGAAAGTATTAATTTTGCAGTGATTAGAGCTACTTATTCAGTTTGAACTCTGAAAAATATAGGAATTAAATTGACAAGGAAACGTTGTTGCACTTTCTAATAATAGATTAATTTATTCCTTCATTTTGTCATCTATCACTTATAATTTTCTACTGTTATCAGTTCGTTATGGATTGTTCATATCTCTGCCAAAAAATTAATTCTTCTTCATGCATTTAACGTTTTCGGTAAGAATTCATTTTGCCAGTGGATTTTCATGGCCCTTTTCGAACACAAGACTGACTGTCCTTTCAACTACAGTTTATTAGCGACATTTTGCATGCAGCAAGGAAACAGGCTAGATTACGGTTTACTGGGTCCCATTTATATACGATCGCCGTTTATACGCAGGTAAAACGATCCTTTAATAATCGTTTTATGACGCTGTTAAGCTCTTCGGCAGCCCCTTTCACGTAGATTAAGCGGTAAGATCGTCCATCAGGCGATCCTGAGCGTCTGTTTAGAAAATCGAAGACACAGTCGTGTACTTACCTTGTGTAGCGGCTAAATGGTAAAACCTGCAACCTGTGTTAGTAGCTATAAATAGAGAACTAAAGACATTAATAGAACATTTCACAGAGTCGTGGATTTTAAATAGCTGAATCGATCGCTAGAACAGGAATCAAAGCGAGGACGCTGATGAAATATGCAATGTACAACGTAATTGCACGAGCAACAGGCTGCTTCTAATTTCTAGTAGGAAACAATTCTATTTTCAAATGCGACAATTACAGTCTTTTTCTACCAATTAAATGTCTTTAGCTTTAAAATATTGTCTAATCAAATATGTATTTCTCAATTGCAAGTCAGTTATTAACATTTTTAATAGATGAAGACTTTCGATATTCAAATGCTACTTCAGAAGTACATTTTTATTTTGAAAAATAATCGTGGAAAATCTCTTTAACCGTAAACGAGGACAGCATTTCTGTGGGTCGTTACAATAATAATAACCGGGCAGTTGAACTCGATGAACGCACAATCCTTTCAACATCTCTCGCGTCCTGGGTTCGTTATCAACCATGGCCCATCGCCGGATATCTCGCAACCCGTACCGTATTTTTCCCGCCATTGTATGGAAATGTCAGGAACCTCGTGTTCCTACGAATCCTCCTTTATGCCCGTCTTTAACGGCAAGCACTAAAAAGAAAAAAAGAAAAGATGCAAATGTTAGCTCCACGTGGAGGGCCTCTGTTTGATTCTTCCAAGGTGTGCATTGTTGATTTCGAGAGGGTTTCGATGGGTGATCGATCGTCGATGTATAATCGTTTGTCCGATAATGGACTCGTGACTCGAATGATTCAAACACAAGAGTCTTCTCGTGCTTGTTAGGGCCCTATTGAAGGGTATAACAGGCTACTCGAAATAAAGACCTAACGACACTATCGAGAAGCTATTTATACGTGTTTGATTGGAATATTTAATTGGCAGCACTTCAATTTTACAGAGAACTTTTTCATTCATATACATGTATCCATACGAAGACTTTCGAGACATGTATAGTATCTACATAAAATCTGGAGTATTTCTATAATTTTAATATCTACTTTAATATCTACTTTACTTTAATATCTACTTTAGTATCTACTTTATTTTAATATCTACTTTTTAGGCTGCGTGCATCGTAGTTAATCAAAGAGAAGAAGAAAATATAAATTAATCGACTATAAATTGCATAATTATTAAGGAGGAAATTCATTGATTACTAGTTATCGTTAATTATTAAATGATACTTCTGATGTGACTCACTCTCACGGCAATTATTAATGACGATTCTAGCGTTTAATTAATTTCTTCCTCCCTCACTCTTTTCTTATTTTCCGCGAGATAAATATGACAGAAAACGTACAATGCTTGTAGAATTTCTAGTACTCAGTCCATTCCTAAAATAGGAGAGATGAGTGATTTTCATCGCCGCCCAGGTTTTCATTTTCTCTTTAATTACATAACAACGCCTACGTAGTGTCGAATCGCGTAATCGATAGAGCAACGATCCGCTGGAACAAAGTATTATTTCCAAGCGAAATACGTGTAGAGCTGCTGGAACAGCGATCTTCTTATAAGTAAATACGCGTCGTATGCTCTGCTAACGCCGGTTTGTGTTCACTCCACCGTGCGAAAATCTCCTACGCAAGGTGAAAACTTGTATTAACGCGTCTATACGTCGCGCTTCTTTCCTCTTTTGAAACAATTATTGCATTCGGGGAAGCCGTTTCGCAGGCTAGATACCCTTTCTTGCTGTTACCACAGATTGCATCGAAGGATTTGAATTGAATTCATTGGCAGCTAGAAACAACTTCGTATCTTTAAACATTTCGAGAAAATAGGAGAAACTTTATTTCGAAGCACAAAAAAGAATTACTCTAATCTCTAAATTAGATGTGATTGAATAATCATAATGTAGGTTATGATATATTTAATATATGCATAGAAAAATTCACTATATTTGAGACAATTACAACCTCTCATTCAATACATGTCATATTCATGCTACTTCTCCCCTACGAACTTCTGAATCGTAATTATGCTGTCTGTCAATGATATTAACATATCAGTGTATCCTTCATTAAAACGATCTCTTTAAATTCTTTTCCAGCAATGCCAATCGCTGATAGAGGAGAATCGAAGATTGCAGAACACTTTGACGTCGAATCAGACGCCGCACGTACAAGTGATCGACAATGTCTTTCTTCAGACGCAGATCGAAACTTTGCAGTGGCAGCTGAAACAGGTTTGTATGCGATCACCGGTGACGATCGTTTAACGTGCTTGAGGCACAAGGGAAACTGGTAATGTTCTCGACCGGATTACCTTGGTCCGATTATTTAATCCTCTTCGCTTAAAGCCGAAAAATGTTAAGGTAAACCAAGCACTAAAAACTACATTTTTTGTTTGAAACCAAGTAGAAATACACCCAATAAAGTAGCTTCCTGCTGAGATCTTTGTTTACGAGAGAATCAAGTTAATGAACGATCGGACTTGGCTTTTGAATCTCCTATGAGTGTTCAAAATTAGTTTCCTTGAAAACAGAATGTTATGGAAATCGATACTGTTCTACATTTTTCGCTCATTCTTGAATAAGAAATCGTATTACATTTGATTACACAGGAAAGCTCCAATTACCTACGATCTGTGTTAATCAAGTGTTCGATAATTCCGTATGCTAACAGTAATTTGTAGTAGCATGTGTAAAATCGCTATATGTAATCAGAAAATATCTCGCTAACACACTGCATCTCTAATAACAGATCCCACGCTCACAATTGGCTCCACGCATTTTTGTCGGCATATAATTAGTCAAATTGCCATTGAAATTAGAATGCAAAAAATTTGTTAAACTTAGTTTACCTACATCAATACTTAAATACCATAAAATTAGCATCACAAGTATGCACGAACTATTTTCATTATTTTGATATGTATCATACAATGAGTGAATATATCTATAATCTGTCCACAGAGTCGAGAGAGTACAGATGACAGTTCAACGTCCACGTAGCCGATTATTACGGCTGCAGTTATTATCTGCGAAATGAAATCGACAAGTGGGAATCGATTCGCAGCCAATAACTGCAACCGTAGTAATCGACCACGTGCGCATCGAACTGTCATCTACTCTTTCGATTTAGTGAACAAACTATATATGATGACTATAGCATATTAGAAACACTCTATACATTTGCTATAACATAATAACATTATTAAGAATATTTCTATTAATGTTTTCTTTTACTGCAATTACAGATAGAGGCGAACAGACAAATGTACCGCTCTCTGATGGAGCAAGTGGTGCGTTTCCTGGATCGAGCACGTAAAAGTCTGGATATTCTTCACGAGAAGAGTAATCTAAAGGACAAAGGTTCGACGAGCCGAGTTCCTCGTAGCCGCAGCGTCCACGCGGTACACGGAGACTCTTCACCGAATCGGGCCGTCTCGGCGTCTTCATCCTCCTCTTCAGACTCGTCCCGTTTCAACAGGGCGAAGTCTGTCACTCAGATCTCACCATGTACTACAGGCTACCGCGAGTTCACTTGGTCCGTTTTGCGCAGAAACGATCCCGTGCATTGCACGCCGCCGCGCAATAAATCTCAAGATCTCAATAAGACACACGAGGGTGTTGTTTATAGAAGACCCAAACAACCAGAGTTAGATCCGAACGAAATACCACCTGGAAAACTGTCACAGGAAGCACTTAGGTAAGCAGAATGCTTGGACCTTGAAATTATGATGTTCGAGTCATTTTGTTTGATATAAGCAGAATTCTTTCATCGTCCACTGTACGCTGGTTTGGTTAAAAATATTAATATCGTATACTCAAAGATTGGAGATAGCGCAAGGTACTCCAATTCCTATGTCTTATTAAATCTGCATATTTATATCTTGCGCGTGAACGTGTGTGGGGGAGTATATATATGTGTGGTTTCTTTAAACGGTAAATGAATAGTAAATGAAATTTGTCAAGGAAATGTAATTGTGATATACTCATGACTAGATAATGGAAGAAATTTTATAGGAGTATTCAAAATCCATAGAAACTGCTGTAATAATTAATTACCTTTGATCATATGACAAAAAGAAGTTAGCTTTTGGTATCAAGAATTATTAGGGTTGTGCGATAATTATAATTTTTTAATTATTTAATTGTTATTACAGGTTGATGAAAACTGTGAAATCGTTGCTTACAATGAGGGAACCTGATTTAGCCAAAATGATGTCGATCGAACACAATGAATCCTCTCCGTCGCCGACAGACCATCATCGTCACAGTAACCATTACAACGAGGCACCTCTCTCTCTGCAGAACAATAGTTTCGTTAATTCTACGATGTTACAGGAAGCAGCTGCTCATTCTACGCGTCCCACTAGTGATCGTGGTATAGATAACGATAGTCGAACTTCTTTCTTGAAAACGTCGTCTAACGTCGTCGAGGTGGAGCGAAGTCTGTGCAGTCTTCTTCCTGGTGTCAGAAGGTCTCTCGATGCTACCTCGTTGAACTCAGGAAGTAGCAAAACTACAGAAGAGGAAGATGGGCTACCAAACAGTAATTCTCTGAATGTTTCCATACCAGACCATGACGGTATATTTCTGTATACGCCAACATCTACACCAAATAAGTACAACAGAAAGGCAGAAAAGAAAGAGAAAGAGAGGTCCTCGAAATCGAAACCAGCTGCGAGTGTGAGCAGCGTTGAGGACGAAAGTGGATTTTCTTCTATGAGTTCATTTCAAGAAATTGGTTTACCTAGTGCTCTGCCAATTTCTCCCATCAGAGGCTGTCACACAGAGGTTGGTTTACCAGAGGTACCTTTAGATAAAACAAGACATCGTAGATGGTCGTCGACTCCAATCGAGATTCAGGCTCTTTTCAAGCAACATCGAAGCAGCTTCACCACGTCTCAGACTACAACAGAGTCTTTGAGCGTCTGGGTTTGAACTGTTATGCGACCATCAGTTTCTAAACAAAGTAGTCCTAATGAATGCATTTGATATCTTAGAATTTACAAAAGGAATTGGGAGCAAATGTTGAACACATTTGAATATTTACAGTATAATTGTTGTAAATATGTTTTTCAACAATGTTAACTATTCATTTTGCATTTTGTTTGTTCCTTGCCAAAAAAATATGTAGAAAAAAAAACGGAAATGTGACTATTTCATGTTTCTCCTTAAAGAGCTTTTTGCTTTTGATACTGCGACATGACTTTTGTGAATAATTTCATGCAGCAATATAGGATACAAATTTGTTTAGAGCTTTATTATAGAATTGAAATACAATGCATAGTCGCGAATATCTTATGCATTTTTTGTTAAGTGTGCACAGAACATTTTGTAAAATTTATATGAAACATTTATATCAATGGAGTAATTGACAATTGTGAAGCATTAATATCAAGTTATGCTAATACCAAAAGTAAAGTAGAATTTTAAGTGTTTCACAAAATTGTTCATATTTTATATTTGAAAATGTTTCTTTACATGTTCTGACATTGCATTACTTGAAAATGTTATAAATTAGACTAGCTCGCAAGCATTCGTGTGTTAATTCTGATTTTTAAGATTCTGTGTTCAAATTGTATTTACAATTATTGACCTGCCACGATTAATTTATCACAAATAATATCTTAATTTCTTTAGATTTGTATATAAAGGAATGACTCATAAAATATTCAGCATACCAACAAACTGAGTGATTTTTTAACTACAAACCAACCATTTCTAATCGTATCATAGTTTCTGAAAATTGTAATTTTGTATTTAAATCATCACTACTAAACTTCAATGAAAGTTTAAAAGTCCAGCAAACAATTTACTTATTAAAACATAAGCAATTATATGGATAATTGAAGGCAATTATATGGATAATTGAAGGCAATTATATGGATAAAAGATTGATACTGCTTACCACTGTTTTAAACTTAAATCATGATTTAACATCATAAATTACACACATACGTAAACCAAATAATCCTAACCTTACAGTATTATTACAATCTACATTATTTAATATTTTCTAAGTCTCACAAAATGATATGACATGATAAATCTGTGATAAATCCCCGTACAAACAATCTTCACAGAATTGACAAGAAACCTTGAAAATTAAGCGAAAGAACGTACTTAATTGGAACAGTACTCTTGAAAAACATAACCTAACTAATAAACGAATAAGTGTTTCAACGTATACTACAATTATCCGACTCAATTAAACACCATAATTAAGGAGAATACGGAAAACTCGAAAGCAAAGGTCGAGGAAAGAATCATCCAAAGCGAAAATTTCAGAAAAATCGCTGGATCATGGTCGCGAGGGACTCGGTTACCGAGAGAACATCAGAGCGGGGTGGAGTGGGATGTCACGGGCGAGATGCGCGCGCATCACGATAAGGCGAAAGCAAAGACAGTGTTCGTTATCAGTACGGCAGGCGTCGTTCACTTGTCGCGAGTCGGTCCATAGGACAGCCAGGAGATTGCGCCACCAGCCGAGCCACTTTTAGATTGATTTTCAAGAGCACCGTGCACGGGGTAGCGCTCCGCGTTTATTTTAACGGTGGGCAGAGTGTTCGAACGGGCCGCGGTCGTCTCGGGCGATAGCAGAAACTGGGAGAAACAGCGTGACGAGGCGAGAGGATTCGGGTGCGGGCGCCTTTTCTCTCCGTCAGCCTGGAAGAACGTCGTCCCGATAGTGTCCCACGAGACAGGCACGTCGTGCTCCCATCGTCACGCTCTCGCCTGTGTTATTAACACGGTTAACCGCGTGTGCGTGTGTGCGTGCCGTTCCTGCTTCCCACGTATACACACGCGGCTGGCGTGTACGCATATAGGCCCCTAACTACACGCTCCTCGGCCGCCTTGCTCTTTCGGCGCGGTGTGCGTGTCGTCCCCACACACGAACGGACCGTGTGCGTGTGTACCTCGGAACGTGCGGCTTCGTGGCGCAGTGCGTGAAATGAGTGACAAGGACCGTTCATCTCCCATCCTCGTTGAAAACAGCCTTAAGTCGCTACTCGATCAACCCAGTATCTTTCCACTGATCGGTAAGTATCGGCACTGTTCTCTGCAATTTACAACGCGCGCGTGTGTGTATCTTTAGAATGCCCTTCTCGACGCGGGCTCGATATATCGCCGTCCCCCTCCTTGCCCTCGCCCCCTCGCGCCTCACCTCCTTCTGTTCTACACGAACACGCGCTCTTGATTTTCTTCGAAATTCGCGCAAATACTACTTCAGCGCTGACTAGCGGCGATCGAACAAGTAGCGAACGCGTTCGCCTTTTTCCTTTTCCCTCAATCTTCTCTGTCCCCTTCGGGCATTCCGATTGACTCGTTTAACGCTTGGTATTTCCCATCGAGCACGACTGTCCTTCTGCGACTCGTGACGTTTACGTTTTCCTCAAAGCCGTGCGTCAATCTTTTGCACCGTTCGCCGCTGTCATGGGACGTGGGTCGGGGGACAGGGGGGACGGAGGCTGATCGAAACGGGCCGTAAAAGGAAGCCGCGGGAGAGAAAAAAAAGGGACAAAGAGCGGTAAAGCACGCATTTGTGTTGATTGGTCTCGTCGGCGCTTAGTTCTTTGGTCTCTCGATTACCCTCGTTTGGACCCCGTGGTGCACCACGTGACGGCTACCGACCTAACCTCACTTTCACGCGCTCGGCCTGCGTCCTATGCACGCTCGTTTCAGTTCAGCTTGACACAGTTGCTGAACGAAACGGTTTCACTCTTTCGATTTTCGATGAGACGTGCATGCGTTGATTACGCTGTCTGACAAACTCGTCGCGTGGTGTATTTGGGAATTTCTGAATGAGAGTCATTGACACGTTTATCAAAGGTCGATTATTTCTATGATACCCGATGTATCGAAGATTTTTCGCTGCTTCGCGAATATTTGCAATGAATCTTAACGTTTCTTTCCGCTATCGCAGAGGAACTTTTTAGAGGCGCAGGTTTTCTTAGTTGTCAGTTGGAATAGCGAAAGGGGACAGGCTAAGGGAGGGGTATTTATTTAGTCTATTATTCGCCATGGTATCTTGAACGATGGTCACAGTTGTACGTCAGCCTTTATAAGCGGAATTAGAATCGCGATGAGTTCCCAGATAATTGTGTTCGTTCACTGTGCTTTCGTGGTATCAATTTAATCGGCTTGATGAGCGATTTTCGCGGACATATTGAGACCTTGTTTTTTGTCGAATGTAAATGGCAGAACAAAGTGCATTTCCACTATTGTCAAAGTATATTAAGTTAACATTTTTTTGCTGTCGAGCTGCATTATCCGTGGAACAAGGTTCGCGTCCAGACGGAGCGCATGCGTATTCGCGGTATTTGCTTGATTCAAGCATTCGCCTATCGGTGGAAAACAGAACGGGGAAAAAGGAAAGAAATCTGTGAAAAGACACAAAAAGAAGATTACGAATCTTGTCAGCGTTAATTGGTTTAGCAAGCGTACATCACACGCTAATAACTCGAAACGGAGAGACGTTAAATTAAGGACAGTTCCCTGACTCAACGTAATGGCTTACTTCCCATTCAACTTTGCAACTAGTTTCGTGCTCGGCGTTCGCGAATGAAATGGGTTTCGTTGGGAGGTGACATCGGAATCATTTTACTTCTCGTTAAAATGCAGGGGAGGTTGCCTTCTTCTATGATGTTGAGCCTGTAGTGCAATATCGTTGTCTTAACACTAAAACCATTCGCAATAAATGTACACATGCCTTTCTGTTTATTTTCTATTATACATATCGTTCGTTTGCTGGATAAGTGACACGTTTAAAAAATTGTTAATTGTCAGATATCCGTAAAGAAGTTTATACAGAGTGTTTTTAGTATGAATGGTACCAGCATAAGGCTGATAGTTCTGTGCGAAAAAAATAAATTGAAAATACGAAGTGAAGCTTTTTTTATCTCTCGTTTTATTTTCAGGAAAACTAACTTTGTGTTTTAGTTAAGTGAAGGACCTTTAGTTATAAAAAGATAAAGATGTATTTTGGAGCACGTGTGCATATCAGTAGTGAAAATTCAGAATTCGCAAAAATCATAAAGCTCAGTTCGAAATTAGAAAATTTGATTACGGATTTCTCACTTATTTTTGCATGTAGAGTTATCACCTTATTGCTTTTATCACAGATTGTCATATAAATAAATTTATGTCTATTTTCGGTGTGTCAACGTCTATTTCATAATAATTGAAGTTTGTCACTTAGGTCTTTATTAAATGAGTACTTTTTAACGTATATAAGAATTATTGCTTTTATTAAGTAGAAATAAATTAAAGGAATGTCACAATTTGTACGTAAACGCATAATTTGATGGGAGTGCCAACGCTGACCCTTCGGTTATATAAATTTCTATAAATCACTTTCAATTTTATAATTACCATATAAAAAAAAGTGCTCATAGCCGCAAACAAACCGATAGATTTATTGCGACAGTTAAATTGCAGAACCGGAGCACATTTTTAACAATGAGGTGATTTAGTAATCATAATTACAAGGTGTGATAGTTTCGCGCGACTACCTTTCAGATTTACACTATGATAAAGTTATGTCATTATTTTAATCGGGCATCGTGCATATATGTTTTATATCGTTTAAGTGAAAATGTATTAGAAGCTTATGAATATTAGAACAAGTCTATTGCTTCACTTTAGACGTATTTAGTGAGGGGAAAGGATTGTTTGTCTTTTTCCGTTTAGATTTTTCTTAATTTATTTTAAATCGAACAATTCAAACCTGTTCATTAACACTTATAATAGGATTATTAAAAATTTCAGTTTCTGAGCGAAAATTGATATTTCTTATATTCTTGAAGGCGGGGGGGTATTCGACTATGGTATCAGTTATTTGGTAACCGTTGTTTCAGTCTTGTTTTTAATATTTTGTTTGTTCAAACTAAAAGCAGGATATTTTAAACACCATCTCCTATTATAACGTATATCATGCAGAGTTGAGATACGTAAAATGTAATTTTATATGCGAAAGAAAATTTTAGCAAATTAGAATTATTTAGAAGACATTTTTAGTATTACAAACTGTATGATAAACAGCATTCATACATACATAAATTCTTGTTTCCTTTATATCACATACGTATAAACATAATATTCAGAAGAAAGGAATTATCTTAGGACCTACTTACACATGTATAATAGGTATAAGTGTATATGTAGATATACGTTGCTCCGTGGCAAAAGGAGTTCCTCCGTTGTCATGCAAAGAAGTCAGAAAAGAATGTTTCTGAATAAGCGTGTCAGTAGCTAAATAAACGCTCTCGCGAAGAGATAGAAACCGTCCTTCTATTCATATTATCGTGGAGGAATAGTTAGCTTGGTTACTTAAAGGGTCAACCAATGATTAAAAAAGCGTCTGTGGGAACTTTTAATACTAACGAATTTGATCACTTGTATAACAGCATTTTTTGTGCGTGTCTCAATCATGTAAGTAATTGTTTTCTCAATTAATGACTTCGGTCTTGAAAGGAGAGCGCATCTTCTATTATTTTTATATCGTAGAAATGAACAAAAAAGACTGGTAAAAAATATCGAAATTTCTTTTTTTCGAACGTTTTAAATTTAATTTAATTTCAAACGTTTCAAAGTCTTTTTGATATTTTTAGGATTCTACTGGATATCTTTAAGACGTTTTTAAGGCGTTTCTGTGCTCTACGGGCAGTAGTTCCATTATACCAGATTCGATCAAATAAAACGTTCGCTGCCAAATCCGAAAGTGGGCATTTAAGCGTTGAAGATCAAGTTCACAGTACTGTGAGAACCGTAGCGAATATATTATACCTGGGTCTCTCTTTACACACTGAGTCTAGACCGCGTAAAAAGAATCGCGTAACGATTGACTCGCAAGTTGTAAAATGGCAAATTCTAACTCGCAATCTTTTTCACGCAACACAGATCCCTTGTGCGAAACGAAACCCAGGTGTATATTACCAGAGTACAACTTCTAGAAAATATATGCCCACCTAAAATCAAACCATCGAGAAGTCAAGAAAAGGCCTCTAGGCTTTCGCCTCTATAGAAATCTAGAAATCCTCCGTAGTAGAACGCCCAGCGACCCGTAACACGTAACACGTGCTCAAACCTAAAATCCCCGCTGGGTGACGGTTATGCGCAAGGGTCCCATACGCAGGTCATAATTCTGATCGACCCCCGACGCGTGGTATCGTGTTCGAGTAATCGGGGAGCGATAGCGCGACAATCAGGCCGGTCGAAGCTGCTATCGGGCTGCTTGGAGCGGGTCGTCGCGCCGTGGTCTCTTCTAGAAATGTCACTCGAGAGCGGTCTTCAACTTGAGAACGGTCTACGGACTCCGTTCCCTCTCGAAGGCGAGGCCTAGCGGACGCTCGGAGCAGCGAGGCCGGTCGCCTCTGGCCTGGCGTGGCCTCTAACCGAGCACCGCTCCTCTGGCACTTGGCCAGAGCTTATGCCAGGTTTCAACATACCGGTCGACACGGATATTTTCGGGTTTGCGGCGAAACGACAAGCTTCTGCCTTCTCTTTCCTCGCTTCTGACCTCATCGGGACGCGCGACCGAAAACCGATCGCGGTGGATCCACCGTGTTTCTCGATCCTCTCTCAGAGAATATTGTCTCAGACAATATCCACGTAACTCGTGTGCAGCTCGTCTCTTCGGTCATGATGCGCGTCGTGAGTACCCCTTCGCGGACTAGGCTACGGTTTATCGATTCGAACCGCTTGCCAATCGCCCCCTCGGGAGTGTCTTAATTGTTGGTAAGGTGTATCTTGAGAGGGAGTCGGAGAAGACGGTTTTTAACTTCTAACTGGTAAGGTAGAGTTCCGGGGCTCGGGAAAATTTATTCATTCCCATACGCGGAGGAACTTGTGGATAGTATCTGCTCGTTTAGGAGTGACTTTTTGTAATCACCGTTGTATTTAATTTGATTAGAAGATTTAAGGAAGGGGTAATATTGAGATACTGTTGAAAGGCTATCGGGAGGCAAACATTTTTATTTTCAATTTTCATTCTATTGCGTGGAGTATCTTATACATAGATTTACTGTCGTTTACTACAATTTTAAGCAGCAGATATTGCAGTAAATAATCATTGTACATACATATATGTATTTCCTTTACATTGGCTCTATCAAAAAGTAACAATATTCATAAGCAGAACTCGTTTCCTCCAAGTAATTTATAGCTACAGTAGGCACATATAGAAGGGATACGGTATGTACGTACTTAAATCCTAGATATGGTGAAGTTATAACAAAGGGGTATTGTATTGATTTGATCGCCATGGAACTCGTAAAGTGCTACTCGCGCGGATTCAAAAATCTATGTGACAAAACCAGAGAAGTTGGGAACGATATTCCCATTATCGAGCATCGACGATATGCGTATCGGTGCTCGCGGAGGCTCATTCTTATTCCTAATCGCTCCGTCAGCTCTAAATTACCGGCGCTATCTTATCGTTTGAGTCCCTTTTACAGGGATCGTAAATGTGCGCCAGCGCCCGAGAAACGTCGTCCACGTGGCCCCGCTGTCGGGACCGTAAATTATTTAAAGCGGCACAATAATGAGTAAGCATCTTGCGAACAGATAAGCGTACCTCGACGCGTCGCAACTTTGCCACCTACTGTCATATGTATCTCGAAAATACCAACAAGCAAAAGGTATATTCGAAGCCGAGGTTCGACCTGATAGGGTCTCATCTTTTTTCTCCACATGTGTTCTATGCCTGCGGTAAAAGGCAATTCGTTGAACTTCGATGATGAGAAACTACACCACACTTTGACTTCGTTTCAAATTAATGAGTAATCGATTTGATTATTGCTAGATTTTTGCAATGATAGTTAACAAATATTTGTAGTGTTTTTGTCTATGTATCTGTCGTCTTGAGACAAAATTACCTAAGTCATATTTTTGTATTATTGACATTTAAAGTTCTCAACTTCAATACTATCTTCCGAGTTTGTGTCTGCTTGAATCCTTATTTTTACGTGAAAAAATTCTGTTAATGTCCTTCCTTTGTTCTAGAAGCATAAATTTTGTTCTAGATTCTAATCTAGGTGTCAGCTCAGATTTTTTGAAAGTGCGACACAGGTCGTATTGCCTCACAGTCACATAGACATGAGTCAAGTACCTTTCTATCAAATATCCGAATATTGAAGTATTGGAGCACTGTCTAACCCTAGCGACAACCTTGACGCGGAAGCCATATTTTCTCGGGCACGGCGTAAAGGCTTCGTGCCTCCGCACACTTGTACGATTCGTCCAATCACATTAGCTTGACTGTCTTTTTCAAAGTGTGACACGCGAAAAGGGGGGAAACAAGAAACGAGGGGAACGGCTCAAGAAAGGAGGGATTCCGTACAGGGGGATGTTGATGAACTACTTACTCAGACGAGTCTTCATTATGTCAGCACACGAATAGAGATAACAATCTGTGTACGTAATCTCCTCGTTATAGATTCACTGGCAAATTTGTAGCCGGTAACTTGCTCGTGGAATGGGTTAGCGTTTGTTTGTTTAAAATAATTTAGAGCTGGCGTTAACGTAGCAAGGAGCTCATAAAGAAGGAATTCTGTGCAGCCGTTATTGCTTCTTTATTTGCATCATTTCCAAAATATACAGTTTAGACTTAATACGAGACTCAAGCATGAAGTACCTGCACTTCTCTGTTGGATACTTCTACTATTTTATGTAGACTGTAGCAAATGGGCATGCATATTCGCCAGTGAAATGGAGAGTGGGTTTACTGGCGATATCCGCGAGAAATTGAACCAAGACTAGGATGATTCGTAATGGGAAAGAAAACGTCTCTCGTTTCGCTCTCGTGGCATATGCGCGCGGGCGCGATACGAACAAAGTCAGCGGGAATAATCGATTTGGCCAGTGGCCAAGCGTAAAAGGCAGATTTCGACTAGGTGCATCGTCACTATTTCACCTGCATTCGCGTTACCATTACAGAAAACACGGTGGCACGTGATAGGCGGCTCAGCCCGCGCCCGTCACGTGCTCGCGCGTAATTCCGAATATTTCTTGTTAGCATTATCTACCACGTTGCGCCGCGCCGCGGATAAGCTGGCTCAGCCTCGTGAGATCCGCGTGCTCCTCTTGTATTTTAGTGTTAATATGTATATACGCCCGCGCTCACACGCGTAACGCATGTTCAAAAGTTCGAAAGCTCCAATTTCTGCAAGACTATTTTATAAAAATGATTCTAGGTATAGATGTCATGATGCTCAAAATAATTGGGAAATTGTTTTCTTGAATGACTGCTTCTTTGGAGACTATTATTATTTTTAGATGCTACAAGTGCATAATTTGTACGTGTTTAGGTGATTGGTACAGTAGCAGGGGCGAATTTAAATGTTTACTGCCATAGGCTATCATATTTATGTTGCCCTACAATGAAAGAAAAGGATAGGGAGGTCCTTTTTGTAAAAATTTATTATTTCTCATTTTAAATCTTTTAATGTTTGAGCAGCTAATTTGCCTCATGAGTAGAAAATTTCTTATTTCTTATTTTAAATCTTTTAATATTTGAGCAGTTAATTTATCATATTGATTAACTCCACTACACTATACATATATACACTAAGTGCCACTAAAGGAAATAAATTAGTTATAGGAATTAAAAATATAGTCAGTTTTTATGTATTCGTTTTGTAAATAATTGTTAATTTCGTCAACGTACACACGTGCGCTGTTCGAAAGAGTTGAAGGTTTATCTATTCAACTTTATCGTGTGGTAATTTCATACTTTAAAATTTAAACTTTGTTTACAATCTCATATATTTTTAGCTTATACATTATGGACAAGTTACTCCACTTAAGTATTTATAGCACCATATTTCAGCACAAAAGTAGCATTATTATTGCAAAAGCTTGATCAAAGAAAAGGAAAAAATACGTAGTACTAGTTAAACTGCAACTATATTTTTTGAAAAATACAGTTCTCACTGAATTAAAGGATTTATTAAATTTGCAAAATGCTTTCAAGAAACATCTAACATTACTAAACTTTACGAGAAGCTGACTGTCACGAAAGATGAAATATAGTCTCCTAGCTGTTTCTTGCAACCCACTAATTCTCATATTTCAGAGACAATATTGTTGCAGTACAGTAAATTCCATATCATGTGTATCAACATTCTTAATTTTCTATAAGAAATAACAATCACGTTTAAAGTAAGTGCTGTCATACATACGTGTATAAATAATATACGATTAAAAATGTATACTTATCATGGTATAATTACAATACTGTAAAAATGTACGAAATTTGACCAAAGAAGATGGTTGTCACGTCCACTTTTGATTGGCCATACTGTAATCACATTATTGTCAAGTATCTCTGGTTTGAAAGATGCTCGCCTATCCGCGGCACGACTAGGTGAAATAGTCACACGTCACGACTATACGTGTGCGTGTGCGAACGCATCATTAGCAAGACTATCATTAGCCAACAAGGCCGTGAGCAGGGCCGTCATCGTCGACGAACGACTACGGGCTCTCTAACCAGAGACGGCTCGTTCAATGAGCATTTCTACGGCCTCAAGGAAATTCTCCTTTTTACGATGATTATTAAATGCACACTTATATACCCTTTTTCACTTTCAATTAATATAATTGAAATTTGAGCTGATTCTTTTTCGTGTTAACGAAGAAAAAACAGTACTTCTAAGTTTACTGTTTAATTAGTGTAATTACGTAGTGAGCACGCGAATCACATTTTTAGAAATAATGATATTTTAGTAGTGTAATGAAATACAGTTTTATAAAATGAAAGCATCTCCAAGTTCACTCTCTGTATTTTATGGATTATTTAATGCTGACTTGTCTGGTTTCATTCCATTATAAAAACACATTCTTTCATGCAACATATTTTCTTGCGCAATCTAACACTCTTCTCAACTCTGCAACTTTTAATGACTACGAGTTCTCATAAAGTGGCTGAAGATTAGTCGTTTAACTAAAGTTTCATTCCCAATGTCTGATAACTTCAATTTTGGTTGCAATAAATAATATAAATAATCTTTCAATTAATCTTAATTGAAGGACATTTTTTACAATGTAGAATATAAAGCTAGAAATGTGTACAAACTAGAGCTGCCTATTTATTATTGCAGTTCCTTCAGTTATTAGATATTTGATCGTTGAGAACACGAATGATTTACAAAATTTATTCGTAAATCGTATTAATTGTATATAAAGAAATAAATACATACAAAGTATACAAGCGTACAAGAGACTTTAAAACAGAGGTACATGTACGCGAAGTAAACACATACAAGTATTGAAGACAGTGATCGATTTCCTTGGAATGTTTCTTTCCCAGTTGGTGATGTGCCTAAGATGAGCTGCAAATAAGAAATATGTAGATGTTACATGTGTGAAGTACGGGATATTATTGAACCAGTGGTAAACAATATTGTCGTAGCAATGTATCAAACCTACTCATTTCTAGAAATTATACAATATTGTTTTGTTTTGATTTGTGGCAAGATAAAATTGTGTTACTCATACTATGGATTGACTCAACAAATATTGCGCCCCCTCCTGTAAACTCGTTTTTAGAAAAAAACTAGTTTTACTCCTAGAATCAATGTCTATTACTTTTCTACACCTTCTGAGCATCTTTTCGCCATTAGTCAAATCAATTTCACCCAGATCAGCACCCTTTACTTCCACCTGTGTCGTTGAACTTACTCAAGAAGCAAAGTTACAGAAAGATAGATCTTCGCGTACCATTCAACCTTCTTCTCCAAGAGTTTTCTCTATCCTCAACCAAACAAGAGATACTCATCCTCTATATTCTCTACTTATGATTTCACTAAGAATCGCTCTCTTTTGTGATCGCATGTTTGCTAACATCCCCCGCATCGGTCGTCTTTTTATTTACGCGACCCGTCTACCGATGTGTTTTATCAGCTGCACCTGTTTTCCATTTTTCTTGCGCTCTGTGAGTCTTTGCGCCGTGAATCTTTGCACTTTGGAGGATCATTCGCGTTTCTCCTCGGAACTTTCGCAGACCGACGACACTGTGCTCTGTAAATTCTCTTTTCTTAAGGGGCTGCTGCTTTTTTGCGATTGTTTGGTCAGAGCCTTCAGTTCCATTTCGACTATCTCTTTGGGCACTTCCGATCTTCCCCTGCGTCTTCTGGATCTTTGTCTTCTGTGCGATTTTCGGTACGATCTACGCCGCTTTCTACTACTGGACCGTCTTCGACGCCTACTTTTCCTGCGACAGGGCATTTGTACATCGTCTGCGCACAGTGGGAACTCTGAGAGGAAATTCTGGTTGTACGTGTAGCATCCTCTGTTAAAGAACGGTGCGAATTTTGCATATAACACTTGAATTGGAATGCATTGTGTAATTGTCATTGATCTCTGTTTAACATTGGATAGGACATAGGGCTAACTTAGTGGCCCTGTTTGAATGTCGTCATGATACCCGAAATTAAGGATTTGTGTCCAACTCGATATGGCGGAAAAGAGTAAAGCTAGGCATGGTTGTAAATTGAGTGTTTCCTCGTATTTGTCAGACACTTAAATACTATATAATTATGAAGATAATAATATGCATAGTGTAATTTTTTAATTAGGAACCTTGTTCTTGGTATTTCAAAGCTTATGTTTATTCATAGCATGAACTGAAGCACAAAATCTTTTTTCTAATCGCAATTTTTGAGCTCTGGAGATATTAGATACGTGAATTCTTTCAAATTTTTTTATGAGTTTTGATTGCTTTAAATTTTGTGCTAGAGGTGAATACAAATCCTGAATTTTAGGTGTCATGGCTATATTATATTATTATTCTTTTGATTACCCCTTGAGACGATGAAGAATTCCCGACGTGACACCACGTTTGAGAGCCAATTGAACGTGCTTTTTAATAGTAGTTATGGGGACATTATACTCCTGGGATATGTAGTTGCAGATTTCTCGTGGAGTCGATCCTTGGGCAACCTGTAGACTACGTATCGCCTCGACGACCTGAGCCTCAATTTTCTTACCAGTCATTATGCCAACTATTTAATTTTGAACATCAGTTGTACCTATTAACATCGACTCGTATACTCATTGGTTATAAATTGACGTGTAAATTGGATATTAAAGTTCTCTTGACTATTATAAGACTGACACGTACGTAGTCCAACTCAAGCTAAGCGTTTATACGCAAACAAAGAACTGAATGAACTCAAAGGACTTTCAATAAGATAAAGTTCTGAAGCACAATTCGTATAACACATTTTTTTTACTTCAAGGGGTTAGAAGTTTAAATTATTTAATGCTTTATTCTGAGAAACACCCTAATAATTTCCAAAAATCAACCCTATTGAGTATATATGGGACTGACTGAAATGAAAAAATATTTATTTTAAAACAGAACGTTCATGGTATATACGAGTGTGTACTTTTTCAGATACTCCATGTGTATTTTAGTTGGGAGTTGAGAAGTTGGCAGTCGTGGCAAAACAGGGTCAAGAGTATTATTCGACTCGTTACAAGTCTCGAATGCCTAGTATCTGACCAATTCGGCCAATAAGGGAAATGCGTGTGTGCCATCTTTATATGTTCTTGGCAGAACTAATCAGAAGCAACTGCCATCTTCTCTGCTTTCAACAGTACTTAACCTTGGCTTGAGCACTTACGATTTCGAATACTTCATTCTCATTTGTAACCACCCCCTGAAGCGTTCCACAAGTGTATTAGATTTTAATGTTGTCCCTCGAGATTGTCGAACATCTCCTCGATATTCTTTCTCTCGACATCGACTCTATTCAATTACTAAATTCAAAAAATTCAAATAGAGACAAAGTAGAAGATTACGTTGTCTTCTCAAAAAGATATCGAAAAATTATTGACGAACACTCGGAAATTGTTGGAATACTATCACGATAGAAGGGTACACGAAATTTTGTTCGGCTTTGACGTCAAACAACGCGGTTTCCATGAGACGATCGCCGTCTTTGAGATTCCTTTGTCGTTTTTCGGTCGCATGAGATTCGAGTGAAAAACAAAATTCGCTCGCCCGCGCGCGCTTCATAACTGGCGGTGGTCCAGCAAAAGGAAGAGAGAAAGGGAGAGAAAGAGAGAGTGAAAGGAGAAAAATGAAGGGATTTCGATCTATTTCTTTCTGCTTCGAGTCCACTTTCTTCTCTCTCCTGTTCGATCTTTGTCTCTTGGTTTCTCTACGATCCGCCAGCAGAAATAAAACGGAGCTGAATAGCGTCAGGAGAGCAGCAGCACGGTAGACCTTTAAACAGTGACGTCACCGACGCTGTTTTCTCGTGCCTTCGTAAATATAGTACTCTTCCGCCTGTTTGACTTGCAAATTGGGTACGCAATTAGAGAGCACCACGAAAAATTGCGGTACGAATTATCGGCACGGTCGCGCGAGACGAGCGAAGCTCAGCGAAATCGTGTTGCGAATCGCGTGCGATGTTTGAGTCGCACCCCCTTGCGAAAAATTGCGTGTACCTACTGTGCGTGTAATTAATTTCACTGGTAGGCAGAAAGAAAAATCAACATTTTTTATTTTTGGGGTTGGGGAGAAGGGTATTCGAGAAAAATCTTTACTGACTTTTTGTATTTTTTGGAACGTGTTACAAATCTGATAGAGTGTAATTTTTTGTACCTTCTATACCTTTGAGATACATGTAGTAATTCATTATCATATCTCCTTTTCTGCTTGACCAAATTTTTTAAAACTTCAATACCAAACTTCATAAAATTCCGATAACTTAGTTCACAGATACATGCATACACACAGATACAAGTATCCATATATATAGAATTTAGTCATCGGATTTTTGCTATTTCTGGACCCAGGGGATCTGAAAATGTCCAAAAAATCAACAACTTAGGAAGAGGGGGTGGGTACGGGGTGACGGTGTAAAAATATGAGCAATGCTTTCCTCTCTGTTATATTACAATGATAGGAAAAGCAAAACGTAATCCTTGATAAACCTATTTATTTATTTTTAATCGTAAATAGGAATATCCAAGCGTATCAGAGGCGGTTCTTGAGGTCTCTTTCAGAGGGTGGTCGAAATGTTTGAAGTACCTATATTTTTGAACCTTCTTTTACACGATTTTTGAAACTTGCTAGTCATATTTATTTTAATATTTCTATCGAATATTATGGCTTAAATAATTAAATTTACATTACTTATTTTACCTAACAAATTTTTCAAAGTATGACATAATATTTGTAGATATTATTAATTGTGAGAGGAGAGGGGTTCCACAATCGCCTTTGGATCCGCCACTGAAACGTAGAGTAAAGATTTAATGTTTTGTACGTATGTGAAGGAAAGAAAAGCGGGTGGGGCATTTGGTAGAAATTCTTTATGGTTATTAAACGATTAGCAAAGTAGGAGGGTAGCTGTTTCTTTCTCAGTACATGTATGTGGTGGTAATGATTGATTAAATCAACAGGAAAAATGCGGAAAGCTACTTACTTATGTAATTATTTCCCCAGGTTGTCATGTTAGAGATAAGTAATTACAGATTACCAGTTATGTACGTCGTTGGCGCGGATCTCAGTAAACGTATCGCAATCTTTGTCCGAGCGATGGAAAAATAAGAAGGCGAGTTCGACGATTAGATCAAAATAAATTAATTGAGACATATTACTTGTATAATATGTTTGTCCTAAATTACTTGTGAGACCTCAATCGTTTACGGTTATTTGGTTACCGTTTATAATCTCTGGGTTTACAACCAGAACTTCGTGTTCTATTTGAAAGTTGTGACAGAGACTTGCCCGCCATGTCACTGACATGTCTATCGAAATGCAGTTAAATTAGACGTATGGAGTAAAGTGTTTTTGGCGTTAATGCGTTTAAGAATTCAAAAAATGGAGTTAATCATATTGACCTATGAACAGCTCATATATAGAGGTAGTTATTGAACTCAAACGATAGCTTTACAGTGTCCTTTAAGTTATTAGAATATTTGGTATTTAAATGTAGAAAATTCCGATGCGCCTTATTTGCATCTCATTTGCTCTTTTTTTTCCTTAAGCATTCACAGAGCGTCTTTACTCATTACTGTTTCATGTCTCAGTTAGTTCAGCCGATTTGTCTTCCATAATTAGATAAGTCTTATTTCTTTTCTACTGGTTTTATACGATATATGTCTGCGAATATGATAGAAAATTATAATAATTGAGGGTGAGTCATGCGGTAAAGTAGTTTAGAATCTCTATAATGCTGAGTTGTGAATAAAAAATGATCGTAAAAAAAAATTCCCGCTCAAATACTTAAACGGTAATTAGTACTATTATCGCAACGTTATTTTCATACTTATGTTTGGCAATCAGATCAGTACATACATTATAGTCTACATATTGCATTTAAATGTTAATCACTACATGTTTGCACAAAAAAATAGTGTTCGTTCTTGCTTAAAATCAAACGAAGATCGTACGCTGTACGCGTAATGAGCGCGACAGGATAACGCAACAGACAGGATTTATTATATAACGCATGCAAATCCGATATCATAAATAACTGTTTACTTCAAAGAGAACTGGCATCGAGGAAAAAATACTTTAAGGGATTATTAGCTGACACTAAGCGTAAGCGGCGGTCTCTTGTACCCAAGATAAACAAGCGTGCATAAATTCAACCACTCGTGCAGATCTGTCGATCTGATTTTCCATGTTGGGCCGACGTTATTGATCGCAATCGGATATCCACAATTATGCTTATCTTTCTGCCTCGCCGGATCTTGCATGATACGTCTTCAACAGCAACGTTCAACTAGAATTACGATTATTCGAATGATTCAGTTATATCTTATTACATCGCACAATCGCGATAAAAGTGACACAATTCAGAAAAGTACTTGCGTTTTTCAGGTAACATAAACATAAATTAAACAGTGCAGTTAGAGGAACAGATTAAGCAGAAAGAACAGAGATTAAATTATGCCTGAAGGTGTAGAGAGAGCAGAAAGTTCTTTTTATTTATCTATTTAAATTTTAAGAAATAATGGCCAAATATGTCTTCGAGTTTCGAACGATTTTAAACATTTTCTAAATCGTATAAAGCTGAATGATCTTGAATTTTTTCTGTTGTTTCTGAAACTCAGTTACTAAAGTTCTTGCAATTGATAGAAAGGTGTTCATGAAACTTCTTCATGGTTTTAATTAAAAAACCAAGTTTTTCAAGTTGTGTCACTTTCCTTGCAGTTGTCCAACATATTTATTTGAATTACGCGGATGGACGCAATCCTAATCCATGTACCGTATTAGAAGGAAAACGTGGCTAGCATAGTTTGTCTGACATTTAGAAATGCAGTATTTTCCTATCATGTAAACCGATCACGTACTTTGCATCTATACATTTCTATTTTCCTCCTCCGTGACGGTATATGGCGTTTAGGTTAGCAACGCAATGGTTTATGAAGGAGATCAGAGTAAAATTTGCTGGTAAATAACAGAATTATTTAGGTTTATATTCAAGTTAAAGAGATCTTTTGAATGCAATCTTGTTTTCTTTTTCTTCTTTAAGTGTAATATTAGTTTAGGTTACAGTTATCTATATGAGAGGAAAAATTCAATAGACAAGATTCGAAAAAAGTATCGCTGCTACGATAGATTATGATAAAAAGGGGCTTCTTCCACTTGTTTGTGGGATCTCCTACAGAGAGCAGCACAACCAGAGCCAGACTCTGCTGGCATCTGGCACAGGTTTATAGAATTCGTGGCGCCATCGGGAAGTTACCATCAGCGTATGTGTGAATCGACGGGACAAGAAGAAGAACTTCAGACGTCGTCAATTTACACAAAATTTTCGGTTTTACGAATGAAAAACAACGATCTTGAAGTGGTGTGTATTATAACATAACATAGCATAATTTCAAACACTATATATGAATTCACAATGGAACCAAGAGGGTCCAAGCTTTCTTCTTGCCTTTATTTTTATTACTCTTCAAATTCTACATTCGGTTTACTTTTCTCCAGTAAAAACTGCCATAGGATAAAGGACCCAGTTTCCATGCCCATTTCAGTCTCCAGATATTAAATTAATTTGTGAAACATTTAGAAAGAAATATGAAGTAATTTAATCGTTATATCTTTTTAAATAAAATTTCAGATTTTCTCTACATGTCTGCTACAAAAACTAACACGAAATTTTTAAAAAATTCATTTAGTGTCCTGAAACTGGGACGTGCATGGAAAATGGATCCTTTACCCTAGGTATCGATTCGACCATCATGTGGTCGAAGCTCAATTCGAGTTAAACGTCCACAGGTAGTGCTAACTGCGAGTGATCCTTTGCGAAACAGGATTCCTTATCGAAACGACCGATTTGTTTCGTGAAAACTGTTCCTCGCAGGATATCACGAAACGAATAGCTCCGTGAATGCGCAAGGACACGCGTACCGGACACGATGCATTCATCCGTGCGACATCCGTCATGACGTTGTTTATTGTTAGCCGGCTAACGTGAGTTCCTGCGCAAACTGATCGTCCAAATGATTCTAAATTGCCGGGCTTTGGTTGCAGGAATTGCCGTATTAAATATAACGAGCTTTATGGTTTAAGTTGCTTTCGATGAAATACGAACAGATTCGAAGATTTCTGTAACGTCGCCGCTGTTTAACGAGGCACTGCGTATTGTAATGCTCATGTTCACAATTTCAGTCGTACAATGTGTTAGACGATTGACCAAAATGACGAATTCACTGTAAACAATGACATATTAGGGAAATGTGGGCCCTACAAGAGAACATACAAACTATAGGGTTTAAATAGGTATAAATGGGTGGATATATTCTCATAGTCCACTGGTGCTCGCAGGAGAAGACGAAAGAAGAGAATCGAGGAAGATCGATTTCACCTTTCAAGTAGTCAGTCAGCGATCGACAGCTCTGATGTGCAGTACTGGTTTACGCTCGATCTTTATAAATAGTGTAAATACGGTAAATAAAGTCGTAGTGGATAACAGAATAGTGAAATATGTCGGGTCTGGAACTACGAACGCGTAGGACCTGCGCAAGGATGGCTCGTAACAATGTAATGATAACATACAGAATAGTGTTATCGCGTGTTTTTAGATGTAACATATTTGGCGCACAGATAACTCTGCAACGCCGAGACCGACGCCATTGAAACCAAGATCCATCCATCGTAAGAGCAACGTCGAGATAGAGGTTAGCACGCACCATCATGATCAAAATCTCGTGGTCCATGGTCGTCGTATCAGCCGCGACGGATGAATTCGAAACGGCGCGACGAGGCCAGACCTGGCCAGGCGAAAGTGGTCGCATAAATGTCGGGAACAGAGAAAAGGCGCAGGCGGCTTAACGAATACGGAGAGATCGGTGAACCGGAAGCGAAAGGCACGCGCAGCTTCATTCGGTTGGTATATACGAGGTTTATACGCGCGTAAGATCGTTAGTCTGTTGGCCTTTACTGCATCAAGAAACGAGAAATCTCCAAATAACATTCCTCGCGAGCCCTTGTCCCTTTACGATTCACGAAGTACTTCTCCAATTCCTTCTCGACTTAGAAACGATTGGAACTTCTTCCTAGTTTCTTTATTACGTTGCTGCACTGTCTTGTGGCCACTCTGGCGACAGGTTACGCTAAGATATTCTAGAGAATTTTTGTGGTATTGTATCTTCTTGTTATAGATATTAGGGTATGTAAGAATATTAGTATTTAAGGTGAAGAAGTTTTACTAAAATGTTTAAACATGACTGTTAAATTTCTGCAAGTGGCCTGGGGCTGTATTTTTACTAAAGAAGTTTATCATTTGTAAATGCACTGTTACAAGCGTCCACTTGATACATCAGAATGCATTGATAGGCTGGTAATTTTCTGATACCTGTTCACGATAAATCATAACGCAAGGGTGACTCAGATGTAACACTTAGAAAACCCGATTGAATGAGATGCCTAAAGCTTACGCAACAGTGACGACGTCGCAGGGAACGAGTTCCAGCGGCGACGTTTGCGATTCGCAAGGCCATGCCTCCAGAATTCACTGGTTATTATATTAGCCAGCCACATATAGCGAAATCGTTTATATGTATATACGGCAAGATATCGATTGTATATGACAATAGATGAACAAGGTATTCTAAAATCAGGGATGGAAATAAATATGTATAAGAAAGTTATAGAAATGACAGACCGAGAGGGTAGTGTGTATGTGTGAGTGTGTGTATTTCTTTATAACTGTGTAGAAACGTTCTTTAATAATTTATTAGTCATATAGAAATGGTAGCTTTATTTCTGCACTTATAAATAATATTAATCTATGTGTCTCTGAGTTAATTAAGGATTAATAGAGATTATTATAACAAAAAGTACTGTGAAATTAATGAAATTAATGAAAATATCATTGATGAAAGTAACTTTAGTCGAAGTTAAGATCGCCACGTAATAAACGTATAATCGACAACGTATTTAGAAATTGATGGTCATGGAGGTAAACCTAAGTATGTAGTTTTATTTATTTATTTATTTGTTTATTTAAAGGGATGATTTTCCTAACACATGTTTATTTAAAAAAATTTACGGTTGAAGAAAGTAATCATAAACTTGTGAAATCAGTCGTTAATTATTTATTACGCAAAGTACATTCATTATAGATATTCAAATGAGAAAGAAAATAAATCAATACCACTGCAGTATAAGACGTTAACGCTATAATTTATAATATTTATGCAGTAATTTTCCCAATAAGTTGTTCGATTACACACATTCATTGAGTAATTAACTACTGTGGCATTTTCGCCAATTTTTTTCATCCTTCGAGAAATTGTGGGAGTATATATTTCTAAAATATAGAATGTTATATACTTACACGTAAATAACATTCTTTTATCCAAATGCGCTTTGTGTTTATAGTTGTTATCCTGTTACTAATAATAAGACTCTAAAATATTAGATTTTTTAGTACCCTTCAAATTTATTCCTAAAAGAAATAGGGTTTCGAATTCCACGAGGAAAAAAAAATGAAGTTAATTGGTCTAATGCTTGATCTACGTTGTGGCATCGATCGTTGTTGAAAGAGAATAGGAGCGGCCGTGGTTGTACTCTGAACGGCGATCAATCGATATCGCAGCTCGAGAGCAATAGGATCGAGGCAAAGAGAAGTCTGAGAGAGATTCCGTCGAACCGTTCGCCGCATCGTAGTCTCCCATTTTTCTAAATTCTGCATGGAAAAGGCTCGGTGCCGGACGTGCCTGCCGCGAAGGTCGCTCCCCGGACGTGACATCATTGGCAATCAGTTTTTCAGACACGTGAGAAAACAATTGTTCCTTACAATGCCGTAATAAAATGGTACACACCAGCGGGATTAGTTTAATCGAGTTGACTAGGAACACACAATTCATTAAATCGTTTTTTCTTCACATTCATCCCTCATTCTTCTTCCTTCGTCAGGTTGTACCTTTCACTCAGCAACAATTCGTTTGAAAAGTTTATGCGATACAGTCTTTACTGTAATGAGCTTTTAATATAATATCAAGAAATCAGGATACATGCAGATATTAACAATTGATTTACGTTAATTTTATTAGATAACAAGAAAGCTGTTAAAACACATAAAAAGCCCTGTTGGGTCAAAAAAAGATTCAGAGATTGATCGAGGATTAAACGCACCTTTTCACTGCATTCGTTGCGAATGAAATATGTCTTGCGCGAGAAACATTTTTCATCAGCGACGATATCGATATTGAAGTTGATAGCCAACCCGAAGGCGATAGATCTTCATTAAAGTGTTAAATCGATTTCTAGAGTTGGTCTAACCCGCCTTGTTAATTGGCATAGATTCTATAAATGCTGTGCGTTCATCCTGCACGTCGCGTGGTATTTAACGGGAATGGAAAAATGCGCTGTGAATGCTGCAAGGACGTCGGGCTACAATACTGCCTAATGCACGTGATACTTTCCCACGTAATTAGTCACGGACCTATCGTGAAACCACGAGCAAAAGCTTCTATATTTTCTGCTCAGCTGTTTCGTAAAAATTCACGATTTCTTGAACACAGGACGAGATAGTCGAAAATCCATCCATTTCCAAATCGAGCATTCCTCAAACCAGACGCTTCCAAACTTGGAAATCTTCCATTGACCAGTTTCATTGAACAGTCATTGTTCCTAAAAGGGTACACAGTGGCCACGAATCGGTGGTTCCGATTCGAACCGCTGCCAATACGCGGGAAAAACGTGGGACCGAGGGTGGCGGTGTTGCTAGCGAGTGGGTATTCGTATTATATAAAATCGAAGAAGCGGGGTATGAAGGAGACGCGAGCATGTATCTCGGTTAACTCGGAAATATCTCGAGCATACAGGATGGTTCGATATCGGGAGTGGGATTCCCACGTGTCAGATTCACGCAGCAGAGCACGTGATCGCGGTCGTTGGATAGAAACGATCCCAGGGGTTGCTGGGGGCGGCTCGCTGGGGTGGAGGATCGTGAAACTATTAAATGCAAAGCGTATAGAATGAAACTACCTGCTTTATTAACGCTAGGGACGGACTGTTGCGTAACTGGAGGGGTCGACGCTAAGTTAAGACGTTTCTGCGAAGACATCGTGTTCCCAATCGCGAAACGAAACTGCGATCGAGTCAACGAGTAATTAAGGAGGGGTTGCACGCTGAGCAGGAACTATTCAACCGAAGGGTTATAATTAATCGAAGGATACGCGAACGATGAAGTCCGAGGAAAATCATGCTCGACGATTTTCTTTCCTTGTTTTTTTCGATAATGAGAATTGGCGTTTGGTAAACAATGTTACCGAGTTTCTACCCCTGTTACGTAAAGGTTAAGACCTGTACCTGACTGATACATTACTTCGGTATTCGTACGTTTTTGTAACAACAAATGCCTGTTTCTCGTGGAGTCGTTTTCATCTCCGTTCATCCTCCTTGATTCCCACTGATTTTATAGACACAATTGGCCCAGGCAAACAATAGGAAGTTTGTAGAAGTTGGTTGGTCTTCCGTGTCTAAATCGTAAACGCAGTGGAGGGATTATTATCGTTTAACATGCTTGCACAATTTGGCCAGTCAATCGCAGTCGGTCCGAGACACTGATGAACGTCCTGTGCAACCCCCCGTGTATTTTCCGTCCGACCGCGCGCCATATTTACAGGGGCTAGGTTTCAGCCTACACACGAAGCAGGAGCAGTGTTTGTTTTCTCGTTCTCTGTTTCTCCCACCCTCTCGATACCTTTCGTCGAGATGGGACAGATGGGTGAACCTTCGCCTGGCGTTCGACAGATAAAGGTGTCGTCTATAGGTCGATTAAAATATAAATTGCATTAGTGGGCTGTTTCACCCTACACGGATGAGATCATCCTTCAGCGCTGGCCTTCAATTGACTTCCGTGTTCCGAGAGAATCGACGCTCGCGTTTAACCCTTAGCAACCCATGGTGGCGTTTGTCTCGTAGTAGATATCGACGGTTCCACGGAGTGAACCCACGATTTTCTTCGTTTGGAGTTGTCATACAATATCACGATATCCTTCTCGTGCGTCTAAACGAGGACTCGTGAATCGTGTGATAGCTAAAAAAAAATAAATATGGCTAAATAAAATCTAGTCTCTAAACGAAGTAGTAGAGAACACATTTGACTGGTTAGACTCACAAGGTTATTGCACAGCACACTTAAGTGGGTCTCGCTTAATTCACTATATGTATTTTGATGAGGCACTGTACCTAATCATTTCACATTGTCGCTTTTTATCGTCTAGAGCGTGCTCATGTGAAACGCATCGACTTTGCTTTTGGATCAATTCTGATTTATTCAAACGATGGGAAACTATTTTCTTGGTCATTTCAAATTACAAAACGAGTTCTTGTTCGGTTTGAACGGAATTCTTACCCAACAGTGACTCAAGTTCTTTTTATTACATGTTTATAAATGATGCAATGCGAAGACACCGAGTTAATTTCTATTCCCAATAACACCAGCGAGCCTCGAAAAGACTAAAATGGGACACTCCGTATACGGTTAAGTAGCTGCGCCATGGTTTAGACAGGAATGTTTTATTAATGGTACATGCAAGATTAACCAGGATAAATGAAGTGCCGCATTAGACGAACGCCTGCGGCGTGGTCGCGCGAGTGAAAAGCAACCGATGACTGCGTAACGCATCCCGCCACGCTGTTCTTCGTAATTCCTCGCCTGTATACATACATCATCGGCCCCAGTCCCAATGATCCGCGCATAAGATTACTTTGATATACGACAGTTTAGCCGTCGACACACGGTTAGCTTGTCGCAGGTCAGGTCAATACAGGTCAACGTACTCCTCGGCTCTGACTTATCCCTCCCTGTCCCCTGCTCAAAACTCGTCTCCTTCGTCAATTTCCTGTCCCATTGCCACCTCATGCCGAATCCTCTCCCATTGCGACGTTCGATCGCTTTTCACGAAACGTTCGCTCGCGAGTCGTTTCGACCGCAGGAAACAGTGAAATTCCTGAAGCAAAGGACGAAACGACGCTGCGTTTCTGTGACATTTACGGGGAACAAACGATCTCGCGTAAAGGCGAGTAAGATTGCGATCAGCGTCAGCGGCCTACGCATAATTGTTGGTATGACGCCGTAATTGATATGTGGTGAAATAATTTGCATCGTTCCTGCGAAACTGCGTGAGAAAGAGTCACGACAAACATCGCCTGATGCAGTGATAATGGCTGGAAAAATTTTGATGCTGGCTTATGTAGGAAAAATGCTATGATCTATTGCATTTGTGTGGTAAAAGATAGATACGTATACTAGACAGTGGAGAAAATTGTAAAAATCCTATTAGTATTGTAAGTAAGTGGTTTGGACTGAGAATATGGTAAAATGTAAATGGCACTAAATAAGTTAGATGGTCTAAATGAAAATTAATTATTTTATTTTATTTCCTTTAAAACATAAGCTTTTGAATTGTACAGGGAATCTCGTAATAATTGGACAATACTTCAGGAATTGATTCGACAGCAGTATTGCAAGATGCAGGGAGAAAATGTCTTCCAGTGATATCATAGAGCAGAATAGTGGCAACGCAGTTAAATACTATGCGGTAACCCCACTATTCGATTCTGAGACGTATTGGAAGACATTTTGTCCCGATATTTGACAAGACTGTTCAGCAGTGCTGAATCAGCACCTAAAAACAATAAAAGAAATTCTTATAAACATATGTCTTATATGTAGGGACACTGTATATAATTTCTTTTGCGTTTTAAGGGCACATATCACTATAGGTAAAAATGCCTTCTTGTCGAAGGATTAAGAATGTTTTTCGAGGCTTGTCTCTTCTGTACACAATGAATAAATTGTGTGTGATAATTCTCTGGTGATCTATCAGAGAATTGTCTCCAACATTTAAGCGTGGTTTCGCTTATGTATAATATAAGCAGTGTTCAAGACATATTGGTATTAATTGGATCAGCCCGTTTGTAGCAGTGATTTCGATTTTGGTCAAGAAGGCGAGTGTTTTTAAGTTCGCGCGATGATAGAGCTCCAATAATCGAACGTCCCATTAAACCAGCCTTCGCCTCCTCGAGCTGGAGTATCAATTAGTCGATGATTAATTTCAATATGCATTATTCATTGCGCTACCACGCGACGTGACACGCTAATTAAAGCTGAAGATCTGCGGGATAGCTCATAATCTCTAACGATGCGGACAAAATTGACTTCCAAATGTCCTGTTATTATTATACGACTCCAGCCAGCGATCGGTTTGATATTAGCGATTCTGGGGAACAGTAGACTTCAGTGAGAACACCTTCATTTGATGAAGGTTGATTTCAACTTGTGATTATCAGTTCGAAGTTTCTGTCTAGTACCTAAGTACCGGCGTTAGATTGATATAGTTAATGAGTCTTGAAAAGGAGCGTTTTACCTGGTTTAACTATGTAAAAGATGCCATGCATGATGTATTAAGCATATCATTGCAAGAAATAGCAGCTTAACCTTTGAAAACAGAAAGTGGATTAAAATATGTCCATATACTTTGAACACATTCATCGCCAGGTTACTAGTCACTCCAAATATTAAATAATGTTATACATTTTGTTACATGAAAAATAGAGAGAGGAGAGGGGACACAGTATATAATCAGTTAGCACACAGTAATTGGGACTCTCACTCTATTACAACTGTTCATTACTATTTTAACTCTAGAAAATCCTACTACTAGAGCCACATATCTACAAGCCACTCTCTGCAAAAAAGGACTAAGAATAAAGACTACAACTAAGATATCACAAAACTAGGCTATTCCGTGGCTCATGGGAGTCAATCTACTTGCCTCAGAACGAAAAAAAAATGATGCATACCTCTGTCCTGAATGTAATTTGAACGGTGTCGATCGTTCGATACGAAGCCTAATATTACGTTTATTCGAAGGAAGAATACTCTGACCCGAGTGACTACTCGACTCGGTCAAATTTCTTGAAATAAACTGGAACGGAACGGCGGACGCATTTCTTCGAGCGAGATACGGGCATACACGTGACCGAGGAACGTGCCTCCTGGTGCACGTGGACCGGGGACCACCATCCCCCCAGCATCGCCCTCCGCTCACCCGTCGTGCCTCGTGCTTTCAACCCTCTTTTGCTCGAGGAGGCGGAGGAGAGGAACCTGTTCCTCTCAGTCATCCTCGAGCCTCTTCAGGCTCTACGCGGCCGCGACGTTCCACGACCGTTCCGGTACGCGCCTCTCGCGACAAGTTTTCGGATCGTTCTCTTTAAGGAACGTAAGAGAGAAGGGGAATGTTTGCGCTCTAATGCTCATTCATACGTACACGCGTAGAGGCATGCCATTGTATACGTTATATGCAGATGCACACCCTCACACACATACGTACACACACAGAGACACCATTGTACATATGGACGTAGACGCTGAGGTACATACACAGGCACAGTGGCTCGTCGATTTGTTCACGAGGAGTTGTCGCTGTTCGTAAATACTGAGATTAGACGTGTTTGTTTGTCGAAGAAGAAATTTCCTGATCAGGTGTTCGAGGGTTCATGGTTGCCGCAATATTTTGCGCGTTGAGGGAGGCAGTGGTGTGGTTTCAAAGGAGAAATGAGCAATTGGAGTGCAGAGGAATGTTTTTTTTTTGTGCAGAATTCAGGCAGCTTTTGGGGGAATGTGTTCTCGCGTGAATTTCTGTATTTTGTGTATGGGGAATTATTGTTTTGTTTATGCATAGTGGTTGATTTGCGAGTTGCGACCTCCCTCTGAGACGTGAAGCGTGAATTTCAGTATTTCTTTAGTTTTTGTTGTTCATGTTGAGGTGTCTCGAGTTACAGTGGTACACTTTTCGATCTACAATAACAGTATAGTGGGTTTCTCGCGTGATTGCGCGTTTGAATTTCCTGGAATAAATTTGTGAGCTGCTTTATTTATAATATATGGTATATATGGTGGTTCATTATCGACAAATATGTACAGGAGGACAATTTATCGTAAAGAAAGGATGTGAAAGCACGTAATGGAATGTTTGCAAATGGTTAAAAGGATTTTGAAGATCTACTGAATCCCTCTATAGTGAGTTAAATACTCGAGTAATTGTTTAATTTGAAAATTTTCGCATAATTTCTGGTTACATTCTGATTAGTAGCTACTAAATTACGATAATACCGCTATTTTGTAAATATAAATATTAAAAACATTGTGTACATAAGCAATTGCACTGTACTACACTTTTAATTTATTTTTTACGCCTTAGCAGTTCAAAATAGTAGCAAATCCCTTTGTATAAATTCATGTGGATATACACAGACTTTGTAGAGGTGTCATACCCAGCCTTGTTGGTTTTGGGTTACTGAATTCGGCAGTTTTCTGTGTCTCTGAAATTCATTGTATGTATCAGTTGAATAGAGGATCCAAGAACTGAGTGAATTAGAAGTGTGACTCTTTTCGTCTTACTATCTAAATAAATGAAAATTTATGAAAATTTAGATCAACTGATAGTATTTACACACGTACCCTAATTCTTGACACAATAGATTTTTGAATAAATTTTAGCTGACGTATGCATCATATTGTTACGATTAAATAATTTTCACTAGAAATGCTTATTTCGGTCTTTTCAAAAATTTCATGTTTTCAATTTGGGATAGTTTTCTCGTAGGGGAAGCACTATTTTCTAATAGTTATCGCAGATAACTGTATAATTTGAAAAAATAATTTTCATGTGTGTAGGATCTCATCTTATCAATTAAGGATCAAACAAGTTTTCTCGTAAAGCAGGATCAGTAATTAGTGTTTTTGCAAATATTTACTGTGTTATTACAGTGGATGAGACATTTCGTAATTTCTCTTCGAAAGATGTTATAGATATCGAGTAATTAAAGAAACAGGTCAACCCTAAAATCATTTCGTACTCGTTTTAATGAGCTAAGAACTTTTCTATTTACGTTTATGCATATCTTCCCATAATCGTCGCTGGCGTTCCTTGGATTCGATTTTAATTGAAGCTATGACGCTTTGTCGACATGAAAAATTTATAATCGCGCGTTTACGAAAGCGGCGTGGGCAGGTGGGATCGCAGTACAACGTGCGCATTGTTTCTCGATCCTCTTCGGAGACCTTAATTCATGCACAGGGGTCCTTGGCGACTCGTTTCTCGAGAACACGCTTTGATTAAAACTGACATAATAATCCACAATCAAACGTGCGAATCTTAATATTCTGAGATGCACAGGATCCTTTACCTTCCTTTTTGTGAAATAGTTTTCTTCATTGCAGATTCTATTGGTTTTTCTTGAAAAATATTAGAAATGACCACTGGCTTCCTCTGCTCATCCAATGATAGATAGAGAGTACGCTAAATTATCGTTCATTTTTATTACATAAATTGAAGTCTTGCAAGCTCTTTTGTGTTGCTAGTTTAGGGTGGAATAGGATTAGAGTCTCTCGTTAACTGCTAGCTTCTCACTTTCGTTAACTCATTACTTTACGATTCCTGCAGTGCTGCATGCGTGAAAGATACTTTCAACACGAGAGAAAGATACAAATCAATTAATTACTCAACAAATACAGTAACACTAATATTCGGTCTGCAGTATAATTGTTATTTGTAAGATCAATATTTCGATAATTACGTAACGAGCCACAAAAATATATTTCACCATACTACAGTATAGTACATGTGTAGGTACTCAGTATAAAAAACAGCTGTAAGTACTATTTTTTAAATATTAGAAAAAAAATCGAAGATGTTCGAATTCTGATATTACACAAATGTTCGAACACTTTACGAATTGAAATCGTAGGACTAAAAAAGACGTTGTTCCATAATAAATAAAGAAAAAACAATGAATAACAATGAGTGTTAATTATGAACAAAAAATTATTCCTTAAATCTCTATAAAAATCTCGCGATGTCAGTTTAATGACTTCACTTCCTAAAGTGCCCGAGTGGATTACTCGAACCATCAATATTACGAAGGTTAACAATTATCTCACGACTTCTCTGAACACCGACTACACACGAATTCACAACACCAAACTCACTGTTGATCGGTGAATTTTCAGGTCGACTCTATACACAGGTAGTCTGTATTAAAACAATTCGTCATTAGACTGTCGAAGGGACAGAGCGAACATTCCTCATCTCTGTTCCAAGATCCGGTAACTTCCGTTACGACCAAAGTCACCGCGATGCCCTCGGTCAGTGAGATACCTTGAACTCTCCAGAAGTGTCTTGGAGGAGAGTAAGCAGTGGACAACCGACAAGAGGTGGGAGAATTCAATAAACGATTAACAGAAGAATTCAGTGAACAATTAATCCAAGAGATTGTAAACCAGTAACACAAGTGAAGAAGTAAGCTGGCATCTGAAACGGATTCTTGGTCTTGGTCTCGAATGGGGAGCGAGGAAGGAGGCGATGGAATGGCAAATGTGGACGCCGCTGCTTCCTGGCAGCAGTATTACACCTGGTGCGCCCCGTACTCTCATCCGCACCCCCATTCGCACCCCCATTTTCCCTCCCATTCGCATTCTCACTCCCATGCCCATTTCCACCATCCGAGTCACCCGAATCAGTATCAGACGAGTCAGTATCAACAGCAACCGCTGGCAGCGCCCACGGCGAATACCTCTGGACAATGTTCCACGTCGCAACAGTACCATCTGCAGTTACAGTCTGGTCAGGCACCGCCGTCACACCAGCAACAGCAATTCCACCCCGCCAGGGGACAAACGGCGCCGAGGAGAGTCGCTCCTTTCGACAGACCAGGTACTGTCATCCGATATTCCACTGTTTACGCGCGTTAGACGCGTGTTATTGCGTCCTCATGTCTTGAGACGCTGCGTCGGGCGCAGAGCCAGACGCCGCGTGGCAGCGGGTCAAGGTGGGTCAAGCCACGCAGCGACCAAATCTTTCTCAGTTCGAGGATTCACGAGTTACCGTTTTTAGGTGCTGGTAATCATTGAGTGGAATTGATGAGGGCATAAATATTGTTGCGAGCCGCCGACAAGTGGCTCGTACCGTGGATCTCATATGTCCACGGTTTCTTGATCCACCCGTGTCCTGCGCATTCGCAGTTCGCGATTCGATATACCTCGCCTCACGTGGAACCACAAATTTGAAACACGTGGGACCTCGACTTTGTAGGCGATATTACGACTTTGTTTACAGAGGGTATTTACAAATATCTGCAACGATGGCGTCAGCGTACAAGTTTATTCGCGGACCACGGTATTTCGACTAACAGCTTCACAAGTGTCAATATAATCTATTCTTTTTGTTGCCTCGTCTAAGTACGCGGTTGTACGTCAAATTAATATTGTATCACTATTTGTATTTAAAACTGTATTTATTTGAAGTGAATTATCCAAGAGTCTGTAGGAATTTCAGCATAATTTGTCTGTTGCGCAAGAAAATGTTCAAAGGTGGACTATAGCTAAATTCTATTGGTTAATTCAGTGTGTGGGAAGATAGGCTAAAAATCTACTATTGTTAGAGTTAAGACAAAGGGTAGCCCGTGATATAACTGTGCTTCGGAAATCTTAGCGTAAAATAGGAAAGAGAAAATTTCTGGAACTCGTCACAGAAATTGCTTTCCACTGAGCACGTGCCCTCAACATCTGGGATGTGGACATCCAAGACTGTACCTTTTTACCTAAATTTATAACCCTTTGACTATCTATACAATAGGGCACAAGATATTTGAAATTGTTCGATCTTCCTCCATCTTCTTCTCGCAAGCATTAGTCGATTGTGGCTTCATATAGCCTGCCTGAAACAATATGAATGACGATGGGAATCGTTTCGAATTAGATTATAATGGGGTATGTTAGGGACAGCTTATTGAAGAGTTTTGAAAGCAATTATTTTGATATTATCTTACGTAGAATCGTACCCCTTTTTCTTACTTCGTCAATTCCACGATGCTTTCTAAAGGTTTCTCGATTTTCGTTAAAAAGAAACAGCAAAATTGTCGAAACAAATGGAGCTCGACAGTCACAGTAAACTCCTCCGCACCGTGTGCTCGCAACACGCCGCCGTTTCAGTCAGTCTTGTCCTTGGCTTCCGGATAGCCATTATCCTGCTCGCAACCCTGGAGGATTCTACGTGAAATTACATAAGCGACGCGGTCGACGGTCACGCGACGTCAATCACCAAATGGCTGGATCCTTTCGGAAGAATTAATAACATCGGACAAGTTCGGCTCACTTCGTCGGCGTCTATCGTCCTGATTAAAATCCCATTCCGACTTATAAACGTTGGCCTGCTTATACCCCGGAGGATCGCGTTTCTTCTACGTAAATCTCTTGGTACCGGTTCTTGCCTTAAGGGAGGCCAAGGGATCGCGAAAAGGGGACCGAAGGATTGGTCGATTACTGTAATCAATAGCTCCAAGTGGTGGGGTACGGAAAAAGGGAGATACTAGGTCGCGTGCCGTATCGTGTGGTCGTCGTTTTATCGTCAATCGCAATATTAATGTTTTACCGTGTATGATTTGTAAATGCATTCGTAAATGGAATTTTGATTTTATATGTGTTTGTTTTCGTTTGTTTATTAGATGCCACTTCAGTTTATTAGTCACTAGTGACTTTTAAGTTATGTTACATAGGTATGCATGTATTATGGTATATGAATGCATCAAGTTACATTTTTTATATTATTTATTAATTTTACGTGTAAATTGAGCGAACATCAGTGACTTTTTAATCTTGCATAGATAATTTAGTATTTGTATTTTATGGTACATATGTAGGGTGTTTCAGAACTAGTGATACAAGTGAAAAAATGGTAATTTGACCTAAAAATAAAAGAAATTTTTATATCATGCTCCATTTTTAAGAAAACTGACTTTGAGTTTTAGTCGAGGACGAAAGTACTGAAGTACAGTTTTAAGCATTTAAGAGGTAAACGGAGAGAGACGAATATTTCCACCTTGCAGTAGAGAAAGTCAATGGTCAGACCGTGAGTGTTCTTACTCCGTATACTCTTCAAGCACCCAAGACTGTACTTTCGTACACTTGTACTCGATCGTAGATCAAAGTTAACTTTTAAAAACGAAGCGCGATATCAACAATTTTGATTGTATATTTTCGACCTATTTTTTCATGTAGAATCACTTCCTTTCACCACTTGTACCACTATCTAATAATTGGATAATATAGATGTATTAGATGTTTACTTCCAAACTTTATAATACAGTTAAATATATGAACTTAAGATATTTTGTTTAATTGAGGTAATTTTAAACGTGATATTGAGCTGGAAAGTCATGGTAAATTATTCTTGAATGAAGTTTTGTATTGCAGAAGAATAACTTTGAATGGCAACCGAGTGTACGTGTATTTGTCTTAAACACAACTATACTGAAGTTTGTCATTAGAATGACATTATGCAACGTCATGGCTTGTTTATTTTCAGTATTATCGCATGGTATTATTGGTATTAATGATCAACCACGATAATAACTTGGTTTCCATGAATCGACTCTTTCTGTAACGTTAGAACATGCTTCAAGTTCTTGTGTAAAGTACTGTGAAGTTGTCTGGCACAAATTAGAAGTGATTAGAGAATATTGCACAGTAATAACTGAATTATTAATCCCTAATTCAAAAGAAACTAATAAATATAAAAAGTTCTGAGAATATTAGAAAATTGTAGCTTCATTTTTTTATGTTATAATTTTTTCGAAGTTATTACAAAATCGTTAAACATTTTATTACGTATTGATCTTGTCGCGTCCAAAACACGCTGGTCTCAATCTACTACAAATATTTCCCTTTATTAATAATGTCAAACTCGGCTGAATCGACCTAAGATGAAGGGGCAGTATCGAAAGCATCAGAGAGGTAGCCGACGCACACGATAATCATTATAATCACATGCAATTTCGCGGCAAATGATCATCGTAGCGAGTAACGAGCCGTTTCCTTGCTGACATTAAGAAAGCGGACTGCAATCCTCGAACATTAATTGTGTCAACGTCGGGCGACGTCTCGAAGGGTGGCCCTTCTCTTGAAACCCACCTAAAAGAAACTTTCTTACAACCAATAAATCAAGTAGTCTGTCATATGTGTTAATGATTCTCCTTAATGATTCTATTAAGATTGTTGCTGGAGGTAGACTTAATCCCTCCATCAAAGACTTGTTCGATGTTCTAGGCTTTTAAAAAATCTATAAAAATTCTCTCTTCCCTCTCAATATCTCTAAAATGTCATCTCATAGTTTTTATTTTTATTAAAAATGATTAGTAGTAATAAACAGAAAATTCACAGCTTTTCAAATTATTATTATCTCTAAATGATTCACTGTTATTTTACGCAACAAGTATTCAGAGTGAGATACTATAAATGCTGTGACTCCACCATATCAGTTACGAGTTTAGTTTCTTTTTAGTTTCTACAGAGAATTTCAAGAGAGTAATAACGTCTACACCTTAAAATGCTGATACAGTGTTAAAATAACTATTTAGTTACTTGGAAGAGGAGTGAGGCCTCGTGGCTTTCTGATCCACACTCAGTCGTTTCCACGGAAGAACGCATTTGCGGGGGTTCAGTGAACAATTTGGAATGGGTTAGGTTCACGCTACTGAAGTGTCTGAGAACAGTGCAAAGACAACGACAGGGGTCTCGATTTTTCTGGGGAAACTGGTGTTTGCGTAACCACTCGAGGCAATCTAGCGAGCGTCTGCTTATGCGTATCGTGGGCGAAACAAAAATGCCGACGAAAACAACGATCGACTGACGCAAATCCACCCAGCCTGGGAGACAGTCATGAGGGGATGAAGGCAAGGGCTAGGTGGTGGAAGCCGCCGTGAAACGAACCCTGAATTATTCATGGGGAATCTGTTGCTTTTATTCGACTGAGTGCGTTGTCGTTTGTATTTTGAATTTAGCGCCAGTGAACGGCTGGGGATGGTTGAATTATTGTGTCATCCGTGGTTACAGTTTTGACGCGATGTAACTGTCAGATAAGCCATTGAGGTTTGCGCATTATTACATAATGGACGTACACTAAGGGGTGACATCACCCTGAGGCATCAACAACACAGGGAGTCCTTTAGAATTTGTTCATGGATAATTATTAAACTGCGGACGTTTATGAATTTATGAGAAATTTAAGTTTGCAGAATGGTACAGAATTACACATAATTTGTAAAAATATACAAAGCATCTAAGATACATTTTATAATATTTTCTTCTATGGGGAGACAAGATTCATATTTAACTTCCATTTCGTTGGTCGTATTCATGAAAATGTGAATGTGCATAGAAATCTGCAGTCTAGTAACTACTAAATGAGAAATTTAGTCTTTTTGAGAAGATATAGATGTAAGTGTTGGTATTATTTCTCAATATTTTAAGCAAAATCGAGAGTGAAAATTATATTAATTAGTCAATTGAAATAAATTTTCATCTGAGTATCTGTTACGTCTTTCTTGTTCATACTCTCACACTGGCTGTCTCATATTCCGCAGCTTTTGAAATTCATACGAAATCATCCAGACGAAGGGAAATATCCTTTTCGCGAAACTGTTCTTCGCGTAACGCGAAGGGATGACCAATTTTTCGCGAGTAGACACTGTACACGCGTACGTTATTTTTCTCCCATGGAAATCCACGATAATCCCGACGGTGGAATAAACAGCAACGTCCATCATCCGACGCGACGGTACATGAAAACCGTATCTAATCGTTAGCCATTTCCATGAACGCTACTGTCTTCCAACGCTCGTATCTTCCCAATCTTCTTTTATTCAAATCGAATTGTGGCCAGTTGTCGCTTGCGTCGACTATTTCAGCGACTATTCCTTTGTTACTCGCAGCTACTACACTTACTACTTGCAGCTACCCACTTTTCACGATCAGTCTTGGTGCATCTCTGCAACGATTTGCGTAACCATGTTCCATATTTCAGTGTTTACTCGAAGAACGCCCGTAGTTTGAGGGCGTTGGTGATACATATTTTATTGCGATAAGGATGTCATTTTTGAGACCTGTTTATTTTTCAATCATTAAACCAGGTGAGATTGCACATCTTTCTGAAGTAGGTATACGAGACTCTTCCAGAAGTATACGATACTTATGGAATCTCAAAAATTTGAGAACAGAAAATTCTGCCTTATCTGGGTTAAACAGTAAAATTAATCATTCTTCTGCCAAGGATGCACCCTTAAACGGCAAGCCACCTTTGCTACTGAACTGCAAAATCCAGATTCATTCCCGATCGTGCCAGAGATCTCAAGGCACGATTAATAAGAACACCGAAATATTTGAGTGAAAGCAGTGAAATTAACACGTTGAAAGCTTACTTGCAGAACGAGGACAAACTTGAGACACGAGGAATTTCAAAAGGAAGCGGGAAATCGAGTTGAGAAGGCCTTGAAGAGGAACAAAGAAAAAAGATGGAAAATTTCCGATAGTACCGGAAGTCGTTGGATTTCGACTGTCATGCGACCGCCAAGCTTTACAAATTCACTGCAGAACTTGTATGGACATCGACAAATCTAAAATGATTACTTAGTCTTTTTTTCGAGAATCTTTTGGTGTCTCTTATTAAGTGTCTTATCAGGATCTCTTATGTGTCATTAATTCGTACAATTTTCAATTATATTTCATTTCCTAGAAGCAGTTGGTATCTCATTCTTTGAATATAATTGGAAGGTTAGAATTCATGTCGAATTTTGTTAAGTACTTGTTGTAGGTGTTAAGTTCTACCATTCTAAACACTGATAATAAGTCAGCTGTGACATCAGTACGCTTCACTAACGACAACATAAAACAATGACACCATCATAAAATTAAGCACAAAACATTTTTGTTCTTAACGATATACATTCGCATAAACGGGGGAGCTTGAAGAACGCAAAAAATGGCGTAATGGCGAACGCTTTAAATGCCTAAAGGATCTTGGTCAATCTCATAGATCTATCGATCTCTCGATCTCCCCGTTTCTCGGTTTCCATCGTGAATGCAAGGTAGCGTAATCGATGGAGGATGCTGAGACGCGTTTCCATCGCTCAAGGACGTCGGAGGCGTTCCGTCTCGTTGCCGAGGATAATGCAGCGTTTCAGGATAGACTCCTCGGTGGTCAGTGTTTATTTCTAAACTGCAGATCGCAGGATACTCCGCTCAGCGAATAATCGATTTCCTCTTGCCTGTTCCCCTCACCTCCCGCGACCGCAATTCCCGCCTCGAGCCTCGTCGTCGTTCCCTCTGTTCCATTCGATTCGTTCGTTCGAGTTTTTCCCACCTCTTTTCCGATCTTTTCTTACCATTAACACGCCTACCTCTCGATCAAGGATTCGCTCGAAGGCGAGGCCGATATTCCCTCTTAAACGCTCCAAAGCGCGCGTCTCTGCTAATTCCTCTCGATCTATCGTTTCAAAGAATTCTAAAGTTGCGAGCTACCTGATATTGGAAGGTGTCTTTTCTGTTGCGATAGAAGCTCTTGTATTTGATACTCATCCGCCACTCATTTTCGCTGCTCAATGACTTTCTCGAGTGTCAAATTGACACTGGTAAAATATCTAGTTATTTTATTGTCTGCTGACTTTACTCCGCTCTCTATCACCATTGATGATACGAGACATATCAGCTACTGTTTTCACTATGTCCTTTATTGGTGTTGGTAATGGGAGACGTACTGTACTGTGACTTGTGTCACTTTTAAGGCAAGTATGAATATGTGCGATATGTTATGTACCGAGGATTTCGTATAGTTAGAATATCTTGGTACGTGGTTGTTCGTTATTAAATATGAATGTATTAGTTTAGTATGATCTAGTAATAAGCGAATAATTTTTAATTACGTAATCATATCTGTTTAATTATCTCGAATCTGGTTTCCTGCAATTGAAAGTTTCCTACAATCTCCTGCTTTATTGCGTGCTAGTCTCGTTTAAACTAGTGTTCAAGAATCCTGCTTGCAGTTATTAGAAACGGTTTCCATATGAAAGCTAATTCTCTGAGTCAATTAACGCACTTCCAATTTTGAAATTCTCAAAATTTATTCTGCCCTTGTTTCCTATTTTGAAAAATTGGACAGACGTCTAGGGCGAGTCACGAATTTGATCAGAGTTGAACGTTAAAATTTAAGTCTCGCGCAGGAATCACGCGCCTTTCGGTCCCTTGACCAGGCTGCACCCTGGCTGCATTGGTGCGTGCATCTGCTTGTACATGCGAGTGTGCCAGCACGTGTGGGCCGAGAGATCTTCCGGTGGATTTCGCGTGATGACTCATCGCATCTCGTTCCTCGAATCTCTCGTTATTGTTCGAATTGACCGACGACACGTGAAATATCGAGGACCGTTTCCATGAGGTACGGTTTCCTACTGTCTCGATAGAGAAGTAAAGAAAATTGAAGACATTTTAAGTCTGGATGATAATTTTCCTTTCTTTTTATGAAGATTTAACCTCTTGAGGGAGTAGCTTTTTAAGGCCAAGTAAAATAATTGTATTTTAGTGCTGTGAAAATTACTTTGCTTGAACAATTAGTCTAAAAAAACGTATGTTTAATTTGCATTAAATAATTTTGCTGTTATTATTTAAGTAATTTATAGTTTACATTTGTAGAGTTCTATGAATAAATTCTATGATCTTCATCTTTAAATTGAGGTGCATTTACCAAACTGATTTATAGCCATAATTCAACAATCATTATTTTTTAAGTTATGTCACTTGTGAAGTACATGTGCGATATATTAGTAAAGTTAGAGTAAGGGAGAGTCACTAAAATGCGTAACATTGTTGTGTCGTGGTACAGGGCGAGGTAAAACAAAGCCTAATAAAGGGAGAGGAGGAGGGAAGAGGCACGGCGAAGGAAGAGAAGGAGAAGGGCCTTGTTCGCGAAGGTTGCATCGCGGAGACGGTTGCTTGGGTCCTAAGCTTGCCAACACGAGCCTCCCACTTGCGCATTATGCGCGGGGAGATACCCTATCTGTTGCGAGAGGAACGTTTTCCCGTTCTTTTCTGCGGGGCATGCCTGATCCCTGACCCCAGGGCTGCGATCTCAGCCCAAAGGCCCTCCCTACTTCGCTATGCTGGGCCCACGCGCCGTCCGACACGACCCTCTACTCCTGCTCTCCTTCGTGCTACTCGCTTGAACGCTTTCGATTCGACTCCGCGATCTTGAAATCGTCTTTCTCGTCACCTATGTATATCGGTATGTTTATAGTATATTCTTTCGTGTAATCGGTAATCGTAATAGTGGTAACTCGAACTATGCTGTTCATGCGCAATATAGAGTTACAGTTATGTCTCTCGAGACGATCACACCTTGAGACTGACCATGAGGTAAATGTTCCAGTACCCGAAATTAAGATCCTGGCCACACGAGCGTTGATGGACAATTGTAGCTGTGCCTTTCTTATTTTCAACTAAATTTGCCTTCACCTGGGGTCGGTACATTTATTACATCTCTGATAGAAAACTTAAAAATCTCTTGCTAAAAATGAGAAATTATGGGGAAGTAGGAGAGTGTTAAGAGACACTCCACGCAATTAAGTAAAAATTGAAAATTTTTATCTTATGACAATTTTCTCTTGGTGGTGTATTGCTTTTAAGATAGCTGTAAATAAAGTCTTCATGCATAGTGGGAATTGACAGTCAGTTGTCGATAAGACAGTTAAATTAAATAAGTTGATCTTAATTATCTGGTCGCTTAAGGTCAGTACAGATAGCTGTCTCTACGCTTTACTACTACTCTTAGTCGAATGCTTATCTTTTTATCGCAGTGATGTAGCGAAGAAGAGGTGCAAAGCTAACATTCTTATCTCCTAATCAATTTCGGATGAAAAGTTCTGATTTACGAAAGTTACGTCAGTTTAAGATAGTTCAACTTTTATTTAACATAATTCTTCGGTAAGTTCAAGAAAAGATTAAAATTTTGATACACAGGGTGTTCGATAACAGATGTCAGAAATTTCAAGGGATGATTCCAGATCTCAAAATAGAATGAAAATCAAGAATGACAGAATTATGTTTAAGACATCGCCTCAAAGTTATTAATTGTTAAGAAAACTTTTAAAATACGCGTGAAAAGTGTCTGTCTTGAGAGTTGTTCTACTGACTTCGCTGTGCCAGACCTGCTTTGTGCACGACAGCAGTAGAATAAGTTCTAAGTCAGACATATTGCACGCGAATTTTAGATATTTTTAGAACAATTAGTAACTTTGAAACGAAGCCTCACACGCATTTTAGTAATTCTTAATTTTCGTTTTATTTTAGCGTGTAGAATCACTTCTTAAAATTTTTAACACCTATTATCGAACACTCTTTAAATATACATATATGTAAAACCTGAAATGACTATTTTCTTAGAATCTAGAATGTTAGGACCCATTTTAGCCATAGCTAATATAGCTAGCCATCATACGCGGAAAGCGAGGATTGCATCCAACAGTCCTCTTTCCAAACTTCTTTCACATCCCCTCTTTCAATACTACATATCCATCGACTCGTTGGTAGTCGGTCGCTAGATAATTTTCATACAACCCTCTTCGTCTTACTCTGTCTCTCGTTCTCTCCCTCTTTCTGTCTTTCTCTAACGTGCTTTCTCGTTCTATTTTTTTTTTCTTTGTGTATATCTATCTATTTATCTCTCTTCATTTTCATACATGACGTTCACGCAATACTGTACCTTGTGTCGTTTTCAGGTGACCCCATGATAACATCCTCTCTGAAGGGTAAGTGACGTACGACAGCTCATTCTTTTCTTTTTTTCCCCTCCACCTGTTTTGTTTTTTCTTTGGGTTTCTCGTTTTGCATCTCTCCTCCTCGGCCGAGACGATCCACAGCGAAGATCACCGTTCTCCTCGGTCCCTTTTCCACCTACTGGAACGAGGACAACGCGGTGGATCGTGCGTCCCTCATTTGCATGAGTTTCTGTTTCTGTTTTTTTTTTATTTCTCTCAGTTCTCCCCATTCACGCTTTACACTCTCTCTCATACACGTACCAGACACGCACGTTCACACGTTTGCGCGTAGGAATTAGAAGAAAAATGAAACGGAATATTTTGACACAAGAAACAAGCAAAAGCAAAAGTGTCGGACGCAGTTCTTGCTGTAGAGTTTTTCAGAATTCCATCATTCTGAATGGCTCGGTACGCAGAAAGGCATCGGTGAGTTGAAGAACAGTGCAAATCCAAATGCAGGCACTTTCAAATAATCTCGAAACTGTATCTGTATCCCAGAACCTAAGTGTATTAAGCTGGGTGTACACCAACGAAGAGTGACACTAATTTACTCGATTTTTCTACGAATACCAACAACAGTATACAAATAAACAGTTTCTAGAAAATTTAATCTCTGTACTGCTTCGAACTCTGGTGTATTCGCACCTTTAGGTCACATGGAAAGAAGTGAACTTAACACACTGTGACTTTGGAGTACAGATATTATGTAAAATGCATGGAACTACGCGTTGGGATCAAATATCTCAAGATGTGGTTTTTGGATTTGTAGTGCTGTTCTTCAACTCGCCGATTCAAATGAAGCTTGAGTCACTCGTTAATAATTGTTAAAAGAAATACGCTGTTCTCCATATTTCTGTTTATGAATCATTCGATTGCGGAATAAGAGATCATTTGCCAGAGCTGCGCAACGACTTTTGTGTCAGAACGTCACCGTGACATTTTCGAGCGATTAGGAAGCAGGTAGATACAGCTTGAGCAATTGTTTAGTTAACAGTAGAATAGTTATTGTTCAGGTCTAGATAAGTCGATGCCAATCGAGCTGTAGCACAGTAGTCGATTACAGCGACAACACGTCCTAGCAGAGCACAAATGCGTAGCGTTTTGTATTACGCTTTTATGGGAATTGAATGATGGCCTTGCTTTTTGAACTGAAATTGTCTTGCTTTCATGTGACTTAAACCAGTTGATTATTCTGAAATACGACTAAAAACTGGAATTGTTTCCAATTAACTCGTGTGCCGTGAATTTGACCTGGAGTGCGAGAAATAACTCGTAACATAACAAATGTGGGAATGCATATTCAAAACAAACTTGAATTTTATGGATATTTCAGTCTATCGATATTATAAGAAACATATGATAAAATTCTGTGGGATTCATTTGCCTGTCCAAGGAGTAACTCGAGTACAAATTTAATTTACAATTTTTCATATCCTAGAAATGTTCACGTTTCATATGTTACATTTATTTTTAATAATTACACAAATGCTCTCGCGTGCACTGAAGAGAGCCTTGAGGGAAGCAGGTTGCCCTCCATGCATTTGTATTAAAACGCAGGTATTTCTTGGCCAAGTGTACAGCCAGAGAATTGACAGACGTCAATAGATCCATCAGCATCTCGAGTGACATGTATCATGCGTCAAAGCGTCCTCTCGTTTCGCGTGCGCGCGTGTTCACCAGCCGTCGGCCCATGGAACATGTCTCAGCCAGATATTCTCGTTTCATCGACAACATCGCCGCTCTTGCATTTTATCTCGCGAGATGTGGCAATGCCGTGTTATGGCCTAGCTCGGCTGACGTTATGGAAGGATAATCCCATGCGGTCGGACGCTCGGTTTCAGATTTCGCGCCCAGACCATAATCTCGTCGAGAGAGGGGAAACGAAAGGGAACCTGGACAGCTAACTCCCCTGTGCGCCGCGGTGGACTCCGTTGCTTCCACAAAAATTGCCGGACACTTAAGAAATTAACGAGATACGCGGGGAGATTAGGACCACCAAGAGGGAGGTCTGCCTTTCAGTGGAAGATTGGACGAGCGGTATTTTCTTTTCTGCCGACTTTCAAATGTAAATGGACATTTATTGTTTTAAGAAGACCGTAGGTTGCACGTCAAGGTAAATTTGAAGCTTTCGAAGTCAGCTCCTTCTTTGGGAGATCAACCTTTAGCTTTTAGCTGACAAAGGGACCTCAGGTTGCGGTTATGCGAGGGGCTGGGGTGCCCGTACTGGACAGTTCTTGAAGTCTTTTTGCTTCTTCTGCATCGCACGTTTCAGGTCGAGTATAGAACTTTGACGAATTGTTAAAGAAATTTTTTTAAGTGAAAAGTGCTATAAATTGCTCTACATATATGTATTTGTACGGCGAGCGAGAAATTTGTCTGACTTAGAACTTATTCTACTGCGGGCGTGCTTTACATTAGCCAAAACAGTCGCGGCGATATGAGTACAATGAGTTCTCAGTCAGATATATTTCACGTGTACTTTTGTCGTTTTCTCAACAATTAATAATTTCGAAGCGAAGCCTTGAATAGAATCTCAACATTTTTGTATTTTTCTCTTATTTTGGCATATAGAATCACTTCTTAAGATTACGGGCATCTGTAGTCGAACATCCCTTATAGTATAGGACATCTTCTTGAGGCTAATTTGTACTGGTGTTAGCCCTTTTCAGGCTTACCCAAGACGTTAGTTAGCTTATAATAGAGAGAGTACCTACAGTTAGTTAATCGTAGAAAATATCTCTGAAATAGTTAGATTAAACAAGTGTCGCTCTTATACACTTCCATCCTTTGACGAAATGAAAGTAAGCTGCACGAATTGACTTTAAAAACGTGTTTTGAGTTCTGAGTTCATCATTAGTGTCCAGAGTATCATCATAAGTCTCTTATTTTCGCTTGTGCCATAATCTCGTACACTTTCATTGAAATCAGAGAATGACATCTCACATGAATTCTCATAAAAGCAAGACAAGGATCCTCCTCCATCAGAAGCCATCTATCTAAATGTTTCATACTCATTCTGGTATATGCTGTGACTGTCATCGAATACTTGCCCTGCATTTTCACCCATTAACGAGACTAAAACCAAGGTTCTTTCATTCTTGAAAAACAGTTACGCAATTTGGATTTTTTCGTCATACCATATTAAGTAAACCTCCATTTTTTATAAGGTATATCTACAGATCTCAAACCTTGAGCATGTCGAAGAAAGAACCGCATAAGTATACATACATTTGATCGTTTGTGCAACGACGAACGCGACTGATGAAACGATCGTGCATAACGCGAAACGAGAATATACTTTGCCGGTATTATTATTATCTCGCGTAATTATACGTCGACGCTAACGAATCCGCCTCGTCGTAACGATGGAAAACCTTTTAAATGAGGGGGTACTAGGTGTAGAGCCGCTGTCAGTCTGGTCAGACGCGTTTCTAGCGAAAACCGGTCGTTAGATTCCTATGAAGCATTATATTGTCGACTCCTCGCTGCGTGACGTCAACTTTTCTAGCCACTTCTCGCGTCGCGTCGTTCGATTTCAATTCAGCGCCCACGAAATCAATCCAGTCGCGACTAATGGGATTCATTAAATTGTCCGTCAAACGGCCGATCGACAACGGTTGTTTTCGCCGAGCTGATCCCTTTGGTTAATTCACGTTTGCCCAATTAACGGCACGTGTTACGATGACTATGTAATTTGGCCCTGACGGTCGAGTCAATCTGCGATAAATTGGCTATAGGGAGAACTTGCTTCACTCGCTTTGGAGGATACCATTTTCTGCGAACCTCTGCGTCGTTTTTGTCAATCAAGATAAAAGCAAAAATAATGAAGCAATATAGGACCTCGATTCTCTGAAGCATCTTTTCGATAACTTGCTTAATTTTCTTCATCAAACTACTATTGCTTCACTGTTTAAGTCTTGATCCATGTACTCGATCCACTGCAGTCTTATTATTATCACACTCAATATACATAATCTTAAATAATAGAAGTTTAGAATATTGGAAGCCCAGTCGATATTCTACTGCGGTCGAAATGGCTCAATTTTTTCAAAATGTTATTTTCGATTTTGAACTGAAACAAAACTGATCCAAGTATGGAGTCTGCCAGGATGCTCATCCACCTTTGTCGATCGAATCAGCCGAAAGGTTAACAATGGCGTATCCACTGGAACTTCAAGGTTTGTATTATATAATCCCTCGATCCCTGTGCAATCGCGTTTTACCGATTTACATATTCAACGTGACTGTTCTGATTGAACGGCCGTAAGGGTTGCAGTCAGCTCGTTACACCGTTTACGTAACGCCGCTGCAGGTGGGTCGCGGTTACGATCGGCTCAGTCGATAATTGATACCTGCAAATCTATCTTAGTAATCATAATCGGAGACACATAGCCAGAGATAAGCCCGATGTCCTGCCCGCGCGCAGTTTTACCGTCGGCGTTCCCTTTCAGCGCACACCTATTACCATTTTCTCGTTATCGTTCAGCGCGCGCGTAATCGGCAACGAAAATATTTTCCACCAGCCGATAACCGGGTTAACTGATTATATAATTACATTTACTCGTATTCCAGGCGTCCTTCTCGCGACACGTTCTATTTCAGCTTCGGTTCTCGTTCAGGCGACGTCGTTCGATAATTATAAGCTAAGAAAACTGACAACGCTAATGAATGCACCTCGGGCGCGTAACGAGCCTACGCGCGAAAGAATCGATCGATTGTCTGCTCGATGCCTAACGAGCTCGACTGCCCGCCCGTTTTCTTGACCTCCTCTCGAAAAGCTGTGCAAAAATTGGTACGCATCAGGCGCTATATTAACGCGTCGACCGCTCGTTAGCTTCGATTTCGAGGCCAGTCATGAGGTGATACTCGCTTCTGGGAATATTATCTTCTGATGTGATGGTGGAAGAGCTGGTGAATGTAGCAGGGATCGGTATTTCGTGGCGGCGAGGAAAACCAAATGGGTGATCTGAACCCTGGATTCTGGGTATTTAAGACGATGAACGAGTAGAACTAAATTCTAGGAAGTAAGTACGAGTGTAGTGTTTATTCTACACTTGTCACAGACTTGGGTTATTTAAAATAAAAATACAAAATAATGTTTTCAAGCGAGTAACCACTTCAACTGTTGGTTTACATGTATTCTTACATTAGAAACGGTACATTTTACATTTTAACTCTGTTTGTTCTCAAAATTGTTTCAAACATTCCGTTTGAAAGGCATCCATATTGTAGTAAACCTATCACCATGGCAAACGAAAATAATTACTTCACAGATCTTCATCGATCTTCATTAGACATCCAAAAACGCCTCTGTTGCGTGTATAAGAAAATTTCTTAAGAAAAATAATTTCTTTCTTCGACTTCAGTTCTTCAGGGTTTTGCTAGTCGAACACGCATCAGATGGATCGTTTTGTTGACGATGATGTTGAGTCGTCAGGTGTCGGTGAAACACACAAGCTCCTTTTGCGATCTGTTAACGTAAACATTTCGCGATGTTGGCAACATCTGCTCATCATCTGTGTAATTGTTGAGGAGGAAGCTCATTCTCTGCCTATGATATGCAATTCCCTTTAAAGAGAAGCGTGTCATGGAAACGCTTTTAGAATCGTCTACCTACAACTTTCCACCACAGAAAACAGGCTCAGTGAGCCTAATAAAAGTTTTTAAAAGCGAAATATCTACTACCTATATTTATGAGCATAGCATAATATGTCTATCCAATCAATATCAACTCGTTTATTATTTGATCACGCCTCAAATAATTATATAGCATTCGTCTATCACTCAGTTTAAGTCATTTCAAGTGAAGTCACTTAAATGGACTTTAGGGTGTGGCATAAGTTGCGTAGAAACTTAAATAAATTTCCTACATGACCTAGCCAAACATGTTTAGCTCGTCTTAATAGTTTGTTGGCCGAGACTGTAACCTTTAAATTATGACAACTGTTAAATCATGAGCATAAGCCTGACCTAAAGAAGATTTCGATACGAAGGAATTCGAATAAATCGTGAGAGGCGACGTCGGTGACAGTAGAATCAGTGGTCGAGGCCCGGGCAGACGTGAAACCGACGACCACTTTCGGCAGGTCACTTTCTCCTTCTAGTGAAATGTTGTCCTGACGTCCCCCACAGTGACTCCTTTCTCGTTTTTCTGAACAATGGTCATTCCAAATTTTCGTTAAGTCGGTCACAAAAAGGGGAACACTTTCTTTCACCTGTAATCCCCCATTAGACAAATGTCTATGGGTTAACAGGTCCGTGAATATCATTTTTAATGGAATCACTATCGTGAGTACTCTCAGTGCCCAATATTTTAGATTATTATATCGTTTCAGACACTTCTGCTAAATACACTTTAACACTTACGAACTGTCTTACGTAACGTTAGTGTCAATAATATTGAATTACCAAGGTAGCGAAAATGATTGATAATTTTCCATAAAACAGTTCATTCCCTAGATTTCTGTATTTAAAGGATTAAAGAGATGTCTTCCATCTCTTTTATCACACATGATGTTGAGATGAGAGGATAGTTTCGATTCATGAGTTATCTCCGAAATCATCGGTTACGAAATATACCAAGACCTGTGCCGCAGTAAATCGGTCGAACCGTTCGCCTCTTCTTTCTGTCCGCCGCTACTCGTGGTGCTCCGGAGTGAAAGGAAGCAGCAGGATCAACAGGTTGTCTCGATTCCCATTTCGCGTACCATCGTTAGAGGCTGTAGCGACAGCGTAACCTTTAGCCAGGGAACGAAAGCGTCTCTACTCGCATCGAAATCTCCGGAATGGGTCGAATCGGCGGACATTTTGTTCATCGTTGATAACACAGTTATCGCATAAGCTTACACCATATAGGTAACGCTCGTTAATCCTTCTATTACTGAACTTACGTGAGGATGCATAACCGATGCTCCGTGACATGCATCGTTGCAACACGCGTGGTGCATTGCCACGTTTCAGTGAGAAAATCAATGGAAGTGGTGAACGAGGCATGGATCATGGATTACTTTTCTTTCCATATCTCAAACACAAAGACAAATTGTCCCATAGTATACATAACATTTTTAGCTCAGAATAGCCACCCAAATATGTTGACAAAGTTCATCGGTTGAAATCTGAAACACCCTGTATATAGCATGTAATAGTTATTTTTATTTTATTTGAAACTTGGTTTATACATTTTTATGAATGCGACTCATTATATGGCAGGGTGTTAAATTCGATATCCATCGAACCTAAATTGTATGTAATGTCATCCTGTAGCATTTAAACGAAGCGTTCCTCATAGAGCACTTGGATCACCAAAACGTTCAATTATTGATCGCAGAAAATCCTAGTCCTGCGTCGATTTCGAATAAATTCTCCGCGATGGGGCTATCATCGGTTATTATAATCACATTAGGGTAACGATGGGATTGAGTGTGAAGTACCAGATACTCAAAACCAACCATAAAGACAACAAAAGGGAAAAGGAAAACATAGAGGTTAGAGATCGCGTCCGAGAAGGGAGGCAGCGAAAAAGGAACGAAGAAAGGAGGAAGGAGGACGAAGGAGGAGAAAGGAATCCTTCCGTGAGCCGTGCGAAGGCTGGCTGGCCTCTCTTCGTGGTTTCCGTGTTCGCACAACAGACGTTCACGATGTACGGGGACCGGTTCACCGGTGATTCAGAGCTTTATGCCTCTTCCAGCAGAATTAACGTTCCCGTATCTTCCCTCCTCCGGCTGACTTTTTTCCCTTTCTCCGACTGAGGGAGCGACGGAGAGAAAGGTCGTCAATGCAAACGAAAACGAAACGGAAACTTTTCCAAGCCCGCGTAACCACCAGTTCTTCACGAACAAGCGATTATTTCCTTACGTTCGATAAAGTACATGAAAGATTGGCTCGGTATGATTCCAGAATTAGGAGTGAATTGGATCTTTTGTACATTAAAATGGGTTATGTTGGTGTTTATATTGGTACTACATAGTGGTGGGAATTTGTCAAATTTTAGGTAACTTTTTATATTGTATCTTTTTTGATTTTTGGGAGTTGGAAATTTTGAAGGATGAAAGATTTATGTTACCAGCATTAAGTCTTCTATATTTTTGGGACGAAAAGATACTTCAATGTACTTTTGTTTTTTATTTGCACTCCCTGCTGTAATAGAAATCAACAGACTTACTCAATTATTCGAACATCGTGTATCATAACGAGTTCAGACAGTCTCGGTTCTACTGTATTAACCGCAACGTGAATGATCTCAACACCTCCGACAGTAGCGGCATAAAACAAGCCACTTTCTACCTTATGGACTGTTTACAGCGTCCCAGAGGGAATAACTGAATTTCATAATTAACCCAGAAAGAAAAGAGAAGGAGACGAAGACGGAAGACGTCTCATTTAGCAGTCGTCTGAAAGGTGGTCGAAGGAGCAGATGGTGATAGGTGTCGGTGCCCAAGCCGCGAGCCATTAGAATCTTTCGTCGGGAACGACGAGGAACTCTCACTGTGCCCCACTCGAGAGCCATCACGAAACGGTCCTTCCTCTCTCCCTACCTCGATTCGCTCGCCGTCTCGGCATTTCGCCACTTTCGATTTTACCTGGCCGAGCCATGGCTCCGTGCTCCGTGTTACCGTTAATTTCATGGATCGGTCACGATCGAACCACGCACCAGGAAGTGGGTCGGAGCGACGTAGAAAACGGGGACAGGCCGCCGTGCTGGTCCTCACGATCTAACGTCGCGTTCCAATTTTTCTTCCCTTCTTTCTTTCTATCGTTCTTGCCGCGTCACTGTCTTTCGACAAGAGCCAGAGCAGGAAGTCATTCGACAGATTCGTTCCTCTAGTATTTGTGGACGCTGGGGTGACTGGAGCGTGCGCTGAAAACTTCACCGTTCTTAGGGCTGAGTTTTTAAGTAGAATATTCCCTTTTGCGGTCAGAATATCAAGCGAAGACTGTCGGTTGAGGCAGATATTGGACAGCGTCCCTACGTTTTTAGCGGCGATTTCAGATTCTTTGTTATGAAGTGTATTTATGGTAGAAAGTCATACTGATGAAAAAATTCAACGGGATTTCGTAGTGGAATTCAAATTATTTACACTTATTGATTTGTGAGTTAATCTTGGTAAATGGGAAGTATCTAAGCTATTTTTAATAGTAGGAAGTTAAACTATTGAGAAGTTTAATTCTAGAAAATATAAACACGATATTTAATTTTTTCGTTTGCATCTGAATAAAATGTTTGCGGCGAGATTAATATAAAAAAAGTAGTTTAAACTTGATATTTATATAAATAAATAAATGTGCATTAAATTCGCTGTTTTATACTTAAAAATGGCACAAAAATTCTTCAAACTCTCAATAGCACCCTTCGTTGCTTTCACCTCGCAAAATCCTTCCCGCCCACAACGAAGCAGAACAAGAAACCCTGCAGGGAAAGTTAGCAATATCCTCGAGTTTCAGGCTTCTAAGAAACGAGAGTGAACCGCGTCTTTACCAAAGGTGCTTCAAAAACGTCATCTCTGCTAGCGTGAGCAGAGTCACGTGTTCTGAACAATACAGGTCCCGGGCACGTTTTCTCGAGCTTCTCGCTCCTTGCGTTCTGCGTGCAGGGGTTTCACTGCCGCCAACGCGGAAGCCCCTCGGAGCCACTAAAATCGTGGCGTCAATTGGCCATTAGCTGGAGGAAGAAAGTAGCTGCGAGGGAGAAGCTCAACGGCGGCGATTGGAAACGAGGAAGCGAAGGACGAACGAATCTGAAAGAAGAATCGAAAGAAAGAAATAGGAAAAACAGAGGACAACGAGAAAAGATAGGAAGATCCCAGGCACCTCGGAAAGGAGTGTCGCAGAAGGCGCGTGCGGAGGGGCGGAAGAAGGACAGAGGAGACCGTGGGTGTAGGAAGCGAGGAAACGGCGGAATCCTAGCTGTGTCGAGAGGGGGGATCACAGGGGCGCATGGTGGGGGGTGGGGGCGGGTAAAAGCGGATGTTTGGCGAACACGGCAAGCAGGACGGCGGAGGAGAAGCATGCGTACGTACCCGCGAGAGAAACTCATGGAGGGACGAGGAGCGCGGTTCCGCGACCGCGAGGGAGAGGGAAGAGAGCGCGCGAGCGCGCGGTGGTCGAGCGGAACGGAGCTGGGCTCGCGAATAGTAGTCAGTGTCTTTCTGGACGCCGGAGCTTTGAGCCACGGCACCGCTTTTTCCCTCTCTCTCCCTCTCTTCTCGTTCCTGTCTGTTTACCTGTCCGTCTTTCGCCACCCCCTCCTTCAACCCCTAGATCCTCTTTCTCCCTAGCCGCCCCCGTCCGCGGGTTTCCCTTTCCGCCCTTCCTCGTGCAGCCTCTCCTGCTCGTAACCACTCGATCCCAGGACGACGTCGGGGCGCGTCACCGTGTTCACTCTCCCCACCCTATGAGAACGCGGACAGGGTAGCCAATCGGAGCACCGCTTCCGGCAACGGTGACGGCCCAATGGGCGACCACCGACGACGGATAGACGCTGACGATCGCTGATTTTGACAGTCGACACACGACAACCGCACCGTGCTGCTCTCCTTCCGTGCGCGCGCGCGCGCCTCTCTGTCTCTCCGGTCCAGCGACGAGGACCGCGGCTCGCCTGATACGCTGGGATTTAAGGACTCAAGTGTTTACTGTGCTCTGGCTCCTAGTCGGCGTCAGGACGTGCATAGGTCTGGTCCTAGGCCTGGACCCTGCGGGTGCGGCGAGAACGGACTTTGGAACGCGTCGATTTTCGTACAGTGACGTCGGCCGCGAAGGAGAGGAAAGAAGGAAGGGAGAGAGAGAGAGAGAGAGAGAGAGAGAGGGGAAGAGGAGAGAGTTGGACCACGAGATAGTTTCGAGTACTGAATGTGTTAGACTTTGTGGAGTTGTATTCTTGGAACGGTGATCGTTTCGAAGGTTAGAGTTTGTAAGAGTTTCTCTTGGGCTATCCAAGGATAGAAGAGGATCTAGGAGGATCTACGCAGTTAGGGTTCGTGTTTCGTGGCTTCTGTCTGTTCCTCTCTTGCTCTGTCCTCCGGGCGAGCGGCCGTCCAGTGGCGAGACTTCGAAGATGACAAGCCACGCTCGGATCAAATAAACGCGGATGCAGAGGGACGGGCAGACAGAGGCAATCGCGACGCCTCGGTAGTGTCGCTTATTTCTACTGAGACGGTCGGACCAGTTCTCCGTCGCGTGTGAGTCGTTCTCGAAAGACGGTCGCGACACGGGGACTGTCGATCCTCTCGACTAGACTGTGCACCAGACCTGTGAGTCAATCGCGAGATAGACGGACTTAAATGTGCGCGTGAAGGGAACCCATGAGCTGCGCTATGGAGTACCAGCAATTGGCGCCACCGCCGGTACCAGGCGTGCTGCACCAAGCGCACCATCAACAGCAGCAGCAGCAACAGCATCAGCAACAGCAACCAGTGCAACCGCCGCATCCCCATATCGTGGTAGCGCCTGCGCATCAACAGCAACCCCAGCAACCACCGCCGCCACCGTTACCGCCCACCTCGCACGGGCATCAGGTGCACGCACCACTTCCGCCTATCCACGAGGACAGCACCAGCTCGCGTTGGACGCAATACCAGCACCTCTGGAGGCAGCATCATGTCTACGTAAACGGTAGGAATTCTTACCTTCGGATTTATGAGGAACTTTGGTCTATTGAAATCTGTTTTGATGGTGATTTGGGAGGTTGCTCTGTCGTGGTGGATACAGTTATTTCACGCGTCATGTTGAATACTTGTCCTCGGCTTGGCCTTTGGATTTGATTTTGTACCAGGAATTGTGTCTTTGGTGAATAGAAAATATTTATTTTTTATTCATTATGAAGACCAGTTTTGAAGATGAGTCTCTAGCTTGACTTTGTGTTAGGTCTGACACGTGAAATTGAATTTGACGTTACTCCTAAATATATAAATATCGGAAAACGGAGAATGTTCAAATGACGAACTTAACTGGGACCAAGTCACAAATAGCTTAATACACAATGCACGCCTAAAACCTTTTTTCTTTTGTTGCTTTTGTTGAAGGTAGAGCTCTACACAGTTCATTCTCGGAAACTCCTTTATAGTAAAATTACGACATCGTTCGATTACGTCATCCGTCATTAAATACAAAATACAATGAGGTATGAATATTGAAAACCGGTTAACGTTCTCCGACAGTCGCGTGCCAAATCACGCTAATTTTGGCTTCACGCGTTGGAGATATCTTGAAACTTAATATAAAGCGTCTTTTAGCAAAGAATATTTCGAGGCATTCTAATGGTGTTCTTTATTCATAACGTAGATACAACCTTTTACAAAGTATCAAGTGTATAAAATTGTCAATTATAAATTACATGACATTTCCTAACTTTCACTAAAAGACATCAACCTCTATTGAGTAATAATACTATTTAATGTTAATGTCATTTTGATACAAAGTACCAAGTTATCTTTGTTAATCTCTAAATTGTACTGAGTCCTTTTCTAGTCAGTCAAACGAAAAACCTTCCTGAAATGATGAAGAGAGTAGTATACTGTTCCAAAATTAACTGAATATTATTAAGAAGTATATATAAAACTTTCTAGTAATAATTTCAACTAAAAGTGAGAAGTTGCGTTATTTCAATTTTCTGTGCAAAATGTCAGTTTCACGTGTACCAGCACAATATCTAAAGTTGTAGTATGTGGAGTGCATGTGAAGCTTGTACTCCAAGATGTTTATGACGAATAAATGTAGAAAGTATATAGCTGACTTCAGATTTAGAGAATTCGACGTGCGATAAATTTAATCAGTAACCATAGAAATATTGTTATCTAAATGTGGTCGGGAAAGCCAGGAGGCGGAAAAGAGACAGAGTGGTCGCGAAATGGGAACGCCCACCTGTTGCTTACATCAGGTTGCCCACATTTTATCCGTAACTATCGCTGAGTGATCCAACGATAGGCTTGGATCATAACTCGTCGGGAGACTTTCTCCGCGACTTTTTCCTCTCGGCTTCTTTGCAGGATAAATCATTACTTCATTGAGTTATTAAAACTCTTTCCCTAACCGGACATTAAAGACATATCCACGCTTTAATCAATGTCTCCAGCGATGAACGTAGATTAAGATTAATTGTTAGTATTTTAAACGGTAGAAAATTTACGAGTATCGAATAAGTAATTGGCTTCAAAATATTACTCCGTGAAATGCAATACTCCATACGTGTTCTTTCGTATTTGGGCCGCTCATTTGCCAAACCAATTAACTCCACAAAACAGAAGTATATAATTTATTAGGTTGTTCATTAAATTTTATGGATTTTATTTTAAAGTTTGTATGAAAGTAATACGACTATAACTTTTTTTTTCATTGAACTATTTGTTGTCAGAGTCTGTTGCTTTCCACTATTTCTCCTGTAAAAACTGGATTCTATATCTGTTGAATTTTGAGGGTTCAGATTTACAGTATGCGTTGACTCAGTTTTTCACTCCATTGAATTTTCGAAATGATTGCTCTCTGAGAGTGTTTTGCATCATTTAAAACGAATGATAATTAGGAGGTGTTGCATCTGCAGAATAGACTGAGCGTGGAACAACTTCCTATTCTAACTTACAAATCAGAGTTTGCCCATTTCCAGCTGTTTTGTAAGCTTACTAGGCAATTAGGTTGGATCTTCTTTCAACAACAGTAATATATCATCTGTTTTCGTTCCTGCTTGCCTTTCACTGCGTTTTTGTCGCTTAAATCAAAATCTCCATTTTTGAATCGTTTAAACTACCTTTTGCACATATCTGCAGATATTGTATCCTCAGTATAGTCGTTTTCAAGAAATCGTTCTGTTCCTACAACCACTTTTTTTTCGAATTAGAAGTCAGCAGAATGCAACCTCATCGAAGGACTGAGAATCTCGAAACGTTTTCTTATAATAAGAGAGTCAATCTATAAGAAACCCCCAGAATTTAGTAAACGACCTAAGGCACTAAAATTTAAAAAAATTTTAAAAAGTGGAGTTGATCACTGTAAATGGCTCATTTATATATCTGATTGAAAAAATGTGTAGATGTCTATTAATTTATTTTTAATTTAACACAGTATTCGGGAACTGTTCACTGGTATAAATTCAACTTTACACATTCAAACCAATACGTTTATTTGTATATGTTTGTTTGTATTTTTATTCAAAATTTTAATTTGAATATTATTCGAAAGAATTTATTTAAGATCTCATTTCCCCTTGGTAAAACGTATTTGAGTTGGTATAGCCGTAAATCGTTGAGGTTATTCTTTTTGTTCTCAGAAAACTCGTTTAACATACTTTCTCCGCAAGCTAATGAAATTTACAGAGATATTCAAAAAAGATGTATAATGGAATACGTTCATATTCAAATTCTTTTTTCTCTATTTTTAAATTTTATTCAAACATTTCGAATACTTGTACTTTTATTATACTTGTAGGTACATTTTTTTATTAACAAAAGAAGTTTCTGCTTCAGATGAGCGTTGTTCTATTTATTCCATTTAGATTTAATTTATAATTACAACGATTAAGTACATTAAAGTGATATAAATAGCATCTATTACATGCATGGATTCATTTATGAACGTCAAATACGTTTCTTGTTGAAGAATGAATTTTTATCGTTTGCTTCATGAAGTTTCATTTACATTTAACAGTCATATGCCAGAAAAATAAGGCGATAATAAAACAATTTAAAGCACTACCCAAATGATAACAAAATGATCATAATATGATAAGAAATATAACGTATATTTTTCATTTCTCGCCTCACGAAATTAGGAACTTTTCTAAAATAAGTTATTTTATACCTAATATAAATTAGTCCAAAATTAGGTAGCCACAATCTCATTAATTATTACTTTCTAACACTGAAAATAAATATCCTAGTTGGTGGTCACACTACAGGTGAATTCTCATTCACCTCTGTCAAATTATTTCGACCTCCTCTTTTGAAGCACGTTAATGCATAAATAAAAGGGAACAAGGTAATTCAAAGTCAGTAGGCATAATAGAGAACGCCGCGGAGCTTTCACCGAAAACAGCCTGACAGTTTAAAAAACCAACAGGCCTGAGTTGGCTGCCGGTAAAAGGATCGAGCACTTTCGACTTCGCAATTAGTTAGCGCTTATCACTTTTTAGTCTACCCGCGGTGCTTTGCGAGTGTGACTTTATAGTCGTTTTCCCTCCATCGTCGTTCCCTATCACGAAAGTTATTTATCCATGTCGAACCGAATTAACGGGTTCGTACATGGAGCGTGAATGAATCATACGCGTGTCTCGTACACGCGAATGCGCGAATTCACCTATGCTTCTATCCTACTTGCGACGGAACCGACTCAAGGCTATTAACATTTGCATCCTCCCACGTCGTTCCCTCCCTCTCCCCTCTCATCCACCAGTCTCGTCTCTCTCCTCTCGACCGGTCGTATTCTTTTGTTCGAAAAAGAAAAGATCGTCGGAAAAGTACGGAGCTTCTGTGGAAGTGCAGAGAAGAAGACTCGTAGGGAAGACATTTGAAATGCTGTTTGAGGGATTACGTTAGTGTGTTAGTTCGGAAGGAAAAGCAGCACTTACGGGGTCCTTTCAACGCAGCTTCTTTGAAACAATGAGGTTCTGGAACCTCGATCAATTTTTGAGAGAAGTAATTGTCTCGGAAAATTCGGTACGAATTTTTGTTTTTTAATATTACTATTGTTTCATCCACACTTTACAGTTTATGGGTGTAAAATTAGTTGCAATCTATTGTACGCTATCGCTCTTCTGGTGCAAGTACAACAAAAATAAACTTAGACTGTATTAAAAAACAACTCTGACTATACTATACAGTGTTTTACTCCTGTTAATTATATGTAACTGAGTTACATTGTATTATTTGTATACCTGTTCTTCTTTTTCTCAATTAAATTGACCGTATGGTTTCCGTTTTAGAAATGAATAACCAAATGATTCCATTTCTGCCATGAAAATAGATTGTTTATTTTAAATTTGAAGAAATTGCAAGTCCAAATGAGTTAACCGAATATTACTTACCGTGAAGCAAAAACAGAAACTATTAAGAAAAGGTGTGAGTCGAAAGTACACGAGTTCTGTCTATAAAACCCATTCCAAGAGGCGCGTGGAGCACTTCGCGTTAACAGAGGTCAAGACACCAGGCAGAAAGATGGATTCAGGTCATGAAAGCGAGAGGGGAAAGAGAAAACTGTTTAAAATCTAATTTCAGACAGGGCAGAAATAAACGCAGGCAAAGTTATTTCCCCGTTCTCCCATCTGAACGTCCGAATAATATTCGAGTCTATATTTTTGCACGATGGTTGGATACTCTTTTCGTGAAAGCGCTGATCTCGAGTGCGAGTTTTCTCGTTGATGAGTCTCTTTCGACGTGGAAACCGATGTGTTTTGCGAATCGAAGTCACAGGTCGAACTCCATCTTGCGTCACGGAACTATCAGTATTCCTGATATTAATTTCCAACGACGCGGACAAATATTCTTTAGCCTCACACCTGAAGTTACGCTGCTGTAAAGCATGCTTCCACGTGGCTCTATTCTTCAGCAGAGTTGCATAAAGTGTGCCAGAAAAGATACAAGTGTAGACGTATTCCTTTTGTTTAAGTAACAGTACACAATTCTATATATTTATTAGTAGACTATCGATTTATGGAAAGTTTTAATGTACAGAAAAGTGTCTTTAATTAGATTCTATTTCTCTAAGTTTGTGTACGAAAATAGAAATTTACACAAATATCTGAAGTCTATTTATCATATTGTGTTGCCATGAAGTAACAATTGTTAAAAATATCAACTATGAGTCTAAAATATTTTGTCATCCAGTATGATTCTAACGAGAACGAAGTGAAATTTTTGGTCTTCGTTGTATTTCTAAGGATGAGGAAAAAGTAATCTAGTATAAATCTCGTGGTGTTCGACTTCCCTAGACACTAGACGCTTTTCGATTCGTCCAGCGCCAGTGGTCGCAAATATCGTCGCTGTGTCTCGCAAAGGTCATTAGAATCGCGAAATTGCGTAACTAACGGCGTGTTCCTGATTAAAAAGTGGATATTTCGGGGAATGACACGATCCCCGGATTCATTATTGTCCAGTGGGCGACAACGTCAAAGCGCAGGACGGGCTGGTCTGCCCATCCCTAGCATTGTGCCCCTTGAGCGACTTTGATATCCATTGTGTTCGGCGATAATTCGACGAGCATAGGCGAGCGTAGTTGCAACGAGCTCACGAGGTCGTTCGAGGTTTAGAAGAGCTGTGTTTAGTCATGCGTTAATTGCTGAACGAAGAGCCAGTATTATAGAAGTTTGCTTCTTCTTGAGAATGATAATTACTACATATTTTTGCAGTTTACCTGTTTTGAATTATAGCGCCTTCTATTAATATTGATGCAAAGATACGATGTACCATTATAATACGTAGATATAAAAAGTATGAAGAGTTAACCTTTGAATATTTCGTGGGAACAGTATTCATCGAGAACTTGTAGATATTAATGAACCGATACCATATTAGTCGAGGGTTAAATTGCGTCAAGAAACTTGTCACCAATGTAATCCACTATTTCAGGGTAGCTCCCTACATACTTAAGATAATTTCTTAAGATGAGGAGGCGAATGAGATTTTGCAACAACTTTTCACCCACATAATCACGTAATTATATATTATTAAAGTTCCTACTTCATGAATATTTTATTAGATCGTATGTCCATTTCGTAAAACGAATCATAAATCATTCTCTTCTTAATTGCGCACATTGTTTTGAAAATTTGTTATAGGGATGCTGTTGAGACATGGTTTCATGCACATTTATTTTATATATTGAAGCTCTTATCTTGAGTACTCATAATCAATCATCTGTCAATCTTCGTCTACAAAACTACTAAAAACGCAGAAGAAACAATTTTGATCTCTATAATGTTGAATCAGAGTATTAATAGTTTCTCAGTGATTGTAAATACACTGTAAGAAACTAAAAATGTTGGAATTAGAAGTCACTGAAGGCTTTTTAAGAAACAGACAAGTGGATGAAGAAGTTCTAGGTCAGACGGCGTACACTGTATAAATAACAAAACAAGTAGTCAATCCAAGGATAATAATAGTGGGAATAGTAAAATTCACATTTATATGCAATAAAGTATTAACATGCTTAGAGATTAAAATTATTTTCCGCAATTTGAGAAATCGTAGCGAACGATCATGAAAAATGTATATTAATAAATGGTAATGCAGTAATTGGTTACCATGATGAAAAGGATAAATGATCATTCCAACAGGAGTATACGCTTATCATTGCAGATTTAATTTCGCGCTAGGATTGACTATAAATCAAGTCGCTAAATAATTTTTGTCGTTAATTAACATGATCCTCGGTGGCAAAAAATTAAATAATAAATGAAGTGTCAATAACAAATGACTGATTTAAGTCCGTAATAAGATTGGTTTTACACCTTTCACTGTCAATTACCTTAATCCCCAGTGATAGAAAATTGGATAACGAGTGATATCTAAATTGTAAGTGATCGATGTAGATATGTATACAGTCAGACAGCGTCGTGATTACATTTTTCGACATTATTGATTGTGAGCTTTCGTATTGAAGTTGGATAACAAATGATATCTAAATAGCAAGTGTTTACCATATCCCCTATGGTCAACGTTACTTTTATATTTCCCATCATTGATACTCTGACTGCCAAGTCACTCATATACTGGTGACAGTCTTATTTGCATAACTGTGAGTAATATGACTTTATGCGATTGCAAATGATGTTGAGAAGTTTTAACAGAGTTTATTAAAGGAAGGGAAATACTGTGGAGTAGAGAGTACAAGGACGAATCGACTACAGTTATGTAAAATGAAAAGTCAATGAAAACCTCTATGTACGGGTATCACTTTATTATTATTATTATTAAGTAGTATATTTAATCTCGATTACAAAAAGTCAGTAACAAATCATATCATAAGAAACGTAAATCACAGGTTTATGATTAAATTGATTCTAAACATTCCGTATTAGGTAACATATCCAGAATTTAGATAAATAAAATCTGCCATCAGTACACAATCAGCGTAATTCCATTTTCTGCAGTACTTTTACATCATTCATCCTCAATTATCGTACGATTCGATAACAGAGAAGTAGATAGCGAATCGAACCCAAACACTTATTTGACAAAATCAGTTTTACTGTTTTTAATCAGCTCTTTCTCCAAAATTAGATAACGAATAGAATACTTCATCGGCATTGTTTTTATAGATTTCAATCATAGATCTCGATAATAGAAAATTAGGCAACGAATCAAACTCACAGTAATTAAAAATTGATTTCACATATTTCTCGCCATAGTCGAACTGAATTCCCAGTGTCTCTACAGCGATGCTCTACAATAGATGCGTCGAGCGTGTCGCAGCAAGAGTTAGCGTTTCCTGAAGACCGTGGCACATTGACCGTCACCCGACCTTCTCGAAGGCCGTGCTTTAATCCCCGGCCTAAACGAAGCCGTAAGAAATCGCTCTGTTCTCTCGGTTGTGCACGCTTCTGCTCGCGTTACGCTGCCTTCCTCGTCTGATGCGCGTGTGCACGTGTTTTTGTTGCGAGGCTACGCCTGGAATCGATGCGCGTGAATACGAGTCGTTTCTGATGTGGCGTTAAAGTTTCACGTTTCAGGGTCACAGTTCTGCCTGTCGAAGGTTTTTCAATGGAATTGCAGATGAAATTCCAATCATAGCCCTTTAAGATATGCTCGAGTTTAAGGAGAAGCACTACTTTGTAGGTCTAAGAAAATAAATACTTTGAAATTTGTTTATTTAGATGAATATTGACTAATAAATCGTTTATTTGCTGAAACAATAGCATTAGTACAAACTTTGTTGTTTTTTTAGCTTTAATCAAACTTGCACTAAATGACGATATTGTGTCAGGTTCCTGAAAGTCAATGAGTGATTTTTAAAGGAGGACTTTTTTGAGGATTGGTACACAATATTTTAACTTTATTTCTGTAGATTATTATTTGAATTACTATATGGCAGGATTACTTGCCATACCTTGATAAGTTTTTTTAAGTTTGGTCAATTTTAGTGGAGGATTAAATTATCCTAAATCCCTGCTTATTTTAGCAACTTCGCGAAGCCATTCAAAGTTAGTCTATTTTAAAATGAATCTGGAAAATGACTAACAGTAAGCTCTATCAGCTCTTGCGCTTTAATAAAATATTCTACCTCTATAATGGAGGTAGGAGAATGGGTTTAATTAACCCATAATTAATTTAATGGGGCATTTAAATTGTGACCTCGCTAAGGGAGGGGCACCACCCTGAGGCGTCAAAAGATAAGTACTGTTTTTAGAATTTTTTTTCATAGATAATTACTAAATGAAAAATTTAGTCTTTCTGAGACAATGTAAATGTAAGTTTCAGTTTTATCTTTCAATTTTTCAAAATTAAAGGCATTATAAAATAGTGGTGTTATTCACTGCTGTCTCTTCGTGGAACATCGATTGCTAGTTGCCATACTTTTTTGGTGTCTCAATTATGGGATTTTTTTATAAGCAATTGAAGTTGATTTCTTGAAATAAAAACCATTGTTTTGTTTCAACCTGTGATCATTTTTACAATGATTAAAATCTTTGAAAAGTCGTATGCTATATTACAGATAATAGTTTTTAGTTATCGTCCTTGTCAGTTAATTAATTAATTTTCTACCTTCATAATGAAACGCTCAAATTGAACATTGATCGAATGTTAACCGTAAACAAGATCAGAAATTGTCAGTGGCTGTCATAAACATAATCGTCGAAAAATTACTTACCTCGAAAGTGACATTTACTTCTGACAAAATAATTCCTTCGTCAAATATTTATCTGGTACAAATATAATTAAACAATAATTTAATGACCCAGGAGCTAAATTTGATTCAGCTTTCACTGCTTTGACTTTCACTAATTGTAAGTGGCATTTACTCACGTTCGAAACCATTAACTGCTATCATTTTTCAAGAATTTTTCATCAGAGATTTATTCGTCGTCAGAATATTTTGAACTAAAAATACTGACAGAAATTTTCGTAGAAATTATTACTAGAATAGCTCGTTGTTTTAGATTTCTCTCTTTTAATTGAATTATTCTTACATATAATACAGGGTGGGACAGCGAAAGGGGAAGATTTATGGAAGATATTGTTTACAAATCTTCTCGTTTTACTGCTCCACCCTGTACAATGATTAACAATTTGACAAATCAACCAACAGCGACAGGCCAACGAGATCGAGCAACGAAACGCACGTAACTTAAAAACATTGAAATTCGGAATACCGGAACCTAAAAAGGTGACACGATAATGAGGTGCCTTTTGATTATCTGCGCTTCCTGTTACATTCATTACGACTGATTATTAAGAGCCTCGATGCATAATCATTATCGATGCAAGCGTGGCTCCATGTAGCCAATAACAGTCGTCCATACGCTCGCGTTCTTCGTGTCCCTGTCCACGTGCGTCTCGCTGGAATACAAACCAACAATTATTGCACGCCGAAGAGGAGTGGGGAATCGCGCAGCAGATAGAGCGCAGTTTATTTCTAGTTTTATGCAAACGCGGTGGATGTACACTGTCGATCAAATGCGACTCTATTTGCGACTCTTGACGATCCTTGCCAGTCTTCCGCCTCTATTTACTCTGGAATTACGTCAGATGGTAGGATAATGTGAAATTGAGTAATACACATTCGATAGAGAGTCTTCCTCTCGTGCGTTTCTTGTCGATCATTGTTTTGATATTGCTTCACTGATCTCACAAGTGTTGGTTTTTTAATTCGTATTTCTATTGACGTTGTAACGAGATTATTTGGTATATTCGAATAATCCTGGAATTCTATTTGAACGAACGTCTTCTTTATTCAAAGACACTAGGGTATATTAACTCTTCACCTGAGAACCAATCTGACCCAAGACCTTGTTTGTCATTTTCCAGTAGACCAGAAAAACAAATATGACTGCCCACCTCTTAATACAGTATTTGAAGTAGTTTATAAATACTATTAAATCTCTTTCACTTATAATATAATTGAACTAGATTTCTACTAATCTAATAAACTAAAGAGAAAGCAGTAAGGTGGTCTATAAAATTGAATTTTCGAAAAATGAAGTTAAACTAGTCCCATTTTCAGGTACAGACTCAAACTAGTATCTACGCAAATAAAATACTGTATTATCTAAATAATCATTTTTTATATATTCCACTGTCATAACGCCTAACAATAAGTTTGATCTCTCCTCGTGAAAAGAATGAACTCGTGAAACGCGAACACCGCAGGTGCAAACGTAAAACTCGATAGACTCTATTCCCGCTGCTCTACGTCGCGTTAGAGGATGAGCAAAGATAGATATCTAGCGCGGCGAGGCAGAGGGAGGATGTTGCATATATAAAGAGTCGCGGCACGCGTGTATCCACGTGCTCGAGCGGAGGGAAGCCGATCCGCGAAATTGGATTTCGCTCGAGCGCATCGATCGCTAGGAACATGATTACTCAGGAGATTTTACGCTTCCATTTTTTCCCTCCCTCGCTCCCCCTCGTTCGTCTCTGTTCACGGACGCTGTTCTAGCGCTTCACGCGAGTCACGGAGAATCGTTTATCGATGTCTAAGATATGGACTAGGTTTTCCTGTTCCTTGGTTCGCGTTCCTCGAAGCAGCGTTTTCAGTGGAGCTTTATTCGATTTCACTTCTTTCAATTTCAGGGAGATTAACCCACCAGTGGTAACGGGAGAGTCTTAAGGAACATTAATTTACTTAATTTCTTATTTAGTTTCTTTTTGTGTCCCGATTTCTACTTATTGCGTATTTTTCTTGTTACAAGTTTATACAGTAGTTGTAAGAAACGTAATTTTTAATTGTTTGAACATTTACGTGGGTATTGCACGAGCCTGGGGCTAAATAGAGTAGAGTGTGAACGACGAAAAAGTTTTACAGCAAGAAACTCATCTGTAGTTGTAACTTTGATGGCGTCACAGTTGTTTGTGCTAGGGAGTAGCAACTGAGTTATTATTCAATAATCGAGGGAAGAACACATCTGCGTTGAAAGTTGTTCTATAAGGTGATTTGTTACTTAGGATTTTAGGATATAATTACTTGATATTTTTTACGGGAGAACATTTGTTTGTATCCCTGTTTACGATGAGTAAACACTGAAATGGGTAAAGATTTCATTTCTTAGTTTTAGTCTTAGTTTTATAGAGTCATTGCAATTCCATTTGGAAATATAGATTGTAAGGATCTATAGAAGGTTCACAGTTTACAAGCTTCGGTATATTAATTTCTACAAATCGTTTGCAGATATTTTTCGTCTCAAATATAAGAAGTTAAGTTAGTATAAATAACCCTGTGACCCCGTTATTGCAGAATTTTTCGAATTCCAATATCATATGAAAAGTTTCCACAATATTGCTTACTGCATTCAACTACGTGATTATTATATATCTGATTATTTTTAGCAGTATAAAAAAAGTAGTAGCTACAGATATGTATCTTTGTGTTCGTATACATATATGTAGATAACGTTTGTAAATAGATTTATGTTTCTTTACTATATATTTACGTACACATACACGTTTCCGCAAACGAGTATGTAGTTATCTCATACGTCGATCGCAGTCAAAGGGTTAAGGAAACAACTTTAACGATTATGGGTTTAGCACTTGATGCAAACGGTGCAAACACCGTAACACATCGTCGATCAAGCTTCTGTTATTAGTTTTATTTAATAAAAATATTTCTTAATTTGCAGGACTTGTAAATATAATCAATAAAGCATGCCATTGTAGTAAAAACGTGAAAATTCTTCGGTTTCGTTCGTAACAAATTAAAGTGCAGCACTTTAAAACTTAGCGTACCAAGTGGAGTCACCTAAAATGTTTGAATCTTCCCTTTCTTGAAAATTCTTTTAATCTGAAGCCTTTGAATTTTCAAATATTTAATTTCCAAACAGTTTTAAACGCAGATCACTTTTTATTACTGTAATTTCGTGTAAAGACACGCATATTATTGGTCGAACAAGTATTACAAGATTTAAAGGCAGGATTCTGATTAAAACTCATCATTAACACATTCAAAAAGGAAAAGTCTTTAACAAGCAAAACGTAAAAATTAAATGGTAAATATGATGGAAAGATTACTGTTCGGAAATTTTCAGTGAACTTAAAATATACATGTGTCTGGTTAGTTTAATTCTGGTACGGAATTGTGATCGAATTCTTGTACGGATTCCATTGATCGTTAATCGATTTTTTAACCTCAGGACGATCGTACATGTATAAAATTAATTAACGTCTCGTTTTTGTTTCTTTCTGGTTTCAGGTAAGCAACACACATTAACGAAATAACTGACAATCAGCTTAGTAGCATGTAGAATTCCTCGGATTCATGTAAGTAAAATATTCCACTTCTCTTAGGTGGAGGTTTTTTATCCTTTCTCAGTTTCTCAGGATTATTTACTTTCATTTATAATCTGGCGCGTTACAATCCAGGGATAAAAATTGTAAAAAAATACGACTAATTATTAAAATAGTGTAGCATATACAAAAGGCTAGAAACGTGTACACACATTTCATAAGTTGATGGAATTTATTAAACAAAGCAAAAGATACTCAAGAAATATGTTAAAAAGTTAACAGTTTTAGAGATATTGATCTTTAAATTATTATAATAGGTAGACGTGGACAGTTTAAAATATTTTTGACTTTTGACTTTGTGCAAAGTTAATGAAGCTCGTACTCTTTTTGAGTATTTTTATAATACTACAAAATCAATATTTATGATACTACGTCTTTTATGCATTATATGTAATCAGGTAAATATTCCCACGAAAATGAGGCCCAAGTTACTTACATATCTCTAAAGAATTAATTAACGAGCATTTGATCACTGACAATTTTTTGCTTTTTTCAATAAATTGTAACGAAAATGAGTTTAAAAAAACATAAATTTATGGATAAATTATCAGAAATGGTATCATCTGGAATTCTTGATAAAGTCACTTCGAAGAAATTTGTGGACTTTAAAACTGGAGTTATCATGTTCCCTTTTACTCTCTTACTTTCTGGCATGTGCTTGCACTGTTCAGTCGACTTAAAAGATTTACTGAATTAAATTTTTTATATTTATCTAATATTTTCATATTAATTGAATACCATGGTTCGGAAAATTCAAAGTTACATTAGAATCAGAAACCTTAATAATGCATAATACATGCCTTCTGCCTGCAATAACATCGCTTGGAAATAAAAAGGATATCAATATATTCCATATACGAGGAAATACTAACGTACTAAAAACACACTGATTAATATTTTAAATTCATTTCATGCAACGGTGCATAAAATTACAATAACTTTTTTGAACAAATAATCTTGAACGATTGACTCTTAATTACTGACTTACATAATTCTTACATACACTAAATTTTTGTTTAATGAATTATTACTATAAGATTATGTTTTCATATACGTACTCAAAGCTATATTTTTCAATGCTATTTATATTTTTTTACTATTAAAATTTAGAGTAACTATTTACTTACATTATTCAAGAACAATGTGCCTACCTATTTATGAAGCACAGTAATTCTAGTCTAAAGAATATACGAATAAATTTCGTGCGTGGTAATAAATCATTATAAACACAAAGGCTAATATCTAGTCAAGGATTAGTAATGATAGTAATTAGCTAAATAAAATACTTCTTTATTCGAACGAGACCCAATTCAGACAGCCTCTAACTAGCAATTTGCTTCAGAAGTGCAGAGACCTGCGACGAGTGAGCCATTTCGACGAGGAATGTACTGAAGGAACGTGTTAGAGCCTATAGCGATTTTGATAGAAGTACCGCGACGTAAATAGACAGTCGTGTTATCGAACGACCCGACTGCACGATAATGTCGGCCTCCTCCAGGACCTCGACGATAAACTTTTCGCTCGCGTCTAATACAGTGTCGGGAACGGGCACTTTTACTCTCGCTAATTAAAATTTCTTGATCTTCGATCATCGTCTCGACACCTACTCCATTCGCCGCCGTTCCGCCAGAGCTTCATCGAGGGTACGCCTTTTAAGACATTCCCAGTGTCCCCGTCTTCATCAGACTGATAGGAACTTTCGTAAAGGCTCCTACGAGAGAAAGAACGCGTCAAAAATCGTGAAGACTACAGTCTGTTTAATCAGCTGTCGATCGTGGAATATTTCCTGCAGGTTGAAGCTTTTTTTCTCGTAATTTCTTTCCAAGGCTATTGGAAGAGTAATGGAAACCTTTTTTTATGAATCTTGGAAAATTTTATTTTTGCTACGTGTTTCGAATTGTTCAAATAGGGAATAGAGAGACGTAGGAGTAGAATATAAGATAATATATAATTTATCATAGGTAATAGTAAATGTTTGTTATCCGCGGATATCATTTTAAGTCTCAATTAAAATCATTTCTGATTTCAGAATATTTGGTTTTATTTATTGGTTTTCAATTCGTATCGCTTCGATTTTATGAAGTTCATATGGACGATAAGTTGTTTAGGAATTTCATGACTTTTGTCGGAAAGCAAAATTGAAAGCGTCAACATTTTCTCGTAGAATGTAATCGATTTCATAATTTTTTCACTTCGACGTGATTTTTTTTCGATCCTGTGCTCTGACCTTGAGACAGGTCACGCTGAATCAATGTCAAGGTCGTGACGTTTACGTAATCACGTAACCTCTTCTGCAGCATGGCCGATAAGCGCTTCTTTCTCTATGTAATTATCAGCCTTAACTAATAACACTTTAATACCACGCTTGATGACACGATTGAATGAATCATTTTTAAAAGTTCCAACATCCAATGAAATGAAATATGAAATTAATCAGAAACTTATTCCAAAACCAAAAACTTAAGCTACCGATAACTTTTCCCAATGGAAGCATCAAAATACCCCATCACAAGAAAATTTACTTTCTTTTTAATCTCAACGTACAAAATTTCCTTTAAGCCTTCTATCCACAGTTAAAGCGTATCAGAAATAAACGATCCAAGTTTACAGTTTACAGGTACCGAAAGGACGTTTAAGAAGTAAGAGTTAATCTTTCAATACCCGAAAATCTACTCTGTCCAAAGGGGACTCTTTCGCAATTAACTCTGGTCGATCATTACAGAGTTTATTTCCACAGCGAAAGTCTGTTAAATCAGACTTGTGTGGAAACGTTGCCACACACCGATCGTACGCTGTAATCTCGCCAAAAACGCGATCAATTACGTACACAGCAAATTACAACTGTGCTGTTCGTGTACGTGCCTCGATTTTCACGATCAGTCGTGTGGGACTGCGGTTCGCGCGAGTGCACGAGAAGCACAGTTTCTTTCCTTTCGTCGCGTGGAAAGTGAAATTGCCAGAGGACGTTGCACTCCTGGCGGGATTTACTTTTACACGTAACGCGCATGTTACGGTGTCTTCGCTGAACCGCTATCGTGAGTCGGATAGCTGTCATACGTCGTTCCTTCAGTTCGTACCAATTCTTAGAGAAAGTTCAGGCGTTCATTCTTTCTTATTCTTTTCCTCTAGGAATTTCCTGGTACTGCTAATAAGTAATTTTTATTTAATAATCACCTGTTGCATTCGCCACGTGATTGAAAAAGGAAAGAAAATATATTGAGTCATGTTTCATCGAAAGTCTCAACATCTCCATTATACTGAAAAATCGTATTAGCAAAAATTCTACTTCGAATTTTGAATTAAATCCAGCAACTCATTGGAACGATGTTCTTTCCTCTTATAATAACATTAGGTGGAGAAAGCAATGTAGATGATAAATGTAGACAGACTGATCTTCTAAGTTCGATGTTTATGTAGGTATTATTGTACATATAGTTCGATGTAGATGTCATATGTCACAGTATTAAAATGCGTCAACTTTTATTAATTATTTCTGGATAACTATACGATAAATCTATTTCATATTTTGCACAAGAGTTTCTTGTAATCCAAATTAGGTGACCTAAAAAATTCGAACGAAATCGTTGACTTGTGCGTTTAGCAGAGAACCACTTTAAAAAAATGTTTTCACTTACAAAATACTGGTTCGAAAAGACACAAGTCCATAAGATAGTATTAAAGTTGAAAACTCGAAACGTCAATGTGTAGAAAATGAAAACAGGTGACTTCAGTCATTTTGTTTTACCACCATAAATATATTTAAGTCAGGATCAGCGATGCGTTTCGTAGCAGCCGGTTGTAGTACTTTACAGTGTCACTGTCGATTATAAGCACGTGCCAACTGCTTCCCATGAGCGCTACTTTTTCGTCGCGATAACAACCGAACGCGTAACGATAACGTGCGACTTAATTAGCTACTCGTACGGTATACAGACAGTCGAACATCTGGAAACGAAGATAAAACCTTGTCTTTGCTGCTACCGTTTTCAATTTACTGTTTAATACAACACGACACGCGATGAATTCTTACGCAAATTCAATTACAAACGAAATTAGGTAGCTTATTGTTAAACTTTGTTAGAAGACACTCGTGTTTCAAGAATTTTTCAACTTGGGCCATTTTCTACGTAAGGAACATCAAAACATAACTTTTATTACAAACTTAATACTTTCTTCTAATCTTAAAAAAAAATTCTTTAAGTTGTTTACAGCATTTTTTTTATAAATAATTTCGAGCTGAAGGTATAGAAGTAGGAACAAGTACTTTTATAGAGGTTTTAAGAAAGCTACATAAATATTACTGTAAAATATACTTTATACTAAACTGTTTTGTCATCGTACTACGAAAAAGCAGAGTGATTTGATTATGTAAACGATTTTAGAATCACAATGTATTTACATATTTAGTTGCTCAGTGTTACTTTCTAATAATGTGTCTGAACAAAAGAACGTCTAGGGTCAATTCATATTTTACTCTATGCAAAGGACGACTAGCCAATGACTCACTGATCCAAAAATTATGCATCGCGTTCTGAACGAGACCGTAACATTGCAGTATTTTTAAACGAGAAAACGAAACGTCACAGGTGTCGTTAAAGCATAAAAATACTTGCACAGTGCACCATTGACGCAAGGTAAAATATGATCCGTTTCGATTAGTAGCTATTATTCATTCTAATTCGATATTACGCCTATCGCCTATTTTCCTTTTTTTTGTAGTCAACGTTCTATTTATTATCAATCTCACTGTTTCCGCGAAATGGCAGATAGTAATTAGTGAAATCACTGTTGGCAATGACACGCACCAACGTTTTATCATTTAGATCCTGACGCTAACACCACCGCTACTAATTATACAGTAACTACGTACCTAGTCGAACAAGATCAATTTTTATTTCGCTCTATATAATGTTCGTTAAATACCGACATAATTGCCCTAACGCGGGGCTGTTGATTGACATTCGATTTAAACTTGAAAAAAATTGCAAATGACTTCAACGACACCTATAAAAATCTATTAAGATTGTCAAGATTTTAATGGATTAGAGGCTCACGAGAAACGAGTTTATGAATAGTTTCATGACGTGAGGAATGTAACAACGAGTTTGTAATGAAAAAACAGTGTATCTCTAACAAAAAAACTAAGAATCTGTTTACAGACGTCGTATATATAAAGTGTTCGATAAGAGATGTCAAAAATTTGGAAAGATGATTCTACAAATCAAAATAAGATGAAGATCAAGAACAATGAAACTGAGTTTGAGTCTTCCTTCGTAAGTTATTAATCATTAAAAAATACACCTGAAATCCTATAAAATGTGTCTGACTTGGCGACTTACCCTACTAAAATCGTTGCGTCTGACTTGATCTTTACTCGATCGCTGCGTCGGCAGTAGAATAACTTACCAAATCAGACACATTTCACGCACTCAATAACTCGAAAATGAAACCTCAGATGCTATATCCTCATTTTTCAATTTCTCCTTATTTTAATGGGGCCATTGGATAATATGAATTTGAGGTCGTAAGCTTGAAACATTTTAACCCATTAACAGCCAACTTTTTTCCCCGAATTGTTTGTAGATTCTCTAGATTTTAGTTATGTTCAGTGGAATCAATTAGACTCTCAGCTGGGTAATTAATCCATTTTCATTGCAAATATGACTGTAGTTACGTCTTACCCAGTTAAGAAGTTAAAACATATTATTAAGATAATATTAATTGTGACTATACACGAAAAATAACGCGAACCCAAAGTTATTGAAGTCCCTCATACAATTTACAAAAGTACTCTTCTAACAAACCTGAATTTACCAACATCAGTAAGAGTCGCCTTTACAGATTTAACAACGCTGCTCCTACCATAGTCAAGCTACCTTTCTTAATTTAACAAAGATCTGTAAATCTTAAACAACAGAGCTTTCCTAATCAAGCTATTGTCAAAAAAGCATAATTGTTTCGAGGATCGGTTTGCATTCTACGATCGCGCAACTCTCGGTCTCGAATAGGCGTGGAGCCTTTTTTCCTCGTTCGCCGTCATAATCGGCCGCGTTGTACGCCTTTAACGCACGCCGCGCCGCGGTAGAACCGGTTACAGTTTCTTACGTTACAGGAAGCTTCGGCGCGCGCAATTTTTCCAACGCCTCCTTTTTACTCGCCTCGCTTTTGTCCTTTTGCCGGCCCGATCCGCGAGCGTGTTTGCCACGCTTTCTGGAAAGCGAAATACGATCGACCCGCAAAAATCGCTACTTTCTCGCGGCTGTACGCTTACGTAAGGGACGAGGTGCGGGTTACGATCGTGATTTGTAACGTTACACGGCTCATCTGACAGACGACCAATTTTTTTCAGCTGCAGCAGATTGTAATTGACGCTTCGAGTGTACGCTGAGAAATACCGAAACGCTGCTGCAGAGCTTAATTGCAGATCTAAATGCGAGCATTCAGGAAGTGAAACTTTCGTTTAATGAATAAATGTGTTGCTTATTTACTGCGATGATAACGTAACCGTACATTTTTGCAGTTACTGAATCTTTAGCAGAGGCAAAATCATTCTTGTGTAATGGTTTTTGTTTGGATAAGGGAGCAGTCACGCTCAACCATCGCCACTGATCGCCAGTTATCAAATTTCGAACATAGAAATGAGAGGTACAATACAGTAATTGTGTCTAAAATATAGTTGTTCCAAAATCGTCTAAAATTCGCATGAAACGTGTCTGACTTGGAACTAATTCTACTGCCAGCGTGCGTTAGACTTAAAGATGTAGATCCATGTACAATAATAATTTCTTTTAAGTCGCTTCGACGTAAAAACCAAGTGAGCCTTGCTTCGCTGATTAACACTCAATCTCTCGAGGGACAAATCTCATCTCGATGGCATCGCAAAAATATTTCTTATCTGCACGGGAATCACCTAATCAAAAACTAGTTTCGTCTACTCTGGTCATAAATTACTCTCATTCACGCTTCATATAATAAAACCCGCTTATCGTGAAGAATCGCACCGATTTTCATTGCCATTGTATCGGTCCAGATTTCTATCTTCAGCAGCAGAAAAGCGTATTGAATTGAATGGTCGAGTCGCCGTTAACTGGAAGGAAAGTGTAAAAATAACTTCTTCCGAGAGTTTATCGTTCCGTGAGATTATTTAACTGTCTCCTCAGCGCGGAAAAGGAACGAGAATTCGCAACAGCGATTTCTCACGAGTCGCTTTCATTTTTCAATCCCATTTTTGCCACCTCGCTCTCTCTATCCCCGATCGTTTTCGAGAGAAAAATTCTGGGCCCCGAAATCGAGTCATCTCCGTGACGCAACTTGAACTCGAGTCCCAGTCGAATTTCTCCTTTCCCGACGATGGCAAAAACGAGAATGCTCGGGGGTGGGGGAGCGGCGAGCAAAAAGGGCGGCCCCGAAAAGAGAAAGGGGAGGCACGTGTGTATGGGTGCGTCTGCGTGTTCAGTTATGTTTATACTTAGCCCGTATGACTGAACGCAACACGTATATGTGTACACAATCCCCGTGCGCGTCCTCGTTATTTCGGTGAAAGTGAAAGTTGCGTGGCGCGCTCAACTTCCTACTCCCGATCTCGCGTCGCCGTTGGAGGGAAAACGCGAACCGTAGAAATAATGAACGTTGCGGCGAAAAACGTCTGGAATGTGGTCCAATTAATCATTTCATTTTCTTAATCGGATTCTGTTTTTGATCGTGATCATTTTAAGAATGGTTATAGTTAACCTGCTTGCATCGACGCAGGGTGAAATGGTGTCCATTGTGGCACGTTCACTGTACAGAGCTGGTAGAAAAAAATGTGGATCCATATGGTTACAGTGGATAGAATCGTCTGATTTCACACGCACTTTCAGATGTAGCGTATTATTGGTCAAATTAATCGTAACTACTTAATCATACTGTACAGTATACAGTATATTAGGCAACTTTTGATTGGACAACCGAGTTGTGCAGGCTGAAATGACAATTTTGATTGACTTTAGAGAGTGATCAACTCAATTGTCCAACTAAAAGCTGCCTAGTGTAAACATAGCATTAGTGACATTTTATTTTTTTTTATTTTGCTCTTGATTGGTCTAATTCAGAATGATGTGCTCAGTCATGAGTCCTCTCTCGTTTTCTACGATCAAGAAGAAAATGAAGGGAGCCATAGAATTGTCGGGTCGAAGTGGGACTAAAGAATGATCCTTTATTACAAGGAATTTCTTTTTCCCACATTTCCCATCGTTTCTCTTTCTTTCACGACTTCTCGATGTTGCTTCACTGGGAAGCCGAGATGAAGCTGGAATGCGGCCTTGACACGACATAAGAATAATAAAAGATAGCAGAGAAGGAGCATGTGTCGCCGGCCAGCAGCTGTCAGGAATTAATTTTAGATTAAACAACCGGTGGGTGCCTCACTAGGTCAACTTCATTCGAGTCAATGAGCGCCGCGATGGCCGTCTTTTCTGCGAGTCGACCGGATTAAGTTCGCAGACTTTTTCCTCCTTTTTCCGATCCCTCTTTTCAGAACCTCCAATTGCGCACATATAGTTCGGCTAGAAATATAGCGTGGTCGTAAAATTAATCAAATGGTAAAACGAACACGCTCGAAGCACCAGGTATAATGAATGAGGTGACAGGAATATTGGATGATGAAGGTTTCAGCCTATTGCAGGACCACGATTTGTTGTTATTACCTGTTTATGGGTATTACACGGCACTTCCACTTGATGGCTCCATTCACCACGCTATATTTCTAGTCCAATTGTTCTTTTCAGTGAAATCGATAGGACAAGGACTATAGGAGAATACTTTATCTTTCATAATCTGTACCCGAGAGTCAACGTGATCCAAGTTCTTTTTTGTTGTTTTTAGAAGGCGGGAAAAATGAATGAAATTACCCATTTCTTAACATAGAATTTGAAGTAGTTTATACTATTTTTTCTTCTCTTATAACGTAACTTAATTAAGTTCCTGTTTTTATAATAAAACGAAGAAGAAGTAGTAAGATTCTATAAAAAACTGAAGCCTGAAAAAAATGGACTTGGGTTAGTTTGGCTCTCAGGTACAGCATTATACTCCGATATTGAACTTTTTCAGAGAAGTGGATTTCACTTGTGATCGTTAAAGAATGATGAAAGTATTTTAGGTGAACTGATTGCAGAAACTTTTCACGTAGGTGTTATTTTTTTATGAATTCTTAAAAATATTATAATTGGACCATCTGCAAATTCTACCCAAGGGAGAAACCATTTTCCCTTTTTCTTCGCCAACTGTGACACCCTGTGTACTGGCTAGCTAAACAGTTCTATGGTAAAGCTTTTAATCTCGCTTTTCACTGTGGCCACTATCGCACGGACACGCGTGTACGTGAACAGACAAGATGTGTCGAGACATCGCCATGCAGAACTGACATTTGGATGGCCTCCTTTCTCCGCGTGGCACGTGGGTTCACGCTTTTCGGCGTGCAGCGAGAAAGTTGTTAGGCGTACCAAGAGCTATTCTAAAACAGCTGGCCAGCTTTGCTATTCCGCTTGTCTTGCGACTAGTCGATAAGATCGATGAGAAAATTGTGTAGAAAAGATAACTCTGGAAAGTTGTGAACAGGAATATCGTGCACAGCGATTCTAGTGTTAAATATTTTTAAAAAATAGCTATATCTGTAGCTATATTGGAATTTCTAAAAATTCCACTAACGTTTATAATTTTCTGAATTAATATTACTTGTACCTTAAAAAACTCAGTGTCATTGTAAATGTTACGAGTAAGAGTCGAAATATAATATTAACCTCTGAGAAATCTTCGTTTCAGTTTCAAAAATACTGAAATCTAAAGGGATGGAAGAACAGAGGACACTATTTCGATCGAAGTAATTAGTACATCTTTATTATCTCCCTAAGTCTTCGTCCAATTAAAGGTATGTCATGGACGAGGGTGAGGCGAATCAATTAAAATCGCCTCTTTGGCGGTCGGTCGCGTCGAGCGAAAAGAACCAGCGGTAATTGTCAATTATCGTAGCAGCGAATTGTATAGCCGATTGAACGCGAGGTCAGATAAGAGGCAAGAGAATAATTATCGACAGTCGATCGCGCGACACATCGAACAGGTCAGAAGAACGGGACACCCCCTAACAACTCTCCTACATTGATCTTACTTTTTCTTCCTTTCGTTGACTATTCGACCGAACGAAGTGTCATATCGATGTTCAATAAGAGAAAAGAAGTTTAAGGGAAGAAAGGGACTTTTGTAATAACGAAGTATATATGCTCCCTATACACCTGCAATTATTTAAGTACAGATATGAGATTTCTTTTTTCAGGCACAGTTTATATGTCGATAACTCGTTTTTGCTTCGTTAAGAGTCGACGGTGACAAAAATGAAAATAATTCGACAAAATAAGAAGAACAAGCAAGAGATCCTGAGAATATCGAATCAATTATTGGATCTTGGAAGTACTTATATAAAGAAGATTAAGGACGTGTGAGTACCTGAAATTACAGGTAACCACGCCTCGAGTCGGTTCGGGCAGTGATCAGGTTGGGCCTGTTCGGAATCCCGAAAGTTTGCAATCACATATGCATGATGCTTTCTCGTGACTTCTCGATCAGGTTTTTTACATAAACTTTCAGGAGTGTTTTCATATTCTGTAATGAGTATAAAAGTTCACAAGCAAGACAAATAGTTCATAATAGGTATAATGTGTGAAATAATATTGTTTTCTTTTAGATTGTAATAAAGAAAGCACGACTGCTTTACTTTTTCTGATAATAATTTCGCTCTCGTAGCTGTAACAATGTTGCCTGTAAATAGTCTGATTTACCTGTATCTTAAGAATCGCGAGGTACTGTCTTGCTGTTGCTGCCAATATTGAAAACCTGTCTTAAAATTGGATATTCAAAATCACAGGAATTTTAGGAACAGTACAAATTTTGGGATTTCGATTTGATCTCAAGAAAAATTCCTATTCTGATTCCAACCTGAAATCTCAGATATCGATTCCTACACTTTTGGAAAAGATACGTACTTTCACACACTGGGTGTCCGACAGGTGTCAGAAATTATAATATGTGACCCTATGTGCCAAATAGCACAAAAATCATGAATCACAAAATTGCTGTTAAGGCTTCATTTCAGAGTTACTAATTCTTGAGAAAACGCTTGAAATACGGACATGTGTCTGGCCTGTTACTTATTCTACTGCCGACGTGCGCTAGCCAGGCAGCGATATCAGTAGAGTAAGTCTCAAGTGAAACACATGTCACATGAATGTAACTGTTTTCTCAATAATTAATAAATCTGAAACGAAGTCTCAAACCTAGTTTTATCATTCTCGATTTCCATCTTATTATAGCTTATAGCTGTTGACAAACACTTTGCATTTTCGTTCACGTTTTTGCAAAACAAAAATGTGCCCCTCAGATTTTTATGCATTTATGGAAATTTGAAATGTAGAAAAAGTTACAGAATGCATATAACATTCAAAAATATAGTAAATATGAAAAATAGAATGCAAATTGCAGTATTTGAAAGATGAAGCAAATTTTTATTTAAATTCCATTTCTTTAACTGTGCTTATAAGAATATAAAATTGCATAAAAATCTACATTCTATTAATAAGTCAGTATAACGAGGAGACACTTCTAATAATTACTTAGAAGCGATTTTTTCCTCTGATATGCTTAATTTTTTATGTATGAAGTTGTATCGATGTTACATAATCCAATACTTTTTAATTAGGACGTATTTACACGCGGCGAAAGGGTTAAGCATCGAAGTTACGCCCCTCCAATTAAAGAGAAACGGGAAAACGCCGATAGATTCGTAAATATGCGACAAAAAGAGAAGACTAAGAAAAAGTCGTCTCGCGTTTCGCGAAACAAAACCATAGGATAGAGTCGGTCTGATTTATCGACAGAACGACTGGCATAATAAAAACGCGAGAACTTCCGTAACACGCGCGGCAGGCGACCAGACTTCCTGCATAATATCCAGATCGAGTTTCGATTCTTTTCCACAGGTCAGCGACTCTCGAAAGCTCTCTGACTCGCGATTTTCTTCGTTGTCGTTGTTTATTGCACGCGTCTGGGAAAGTTGATCAACCAGCGGAACCGAGTGCGAAATATTCTTACGAATATTTGCTAGTCTTTGTCCCTTTAATCAGTACTTTCTTATTTTATACACTATTTCGTCGTTATTGCTTGATGATAACTCAAGTAGCCTGATATAGATAAGAAATTTTGTTCGTACAGCATTAAAATGAAGATTATGGGAAAAAGTGCAACCTAATTAGAGATTTGTTTCACTTATTATGGGGATGGCTACTACCTACTACTTAATTTTATTCAAATGTCCTTATACACAGTGATTACAAATAAAACGAATGTTAAAGGTAACACATTACTGCAAACTAAATAGATTACCATTTCATTTACTCTGTGGTATTTAGGTATCGATAGGTCGATTACTCTTATGAGAATGTTATTAGTGCAAAAACAGGACATTTGCTATAAACCATTTTTTGTTCCATTCAAGCTTCACAGATTCTCTATTAATTTTTTAACGAATACTTAGAATAGCCTTAGCAGACACTTTCTCCTGTCTATTTTCTCTTGCGTAATAAAGGCCTTATTGTATAATACCAGTTAGGTATCGATATGATTATGAAAACGTAAGATCTGGGATGCTGCACACGTATTTCTATCTCAAACAGATTAGTATGCTGGCCAACATAGTCACAGTGTAATCCTCGCTCGTGTCTGGAACAGTGTCGTGTTTACAGACACTTGGAACAGTTGCGCGTTAAATGCGGATGAACAGCGGGTTTAATAGAGAGCATACTGTACGAAGTTGCAGAGATTGCTTCAGTTAAGCGTTGCGAACATTCTTCACGTTGCAAATTCTATTGTTTAGCATTTTTTAAGATTATAATATTGAAAAGACATTGGGTATACTATTATTAAAATAAGTATAGATATTAGAGTATTATTGACAATCTTGTATTATTTTACTTGAAAAAGGAAACATGATTCTAAATGCATAGTGTTGCTATTTGACAACATAACTACTTACTCATATTTTCCATTTATTTTTTTTATTTTTCTATGTCTTCTACATAAGTTGGTAATTTCAAAGTATTGTATCGTATCTGGAAATATTCAAGAAGAGGTACGAAAGATTAAGAAAAATATTAAATATTCGCTAAATTTTAGCGATTGCATATTCGAATTATTCTAATATTTTACGTTAAATAAGGAAAAGATAAAGTCTTCATTAGTGGAGGCGTTACTACATGCTCACTTAAGGGATCTGATGAAAGATTTGTGTAATTATCGCACAACATAAATTTCACAAATGAACTGTTTGGGTTATGGGATTTCAATGATCTTTCCGTGGTTAATGATAGTAGACAAGTAAGAATGCTTGATTGCACATTAGAACTCGTTTCCTCTTAGACATTATGCTGGGAGCGATGGAAAATTAAGCAACTTATTGCATATTTAATGCTATTGGTAATCAAGCCGAGGATATAATCTCATATCGGTTGCTTTGCAGAAACAGGATAATTAATCATTGTTCCGTAAATATATGATAGTGTGTTACAAAAAAAAAAATTTTAAAAAAACGATAAATACTATCCAATAAGAAAATGCAAGGTTCTTTTTCTCTCTTAAAAAAAATTTGTTTTTGTTAATAAATCGAGATATTCTGTAGCAATTCAGAAATTTCAATGACGTTGTAAGTAAAGCAATGCTTACTCTTTACCAAAACTGATTTGATATAAAAATGTTACTTTTTGTTTGAGACAGATTCGAAATTTGGTAAGCGATATTAGGTGCACCCTACAATGCATAGCCAACTGTCCCCATAATTCAGAGATAGGAACTAGGTTTCGCGTACGCGATCGTTGCTCGACCGGAAGAAGCCACAGATTGTTGCAGGCCCGTCTACGTTCGGGACAGAGAACACGATAGGAAGAGAAGCAAAGCGCGACGAAGAGGCTGATTGGGGTGGGAGAAAAAGGCAAAGAACCCGCGGTTGTCTGGCACTTCCGCGATCTAAAGCGCTCCCTAGGCGTTTCCCACTCGCGTGACCGATCTTTCCCCTCGTGTCGACGGGTAAACGCGTTCTTTCCGTACCGTGTCTTACGTCATTGGCTCACTTTTGCGTTGCGACCGATCGTTTTCGCCGAGAAAGTTCTCTGACTGCTTTCGCGCCGCTTCCTTTGACATCGCCGCCGCGAAACTACGTCGCCGAGCCAGGAATAAACGCATTCCACCTCGACTCGTAGGATACGCTCGTTTGCTACTTACTAATAACATCGCTTTATCGATATTGCTCTGATCTTTTAGTCTTTAAGCTGGAGTAGGTTAAAGGGAATACGCGGTATCTTGTCGCTATAGACTTGCCATTATTTTCCATTATTGTTTTATCTTTTTGTAGTTTATAATGTGGTGAACAGTTGAAGTCTAGGTTTCTGTTTGTGAAGCAGTAGCTCTTGAAATTGGGGATGACAAATCGATTTTGCGAAATTTTATGAAGATCAAAGGGACAATTCGAAGACTCTAGGAAACTTGCTCGAAAGATATTTGGAAGGCACTTTGTTGAAAGATATGTGGTCAAAGAGTTTAATCGAATGGACACTTCGTCGACTAGACATTTAAAAACCTAACGCAGACATAGAGCTAAACCTAGGTTTGCACTTAAATGTAAATCGAAACTTAAATGTTAAGCTAGACCTAAACCTAAACTTGAACCTAAACGACCAAATATGAATTCGACGAAATATCTATTCGATAAAATGTCCATTCGACAAAGTGTTCTTCGACGAAATGTGTGAACCATATAAAACTGAAAATCCTGAAGACAGAAATTGATATATTTTTATACTTATCTGTATCTCTTATTTCATACAGTTTAATTACAGTTAATAGCTTACAATCATTCGTAGCCGCGTCGCACAAAATTAAATTGGCATGCCATTAATCCGTGACCCATGTGTCAACCTAGAAATCTTACCGCGCCCATACAGAACAATAAACTAAACACTAAAATTCGAGAATAAAACTGCTCCTTTATTGCATCCACGCCTAGTCTACGCAACACTACGATTTCATATTTCACGCTACTCTCTAATCGCTTGAAATTCGCCCGCTTCCTGGATCAGACCTACCAAGGATACCGTCGAAGAACCTTGAAAAGGCATCACCTCCTCGGTTTCTCCGACCACCGATTCGATGATCGATCGAAATGTCAGATCAGGCAACGATCTATCCATGGATCCAGGAATAAAAAGCAAAAGGACGCCTCGGCGATCTTGCCATTCCAATTGGTCGATAACAGGTTTCGAAAGGCGCGCGCCTCGTGTCCTTCGGTACTGCCGGGCTCGTCCTTGGCAATGGAACGTGAACGCTTGGGGATCCACGTGACACGCGGCAGTCCTTTTAGTTCGATCCTCAATCACAGTTGCATTCTATGCAACTTGGATCATCCGTGCAATTATTCCCGCGACTTTCAGCCGTTACGCAACACGGTGAACCTGAACACTCGCTTGCGTGAGGATCCTCGCCGTGACGTCTCGCAAGGATGCGAGCCACGTCCTTGGACCTATCCAGGATGCATACCGATCAAATTAAACAAATTGGACCCTTGTGAACGCTTCCTGAAACGAGGGAGAGAAGCTTGTAACAACGCAGTGTCTAACATAGTTATTATAGCTTCATACAAGGTGTAACAAACAGTAACACGAAAGAACAGAATTCTATAATGTAAATTCACTACAGAAACTAGTGAATGAAATGATGTATTTACGCGACTTTGAGACCCAATGGGTTAGCAATCTATGGGTTATTCGCGATCCATTTCCTGCAGACCACTTGAATTGTCTGCATTTTGTATATTTTACGCTGCATTTTGGATCTTTTAGCATCCCTTAAAATATAGGCGACAATATTTATTACACAATGTATTTAATTTTATATGCACAAGATTGAGTGGTTTTTGGTGGTCGTGAAAGCTCCAGGGAAAATTGAACAAAAATTTTTTAAAGACCATTCAGAAATTAAACTTCGAAATAAAAAAATGTACACCCAAAACGAGGTTGACCTTCGAATAACAAACTTTTAATGAAAAAATACTGTAAATATGGGATATTTAAGGCGAGCCTCGACACAGGTGTGCAAAGTGTTAATTAAACTTTTTTCTTTGTTTCAGGTAAGTCCCAGTGTACACCAATGGACATTAGCAGTCACTGATGCTTTCTAGCTTCTGACGGGTAATATTTTCGAATTTGCATGTGCTACAACGGTTCTCCTACTTTCGATCCCAGGATCATGGTAGTCCTTTAGTTGTCCAAAGAGCAAAGAATCAGTCCGAGTTATTACTGGCTACCTACGATAGTAGTCGTGGACAATGTTCGGCGATAACAAGCGTCGTACGGTGTTTGTCGCGTTTGTCGAGGCAATTACTTGGATCGATAGGGGAAAGAGAAAGTTCGCTGTGACGCGGAGTCGATCAGAAGGAATCTAATCGCGCAAAGGTGTAATGTCTTCCGAGCATTGTGCGCGATCGTAGGCGCATTTACGCAGTACGCGGCAAGAAAGTGATGGGAGTTAGAGGGGACAGATAGAAATGGCGTGTAGGATCGTAATCGCATGCTTCTTACGTATTTTTCTTGAAGCAGTCCTCTAACGATTCGCTACGTGTGTAATGTTCTTAGAAATTCCTGAAAGACTCAGTGCTCTTCCGTTTTTACGCTTAGGTTCTTTGTAATTCAGACTTTCAAATTTACTCGTGACGAGTTGTTCATCCACATATTCAGTCGAATTATGTTGCTTTGTTCTGGTATTGGGACTAGAAAATCACAAGATTCAAAATTGGGAATGAAAATTTCAAAAATTAAAATAATCTTAGGAGATTAGAAAATAAGGGTTAAAACTGAGAATTATAGATAACGTGAAAAAGGGAGAAAAGAAACATGGTAGTTACCCTTTGAATGGAAGCGATGAGTCTTATCAGCTTTTATTAATTTATTTATCAAATCATTCATTTCATTGTAAATAAAAGACTGAAATATGTTACGTTTATCTATAAATAACTATGGGCACAGGACTGTCACAAAATTAAATAATCTGAGAAAAAGGTAATCTTTGAAATATGTAAGTCCTACAGCAAATGGTTAAGTAGTTTCATAGAATATTCTTCTAAGTGGGCTTGCAAATAATTCTCTGGGTTTAATATGGAATTCTGCCCACATGAAACTTTCCATTCAGAGCGTTTTATGTTTGTTTTGTGTTTCACGAAGTAAACTCCTTGTCTTACTACACGTACAGCAATGTGTCTCTGTTACAATGCAAGACATTTTTTGGTCAGATGTACGTAGGTAGATATATCTGTCCTTATAGAAGACGTGCACGATTTTCCAGGTCGTTTGATATATGAATATGTGATTCTCTTGAAGATCGAGCTGCTGGGTACAACACTTGAAAACTCTTCCGCCCGATATGCTCGTCGCCTGTGCGGGCGTTAAAGTCTCTTCCGGTTCAACAGGTTTCTAGGATCATACACTCGAACTCTTGATTCGACGAGTCTGACATGCTGACGTAGATCGATTATTTCCTCGTACTTTTGATGAAAATTGATTCTGTCAAACAAGTGTTAATGATACAGTGTTCACGACTGTATTGCTTGGTGAATTGCAACTTTATGATCACTTGTTGCATTTTGTAGGAACCTTTAGAGCTGACACTTGGCAATTATGTTCTGAGAAGTCATTTGGTTTGCTGCTGGATGTCTATTGAAATAGTAATTTTACTTTCTAGCGAAGTATTTTCCTTTGTAGTTGAATTGCTCTTCGATGGTTCTATTAATTTCGTTGAATAGTTTTGAATGTGAGTCAGCTGCAGTCCACGGGGCACTTTGTGCTGAATAATTGTTCGTCTCGAGCAACCATTGATTTTCCCGATAATAGTTAGTTCTGCGTGTAATAATGCTATGGAAATGAATTGAAAAAAATATCTACTCATGCGAGTGATATTCAGACTATTCTAGATGAAACATGTCTTGCGACTTATGATTAGTATTCATGACATATTCACATATTATTTAGCTTTTTTCAATAGATTTTTAAAAACTGTCATGCAAGGAAACAAATTGTTCAATTGTTAACATAATTTCCCTTTTTTCTAATAACTTCTTTTGATCTACTTATTGCTAACTGGTTTAAAATCACAGCTTTTTTATTTAAATTAAGAAAGATTAACGAATGACTTGATCAACTCCTGTTTAGTAACAGGTGATAATCTGTCATCAATTTTCTTGAGTTTTCTCTGGGATAGACAGCACAATTAATGAATATTTAATGATGACATCAATTTTTTAGTAATTTAAAAGTTATTTTCAATTTAGTTTGAATATTTGTGACAAAGAATACATAGGGTTTTGGACAACAGGTATCAAAAATTTGAAGAAGTGATTCTACACGTCAAAATAAGACTAAATTCAAAAATAACGAAATTTCGTGTTTGAGGCTTCATTGAATTGTTGTAAAAACATTTAAAATTCGTGGAACTCAGAATTTATTCTACTGCGAGCGCTTCCAGTAGTCAAATCAGACACAGCGAAGTCAGTAGAATAAGTCTCGAGTCAGACACATTTCACGCGTATTTTAAGCGTCTTCTCAGCAATTAACGACTCAGAAACAAAGTCTTACTTTTCCATATGGAATCGCTCCTTAAAATTTCTGTCACCTATTATCCAACACCTTGCATGTTATTACAATATCTGTCACTGACACTCTTAGCTAAAAACTTCAATTTCCTCTCGAAAAGTACAGCAACATAAAACTTCAATTCCTTTTTAAATTAAAAAAAAATAATAAATTCGCCACCTGAAATCGGTTTGCCTACCGTAGATCTAAATATGATCGACGCAGAACCAAAACCGATCGATACGATCCAAGGAGACCCAACCGATGGATCCCGAAAGTGAAAAACATTCCATCATCGAGAAAGCGTGATCCATTGACGCGCAAGGAAAATTAATCATGTGCAGTGCATGGTACCACGGTGGACGAAGATTTTTCAAGCAAGATCGATCGATTCGGGGCGGTGGATCTCCGGCATTTGCGGCTCGATCGCAGCCCGGAAGTCGGCCCAGCGTGATCGCTCGTTCGCCCGAGGGGAAAGTGGTTTGAGCAACTTTCACTTGCTGCCAGGCCAAGCCACGTCTCCTCGAGTTCTACTCGCGAGCATTGTGCCGTGGCTTCGAGGAAAAACCGTTATCGCTGTATATTATTTCAGTTCGCTGGTTTCTGAATAGGAAATGCGGTAGCTGCAGGCGGGAAAAGCTTTTAAAATACCGTTTTACGTGTTAACGTAGTCGCTCTTGTTATTATATATGGGTTTTCTTCGTTTGCGCATGAGCATTGAGCATGTTATGTGGTACTTTTAAATGTCTGCACGTTTCTCAGTTTATATCTGATTTTATAGATGTAGGTATGTACGTATACATAAATTAGTTAACGCTTTCATATCCGGATCTGGATTCCAGAATGCGATATTTTTTCAATTATCATAAATTTCTTTTATCATCAGGAATAGTGAAAAAGGGGGAAATTAAAATTGAAATTAAAATTGTTATTGCTGTTATTATTTTTCGAACAGAGAATTAATGAACCATATTCGATATAAGTGCAGTAACTAATAGGTAATAAATTATCAGCCGTAAGGGGATTCAAAAACAATACAATTAACGTAAAAGAATAAGCACATCAAAGAAAGAAGAGAAACTGACTGAGTAAAATTCCGTACTTTATTCGAATAAAAATTCTTAAATAAGACCCTACTTTATCAAGAAGACTTCTAACAACCTCAAAAAGTCCAAAAAGGTACCTAAGGGACCTAATCCCTGAGGGACCCTCAGGAGCCCTCAATAGAGTCTTTACCCCGATAGCACATGACGTCTTGAAGACGTCTGTTTTATATCCATTTTATATTTCAACGTCTTACATCATTTGGACGTCTCAATAACTTCTGAAATTTACGACCATAAGACGTCTTAAAGACGTCTACTTTTTGTCTGAACGTCTTATAAACATCATTTGGACGTCCTTAAAATGCCTTATGAATGTTTTTTAAAACGTTGTAAAGACAAATACTGATTTGTAACTTTAGTCGTCTCGAAGACGTGTTTTAAACATTTTCAGGACTTTATTGGATGTCTTTAAGACGTTTTTAAGACGCCTCTGTACTATACAAGCATCGAGTCTCTACCAACTCGATCGACTCGCCCGATCGACCGAGAACGAATTCACCCAAGAAATCAGATTGTGGATGAAAGAGAAATCCACTGGCAAACGGGAGGGAGGTGTGCACACGGTTCATTAAAAATCAAGAAAGCCACGCCGGGGGAGGAGGGAAGAAGGAAGCGTGGCAGGTTCGCGGCAGGAAGGGAAGAAAACGCTCGACTTTTCGCCTCTCCTTCCCATTCTGTCCCTCCACCACCGCTCGTGCCACTCGTTTCTTTTCTCCTTCTCACGGAAGTGACGAGCCCTGTTGCGTGCCTGGGACGCGCGCGCGCGTAACGTGTGTTGCTCCAGGTGATCGGGAAGCGAAAGAAAGCGAGCTACGGCGCACAGTGCGATATTTCCATAATCTAGGAGAATTTAATTCCGAAATTGAATGTTGTTAGAGGATTTCCTAGACGCTCTCAATTTCAAAGCAATAACTCAGTGACCTAAAATGAGTATTACTTTTAATATAATACCGCGTTCAAGTAAGACAAATGTTATAAGTGAAACCTTTTGAATATGTACAGGACAAAGATCAAAATTTGTTCAAACAAGAATATATGAAATTGACCTCCGATTGTTAATGTGTTTATTTTAACGATTATTTCACTTTTTAAGGAGTGTTTTCAATATATTTGATTTAAAAATCTTCCATTTATAATTTATGATAATTAGGAAAAAAATAATCGTACAAAATCGAAGAACTTTCAATGAATTACCATTATAACTATAGAGTAAAACTTCACTATATGGGCGAATATGGACTTTACTCTTCACTGAGCTTCTAAATTAAAGTCTCGTTTAGTAGAAAATGGGCAGCTTTGGTGCTCTCTGAATAAAAAGCCCAGAAACACGAAATTTCTCCATGGTTCGCGGACGTGAACATTATGTCTCGCCTTCGTTTCTCCTCCCCCGTTGTCCAACAGAAAGGATCACGGTTTTTGTCACTGGAACACGTCGACTTTCGAGATTTCACTAGCTCGCTTGCAACCACCACGGTTCACCGTCTCTGATCGAAATATCGAGTGGTTATCGTTCGCTGTACCAGTAACTTTGTCGTGGTGAAATTCGAGACTGATAAGCGTGTTTCGTCCCCACTGGAGAAAGTTGCGTCCATTAGCGTATTTTCGAGCTTAGGTCAGAAGAATGAACTTTTCATTTTTTACGTTTGCATTATTCTGAGGTTCAAGGATTCGAGACTGAATTTTGAATCTTTCCCATTTGTTGCTCCACTTTCGGTCTCTTATCCTCGCTCCCAGTACTGTAGACATCTCTATACAAGTAAAAACCGATGACACTGTTCACCTTTCCAGTACAAAAAGAAACCGATTGTCTCTTTACTGTATCGGCGCATCGACTAATAAGAAATCCAATGTTATCCATAGTTCATTCGGTGCGATGAGAAGGAGATGAAAGGAAAAAAAGTAATCGTATGCAATGCATTCAGCCTTGGCGAATGAAACGATGGTGTAAGCAGCGAGCATGGATCGTTTCTCTTTCGTTCGTACCGCTATTTGTTCCCGTTTCCGTCGAGGAACGCGTTCTCCGTACTGTTTCGGCATATCAGGAAACGCGTGTCCCGTTCTCCACTGCCCGAGCTCGCGCGCGCGCGAGGGAAAGTTTTCGTTCTTACCAAATTCTTTCTCCTCCTGTCCTTTCGCCCCCTTCCTTCTCTTGCTGCTCTCCCCTTCCCTGGTTTTCATGGGATTTTTACTTGTGAACCAGATTTTCAATGACTATGGTTAACGCTGGAAACAATTAATCCAAGAGTACACAGTGATGCAGATAGAGTGAGAGTATCAGTTACTGTGTCTCTCTTTTATTTTCACGCGTAACAAAATGTATCACTATTAAATTGAAAATATTTTTTTTATTATTTTTCTCTTATTCTTCTGCAGATTTTAGTGGAATAAATTACTTTATTTCAAAATAAAGAAAATTGCGTATTATAGGAATTAAAAGGGTAACCGAATCAATGACAAAACGTCTACAAGCTTACCTTGGAACGTAACGTAGTCAAGCATCTTCTCTATATGTAATCAGATAAGAAATGATAGAAAGCTATCAGGGAGTTAAACGAAACTGTTTTGTAATGTAATATTATTATATGCCAATTAGTTCTTGTAAATACCTTTTTTGCCTATTGTATATTCGAGGAAGAAACGGGAAAGAGCGATGGATAGCGATTGAGTCTGGCAGACAGAAACGTGTGTGTCGATGAAACGATTCTGGAGAAAAGGGGACAGGAGCTATACATACAATAATGATACCGCTCGTAACGGGTCTGTCGGATATTTTACGAGTCCCCTTGGAGATATTTGCGACGCAGGACGTTCGATGCGGGAGAAAGCTCGAAAGCGAGGATCGTTTTATGCCTTCGTGTACCAAACACGAAACACTGGTGTGTTAAAGCTCTGTTCGACAAAATGTCAAAATTTTACTGCAAAATTTCACGAGTTTCCTAATCGTCTCTATATACTCTACAATTATACAAATTAAAACTAATCAATTACAATAATATTCTTCATACAATGAAATACCTAATTCAGTATATTAGGTGTAATGGATTCAGTATCATTTGAAAAACAAAACTTTCAGAATCTTCAACAACTATCTATGCTAGTCTGTCCCAGGGTTTAATTTTGTAACACTGGCATCCAAGTCTTCTTCTAACCCTACAAAGATATCGAAGCATTTCTCGAATGTCCTTCTATATAACAAATATAGATCCATATAATTGAAACAGCTTAGAAGAATCCCTGATACGCCGCCAAATGATGACTAACAGTTGCATCGGCTTATCAAATAATTTTCATCTTGGACAAACCTGCTTTGAACGCGAAGAACTGCTAGAACAGTTCACGAATCACCTCACAGGTAACTCACGCACGTGCATTCTCGGCTTGTTCCCGCGGGAACACGTTCTGCGATATCGTTCCTGTGATACTCGCTGCACGCTCGTGTGCATCCATCCATCGAGCGGTAGGAAACGATTTCCAGGAGGTCCGGAGGCTATCAGAGGAGCGGCCAAGGACGCGTTCGTGGCTCGCTGCGTTTCAACCCGTTACACGCCAGCTTGTTACCCGTAATCGCAATATTCACGAGTACGAGTAGCGACGGGATCATTATGATACTGATTAATATCGTTCGATTCAATAAAGATGATACTCTTCGGGATGAATGTTTCTTCTAACGAGTAATTTTGTCTGAACTATAAATACAATATTCGAATAATTATTGAATTACAGATTTTCATGATACCATGTAAATTATAGTTATAATTTTTAACGCTATTTCGATTTTGTGAGAAAAGTTCAATTCTAATATAATGGTTGCAATATGAAAATAGGATATTCAGCTGAATAGTGTTTAGCTACAATTGACACTTTTGGACAAATGGACTTTTGCGTTTAGCTAAGAACTACCTTAAGGAAATTTGAAATGTGTGAAAAGTTAGAGAATGAATATAATATTCAAAAATACGAAAAATGTGAAATATAGGATGCAAACGATAGTATTTGACAGGTGAAACAAATTTTTACTTAGGTTTCATTTTCTTTATGAAAATATGAAACTGCATAAAAAGTCGCGGACTAATAATTATGTCTTTCAGATTAAACCTTTGCACTCCATTCATACTATCGTAGGAAGATACATAACATACCCACTGTAAATATTCTTTAGAATTGCAAATTTAAGAAAATGTACCTAACAGTAAATAAAGAATAAGAAATAACTAGAATCTAACTAGGCGAGTAGAAACAGACCGTATATAGTCAGACCGCGATGGAAATCTCTGTTATACGTCACCATTTAAAAAGTTCGTTAATAAATGTGTAATATCTTTAACTCAAAGATAACTTTTTAAATCTTACACTTCATTTTCTCAGAATTTGAAAGATTCGTTCGAAGATCATCGGGAAAGATTCAAGAGCTTGATTCATAATTTTATTCTAAACATTCTGGAACACCTTCACACCAGCTTCGTCCTTTAGATCGAGACCTCCTAGTCTCGTATCTTTTGTCGTAGAAACGATCGCAGAGTCGGCAGGAAATGTGTCAATTCTGTGCATGTGGATATATATTAACTTAATTGTCGGTCGCCTATGTCCTTGCGGCACACCTGTATACACCTGTATTAAGCCGCTCGAACGAACGAACAAACGGCACGTTTTGTGGTCAAAGCTTTATAAAAACGCCAATTTACTGCGTCCGCTTCGTAAAATAAAAATGCACGTTTCCATGAATATTAAAATAAAAACGCAGGGATAAGAGTGTATGTATAGAGTTTGTACAGTATTCGAAAAGTGACAGAACTTTTCACTTACATTTTCGTTGGATTCTTAACGATACTCAAAGAAAATCGTATAATTCACCGTTCTTTCATGCTCGATATCTTTAACGTTACAGATAACGATAATCGTCGCGAAATAGTGTATAAACCGTATTATCTGTGTTAGCATACTTTCCCGTTGTGCATCCTTAACGTTAGGTGAGCTTAAGTCATTTAGTCTGAAATGCGCGAATTGGTAGATAGTTGAACTCGTTAACTGGAAAAGACAAATAAAATACCCAGAATCGATAAAACTAAGGTAAAAGTACCAATTACTGTGTGCATATGTAAGTCAATTATTTTCACATGTAAGAAAGTACATATGGCATTATTAAACTGACAATTAAAATATATTTTCAACCTAACAGTGACATGTCTTGTTATATATGAAAATAAAAGAAAGAATAGAGTAATTGAATAATTACTATTCAGTAACCAGTAATTGGCATTTATCCTATATCCTATAAAAATAGTGCAAATTAGAAAAGCCTCTTATTTCTTTTTTGTCCCTCAGTATATCAGAATTCTAAAATCTTATCTTAAATACTCAACTTCTGCTTTATTTAACACGTACTATTTTTCGAATAATAGCGAAGGTTATTACATTCACTGATGTCGACAAGTGTAAAAATATTTCAGCTTTTTAAGGTGAATTTTTGTCGATCATAACTGACCATCTGGTATTTCCCATGGAGAAGAAGCTCGACGCCAGTGGAGCCAGCGAGGAAAGAGGCCCTGATTTACGATCCGTAAATCTCAAGTCGTCGTTGCGTTCTTGATGATTTGTCTGTGCGGTAAACCGCTGTCACCTTTCTTGACGAACAGTTTGTAAACCGCGTCACCGTAAAAATCTATTAACCTCAACACTCGTCCATTGCGTCGCACTTTTGGTTTCTATGAACAATTGCGATTCTACTTGTTACTAGATAATCGTTTGCCTATTTTATGTTTGGCGTTTGAATACTAGTAGTTAATAACAAGTGAGCTAAGATCTAAAGCAGGGTTTCTCAATCTTTCTTGACTTGTAGCTCTTTTCAGAACATCGATCACCTCTATTGCACCCCTGCCCCTTTTTTTTCCTATCTCCATTTTTTGTCCCATCTTCCTTTCCTGCACGTGACTCCAAAAATTCGGTGTCACGACCCTTAGGGATTAAGTCTCGTTGAAAAACTCTGATCTAAGAAAAACTACCAAACTACCATATCAGATGAGAATTCTAATTTTCCTAAGCTCCTTCTCCTTCGTAACAATCGCGTTGCACATCTCTATGGCGTTCTCCTTTGCCACTTCTAAACGTACGTCACCCGCAATTATGCAACTTAAACAGCAAGGACGCACGTGCTGTAGGCTTACGTTAGAGGCTGAAATCGGCTGATAATGCTACACCGGGTCAATCGGTCGAACGATTGATCTGAATGGATCGAATGAATCCCACAGAGGCCGCAGATCGATCTTACATCTCTTGAGATTGTGAAGTTGCTTCAGATTTTGTTGCACACGCTGGATTATCGATGCAACCTTTCAGGTATCGTTTCTAGACGATCCTGCTGTTCTTAAAATACGGCTTAATGTAATAATAATGATAACATTTTGCCCAGGGCCATTGATTACTTGTTGCTGATAAATTGAAATTTATACAACCGTTTTCCGTATCGAGGAAATTATTGCAAAACGATATGGAAAAGACCTGTTGCATCTGGTGTATGCATTTATCAGGATATGTGCAATAATTGCATACAAATTGTAATATTGTGGAAAATATGAAAGTTTTAACACTGTCGTAAGTAGTGATAAGTGAGTGGTCATCAGTTACAAATGGAAATAATGTGGAAAAATAATAGTCTTAAAGTAGGTTTTTATAAATAACTGAAAGTATAAAAGTTAGAAAGTTTTTTTTAACACTTAGCGAACCGACCTTTATAATTTATTTATCTGAATATGTTAACGTTGAGTTGCTTTCTCAAGTGCTTTTATTTCCTTCTAGAAAGTTTTTATACAAAAAGATTCGAATATTATTGAACAAGATTTTAATTGAGAATTAAATGTAATTACTACTACGGTAACTAAATTTTGATAATTAATTCTTTATGAAGTGAATACTCATAATCTCATCTCATACATACTGTCGTTCTTAAAGATTATTTTAATCATTTTATGTTATTCTTTTAATCACTGGCAATCTAACTAAGTCATATTACTGACTATCACTCAAATAATTATTATTTATTTAAAAAGATACCTAGTTTTGAAAGAAAACAACATCACATGTGAACTTACTTGATCATATGGAATAACAATATGAAATAACAATATCAATACAAGTCCAGTATTAATAAACTATACTAAATTAATAATCTGAGTAAACAGTTTATTTAATCATCCAAGTAACTTTCAGTCAAATAAGATACATTATTTAAGTACACAGCGCCCAATCCTGTAATCTACTGTGAGCACAGTTAAAGAGCAACTTCGCAACTCTCAGGTTTATATTATTTGTATTAGTTATAATATAATTCGATTAGAGTTCGAAGCTCATGCGTTCTGTTAGGTTTAGATTGGATACATATATATGTAAACTCGATCACGAGTCAGACCTTGATCGCGGATTTCGGTTTCACCTCGTATGCGATCTACCCGTCCGAAATAGCCGAGTATCGGACTACCAAGGCCACAGAAAACCATCTCCGAACGAGTAGGATTGTTTATTCGCTAGAAACAGTGCCACAATACTGTTGTTGCGATTTACTTTCCCCATCCTGTTCCTTTTTGCTTCGATCTTGCTTCTCGAATCCTAGGGTAAAGGTACCAATTACTGTGTGCTGACCAATTACGGTGCCTCCCCTTTTATTTTCACATAAATGTAACAAGGTGTAGCATTATCGAGCTGAAAACATTTATGTTTTCTGAATTAAATCAGATGCTCAGTTTAATAATGCTACACCCTGTTACATCTGTGTAGAAATAAAAAGGGAGGCACAGTAATTGATCAGCACACAGTAATTAGCACTCTTACCCTACTTGTTCATAAAATAGGAGAATCTTGTGAATACTAAAATGAAGAAACACAATTAACTTATGAGTATTCGAACTGACTCACTCACTCACTAAACTAATGAAATTAATCTTTATCAATTTCCACGGATTATGAAAGTCTAACGTCGTTGAAGACACTCATTCAAAGTTGCAACAAGGAACTGTGCAGGCTAATTAATGCGTAATGAAGATAACTGTACGAAAGAACGGAAATATCATCGTTTAAGTTCATTAAAAAAAGTAAATTTGGCTCCCTTTCACCGGTTTATCGCGAATCAGCCGACTCGTTTTTCCGCAACTGTGCGATGCTGGCGATACGGAAACGTAACTCAACGAGACTGCTAATGGTAATTTTATTCACCGACTAGAATTATTGCTCGTTGAATTAAAATTTCACCTAGACACAGGCAGAATTAGAAACTGTGTTTGCGGTTTCACATGGGACCCTTTCTCCTTTCTGATTTCAAATGGGGAAAAAGGATGAGCTGAACGCTCAGAATTAAGGTAGCTAGTAAGGAACAACTTAAACAAGACTCTTTTATAGACACCAACCTTTATATCACTGAAAAGGCTTAAAACAATTCCAACAACTTTGGATCTCCTCGAATCGAATATTCCAAATCATGAACCTCTTTCTACATCATCGAATTTTTATTATAATCACTATAGCCATCTGAACTAAGGAGCAGTCAGTGGATGGTCTCTCAGAATGCTTCACCAAAGCATCAACGACGCTCGATTTTTCTGTTTTATCCAGTTGCTCGTGACTCACTCAGTACTCAAGCCAGGTAAAACGCTCGCGTGTTGTCGATTACGTAAAAGAATATCTGGCGGAGGGGATTCGAGATGACGGAAAGGAAACGAGGAGGATGGCAAGGCAGGAGACGTGGTAATTAGAAGCACGCTGTCGGTGTAACGACAGAGCGAAGAACTGGTTCTACCGTTAACGGAAATCGCAGTCAGGCTAAATTTCGGAGTCAGAACCAGCTCCCCGCCTTGACGAATTCTTTTTATGGCGTTTTCCTGAACAGAAACTCGGTCAATCGAGTGTCCACTGTCGATTCCTGTTTGGACTTTCTTTACTTTACCAGATAGTGCGGATGTACATATATATGTGTCTATACCAGATACTGTATACTTGACGTAACTATCTAGGTATACGATCTCTATACTGATCTCATTGAACAGAGCGCAAAATCTGACAAATAGAGTCATGAGTGGTATCTCGTATTGACTGACTCGCATGTACTCTGATATTTACCCCATGGTGCTCTTCTGATTCATGCAGCGAGACAAAACTATATCTTCATACGATGCTCATCTATCACTAGACTGTGGATGTTTATGCAAATTTCCATTTTTGTATACAAAACTAGTCAAATGGAATCCAGTTGAGACCCATTTCGTACTTTTTGGAAGCTTAAAATTTCCCATAAATGTGTAAAGATCCTATTTTCATTAGTTTCCCTAATCTCAGTCATCTGCACACCACAATTTTCCTTCAAATCCTAGATTCTATACATTACCAAACTCCTCCTCATCATCTCTTTAACCACTGCTCACTTTCCCCTCTACTCTTCTCCTATTTCACCACCACACCGCTTTTCCCTCCTCGCTCCCTCTTCTCTTCTTTCATCCCCTACAGTTCTTACCTTCTTCCACCTCGTCTTCTAATCTCATCCAGCAATCCTTCATCCAGTTCCCGCGCCCTTTTCGCCTCTTCTTGTCCTAAGCCATTCACGTTTTCCCTAGTCATCGCAGTCTCCGTCTCCAACTCCGTTTCCCGTTTTTCCAGCTCGTTTCTCCTCGTGTTTCAGAGCCAGCCTCCAGTTCAGTTCGTCTTCCCTCTCTTCATCCCGTTCGCCAGCGGTCGGTCTCGCGTTCTAGGCGGCCGCCACGCAACGCGAGATTAGTTCCGCAGAGCTGGCGACGACGAGCAGCCTTGAACCAAATTGCGAGAGTCGTTGTTTAGTTGTTTAGCTGGCTCGCCGGCGGGGAAACCCGGCGCACAGTCTTCGTCTATGGTTATTAGGCGTTTAGAAGCGTCCCCGGAGCGTGCCTCGCTTTTAATCGCGCGATCGTCGTTGGAAAGATCTTCCACGAAGAGGAATCCACTTTAAGTCGAAGACACGCTCGCTCCTCTTCGTTGCGAGCCAATTCTAGGCGGTGGACTGGAGAATTTAGCAGTGGCCATTGAAACCCTCGGTCTCCTATTGTGTTTACTCTATCGACTAAAAATATTATTGAATGTTACTTAAATCTATAAAATAGTGATTGAAAGCTTTTACGAAGTGTGCAATTCATTGAGTCGAAGTATTTTTAATAGCTATTCAATGGGATAAGTTAACTGTTTTGGAGTATAATAAATAGGATTAGCAAAGTATAATATAGAAGTAATGAAAGAGTGAATCGAAGTAATAGAAAGGGAAGTAATAAAAATGAACATTAGAGTAAATACTTTGCTCGTAAAGTAATTCACTCGCGATATAGATTTGAGAGTTTAGAAACATTTTGTCCTTCATTCGTTTACAATAATTATTTAGATGGAGGATAGAACAGTATCAATACAGGATTACTGGCGTAGTATAAGAATAGGTTTTGTCTTAGGAATTTTCATAATTCAGGTCACAGCTTTCATGCTGATTCAAAAGCTGAAATTAATTTTCGTATTTTCATATAGATTATTTTAAAAAATCCCTTTCGCCTAGGAACCTCGTCGCGGAATCTAACCTTGGAATACGCGATGACACGCTCCCTGGGCCGACTCCTTCTTCTCTCGGTGTCGGAAGAAGTCCGTCAGAAATTGCTTCGTAGAAGAGAAGAAGAAAAGGAGGAGCGCGCGAATGTTCGCTGGCCTTGGAGCGATGCTCCTCCAAAAATAGTGAACCAGCACTGCTGTCTGCCCTCCTCGTTTCGCCACGTTCCTTCCGCGTTTTTTCTTCCTCTGAGGCTGCGTTAATTGCTCCAGGTTTATACTCAGACGTTCCACAGTGCTCATCGTGTCGCATGAGAACCCTACGATCATTATAATCAAGCATCCAGTACCTAGATAAAAACGAGAGGAAAGCAGGGAAGTATTATTGGATCGATGAAATTTGAGTCGCTCGACAGATTTGACTTTTTCTCCAAGACGATTTCACTTTCACTGCTTCAATGCTGATTGAATTGCTGAAGTTGAGAATAGCTGAACGTTTATGGGACCTCGTGTCGTGTCACCTTAAGAAAAGTTGATGAATCATTTAACTTAATATTCCATATTATTTGGAATTAAGTAGTCAACGTGAAACTCACTTCCTGTTTGAATAGAGAAAAAAGGTAACTGCCTCGTCAGTTCAATGAGTAATAGCCTCATTTACTTAATTGTGTACAGTATTATCAGGAATTTTTAGCGAAGGCATGGATTGAAAATAACTTAAACCATAAATAGAAATCAATGTCTCTCGCTCGATAGAACTTTGGGACATTTTGGGTTATCACAGCAGGTAACATGTTCGAGATGCATTCGTTCGCTCAATATTATGTTCAGAGTTGTTCCTAAAGAATATGAGTATAGACATACCTACAAGCTTGAATCGAAATAATACTGTAGGAATCTTTCCTAAAGTTTGACTCAAGAAGCATTCTCCTTTTATTCTTTTCTTATTAACTGTATACACTTTGGAATAGTGGTTTTCTAAGAGATTCATAGTGACGTGAAATTTTGCTTTACAGGGAAACAAGGCAAGGATGGACCAGAAGAGAAGAAGGACGCCGACGGAGAATTATGGGGCAATGTGGAAGCGCAGGCCGCCTTCCTCGGTCCGAATCTCTGGGACAAAACTCTGCCCTATGATGCCGACCTGAAGGTATTGAACCATGTATGTATAAAAACGCGATACGGTAAGACCGCCAATGCCGACAGAATACACACCCCAAGCACGAGGATCTAGATTATTAAAAATAGACGAAAGGAAGAAGATTGAAAATACCATCTCGTTTTTATTTTCCTCAGATTTGATAAATAAGCTATTACAATTATAATTGGTGTCGTTAACAAATCAATCTATGCTATTTCATATTTTTAATATATTTTGTAGAATAAGTATAGAATTATTACTCTTACTTATTACTCTTACTAGACTGCGGATGTTTATGCAAATTCCTGTTTTCGTAAATACAATTCAAGGAATCGAACTTAATTCGAGATTTATTTCTTCTTTCAAATCTTATGAAATGTACTTAACTTTTGATATGTTATATAAATTTACACATTACATGGATTCTGTACGTTTTTGTATATCGAAAATTACCAAAAATGCATAAAGATCCCTAGTCTAGATTATTACATGTACTTAGGATAGCAGCATCATTATTGGACTACGAATGTTTACACGTTATGATATTTACAAAGTGAAATAAATCTATTCAGATACTTCTAAGTACAGTAAAAACCTCGATTAATCGAACTTCGAATATTCTAAATTTTTGTTATTTAAACAGTAATGTAATAGTAGTTTGCCGAAGAAAATAAAACTAAAAGAATGTTTCGGCTATACAAAGCCAAACTTTCGTGGTACTTCAGATGAATGACATCCTACTATATTTCTACTTATGTGTTTATAAAACGACGAATTTGTATAAACATCCGCAGTCCACTTATTATGTTACCAGCATGTGTCAACTTGTCCAATACTTCCTTCATTAAACAGAATTTCCGCTCTCACTTATGTCTTGAAGTCAAAAGATATGATTAAAAATTCTCGCTGGAATACTTTAACCACCCAAAAGATCTAAACAAAAGAAAAATGAAGAGCTACAAAATAATTGACTTGGTTTGACAAAAAACAGTTTTATCTTGCTTCGAATTTCAAGTACTTAGACAGCGCTAGCAGAAGCACTCGGACCTGAAACGATGAATGAGTCATTACAAATAATCTTTTGCTCGGTTGTACATTCGTTCAGCAAAGTTTCAGCAACGTCTACAATTTCGCGATTTCTCGTTGCGAGATTGGCTGAGCAAACGGGAATCGTAACTCTGCAGCGTTCATCCGAGAATCGAAACGAGTGAGACCGATGCTGTGTTGCAGTATGTGGACCTGGACGAGTTTCTGTCCGAGAACGGCATCCCCGTGGACGGTGTGGCTGGTGGCGGGCAGGGGACGATGCAAAGCGGTCAGCTGCACAAGATGAACAACACCGAGGCGCCAGGGCACCAAGGGCCAGCCGGTCTCCACCTGGAGCCAGTGACTAAACGCGAGAGATCACCGTCGCCCAGCGATTGCTGCTCCCCAGACACCATGAACCCACCCTCGCCCGCGGATTCCAGTGAGTACACCCGCCTTTGTCATCGTTTAACTCTGTTTTCGCTAGGTCGCCGCAGATAGATTGTCGCCATCGATCTAGACTAACGTCGACATTGTCGATTATTCCCTTCTCCGCGCGACAGATTCCGAGGACTCGTCACGAATACAATATGGCTTGTCTCTTGTAGCGCTCTCGATGGCCTCATCGGGGCGAGATTTCGATCCACGCACCCGGGCCTTCTCCGACGAGGAGCTGAAACCCCAGCCGATGATCAAGAAGTCACGGAAGCAGGTGAGCGTTGCCTCAATATCTGTTACCTCGAGTTTCTTGATTCAGTGATTTTAGTGGTAAGCAGTATATTCTGCGGATGAACGCTTAGTTACTCAGTTTAGTTAGAGTGTCTTGTGTCGTGAAATGAGCACAAGCGTAACGCTTACTTTTCAAGGAACCTTGTGTGGTTAGTCAGTTTCTAGGCAAAATTTCTTGGAAAGAAGTACGCTAGTACCCTTTTCTGGAGACGCCTAATTGCGAGATACATATGAAAAATTAGTGCAGTATTTATCAATTATAAAAATTGGTATTCGTAAAAGCAAGTTTAATTGTTAATACACTGTACTAGAAAACCATTTGATAGTAAAGAGTTCACCGAAAAGTGAGCATTACACTTATAAGGGGAGGACGCAGTGAGATAGACACCAATTTTGTCGAACCTTTATTTGGCGAATCTTTGTCAAAAATAATTTTATTTTAGTAATTGAGATATTTTTGACAAGGACTCACCAAATAAAATTTCTATCCTACTGTGTCCTCCTCTTGTTAGTTTTCTTTAGAAAGGAAAATGATTAATGTCACGTAGCTAATTTGACTTTTCATTGAAAAAAGAAAATTAGCTGCCGAGAAGCTGAAGACGCCAACGAGTTCGGCAGTTGTCTAGCAGCTGCAAATGTCGGTATCAGCTTCAGATTCTTGATGAAACGATAGACGTTCTACATTCCCTTTGTTTTCTATGATCCGTTGCTGGTTGCAGTTCGTTCCGGATGACCTGAAAGATGACAAATACTGGGCGCGTCGTAGGAAGAATAACATGGCAGCGAAACGATCACGGGACGCGCGTCGCATGAAGGAGAACCAGATCGCTCTCAGGGCCGGCTTCCTCGAGAAAGAAGTAAATCTTCCCACGCCTCTTAAATTAAAGAACAAGCATCAGAACAAAACTCGATCCTCTGAATCGCATTGATGAAGTTGCAGAGACCAGGAACACATTCCATGCAACAGAGAAATCTGTGGTTGTTGAGCAAACCGACGTAGCCATAAGTCTTCATTTTTGAACTAGTGGTGTTTAAAGCTTTACATATCAATTTTTGTATATAGCCTTATCTTACTACTACATTATTGTATTAAAAGAAATAACTTACTTCGATTTATTGTCCTATCCAAAACTCTTCTATAGTCTGCTCAATTAAAGTATAAATTCAAACATTTTGATAATACTGCTATGTAATGCTATTTTGTCTTACCAAATAAGAAAATTACTCTTGGTACCAAGTAATCTATATTACTAACTAAAAGTTTAGACGAATAAACATTTATTTTGAAGAGACTTACCTAAACTTAGAAATACTGATATACCTTCCTGATATGGGAAATAGAGTAGATATCTTCTGTATCACACGAAAAATTTCATTGAACCTTAAGCTATTCAGAAATGTGTTGACCTAATTTCCACTACAGCTGATAAAAAAAAATTGTAACAGTTGCGTGATCAGACACAGCGTATAGAAACTAACAAGTAACCAACAGTAAAAATAATCTGAGATCAAAGAAGCTTGAACTGATTTTGATAAAACGAAACGTATGTACTCTGCAACTTTGTCTGGTATTTTCACAAGAAAGAGCTCCCCAACACTCTCGCTAACCCAATTATGCCACGGCTCTATTGCTATCCCAGTTGAAAATGTCAGTAGACTGACATCTTTCGTGTCTCGTTGCAGAACATGGGCCTACGACAGGAACTGGACCGGCTAAAGAACGAGAACATGCTGCTGCGCGACAAGCTGAGCAAATACACGGACGTCTAACGGCGCGGCGTGCAAGCAACAGCTCGTTCTACAATTAAACAAGATGCAGACACGAGCGCTCGTTGCGCCAGCTCCTCCCACACTTCATAGTCGCAGCACTTAGGTATCGCCAGTCCGGAAGAGAAAAACAAAGGAAAGAAAAAAGGGAAAGGAAGGAGCGAGCCGAATCACAAGACCATCCTCGACAATTGAAGACAGAGCCCACTTTCCCAGGGAATCCTGAAGATATCCTTCGAGAACTTCTGCTATTCATCGATTCTCTCTCTCTTTCTCCCCTACCCCTTATCTTACCCCCCCTCTCTCTCTCTTTCTTTCCCTCAGTCCCTCTCTTTTCTTCACAGACTCACGCAGACCCGTCCTTCTTTTATTCTTCCCATCCCAGTCCTTCGAAGGAGACAATTCCCATTCTTCCCCTCCCCCGTCCCCAAAAAAATGTACATAGTTATATGTATAGTTAGATTATATGTATACACGCATGCATACACAGCCGTGTGTATGCCCTGTCTGCAAACGTGAGTCTGCGCGCGCGTGTACAGTCGCCTGTATCACCTGCAGTCGCGTGTATCATTCGCTACACAGTATCCTTAACACATGTATGCACATGTATACGTAGAGACAGATATTACGTATAAATCTGCATGCATAGACGTATATACACATACATATACGCGTGTACACGCGATGCAGCAGACGTGAATGACGAGTGTGCGCGCCGTGTTCTCCATGAGACTAAGAGGTAAGGAGATCCAAGGGAATCTGCTCGTCGTTAGAGAAGAAGGAATGGAAAGAATGTTTCGAACGTAGCCAACACTGGCGCGCACACTCGCGCCAAAACGCCTCGTAACCGGGCTGGAGCTGATTAGAGTAATAAGGGAAAAGTGTACGAACATGAGCACAGACAGGCACGCGCTTAAACGATCGTCTGGAAAAAGCGGCCGCCTAACCATGCGCTGGCTCCGACCTTCTGTTTTTTTCTCACATGACGCGGCCCTGCATCTGATCGTGGATAGATTCTTGGTCTAACGTTTCCTCGTTGCTTTCTGGACCTTCCTCCCTCTTTCTCCGCGACGTTGATCGCCTAGGAGATCTCTAGAGGAACCTGCATACGGATTTTTCCAAGCTTGCTCGTATAAAAGGTGTTCAGGAAACGCTAAGAATACTTAGAATCACGTGTATAGAGGATATCTAAAGTCAGTTGTACCAAAAACGCTTAGGGTCACGTGTGCAGGGATTCTCTATAATCGCTTATAAATAACAGAGAATTTTTAAAATCACTTATACGAGCGAAAATTTGTATAATCAATTGTACAGGGATCTTCATATGCACATGATGCGTTCACAGAGTATCGATTATCCAAGTAGCTAGCACTACTGCAACATAAATAGTTCTACAAGTAATATGCCCATTTTGAAGTCCTTAGCAAAGACATAAATTTCTGGTTTGTTTAACGCTATAAAAACTTGAACAAGTATAATAGGCATTTCATTCTAGTCCAGATACGAGAGGGAATATTTTGGACCTTGGAGAAAGACGGAGGAGGAAAGCATCCGAATCTGCAATTTATGGAAAAGATATATTATATAAATTACGAGCGAAGGATACTTGGGAGAACGACTCTTTTCTGCGCACGGACTAGGTCCTAGTTCCCTAAGAAACGTTAATTACTGTAGCGTATCCCACGTGGTGATGGTACACAAGTGATTCTAGTTGTTTTTATCGTAAGGTAGATCAAGTGCTTCTTTCTTTTTCATACATAACACGTTTTATCACTTCTTTATGTTCGTTCCAGCGCTCGATTTTTATGCCATTTCGAATCGCTCGAAGTAGCTCGAGTGCGGGGAAAGCGTCGCGACGCGTCTCTTATTTTATTATCGTTCTTTTTGTCGCGCTACGATTGGTCGATGGCTCGTCGAACAATGGATCGATTCAATCTTTTCGTTTGTAAATATTTTAAGGAAACAAAATCGTACTATTAATTCCCTTGTAATCAAGGTATCGTTGTAAAATATTGTTGCTATAATTTCATAGCATAAGACAGAAATTATAAAGGGAAAGAAGAGAGTTCAGATTCATTCTATGGAAATTCCAAATTTTCTTCGAAGAACCAAAAGAACGTTATCTTTTTTTTTTTAACGATTTGGGCTGTAACCCTCCATTGTTAAAGACGCCAACGACAATAAGATTACACGGTTTGATTATGGAAGTGGTACATCAAGAGGGCTACCTTTAGATAAAGTCAAGTACATTTCAATTCGTAGCTGCTTTCTCTTTATCCTATGGAAATTCAAATAAGTCATTGCGAACGAAAGGAAATCACTCATGCGCCTTCATTCATGGAAAAAAAAAACATGCGATTAATATTTTACATACTGTTAATAAGCGATTCTGCTCGTTGCAACGCTCAGTGACAATAATCAAGTATAATTATAAAGATAAATATATATATATGTTTTTTAGCACTTTTTGCGACGTGAAAACGACACTGAGAGTACGTTCCCAGTAGAAAATCTTTTTACATTACGCTTGTTATCGATCGTTTATATTATTTTATCAGTTCAATCAGTTTCTTGACTTTTGACTTCATCAACTATCGAAGAGCTTATGATATGGTATACAACCTCTATATGTATACCATATACAATATATATATGTATATTTGTAGATGTACAGAAAGGAACTAATTTTGTAGGAAGCCTTGTCAATGACAGATTCGCTTCGATCGATTTGCTTTTATACAATGATTATCGGAAAAAGTATTGTACCGTTCAGCCCAGACTCTGTAGTAGTCCAAATTCTGTGTGTCCGTATGATTTTTCTTTTGTGATCATGTGTCGAAGCTCCATAGAATCAATTATACTTTACGATTGTAAATTTTTAGTCAGATTGCGAGTCCGTATATGATTAATCGACGTTATGGAAATTGTTTTACGCATTGTTATTATATGCATATATGTTCTTTTTTTTTTTTGCCAAGATTTTATGCATGTTGTACAATGTAAAAATTTTTGTAGTTGGATAGTGTATACGTGCAGGGCGGATCTCGTGTCGCAGTCAGCTTTATGTTCAGCCTAACGATTTCATTCGCCAGAAGCGACTAGAGAATTCGTTCGAACGTATCTTCTTCGCTTGGCTGCGAAAGAACGAATGGTAGAAGTAATAAAATTGTTATCTGTTCCGTAACCAATAATCGAACAACTGGATGTGCAGATTCGATATCGCGATTGAATGGAAAACAATGAGTCCAGTCAAGAAAGGACAGAAACTCTAAATGAATTGATGTGAACTCGACCGATAGAGAACACAGCGGTACATTTGAAGAACCAAAATCGCGACATCGACGATCCGCGTTCATCGTTCAAAATTTAATTAAAACGTGACACGCCGTTCTTTTCTCCTGGCACACGCAGCCTAACTTAATCACACAGAAGTCGTGAGTAGATCGTTGGAAAAAAATGTATCAGTGTGCTAACTGAATCGCGTCGGTTCTGTACAGCGATACGAACAACGGGCAGAAATTTCCCCCCACGAAAGCGAGAGAAAATCTTTTGTATGTCTGCATCGTAACGGCGAGCGTGTAGGAATTGCAAGGAAACGAAAGGAATTAATACAAGCATTTTCATTGCGTTTTCAACCGCCACGATAGCTGGACGACGAACAGTCATCCGATGTTAAAACCGAGAGAAAAAAAGAGACACTCATTCGCGTTTCTCGATGATCATCGATATTTGTAAGTACCTTCTAGTACAAGTTGCTATTAATTAATTAAAATACATCTGTAGTTTTCTAAGTGGCCGGTCTTGAATCTCGGCACAATTCTATAAGTACGATCGAAAAACGAGAAGCGCCGATAGTATAATGACGGTTAACAAAAATAAAAAGAAAAAAAAAGAAAAAAGATAGGCATGGTGCGCGACACGCGTACCCGCCACGTACGCGCGATTGCGCGCACTGTTGGCACCACGGTTTGCAAAAAGTAAAGCATAAAAGATGAAATTGTAGAGAATTAGACACACAGGTAGACGCAAACGACAGCTTTTTGCTCCAATTAGAATTAACGACGAAGATAACAAAACGAGAGAAAATTAACAAAAAAAAAAGAGAGAAGAGTTAGATGATGTCGCCGCGTCCGTAATGACACGCCATCCGATCCACTTAAACGGAAAAAAAACACGTGAGAGGTAAAAATTACGACCACCAACGTCAAAATGTATCACATTTCGAGAAATATATGTATTTGTTATTGTTTTCATTGAATTATATCGTTTTACCTCACACTTATACCCTATAATGCATTCTGGCATCCAAAAGACAAACAGCAAATGGATGTAAGTATAAGCATTTTGAAAATTTGATCAATTTATGAATAGTGGAACTATAATAATAATCAGAATCATCCAACGATAAGAAAGTAGGAAAACTATCACGCCCTCTGGAGGCTCAGAACACTAACGCTACCTATCGGTGCGATTGTGTGCCTTTATCTTTGTTATCAGTGGTTTCTACACATATGGGGACATGGGGATGTTATGTAGTGTTATGGCATGAACTTGTTGAGTGATATGTATTCACTCAATGTTGTGCAAGTTATATAAAAATTATTACTTCTTTTTAATCATTTAGTATGTTACTTAATATTATTTATAGTATTAATTTTTGTATATTTGCTCTGTGTACGTAACCATTAAACTGTAACTATTAGATATGTTGTTTATTTGTCAGACACGTAATTCGCGGTAGATTTAGTTCAAATTTTTATGCTTTATTGATTCTATCTGACTTAAACTTAAAAAGGTGTTTAAAATGATGACTGATATAGAAGAAACTGAGGTGAAAAAGGTTCAATTCCAAGCAGAGGATAACAGGTAACCTTGTTTTATCATTAAATCGTTTGTTAATTTATACACACTTATAAAAGACGTACGTATATGAATGTATAATTAATTCTTTCAGATGGTCCTAATTAAATAATTTATTTCATTATATTCCTTGCCATTTTTTCATTGTTACTTAAATCCTCCATTGACATTTTAGTGAAAAATACATGCCTTCTATTTTTTAAATGTAACAATTGCTTAATTTACAGTGACAAAGATGAAGTGAACTTTTCAGAAGCTGCTAAGAAGTTGGCTGAAGGATTTTTAAATATTTATCAGCTACCATTGGAACAAGTTCAGAAAGAACTTAATGAAGTAACGTAAGGGGAGATAATAAACTTAAATAATTAATTAATTAATTAAGAACAATATTTATTATATTTCTTGTTTTTGTCTAGGAGTAAGCAAGAGGCTTTACTTGGTCAGATGCAAATTGAAAACAAAAAACTTCAAGAAACATTTGACAATGTTAAATTAAATGAAATGGTATGACTATTATATTAAAACATGTATTTATAAAGAGTGTAGGATATGAAATACAAAAGAAAATGTATATTACAGTTTCAAACTATTAAACTATATCAAGGAAAGTTGACTATGATGAAAAAAGAAATGACTGCAATTCATGATCGAACGTTTAGATTAAAAGTAAGTATTTAATAATTCATTTCAAATCTCTATGCAGCATATCCGGTTTAAATGTATACAGATGGTCACAGTGCTCTCCAAGGTCATCGCAAGGTTAAATTGTTAACATTATAGTATGTTCCCTTTGATACCATACAACTTTTGTCTAAAACAGTTTATCTCAATTTTAATATTTACGGAAATAACCATCTGTATACATTTAAACTGGACATACTGTATGTAATTTTAATTTATTTGTCTTATAATATCGAACATTTTCATATAGAAACGAGCATTGAGATTGCAACAAGTTAAACAAAAGGAAGCCTTGAATAGGGAACAACAGCGAGAACAGGAAATTCGTCGTGAACAAGAATTAATTAGTAAAACAGTAGTAAATTAACAGTGTTTACAAAAAATTAATGTAAGCAGGAAACTTGTATGTATAAAAAACAGTATATTTGTACATTTATTGTTCACAATTATTGTCACTGAATTCATTTTATGACATAATATAATTTATAACATAATATATCACCAAACAATTTCCCACTGTCCTGTAGAATCACATTTTTTATTATTTTTACATAAAATATTAAATGTTGTTTTAGTGGGAAACCCGATAATCTCTCTATCTTCTTGTATCCTGAATGTAAAAGTTGATTCATGTGTTCCAAGAAAATATCTGAGAAAATATCTATATATAAATATAAATATGTTGGTATTAATTTGACTTGCTATTATAATTACTTACCTAGCATAGGAACAAATGATTTGATCGATAATTGCAATTCCACCATCTTTAAATTTATTCAGTACATAATCTGATAGAATAAATCTAAGTACTGTGTAATTAACCAAATAGTCTTTTAATTCATTAAATTCTGTAATGATTTAACTACTTAGTAAAATTGTTAAAATTTCAATCTTACATGAATATGTAAAGATAATTTACCTTCTTCTGTAGCATCTGTAGCAACAAACAAAACATTCAATTGAAGTTGCTCCAACTGTTCTCTTAATTGAGAAGCAGCAGAGTGTAATGTTGGTACTGTTGAAGAACGACCAAATAGAAAATCACGCCTTCTTAAATGAACAGCCAAGTATGGTCCTCCAATTGCATTTCTTCTACTCTGTATATAAAAAGATTATATCAAAAAGCCTAAATTTAAATTATTATAATTGTAATTCAGTACCTTTTCTTTAGTCCAATCATCTGGACGTTCTGTATTATCATTTTTATCAGTTGAATTTAGAAAAGTTTCTCTATATGCATTGGCAATACTATATAATTCAGAATTATATCTCATACTGCGCCTGGCTTTCCAATATTCTTGTGAACCATAGAAATCGTGCAATGCAATTTCCATATGATCAAACATCACAGATCTGTCAAAATAATTTTATCCACAGACTACATAGAATACAAATGGGTAAAATTTATATACCCTCTCACCTATATACAGTAGGTTCCAGGTTTCTTATAAGATCTGATGTCAAACCATGAAATTTGACACACTTAAGAGCTACAGAAGTTATATTATGATATCCCCAGAAGTACCCACTATATTTATTAGATTCCAATTTACGATATGGCCAAAGTTCTCTATTACATTCAACTATTTCATTTTTATCTTCGAACTTTCCTGTTTTGAACATCTTCTCATCGTTTTGTAGAATGTATACAATGTCTAGTTGTGTTTGTTTATACTCTAAAGAGTATTAAAAAAAATTATATTTTCTCTTACTTCACTAATATACTAGTAATAAAATATATACCCTGTAAAAACTGATACATTTCAATAACTGACACATATTTTTGTAAACTTGCAACATCAAAAAATACATGCCAAGGTAGCTGTATTTGAGATCCTATATGTTTACTTCGCCAATGGTATAATTTACCTAAAAAAATGTAAAATATTAGAAATTATTTTTAAAAATCAATTTTAAGTCACTAACAAGTCAATAACATTTAACACTTATTAAGAAATTATACAGTACCCCATGGTGGTAGAACTAATTTCCATTTAAATTCTTTTTCTTTTTCAATCAATTTTTTTACAAAAACTGCAACACGAATGTAAACGTCTCTCCTAAGATTGAAACCTTCTGGAGGATTAACATCGTAAAGTATGTACCTGAAAATTATTTTCTGTTAAAAAAAATATATTTAAATAACTCTTGAAGAAAGTATAAAATAATAATAAACCGGTTTCGCGAGTAACGTGAATAAACGTCACATTTCTTATCAATTCCATCATACTGGGTTGTTTTATCACAGAATTCATTCTCTTTAGTATGTTGCACAAAGTTAATTAAAAGTAAAAGTAGATAAAGTATTCGTAGGGGTAATGAGTTGAACATTTTAAGTTTTTGAGGTTATATTCCGTATGTATAATAATCATCAGAAGTTGATGAAACGATATAAAATAAAATAAAAAATATTATTTTTAATACTAATGAACAAATTAATGGATTACTCAAAATACACATTACCCTACGAAAAAATTGAACTATATGTAAAATTATTTAATCGATAGCTAGCATATGTAAATTTTGTAATGATAAATTTGTATTTCACGTTAAAATCCTTCTTAAATAATAAGATTAAGGATAATAAAAAAACAACAGCGATAACAACAACATTGTACAGCTTGATTTTTGTTACACACGAATTACAGACTCATCTCCCTTATTTTAAAATGTTTGAAGGGTAGATTACGCTTTGCTAAGTCAATTGATAATAGTTATAATAATGGTAATAATAATTATTATTTATCGTCTTATACAATATTTATAATTCGTAGTTCAGTTAACATAGTTTATGCCCTACTTACATTAAGTAGGGTTATTATGTTACATTTACTGCGACTTGCATCCCATATTCTTTCAATTATCTTATTAAAGTATACACTTGGCATATAAAAATTACAAGGACAATTTATAATGGTAATAGTAGTAGCGGTAGTTGTAGTGATAGTAATGATACTGGTAGCACTAGTGGTAATTTGTATTAATACTAAGTCATAGTAGTAGTACTAGCAGCAGTAGTGGTAGTGATAGTAATATTATCTTTATAATTATTTATCCAATACCTGTTATCTTTCTTTTTTTTATGACCTTATTTTTTTATACGTATACTTGCATAAAATCTCAAATTCAATTCTTGGTTGCTCAAGATATCCAACATAATTTTGGAACACAAATTAACACTGTCCCTTCCAAGTTTGTGCCTTGTTATGATTTCCAAACATATGCTCTCTTATATTTGAGTTTCAGATTCTGTTAGCAATGACGTTAACTTGTAGTAGAATTCTTAGTCAGCAAATATTGGTACATATTGTAATACTGTTGTTATAATAAATATAACATGAAATTCATTCCTATTACACTAATTCTTGTTTTGCATTTCTATATGAATTCTCTATTGTTAACATCACAGCTAAAAACTGCCTTCTTTCAACATGAAACACACTATCTTGCATTCATTATAAAAAATGTGAAGTAATATAACATTAGTAACTTTTAAACAAAAAATAAGCTATGCACAAGCTACACTGTGCACAGCCATTCAAGTAAAATGTTAGTAAATATTTCTCTATTCACTTTCTTGCATTTATCTGTCTCTTCTACGCAGATATTATGTATACTATTGATCAAAATGATATAACAATGTGCTTGAGGTCTACTCAAAAGAATTGTAAAAGTTATTTAATAAAATTTATATTTAAAATTTTAATAGACTAATATCAAATATGTATACTGAATACTTTTTTGAATTCTTCATTTGTTAACAAATCACTCAATTTTTATTATTTCTGTACTGTGAAATTTATCATTCTCCTTGCTTATAAGAAAAGGTATAAATACTTAAAGATACTATAAAAATTAACTCCATAAATTTATTAGCCATACTCTGAAAATCAAAAAATCATTAGGGAGCTTTCTTAAACAGTTTTATACTACTTCACATTTAAAGAGTTGCTTTTGACAATTAACCACTTACTAGCACACTTGCAGTTTTACATGCTGGCACAATTACCTGGTAAAATAATTAGATATAAACAAAAATCAGTATGTGTATATATGTATAAACACATACTGATAACTAGATGTTCTTTTGCGTAGAATCACTGCGTACAAAATAAAATTTCTTAACACCATTTACTACTAGACACACAAAATTTCTTCAATTAAGTTACATATTATGCTTTATTCCAGTGACCAGTGATACTGACAAAAATACCATTTAAATTAAACATTTTCCGTTCCATTTGTGTTAAGATGGGCCCAATGTCATTTGTACAATTCTCTTTGACTGTAAGCCCATTTTACTTTATTTTCTTTAATTCTAAACCAAGAATATCAGTCATTTTGTAAGTCATACAACATGGTATGCAATTGTTCTAAACTTATAATTGCAATCTTTATATTGCCTAATTACTGTGAAGATCTAGTCTGATATCGAAGTATATTAAATGATTTTAACAAAATTTATTACAGAATTTAATCAAACATTTAATAGCAATTGAACCTTCCCTTATATTAAGATTGTAGTATATTTAACTGCATTGGGCTCGTAATGAAACGTTTAAAAATTACAGGATTGTTAATAAATAATTCATATGTACATAGAGAAAGATATATATATATACACACACACGCGCGCGCGCATACACGCATATATACAATATAACTAGCAATATACTCACAAACATATGTCTTACAAAAATTCAGAATGAATAATGTCGAAATTGATTTTCCGCCAGTTCGGCCGAATTGAGCGTAAGAATAAATGTACAAAAGAAGAATACATTTTAAACTAATACATGTTACAGCTTGTTACATTACAATATTATATACCATTACGTGTATGTTTTTACCATATATTAGCGTGTATTTTTCTTCTGAAAATAAAAGGTTGAATGACTAAAAGAATTGCATTCAATATAACTTCATTTCCTAAAAATACTTTTTACAATCTTATGATATGTGTGAACAGATAACATGAAATTAGATTCATACATCTCTTTTTGAATGCTGCTATACTATTAGAATATACAAAAGCATTGCGTTTAACTCAGTGTCAGAAGAATTCTTTCAGCATTGCTGAAGACAATAGTTCATATTTTAGTGTTTTGACATAAGAGAACTTGTACAAAAATAATCGAAGAAAATCGAAGGCAAGACGAAATGAAAATTGAAACAGTTACTCGTGCTGTTGGTAAAAACATTACGCAAGTATTAGTAGTTCAACTGGATTAAGCTCTATTCGATACCGAGCAGTCGGAGGGTGGACTCAGCAAAACATTTTGTATCTATGTATATATTTATGCTTAGATACATAGAAGGCGGCAAAGCTGCTACATTACTGATTCATGATTTACATATATGCGATTATGAAAGTGGCTGTTTTTTTTTGGAAGGTTGGTTTCTTTTGCTTTTCTTGGAATGTCCATAGACACTATTAACTAGCGTACATTAAAAATAAGTTCAGTCATTTACACATACTGCAGACACTTCCGAAAGGGAGAGACGGCCATTCTGTTTCACAAAGTGCTTCAGCTTTGTATACCTATTCATTTGTACAAATTAGTTCTGTACAATCATCTAGCATTATATGTATTAGTGAACAGAGCACGTAACACTATTGTAGAAATATTCTACTTGAAACGTAATCTTCTACAGTATATTTGGAAAACTTTTCTGTGTTGCTAAAAAACTAAAACTCTGGTGCAATTTCAAGTTACCAATGTTCGTAATCATTTACCTTCTAGCAACTTAGAAAGTAATGCGGATGCAAACTTTTTATTATGATGGTTTGTTCTTAACGGGATATCAAGGAGAAATTTGCGTCTAATACACGTAAAAATACAAGTAAAGAATCAAGAATACATGGAAATGAGTTATTGAAGTATTTATACAAAGAAAAAAAGGAGTACCACCTTGTTTCAGTATTGAGGTAGCGTAACGTTGCTTTGGCTTAGCGAGTCTTTCTGATTATCTAGAAATATTTCAACTGATCGGTGGTACTCAAACAAAAGTTATTACAAGGCGTAGGCTGGAACTGTACAGTATGATCTTTGTACGTAGGTACTTTAAATCTCTCTACAACGCATACATATATGATGAGTGTTGATGTTCAAATTCTTGTACACATACACGATCGTAAAATCATCGTATTTTATTGTGATGTCTTTGGTAGAAACTATTTAGTACGTTTACGCCCGTTCGGAAGGTCGTGCAGAGCCATGGAGAGTTTACAACGAATGAACAGCTTGCAAGGGATACTTCGCAGGGAAACAAACATCAACAACAATGATTCCTCAAGTATCAACAACATTAACAATATCCCACTATAACTTATCATCATTATTGTGATCGTCTCTACTGTGATCAGTTTTATGTCATTACAATCGCTGTCATAAGTCAGTCTTTCGCCACACCTTCAGCTTGATAACATTTGTAATGGATCATTCTAATTATCATTGCAATCATTGTCTTCAGCAACATCGTCACTACTATTAGTAATATTAATGGCCATTTTCAGTATATCCTTTGTCATTCTTGCTATAGCCATCGTCTTTTTAATCATAGGTTCTCTTTGCATTTATGATAACGTTTATCGCGAATTCTTTCACTACCGATCAAGTCTAATAACGATTAATCACTAGTAAAACTTTAAAACATAATTAGATATTTATAATGACCAACGGATAAATTGCTAATGAGTTCCTGCGATAAGGGAAGTTCAGAATACTAGAGAGCAAAATAAAAAAATGATTATCTGTTATTATGAAATTAATGAGAAATGGTGAAAACACGGTTACATCGGACTGATCGGTAGTTCAGTTACTAATTAATATTACAAAATTCCTTAATTTTATAACATCTACTAACACTTCATACACGTACTTACACATTGCGCGAATATTTTGGTATAAAATGTCTGTTCTTATTTCACGGTAAATAAAAAGCGAGCTTTTCTTAAACACGTCCATGCAACTGAATTTTTGTTTAATAATTTACTAGTTACGATGGTTGCTTCGGTGTATTTTCTCTTTAAATATATTACGTGTTTATATGTGATCTACAAACATTTAAAATTCATCGAAATAACAGAGGAGAATAAGTATTCTGACACTCCTTCTGTGTAAGGTAATGTATACCTATATATATATAATATATATATATATTACTTGTTATGTTACTGTCTTATAGATACAGAAATATAGAATGCAGTCTTTTCTTGTACATAAATATATTCCTCGAGAGCAATGGCACTAATATAATTTCGGGATTTCCATTTTGTGCGGTAAGTGGTATCAAAATAGATGTTTTAACTATTTGTTACACAGTATAAGTACATAAGTCATATAGTATAAGAAATATGTGATTACCTCGTGAAAAATGTTTACAAACTACTATGATATTATTTCAAAACTACAAATAGTAGCTATCCTTAACAAATCAAGATAAATTAGCAGAATTATTGTCATAATTACCTATAACTGATCTTATAGCTTTCGAGGAAAAACACATCGCATGATTTTTCAACCGCTTACTACATTTCAATATCTATATGAAAGTTCAATTCAGAATTACTATTCTTTATTGAAATGCGTAACATGCGGTTTATGAAACACGTCACATAAAAATTGATAAAATGTTTTAAATTTTTTTCATGAACAAACGATATAATCGTTCTTTCTAACAGTTTATGCTCAGTCATTTTTTCCATATTACCGCACGTTACATTCTTAACAGTATGAAGATACCCTTAGAATGATACTTAAAGCTCTTACAACTTTTACAACACACTTGCGTACAGAGAGTAGTAATAGCTGGGATTTTGGACTAGACATGATGTGGTTGAAGATGAGACAACCTACTGGATGAGTTGGATCAAGATTTCATGCTATTTGCTTCATCGAGTCGCCTCTCTGTTCCTACTGTTAATAAATTCGCAAACTCCATTTCTAATAATTGTCGAGCCTGTTGAAAGATAAAAAATTCAAATCAAATAACACGTACAATTTTCAATTAATAACCATAATAATTTGTTAAATTTTTCATTTACTTGTGTGTTTTGTGTTGGAATTTGCAATGTCAGAGCGAAACTATTTGCATCAAAACTTTCATCAAGAGCTATAAGAGCTCCATGTACCCCAGATTCCAAAAGGTTGTTTCCATATTCCTGAAAATATGAATTTAAATTTTATCACAAACATTATATTAAAGGTTTGTAATTAATTTTAAGTAAATTAGAAACACAATATCCGAATTACTTTCAGGCCGATAGATTGAACCCATCTTATAACGCGATCATTAGTCCACACGAGAACATCTACATTGGCACCTTCTGCCATTCGTCTCCTTTCTTCTAGTTGTTGTCTATCATAATTTAATCGTTTCAAACAGGAAATGCCGTACTGCAAACTTGTTCTGCGAATATTAATTTAACTCGTTTTAGCATGAACTATTATTGAATATTAATGTTCTTTCTATAAATTTATTACCTGTGAAAGCTATCAACCATTCTAAGTTGACCACGGAGGTCTTTTTTAGTAAGGTGATCCAACATTCTAGCATCGACAAGGCACTCCATGAAAGTGGATCGGTACTGAGGCAACCCAAGACTAGGAAGCCAAACATTACCAATCCATTCGTGGTTCATATCTCCAAATGCTAAGGTTGTGCGAGAGGTTTTTGGCGCTGATGGACTTGTTAGCGACACCATTTCTTGGATAGCTAATCTTAGCTTCAATCTATGTAGGGGATTACTATAACAAAGAGTATAAAATTATGTGAAAAAACGTACATAATACTTCATTGGTTACATTAGGGTTCCTCAACAAAAGCCATATGACTTCTTAGGAGTCCCAACACGGAATTTTCCGGACCATACGAAGAAAAGGATGATGGGGACAAGAAAAAAAAATGAATATAGAAAAAAAAGAAAGGGAGAGAAGGACCACAGAAGTGGCCGATGTTCGGAACAGAGTCACAAACAAAAAAGGTTGAGAAACCCTAATTTAAATATTGTTATTTCTTACCTTATACCAATTTCACGTTGAATCTCAGTATCACTAAGAGCACTCATTATGGCACCACTTTTGACATTTGCTCGACAAGCTGCGACGTACCAAGTTGGCATGCCTACCCAGAGTTCGAGCCAAGCTACTACGGTTGGCCCATTCCAAAGGGCAAAGGGTGTTCCAGCTTTCATTGCTTCCGCCAGAAGTTCATGCCGCGATGAATCTAACATACTGCCAAACATGCTAGGACTAAAATATAGTTAAAACAAAAATATGTGTATTTAACACATCTACGCTTATATAGTCTTTGTATTCATGTTTCTTTTCGTCGTTTACAGGTACCTTTTCTTTTTCCGTCGATCAAAGTCACTCTTACTGCTCATAGTTCCAGCAACAGTTACGCTATCTCCATAGTCAGGATCTGCAGGTGTGCTTGCTCCTCCCATACCTGACATATCTCCTGGCATAGACGTGTCTTTTCCTTTTATCTAAAATAAACATTTATTTTTATTACTTTAGCTACATATCTTCAATCACTTCGATATATCATATGCTCACCTTTTCTTTTTTACTGAAGAATCTGCCAAGGCTACTCTTAATGCCTTTCTTCTTCTGAGCTGCAGCCACTGCTGCCGCTGTTGCTGGACTCATGGTTGTCTGCATGTGCAAATGTGAGCTTGACAGCTGTCCAATTGGCAATCCAACACTGGATAAGTTGTTCTTGTGCAAACTGTCCTGGCTGCTGTGACGTGAGGACAATGGGGAAGGGGGAGTCCCAGAATTGAGTGCGCCGTTGTTATGTTGCCCATGCCTGCTGCATGGAGCGCTAATCTAGTTTCTATCTCTACTCTAAATAATGCATTCTGGCCCACACAAGAACACTATTTGCCTACATGTCTGTTCTATGTCCTATTGAAATTGCTGTTAGTCTTTTCTCAAGAAAGCAATTTCATAACCAATGCAAAATTATCAATGATACTTCTTAAGTTGACTAATACTTATCATACTTTTTGTTACTTAAAGGGAATTTTTAACACAATATTCATACTTTACTAGATAGTTCACTAGATACATTCACAGACATATGAAATGTATCCTAAATTGTATGAGATAAGATATGATCAGGGGGAACTTACTGAGCCAAGTGAATTGCATTACTTTAAAGAAATTAGTAGTGATATAGTTATGTTACGTGCATATGCGAATTAGCTTTAAATTATGTATGCCAAATAATTTTTCCACAAAAGATATTTTTTTCTATATTCAATGTATATATATATTGTAGTATATTTGTATTTATTATTCTAAGCATTCAAGTTTGAATACTATTTGATATATCTACATAATTGCATCAACTAGCAGTAACTTTGAACCTTGGTAGTAAACTCTACTCCTGATTTGATCAATTAATGAACTTCAAAAAGTGATGACAAATAAGATATGTGTATTGTTAGTGTGTACGAAAATTATGAATTTGTGATAACTGCTACAAGCAAATATAATTATAGAACTAAAGAAAGCCACTTTCAACAAGATAAGAAATAAGAAAATTTGTAATACCTACTCAGTATTACAGGCAAGGCATAAAAACCTGGAAATATAGCTGATCACTGCTTATAAGATGGTATTGTCATATAAAGAGCTCATTAGAACAAAGATATAGAAAGACTGTTTTAATAAAATATTTTTTAAAAGAATTATCCATGCTACTCTTAACATTAAAAATGATTGTCCACTCCAATAAATAATAAACTTCTTCATATTCTGTTGCTGTGTCTATCTATATCTTTGCAACCTATTTTGTAAAGAAACAACCTTATTCGCGCAGATTCAGACACGGTGTTTACTCGATGCAATTCTCTTGGCTGCCTAAATTCCCTCGTTTGTATGAGACAGCGATGTCTGTCGTGAACTGGGCAGGCTTGAATGTACGACGGATGGAAGAAGCTACTATCAGTTTCTTCCAGGAACTCATTTCTATCAGATCTATCAGATGAATCGCCACTGTGCTCGAAAATTGGGGCTGTGGGCATGCATATGACACCTTGCATCCTAACGATGTACTTCTTTGCAATAAGTAATCAGATTGTACGTAAAAAGTAAATATTTGTGACAGACTCAATGATGAAAGTCTGAGATGCATCGCATTTATTATTTGCTACGTAATTCTTCCATTATCCTAGTTTTTGCGATACCCTAATATCATTTCAATATATCTCTTCTTCCAAACAAAAGAGGTACAAAAAGGATCTGTTACCATCGATGTCACTTATGTCGACTTCAAGATCGTTCATTTCATGCCCACATGGACCACTCAAATATGTCGTGCACAGCGGCATGTGTTGCGGATTACATGCAGTACTACAATCTTTAATTAACCTGTGAGCAGGAAAACCACTGCTGGGAAATCCGGTTTGTCCAGTGCGCCTGGCAGCATATAAACAACGTACAATACTAACTACTCAACAAATTATTATATGATCTTTAGGCAATCCCACCTCTATTTAAGGACTTTTATTATTTAAGGGAGGTTAAGTTAATAAAACAAAGCACATTGTCAATATTCAATACACACAAAAAGTGTAACTCTTATTTCCCAGCAAAGTAAAATAATCATAGCGATAATAAACTTATCAGAGAGTCCTCATTGTCAGAGATGTGGTTGCTAAAGTACTGCCTTTAACGTACTGTCACTTTCTCAGATAGTGCTCAAGTAGTTCAGACATCAGATCCATGGAGAGATATGAAGATTGAAAATTATACACATACCTTCTGAGCTCCTCTTGGCTATGAGCAAGTGCCTGTACTACACGTTCCAGTCTAATTGATCGTGCGGTCAACGGTGAAGCCGCATCACTACCACCGCTTCCTGCACCACCAGTACTATCTCTTTCGCTTACTGAATGTAGTTCTTCACCTGATAGCTGCAACTATAACGTGCAAAGAGCATAAAAGATTATCTTCGTGTATAATAATTAAGTAACTGCAGATTGCAGTTACAACTTCAAACATAATGTCAACTGACCTGGCTTGCAGGTAAAGATTCTGAAAGTTGACCTGGACTGGCTAAAGAGGCTGCATATTGGTGAAGATGTGCAGGTGACATTGACGCTGGTGCCTTTAATCGAATAAAACATTTATAAACAAATGTCGAAAATGTCAAAGATTTTGAATGAATAATACTTACAGTATGATATTTGTGTAAAAAATCCCTGTTAGGACTATGATGTGATTTTGGCGTAGATCTTCCACTTAATGGTGGCGATGCTCGTTCCAAGCTTCGTCCTCTAGCTAACAAATTCATATGTTCAAGACTACCAACACGGGATTCCAATTCTTCCGCACGTGCCTCTGTACTTTGTTTTTCTTCCTAAAATATTATATATTACATAAGATTGAATTATCTTAAATTAATAACCAGTATTATAGCAAAATTTAAAACACTTCATTACCTGAATCAATCTAATTTCATTATTGATTGCATCTAATTGTTCTTGTAGCATTAACGCTAACGTTTCGGTACTAATAGGCGTAGGACTAATTACATCAGCTGCGCAACTAAAAAGACTTTCATTGTCCCCATCACCTTCAGCATCGCTGGAGACATCAAACGCTTGTTGTACATTAGCGAGTACATGTGCTTGTTGTAGTTTCTCCCATTCCTGTTCGGCCAAAGTGCGTGCTACATAATTCTAAAAAAAATACCACTACATTTTGTTTATGTTCTTTTATTGTAGAAGTGATATCTTTTAATTCAGGTACCTTTGACGTATCTTCTTCAATTGCAGGTCGTTTAGCTGTTCTCCTTGGCAAAGAATGCGTGTCGAAGCTACTATGACTCGCGCTTCTAGAAAACGAGCCCGGATCTACTGCATTAGGAGACAAACTTCTAGTTAGTGCATCCGTTTGTTTTATATTGAATGCAATTTCTTGTTGAAGCATCTGTCTTTTTACGTTGTCGATTTCAAGTCGAGCTTTTCCTAATTCCTTGACTATCTCAGTCTTTTCATTCTGGAGGTCTTCAGCAATTTTTCTTGTTTTCTCAAGTTCCTGTGTGAGAGCATTCTTTTCTTCTAATGCATGCATTCTCTCTTTTAGATGTACTTGTAATCTTTCGTTAGATTCTGAAAAAATATATGAAGGTTTAAATATTGCGAGCCTTTTTCAAATTCAAATTCAAATTCAAATTCAAATAGAATTATTGTAAATTACCGGACAGAAGTTTATCAACGGTTGTACTAAGTCGCGTGTTGTGCTCTTCGTTCATCTTAAGTCGCTGGTTGACACGCATTACTTCCGCATTCTTTTCTTCTAATTGTGCTTCTAATCTTTGTATTCTGTCCTCGGCACTGCCGTGTCTTTCTTGAGCCTGCTTATTATATATTTTATACAATTAAAATTGCTTATTTGAACGAAACAGTTATTTAAAATTGAATTTTGAAGTTATTTTATTATCCTATATTTAAAAGCTAAATGCAATATACTTAATATTCATTCAGTATATTAAAAATAGATATGTATAGTTGAAGAATAAATACGTGCCTACACAAATTTTTTTTTTTTTAGAGAAATATAGATTAAAATTATAAATTATTAATAAGCTTCAGAAAATAATCACATTGATTGCATTGTTTAGTATATTCAGTGTCTAAGTGAAACTGGATATATTACCTCTGATATAAAGATTATGTTTTTCGTGATTTTTAGGATTATTTTTGAAAGAAACTAAAAACAGAATTCTTATATTTTCATCTCATTTAACCAAAGCTATAAAAACGTTCAAGTGTTTGTTGTTTGTGTAGCGCATAATAAAATATTGCATAAACACTGATGTAGGATATGCAACAAGTAAACATTACTGAAAATTCAACAGATAAACTGAAAGACAAAGATCATTTTTATGAAAAGCTATAAAAGAGCCAAGCAATCTAGAAATAGATGTATTTTGGGGATCAATAAAAGTGCAGAGGAATAAAAACAGCACAAATTGATGATGTAATGATTTAATTCCTCTGCGTACCTGGTTGTGCCTCCTCACCTGCGTCAGAGCCTCCATCCTCTGCTTCAATTGTTCCTCCACTTCTGGTAATTTAGCATATTGGGCCAATTTCTGTTCGGCTAATTCTAATTTCTCTTGTATAGCTGCTATTTTTTCTTCTTGGAGCTGAAAAGTATTCAAATTACTCACATAGTAAAATTCTGATCGATGAATAATTTTTGTTTATATCCATTACTGCAAACATAAGTTACCTTTAATTGAGCCTTCTTGTGTATTAGCTCCTGTTCCAATTTCTCATTGAGATCATGTAAACTAGTGGATTCTCGTTGAGCATTGAGATATCGTTTCTCAAGAGTTGCTATTCTTTCTTCTTGGTCCTCTTTTTGGGCAACGTTTTCACGCAAATCTCTTTGTAACTTGACATTTGTTTCTTGTGTCTTAAGAAGTTCCTTTTGTGCCTTAGATAAGGTTTCTTCTAATTCAGCCACTCGCCCACTTAATTCTGCTACCCGTCGTTGCCACGTGCTTAATTCCGAACTCTAAAATCATTATATTATATCATTACTGAATGTTAATTTGTACTTGTAGCCTGTATACTTGTTGAAAAAATATTTAAAATCATGTTTACATTAAAAATATTACAACAACTATACAGTCTGTAACGAAACAGAACTTTTTGTCATTTGACCTCGACTCTGTAAAGTACTATGTGGTCATGTCTGTTAGAGACATGTCTTAAATTGTATATGTGTCGTGGTTGTACAAAATGTTTCGTGTCTGTATATGTATGTTACACTAATAGTTAAGCTATTCGTATAAAAAACCTGTTCAACAGAAATTTTGTTTTATTTGCTATATCATGCCAATATAACACGTTGAACATTGTTGTTATATTCATTCCACAACATGCCATGGATACCATTGAAATGGCACATTAAAGAGAGCAATAATCGACGTTATGCGACATAGTATTATAAAACTTAAGAATACAATTTCCTTTAAATATTTTGTACAACTACAATACAAAAAAGATCTAAAACTGATCTAAAGGGGCATCTCTTTATATCAATCTTACATACAAAATGCGTTTGAAAAGGTGATACAATCAGGTAGAGGATGATTCCTTATGAAAAAAAGAAAATAATAAAGAGTGTAAAATAAAACTTTTGAATTCAGAGCTTAGTTTTCAAGAAAATTGGCTTTGAAAATCGGTTTCCTACGTGTGCATTTGCATAGCTAGTGTAAGAGACATTTCATCGCATAATACTTAATATTTTATCTACTTATCAATATTTTATTTTACTAATTAAGCATTTGTTAAAATTGCTATCCTTATTATTATACGCAAAGTTGTAAAGGTGTTATGCGAAGTTGCAAAGGTATTGTGCCTGCCTCAACATTACTACCATAAAAGACTATTTTAATGTGATTCCATAAATATACATCGGAGGATGCAAAATCAGAAGATATTGCAGGCCAAGTTCTTCTACAGCCAATCCAATATTAATATCGTTTATTAAAAAAGTTCTTTATTGGCCGAATAGAGTCTGACAAGAGTTAATTTACTAATAATATTGACTGTGTCGCTGGTCGAACCGTCCCTTCACTACTGTCAAATTTAATTTTCTCGAAAACTAAACTCTGGATGAAAAAGCTTCATTTTACTCTCTTGATTCATTTTTACACGAGGAAGCATCTGCTCTCCGTCTGTGTCATCCTTCAGCTCGCTCTCTCTATAGATTACTCTATCAACAAGATACCCTATGTTCTATAAAAACGATACACTTCTATCTGCGACAATGCATGCACCATGATAAAAGTGTACAAAACGGTTCTATCTCTGCTTCGTAAACAATAATACTGAAATGTCTTGCCAAACTTGTGTAACTGTAAATCGCTTAAAATACATGCAAGGATGGGAGAGACTAATTCTCATTCTGCATCTCAAAAGGTGACAAAAAATGTTGCAGGTACGGTCAAACTTTCTCATTAACATATCTACCTGAATCATCCTAAACTTGTGGTCATACGTACTGTATGTCATTTGTTGTGACACGGTTTCATACCTGTTTATCGAGAGCGGCTTGCAAATCTATTACTCGCGCCGCTGTATCCTGATCCGCTGGATCGAGACTCCCATTGCTCAGCCTACTCCCAATTTCTGTTGACTTCTCGGTACCTAGCTTTTGTATCGACTGTGGCTGCTGTTGTAGTTGCTGTTGCTGCTGCTGTGGCATTTGCTGTTGTTGCTGTTGCTCTTGCTCGCCTCTTGCCTGCTCAGTCTCATTCTGCCCGATCACAACACTACATTCAGAATGCCTCGCTCGCATTGCCTGTCCTGCATCGCCGCGCGATTCCCAATAACTACGTCTACACAGCTACGTGACTAAGCTACTACCACCGTGCACTAATTGCAGATACACTTTCATGGATGCAACGATCGAGATGAGTGACAAACAAGTGATTGTTTACGATCAATTTATCGGTACAGATTTGAACTCTGCGACAAAGTTACATGAAACGTGATTCATATTTTTAGAATTGAATTGAATGTTTCTTTTGAGAAGAGAACTGACGAGAATTAGAGGGCCAAGCATATCGCATGTGCACTGCAACGATGACACAACTCAAAAAAATGTCTTTCGGAAAAATGAAAAAGTGTTCAAAATGTTAGTTTAATTTCCATTTCTCTTTCTTGTACACCTTCTTATGACTTTTACTAATTTCCTTTTTTCTTTATTTCTCTTAACTAATTAGTTGCTTTATCAGTTTATCTGGTAAAGAAAAGGAATGGGATTCCAATTAAAAACTGTACTTGTGAATTACAGCTATCGAAATTGTACTTAAAAAAAAGTTGCTTCATGATTGTAACTCAAAAATCGAGTTGTGTCTTTTTTAAAATACATGTGCGATATGTTTCGCCATTAACAACTATGTATACAGAGTGATTCTAAAGCTTCAGAAAAGTTACAGTTCCTTTTCAAGGGCTACTGTGCTTTCTAGTTCTCACTTTAAAAACAGAACTGTCGCTTATCTGAGTTTGTAGGATCATCTTATGTGTATGCATGAATTTTGAATGATCGAATAATTCTGAGAATGATATTGTTAAGCTACGAGGATTGATTAGGAATTAATCTCCCCTGTTTTGCCACGGTTTTTACTTATTACTTATGCACTGCCTCATCATGGCAAGAGCTTGAGAATTCCTTCTCAATAGAAAATCCTGCTCTTGATGTTTAAACCACTGCTAGAAATCTTCTCTTTTCAAGATGCTTTAAAAACAGAAAATTGGATGGAGTCAAATCGAAATCGAAAAAGAAATTTTCTCAATAATATAGCTATTACATATATAGTATGTTGTCTAATGGTTTGAACATCAAAATCAGAATTCCTACTGAGACGAAATCTTCAAACTCATGCCATGATAGAACAAGTGCTATCTCTTTACTACAGAAAAGTAATCATCATGTTCAATTTTAATAATAATAATTTAACCTATGTATAAGTTACAACTAAATGCCTTAGCAAAACAGAGAAATTTGTTTCTGATCAACCCTCAAATATGTTCTTCGAAAGGAGGGCTAAAATCTGTGACCAATAACTCCAAAATCGATCAATATCTAACGACGAGATTAGAAGCATATATCACAGAAAGGGGGAGAACGATAGGATATGATGACGCAGGAAACGAAGTTTATCGCTCCATGTGAAACGACAGCTAGTGAGATACTAAATTATATCAAAACCATGGGCATGCAGAATGAAAAGAAGTAAGGGATCGCATAAATGCAATTCACGACGCTCAAAAACACGCTCAACACCTTTTCTTTCATGTATCCATGATGAATTGTGAAGTATGAGGGAGCAGTGTGTGTGAAATATTTGTGAGTGCTTATTATGCATGGGTGTGCAGTATCGTATCTGGCGTTTCTTCGGGTACCTTGTTCTGTTGTTGGTTCTCTTCCGTTTGGCCGTTTTCTTTGGGCCTATCCTCTATAGCTTTAGGTGTATGTCCACTCAATTTGTATTGCTGGAGCTACAATTGAAAATATTTTAATTAATAATGCACTATGGCATCATTCATAACAATGTTCATTTAAATCCTTTATTGATTCCTTTTGCTATGATTATTGTGAAATTTTTTATCTATAGTAATATGTATTTACAAAATAGTACCTCGTCTTTGGTAATCGCTAGCTCTTCCTCCAGGCTTGTATTTCTTTCCAGCGCCACACGCAATCGCTCTCGTACCTGAAAATGGTTCGCTTATGAAGTCAATTTGTGATTTCGTATTAAATAATATCAATTTTCACGATAAACGTACTATCTCTTTGTTGTTTTGCTTTATATCTTTTTTACAGTGTTATTGGAATTTCATGAAATTTTGTATGGCTTCAGTATATGGGGTATTGAAGCCACTGAATTGTCAAAGAATTTGGTCAAGAGTGTGAGGAGTATGGGATACTACATCTCAAAAGGAGTTGAAGTTACAGTAAATTTCATTCTACCAAATTTTCAGCACATTATGGAAGGATACTATTGGTAAAAAAGATGCTATTAAACTGTCGATAAGACCAAAAAAATGTTAAGTTCTCACAATAAATCGCTTGTCCTAATAAAAAAAAATGCTGAGCTGTGATGATAAGCTACTTGTCCGATGTCGAGAAAGTATCGCAACCCCGTTGCCAATTTTCAATCCACTCTATCGCTTACGCGAAAAAACACTTTCCGCTAGCAGTTCAAGGTTGAACGGGGATCGTCCCGTGTCTCCCCTGAAGGTTACCAAGCGTGCCAATGTCGTCGAACAATGGATTCTTACTTTTTCATCTAAAGCCTTGTGGTGCTCAAATAGACTTTTCAGCGCTTTCAGCACTTCAACCTCGGACGATACGCCGGATTGCGCGGCTGCCTGCCTCTTCACTACGGTCATCCTGAGGGATCGTTCGTGCCGCGAGACCAGGCATTCCAGATGTTCCAGCAGAAGCTGCAGAAGGCAACAGAATCGACTCGGTGAGCAATATCGCTGGGCACAAGTGGGGCAGCTTCAAACTGTAAGAGGTATTAGGGCCGTTCTACGTACACGAGTATTATTCCGCTCTGCTTTCAATTCCGATATCTCCTCCTCCTTCTCTAGGATGCTCTCGCGTGCGGCTGCGAGCTCCTTCGTCAATTGGGAGAATTCCTGAAATCAGAAAGACATCATAGTTACGTTACGTCTTGAAGCGAAGTAACTCAAGTAATCGTTAAGTCGAAAATATGCACAGTAGTGTCTTATTAGCTGGGTTTTTTGAGGAGACCAACAGTGTCGAACTAGTGAGTTGCAGTAGTCTGCTTTCATGAATTGACTGAGACGTGGAAACAAAGAGTGAATGAATTGGCAAGGTTTTTCTGGTTAAAATTAGTCCAAATATGACTCTGATTAGATTATTTTCAGGTAAAGGACAGAGCGCGATCTAGAACACCCTAAATTCATTTTTAAGAGTAACAAAAACTAACAAGACATCACTGTAGATTAGACCTGGGCAAATTTTTGTTTAATGAAAATGAAAAATGACTATTTGAAATGACACTTAGGTAAATTATTCTTAGATAGCTATGCTATTTGAAAACATGGAAAACTTCAATTTATTTGAAATAGTAACAATTTCAAACACTGAACTATATATCCCATTTTTTATTTGTAGCCTGTCAAATCTGGAAAGAAAATAATCATCACAGTAATTCAAATTCGTGTGGCAAATCTAGTGACAATATAAAAAGTTGGATTATTTGATCATTTCAGATAGCAAACTGCTTGTTTTCCAAATTATTCTTGGATAATGTATTAAGAAATACAAAATCATCGAATAAAATTTAAAAACTGGCATTTCAGAAACAATACAGCTATAAAATAGATCAACGCATTCCCTAAAATTTCAAATCTGCTCAGGTCTGTTGTAGACTGATACGATATAGCACCTTCAGCGAAAGATGATGAATCGGGCAAGTACACCATCTTGATGTACTGGTCAGAACCAGCTCGCAGGAAGTCGCGTTGCGCAAAGTTTTTGAGGAAGAGTCTTCAGGGGGCTCCTGACGGAATCTTAGCGGCAAACACGGCAGAGAGACCGTGGTTTCACCACGTTTCTTATTCAAGCACATTTTACACACCCCTTCAAACGTGTTACTTCCGCCCGACATTCCAGCAGAATGTTAAATCCTTATTTATAAATGCCGCCGATCGATACGGGTTCCTCTATCACGCTATGCCTGGCTGGTCTGCACTTTAAAGGAGCAAACAACTCCGTCTAATGAGCTAGTTGTAAATAATTTCGTCAACGTTTTCAAATGCACCAGCCATAAAGCAAGAGATTAAGTAGTATCCCTGAATGGCATTAGTGTTGAGTCTATAGGGAGAAGGTATTTCGAGAGACAGTGTTTCGAACAAAAAATACAGCGTGTTTAATTAATTAACTAACTTTAATTAACTTTTAAAAGCATTGATCAATTATTCATTCATCATTTCATATGTTTTAGTAAAGCTTACATATAAACATAAATTATTCAGATTTTATTACACACGCTCCTTCTATAGCATATAACTTGATCGCACTTTTAGTGGCCTTTGCATGCAATTTCGCTATAACATGGCAAAATTATTAAAATGCACGAAATTGTATGACTACTTCACCAACTGTAACCCCTTGCAATTTTCATTCCAAAGTAATTATAAATCACTTCTTCAGGTAAGAGCCTAAAGCACATATAGTATTCAAAAAATGTCCTAAATCGATCTTTAAAAAAATGATAGAACACCCTAAAGATTAGCATGGCGAAATTGTGTACACCTATCTTATTAGAACTGTTTGTCTTCGTCGCGATATATTTTCTATTCTTTTCTTGTTTACTTAAAAAGAAGTACAAGAATAATAAAAATTTATTCTATATTTTAACTCATTTGTAGAAAAATGTCTCTTTCTAAACAAGTGTTTTCGTTAAATTCGAGTTAAAGTAATGTATAATATTATGAACCGTACTAGAATGAGAACATTAAAAGCATCCATAACTTGACTTTATGAAATTTTACTTAACTACTTCGAAAGTTTTACTAGTAATATCTATTTCTAGGTGATAGCCATATCAACGATTAGTAACTACCTATTTGCATATTTGTTTTCTAAAAAAAGTGTTAAAAAGGTTGTTCTAGTTTCCAGTCTATCGTTCTGAAGTAACGCTTGCACCCATGTTGAAACGAAACGTAACCCAATTAGTCACTTCTGTCGCCTAATTGCTCTACCATGCCTATACCATCCTAGTTACTTTTAATGTTTAGGCAACGTTTCTTTGAAGACTGGACTAATGTTTCGTTATTGTATCTTGGTTAACGTTAGCTTCGTAGCTATTCAGGTCGAAGACGGTTTATCATTGCGATTAGTAACGAGAAACTAATCCCCGTGACTAGGAACGGTAATCTAGTTAACGTCCGTATTCCCACGACTGGAGACGAACAGTAAAAGGAGCACTAAAGGTAGCTATTGTTCGATTTCAAGCAAATTAACGATGCTTCTGCTTGCTCGTGCGCTTCTGCTAAGTAGGTAGAATTATAGAACTATTTCTTTTGATTCGAAGTACCCATTACTTTTTTAATATACTTACTGGTAATTTACGAATTAAAATCATAAAATGCCCCAAGCTCTTAAGCGACAGTGGCAATTAATTCTTAATCAAATCATCTAATTTTATTCGAATTAATGTAATTAAATAAGGTTTACCCACAGTAAACAAAATTTACCTTGAAAACCTCTCCACAACGCGTCAGCACTGATTATTTTCACGTCCTAAACCCCTAATTAATTGGAAATGTCATTAAAGAATGACTTCTTCAAAAATAATACGTGTCAGTTTTTTTCTTTTGCTTGATTCACTGCAGGAAGCGGAGAACGACGTTTTACCGCATTCCGCTTCCGCGGAAACACGTGTAGCACAAGAAATTCTTGATTGAGCGTTAAAATCATCGCTGCGTGAACACGTGAAACCGCAGAAATACGCGACGTATAATTACTCTCTTGTGAAGCACGCGCTCGTACGCGAAAAACGATTTTTCCCACGAGAACAAGGAGAAATTCGCTTTAATTGCTGCCACAAGTTACCGCAAGTCGAATCTCGTTCTTTTTGCTATTTGTTTCAGGAAAAAAGTTATGAAATAATTTATCGTGGAGAATCAGACGATTTCTTAGACGCGACTTCTCTCGTTTGACGATTCGATCTGAAACGGAATCCTCGCGAATAAACATATCAATCGATTATGGCTGAAAAACAGGTGTATCGACGTCTGGATTATTTTGTAAATAAAAATAACTGCATGCACGTTCTTGCGTACTATAAACGGTGGAACAAATTGATTCGCTGACTCGGCAAGTGGTGCGTTAATGACCGACAATCAATGAGCAGCAATTAAATTCGGTATTAAATATTTGTACGCGGCTGATAACGTTTACGTTCGTGGAAACGCACGTAATGAATCATGTTTTATGTAAAATGAACAAATATTAATAACCATATTGCTAGAGTAACCACTCAGAACAGTCAATTTATTAACAGCGTTTTGCATAAATTTTACGGGTTACAATTTTAATAGGCTGTAAAATCTTTGTCGTAAAATGTTTATGCTTCACTTTCGTTGATTCGATTTAGTTTTTTTACTTGTTTTGTTTGCCTATTATTAAATACATTTAATTTAGTTCTCGTTAATCTGATGATCGACAGGATTTTATTGACTTTTCATTGACTTTTATTGATTTTAGAATCATACAACACGCAATTAGAAACATTTAGACTGCGAACACATTACATTACATAGACATAAAAGAGGAAAAAGTGTAAATATTTTTTATTGTCTAACGAGATAAAATATGTAAGAAACATTTTAGTCAAACTTTTCCTTAAAAGGAGCCACTTGACAATATCAAATCTCTTCCTGCAAATATGGAGCTTCCACAATACGTACAATATTTCAAATTTGTATAGAGATGAAACAAAATCGGACGCTCATTAATAATTAAATGCTAAAGCCAGGAAATTTAAAAAAAAAAAAAAAGAAGCTAATTTCATTCATATGATGTAGTAACTGAACAAAATTTTACACAGAAAATCGATAAGATAGCATCATGAGCTAGCTAGTAGGAAATATTGATTCTATGACGCAATTGCGATGTCATCGAAACGGCGTCGTAACAGCGATAATTTCCAAGCGATATCGATCGTGGCCGATGCGTACACGTAAGATGGGATTTAAACTCGCGTGCGGACATGCAGTTTGCGTCGACGGTGCAACGGACTGTGAGAGTTATGCAGCTGCAGTTCGTTAGAAGTGCACGAGCCCCGGAGCCTACGTGTGGATTGAGATATTGAAATTCGCCTTCTCATGAGTTCTGACCGCCCAAATCTTGCGTTCATCGACACGCTGCAAGAATCCACATGTTTCTAAGAAACAGCCGCAATTACGTTCAAGTATAATATTAGATCGTTCCATGGATAATGTCGTTGAAAATTACTTTAGTGGAAATAAAATTATTTCTAGTTACATTTAATCACTGATTTGCACACTATTAATCTTTGCGACTGTATAACTTTTCAATTTCTAGAAAAGTTTCCCTTTGTTAAAACGACGTTACTTTGAGAGCATGTGGAGAAAAATAAGGAGTTTGCAAAACTGTTATAATTTTCCTCTAAATTCATAAACAGTTTTATGTTCTTTTTGAAAAACAAACTTTATTGAGCTGTGTCAATTTCCTGAGTGATTCGAAGTTATTCATTAATTTATTTTAGTTTAAGTAGTATTTTATTAAAATAAATCTTATTCGAATTTGACCACTAAAAATGAACATTCTATTTTTCCCTGTCATTCTACACTCACAGAATGATCTAATATATTTTTTTATATATTTCTGTAATATTATTCAATTTCTAAAAGGAAAACGAATATATTTTCTCGATTTCACTCAGACCTCCCGCCCCCCATGGCAATCAATATCAAAATGTTTCATTTGACAAATGGCATAACATTGCAAACGCGTTGATTTTGAATGATGCCAATTTCTGCTTTTACAAATTGCCGATGCGAATTGAATTGCTCCTGGATGCGATGCTGGGCTCGCAGTTCACAAAATTACGCTATTTCCGTTTCACATTTGGGTTGCGGCTATCAGGCAATAGTTATCTGGAATAGAGTCCATTCCGATTATTGGTAAAAATATCGCCGACTGGCCCTCCCGCGCGCGATATTCGTTATTAAAAGTGTCGGACGAGCAACGAGAGCTGCACCGCGTGAACACTCTTATTTGCCTTGCAATTATCCAATTAGCGATGTTTGAAGATTCGCATGAAACTGGGCAGTCATTTAGCTTATTTCCCCAACGTTCGACTGTGGAAAACAATTAGACTCGACCGTGCTGACTCCTAAGTCACTACCTATTTGAGCATCCTATTTTCGGGAATCATTAGCCTCTTTATGTATCAACATAAGCACAATATGCAGGCGCAGTATTTATATTCCCTGATACAGTTTCAATTTTCAACGTTGATGCATGTGAAACTAGGTAAATGCTTACTTGTGCACTATGACTGTTGCAGGTTTTTCCTTTTTCTTCATTTTTCGTTTTACTTTCTATATATATATATATAAAGGAGGTGTACACAATTTTGCCAGTGCATTCAAATTTAACAACCATGAAAAATTCATGAGGAAGAAATTAGAATCACTGAACAGTATTAATGGAGAGCTTGTAGAGGGAATGAACTTCGATACACAGTATTGTAACTGAAAATTGTCCGCGTGTTAATAGGTTGTAAACACTTTCGTCTCTTTAAAAAATATTCATGAGGGTTTTTCTTATTCAACCACACAAAATAAAATACCCATAAATTCTATAAAGCGATTTTGAAACACTCGAAGCAATCTTTTGTTTTTCAATTGCTACTTGGAGAATCGCAAATCAGTCTGCGACTATTTTTAAGCAGAGAATGTTACTCGAGGGAGGAGTTCATCTGTAGAAAGAAACTTTGTTTCATCGCGAAACGCACCTAACTTTTTTGATCATTTTTTAAGTCTATTAAAAAGTAATTCGAAGCAATAATACAGCATGTAGAAATTGAAAGCTCGATACTCTTGAGCCAATATTTTCATCGAACCCACTGATGATTTTCCACGGCCAAGATCACTGGATCACTGGATAAAAATAACCGAACCCTCATAGAGCTCACTGAGAAACTTTCGTACGAAGAAGACCACCTTAGAAGACTCGAATCCCATTGTTGAAGACGAAATGGAGCGAAATCGTCGAGTATACCGAAGACTCTCCACGTAAAAACGCCGATGCGTACTGATGAAACGGGAGCAAGCTGAATGTGTGCCAGACGCAGACGAAAGCCAAACTCAATTATTGCAAGGTGATGGGAACCTATAAATAGTGGCATAGAGCATGGCACACGGTGTCGAGCGTATTATCGAGTCATGAAAGTTTAACGTATGCAGAGCGTGGTGTCATGGAAATGTTGCTCTTCGGAGAATCAAATCCATTTTAAATGGAAGTGGAAAAGAAGGGAAATACGGTTCTCTAAAAACGTAACTGACAAGAGTCACATACTGTCCCATGTATTTTTTACAATAGGGTCTCAAATAATCGATTTAATGTCATACTGAAAATAGTTCAAAGTGAAACACTTTTTTAATGCTTAATTTCTTTATTTTCTACAGACTATTATTAATAACTCTTTTAACAAATCGAACATCATTTTTTCAAAAACAATACTTAAGGTTCGACAAAACTTTAAATAACAAACAGCAAAGATTTCTTATTCAAAGAAAATGAGTATCATGTCTCTAAACTATAAATCTCGTTAATCTGAACCTAAAGTTACTCTTAACAAAAAGGTAAAAAAATATAATCTAACCCCATTGAAAACCTGATCTGACCCCATTTTACTATCTATGCTCAACATAAAACTATAAATAAACATTTCTTCAGAAGAATCGTGTAAACGATTCTATCTCGATCCTATCGTTCAATCATTAACGAGAATCCTCAGACACATCCTGCAAAACTCGTTTCACCTTCGCGGTGGGCCATCACATGGCGTTTATCGATTAATTCGAAGGACTCCAGCAGCAATATTAACCGACAGCACGATTAACGCGAAAGGAATGCCTGCGAGCCTAGACGCGAAACGATAAATAAAAGCTGAGGAATTTAATATCAGCCAGGGTCTCCTATCGGAAAGAAATTCCAATTCACGTTTGCTAATTTCCATCGTTGAATCTTCTCCCGAGGTCGGAGTATGATGCCGACCGATTACCCAGCAATCTCTTTCAATTAACCGCGCGAACCCTTGATCATCGCAGAGATAATAAAACACGAAATCGGATACTGATTCCCCTTCGAGGGAAGGTATTTAGCACCGTTGAAAAAGGAGTCCCTATCGCCTGGTAACACGTCTCATTACTATTTTAATAGCATGAGCTAGCTGGAAGCATGTAACGCGCGATGCCCGCATAATAACGAGCCACTGTCGCTTTATTGCGCGACTGAACAGTAATCCCGCGGATAAAGAAGTCTTGTAACACGGCGAACCGCGTTGCAGCGTTTCATTTCCAGTGGCTCGAGTATCCTCGATAAGAGTCTCGCGACTTACAGGTAAAAAAAGCACGCGACAGATTGTGCTCGATTTCGTTATCAGTCCATCGCGAATCGATGGTTTTGAAACCGGTTGCTGGTGACAGTGACGTAGCATGAATTTGTTGGCCGACTGTATCGCTGTTATCTTCTTATTTACAAGGATGTTAGTAACGGGTAGAAGGAAGAGTTGAATCGAGTTTTTAAGTAGTTTTATGTTGCAGCGAGTGGAACAAGTATTTGCACTTTCAGTTTTTGCATGAGAATATTACTTTTGTAGAAAAGTAGTAGATTAAGAGAGACTGTTTTTTTAACCCTCAGGTTAATACGTAGGATAATGTTTTTATTTAAAATACTTAATTCCAGTCGGACCTGAAAGAGTTAAATAAAAAAATAGACACTTATTAAAATCGATTTTTAATACTTAAATTAAGTCCTTTTCAAAACCTACCAAGAGGCTAGATATTTAACGATATGTACATTCACAGCACAGAAGAATCCTATATTTCCAGGTAACAGTATAAACGAACATTAATGTGGCTCAACAAAGCTTCAAGGTCTCCATATTTCACAGTAGGAAAGTACTTTGCAACATCTTGGTCATAAGAAGAAGAAACATATCCGTATTAAGGCGGTCGATAGCACGAATAGCACGATGCACCCACGAACTCGCGTGCCATAAATATGCACGCGTACCAAGTACCAAGGCTGACGCAGCCTGGTGCATATACTCGCGGTTCGATAACAATGATGCAGGTTAGGAACTGTGCAACTGTGTTGCTGCAATATCCGCGCCCCTGTTATTCGACTGTGAGAAGCGAGGACCTGTGTTATTCTTTATATTTACTGCTCGCGATAAGATAAGGGAGACAGAGGAGGCTGCATTGTTCGACGCTGGCGCGAGAAGAAATCGAAATCTAAGAAACGAGTGGATGCACATAAGGAAGGGCTTACGTAAGTATGTAAATGGGAGCGCTAGGCCTACATACTTGCGCGTAATTTGCATCCTTAACACTTGCACGTGCCAATTATACAAGGCGTACGATAGCACCGCGATGGCATATTAAGAGGTCGAACAACTCTTTTGTTTGCTGAATTCTCCTTGTTCTTTACTGAATTCTTTTGTTTCATGAATGTTCTATCGAGCTATTGTTAGGATACAATTTAATTTACATGGTGCATTTCACATGGAGTTTAACATATACGAAGAAATTTGTAGGAAAAGGTCAATACTTGGAACGAAAATAATGTTGCAACATTATGCGAGAAATGTTCGTATAAACAAGTGATTCATTTTAGATGGTAATAATGTAGTATGAATACTGATAAAATGAGGATAATTAACCCTCGTTTATTCTTCAGGTCAATTTGATTAAACAAGCGATTTGGCAATCAGGTAGGCATCAGAACAATCACACGAATCGTTTTTCCCATAAACTAACAATCATCAACTCGCACTCAACTCTCCAGCAGAGAGTCAGTGGGTCAGCAGACTCTTTCGACATAGTCCATTCGGTAGCGGAAGTCGGTGTGAATTGAAGGCGAATCCGTGGTTTCAATCGCGAGGTCCTCGAACAATGAGGAATTGTGGCCGCAGTTTCGGGCTCGAGCAACGTCCGTGGCAAGAGCGAGGGGCTCAAAGACGACGGGCAAAAACAAATAGCTGGATAAAAGCCGACGGAGAAGGAGCAAGAAATATGAAGAGGGTGTGACGAGAAAGGGGTGGAACACACTTCCACGCTGTGGCCCCCGTCTGAATCATCGCTGCACGCGAATGGCTTCATTCATACGCGAATTTAAAGTTCGTTCACGCGAGCCTACGTTTAAGGGATCTTCGCTGCTTGCCGATCGATCATTCGTTACCGCCGACAAGTAATTTTATCTGAAATGTTGCTTGTTACCGGAACCACTCGAACAGCCTGTCGGAAAGATATTTTGTAGGTGATCGAGCATGACGCGCGAGATAAAGGTATTGGAAATGTAACTCTGCCAGATTTCCTTGATTCCTGCTGCTTTCTTGCTGTATTAATATTTGACAATTTAGAGAAATCTCATCTAGGGATCGTCTGTTTTTTACAAAAATAAAGCTAATCCAAAATTAAATGGATTTTTGCAGATTAAATGCACTTTAGATTGTATTTTTGTGAGAGAGGGAACAGTAATTTATTTTTAAATTAAAAATAAAATTAAAGCACATGATTAACCCCATAATTATTATTGAGGGAATCATTGCCCTTTTTATTATGATTGAATCGGTAATGTGATAGTACGTAATAGATAATAGTATCGTGAATATTTTTTAGAAAATTAATAACAGTACATATGTACAACAGTAGTAAACAGCAACGTTCCCAGTGAGTTGTCTGCATTATCATTGTTTTATCCACTTCTTCCTACAAACCACATCTCAGAACAAGACAGTCGAGTTAGACAGAAAGACGTACAGCACGCTACTTTACCGAGTCAAAGGAGGTCGATATTTGCACAGTAGCCACTTCGAATCGAGCAAACATCTGGTGCATATTACATGACTCCTGGAAACTGTTCGTCAATGAGTTGCCGAGTACACAGAACTGTGGCTTTCACGGAGAGTGATATGCTCGCGAAACAAGTTCAGAAAGCCGCGAATGAAAGAATCGGAAGCTACGACTTCAATTAATCTCGACAGCGACTAGCTGGCCTGGCCAACATGTAACGTATTCTTCGCGCGTCCGAACGAAACTACTAGCAGTCAATCGAGGTCTCGATTCGATGAAACGATGGTCATTAGCGACGATATGTGCGACAAAATTCTGTCAATGGGGCTGCAAATTGCAAATAGATCGATTATTGGTATGCAATGCAGCTCGGAGTGCACAACTCTCCTTTATGACGAAAATTGTCTACGGATGTTGATGGAAAGTGGCAATTTACCTAGGGGCCAGGTATAGACAATACTAAAGCAAATTTGTGATTATAAATTGTCTAAGAGATTAAATAGATTGCCTGAATAAAGTTACTATATACCTATTTATTGCTCAGTTTGTTTTAAGGTGAAATGTAATGTTGCAATGTTGAAAGGATTTAAAAAAGAATTTAAAAAAGTCCGAAGACATGCGTTCGATTCCAAAACGTTCAATACTATAACAACTGCATTAGTAATAAAATGTAGATACTGACTCAAACCTGAGATTAGCGAGACTAGCAATGTATTCATAATGTAATAGCGACCAATTTTTAAATGAAGCTTACGTGACACCTTTTCACCGCGTTTAAGCGAGATTTCGCAACGCTATCTGTCCTTGTCTGCCGATGTTTTATGTTTTACATCCGCTCAGGTTTAATTAGCAGATGACACGGGACAGAAGCCGATGCCTTGTAGACTGCCATCGAAGTACTCGTCAGATAGGATGCGTGGGTGAACACTTTCCTTCTCGTAGGTGCCATTAAACAACCTGCATCGCCGACAGTCGACTACCTATGTTGCAGAAGCACGCGGTAGCTGGTCAGACACCATTTTACGCCACACCTCACACGCATACCTGGCTAATGAGTAGCCAAAGATACCACGATATAGCCAGGTTACCGCGGTTCTGCGCCAATTCTATCATTGAATTAATTAATTTCGATGTGACGGTTTGACACAGACACTGATACCCTGTTGCTGTGTCTGAGTTGGACTTTTATGGACTCTTTAAATGGTAACGAAATACGATGTTGGCACTTTAATTACGAGTTTTGACCACCGATTTTATTGATTAGTAGTGAAATTTGGCGATTTTTTAAACAGAATATGGGGATTGAATAAATAAAATTAAATTGACTATCAGCTGTAGGATTTTTTCATTTAGTTGAAAGATAATAAAATGACCATACTTTGAAGAAAAAATTTCATTTTAAAAATTGAAATATTGAAGAAATCCTGAATCAAATGATAGCCAATTTAATTTTATTTAATATTTTATTGCTTAAAACTTTTTATACTGGGTTTGAGAATACAATTGTTCAAAAAATAGATTATACTACTACGACTAATATGTAGGTATGTCAGTCTAATCGATAGGATTGGTTAGACGAAAACGAAACCCATTCTACGCATTTGTGAATGTGCGCAATTGAACCAACTCAGGATACATCTGTGGTGGCAACGCAATAGGACTAATGACGTACTTTGGGGCGTACAGTAAACTTTTGGGCTAAGTATTCTAATCAGGATCAAATTAACTCTTGCATTTACCAGGGTCTAGAGCAACATCGATTTAGGAAAAGGAATAACTGAGTTATTTCTCTGAAAATTTGAAGAAAATTGAAAAATTTAGTAAAACTATTCAAAGGTAGGTTTTAGGATTAAGTAGGATAAGTACATTTGCTAAATGTACTAATAAAAAATGGAAAACATGCAAAATTGAGAGTGCAAGCTAATTTATAGCTGATCCAGCTTCAAAGAATGCTACAATTTTTTCAATTTCAAATTCAGGGTACGCTTGCAATTTCTGAAACTTTTAATTTCGCACAAAACTTTAAAGTACAAATCATCACACTGTTAAGAATAGTTAGTGGACGACTTATGGATCTATCCACCGTATTACCCACAGATCACACCCATCGCATTTCTTCAGAAAGTGAATCTGGAAGTGATACGCGTTGACAATTTTACATAAGCAGGAACGAAACGTTAGAAACGAGGCAAAAATGATATGTCTCTTGCAAATACATAAGAAGGAAACTCGAGCAACAGATACCTCACGTATTATCAATACCAATACGCGGAAAGACGTAAGGAATGTGAAGGGAAATCAATACAGCGCAAACTTCTATCTCAGTGACACGAAACATACGTTCTATCAGTTTACACGGAAAATGGGTAACGGGCACGAGCAACAACAAGAGATAAGACGTTCATACAGGGGTAAACGAGAGATATAAACGTCTCTTGTAATGCTGCACTACTAGGTTTTAACGCGTAGCGCAACAAACAGAAAACTAGGCGGATCATTGTTCACCACGAATCCGAATTTATCGCCTCGATAGCACAGTGTCACGCCAAAACGATATGTTCGCTCAGATATGTTGAGATCGACTAATAACAGAAATCGTTGGGACTTTTATTCTTTTAATATCATTTCGATGACTGTCATCAACAGAACATTTGAGCCATTCAGGAAGAATACAAATTTGCTTTATCTTTCAAATACTGCAATTTGCACTTTCTTTTTTATATTTACTATATTTTTGAGTATTATATACATTCTGCAACTTTTTATACATTTCAAATTTTCATAAATGCATAAAAATCCGCGGTCTATTAACAATTATTGAATTGAGCTTACTAGGGATTTTCTCCCTACATGTATAAAATAAAAATAGCAATTAAAAATCCAAACCATTACTGAAACGTGCTTTCATCTCTTAATGAAATTATGACTCGATCCTATCCTTATATCACTTGATATAGACTCGCAATTCGAAGTCAACAACGGACATATAAAATGTAAGAAGCTAATATTTTAATTCACTTCATGCGCCACTGGCTGAGTATTGACATGTTAAAAGCAAGGATAAATATAAGTGGTGATAATTTCAAAGGTTGAGAAGGGTACCGCCTAATTTGCATCGAGAAAATACTATACCCTCTTGGTTCACAAATAATTTAAGTTCTAAAGCTCCATCCACTCTAGAAACTTCTACCTTCAGAAGATAAAACGAAGAAAGGATTTCCTGAAGAAGCTATCTCATATGCACGCAAGAATATTCAATTTTACGTTAAGCTGCACTTTAAACGTTCAACGAAGGAACATATTTAATGGCGTAGTTTTAGTCACGAAGAAAATAGAATACGCGAAGCTGCACATATTAATTTTAACCACGAAGAGGAACCGAGGAAGACGATGTCAGTGTTCGCGACAATCGAGCAGGATGAATTCAGTCAGCACATTAATCGTATGTATGTACAACTGGAGTCATAATAATGCAGTAGGTGGATAGAAGGCTAACGTTCGAACTATATACGGCACTGCGTGTCTTGCCAGTGCACTTCGAACAGGTGGTTCTCAATCCATCGAGCATAGACTACGTACAGCACCTATTATAGGAGTCTAATTGTTTTCAATTACATACTCGTACTTCGACGAATATTGACGACTTTCCCGATAAATTCGTCGAACAGAAAAGAACGAAAAAACGGCTAAAATACTTTCTGATCGATCACGTTCTATAGACAATACGGAAGGGGAAAAAAATGTGGGTCAGCCTCGTCCCAGTACATGGATCTATCGGGGATCGGAAAAATTGGGCCACGTTTTGTTCGGTCGCGCGCAAAAAGAGCATGAATGAAGTTCAACCATTTCCTGTTTCGCTGTTCCATTCTTTATTTCGGTGCATTATCGGACATTTTTCCGTTTTCTGGCGTCGTTTAATATTGTTCTGTGAGGCACATTGTTTGTAATATCTAGAAGAAAGATTTTGCAGTTTTTAAGAGTCACCTGCACTTGTTCTATCTGTCTTTATGATAAAGTACTTGGTACTTAAGCATTTTAACAAAGAATCTGCAAAAATGAGGGGAATGATACGATGATAGGTTCTAGACATAGGTACTATTAGATTTGTAGGCTTCGGTATTTTTTTTACGTAATCTCAATGTTTATAAATGTAACAAATTGGGAATAATGACAAAGAGATGAAAGAATGTAATAAAATCTGAAATTGTTCAGGATTCAGAGTAATTAAATAGATAATTATTAGCTAACTAGAAGCTTCACGATAATAAGTAACTAGTTACTAGTTAACTAATCATTAAAAGTGAGTATATAACTAAAAATTACCATAAATAGTCATAAAAAAGTATAATCATAACTTCTGATTAACTTCTAGACCGAACAATTTTTCGTAGCGTTCTACGGTATAAAATGAGCTTGGTAATCCATTAAAAAGTTATCTCGCTCCAAGATAAAAGAGTCAAAGCAAAAACTTTAAATATTTAAACGAAGGTACACAAAATAGCATTAACTCATTCATTCATAATTTTCATAAACTGTAGCTATGTACATATATACCAAAATTCATACAAGAAAAGAAACCCCACCTTAATTCTTTCTTCCTATACTATAACATTGTTCATATTCTCAAACATATACCCAGACATTCATTCTTTTATTGCTACATTTTGAGACAAACTCACTATAATAATCGTTGTACCTTTACATACAAACTACCACCTCCCTGTGGTGGGAGTTTAGCTCATAACCTACCCCAGAGAGGACTCCCTCGAAGGAGCAACGAGGGCTCCCATTTCTGAATATTCCCTCCGCCCTGATTTCTGTACAAAGGAAGATCTATCCAAATAAAGAGCCAGCCACAACTCAGACTCCATAGGTATCTCCAATCCTTCGAACCAGACCTTACTCGGCACACCACGTGCAAAACTCAACAAAGCCAGAACGATCTATCGATCAACCGCTGGTCTAAGCATCTTTGTAACGCTCCTTCATCCTTCAGCTCTTTCAGCTTTCGTTCCAGCCTAGTGGAGAGCCGCTGCACTCGGCCGAAGGCGGCGTCACGAGTTGCCGGCGTTGGCGCGCGCGCGAGTAGAGAGAGCTACTACCGGCAGAGTAGTGTGTAAAAGGCGAGGTTCATTCATGCGCCGCCGGCCGAGTAGGTGGGGTGGGTATTGATCGTGCCGTGTACATGGCGTACACCGGGCGCCGCGGTGCATTGCACCCGCTCGCCTCGTCCTAGAAATTTTTACCCCCGACTTCCGCGACCGCGCCACCCTCCGTGTCTGCACGCCCGCCGATCTCGTCCTTTCACGGATTTTCATTCGGGATCGTCGCTGTTCGACGCTTATTCGGCCCCTATTCCAGTAGGAGCACACGGCCCTACTGGCCAACGAGATCGATAAGACTCCCGGCCACTTTGACAGTCTTCGAATGCAGCTTACGGGGGTTGCCTCTGAACGGGGATGGACGAATTTAGGAGTACTGCGAGGCGGTGGAGGCAGCGGTGATTGGAGACGATGGTGTCGTGAGATAGTGAGGGCCGAGGATTTATGGTATTTATGCGCTACTATATAAGGAGTACTTATATACTATGTTATGGTATATGTATACTACTTTGCATGAGTATTTGATCATCTCTATATCATAGGAAATGTATAAAGTACGCTTTAACTAAAATTCTGTAGTAGAGTTTTAGATACATACCTTATCTCAGATGGTTATTGTATAATATTTACAAATACTGATGAAAATAACATTTAATATGAGTTGGTATAAGTAAAGAAGTGTTTCATGTACTTCAAATAATGTGAAGATGTCTAAATATTGTACTTAAGCCTTGTTCAGATTAGTCAAGCTACTAGAATTCAAGCAGCTTATATGTAAGTGATTTGAAGAAATTTGACCAATGTGAACCTGTTATTTTACACACCATATTATCTGTAATTCTACTTATAAGAAGTATCCAAAGTAAGAAATATTTCAAAGCGATGAGATAAAATTAAGTTACTTATAATATGTAGCTTCAAAAAAGGAATCTAAGTAATTCGTTACTTCGAATTTCGAATAAAATTTGCCCAAGTCTGACCAAGTCCAGGAGTCATATACAATTCCCTTATCCCTTAGCAACACAAACGATTGTCCACTTTTACGAGTGTGTATTACGTAGCCCGAGGATCCCAAAGGTATTTCACCCCGATCCGAACGACGAGGGCGAGGGTCGAGGCGGCCTAATCATCTTTTTCGCTTCGTCTCCCCCGTTCACGCGCTTTTTTTTCACCCCTTTTCTCTGTTCACCCCAACTTCCGGTGCACGCGTTCGCAGCTTTTTCCTCAGCCCTCTGGCCGGCGTTACGCGCCAAAACTGCGAGCAGGTCAGTTTTTCATTGGTCAGATGGTGGGAGAAACACAAAACGAAGAGAAATAAAAAAGGGGGTTTCCACCCTCGGCAGCTCCTAGCCCTGTTTCTCTCCCGTTTTTTGCGCCAGATAGGACGAAAGTTTCTGCAGTATTACAAACGAAACGGTCTTTGTATCGCGTCGTAGCGTACCGCAGCTCGGAGATCGCTCCAAGCATTCTTGGCAGTGAACCCTTTTTTTCCGGGGGACGCTCTGCCAGGATCGTTCCACGTTACGCTAGAACAGTCGACCTGGAACTGTCGCAAATTTATCGAAAGAGCATGCTGCTAATAATTGAAACTGTTCCCATTGTTTTAGCTTCGATGCGCAAGAAAGATTAATCCTTTTGGAAAAGGCGATTTTCGAGGAGCCAGTGTTCTACTGGTTGGTAGACAGCTGGGGAATGAACAGAGAATTTTGGACATCTGCTGAGACTACTTACAAATTAACTGAAAACATTGGCTGGTCACTCTCAATAAGAATTAGGTACCCGCCCAACAAACCTGATTTAATAAACTAAAGCCTCCACTTGGTGATGTCCAAAGGATGCAAATTATTGCAAATATGCAAACACTATTTTCTCTCCTCTATTATCAGCTAAATTTTGTCGCAATAAAATACTCTAATAGAAGATACAAGCTCAGAAAAAGTCTACGTATTTAACAATTGTAAGAATTTCAAGTACAACCATCACACGAAAATTCTAAACCCTGTGAATTACCCTTTGAGGCTTCTGCTTAGTCCTCCGCCACATTAAGCTAACAGTAATCAGTCGAAGTTGAAGAGGATTTGTCTAAATCTTTCAGACCCACTTAGACCATCGTAGGCTCAAAGGGTTTAACGATCTTCCAAACGCTCCAAGCGTAATCTCATCGACGTTTCTGTACCTCAGTGAACTTCCAGCCGCAAAATTTCGCTCTTCTTTGAGAAATCTAGCTTGGGTACACTTTCGCGTTCCCCAGGAACCCAAGGGATGGCACTTAACGATGCAAAGAGGGAGCCTGCCGCACAATATTCGTTAGCGGGTAGTAGATCGTCAGATATCAGGGAAAGGTCTGAAAGAAAATCGCGGAAGGACGAAAGCAGGAATCGCGTAATACGAGCCGCTCGAGTGACTCTGCCCTTCGCACTCCAATTGCTGCGAGACAGCCTGTAATACGGCGCACATTACATCACGATATCCACACCCAATCTCCATATACGTATAATGCAATCACCTGCGATTAAATACAATGCCTCCCGCGATACGCGACGGAGACGGGTAAGTTGACTCTTGGCATGGCAAAACAGGTAAAACTTATAAAATATGTACCGCCAAGGACCCAGTTCCAGATCACTTATGAGTAAGCATGGTTTTCCTAACGTATTCACGAAAAAATTAACCAGATCCAAACAATGTTTTGTTATTCAAATGAATTGATGTGTCATCTTCAATCTGTTAGTGAAAAAAGTGCAAAAATGATAATTTTGCTCTTAAAGTGAGACATACAAAGGAAGCAATAGCTGATCATAGCAATAGCAATAGCGATAGATTTAATTTACTATAGCCTAAAAGTTTGAAATCTATTAAGTACAATTTTCTAAAGTCAATATTAGAAATGTTTTATTACATTCAAGAGTTTATATTTGACTAATTGTTTTTATCGAGAGTACTTAGATATGTACTTCTAGACTGGCCTAATAATTGCTCAGTGTATTTTTACCGTGCTTTCGATACTACGACAGAGATAGTGTTCTTCAGTCTTTTTTGGAGGTATTAGCTTTGCCTCTTTCTACCTCTTTCGCATGCAATTTTACTAAAATTTCACAGAGGATCTTTGAAGTCAAAGAGACTTAGTTAAGCAAACACGTAGTCACGCCATGTTTTTTCGATCTCGTCGTTCTTTAGGACGTAACTTTGCGGAAAGAAATTGTGCTCTACATTTTTTATTAACTTTTGAAAAGAGTGATCCCTTTCTTTTTAAGGTTTAACAGTAATAATTAAAAAGTAGAGTAAAGTACATAGTAATCGACACCTTGAGCAAAACCTGCTATAATTGGGCCAGTGACGATTACTGGATAGATACTATTTTGGAAACATTTACTAGTCCTAGTTTTCTTCTGAAGTTATTCTCGCGAGTACTGTAATTTTAAGCTTTATTTCTTGAAATCGAATCAGAAGTCAGGTATAGCATGCAGCATCAATTATTTATAGGTATACCTAATACAAACTGTTTGCAATAAAAGTGCTGTATCAAATCGAATTCCTTGAATTTCTGGGTACCAGCATGACAGGAGTGTTTACAGGGCTTATTGGATTTCTAGAAGCTTCGTATACGAAATTCAGTAACTCTCTGCCATCGATCACGATAAGAATTTAAGCTTTACGTTCCGAATCATGCTGTAGGTCGTCGATCGAGATTCCAGCAGCGTAGAACTGACGACGCCCACCACGATTAAACAGTTTCAAGCAACGAGCACAACCAACGCAACGAGAGAAGTATTCCAGTGTTCTGCAACCTACTACATACTTGGTGGATAAAAATTCTCAATTTTTATATCAGTCAAACGAAAACAGTTCGCTGAATTACATTATCTGTGCTTTGATAGCCTCTGCAGCTAGTCGCTGCGTAAAATCATTTATCGCTAACCTCTGAAGCGAAACCGACGAATTTTGCTGCTATGAGTAGCTTTTTGGGCCAAACTTAATTTTCTTCTTTCCAAATGAATACAATATCAATTGCAATATTTTATTAAATTATTAGATTATTTTTTTAAAATTGCAAATAAGAATTAACTAGACAGGCTTACTTGAAACTACATCAAAGAAGTAATTAAAGGATAAAAGAAAATACTATCACCTTGGAATATACGACGCACAGATACTGAGGAAGAAAATTCGAAGACTTGCTTTAATTGTAAAACAGTTGAGAAAGATCTGAAACGTACATACACAAGTCAATTAGCAAAGGGATCTCCTCTCTCCTCCACCATCGCAGGTAGGAGCGTTCGATCTTCTTTCGCTAATCAGCTCGAGGCGACGAAGCCGAAGAATTGAAGTTGCTAGCACCCACTTAACGACCAGACACTCAACACTTTTCGATCCCTCGATAGAAAAAAAGGGAAGAGAAGTCTGTTGAAGAGCCGATGTCCGAGGTTTCAGTTATTATTAAAACCTAATATGTGTATGCATTTATGGGAATTTCGAACGTGTACAAAGTTATGGAATGCATGTACTATACAAGAATATACGAAGTATAAACATTAAAGTACAAATTCTAGTGTTTGAGGTACTTTAAAGGGAGAAACAAATTCTGATTTAGGTTCTAGTTCTTTAGCTGTATTTATAAAAATATGTATCTGTATAGATATCTGCAATTTAGTGATTGAAGAAAGGAAAGATTCACTTCTTGCAAAATATGGAGAACTCTAAAGAAAGAGGAGTACGTATCTACATATCTAAATATATATAAATATTCAGTCACTGTATGCAATAATATTACTTATGTAATAATTTGTGATTTTCTTTTTGATTCTTCCTTTCAGCCTGAGAAAAAGGGAAACGAAAAGATATTGCTTTCTTTGTTGCGTCGCCAGACCGCTCACTCTCTCATTATAAGTTCAATTTAATTCAATCGCTCTGATTCATATTAAGGGCCTGAATTAACTCAAATTGGTATTAAAATTGCTCGTCTGGGGCGATCTGAATAAAATGACGCGCGCTGAACATTCCTCCTATTTATTAAAAACGACAGATCTCGTTGATAATTAGAATGTCGATGTAGTACAATTCATATTAAATAATTACAATTGTTTTCAATAAAAGAAATATATTCGAAATCTCGTTTGCTGCACTTAAAAACTCAATTAATTTTGGACACTCAATTGAATACTCAATTAACAAAATATTGAATGAAACAAATTCTCCTTAATTCAAGTTATTGAATACTTGAACAATTCCTGTTCGATTGAACTCGAGCCAATTCTACGTTGCTACTTCTGTATCGAGAATCGATAGTTAAAGCAACTGTTTAAAGTATGTATGTAGCACTGTCATACAGAACTAAACAATCCCTTCACTGGCTCAGGAACATCAATTAGTCGTAAATATTACAAAATTTGATTTTATTTCGTACCAATTAGCTACTCATTGTTTGTCACAGCAAAGTGAACACCGAGGCTTCATTGTAACATGGCTTTGCAATTATGTTTCTGATTATGTTCGATCTTATCAGTGCCACCCAGTATTATTGAACGGTTATAATAAATCATGTTAATCTAAATTAATCGAAACATGCATTTTGTCCTTGACATCGATATTTCATTGCTCTATCGCTGATCGCGATTAGTTACAAGTCTTGTGAGACATCGATAGCTTTCATTATGGTCAGTATAAAATATTATTAGTTTAACCGAGTATTTCAAACATTTTTTATTATTTTCATTTTCAAATTTATCATTTTCAATCTCAATTGCTCACAACCAAAAATTTTAAACAATCTGTTCTACTCTGCTGTTTTTCTTGATATATACCAAAATTATATTTCCAAAAATCTACATTTTTCCAAAGTTGAATCGTATAACAGTACACGTTAAAAAATTCTTTGCTCTATATATAATATCCAGAGCTCGAATTATAGTTTCGAGAGTTCCTTGTCATCTCTACACAAGAACAAAAACAAGCGTAAAAAGAAACCTCTAATTTTCCCAGCACGTAGCGACTCGCCAATGAATCCTACGTAGAAAAATGAAATTCTTCTAGCCGTAATTTCCTGTCGATGAGCCGTCAGTAGATTGGCTAACGAAGTTATTCACAAACGAGTCCAGTTAGTAGTTAGTAGAGCTGCAACGAAGCACCGTGGCTCGTTTTCAACCTGCCCGTTTATTATTCCCGTTCGTCCTGTTTCCATCTTTTGTCTCGACGAATACGTGCCAGTGGGTCGCGCAGGAAACGAAATCCTGGCACGGGAAAGAGGCGAAGGGAATTTCTGAGGGACGTCGCCGACGAAACGCTGAATACGGGTACAATACGTTCATTCTCTGTTTCCTGCTCGACTGGATAGGAAAATCTCTACCACTTTTTTTTGTTTACGGAACAATCTTCGAAAGATCGACGATGACCTCGTTAAAGTTCAAAGAGGACCCCTCGGCTCGGAGGACTAATCGTTTCAATTGAAACGGAGTCCTTAAGGGATTAAGGAATCATCGGATGACTCCTGTGACACTCTTGGGGAAGGTAAAAGGGGCAGCGACAAAGGGATGGCGAAGAAGAGGATTTCAGGAAGGAAAGTCCAAGAGAAAAGGAAGCTCTTGAGGGTTATAGTGGCGATTATGCACGGATGGACTCCCTCTGTGATCATTTATCCTTGGATCGCACAGAATGTCCCGCAGTAGATATGTAAGTATAAAGTGGTAGTTATGATAACATCTGAAGCGTTAAGCAAGTACGTCTGACGGTGTTCACAGTGAAGTAAAAAGGTATCACTCTGTGCCAATGAGGCTTTAATAGTCTTCAAAGTAGATTTATCTTAAAGAGAAACCCTGAATAATAGTAATAAAGGAATCTCTGTATTAGATCTAATACTTTCTACATTAGTCTATTCTCGAAAAATGCACCTTCAATTCAGCGTTACTAGAGTATAATTTCAACACAAATTTTAGACAATATATACACTACATTATTTTACATCTATCATATATGAAACCTTTAAGCATAGAAGGTAAATGAAACTTTTAATGCTGAATAACATAGATGGTTACTGATAATAGAAGAATTAAACAAAAAAGGTACTTTGCTACGGTTTGTTGCAACCTATTTTCACTTCTTGGTGTCCAGTAAAGTCTATAACAAGTTATATGTAACAGTAATTGAAAAATGGTAATCGTAGAATTGTTCTAAAGCTAATTAGCTAATCAGCAAACCTGTGTTTATTTGAAAAACCAAATTTTATAGCTTTGTTTCATTTTTCTGTTAAAACTGTTTCCTACGCATCTGTAGTGTCCATTGTAGGCACCCTACCCCTAGAATACAGGCGCATATACGTGAAAGCCAATCGGGCGACGGATGGATCGATATGGCCGTCGGTTTCTCTCCCTTATTCCACGGATATATCAATGTTCCATATTGTGCTCGTTCCCTCTGCACGTAAGTACTAGGTGCTCTCTTCGACCCTTCGCGCCTCGCAACTTCTCGAGCCACGAGAACAAAAAGACAAACAGGATTAGAAACGTGCGCTCTTCGCGACCAAACACTCAGGCTCTTTCTTTGCGCCGTTCTCGTCGCCCCCCGAGGGATCATTAATTACCACCTGAGCACACGTTCGAAGTAAATCTCACATCGCAGAGACAACTCGTGGCAATTTGAACGCGATAAGATCGAGATTCGCTATCATACCGTCTTTGTGCGAACTGACAAGGGAAGTTACCCAGATATTAAATTAGTTACAAGAAAACAACGATTGGCAGTTTTATATCACTCCACCTCTTCATTACTGAAATTTATTCGAAAATTCTGAGATCAAAAATTACATCAAAATCTGCCATAAACGACTCGATTAATTAACATAAATGACTCTCCTTTTGTAACTTTTTTGACTGCAAGGACCCAGTTCCTGATCACTTGAGAGTAAGAAAAATTAACCAAACCAAACCATTTTCTATTATTTTATATAAATCTATATGTCATCTTCAATTTGTTACTAAAGAATGTGCGAAAATAATAATAATAATTAAATCATACTTTAGTTCTTAAAGTAAAACATGTAAAGGGAGCAATAGTTGATAACTAAATTTATGTCTCACTACCAGCTATTAAACTTCACGAATAAAAATCAAAATAGGTAATAACCATTTACTAGATATCTATCACTATTCATTAAACAAAAGAACAAGAATGAACGATAACGACTGAGCGTGATAATCTTCATAATACTTAACATCCAATCACTATTAAAATACTACGTACAGATCCACAACTTAGTATCACATAGTTCTCTCCTCCGCACAAGCGAATAATTCGAAGAAATTACAAAGAAATGAACGAGCTTACATCCCGAAAATAGCACAGCTCTGCAGGAAAAAGTTCCGCTCACGTGTACATAAGCCCTCAATGCGTTTCGAGGATTTATGTTCAGCGAAGCCTATTGCCACTCCGCTTGATATATACGTGCAGCAACGATGCCATATCTGGCAAAACAACGGCGACGGTTGTTATCGCGATGAGCCTAAAATCACTGTTAACGTGAGTGGAAGTTACCGTAACGGGCATAGGATAAATTGCATTGTCGCGACAGAGCCGAACGAAGCCTGTCCAACGAATTTTCGCGGGGAATTATTTATCGAGCATTCTCTGCGGACGAAACGTGACGACTTTCTGCCGTGTTTGGCAAGCCACAACGGAAATCTATAAGCCGTATTGGCTTCGGCAGCGTCTTATCTTGCCAATAGCAGCACCGAAAATGCGCCGCTTCTTATCGCCGGATTTAGCCGTCGTCGTCGTTGTCTCCTGCATGCTATTTCCATTTCGCGAATGCCAACGTTTTCTCTTGTCCGAGCGCTCCTCGTTGCACGTCGTATTGCTGCCTCCGAGGACGATTTAATTAATTGATCGAGGAGTGTCGTTGTCGAGCGCAATCTCGCAGGAGGTAATCGGCCTTCTCTGACCTGGAAATTCGCCGCAAATTGACCGTGGATCGAAGGAAGATCGCGTACAGCGATGGCCGAATGAAATGGGAACGTGCGCGGAAAAATTGCTTATCTTCGGTAACTTCTGGGCTGGGCGCTATATCTTGCGTGAAGCGCTCATCGAAGCGATAAGTGCTGCGAGTTACACTCTGAATGGATATCGAACGCTGAAAATTCTTGATTCATCATATAATATACAGAGTGTAACAGATATAGTCTTCGATGTTTGAAGGGGTGGGAGATCTAAATTGGAACACAAAATGTTCTGACACAGTGTCCAATTAGACTGTAAAATTACAACTCTCTGATTATTTAGAAGGTAGATATGTTATATTTAAGGCATTATTATTGTAAAATGAAGACAGATCGGATACTATGTTATAGAACATTTTGTGCTCGAATTTCAATCTCTTACCACCCCTTAAAATATTGAAGTCTGTATTTGTTATATTCTGTATGTTATTTTCATTGTAAGTGGAAGCACAAGAGGAGCATCATACACGGTGATATCTCGAATCTCCTAGATGATAAGAAATAAACAGCAAAAATTGTAACTCCTATTCAACCAGGAAGAGCACTTCACGAAAGTATCCCTTCACCAAAACAGACACAAGTAACTTGTTCAAAAGCAGGAAACGTGTCGATTCAATTCAGCAAATCGCCACGTACTGTTATACCAGTGCTTTTTCCCACAGGAGCGTGCCTTTTAATTATTACACTCAATTGCGCGTGACGCTTGTCATCCGTCTATAGCCACCGCTTACATGAATAGTTCTCGACGACGCATCAAAGCGAAAGAAATCGAACTGAATCACTACACTATTACATTTTTCATCTAGGGTAAGGTCGGGATGAACAGACATACCTTCTCGTCTGTAATACAGTCGTTATTCACAATAATCTCGTGACTCGTTGCCATCAACGAGTTTATAACATGTAAAGGATACGCCTCTAAGCATAATTCATGCATCGACAATTAATACTTGTTCTGTCAAGGTTGAAACTCAGAAAAAGCGAAGCACTAATTCCTGGGCATGGTACAGGTAGCAGCGAGCTTACAACGAGAAAATTTTATACACTAGCGATCACTGAGACGAATTTAATAGCATACTATTCAAGAGACAATCTTACACTAGAAAAAGTCTGTCTGTCTGCATACATAAACAACTAGTTGCATAATGTCCCCGCCATAGTCCATAGTAGTAGACAGGTTCTATAATAATTGACGGTAGAAAAATTTAAAATGATAAACAGAACAGCTCTTAAAGAATCGGTCCAGTTAGGATTATTACTATTTACAAGAGTGGAAACTTAGGATCAGTCTTTTACGCTTAATGTAATAAATAAATTTTAAAATAGCAATGAACAGAAACAATGTAACCAATTACAGACTCTAAAAAGAACTTCTAAGGTTAGTTACAATAATAATAATAATAATAATTCTTACTCTAAACCCAGGAATAAAAGAATGCTTTCATTAATGGACTCGCCAGTTTCACAACTCTTTTGAGAAATTTTCTCTGCCTCTAAGTATATGAATTAAAATATTTAAAGAGAAAGGAGGGCATATCGAAACCGATGAATTTACTACAGATTACGAATTCTTCGGAAGAGAATTGCGAAGTTATCGGTCGTTAGAACGACGAAAGAAAAATTGGAGAACTCGAATCGCACTCGCGTCTAGAATTTCAATCGTTCCTCGGGAAACGTGTCAGGGAGCAAACTTATCGTTGCGCAACGGTGCTCCAAGAGAAGTTCGAGAACAAGAACGACGAGCAAAGACCATGGAGGACGGCGGTGGTATCGTCGAACATCGCGCTTATGCAAAGGAAAAGGAAAAATGAGCCGGTCGCCTGAGTAAAAGGCCAGCAGCGCGGGGATTTCACGCTTCTCGGAAAGCGATTAAGGACGCAACACCTATGTTACGTACGTGCAAACCGCGATACGTGTTTTCTGCAGTCACCCGACCAAGAAAACGCTTAATCCTCTGTGCATGATGCCGACGGAAGGTCGAAGATTACGATTGCAAAACGCGACGCGTTCCCGCCTAATGAATGCTAAAATAACTTTGCGAAATTTTCTGTTTAACGCGCCGTCGCGAACGTAAGTACACGGGTACTTTTATTTCAAAAGTCAAAAGATGTCGATCTTTCACTTCAACTCTTGAATGATCGATTATCGGGATTGTGAATGATAAATCGATTGATGAAATGAAATGAAAAATGGTTGCCTGTTTATTTATGAGTTATTGTAGGCATTCCTTCAAAATATTGATTTATGACATCAATTAACTCTTCGGGGCGGAGTATTTTAATCTGTAAAGGCATAGTGCAAATGGAAATGAAAATTTATGGATGGATTATGGAATATCATTAGGGATGGTACATGTACGTTTTACAAGGATTGGAAAATTATTTAGAAATTCTTCTAAGCAGGACCATGAGATGGTGCATGTCTACTATGTGCTTTTTTATGGTAATATATGAAAAACTGAAGACTCGAATGATGTACCTACATACGTCCTCCATCTCTGACCAGTTAACCATTCATTCGTCATTTGCTGCCATTGACTAAATAGCTAACAAATGACTATGTTCTCAAAATTCAGTGACTGAAAGTAAATTCTACGTGTGTTGCAGATTTATGTACGTGCGTGTACCTTTATTGTAAAAATTGAAATCTCCAGTCTTTGAATTTCGAGAGAAAGTTACTTGTTGGCTATTTAGTTGATGTCACAAAACGACCGATCGATGTCTGTTAACTTTTTCGCAATACGTACAAAAATAATCATCCATTTGCGAAAGGCATAATTACGAAGCATAAAAAAGCAGTATCTATTTGCAAATACTGTCCATACGTATCCATAAACATCAGCTTTCATATGCATTCACTATTCTTTAGCCTCCATTACAATAGCCAACATGGAACTATGAAAAAGTATAATGAAAGGAACATAAAGATGAGTTTCGTTCGAAACACACCATAATGAAAGGGTTAATTACTATTTTACAAATAAATCACTATTTTAGAGAGTATAACATAGTTTATAGCATAAATATAGAACTATGTTTATAGAATACAACATAGTTTAAAAATTCTGCCATTATTCGATGTAAAAACATGTGAACATAAACTATCAGTTCTATGAAAATGTTGAATAAAACTGGTTCCAGTAGATAATACACCTATACTTCCTATACGACGAGAATGTACAACGAAGGGTTAATTACATACCACGATACCCCCACACGCACGAAAATACGAAAAGCTTTGCGCGAAATGAGCAAGCGAACGACAATTTTCTAGGCTGGTTAACACAGACGATACATGTAAACAGGAACCGTTCGGCGAACGTTCATTATTGTGAGGCGAATATTGATCCACATACTACCCCGTTAATCGGTTAACTTGGCACGTGGTGAGATCCAGTCTGGACACACGTTACATAGGTACGTACAATCGAACGCACGCTACTGTACTCTGTTCGGACTTGTATCAGGAGTGTTCAACCGTGGGTGTTCCACGAAGTAGATTATAGAGGAAAGGATAGAAATATGAGATAGAAATATCAGATACCAAGGTTTGATATGTGCACAGTGCTAACATTTTTGAGGATGTTTGAAAACTGAGTAGATATTATGAAAAATATATTACCACAAAAATTATTGTTATTCATTATTCTTCTCTCGTTTAATGGATACTTTTTGTTTGGACTGTATATTGTATACATATTGCAATGGAATTTATGTATTTTACTTTTTTTAATTTTCACAGTACAGAGAACATATTTTTCTTAGTAACTGTAGTTTTGAAATATCAGCGAGAATTTAATCCTTTTCTTGCTAATTCCAAATACGTAGCATAGGGTAAAGGTACCGAGTATCGCTCAAATGAGTGATTCATATAATGAGATGTATAGCAAGCATTATTAAACTAAAAATATTTGCTTTTTTAACGAAACAAAATATTTCCAGTTTAATAGTCCTACATTTCGTTACACGTGAAGATAAAAGTGGGGGCAGTGTAATCGGTCAGCACTCAGTAATTGGCACTCTTACCCTATGCGAAAACTACCACGGCTGATTTGATATGGGTCGGCACATAGGCCTGTGGTAATTTTCGTATAAGCACCAAGGGTCAACTGGCAGTAAAAGGGTTAAGGTATACATATCGTGTTCTGAAGTTCTAATAAAATTACTGCATAGTGTAAGCACTGTGGCATTCAAAGTATTAAAATGTTGGCTGCATGAATTTTAGCAGCTTGCAGATGGTTGAAAAATGTTTCATGTAAAACATCAATTACAAGTTTGTATTTAGCTATAATTTTGTGGTAGATATAATTAGTTCTGTTAGATACGATTTAACTGTAACTTCGTGAGACAGAAATTAGATATCAAATTGTTTACCAGCTTAAAATTGTAACCTTGATGTTAAGAAAGTCAGGCACGTACAGGATTAGATATAATGCCAAAATTGAAAGGAAAATAAATCAAGAAGATTAAGATATGTTGAGCATGTACGTACACATGAATCATATGAATTTAAGATATTGTATGCAGAAAGTACAGAAGTCAAAAAAATAATTATTAATGAAAATATAACTGTAACTGTATAACTTGAACTGTAAAATGGGAAGGAACATCTTTTGAAAACTAATCTTGTTCATTTAACTTTATCTAATCTTGTTCCTATTAGAATTAATATGCAAACCTATATGTGTTATTCAAATACTTCTTTCCTATTCTTCAGACTATCACATGCTCCGAAACTTTATGACACTCACCCCTCTCTTTTGATTATGGAGAACAAATAACCGAAGTTACCGCTATGATATAGAACTTTTAGTGTACAATTGCCATTTTATCTGTCTTTATGGCACCGCTAAATTCTTTATCTAGGTTGAGTAATGGAGCAAAGAAACGAAAATAGAAGCAATAAACGTCGTAATCAGACGATTGATACGCCACACAATTGAACAAATAAACGTGGAACATTATTTTCAATGATTTTAAAAGATACTGTAATTTTATACGTAATTCTATTAATTATGGTACAATTATATGTTAAAAATCCTATATGAATGACAAATATGTATAATATATTTAAAACTCTTATCTCTCGAAGAAAAGTTTCACCCATCGTTAAAAACTTAATAAATGAAAATCATTCACACATATGTAGCTATCCACAATTTTCCTTATTTCAATTCTATAAACACAATAATACAATTCTATTCTTAAGTTTGAAACATCTACGTAATGGGTAACAAAAAGCGAGACGTCGTCGATACGCCGTAATTCTCGAGGCAACCGCAGGTCACGTTGTACCCAATGATACCGATAATAGTATTTATTGAGATGCAAGAACGATCTGAGGACACGAAGGGTGTGAACACAACTGTCACGTCACGTGAACTCACGTTACATACTATAGCAAATTTGTTTCGTATTGTAGCATAATAGATCTAGAACAAGGGAAAAACGTCGGATCATACTATAGATTTGTTACAGTATGCAACGTGAGTTTACGTTCACGTGACAGTAATGTGTTCGTACCCTTAGGCCTTTCCTGCGCAAAATGTGCAAATAGATTGTCCATTCTTTTTTCAATATAATACCGTTCGAACTTTGTCGCAGTATCTTTCAAATTAAGGAAGCTATGGCAAATTAATATTGACAACATCATCAAAGGTACAATACGTATACATACGTGGCTAGGGATGTGATCAAATACATATGTACTTCGCACATAGGTTCGAACTCTGACTGATTGGATTCTAACCCTCTCTAAGAGTTGCGGAAAATAGAAACAGTCCTCTCAAGTACACTCGTACCTAAACAAGAGAGATTCGAAGTTTTCATGAGTATATACGTCGGGAAACAAAAGCAATAGATGTTTCCAAGTATACTCGAACATTTATCAAATAGATTCGAAACTTTTATGGGTATCCTATCAGAAATTCTGTGGTCTTCCGAATCACTAGTACTATTTTTATAGAAATAGACTAAAATAAAGTATCGTAAGTGAAATATTATTTTTAAACAGCTATAAACTTAATAAATAAACTAATTAGTATAAACACTATACATAGGATTTTATTTAAGAGAACTCGAAGTTTGAATTGTCCCGCATCAAAACAATTCTTTTTGATTCCTAGCGCCTATTAAAGACCTTTAATTTCAAGATTCGTGTACTACTATTACAAGGTTCGATTCTTTCTAAAATTGAAGTACTTATAAATACGTTTTTAAAACCTGCAAGTACTTCTACGATTCCAAACCGACTTATACAGATAGAATATATAGCAAGTATAACTGTTGAAAGATTACTAATACAGAGTAGACTAAAACGAAATTTAAATACTGGAAACTGACTCGGATTTATACGTACATATTGAACTTGATCCCATCGCTGCTCCTGATGTTCGGTTATTGCAATTTAGTCTGTTACGTATTTAACCTCATAATATTTGGAGTCACTTTTTTTGGAACTCAATTTTGGCTATTAAGACCTTCTTGCATCTAACAGTACAAAAGTAAAGTAAAGGGACATTGAGCTTGAAGTTATTAACTAATATAACCTACTAATATAGAATTGTTTAGAATGTGTAGGGAATTGTAGAGAACCTACTAATAGAGAGATGATTAGTTCTGTTCCTAAAATATTGAATGTTTGAACTCAGAATTTGAAATTCGTTAAAATCACGTTCAAAGTATGTTAAATGTTATTTACCAAATATACATTATTTTATTATATTATGACAACAGATATAATTATCCAGATAAATTTTTCAGTTCGTGAAAAATTGATAACTAGTCACGTGTTTCGACGATAGAACTAAAATTTATACAGAAAGTGACATTAATCAGTTCAGTTTCTGAAAGGCTCAATTATATCACACATGTATCACACAGTGACAACTCGAAAAAGTGTATGTTTCAGAGGAAGCAGAAAGCTATTTTTGAGTTTAGGAGAAAATTATTCATTAAATACACAATATTAACGTAAAGAGTACTTTTACTCAATGAAAGTTATCTTACTTGAATGATTAGTCTAAAAAATAATTACGTGCCACTTGCATCAAATGATTTTCTGGTTATCATTCAAATAATCTCGATCTTTAACTAGTAAACTTTTCATAACGAATAGAGGCGCATTTATCAAATCGATTTATAGCTCTGTGATTGAAGGATCACGTTTCTCGAGTTGTCACTTCTGAAGTACATGTGCGATATACTACACCTTCGTAAACTGTGCTCGAAATAAATGCTGGAAAGCAATATCACAAAAAAGTAACATACCTGAGGGATATTGGCATTGAGCTGACGATTCAAGGAATCCCGTTCTTTCTCGACCTCCTGCAGCCGCGCTTCCGTCTCCTGCAGCCGCTCCTGGCTCTCGCGCAGCGATTCCATCAACTTGTCCCTCTCATCGAGCATCGAGACCATCAGCTGCTCGAAATTCGCGTCCTCCCCGGAGAACTGCGAACTCCGCTGGCTGATGCTGTCCTCCGAGATAGTCGGCATCACGTCGCACATCATATTCCACATTTTGCGTTATATCCTGCTTCTACCACCCTCTCCAACACACTGGAACTTCACTCTTCAACGCACGCAAAATCGGTAAATCGGCGGCACACACACACACACGCGCGCACAGAAACGCAAGAGGCACGACGCGCGGGAGAAACGAGCGCTCGCGCGCGCAAACGACAACCGAATCTCTTCCGATCCCTTTTCAACGCGTCACCGATACTTTCATCCGTGCATTTTCGTCGGTTTCCTCGCTCACGTCGACTCTACCAACCCTCTGCCCCTCGTCCGCCCTTTTCCGCCTCTCGCCTTCCTGTCGACGATTCGAAACGAACTCTCTAAACCCTCGACTAATTCTACTCCCAGGGGACACCGTAGTTCTACGACCGTCACGGCTCAGCGAAACTTCTCACCTCGCGACGACAATGGTTAGCTAGCTAGTAGCCACCGGCGGAATCATCGCTCGAACGATCGTCAGTTCCAAGTCCACCGTCGGTCGGCCGTAAGCCGACTCACCGTGCACGATACTCATGTCTCATTTTCGCCAGCGTGCCGAGCATTCCTTTCCTCTCGTTGTTTACGGAAGGGGAGCACCGACGACGGTGTCGAGGACACTCGCTGCAACCTGAATCGATCGGACGCACGTTCGGGATGGTCGCGGTGCACGAGGATCAGGCGTAGATCGATAACGCGGTTCCTTTCGCCGGGCGAAGTTTTGACAGGTCCGCGAGACAGGACTCACCGCACCGTACACAGCGCACGCTTTGATCCCTTATGCACCGTCCCGACACGCGAGCCCTTCCCTTTCCATCCCGTCTCTTTCGCGGCGACTTTCAATCGGGAGCACCTCAATGCAAACCCGACACCCACGGGGCGCGCTCACGGCTCTCTCCGAGAGCCGGGCAGACGAGTCTGACAACCCGTCGCGAAACTGGCGAGACTGCCGAAGAAACTGGCGAATCGTCGAACGGCGAGGGGCGATCACACTCGATGGACCACCGTTCGACATCCGCTTCGGTCTCATTCAGCCACCGGGCCTCGGTGTCCGTGTTCCTCGGTGCTGGTGGTATCACTGGCGTATCCGCGGCCGAACGGACCACACGAGGCTTGGCTTCCGCGATGGGACGTTACTCGGCTCTCGACTCGGCGATCTCGCGATTTTCGAGCACCTCACCATCCGAGACTCGGCCGACGGAACGATTCCGGTCGTACGTATGAGCAGGGCACGAGGCGCGGGTCAGCGTGCGACGATCGGCATTTCGATGGCATTATGCACTGACACACCTACCTACGGTTTGTTCCTACCGCCCAGCCTCTCTACGCTACTCCATTTCCGATACCGGCGGCCATCTTGCGCCGTGACGTCAACCTCCGTTCCCGAAGGCGCGCCCGACTCCACCCGACTGCCGGACGACTCTGACCGACCGGCCATGTTTACAATTGCGCTGCGGGATCGATGATCGCGAAGGCCGCGTCCGCAATAGCCAGGTCTTCTGCGATGAGCGCGGGAGATTCGAATCGGTCTATTCTCGTTCAGGCGTTAATGAAGAATTTACGCTACTGTGCATGAATACTTGAACCCTTCTGTTATTAGACATTCATGAAATACTTATGGTTCTTTATTTGTACTAGCTGCTATCTAATGTTTATTTATTTATTTAAGGGCAATAATAGGGTGTTTGATGTACGTAGAGGTAATGATGAATTATGTATTAGAGAGTGTTAAACAAAAATTCCGAAATTTTTGAATTTCCTGATCTTTAGATTTTTGAATGTTTTAAATACAAATTTCGCACATTTCAAATTTTCAAATTTTGATCTTTTAAATGTTGGAAGCTTCCAAATTTTTAAATATTCGAAATTTGTATTTTTAAACATTTAAACGATGAGTCTTCAATTTGTCGAATACTGTAATCATAAACTTCTAAGTACAGACATTTTATAAGCTACTAAGGTTTCAAACTTTTCAAGAATTTGTTTGTGTTTATTCCAACTTCAAGTTCTGGAACTCTATGTTTGATCTCTGAGCCAGCCCTTGGTGCGATAGAAGTTAAATTACAGTGACAGTTTAAGGCATCATATGCATGACTTAAAGTATTAACAGGTTTACTGTAATTATATTTGAATAAAGATAATCTCGGAATAATTTTTCTTATTTATTTCTGAATCTAAAATTGTTGTCTCCACTCATGAGTAACGTAAAAAGTATGTAAAAAATCGGGAATGCTGAACTTCCCTGAAGACGGAGACTGCGCTGCATCGTGAGATGCTGGATGATCAATACTGACTGGTGTATCAGGCCTGGACCGAGAAGTAAAGTCGAGTGAGACAGATTGAAGTGAACATCATGAAAACGATAACGCATATTTGCACGAGAAGACCTGCTGGTAAGTGGTTCATTTTTAACACTTTGACTGATAGTATCAGATTTTTTTGTCACCTTAGGTCCGAATTTATCGGCTGAATGTTAGATTTTTATTGTCAAGCATATACCAGGAAAATTTAACGAAGCGTATTATACTGACAAAAGTTGTAGTTTTTGGTATCGCGAAACTACTACAAATACAGCGTGTAATATGTAACTAAAAACTGGCTTCCTACAGATAATAGAAATTCTGTTGCTGAACTGTTAACTTAGAACACTTTCAGATAAAAGAATCTATATCATATGACAAAATCTCCATATGTTAGTAAAAGAACATTCCCTTACCTATTTATAATCCATGAAATATTACATTTTCAAATTCGAGAGTATTATTAAAGCAGCTTTAATACACGTTTAGATATTCTGGAATGTGTGTGTTTCGCGGATTATTTTATATTCGTCTATGTCTTAGATCTACCTGAAGGCGACACAATCGAAGATATCGCTGAATCGGTGGACGAGCTACGCGAAAAATTGGCGAATATGAAAAAGTTGATGGAAGAGCGGAGAGGCACCACCCTTGGCGAAATAAGCGCTAGAAAGCGAAAAGAGACTCCCGACATCATCGACGGGAATTTTCTGTCTTGGATATTTGGTACGGCATTGATCGTTATCTTGAGTGTTAGCTTCTATGCTTTTTACAGTCTCTATCATGCGGTCTTAAAAAAATTCCCGTCGCATCATACCGAGCTCTAAGCAGAGGTAATCTTGATCTTCTGTAAAAAATATTTATCATCGCCGAGAATTTCTTCTACCGTCCTTTTTCAATTTTTAGGAATGGCTGGTGGATAAATCCTTGAAGTAAAGTTTGTGATAACGTGAAAATAAGGAAGCAAAGGGAGAAGCATTTAAGGTGTTACAGTTTTTCGTTTGATACGAAAAAGAATTAGAGCAAACAGTAACAAGGATGTTCCTTTCTCGCGTGCGTTTAAAAAATGCAATTGAAGACTTTGTAGTAGTCGTTTGCAATTGAAAAATAATCCCTTTTTATTCATCTTAACAATTGTAGTATTTACGCCCATCCACCGAAGAGAGAAGATGTTTTCATTTGAAAATAATTTCACGCGGAAATTTATTAGTAGATGACTAATATGTTATGCATCGAGAAAGAAGCAAGTGCCTTAAAACATCTACTCGCACTAATCACTTTTGTGCGTTTACGTCTGTGCGGTATTTACAATCCGATGGTTATATAGAATGAGATATATAGAATGGACCACTTCAATAACTTCTTTAAATGGAAACAGAGAGAAGCGGATTAAATAAACGATACTTGGTTTCAATGAAAAGATCGTGTAATGAAAATATCTACGTTTTAGATCACATAATTTGAATGGTATTCATATTTAAGTAACTACAAATTTATAATATTTTAAACATCTCTATGTAATAAAATCTAATGTAACAGTCGATTGCTAACGCTTCAAGTAAATCTTGACAAGAACACTAAGGTGGACTGTTTTAGAGGTCTCATCCTGTATAGCGTTCTTTCAATACGTATCTTTTTGACCTATTGCAAACATTATTTTTTTCCTATTTTACAATAACCACTGATGATATTTCATCAGTGATATAATAAAAAACATCGTTTACGGTAAACTCTTTGCTCTTTTTTCTGATATTAATGAAAGATATACTTTAATATTCAACGTGTAAATCGATCAAATTAATGCAGTGAATTTCAATCATATCTATTTGTTTTTTCTTAAGTTCCAAAATGAATAAATTTCGAAGAAAGAGCCCTTCCTTCTTTCTTTTATGCAATTTTTCATAGTGCATTTGAACGTTGAAAACTTTCATATCGATTGTTTATTTGAATGTACATATTGTGAATACTTAATAAAATAACGAATCGATTGAAAATCATCAAGCATTCTCCTGATCATTCGATCCTATATTAATTCTCGATGGAACCAGCATCTGATCGTATCTTCTGAATTATTCGCTGTAATTTTTTTTTTAATACGAGAAACAATACTGCAAATGATTAATAAAACGTCGCTCTTATATACGCAAAAAATACAATAAGATTTATCGTGGTAAAGCGAAAGAACTCACACGAGGGTGTCTTGACTTTTCAATACCGGAGGCTGTAAAGAATTAAAAAGTTTAATCAGTGTTACAGAATACAAATTAAAGGTATTTCTATATTACAACCTACAGAATAGAGACTTTTTATTTTCGAGCTCCTTAGTGAAATTATTCAGCATTTTTTGATAATCTTCCTGTTGCTAGAAATACAATTTTTCATCAATTATTTGAAATAAATTTCATTTATTTGTCCACATTTTATTTCAGCATCAAACTACCTTTAATACTTCGTTTCTAAGTGCTTCCCGTCGATCGGATAAAGTCGAAATTTGACTTTGTAACGTTTTCACCTGTTGAATATGTAAATTAGTATGTAATCGAATTGTCCTCTTCTTTGTAGTCGGAATTTAAATTGTTTTACCTCTTCTTCGGTCTTTCGAACGTCCTTTTTCAATTCGATCATCAGCGATTTATATCCATCACGACAAGTCGACGTTTTACTCTCCAAATCGCTCAAAACTTTTTCTGCCTTTTTGATTTCAGAATGTGATCGCTGCAGCTGCATTTATTACAAGAAAGAATTGTATTTTCCATTCTCATTCAGAAAAGAAATATATATTAAAAAAACTGACTCTAACCGCGCGCTCCTTCTCCGCAAGCTTTTCTGTCAAAACTTTTATTTTGCAGGTCACGTTCTCAGGATTCTGAAACAGTTGATTAATCTCTGTTTACAAAATAAAAAATGATGATACGGTGTCTCGATTAATGATACTAAATTTTCTTTATTGTATATACATTTTTGAAGGGAATGAAGAAACGAATTCATGTTAAAGCTGACATGCTACTAACTAATCAGTTGAGTGAGGTCGAACTGTAATAACAATAAATGATTAATTATTTCTATTTATAAAAAAAAAAAGAATGAAACGGATATGAAAAAATTTGGCTGCTATATCAAATTTAGTATAGAAATATATGTACATTTAAATATTGCTTTTAAATACAAGCATGCATTTATAACTATTATACATTACTTAAAAAAAGACTCATTCAAAAAAAATTCAGTAATCAATATGGTACTGTACATGTAGCTTACTAATAATATACTTTTTATTTACAAATAATATATTTTTTATTGACAAATAATATTTATAACTGACTTCTGTCTCTGCTAATAGGTCCAAGTTTCCTCTTTGAAGTACGATCTAAAATGAACGATTTAAATGATTTGAATGAAAAGCACAAGAGGTTGTATTATTACAGAAAAGAAGAACCATATTAAACTTACACATTTTCTTAGCTCCTCCGTTTGAGTATTGTACTTTGTTGTGAGTAATTAACAATTAGTATAATATATATTGAACTGTATTAGATATAAAAAAGTTCCTTACCATAACCCTGAGAAAAGCAACGACGCAATACACGACAAATACAAAGATACACAATATTTCAAAAGTATAAACAGCTGTCAATACGAACCACATTACGAAAAAATTTATTCACTGATACTTTTTAATGGGAATGGACAGAGTTATAAAGATATAATTCAGGATAGCTTAAATTTATTACCAATAACATTTTACCAATAAAAATCAAAAACTACGACGAGTAAAGTGAGCAAACGCGCGATTACGGTTTGAACGTTTGCTGTATCGTAAAAGTTCGAGAATCGAAATATCTCGAAATATCTCTTCAAATGTTTCAATCTATTGATCGATTCCGTTTTGGCGCGTAATATATTGAATGTTTGAAATACGTTTCAGTTTATTTGGTAAACTAGTTTGGTTATAAATGAATCATTTCTTTAATTAAAGAATATAATATTTGCATAAGCAATAAGATTTTTATATTAGTGAAATGTATCCTAAAGACTATGTTATTAGAAGAAAGGAAACATTAGGCGAGAGAATAGTAACAAACTAAATTTATTTATAACAATTTATTTATACAAATATAAAATTATTTAATATAATAAATAATCGTATCTTCTAATTGGATAGATATTCTCAATAATTAAATGAATTAAATTTTTTCTAATTTATATGTAGAATAGCCTTTTCGAGAGTGTAGGTGAGAAGTCAATGAGGATTTTTTTTAAAGTCACAAAAAACTAAAATTATCCAAAGACTGTTTGTTCTGGTAAGGAAAATATTAAATCGAAAAAGGACCTTCCGCGAATTATACTCTTTCTCCATTTAACTTTGTTTTATATAATTAAATTGGCGTTTTAGAGGCATAGTGATTAAATCTGGCGATTTTTAAATTACAATAGTTGGAAAAATAACACATCTTAATAAATGTCCATGTTCCTAAGAGATTTTCAATAATTTTTTACTTTGGAATATGCTTCATTTTAAATTCTATAAATGGAACGTATGTTTGAATGATTCAATTACTTTAGAAATAGATCGTTAGGTTTACAATTAGACCGATACAATTATTATTTTGTGCATACTTTAATGCTGAGACACGCGTGTTTGAAATGCGATTATACAGTAATCTTGAAAAAAAAAAGTATAATAATTAACGGAAGATATGCAAGTAATATAACCTACAAGAATGGAATGCTTACGCCTGGATACGTTGATGAAAATGAGAATTATACAAAGTTTAACAATGATTCGAAATTTTCAACTCAAACAACAATGTTACCCTCGCAATCCCAAATTGTTATTGCGGGTGCAGGAACAGTTGCAAATTCAGTTGCTTATCATCTTGTTATTAATGGGTGGAATGACATATTGGTCCTGGAACAAAATAGGTATATGTTGGCTTGTTAACTGAAACAAATTATAAAGCTAGAAAAATGAATGATAATTTCATATTTTCTACAATAAAGTCCAGGAATTTTGTTATTTATAATAACATGTATCTTGTCTCGTCAAGAAGTCCAAGAACTTTTACTTTAACAAGTAACACACTGATAATTATATCTAGAAATGATAAATAATTATAAGACAGAAAAATTAGAAATCTTTATTTGTAGGATTGGAAGTGGAACCTCCCACTTTGGTTCAGGAACACTTGGCCTATTTAAACCAATATCACGGAGAAACTTGATATCTTACAGCATTAAGTTGTATCAGCAATTGCAGGAAATGGGCTATGATATTGGACTGAAACAATGTGGAAGCATAAACTTAGCTCAAACCAAAGATAGAATGATAGCTTTAAGACGAAGAATGGCTTATAATGTCCCCACAGGTTTACATTGCGAAGTAAGATTTATTTGATGAATATTAAAATGAAATGTGACACTGATATGTTTCTAATAAATGATAAATCGAACTAGATATTAGGAAAAGAGGAACTAAAGCAGTTACATCCATATTTGAACATTGAGGATATAGAAGGTGCAATTTGGGTACCCGAAGATGCTGTAGCTAATCCTAGTGCAATCTGCGAAGTTTTAGCTAAGTTAGCGAAAATTGGAGGAGCAAAATACATTGAAAATTGTAGGATAGAAAAAGTGTGTACTGAGAATGCAACTGTAAAAAGCGTGAAAACTGAACATGGAGTTGTTTTCTGTGAATATTTTGTTAACTGTGCAGGAATGGTAAAACCAATATTTTATGCAACATAATCAACATAATTTAGTCTCTACAATTATGCATTATATATGACATGAACATTTTTCCAAAATGTACTGTAGTGGGCACGTGAATTAGGATTACGATGCAATCCACCAGTCAGAATTCCAGCATATCCTGCTCACCACTTTTATGCAATTGCATCACCTTTCCTATCTAATTTAAATATAGGTTTACCATGTATACGAGACTTTGACTCTCATTCATACATGAGAGAATGGCAAGGTATTCAACAAATTATGTTTAATGTTTATTTCATAAAGTTTATCCTGATTATATTTTATGTAAATATTTAAATTTATAGGTAGTTTATTAGCTGGTTGGTTTGAACCAGAATCAAAACCTGCATTTGAAAATGGTAATGTTCCTACAAAAAATTGGAGAAATTATATTAAAAATGATCATTCACACTGGAAACCTCTGTGGGATAAAGTAGTACACAGGTTACCAATTCTAGAGAATGCGATACCAAATGTGTATAATTGTCCAGATAATTTTACACCAGATGGTAGATGGATACTAGGAGAGAGTCCAGAAGTAAAGAATTATTTCGTTGCTGTTGGTATGAACGGAAATTCATTGCAAGGTGAGAAGTTAAGTAAATAATCATACATATACATTCTAAAAGTATAAGATATTTGCTTTAGGGGCAGGAGGAATAGGCAAAGAAGTTGCAGAGTGTCTAATAAATGGCGAATCTACGCAAGAATTACTTCCTTTTAATGTGCAAAGATTTCTAGATTTGCACAGTAGTAAACAGTACTTACAGCAAAGAACTAGAGAAATAGTCGGTAGAAATTATGCAATTTTGTATCCCCATCAATGCGAATACAAATATGCTCGGAAATTACGCTGTTCTCCTTTATACTCTGTTCTTGAAGAAAGAGGGGCAATTTTTGGTGTAAAAATGGCTTACGAACGACCGCTTTATTTTGATTCAACTTACAGAAGTAAGCAAATCATTTTCTCGTCTCGTGTTGCGTTTGAATGTCTGGTATATAATTAACGTTGTTAATAGGAGGGCAGAAAAAGCCAGTCATGCCGCCAGGTAGCTTTTACAAACCTAAATTCTTTGATTTTATGAAAGAAGAATTTATAGCATGCAAAGAAGGAGTAGGAATAATAGATATGAGCTCATTTTCAAAAATCAAAATCAAAGTGAGTAGACGAAATATAACTGTTTATAAAAATTCTGTCTAACAGTTGATGTATACTTACAGTCTAGTCGTTGGGAAGTCGTAAAATACCTTCAACAATTGTGTTCTAATGATGCAAACATACCAGTTGGTGGTATAGTGCGTACTGGAATGCAAAATGAAAGAGGAGGATATGAAAATGATTGCATTTTAGTAAGACAAACAGAAAATAGTTATTTTATGGTTTCACCTACTTCCCAACAAACACGAATTTACCAATGGATGTCTAGGTAAAATACTATTAAAAATATTTAGATATTACTTGCAGCCTTATAAAATTAATTTATACATTTATCAACTTGTTATATAGACATTTACCAGCAGATCACTCAGTAGGCCTAAACGACGTAACTTCAAAATATACTGTTATCAACTTGGTAGGACCTAAAGCAAAAGGACTGCTTTCAGAACTTGCCAATTCTGATATGAATCTTTCTCCTTTCACGTACAAAGTATGTCAAATTGATTCATTGTTATTAACGAAATTATAGTCAGGATATAAGTTATTTTAATGCTTTCCAGACTGTAAATGTAGCATATGCATCAGACGTAATGGTAATGTCCTTCACACATACTGGTGAATCTGGTTACTGTTTATATATACCTTCAGAGTATGCATTGCATGTATACTCTAGATTAATGGAAACAGGCAGAGACTACGGGGCACGAGATGTAGGAGTACTCACACAACGTTTCATGCGGATAGAAAGATTTATTCCTTTTTGGGCTGAAGAATTAACACCATTTGTTACTCCATATGAAGCTGGCTGCGGGTACAGTGTAAAATTAGATGTAAGTAGATAGTATTGAAAAAGTACTGAAGTTTTTGTTTTTACAACCGTTTATCTCCACAGAAAGATTATTTTATTGGCAAGTTTGCTTTACAACATCAAAAAGAACAAGGTGTAACAAAACGATTAGTATTATTTGTTGTCAATGAATTAGATATAAACAAGGATGTATGGCCATGGGGTGGTGAGCCTATTTATCGAAACGATGAATTCGTAGGAACAGTTACATCAGCTGGGTAAATATTAATTAAAATTATTGATAAATTGTATCGTCAAAAATAATATTAAATCGATTAATGAAAAATATTTGTTATAGATACGGCTTTGCAACAGACAGGCATATTTGCCTTGGTTTCATTAGTCTTCCTGGATCAAGACATGTACAATTTGATTCAAACATTGTTACCACAGATTTCATAATGGAACCTACAGCCCATTACAAAATCGATATTGCTGGGACAAGATTTCCTGTTAAACCTCACATTCATCCTTTACCTATACCCACACTGAATAGTAAATTAAACAAGAAATATATTCCTACACCTGTTATTGAATATGAGGGAGACATGTCTCTTTAATGATTTTTCCATTTACTTTTGCTTCATAAACAGGGAAAAAACTTGTATTCAATGAAAGACTGCTTCAAATTTCACTTTTTCTATCATTATTTGTTTATATATTTATGAGTGCCTGAATTTATACGTAAAATTGTAAATGTCTCATATGAGTAAAATTACAAATAACTATAGTACACGTAGTTAGTATCTTCATAGAATGTAACTTTCATAATTTTATTTTTTACATATAAAATATTTTATTTATATATACATAAATAATACCACTTTTAATTATACTTAAAAGTTTTAAATTTCAAGAATATTATTTATTAAGATAAAGTTATTTTATCACAGAATGATTTATCTGTAACTAAATTTATATCAACATTGTCAATGTCCAGACTCCTAACATAATGTGCATCACATGATATATACGGTACAGTAAAAAAACGTGTTAGTATTATTTATTTTATTGAAGTTACTTTGTCATAGGATAATTTATTTGTAGGTAAAATTGTAATAGGAATATACCACTGTTAATATTCATAATTCTTTGTTAATTACTGAACTACTTAAAGAATTACAAATTATAAAATCAATGATGAAAAATATGACAATTCTAAATTATAAAACTTTCTAAGATCTCTGCTTTATTTGCAGTTACATTAAATTAATATACATTTAATTGGATTTATTTATAGCAGATACATCTATACAAAGTTTTAAAGGCCATTTTACAATTTGAACACTATACTACTTTCCAAAATATATTATGTATATGTACATTAAAGTGACATTTAAATTTAAAAAGCAATAATGTAGTTTGAGAATCATCATTCTTTACTGTAAATTGTATAATTTACCAGCAATTATTGCTTTATATGTAAATTATATATATCCGTTGTAATTTGTATTTTCACTGTACTTATATAGTACATTTATTGGCTAGCTTATATACAAGTAGAATACTTGCATATTGTTATTTGCAAAACTTTTCTGTATAGCAAATTAATTGATGAAAGCCTCATTATCGATCAAAGCTTTAAATTGTGCACAGAAGGTGTTGCAATATAAACTTTGAAGTTATTAAATGATAGAAAATCTAGAAAGTAACAATTCATGTAACTTTGTTAAGTTATTCAACAATGAATACTTAATTTTAGCTATTATATCCTTATAAAATTTATTTTTACAAGTATTTTGATACCATTTTACGATGCCCATGCTTCTAACTCTTTTAAGTCTTCATCCTCTTCTGGTTTAGCTTCTAAATAAGAAAAAGAAAATAATAAATTTAACAGCCAGTTACTACATAACTACATAAAACTTAAGGACTTCATAATATTACTTGTGCGAGTCCTGGCTGGTGCAGCTGGAATAGCAGTAGCTGGTACATTCGGAAGTTCATCTGTAGGTTCAATACCGAGTAATTCTTTATCGAGTTGTTCTTGTTCAAGTTCCTCTAATTCTTTCTCTAATTCATCTTCATCTATATCTTGACCAAATGCCACAGGATTGGATATGGCATCAGAAATTTCTCTTGCTACATCTTGTTGTTCTGCTATATCATCCATCATATCATGCACCTGGTCAACATCCCTAAAAGAATGGAACATTAAAATTAGTACTGTACACTGATCATAAGTTAAACCCTGGGATGGCACAGGGGCAAGAGGGACACATGCAATGCAACAGGCACAGATTAGTAGATGTGACCAATTTGGCCAATAGTAAAAATGACTATGACTCTACATGAAAATCCAACCAGTCAGACCCGTATTCCTTCCAGTTATCAACTTATGATCATTGTATAATATTTGTATAACATTATGATAACACTATTGTAAAACTGAATTCCTTACATATGCTGATGAACAGATTTCAATGCATCTGCTGCACTCTTCATCGTAGTGAGAACAGCAGTATTTGTATTCGCACTTTCAAGTGCTTCCCTTTGCATTTCAATTGTAGATAATGTACCATCAATTTGTTGTAATTGCTTCTCATATCGCTTCTTTCTTTTAAGAGCTTGAATTGCAGCTAAAATACATACAATTTATATATACATATTTGTATTACAGCACAAGTTCTAAATAATTATTTATTGAATATAACCAAGATGTGACTTCCTTTACATATCAAAATAACTAAAATTTGTAAAGGAATATAATTGCATATCTAAATGAAATTTACTTTCTACTATCCGAAAACGAACTTCTCAGGTATGTGTGCAATACTTTTTTAAATAAACTGTTCCTATTTTAATATTTCAAAAATTGCAACATAAAAACGTCACAGTGACAAGTGACCTCACTCATAACATTGTTCCTAAACAATGACAATAAAAAGAAGACGTTGCTTGTATTTATCTACCTCTCTTGTTTTTCGTCCCATTTTTCTTAGCAGTCTGAATCTCCAATTCTATTTTGCTTTCGAGGAAATCCTGTTTTTTTATTAACATATCTTCGGTCTCGCGTAATTTTTGTATTGCCTCGGCCGTTGTCAAAGTGGCCGGTTCTTTTTTCCCACCAAATACTTTGCTAAAGAAACTCATTGTTCCAAAAGATTATACTTTCAATTTATAATATAATCACGCTCAAGAATACGACGAATATTCTCAACCTTAAACACAATTAACAAAAGATCACACACCAACCACGTACCATCGCCATATTCCCTTTGGCATTGATATAATACGTCATGACTCATCGCCAAGTTGGTTTGAATTTTGGATCCCTTCGAACAATCGTTAGTTATGGGAAATTTGAAATTTTTAAGTACTAAATTATTACAAATGTTCATTCTTAACATTTAGGAGTTCCTAAATTTTACGATGTTTAGTAAATTACAAGACTAAAAATTTAAAAATATGAATTCTAGAATTGCTGTTTTCGAAAGGATAGATTTGTCAGAGTTTTTCGAATTAAGTTTTCGATCAGAAAATCTGTTACTGATATCAGTTCTTCTATTACATTTGTTGTTTATACATATTATGCTCTTTCATTGTAAGTATATTTTATATAGAAACTGTAACACAAATAATTTGACATCAAAAGTTTAAATTGAATAAATAGAGAACAGCAATAGTGTTCTGTAAACACACTCTTGTCGAAACTTCTTCTTCCCTCTCTTTATAATTTATGTATCTATTTTACTATTCTCATTTCTATGTACACACACGCATATCAATCACATACCTACCACATTAGTAAGTGTCATACGAATTCAGATGCTAGCGCCATCTGTAACAGAGATCTGTAACAGATTTGAACATCGACTAGGTAATTATTTACTAGCATACTATACTACAATTAGATTATGCATCAAAATTTTAATAGTCGATTTAAAAGATATTCAGAAACAATGATTTTAAATGGGAAATTTATGATAATGTATTCATCAAGATTTATTTTCAAATCATTCCCAGTAGAGGGCTGATAAAAGATTCAAATTTGAATTGGTCGTGTTCTGGTTCGAATCTATTTGAAAGTACTGTTTCTTATTTTCGTAATAGTCATTTTATAGAAAGTTTAAATTTTGTCAATGAATGTTTGAATTTACTTGTGATATATTGTTCATTTGCTGTAATAATGACATAGTTAAAAAAATAACTATTTTTGACTTATTATTATAAAAATATCAGTTCTTGTGCAAATTAAAGTTACTTCCTCATTTTTCGAAAGACTATAATTATTTGTTATGATGTTTGAGTTACGTCATTGTTGTAAATGAGCGATATGTATGTATACTTAAGTCTATCATTATTTAGTGACAAGCAATCTCAACAGCGAATCCGCGATCCGTTGAAGTTGTTTGTGTGGTCTACGTCAATCAGTCGAAGTCAAATTCTTTTGTGATTAGCATGATAATATATCTCTACGTGAAGTAATGAAGTAATTTTCAAAAAGGTCGTATGTTTTCAGTATAGGTCACATGATAAGAATGGTATATTTTAACTCGATACAAAAAAAGGTTGCTTATCACTGTTTCAAATGATACAGTAAATAATAAACTGATTATGTGATGTTTTCTCTTCAATATGACTTGAAAATTGAAGTATCACATGTAATATTGTAGTAACAAAGATACCACTCCACTCAACAAAGATTGATAACATTGAAGTCTGAAAACATTTCAGGGAAATGTCTAATTCAGGTGAAAGATATGGTACAGACATTTTAATAAATATAATAAACAACAGTCCATTTGCAATTTTTATATGAACCTTAAAATATTTATTTATTTAGCACGAGTAATATATTTATTACAGATTAACAAACATTTGTAAATAGGGTTTTTGTCTATATTACAGACCATATTTAGAAAAATATTCTATATGGAACAAAATTTATATCTTTTTTGTTTTGTATTAAAGAAAAGTTAAGTAAAACCTAGTTGTTTTATTCTAAATATGGCCATAATTTCATATATATATTTGTTGAAATAAGATTTTTTTGATCAAATACAAATTAAACTTCACCGTTCAAAAGTTTCTTATCAAACAAGAATTCTCCCAAAGGCCCATGTGTTGCCATCATTTTACCCAATGTTGAGACCTTTCCAGCGAGATCACGTTGTCCTTTGTATTGCTCATCTAAGAAATCTCCAGTGAGGTAGTCTACCAGCTGTAATTAACCAATATGACGATTGAAATTCGATGAATTTAAAATGTTAATTCTGATGTACATAAGTATACGAGCAATTTTACTCACGTGATAGTCATTGAAATGACTGCCTTTGGGATTTTCACAAGTTATAATAATGTCGCGAATGCTACGCGTAACTTGGGCTTCCAAGTTCAGAGCATCTGTAAGGGCCTCAACACCACTATTCCACTGTTCACGCAATGGTTTCTAGAATCGTTAAAATTATATATTATATACTGTAATTTAAAATTAATTCAAATGAAATAAATCAAAAATTTATACCAGAGGGAACTTCAAAAGTTTGCCAACATCATTTGTTAGCTGACCACGCATTAAGAGGTATTCAATGATTTTTATTGCATGTTGTCTCTCTTCATTGGCTGCTTCAAAAAAGAATTTACTAAATCCAGGACGATTGACTGTATCTCGTGCAAAATGGGCACCCTATGATAAAACATATTATATACAAAGATCATTTGTTTTATTCAAAATTACATAGAATAATGGAAGGTAATAATAATTACCATTGCAAGATAAGTCATGGCAGCTTCTATCTCAGTTTTAACTTGTGCTTCCATAACTTTAGTGCATGGTTCAACCATGTCCAACCAAATCTTTGGTACATCGGCAGGCTTAAGTGTGCCTGTAGATAGCAATTAATAATAATATTTACTAATAGTACTCATAATTAAATTATGGGTATATATTCTATATGAATTAAAAATATTGTTGTATTTGAAAGTTATTGTAACAAACATCTGTCTAGGAATTTATCAATTACAATAAAAGTGAATTTATTGTAGATAAGATTATAGCCCTGTATTTTTGATAATTACAAAGGCGTGCATATCTAGAGATTGCTTCAATTATCATTATTTTTTCAGTTTATCATTTCCTTTATTATCTCTACTTCATACAATAGTATATTATAATGCAGAATTTCTGTTATGATTTCAGTAAACTTTCTCCTAATTCTACATTTACATATGTAAATAGACATAAGTAATTGCAATTGTACATAGTAAATATGAAATTGTACATAATATAATTACTAATTATATTAGTAAAACAAAATCTTTGCTAATTATAAAAAATGATTGTTAAAATTCAGTAATTTAGACAAAAAGTAAAAGTTTCAGCATAAGAATAAAGAGGAAAGTTATTAATGTAAAATAATTCTATTAGAACTTTTTGAATTATTAGAATGATAAAATGCATATGTACATGATCTAATATGGACTTTAGAACGTGCAGTAATCAATACATTTGTACTGTCACGTAAAACTTATCAAATGTTATCAGTGTTCAAACAAGATTGTTCAGACTGACCAATAATTAATACACTTGAGAATTTTGAAATAACATGTACAGTTATATTTACTTCTTCTTGAATCTTGCATAGACTGTTCATTTAGTTTCATTAATATGAAAACTTAAAAAATCATAAAATAAATTTATATTATGATCTTGTAAGGCAACTTGACGGTATGAACTTTTTATTTATCATATAACTATGTAAAGAATATTTATATTTACACTACTATGAATTAATGATCTGTAATACATATTGCATTTCTCTCTTTGCCTGTACTTTATACGATTATAAAATATAAAGTATTTTTAATGAGGTTGAAAGATTATTGAAACTGCTGACTAAGTAGTACATGGCATACAAAATTTTTTAAAATATACATACAGATAAATCAGTTGAAATCAACAAAACCTTGAAGCTTGTTTAATCTCTGACATATAAGACGTCAAAAGTGTGCAAAAGAACATACAGGAATAAATAATAAAATGTGTAACATAATTTAATAACAACATTATTGCACAGATTGCATCATAAATCCAGTCATTTGCCAGTTTCCGAAGTGACAAATTTCTGATAATGCCTGTGGATTGGAATAATGATACAGGAAATGTGTGAAATCATTCTATGAGTAATACTATCACTGCTTCAGAGTCCAAAGGACACATCATATTCATAAAACAAGGAAATTTTAAAAACTTAAAAAAGCAAGATAACTTTCTTGATCCTCTATATAATAAAAAAATTAAATATAAATAAAAGTTAACATTATATGTACAAAATAAGAATTGTAATAATAAAAAGTTATAACATCACACGTGATAAAATAATCAATTGTGTAAAATTATACACATCGTACGAACAGTCGTACCGAATATGATAAAGGTTTTCATTAAAGCAACATGGAGGGAATTTTAACAATGTTTACTCCCGCAGGTCACTAACATCCGTTGTTGGGGTCATTCTACTTTCTCAAATTCCAACAACACTATTTAAATTTTACATAACTGCTCAACACTTTCGGATTGAAAAAGCAAATTAAGGAAAGTCACGCCATCAACACGTAAAGCGATTAATACCGAGGAAAGTGCGAGTTGTTTATGAAGAATGTCTGGTTCAAAGATCGAATTATGCTTACATTTTCCAACACTACCAGATTCTACTGTATGTAAATACCTTAATATCATTCGAAAGCTTCACACCTGTGTCTGGCATGTTTTCGAAACATGAAAAATCAATTCTTCAAGGACAAGAATATCGATCTTGGAAATGGAATGAATGGAGGATAATGGGGGATCTATTGGAAAAACACACAATGATTAACCTAAATGTCGTTACTTCACCAAGAAACATATCACACGACACACGAAATGTTGAAAAAAAAAAATAAAAAAGCTGTAGAATATTTGATAGACTTACACTTAAGTCCATCTCCTAATGATCCCGTGATGCATAGAAGGGCGACGAGGAAAACGTAATGCAGCTTCATCGTTGATCGCTTTCGGAGGTTATAATTGAAAAAAGAAAGGCGTAAGAGTGTACTTGTTAATTGTCGTTCTCGAGAGCAACCTTTATACGCACTGGTATAGAAGGCTGCCTTTTAGTGAAGCTAGATAAGAGAACGTGCGTGAACTAAACACGACGTACGGCCATCGATCATTTAATAATTGACCAACAAATGCGTACCATTCGTACTTCAATCGACGGGGAGTCACTGGAATTTTCTATTCCCTTTCTACTACGCATGCGCCTCGCCTATCAGCTGACTATGACTGTGTGGAAGCAACCAATGCGAACGGTTTTAATCCAATGTTCATTGTTGGAAGAACGTCGAAACGAGAGTATTCACGTTGCTTCCCGTTGAACGAGTAAGTTGTTTGAACAGGTATGTATCTTGGACAGTTTAACTTCGTTGTTTATCGCGAGCCTCAGCGTTTCGTGGATTAATAAATAGAAAACTGAAATCGATGCACCGTTGATATATCGAACTTTCTATTTTATTCACCCGATACGTGAAGGATACTGCGCATTGCGCTGGTATTTCAATGTAACGCAACGATGAGATACTACTGTGCAATGCCTCATATCTACAGCTTCATGAATTTTTCCTGATATAGCTGCGTGACGTTTCAAGATTACGCTTTAATCGGTGCACATTTAGTTTGGATCTCGGCTCATGTCATGTTAATATAGCTCATGCAAGGAAGTAGGCTATCGTGCGTTGCTCTTTGTTGTCGATTTTTCTACTCGTTTCGGTAATAACGGTTAGTTTCATTTTTGAATATTATTTTTATGTGTAATGTCGTTTTCTACTATTATAGGCTTTTGTTTTATTCATTTTTAGTCATTACTAAATATGTATTTTTTAATGGTGCCATTGAAAACCCTATTGGAGCATAACACACATACACTCTGTTTTTGGGTTGAAAATTCGAGATTGAGATTTTTTGTAAAACGATTCATACTTCTACCATTAATGTCTGTTCAATTCTATTAAATTCTGGGGAAAAAATAAGTGTATTATTTATTCTACTTTTTTTTACAATAATTTGTTGTATTTTATTATTGATTATTCTAATGCTAATTAATGTTTTGGATAGTTTATTTTCTGGATACAGTTGATAATCTTACTGTATAAGTGTCTAATACTTATATTCATTATTATTTGATTCTTATAATTACAGAGAAGATGTTGCTCTTCGGGATATTTTCTGTACTTTTGGCGGTTGCTTCTGCCGAGTTTTGCTATAATGATGTAGAAGGAGCTTGTAGCACAATACATTCACCAGATGGTACATAAGTATTTTATGCTTTTAACCCTCAATTGGTATGATATAAGTCACAGTATTTATATTAATTAAACTTTCAATAGTTGAAGTCAAATATATTTTTACTGTATAGAAAAAAAATGAATAAACTAGGAAGTTGCAAAGTGTCTATGTATAACTATTAACCCTTTGTACTTGGGTGTTCCTTCTGAGAGGACAAACTGAATGGAAAATCATAATCTCCAAATGCAAAGGGTTAATTGTTTTTTATTAAGAAATGCAGTAATGCAACTAGATTGTTTTATAATACTAATGCTATGTCATACTGCTGAGGATTAAAAACAGTTATGTATTGAAATTCATTTTTAATGTCCTATTTCTAATTAATATTTGAACTTCTAGAAAGTACGTTGATACCAAACTGTAATGCAAAATATGGAGCTATTGATGCACTTGAAGCTGATCTCCAAGCTTACACAAATGCTAATGTAGAGTCTAGTTTTGAATTTTTATTAATGTCCAGTTATTTTGGAAATTTTGAAGCTCAACGTGAAGGGTTTAAGGAACTGTATCGTAAACTTTCTGATAAAGCATGGGAAGATGCGATTGATTTAATCAAATACATTACAAGACGTGGTGGTAAAATGAACTTCAATCAGTTACCACGCCTTAAGAAATCTGTAAGTAGAGTTGCATTCTTTGCAGTTGTAATGTACTTTTCAAGATTTAATATTAAACTTTTAATTAATGCTAACTTATCTATGCCTTAGGTGAAAGAAAGCAGAACACTCGAATTAAATGAGCTCAATAGTTTAGCCAAAGCACTTGACACTCAGAAACAACTTGCTGATGAGGCATTGCGCATTCATTCTCAAGCTCAGCCTCATAATAAGCATGATGCAGGCATTGCTCATTATATAGAAGAACAGTTTGTTGAATCGCAAGCTAAATGTGTACGCGATTTGGCAGGCTATACAAGCGATTTGAAGAATTTGTTAACTGAACGCGATCCATCTGTTTCTGTATTTTTGTTTGATGAATATCTTAAGAAGAGCTTATAAATTATATGTAACCAAAGTTAAAAAAGTATAAAATGAAATTTTATGTTTATTATTACTATTAAATTTCTCTATATCAGTAACCTTTGATCACAGAGAAGTATACTCCATTTTTAGTCGTACCAAATTCTAGATTTAAATATATTATATGATGTTCTTTTTCTTAACTTGTTTCATCTAATACAACAAACACTTCATTAATTATTTCTTTTAATTTTCACATGAATTCAATAAGTACAAAATAATCTCATGTACACAAAATAAAATTTAAATTTTTGTTCATAAGATAAAACTATTTTCAAATTAAAAAAAAAGAGAAAAATGGGAAAAGTTAATGAAACGAAATAAATTTTTTAAAAAACGAAAGTTTCAAAATAATAACGAAAAAGAAATTAGATATTTCTCTAAAAATGGAACATAAATAGGTGTTAAGGAAATTTCATGTTCAATTACAATTCTTTTGTAATAAACTAAATATATAATAAAACAATAAAGAAACGTTTGCATAGTGTTTTTTTGTCATCATTTATTTATATGCACTGGCGCATGTTACATTTTATTTAATACATATTTGTATCTGCTTTTGATATGTTGATGATAATGAAACAGTTTATCGTCTTACTTGCATAATTATAGAAGACAGATGTACACTTAATATTTTTGTTATTTCCTCAGATAAGTAATGTACAATAATGTGCTTACATTATTAAATCACAAAGGCACAATAAACAGATTTCATAAGTATAAAAATGTCTTACAAAGGCAATAATGGAAGCAGCTTATATGTTAATAAAAATATAATCTGCTAAAATTTGATAAAATTATAGTAAATAATAATTTTGTGCATTATAATATGATCAGTAAATAATATAACTAATAAGATGTATCAAAATGTACAAAAGATTTTTAGTATCACTTACTTGTTTTAAACAAGTAACTTATTATTAATTAGAAAAATTTGCACTAATTATATTATTAATAGAAAAAGAAATTCTATTAGATTCTATTAGAGATTTCTATTAATAGAAAATTAACTACAAAATATTTGTAAAAAATAGATGGATAAATTTAGTTAATTGTTTCATTGTTTTTACTTTTTTTATCACTCTATTGTTGGATAAGAATATATGTAGCTTTGTGATGTATAATAATTCTTTCTTTATGACGCAAGTTTTACACTTTTAAACGAAAATTTAAGCATACTCGTATTATTTAACAATAGGCCTCTTTTAATATGGTATACTTATTTTGTGTATATTACATCGTCGGGCTATAATTATTTATTTTTGAAATTAGAAATAAATAGTATCAATGTGAAAATAACATGTCGTTAAATGTAAAAGAATGAGAGAAATGATGTGTACATATATTATATATATATATCAGTTAGTTCAGTCTAAAATGTATCATAACATAGAGGTCCTGCTGTGTGTATTTGTTCTTTCGTTTTAATATAATTATATAAAATTATGTTATTTTTTTCATGCTACTGTTTAGTATGCTATTTTCTATATCATCAAAAGTTTTAAAATATACTAAATCACACTGGTTTTCTTATAACTGATGTTAATGACTTTAGTCTTTTCTGATGTTAATGACTTTAATGAATTTAAGCGAACTATGTACTTAAGTAATTAGATGTACATTTTAGATATTTTTTGTGCAGTAGAGTTCGCAAAAATATTTGCACTATATTATATAAGCATATTGTTTTATGAAATATTATTTGCTTTAAATATAATTTTTTTTAATATAGTTCTCTTCTACTATTCATTCAATACTGTAACAGCTATTCATCTTCTATAATTTTGTTTCAGCATCATGTGCAATAATAATATACCTAAATTACTTACATATAGTTGGTTACAAAGATGGATACAAGTTCCTTCTGTAACCATAAATTTCAATTCGAAGCATAGCTCTTGTAAATAACCAGTCTTCTATCAAAATATTTCATTCATTTTTTTCAACAAAGTATTATAACACTATATAATAGTATTTATACTATACATCAATCTGGAATAATAAAATGTATGTACATCCTACAGTGTTAAATACTAAAAACATGTAACATTTAATACAAAATAATTATTTATTAGTCATTTACCTTTTCTTAACTTTGATATGCATCAAGCACTTCACAATTTATGTGCATTTAATATTGGCTTTATAAATTATGTGCATGTATCTGAAATAACAATTAAAAAACAAAATATAGAGGTATATATTTAAATATCAAAATATGAAAACTCAGATTGTAATCAAATATTATACTCACATTTGACGATGTAATTCGAAGATGTACTAACAATGACGCAAGTTCAAGGTCTTCACTATAATTATTTTTTAATGGAACGCTTCTAAAGCCTGATCGTAAACATCGAACCTAGTGATGCAAAAGGTGTATATAAAAACTATACTATTCAATTAATAATTTAAAAATAATAACTATCTGTTTAAATAACATACAGGATAAGTAGCTTGTCCAATAAAATTACTATCACCAAACATATCTTCGTCTTGTACAACAAAACGTATAAATGCAAAGTATGGATTGGTAATTTCGAATTCACAGGATTCGTTCCACATAGGATTAAATCCATTATCAGCTACAATTTTGAATATAGTTATAATAATTGTTGAAATAGTTGAACATATGATACTATATTACTTACGTATCGTTTTAGTTGTTAATTTAGTACCACTATCAAAATCTGCTCCTACAATTTCGATCTCAATAAAAGGACTAGCTATACCTCTTCCTGGCCTAATTAAATGTCTTGCGCCAATAATTCTTAAATCAAATTTGAGGGACTCTACTCCCTGCAAGCAATTTTTATCATACGGATTGAAATCTTCTTTAAACATAAATTCGGGTTTCAAAATGTAACCACAGTTGCCGTTTTCTCTGAATTTTGCTTGATTGAGTTGCATCGCTTTATCTCCAGTTTGATAATTTAAGGCTACCATTTGACAACCAGAATTCCACATTGGTACAGGATTATAATTCGACGAATCAATACGTTGTCCCTTCGGATATACTCTGCTAAATTGAATCTATGAAATCAGATTTATAAATATATTTGTATTCGCAAGAAGAACTTATATCGGTAATCGTATGTTGCATTACCTGATGATATTTTAAGAAAAATTTGTTTTCTTGTTGACACATAAGTTTCTCAGCTTTCGTTTCAGGGAAGCTACTCATTTCATTAAATACAAATCCTTTCAATCGTATTCGTTCTAAATTAAATGCAACTGATCTACAATATACTATTAAATTTGACATTTCTTTTGCAATTCTCCATGCTCGTTCCATTTCTTTATGTTGATTTTCCTAAAGAGAAAGAGAGGGAACAAAACATACTCTACATATTTGGAACACGTTTACTATTTGATAACTTTTCTTTCAAGTATAAAAGCTGACATAATTACCCTGACGCTAGCATTTTGAGCAGTTTCTTTGATGCTTGACATCCATTCTACTGCTGTATCTTTAGAAGGAGTCGCTACTTCAAATACTGAACACATGCTAGGATTTTGTATCCTTAATATCCATTCTAATCCAGGTCTTCCACCTATTCCCAATTCAACTACAGCACCCATAATGTCTAAAGAACCTTTTTGCAAACTACCGAACATCATGGAATCAGTTGACTGAAAATTATGTCAATACAATGATATTGAATATAAGTGGAATAAAAATTCAATTCAACATAAAGCAGACTTACATCTCCTTGACTATCTTGAGATTCTATTTCTTCTACATAGTTAGCAGGAAACCAATGCTGTTTTTTACCACCATAATCTCCTCGCCACCAACCACCACTTTGTCGATGTACATTTGTTATAATAGCATGTTTTACTAACGTTAGTTCATCATCTCTCCTTGCTTTATAATCATAGATAGCCTTTACAGTCACCTTTAAAATAAGTGTTATGTTTTCTATAATAATTCTATAAGTTACTTTGTAATTATAACTCACTTTTGATGTAAAACTTGTAGGATCCATATAGCCAGGAATACCATAAACAGAGCCGTCGTCTGCATCCTAATCATAAAAAGATAACATATAAAACATTGTAAATAAACATTTACTCAACAAGAAAGTATAAGCCATACCAATCCCATTCTTTTGATAACGTCTTGATTTACAGGATGGCTTAACTTTATCTTTTTATACAACGGATGCCGTTCGTAATAACTAACTAATTCAACCAAACTTTCAAATTGTACAGTACCAATAGTATACAAACGTCCTTCTTGTTTAATTCTACAATGCTTAATTTTCTTCTCTGCTCTGGAAACAATGAATGAAAAAAGTTCAAGTATGACCCATGTATTATTTAAAGAGGTGATTCCATGTATTGGTATTGTATAATTTACCTAAACGAAATAGCGTAAGAGTTGTTTTCTTTTTCACTAGGCCGTACTAAAAATGCACCATCCGTAGGAATTCGTTTTAACATTTCTTCGGCTAAAGTTCGAGTACAATCAGCATGCCACCATTCTTTCTCTTCGTGTTTATTTGGTTGTGGAACAGGTTCTTGAAGCGTGATTAAAAATTCCTATTCCATTTCATTTATAAGTTTGAGCAACGAAATGTCTTATCAGTAATAATGTTATGCAGCACTTTGTATTTGCTTACTTGGCTTCTCAAGGGATGATTGCGATAATGCGTAATTAAGCTGTATAAGCTATCGAAGCAATTAGTATCAATGAGATAATATTGCGTTTGACCCATCTCTTGCTTCAGCTTAATACGACAATGATTTACTTTGCCTTTCCGCCAAAAAGAAAGACAATAATCTCCAACAAACGTAACGCACTGTCGAACTAAAAATGTACCATCCCCAAGGTGCGAGTACCTTCGTAATAATTCTTCTGCTTCTTCCCTTCCTCTTGCTAATTTACCATGAAACCATTTCTCTCCAAAATGTAATTCGTCATTGGGTACTCCCTAGATCACGATAATAAAGTTCAATAAAATGCCAATTATTGAAGGTAGATATATTGTATATACATACATCTGTCGGTTGTCGAACTCTACTTTCTTCATCATCGTCATGCTCAGTTTCCTGAGTTCTGGAAAATGTATCCGTATAGAATAATTTCTGTTGAGTCAAAACAAAAAAGTGTGGGTTCCATTCTCTATCAACAGGATCTTCAAGGTAAAGAATACCATTTTTTACTGTATTTCGGAGATCCATTTCTTGTCTGTTTTCATCATTTCGAATAAGAAATGACGTTTCGTCAACACCATCGGGCAATTTTTTGTGTTTTAATATGATCTTTCTCCTTAGTGTATGTGGTGATGGTAAACTAATCTCATTTTTATCTACAGGTTGAACCAGTAACATTTCGCCAAATACTTCTTGCATTGTAATTGCCATTTTACGTTGTTGAGGTAAAGTACAATTATCCTCAATAGATAAAATGACGGGATAGCTGCATAGAAATATATATTTAAAATTGATACTAGGTATAAAATTTTAAATAAATGTTTATTTGTACTTACTCGGAAGTAGCAAAGGCATGCTCTTTGATGGTCTTAATGACATCCAAAAACTTTATTTTCGTAGTAAGTGTATGACCATGAAATATAAATGGCATTCCATCTGGTCCATCCCAACAGTCTAATTCTATACATCTACATCCCGCTCTTAGTGCACGTACATAAGCTTGACAACTACTTTCGCTACTAATTTGATCTCCCATTAAATATCTGTAATAATATTTAGTTAATTTCCTTGTAATACCAGTTTCTCATTTTCAAAACTCACGTATTATGTGATGAAGCTATCCAATAGTGTGCAAGAGGTTTATTCATATCTTGATATATACGAGAATATTTTGAATCCCACACAGAATTTTGTTTTGAAAATAAAAAATCGATAAATTCCGAAAACGTAAAATGTGGCTCCTGTACATCTCTTTGGGGGTCTTGTAAATAGTCTCTGATAAAACATGAGACTTCTACATCATTATTTCCTAGAGGGTCTTGTTGCTCTGTTATCAAGAAATTTTGGAAATCATGGACTGTAACAGCAGGCCCTGTTTTTGTATAATTGAGTAATTTACACCAATCTGTAAAGTTCTGTGAAAAGAAAAGTATATGTAGTGCCTATGAAGAAAAATATAAATATTTTTAGTAATAAATAAAAATTTACATTTTGATCAAACATAAGTTTATGATAAAGAACAACAAAATCATCAAAACCAAGTTCATTTCTATTTCTTGTATCTATTTCTTGGAAGAGTTCCCGAAGTCTATTTGTTGCAACTTTACAATTAACTCTAGGTAAAAATGATTTTACATCTTTCAAAGTAACTCTGTAAATATAAATTATCATTAGTAAAATGTAATAGTTAATTTATATATAACAAAATACACAAAAATTTAATATTATCAATGAGAAATTGTAAATGTTTACGTTTCTCTTGAATTTTCCATTGCATAAAATTCTTTTCTTAGCCATCTTTCAACTTGTAAAGGATATGGAGCTTTTATAGTATCCTGAACTAAACGTCGTAACCCCTTTACCCAAAGTTCACATTCTTTTTCGCTAAGGGCTGAAATAAATACACATTTTAAAAAAGATTCTCATAATTAATAATAAACATGTAAATCTTTAAATGTTAATATGTTAAAATTAGGTACTAACATAATAATAAAAATAAATCAATATATATTTACCAGATATTGAAAGTGTTTTAAGTCGAAATTCAGAACCATAATATACAACAAAACATCTAAGGTTCTCAATTCGTTTTGCATCTTCTGGCCATTTTTCAAAGTCTTTAGAATGCTTTCCCACCTTAATTTCCTTAATTTCTCTTATTTCAACTAAAATCAGAAGAAACAGAATATTTTTTATCTTTTTATAATTTATATTATAATCATATACAATATAGTCTAAAATAATATAATAAAATAAATAATATAGTAAAAATGTTTTAGTGTATAATTGTCCTGTTGAAGTATATAAAAACAGTGAATATAAATCATAACTAAATTATAGTTGTCATTTTTCTAAATGAAATACCCATGATATCCAACAGGGTTGTTTCAATATATCAACAGTATCCACGGGCATATTTGTTTGTAGACCAAAAATGAAGGAAATGTCCATTAAGGTAAGTATAAAAATTCAACATTCAAGAATTGGTAAATTATTAAGTCAGAAAAAAATATAATTTAATTAAATATTTGTTATAGAGGCATACATAAAATTTTATTAGGTGAAACTCATTGGTTGATTTAGGTTGTATCTTTAGCATAAACTCACCCATGTACATTATTCACAAGGACCTTTCCTTCAGGTTTTTGACCTATAACTAGTATCCTCAGATAATACTTTGCCCATTTTTGCTGTAGATATATCTTCATAACCATGCAAAATGTGTGCCTAAAATATTAGGTGGAATTTTATTTTAACGTATCATTATCACATTAGGATATATGTACATACTTAATAGAAGCTATCTTGAACATGTACAAAGATATAAACTTGTCAATATCTACATGCTTGATTATCATTAAAGTGTATAATGATGGATAAATAAAAACGTTGTACAATTACCCCTGAAGCATTAAGTAATGTTGAATTACTAAAGATCTTGGTAAAGTTTTATGTGAGACATTAAATACTTTTACCTGAACCATCAAATGGTCTAAAAGTTGCACTTCTTGCCCAAACAATTTGTCTAGTTTCTCTTCGTATCATAAGAGTTTTCTTTTCTGGCCTTTTCCTTGGGAAAAATTTTGTTACCACAGTCCCTCTTTCAAGCTGACTGATGATTTGTTCCATTTCAGGTATTATACCATTCATGTTTAAGGTATTTTATCTATGCTATAATAATTATGTTATATGTTGACAGTATGTATATATAAGCAGGTATTACTATATAATATTAGAATACTAATAGATTAATGTTAACTTAAACCTTCAGATTGATTTGATCATAAAATAATGATATTCTTAAGCAATCCCTAAATGTAATTCGTCTATATTCTACATTTTATATAGATTTTTAAATAACTGATTAGATATTTTAATATTTGAGCATGCATTGAATGTTTTTATATTTTATGTTTTATAATTGTAGAAAGAGATGCAAAAGTCTAAGAAGAAATTAATGAGAAAGCATTAAAGTACTCTTTATTGTTATCATGTTGAGATAGCTACATGTAATTAATGAAGTTATTATTTCACATAGCTATTGGAAAGTGTTAATAAAACAAGCATTATTTAATATTATATTGTATGATGGATAAATGCAGCTGTGATATTTAACATATGTTTAAAACAGAGAAAATGTAATATATATCATTTTATTGAATGAAATTGATTGTCAATCATATAGATTTCAATGCAATTAAGTAAATGAATAAGTAGTTATTTAATTATTCTAATTATTTGCAAAACATATGACTGTCTCTAGTTATAAACATTTAGGATTACAAAATATTATAAGAAATTTGTATCCCATACATGTTTTGGTTTTGTAACAATAACTCTATTAAAATTTCTCTAATATTCTTTTTAAAAATAATACTTTTAAATTAATTGTATGTTAAAAAGACATTGAAGTTACAATGTATTATATTATTATATGGATTATTTTTGCCAAAAGAAATAAACATAACCTACCAGATAATTCATTCAATTTTTTTGTTTATTTTAATACATGAATGTTGAAATAAAAGATATCTTTTAAATATATTAGAGGCATAGATATGAACACGAAATATAATTTAAAAAAATACATTTCCTTTTTTGGTTGGAAGAATCTAACATAAGAAGATATAATTTGTCACTTCGTCGATGAATTATCTTTCATACGTGCCTCTGTTATCATTGTTATCTATTAATGCACACTTAAAGATCTATCATACCTTGATCAATAATGATATTTTGTTAATTGTACGATAAAAAATTGAATTCTCTTATCATTTGTAGGTATCCGTCATGACTCCGTTTAGTGGTTTAGACGAGATCTGGGGATTTTTGTCATAATGCTATTTCTTTATATGTATTTAGTGCATAGGTATGCATGCACTTATCCTACACAAAAGCATAAATGAATATTTTCTTGCAGTACTAATTTACGATAAGTTTTTCTCATTGAATTTTAATTTAAATACTAATAATTTATGTAGTAATAAAAAACGAGTAATATACATAATTTTATATATGTACACGTTATTCTTCCATATAATTACTATAGTTATTTTTTATCTAGTATTTCCTAGTTAAAAAATTTTGGATATTTAAATACTATTCAAATTTTTAAAATGACATAAAATTGTTATTTATTTTTGTCAGGAAGTAAATAAATAAATATTATTTTATTAGTTTTTATTACAAATTGTAAAATATCAGCTTGATTATGCTACCTAAATGTAAGAAATTCTCTTAAAGATGATCCAAGAAATGAAAAAAATTCACTGATGGATTTATATGTCGATTGAGCCTGTTGTTTAAAATTTAAAGAACGAGTGGAAGATGAACACAGTTTACTATTTCTAATACGTTGTACGTTTTCTTTGTTTATTATATCCTAAAAATCAATGTTTAAGAGTGAATATGTATTTTTCCATCTTATTATATTTTTATAATGTTCAAACTTACACAGTTAATTGCTCTTTCATAAGATTCGTTATATATTGAGTTATGCTCATTCTTAAATCTTTTTAATCTTTTCAAAAGTGGAAAACAATTATTTTCTGGTTGTATATCTGCATCTGCCTCACTGTCTTTTTTCAGATACATAATTCTTGATGCATCCAAATTTACCTGTTGAACAAATATTATAAACTTTCTTTTGAAAATATTATGAATCACTTTATAATTTATTTTTTTTTTTTTTAAATAAAAGAGGTATAATTTCACAAATATAAAGTAATTTTCTAAACCTCAGTTTTTTCATCTGATCTTTTCCTCTTGCCAGGAACTATAGGTATATTTTCAGAAGGAAACAGATTAAGATTATTGTGCCTCAGTGGTTTTCTCGAACTGCTATCTTTTCGCAGAGTTTGTCTACATTCTGCATACTAAAATAATAATGAATGAATTGTGCAAATTAAAATGAAGTAAACTGTAATGTAAAGAGTGTATATATTTTTATAAGAATAGCATATAATAATACCTTTTTTATAGAATTCTGCACTGCTTCTATCCATAAATTGCTATCATCTTTTTCAGAATAAAGTAGGAGTGTCTCATTCAAGCATGTAACACAAAATAATCCACCACTTAAAACACATTCAACTTTGCATTTGTTCAGAGGTAAAACGCAACACACAGTTAATGAAGTTTCTGGATCACCCTTGCAATATAATAAAGTATCGCTAAAAAGAATAAAATATCTTCTATATGCAGAATTTCTTCGTCTAGATACTCTCATCAATGCTCCTTGCTTGATCAATTTTCTACCCGGTTTTACCAAATTTATCGGATTGGTTATACATTTTTGAAGTCTTAATAATTTTTGTGCTTCTTCTTGTTGTTCAACTAAAGTATTTATATGCCTTGCTGCCTTTTCAACTTCCACTAAACACACTATAATCATTAAATTTGTGAGTTTTTAATAAAAACAATTTCAATCCATGTACAAGTCATAATTACCTTGTAAAAGATTGTACTCTTTATGTTTAGTAGGTGTATGTTGCAGAACTTCTTGCAAGAGTAACTTATATCTAGGTACTCTTTGTATTGGTGTAATTAACAATGATGGTAATTTTTTACCAACTTCTGGCCTCGATTCTTGGTTACTAATAAAATTTTTGAACGCAACATCATTTTCCTGTTTTGTCTGAAAAGAGTATTTTTTTCTTCAAGGAAATATCACTTTACATAAAAATTAAGAATTATTAACATACCTGTAGCAGAGATAAAACTTGCTCGTAATCATAAGCATAAACAGAATATAACTTAAAAAATGGGGCAAGCTTATGAAATGCACCAGCTACATTTTGCGGATCATTTTTTAACTCTTTCACTAATTCTCCACTAACATTGTATAGTGTTTTTATATTTTCAGACAATGTTGAAAGTAAAATGTGATGCAATAATTTCTTTTCAAACATTGGTTCTATGAAAAACTGAAAAAGAATTTATTTTACATCATATTATTATGTACAATGTTCCAGATGTAATTAATTCGCTAACATAGAAGTATTTTAATATTTCTCTAATTTACAAAAAAGTAATTTTTTTATTTGGTATAACAAATAAATAAAAAATACCTCCATTAAAGTTTCCAACTGTTTTAAATATGTAACTTCTGTTGTTAAAATTTCTTGAATAGCTTGATATCGTAAATTTTTCTCTTTTTCTTCAATGCTTCTCTGATTATTTTCGTTTAAACTATTAAGAACTGAAAATATACATAAGTTATATTTTTAACATAAAAATTAATCAACAAAATAATAAACCACTTTTCATACCTTTCATGCGAGTTCGCATACTCAAAACATTTCTATTATTTATAATTGCTTTTAACTCGAAACTGAGAGGAGTTTGTGGTGATCTCGGTGAGTTCATGATTTTCAATAATAATGTCACTGTTAGATTTTGTGTTAAATTTGATTATTATTTTACACTTAGTAAACTATGAGTATTTTTTGTTATTCATAAATTGTTAACTTCTTCATTCAAAGTTACTTAAAAATATGGTTTACGCTTTCAACAATACATTCCACTACAGTAAAACAATGTGTGCTAGAATACGCTGCATTGGTTAAAATTCAAAACTTTGTGACGTATTTTCGTTACATGCTAGTGACTTTTGTTGTTCAAGTATGGCTTACTTGGATTTAAAATTGTCGTATCAATAAGCACTTGAACTAGTCAAATTGTTTTATTGGTTGATTGATAATGGGTCTCCAATAAAAATTAATAGTTGATAGAAACTTTCGAAAGCAACAGTTTTCCGAATTATTTTGTGCTTTAACGTTGGTAACGTTATAATATTTAAGAACTAGTATGTGCGGGTTGTGGAATATCGAAACATATGATGATGAAGTGACAATTTGATGAGAATCAAATTTGTTAATACTTACAGCCTGTATTTTTATGAATCTGTTATTAATCGTAGTGACACGCAAGGAAATAGTATTGTTAGAAATACGAAGTTATATTTACTGTTCAACTTTTATATAAGGTACGATATGGTTGATTTATGTCGTAAAATTTGATCAGTGATTCTTGTGTCAGCTGCAAATGTCACATCCGGGTGATGATGATATACATGAAAAATACATCTATCACAAGTGTAAATTAAATAATATTCTTTAAATTTGTTTACAATATGTAATTATTATTTTTTTAAATTGCTCAATTACATAATGAAACGTGATGTTGCTACATGGAGTTGTTTTTTTTTTTTCAAGAGAATAATTTGCAGTGTAAATAATAACAAGTTTTGTGAACAACTTCGAAATTATTTTGATAATTTATAAAATTTTTACCAACTTACAGCGAAAAATATTACTGTTGAAAAGGTTATGATGGCTGTAGTAGTTGTACTGAACATGTTTTGTATTGGTTATGATAGGGAAAAAAATGATTTCATTTCTAACTTTCAATCAAGTAAAGTTGTGTGTTAAAAGGATATGAAATATGTAAATATTGAGAGCAATATTCATTATGAATTGAGTGATCTTCCACTAGTACGGAATAATAGTAAAAGTAAATAATAAGAGCACAGTGATCATTACTATTTTACAACTGTAATTTTTGCTTGTTTTTCAGGATATTAGACAAAATGTCTTGGATGGTGGAATCTACATATGTATCATGTACAAATATTTAAGAAGTTTCATACTTGGAGATGTATGAATGAAAACCATTAATTAATGCAACATTATTTATTAAAAACAGATATTACATAATATTTAAAATGTCACAAGTGGATGGTGGCACTACACCAGTTACAAATAATCAGAACGGTGCAACTGTACATAATAATCGTAATATTGGTGGTACAACTCGGCCAACTTTGAACAATAATAACATGAATACTACTAGAAATAATAACAATCAAAACCCATTGGTCAATGTACGGGAAAGGCTTTTTCAAGCAATATTTATTAGAGGTGCATTAACTTATGCGAGAACATGTCCAAGGCCTGTCAGAAGATTTATAGAATTTATAGTTCTTTTAAAGGTAGATTTTGATTATCTTCATTCATAAATAACTAAAGGTATGCGAGAACTCCAAAATATTTGATTTAGTTGAAAATTTTGTTCTTAAACTGGATTGGATTTCTAAGAGTATTACGCGACTTGAGAATATCAGGATTTTCGAAGACAACCCAAATTACATTTTGAAATGTACAGTTCTCATTGCTGAGGCTTTTAGGGGTAATCTGTGTCCTTTTGAAGGAATTTTCTCAGTGTTTCGCTAACATTGCAGTTACTTTCATTAGGAGGTTGAATGACATGCTGATACTGCAACATCACTGCCTCAAGAATGAGAACTATAACATGTCACCAGGTTGTGAAAGTCTTAAAACAGCCTTTTTTTAATACGACTGTTATTTTCGACTTTCGATCTATGTGATATATTTTTTTTAGAATTAGTCCTTCTGAAACCTAATTCGAATTCTCGAAATCCTCGAAAGAAATTTTCGAGTTACGAAATACCCTCAGGACTCCGAACCGACTCAATCTATTCTCTTACCGGTTCGTTGAGAGTGTAGCCTATATTTTGGGATTTTCACATATCTTTATGGATAAAGATACTATAACACATTTACTAAAATATTATAATATTATGTAAATAATTGTAAATTATATATTTTCAGGCTATATTAGCATTTTTTGTGCTGGCTTATATTCACATAGTATTTTCACGTGCACCAACAAATTGTTTAGAACATATACGTGATGATTGGCCACGGGATGGCATATTACGAGTCGAGATACTTAGGAATGGAGGAGAAGATTACAGTATAGAAAAAAGTTACGCAAAAGAAGAGAAATTACGGCAAGAGAAGGTTGATGATTTAACTAGCGCTCTGGGAATATTAATTAGAGATGGGTAAGAATAAATATAATACTGTAGTTAAATATATGTTTTTATTTATTAATTTTTAGTTATTAACTTGCTTGTTTCATTTACAGTTTTATCAATATCGAACCGTCCGCTGTTGACGATGAGAGGGACACGGCTAACACATCGAACGAAGAAAATCATAATAACTTAATGCCTGAAAAAGAAATAGTTATGAGGAACACCAATGTTCCTGGCGAAGTGCAAGATCCAAATTTAAGCACGAGTAACACAATAATAAGTCCATCTCTGCCAGCAAAATTATGGAATGAATTAAATGTAGAGAGTACAGAAGTAAATATCATTTATTGGACAAACGTTACATTTGTTATTAATAATGGAGCTTTTGAATATTATGTTGGAATTAATATTTTAGGCATCAGATGAAAAGATAATACCATTATCAAACGCACAAAATAGCACTATAGAACAAGATACAAATAAAGCAGATAAAGAAGACGATATTCAACCTTTAAAGGAGCAGAATTCCGAAGCTGATAAACTTGCTAGAACAGGTACGATTATCTTTATGATTTCTCACGTGAAAATATTAATCTTAATAAAGTTACTATCGTACTTTTATTAGGTTCTTAATTCTTGTTTAGAGAATGAATATATTATTAATGTTAATCTTAATAAAGTTATTATAGTATTTTTACGAGGTACTTATTTCCTTTTTTAGATGATGGATATATTGTGGAGTATTCATTAGAATATGGCTTTTTGAGGCTATCACCTGTAGCTAGACAACGATTAAACATTCCTGTAAAAATCGTTACTTTGGATCCTGTAAATGATAAGTGCTTTGGTGATGATTTTTCAAGATTTATACTTGACGAATTCTTGGGATATGATGATTTATTAATGGCGAGTATTAAGACGTTAGCAGAACATGAGGACAATAAAGGCTTTTTACGGTAATTAAATTATAAAATTTACTAAATATTATTCTTTTGAAAAAAATTGTTGTTGATTAAAAGATCTATATTATATATTATTATTTACAGAAATGTAGTGACTGGAGAGCATTATCGATTTGTAAGCATGTGGATGACCAGAACTTCGTACCTTGCTGCATTTTTCATCATGTTAGTTTTTGTAAGTATATTCTTCTTATCATACTATACTACAAATAATAGTATAGGCAGGATAAAAGAGGATTATTTGGATTTTTGGTTAAATCCTCAAAAATTAGATAGATTAGTTCTTACTACAAATTGTGCGATATGTTATGATTAGAATTATTTTAAACAAAAAATGCTCTGTGCGTCTAAATTAGAGTTAGTTTCGTATCCTACATGTCTTCGATCCAGATATATTCTTCCTTGTCGGAGGGATGGTGTTATACGTGTTCACACGACAGTCTGGTACATGTAAAATGATATGGCAATCAATTTAAAGTAACCATGTACTAAGGTAATTCTCAACCCCTTACATCCTCATATCGAGCGATCCCTTTGGAGTCGAACCGTTGGCTATAAATCAACGTTATTATGGGCATCATATTCGTTACAGATACGCAAGTTGGTAATTTCGTATCAGATTGTGCACAAATATGTTGTACAATCTTGCATTAAGCGTGATAGGATCACCAAGAATTTTCAATCGTTTTTAAAATGTGTTTTTTACAAACAACACGTTTTATTAGTTATCTGTATCTTTATCATTGACCAATTTAAATTACTTCTACTTTATTTTAATTTGCAAATAGGAGTCATCTCGAATGAAGTTTCCTTCAATGAGTAACTTTTCTTATGATAATTAGATTGGTAAATATAAGATAGTGTTATTGGTAGCAAGGTTTCAATGTAGACTGTGCGAATACCAGATGGGTCGTACAATTTTGGAGTGCTCCCTAGTTGTTAGGAATAGGATAGGATGTTAGGAAGATCTCAAGCTTTTTGGTATACCAATATATACGTGTTCTTCTGTTATGCTTTCTTCTTTTGGACTATAGAATAGAATGCAAAGTAGCTGTTTTCAAAATTTGTTTGGAAATTATTTAAAAGGGGTGGTCCTTTTGATAAAGTAGAAATTTGATAAAGGATAAGTCTTTTTACTTTTAATTTAATTTTGCATAGTATGTAGATATACATATATTAAGCGTAATAGAATGTAAGATATTAAATGACTTGACATTGACTTCACTGATACGTGATGTTAGATAATTGTAAATGACACCCGAAAATAATTTATTTTATACATACGTAGATTATATCGTATTAGAATCATTCGATTGTGTAACAAAAGTGGATTTACAAACACTGAAAATTCAAATTTTATGAAAAATTCTCATACGTGATATTAAAATAGAGATCTATTTAAGGGTATATATGATCGAAAACGCTGTTACTTTTTCGCATCGTGTATTAACATAGTATTCTGCGAATTGATTATAGAGGATTGGGAATGTTTCGAATGTAATTCGTGACGGAGACGGGATGGGTAGATCTCGTGTCGCAACACGTGAATGTTACTTCAGTGATTGGGGTGCCACCTGGAACCACCCTTTGTCAACCCTCCGCGAAGTCACGTGTACAAGACTGTCGTCATCCATGTATTATCTTGTATCTCCTCTGTCATGTGCGCATGACATCAGCTACTTTGTTACAATGCAGTACAGCGTCACATACTTACTATTCTTTTCTTTTTCCTTTTCTTCGAGCTTCCTTTGAGTTTTCTCGTACATGCATTTATTTTGTCTCATTTTTTTCAGATATTTTGACCTTTTGTATCGAATTTGATCAGCGTTTGTTTTTTATCATTATCTTTCTAGTCTATTGATTTGTAGCTATTCCATGCTCCAAGAAAAACTATTAAGCGGGAAGTGTAAATTTTATATTTAAGTTATAGTACGTCGATGCATATATTATAAATTCATTAAAAAATTTAAAAGAATTGCTTGGATAACTCTTCGAATATGTTAGATAAATTTTTATTCATATATGTGGGCAGGAATATGAGGAACTTATAGAAAAACAAGAGTTTGAATATTACGAAAATGAGTGGCTAGACGGGAAATACTACTATGTACAATTGAGTGTTTGAGAAAGATATTTTAATCGTATTAGTGTCTGAGAAAGAAATATTTGAATAACTAAAATAGACAGATTTTTTTTTAACTAGTATGAAATATGATTACTGTTTATCGAGGAATTACATTTTATACAAGAGTGACAAACTTGACATGTTTTGACGTCAGTAGCCATTTGCAATTCTCCGGTACATTTTACGTAATATTGATAATGTTGCGTAATGAGTCATCATTCGAATCAAATTTTGCAAACAATTGTTTTTTTTGACATGTGAAGGACTGTGAATTTTCCATAGAATTGAGTGAATTGGTTAACGAGGCTTGTTGATTTCTTTAAAAATGACACGTAGAAGTTTTTCGTTGGATAGAAAGGTTAAAAATGGAATGCTTTTGAAGAGATGTAACAGGTTTTATCAAAATTTCATTTTTTATTCACATTACTTCGCGATGTACATAAATGAAGCAGTATATACATAATTGCTTTTAATGTAATTAGAAAATTTATTTTGTTAATAATTTTAAATAATTATTTTTAAAATTGAATAAGCTTTATCTTTCTAAATTTTCTTTGCTCCGAATCCTACTGGAACGCAATTTCATGGAAAATTAAGAATCATAAAGCTGAAAAATTGTCCATTAATTACGAAGACATAATTTCTGCAGCATTTATATTTGAATTGTAATATTCTTTCAAATAATATTTCTTTCTTATTTTTTTAATGTTATATGTTTTTGTATCACTTTTCGTGTAAATAACATCTGCAGCGTACCATTCAGTGGGTTTGTTGCCAAGGTTGCCTGTTGCAAATAGTGAATTATCTGCAGGGGTGTCAGGTGCTAGTTCAATTCGAACCGATCGCAGTTCAATTGCATTATTCACTCTGAACTCGGTAACCGAGCTCTGCTTGCACGTTATCTCGTAATATAGCTTCGTTGCAATCTCTTTCTAATAAATACCACATATTTTGGTCTAGAACGCGTATTAATTGATATAATTTTGCGTTCGAAATTATTCACAAATTTAATTAGGGACTCTTTCGTTGTGTATTTTTTCTACAGACAATTTTTTATTTTGTGTACTTACTTACACACAATTAATATTTAAAATGACTCATATATTTTTATTTAAAAAGTACATCAATAGTTAGAAAATAAATTTTAATACTTGATCGTTTTATTTTCTGTTTCAGACTATTTCTATATCAATGCTGTTGCGTTACTCGCATCATCAGATTTTCGTCTTCATCGGTAAGTGATTACAAATATGGGCAATCATATTTAAATTGTCTTAGTTTTATCATTTTATTTAATTATACCAAAATGAACAACTTTTTTCTAAGTTTCGAATATTTTAATTTTCTTATAACAGATTGTATTCTAGATGCTAGTTGCAATAGGAGATATAAGTATGTCCTTTGATCAGACATTCTTTAGTCAGAATAATTTGTTTTAAATCAAATTGAACAAATTTGAAAAATAAATTAAAAATAGATGTAACATCTATGAAAACTTGATTATTCTTGCTATTTAGGTATATTTATGAAATGTGTAAAATTTACTATAACTTTAATTTAAAAATTAAAAAAGTGAAATCTATTGCGACGGGAAATTATATTTTCACAGATAGGCTTGAAGTGAATAGGAAAGTGATGTGTTAAAGGACACATTGTTCTTTATACTTTGAAACTCAAAGAACATGTGGTGCACTCATATAAATTATGAATATTTTCGAATTAATTGGAAAAATGCATTTTATATTACAATAATTTATCACAAGCAATTTAGAATCATTATCGCAAAAGATTAATTTATCATAATTTAAGGTATGAGGTAAATGACCTCTATATCTGATAACTTGTAAGCGATGGAATTAGTAGATTTCCTTGCATAGTACAAAATTGTCGCGATATGAAGTCGCGATACGAAGTCGCGATACGAAGTCGCGATAAAGTATCATGTTCTAAAAATTTTGAATTGCTCAGCTCTTATCCAAAAAAATATTATCAAAGCGTTTGCGTATCCTTGTGAACAGGTGGGTACGCTAACATTTATAAGAACTGTCAGTTACAAATGGTAAATCGAATCGGAAGGTTTCATCTGTAAGCATGGAGAGTTCACCATTGAACGTGTTTCAGTTACTAGTCTTTACTTTAATTACCATTATCTTAACAAAGTTAATCGCGCTGGTGTATAAGCACCTCACGTATTGGAAGGCACGTAATGTCCCGTATATAAAAACGGTTCCAATTTTTGGGATTAAAGGGAGTGTTATTTTTCGTCTCACATCCTTCGTCGATTGCGCGAAATTTATTTACAATTACTATCCAAATGTAAAGTACACGGGAACAATGGACTTCGCAACGCCGACCTTCATCATCCAGGACCCCGAATTAGTCAAAGACTTAACGATAAAGTACTTCGATAAGTTTCCGGATCATCAGGCCTTTATCAACGAAGAAATGGATCCGATCTTCGGAAAGAACGTTTTCTCGTTAAAAGGCGATCATTGGAGGAAGATGAGAAACACCTTGAGCCCGTTCTTCACGTCCAGCAAGATGAAGTTCATGTTCGAGCTAGTGTCGAATAGTTCGCACGACTTCATCGACTATCTGTACGACCACCCTGAATTCTCCTCCTCGATGGAACTGAAAACGACTTTCACCAGATACACGAGCGACGTGATCGCGACGGTAGCTTTCGGGATCAGCGTGAACTCGCTTAAGAATCGCGACAACGAGTTCTACAAGGCAGGCACCGTCATTAATAATTTCCATGGCCTGCGCCGTATGATTACGTTCTTGTTTTTCCGATGGAATCCTCGTTTAATGAGGATGCTGGGTTTCACGTGGTTGCCCCGTAAAGAGAGAAGCTTCTTCTCGAACGTGATTTCAGAAGCGGTGAAATTGCGCGACGAGCAGGGTATTGTTAGACGCGACATGATCCAGTTGTTGATCGAGGCTAGGAACAAAGAAGAGAACCATGAACTGACCAATGACGATATCCTCGCCCAAGCCTTTGTTTTTTTCATAGCTGGTTGGGATGCGTCGTCCAGCTTAATGTCTTTCGTGCTCTATGAGTTGGCCCTCAACCAGGACATTCAAGAAAGGCTGCGAAAGGAAGTGGAGAAACACTTGGTGGAGGGAAATGGAGAAATTTCTTACGATTCCCTGATGAAGATGGAGTACATGGACATGGTGGTATCTGAGACGCTTAGGAAGCATCCTCCAACATTGGTCACCGATAGGGTTTGCGTGGAAAAGTTCGAGTTGCCTCCTGCTGCACCTGGTTACAGTAGCGTCACTGTGAACCCAGATGATAACATCGTAATCCCTATTATTGGATTCCACTTTGACCCTAAGTATTTCCCTAACCCGGAAAAGTTTGATCCAGAACGGTTTAGCGCGGCAAATAAACATAACATTAATCCATATACGTACATTCCTTTCGGCCTGGGACCTCGGAAATGCATCGGTAATCGTTTTATCCTAATGGAAACGAAGATCGTGGTAGCCAATTTTTTGCGGAAGTTTATTATAGTGCCTACTGAGAAAACGAAACCGTTTGTATGTGAGAAAGGCAGTTTTCAATTGACTCCGGTGGATGGACTTTGGATTGGTTTGAAGAAAAGGAACGCGTAGAGTTTCTGTTTATTAGATAGCAACTTGTTGTTTTCTGTTTATTCATATTGTTATACGCTTTGGAACTTTATCAACTGTTATTATAACCCGTAATATTTTTATTGTATATAAATAGAATGGAATTACAGTGGAAACATAACGACGGTCACATAATAAGTAAAATTAAATTAATAAAAAAGAAACAGGGAAAAAGGTGTATACATATATATAATGTTGCTGCTATTTTTAACGAACCACCCACATTTTCCAAAAACTGTTATCTTAAAATATTACTGGCTAAAACATTTGATTTAATTCATGTTCAGATTTGCTACTCATGCACCGATAAGAGACATGCAAATGTATGTTTATGTGTATGTAATTTTATGTTCTTATATATACATTATTTTATATACGTACATGTATGTATAAATATATATAAAGCGTTGGCAACAATTGAAAGTCATTCGTATTAGTAGATCAGTGATGGACGTTTCCTTCTTTTCGTCATTGGTGATTATCTTGATCACCGTTATTTTAATTAATATACTCGTTGCTGTGTACCGACAACAAACCTACTGGAGAAACAAAGGCGTACCATGTCTCACAGCAGCACCATTTCTTGGAACATCATGGAAGTTTTTGCTCGGTCGAGTTACGTTTCTAGATTATACCAGATTTCTTTATAACCACTTTCCGAACGTAAGGTATGTCGGAATGATGGATTTCCATACGCCCAATATACTAATCCGCGATCCTCAGTTGCTCGAAGAAATTGCTATAAAAAGCTTTAAGTGCTTCACCGATCATCAACATATCTTAGATGAAACCGTAGAACCTCTGCTTTCGAAAAACCTTTTTACGCTGCGTGGTCAAAAATGGAAAGAGATGAGGTATATCCTAAGTCCATCGTTCACCAGTAATAAAATGAACTTCCTGTTCAACCTGGTATCAGACTGCTCTCACGAGTACGTCGATTATTTGTACCATCATACGGACTTCTCCTCGTCGTTAGACCTGAAGGACGTGTTTGCCAGATACACGGCCGACGTGATCGTCAGCGTGGCATTTGGTCTGTCCGTGAACTCGTTGAAGGACCGTGACAATGAGTTGTACACGATGGGGAGAACCATGCTCCCTTCTGGCTTCAAACATCAACTTAAATTTTCTCTGAACCGTACATGTGCATGGTTAATGAGGTGGCTGGGAATAACGGTGTTCCCCCGTACAAATATAAACTTCTTCCGCAAGGTCATCACTGAGACGCTGAAAGAACGTGAGAGGCAGGGTATAGTCAGACAGGACATGCTCCATCTGTTGAAAATGGCTAACAATACGAACAAATATACGCAGCAGTTAGATGTCGATGATATTGTCTCGCAGGGGCTGGTCTTTTTTACGGCTGGCTTCGAAATGTCTTCTACTCTAGTATCCTTCGTGGTATATGAATTGGCACTGAATCAAGACGTTCAGAAGAAGCTGCAAGAGGAAGTGGATCGCGCCATGGCAGAAGGGAACGGAGAAATTACGTACAAGATATTGAACAAAATGGAGTATATGGACCAGGTGGTGTCTGAGACCCTCAGGACTCATCCTCCCGTACTCATGATTAATAGATTATGCGTGGAGGAGTTCGAACTGCCTCCGGCTGGACCTGGTTATAACCGTGTAACCATGCGTCCAGGTGAAGTTGTTTGGTTTCCCGTTGAAGCAATACAGCGCGATCCCAAATACTTTCCTGACCCGGAGAGATTCGATCCTGAACGATTTAGCGAAGAGAATAAAAGTAACATTGTTTCTAACACTTTCGTACCTTTTGGACTTGGACCGAGAAAGTGCATTGGTGAACGTTTTTCTTTTATGGAGACGAAAATTGTAATTGCTCATATATTGCACAGATTTGTCATAAAACGTTCCGAGAAGACAAAAGCGCCTTTGATCTTCAAGAAGTTGACTGCTCACCAGGATCCAGAAGATGGGTTTTTCGTTCGTTTAGAGAAAAGAATTTGAATTTGTTGAAACATTTATTGTGTAAATTAATTACATATGGTGATAGGTTAGTTTTTATTTACTGTTTAAGGGATATCAAGATATCAGTTTGAAAAGGTAGTTCGCAATATTAATTACGGTATTTTTGTGATTAATATTAAAGGAAAATTATGTACGATCTTGTATATAAAATTATAAAATTTTCACTTCATGAAATTGTATAATTTCGTTTAATGTAAAACATGTATATTTTTTTAAAATTATATATGAAAAATGTAACTAAATGTATCAAAAGTTTTAATTTGTATAATTAATTAGAATCAGTAATCGATAATCTTTTTAAAAAGATTAATCAGAAATATGATTAAACTTTATCTTTGCTTGTCATCGTGTCTCACTTCAACTTTGTTTCTTTCAAGACTAAAAAATGGATTAATATCTTTCAGATAAAGTTAATCATAACTCGACTGTTAGGTTTAAATAACGAATAAGGTCAATAACCTTAACGTAAGTGTAAATCTGTTTTAATGTATGTGGTAATGTACCGATATAACTCTAATGATAATAAATATATATGTATATCGTACGTGTTTCAAAAGCTATCGATAAGAAGATATTAAAATTGAAAAATCATCTTCAATAATTTCAATATCTAAATTTTCATTTCATTCTAATACGTCTGTACATCATATCAAGAACGCAGAACAGAATAGAATCTCATATAAAAGGAAATTCTAGAAATTTTTCTTCAATCAGCTCTGATATCTTTGATGCCCCGATGCACAAAGTTCAAACTGAAACCTGACAACAAAGTGTTCCTTTTTATTTTTATATGGATATCTGTTGGGAGCTTGACAATAGTTCCAACCTGCAGCTACAGTTTCTGCAACGCATTTTCGGTAACTATCAAGGAAGAACAGTATCAACATATGTAGATCATTCATGTAGTTGATGTAACCATCTCTCTACTTCCCTCTTGGTCATTCATCGTGCAACGACAAACCCGTACACATATATTTGTAGTCAACTTTCTTCTTCTTTTCACTCAAACCCTTGTCGCTTGCACTTATGGTTCTCTGGCTAGCCAAGCTCGCCACAATATTTCACCCGCAATGCTTCTATCGAAAGAACAAATGTGTGCCCTAGATTTGATCGATAAAAGTATTTGGGGCAGGATGGCGAGTCTTCACGCAGTGTTTGTATTTTCCGAACTCCTGCAAATTCATTTGTAATTGTCACTCGAAATTTGTATTAACTCGTTAAAGAATCACGATAAGGATAAGCTTCTACAAGAAGCGAATCGTCACGATAAAATTCCACTTGTTCGAATATCTCTTGTGCCGTATGAATGCCCGTGTTATCAGGATGGCGGGATTATCGTTTCTGTCGCGTGACACAGCTACTTTCTTCCACAGCGTAGTCATCAAAACTGTACCGACACGGGACGAGCAGAATGTCGTCAGGATAGACATGATCCATCTTCTGATGCAGGCTAGGGACAAAGGGAAGCTCGACATTGAACAGATGACCATCGATGACATCATAGCTCAAGCGTTTATCTTCTTCTTGGCTGGCTTCGACATATCCTCCGCGCTGATGTGTTACATCGTCTATGAATTGGCTGTCAACCCAGATGTCCAAGAAAAGCTTCGGGACGAAGTTGATCGTTACATGGTGGACGGGGATATCTTGTACGAGATCCTCTCGAAAATCGAGTATATAGAGACGGTGACTTTACAAGCGCTCAGGAAATATTCACCAGTGATGTTTATTGATAGATTGTACGAACAGAAGTCTGAATTACCTTTGACTGGGGTTGGTTACGACAGCGTCAATGTGAAACGGAACGATATCATTTGGTTATCTGTTGTACCATGATTCGTATTTTCCTGACCTGGAGAAGTTTGACCTTGAGCGATTCAGCGATTCAGTAAAAGCAATATTGTTCCAGATACTTATATAACTTTTGGCTTTGAGTCGAGGAAGTGTATAAGCAATCGGTTTGTCCTGATGGCGACCAAGGTATTGATTGCTCATCTTTTGCACAGGTTTCGAGTGAGGTCTAGCGAAAAGACCAAGATACTGATCGAATTCAGTAAACTAAACTTTTCGATAAATACTGATGATGGTATTTGGATTGGACTGGAAAGGAGGGAAATTTAGATCGGGTGTTATATTTGGTTGGGAATGCTGCGAAATGTAGTTTCTAATTTGTTGTTAATTTGCTCCTTTTGATGTGAATATTTTGGATGCTCGTGAATAGTTGGGTTGAGTGAAGGGTTGTTAGTTTGTGTCGAGGGATGTGTGTTTTGTTGGGAAGAGAAATTTAGTCCACCGTGTGAGTTTGAATGGACTTAATCGTGACTAGTGGAGAATTTGAATAGTATAAACTGGGCGTCGTGGTTAGTGGATTTGGTCTGAGTTAATGGTAGTAAAATATTTCCTAAGAAAGATCTAGGAAGTTTGAAACTGCGTAAAAGAGAAATAAATATTTTTCTTTCGCAGGATATATTATAAGATTTATCTGGTATTGAGAATTCATAAATGTTGTGTCATTACTATTATAATGAAGTACTTGTCTCTAAGATATACATGGAATGAGATTTTTAAGTATAGATAGTAGAATTGAAATTGCAAACGTTCTCGTTTATCTTCCTGAATTTTAACATTTATGTTTGATACTGATTATTTAAATTAATTTACTGATATGTATATATATATACATATACTTGATTCTTGCAGTTACCAATAAATTGCTGTAATATGTAACCTTGTTAACCTTGAAACAAGTGCGTGCAATAGACTATCGGTTTGTGTAATCGAAGTGTTTGTTTACACGCGCAAGGACTTAAACACGCATTCTAGGCTAGCATTTTTCCTTTCCGTGTCACGTTGCTTTGTTAGCAATAGAACTGTTTGAGCTTATCATTTTGTCTTCGGCCACGTATACGATCACTTCTTACGATCGCATTGACGCACTTGACGCCTCTTAGATAATAATCTTCGCGGGAACTCTGAGCAAATATTAGCGAATGACCATTATGCGCCAGCATATTTGTAAATTTAATGGGAATATGGAAAGTGGTAGCAGAAAATATATTGATATTTTAGAACTGTTTGAGAGTAAGAAAATTTATATATAACTTTATAACCTTGAATTATAAAATTAATCGATTTCTGGGATGTGATTTTTTGTCACAGAATGATAATGAAAGTTTTTATTTGTGGATTTCACGAGAAGGCTTAGGCTGTTCAATCTTGTATAATTATTAAGGTAAAGTTTTGTGTAGTGAGGTGCAACGAACCCCTAGAGGGTAATTGCTCTTTCTAGATGCTTTGTAATTTGTTTTACCTTTTTTTATTCTAATGAAATTCTAACATTCACCAATATCATATAGAAATCATTCACATGCCAGTGATTCATATGTATATTAAAAAGAGTATTGTTTTCGATTCCAGTTTTTATCGTTTCTTCATACTAGTATCAAAACTGACAATTTATCAGTATGCGATAGGAACAGAGAGCTGTGGGTTCAATGACTGATAAGTACTTCAGATTTTAAGTGATCATGAATTTTACGATTAGCTGTGTACAATAAATAAGCAACGATAATTAGAGGTTACATCATGAGTCCATTGTCCATGTTTTTCATACTACTTTTTTATACTTTACATACTACTTAGCTTATGTCTATTTAAAGATCCAAAAAGATACAAATTATGAAATACTTTTCTAAAATTTTCTGTCGCATCAATTATAGACTATTAACGTTTCTGAGAAACTAATATTACAGTTTGCCGAGTAATTTGGTGCTTGTTAAGACGTAGAGCTGTCCACTTTCTATTTTATTTTGGTCACATTATATAATCCCTTATTTAAACTTCGGGGAAAACCTTAGGGGTTCTTTGAACGAGAGACAATATTTTTAGAATGTTCCTCAAAAATTAAATCAGAGGAAAAAGAGAATTCCAAGATTCTGGATTGAATCAAGAGAATATAAAATAGAGTTATTAAAAGAATAGTCATAAATAATTCTGTTTTTACTACGAATAGTCCGTTTTCGGAGTAGTCCATGGTCAAACTTGTGTATTTTTATGAAAGCAAAATAGACAAGTGAGCAGGGAAAAATAATTCCACGATACTGGCGCGGTGCCAACCAGAGTTCAGATTACATAGGACAAGATGGAGGACTCGGGAGTTTTAATAAGCCGGTGGGAGTGGCTTTAGTGGGTGATATCTTGGAAATCTAAAATTCATTAAATCGAAACGCCGCGCCGCGAGGCCACGGTGCGGAAATTTGTAAGCGGCGATACACCGACGCTGTCATAAAGAAGAGACGACACGCGTCGCCGTTTGGGAATAGCTCAACTTCTTAATTACATCGCTGCGCCTCGATTAAGTTATAGAACGGGACATTCCCTGTGAAAGTTTTAGTTGTCCCTTAAGAACAGAGCGCTTAGCGCGCACTGTCGTTAACACTGACCCAAAGATTCGACTTTTTTAGGTCTAAACCATAGACGAAAAATAAAAAAGATTGTTGATTTATGTGTATATTATGTCATTCTTCAAATTTGAGAAGGAAAATTAAAGGAGCTTGGTTATGGTTAGGTACGATACATACTGTAACTTTCGAATTTTGAACTGGAACAAGTCTTTACATCTTTTAAGTTGTTCTTAAGTGTAAGTTTTTTATCACTTAGAAATATATGCATTTTAATTGAATTAGACGAATGTTTGAAAACCATATGAAACTATTCGTATCATTTAAATCTCGTTTAAAGCATTTCCTGTAGGTGTACCTACACGAAAATTAATATTTCCTATTGCATGCTACTGAGACAGACCGAATGGAACGAATTAATGGGAAATCGTACATGGATTATCTCGGTAGCAAGTGGGAACCTTGTCTCTCGCCTCGAGGCGTCGATCGAAAGTTCGTCCGAACTTAAATCGAGATCGAGGAAGTTTTGAAATTAATTTTTATTGAGCTTTGAACCGACTCATCGAACGCGACACTCAACTTGTGTAATAACCTCCCGTCCCAGGGAACTTTTCGTCACGGCCTGATCTAATAAATATTAAATTCGAACAGTTCGTCGTCGAGCATAACGATCTCGATACAATATCGTGCTTGGCAATTCAGAGAACAGAATATTAAATATATTCTTACGAATCTCCCTTAAACGACTCTATCGTCCTCGTTCGATTATTTAGAAAACTTCTCATCGATCGTATGCTGCTTTGCACGAGCATCTTACTTGTTTTTCACGTGAAATATACTTTCTTTTACTTTGTTTCAGTGGATTTGCTTCAAATGTTGGAATTCAATTTGACGGTGTCATTCCCTGCTGCCTCTCTGCTCACTGTGATTTTGGCCCTCGTGGGTAAGTCTAATTTATATGTTATTTTAAATAAATATTTAAAGTTTATTGAAAATATTTCAACTGTGTTAAAAACTTATTGAAAGTAAAGTTTCACTTATCTATATCACCCACAAATAAGTTTTTAAATACATATATCGCATTAAAGTCGTTCAATGAAGCAACAATAGTAGATTCAAAGACACTCAGAACTCAAATTTCGTTAAAAATTCTTGTACTTGGTATTAGAATAAGGGTATCGATACGTTAATCGTTGTCTTATAACATAGGTCTTATATCTTATAACGAGAGTCAAACCAGGCCTAATAGTTCAGTTAAAGGTGGTATGTCCCAGCAGTAGCGGCGTCAAAGTTGAACATACGCCGTGTACCAAGGGTACAAAGTATTAAAGGGCTTTTTACTAAATCACGGCCTTTCTTGACATCGTTCCCCTTCCGCAGATACGACGTTAGCTCGGTTACAAAGCTGATTGGCCGGGATGGTTAACCCAGGATTCTGCATAAATTTCTGATGAAGGCGCAACAGTTGGGTAACCCGCTCGGAGCCCATTTAGCAACGGTGGCGGCGTCGGTGGTTTCTCTACCACCGCGACGCCCAGTTCCGTTTCAGCCTGAATCTCCTCTTCACGCTTCGCATGTCCGTCAACGCCATCCAATTGACCTACATAAAGCGTGGTATCACTAATCCTCTCGCGGAGCTATGCAGTACTTCTGAAAATACTGATAAAATTTGGTGCTACCCAGCTCTTCTTTTCCCTTTCTTCTCTTCTACCAGATTCTTGTCGTTTTTTTATCGGTGTATCAACTGCAGAGTAACGGGGATGTAATTTGACATTACAAGTGATAGACTGGCATTCCAAGTTATAGATTGTGGAGTCGAGAAAGGAAGTTATAGTTATATAATTGTTAATGGAGACGTGTACAGATTAGAAAGAAATACACTCATCGTATATGGCGAGACGAAACCACTAGAATACAGGTTTTTAATCATTTTACATATACCATAACAAATCGTTCTCTTTAGTTTCGAAGTATTTGGTAATAAAAATTTATTGTAGATATTATGTCAAATTTCTGCATTAGATACAATTAATGCTATACACGGTGTTCGATAGCAGGTATCAGAAATTTTAAGAAGTGAGTCTACATGCTAAAATAAGAGAAAAATCAGGAATGTCGAAATTGCGTTTGAGACTTCACTTTTAAGTTATCAGTTGTTAAGAAAAGACCTAGAATACACGTCAGATGTTTTATTCAGGGACCCCATTCTACTAATATATCGCTGCGTCTGAGCTGGCTAATGCACGCCACCAGTAGAATAAGTCCCAAGTCAGACACAGCTCACACGCATTGTAGGTACGTTTCTCAACTCAGAAACGAAGTCTTAAAGACAATTTCGTCTTATATTAACATGTATAATCACTCCTGAAAATTTCTAACATCTATTATCCAACTCCTTGTATTAATCTAGACTCTGTATTAATAATGTCCAAAAACTGGTTATTAAGGATTAAAGTCACATATTCAGTTCCGTAGAAGTAAATTTCAATTTACAGTTACAATAGTGGTGGCAAAGATGTAGCTGGGACGCGATGGTCAGTTTTTATTCGAGAAATGGTCAAGATTTTCATCTCCTCTTCTCTGTGGAGTACATTGCAGGGCCACCAGTTGCTCGGTTGGTAGCCGAGCAAAATGACGACAGAAGTGGTAAATTTCCGGATTCGTACTTGCTACCGTAAGGATCGCAGAGGTTCGCGTCTCTGTGTATGTGTAGCCCAGCACGCGAGTGTGCCTATGTGTGTATATCGGGTTTACGGGTAGGTGTGGAAGAAGGAAAGGAAGCCTTAGGGAAGTTGTTATCTGAAGTAATGGGTTCCGGTTCCTGTGTCGCTTCCTGCCCTCCATCCGTCATCCTGCAGCTCTCTCTGGCGGGTACCTCTACGATTTCTCAGCTCTCTACATACTCCCCTGGCCCCTCTGCTCACCCTTCCTCACCCCGTTCTACCCCCCCTTTCCAGGCTAAGAACATTCTGCATCGTATTTCTGCGCTAATAAACGCTGAAAAAGTCGGTTCCATTGATATACGTGGGAAATTTCGTATCGAAGGCGTTTCGAAAATGTTGCAACCCACCCTTTTTCACGCTTGTTATTTCAACGCATTGCTCATTTCTGCGAGGATGACAAAGGAGAGAGCAGGGTTTTCGAAGAGCAGTTGATGAACGTACAGTTACTAGCGTTGGGAAAATTTATAGGAATTCAATTTACTTATATACCTATTCATAGTTCTCATTACTACGAAACAGACTTATTTATAGTACTATAAAGAATAATTTGGAGAAATTGATAGACCAAATACTATAAAGTTCCTTTACATTAAATAATTTTTATCGAGGGTTACCTAATTCCTTATATTTTTAAAATTTTGATCAAGAATAGAACTTCTCACTTTGAAAACTGTTTCTGTTTTGCTCATATTGATGATGTGGAGTAAACAACATTAAAATATTTTTTTCGACACTCGAATATATTGAATGTATTAATAGCATTCCAATCAACGTTCATAAAAATAACCCGCCACTCGCATATCATTGGAAAATATTATAATTTTTGTCGATACCATAATATGTAGTAGAGTGCACGTTTGCTCCATAAACCTTTAAACTCGATTTTCTTCAAAATTGACCTTCCTATGGGTCAATTTTCTTTCATACTTTTTTTCCTATGAATTTTACTATGACGGGTTCTACCTTCGTCGTCTATTACATCGTAATAATGTCTTTAGATATATACTTAGTAATAAAAGGAATTTTAGAATAGTTTTGAGAATATTAGAAAACAGAATCTTAATTTATAATTTTTTCGTGAATACGTTAGGAAAACCATATTTCTTACTCTTAAATGATCAGGTATTAGATCCTTGACGGTAATCTCGTTATATATTTTTTTAGAGCTCATTAAGCCATCACACTTAAATGTTACACAAGAAACTAGAAGAAGTCGATCAGCGTTCAAAGCCTTGTTTTTACCGTGAACAACTAATAACTAACAGAATAAAAGCCCTCAGTATTTCCATTAAGACTCTTTCAGAGCCTGCAAAGTTAAAAAATAAGCAAATTTTCTGAAAAGAAGGCCTTTTTAATAAGGATTACATACTTTAAAAGTTCGCAACCTTTTTCCGCAGTAGCCTGTATAACTCGTTAATTCGTTCAGACGTAACTGTGTAAAAATTCCCCTCGTCCGTTTTGAACACTTTATTACAGCCCTTATCAGAGTTACGCTTTCATACGCGCCAACTTGTGCAGATCGATACGCGCATACCCTTTGTGTATCCTCTCTAAAATTTCGTTGTTCCATTCGTCGTTCACGGCCGTTGCTTCCGTGATTCTGTTGGTGCCTGTGTATCATCGTCGTGAATTCACGCGAAATCGACCGCGTGTCGCGCGGCATTTGGCCTCGGGAACGACCAGGAAGACGATTTTGCATAATGGAACGTCAAAGAACAGATTCACCGGCGGCGCCCTCGCGTATCAGTGACGCATGATCGACCGTCTAACATGCTGTAAACACATTTTCACCAACGGTCAGGAACATGTTGCACTCGCTGCTATTTCGTTTATCTGCTTACAACCCTGTCGAAACAACTTTGCTTCTATCTAGCCGCGGCACCAAGCGCTATCGAATCACTGGCACAAAGCTTTGCCAAAATAGTCTTTTCTTACTTAGCGTGGTACGTGGTAGGTCGCGATAGCCAGATTATCAATAATTCAATATTTTAGAAGCTGAAACTCATCAACATTAAGGAAAATTTTGTATTCTACTGCATAAGTACGTGTTTAATGGTTAATTGTTCAAAAATTGTAAGATTTACTTCAGGTCCTTTTAATTCGTTCAAGGGAAATTTATTAAACATGTGTTGTGTAATGTAATATAACTGATAATTTAATAATATTGTGGAATAGGAGAATATGGCTGTCGTAAGCTTATGAAAGCATTACTCGCTTCTGTATACACTTAATCATGCAGCATCGCATCTCTTCGCATCTGCTGCAAATGCACGGTGGAATCTGGAGTTGAGCAATAGTTACAGACCAAGTTGTTAGGGTTAGACAGTTGAATCAACATACAGAGCGTCATTGATCCATTTCGTGTTCAGAGCTTGAAACATGTGTGCAATCCGACTACACATGCTCTAGGTAAACCAAACATGCATACCTCTCAGTTTTCTCTGTTTCTGCATCCTTTGATCTTATCTTGTTTTCTTTATAATTTTCATAGTTTGTACACGATGTCGAATCATAGATATCAGTGCAGTGGCAAGGTCGCATTACTGGATCAACTTGTAAATATCACATAGATTGTCTTAGCAAAGTGATTTGTTAATGGTTAAAACTATAAATTTTATAATCTGGTTTCTCCTGATGATATTGTCAGTTATCTGACAATTACATACTAGTTTTGTAAAAGCAACGTAAATTTTCTTTTAATTTCACCTTTGACATTTTGATATGGCATTCTTTCTAAGAAATCTTGAGTGTCCTTAAATTTATGCTTGTAAGACGAAACGACATAAGTCGCATTTTTAAAAAACTTTAATTTCAATTTAATCCTGCAAGATAAAATGTTTGTTTTTGATAGAAGTAAATTGAATTAAAGAATGGTTTGCGACTGAAAGAACGAAATTACAATAAGTTGTAAGTCCACAATACACATTTGAAGTTTAAAACCTTAAACATTATTATTTGAAAAATAGAAATATATGACCTACGTCGTTTTACACTACAATCACAGAATTATTTGCTGTCATAGTATCAATATTGATTAAATATTTTTGTCGTCTTTGTTACCTCTCCAGAACATTGGTTTATTGTTCTTGGTTTTATCACTCATTTTCTGTAGCAATGATGTACCTAAAAAAGTGACTTTTTGGGAAATGTGACAGTCGTTAATAGAATTGTGTGTGTAAACTTTTGCAACAAATGGGCGATATCATTAGTTACTTCTAATTCAATTTTTTAGCTTCATATATTTGGGGAAGCGAGAAAGGTTCTGCAAAGTTTATTGAATGCAGTATAGTGGGTTAATTGAAATCAGGGGTCAGCTTAATATTGCTGGATTCCATGGCAGATCAGCTGAAAAATCCGAAAAAGAAGACTAACTTCGTTTCCACTTGTCTTCGTTTTGATCTGATTGGAAACAAACGTGTCCAATCTCGGATTCCATCAAACTGAGGTGCGTCTAGTACGCTTGGCCAGCAGGGAATATTATGTCCATTAGGTCCTGAGTGTTCCGGTTGTTGGTGGTGGTTTGCACGAAATTAACATCGGCCAAGCTTTGTTCGTCATCGATGACACGTAAGCGAGGCTTGTACACAGTTGACCATCAATTAACCGCATTATTGGCAATCGTTCCTTTCAGAAACAAACATAGGTACACTGATACTCAAAATTATTCGAACATTTGTGAGCAAACATGCACAGTTGTCTTCCTGAAATACTTTCTGCGCACTACTACTTATGGAATACGTAATGATAACATACAAATACTGCTTAAATGTTTAAATTAATAACTAAAATCGATCTATTACTTCCCTATAAAATAAATGAATTTTGAATCAAAAATAATGTTACTTGTGATCCAATTTATGGAGTTGGATATTCAGCAAATCAACTATGGAATCATTCAAGTAGCTTTAATCTTAAAAATTTTCAAAGTTGATGCTGTAAGACTTCAATCCATAAACATTCATCACAGATGCTTGAAAATGTCTTCCTTAAAATGTATAAAAATAATTTTACTCTTGAATTATGCTCTTCCTAATAAAATTATTTATTTTTGGAAATACAAGGGATGGTTGAGACAGTCAGTATGAAAATCTCAGCATAGATAATTCATTTTATAAAGGGGGAATCTCGAAGTTTGGCGAGATCGATGTTCACGGATGATCGATCATTATTGCGGCGTTTTGTGTGCGTAGGTGTGCGTCAGGAGTGTGTAAAGTCAATTGTGTCGCGTACCAACTATGTTCGAGTCACACATCTGCCACCTATCTTGTCAATCACGACTGCGAATTAGTTTTGATGCAACAAGGTCGCCATGAATTCAACGTGCCGGAAATTATAATCAGCGGCTGCCGGTTTCGCTAAATACATATACATATAGCCTAATCGTGAAACAGCATGATTTCCTTATCATCTTGTAAACAGCTTCATCTTAGATGATTGCATATATTATTTATCTAGATAAATATATTAGAATTACCATTGATTAATGTAGATCTATTTCTATTTTTTATTATTAGGTCCATGCATATGAAATGTCTGGTTCTTAGTCAGAACTTCAAAAATATGTAATTTCTTTAAAACATCATGTACGTACATATTCTTTAATTTTGATATTATATTTAGATATAACTAGTTTTATAGAAGTAGTCAGAGAATTGTGAAACATAACAGTGTTTCTATTACATTTTATTAGTTATTATTTTATAGATCAATCGGCTTAGTTTCCTTCAGTCTTCTGATTTATGGAATTTTTGAAGCATCGTACTTTTCGTGCAATCTTCCCAGTATTAACCAGGCAGTTATAAACTTCTGAAAATGAATATTATATATGTACCATCCTACCATATGTAGCTAATTGTTTGTAAATATTTAGTTGCTTACTGAATTTGCTCTCATTTCTATTCGTATAACAGAAATATGAAAGACGATTTCATTATTAGCTATTATTTGATCCATGCTAAAATTAGCCAAACCGCTTCAGGGAATCGACGACACGTTTTGCGCGATAGCCCATCGAGAATATCGTGGTTCATTCAATTTTCTAACCGTTTGAAGCGGTTTCACTTTAAACTGTCTACCTCCTACGATCTGTCCATATGTGCATTCTCAATCCACCAATATATGGGTGCACATAGATACTTATATGCTCGCAAATGGATCGGGTTTACGGCCACATTTATAGACAGCGAGACCGGAGTAAAGAAAACGGTGTTACAGAAGGCGTGTCATTTAATTTTCCTCACTTTATTTCGCTGTCTCTTATACACATGGGAGAATCCACGAAAATGCGAAAAATTATCCTACTATATTGGATTGTTGTGTTAATAAAATTCATTTAAAAAATTCGTATTTTTATGATGCAAATCTTTTACGAGATTGTACTTATATTTTAAATGATTATTTACTCTAATATTATACAAGTTATGTGTTATCCATTAAGAGTAAATGCAGCCCTGATATTATAACAAAATTCGTATTATTTTCAGAATTAAGGAAAAATGTTAAAAATTATTTAAAATAAAAAGAGTAGTTAAGTTTCAATATTCTCTTTTTCCGTAATTGAATATTGAAGTCCTGGATTTAAGTAGTTTCTAAATTCTATCGGAAATTCATCAATCAAGAGATTCATGAAAAATGATGAAGTTTAACATTTTTTTTATTCGTTTATTATTTAAATTTTTCGAAGTGGAGCTGCAGTAATTGAATTTATTGGATCATTTAAAAAATGTCTGCATATTTCGTTCATTTCCGTGCATTCAAATTCAACTGAATTTTCCAAATATAATCTGCATCCATAATTAAATTTATTTCTTGGTATATTTATTCTGATAATAAAATTCATAGAAACAGATATTTCCGAAATTCCTCTATAGGATACCTTTTAAATATATATACTCCTATTAATTAAACAAAAATATCATTACGATTTCGACAGTGTAAAAAACGAGTCAGCACTTCGTCTATGTACCTTAAAAAGAATGCCTGAGAAATGCAACAACAACTCGCGCAATGTTGCACCATCGATTATTTATAGTATATAGTATCCTCGGAAATTTACATCCTCGCGTCAAACAAACACAGTGGAATCACCGACACAGTCGACCCTTCGGGAACAGCATTTTTCAAAGATAAAAACAAGAAAGAAAAAATTGTTCAGCTCGCGATTAACGTTCCAGATATTTACGTCGTTCGCATAGTAGTCGAATCTCTTCCGTTAACAGTTCTCCAGCTATCGGTTCGGCCGAAATAGTCGAGAAATTTTTCTCGAGTAACGAGAAGATCCTGGGGTTGATCGGTTCCTTTTCTTTCTCTCTCTCTCGCCCTCTTTCTCCTTTTCCATTTTTTTTTTTAACTTCACGACCGGCGGAAAAATGCTGGCGACATAAATTGGAACGTTCCCCGTGCAATTTCAGCGTCGCACGAGATTATCGGGGCGTTCGTCGTAGTTGCTCGAGGAATTTTAACGTCTTTATAAAAGTCAAGAAAAGGAAGAGAGAGAGAGGGCCAAGAGTACGAGCAAGTCGGTCAGGCCCTTTCCGCGAAGAGCTTACCATGGCTGCCGTGTAATGTCCGGCTAGTATGCATTTAAATGAGCGCATTATCCGACTTTAAGATCATTTCGGCCGTAGGCCCGTGGAAGGAACTGATTCATGCGTCTTGGAGTTCCTAGCCAAATAACGATATTCGCAGACTTGATCGTTGTCGATTGTCCTCGCCTGCTTCTCGGGAATATCTTCCAGACTGGTTCACGAGACTTTATTGGATTGTGCCGAAGCGTTTTTGAGGCGTTACAATTTTAGTACTGTACAAGTTATATTAGTCTTATTCATATGTAGAGATAACTATCTAAAGACATTTGTCTTGATTTCAGTGTAGGTTTCTTTTAAAACTAAAATTTCGGTAAGAAATTTGAATGTTTTAGGAAACAGTCTTGCAGGCATTTTTCATTGGATATTTCATTATGTGGAAGAATCTTGCGAAATTTAGTCTATTGTTGTTTCTTTGTCATGTAATTAACTATTTAGCTCATTCAGTAAATAATTCTTTATCTAGCTGGTATTTTTATCCCGAGAAAAGTGTCACACAATCGATTTGTACCTTCGACGTAAGTCATCCGTCAAGACACTCATTAGCATTCTAGTAGCGTCGTTTTCTTCCTGTTTCGTCACGCTGCGTTCGATCAAGAAACTAATTATCCGCAGGTCGCACCCTCAGTTCAGAAAATATTCATCCCGCTCGTGGCCAAGCCCCTTCGTCCATCATCTTTTGCTGGGATGTGTTGGTGTCTTCCTTCTACCCTAATATCAAGCGACATTTTTCGTAAATCGTAATATCAGATTACTAGCAAATCCCCTAGTTCCTCTATTCATATTACAGTATTGCGGCAATTATTGTGAACAAATTTTTTTATTAGAAACTCAACGCAGCATATTATACTTCTACTTAAAATTGATTTTATGACCATTATGAATATCTTATATATATTTTTTAAATAAAGTAATCTTTGTGCACAACAATTCGGACAATACTGTAGTTCAAGCAAAGAGTGGGTAATTGTATTGCACAATGATAATGGTTTCCTTTACATTCCCATTGCGTTTGCTTTCACGGTGTTGTTTTCTTGTTTATCGAGGCAACTGGCACTCGAAAATAGACCTTCCACTTCTATGGACGTTGGAATTCTCCTTTAAAATTCATTAAGTGCTTATATTTACGTAAAGGTTCGAGGAAGAAATACGAAGTACAAAATTTTTATACAAAATATCTAAGTGAGAATTAAATTCGTTTTATTTTATTAAACAATAAAAAATTCTAATATATATCAAGCATCATCAAAATCGTATACTCAAAATTTTCTTTTTCTGCATATTTTCTATTTTTATTGCACTTTCTATTAAATTGTCATTAATCATCTACACGGGTGGCGTATTTCGGTTTGGTCGTTTTGCAGTCTCGTGACCTGGCCACGACACGCCCTGGGATACTTTTATTATTTCCGCTTGGTCCCCGGGGGGGTTTCGTATCGTTACAATTCATTAGGAAACACGCTAGCGAGTATAAGCAGTGTTCCATACTTTTCTTCTAATAAATTAGTCCTATTCTCTATGAACGTGACCCGTTTGAGTGACCACTGCACGCTGTTCTTCGCTGTTCTCTGACATATCTTTTCATATCAGCAGAAATAACGAAGATATTAGGATGTGCAAGATAAAAGAAACACCCTGTATAATTTAATCGAGTCCCGCCGATTCGTCAGACCTTCCTGTATAGAAAGTTTATTAAAGATCGTATCTTCGTATTTGAGCTGATACTGATCTGTTACCTAAATTCTCATTTGCAACCAGTTTGACGCGGTAAAGTCGTTTTCGAGTGAAATAACTTGGACGATGTTTCACCCGATAAGTGAGATTTAACGTTCAACGCCTGCGGAACAATAAAAACTAGCCGGCGGAATTCACCGAATGTATCGTTTTAACCGTATAATGGCCCATGGGTCGGTATTAAATTTACATGGAGAGGGAAGTGGGGAGAGGGGTAGCAGAGGGGGTCAGTTTTGTACAATGTACCCACGAACTTTTAATCGTGCGGAAACTATTCGATTAATAGGACGATCCTGCGGGTTTGATAGCACACGATTGCGAGTATTGATTTCCCGTGAGTTGTTTCGTTGTTTTTAAACCTCGAACATGCACTCCCTGCCTTCTTTCCCCTCGTTTTGGTAGAGATTTCCCGTGAATTAACAATCTGAGCTATTTTTCTCTATTTCTGGGGTAGAAGTATCTGTTTGATGTGTATTTACTCTTATAAACATGTAATTAATTGAATTTTATTATAAAAAAAAATTGTATTGGAATTCATTAGCATTGATACATGCGACTAGAATATATTTTTTTTCTCTTTTATTATATATACGCATGATACACCATTAAATATTAAGTAGTAGGGTTCAGAGGCTATTATTTTGTAATCAAATATTCTTTATATTTACAATTTTGTCTCTATTGTAATAGTCAACATAGTAATCATAAAACAATTTCTATTTCTATTGTTTTAGTGACTATTTTGTTGACACTTAGTGAATTTCTATTTACAAGAGGAAGATCAAATCTGTTATTCTTGAAGTAAATTTTGATCGCTGAAGTAGTCTTCAGAAACCGTGATCGTCACTTTTTTGCACCTCGTATGCTACGTGCATAAGGTTCATAGCGCACATTCTTGCACATGTACATATCAGCAAGTATATAGAAGATTTACAATATTCTTCCGTACATGACACGTTCATGCTGGCGTAACCTGGATGGAAGTGTACAAATTGGAAGAGATTTGGGGCACAGGCTTTCCGTGTGGAAAATATGACGCTGAATATGTTGTCCATCATACGCGTTTCCCAACGAAATTGGCCAGCTAATTTTCTGAGTAACAGAACGCTCGTAAAGTACAGGAAACGTAAAGTAGGAAGAAATGAATCTACAGTGCTGACCGAAAAAAAGGCTTAAAGAAAATTAAACGATGTAAACTAGATGTAGTGTGCATCAAGTAGCCAGTATTTATATTGCATATGAAAACGCCTTTCGTACGGTGTATATTAAGCTTTAACATACTCTCTTCTATTTACCAAATTTGGATTCTATTCTCTTGAGTTCCTCGTAATCCCTTCATAATTTACAGCCGCGCGTGCAAAATTCAAACAGCATGTTCACGTATGCAGATATCCGTACTGCATGTAAATGTAGACGCGTATCTTCTTGGCAAGATTAATCCAGTTCCATGTTTCGTGCTCCCGAGATCGATTTGCTGTTCAAGAATAGTGCTTTGCGAATAAATTTTCGATCGCGGCTGATTCCTTAGGCTTTCTACTGAATGAACTCAACAGAGGAGCTTTCTGTTGTGAACCTTATTGCATTTTCCCTCCACTTTGTTTTTGTCTGATTACTTTTTAATATGTTATTAAACGACAATATAATATGTTTTTAATAAAGGAGTATATTTATAGGATAAATGCAAAGAACTTGAAAAATATTCTTGTTGAAGGTTTGAAAAACCTTTGTGTACTATTTCATGCTTTTTTATTGGTACAGAGAACCGAGATTTGCAGCTTTGGTTATTTACTAATTTTTATGTGGGCAGATTATTGATTATGCTAATGATATTTATTGTATTTAATTACTGTCGTTAATTAGAGTATAACCATTCGAAGAATTCTTCACAGATTTCATACGAAACAAAATATTTTTAATAAGCATAAGTTATTTTTATATTATTAATTAGTTGAGTAATCAATTTGTTAATGAAAGCAATGTTTTGTTTCAGGAATGGAGGCCATCATGTCAGAATTTTTCAACGACACAACCACGGCCTTTTATATTATACTTATTGTCTGGATTGCTGATCAGTATTTCGCTATTTGCGTTCACTCACCTGTGACACGAAGACACTGGTTACGGTAAGTAAACTGTACTAATTGAAGTTTGTAACTGTTCTGTTTATGCATTTGTTTAAAAAGGATGTCATTCGATTAATTATACTGTAATTTTTGCATAATTATTTTAAAAAATTACTTGTGCAAGGATTCAAAAACTTAATTTACTTACAATTAATTTACTCGCGTTAAAATGTCCATAAGTAAGGAAGAAGGCAAAACTAATTAAAGAGGAGTGAAAAGACGTGCTTAATGTCGAGAGGACAATAATCGTTTCTATAAATGAAAATTTATAATTAATTTGAATAAAATCGTGCAGTAATTAAATTCTTCCGTATTAACTGGAAAATAAAGACAACAGCGTTCGAATATTAAATTATTCGCCAAAGACAGCGCTAGTTGTCATTTTATTCGCAGAAGCTTGAAGGTGCCTGTGATGTTGTAGATCTGTATGCGGATAATCGAAGGAACATTTAATTAAAAAAGATTAAGCTGTATTAAACAGCGAGTCAGTCATAGTCATAGGTCCACCGTGGTCTCGCTTTTTCTCTTTATTCCAGCTAAAACTGAACAATCAAAGTGTCTCCTGCATCGAGGAGGCTAGCCTTTGTTAAGCGATCATAAAACGTCTAGCTTGTTTCATTGACAGTGACTTTACGAAGGTTCGATGAGTGTGTAACATGTGCAAACTAAAAAAGGGAACTGTTAACTTCTTAAGCATTTTGCATCACTGCCTAGTACATGGGAGAAATTTCAAGTTCTACAGGTTAATATTTATTAAGTTAGTCTGCATATATATTTTGACGTATTTACTGTAAATTGTATCATAGATTTTTATGAATTTTTTCTTTCATTCATAAATTATTATTTCATATTTTTCTTATGATACCATTTATAGTGGTGACAAAATATCTGTGCTAAAGAAAAGCTATCGTAACTTGCTCTTACAATTAGTGTAGTAGAATATATATCACGAAATGATAAACCAGTAACTCCAGGGACTCCTGCCTTTGTCCTTTAATTGTACGATTATGACGGAATTTCTTCGTTAGTAGACATGATATTGCAATTAAGGTCGCATACGTACTTTCAACAATTACTGGTGTTTATTGATTGCCATGGAATGCGTAGATCTGGGATAGGGGTATGTGACAAGGAAGTCTCAATTAAATACTGCGGTCTACTATTGTAACAGGTTTATCCACACGCGTATTCACCAGTTGACGTTGATCTTTATACAATTAATTCCTTTCTGCCGTGTGGAGTATGATCCGATTTGTTGTTTCACGAAAACCCATTGTTTCTCTATCGCCATAAATGCTTCCGATTCGATCTAGAATCCACGGGTGTCGAATAGTGTTTCAGAACAATCGTCTGTCAAGGAGATTTTATCATAAAAGTGTAGAGGTATATTTTGTGTTGGTATGTTTTTTATTTATATTTTATTCTGTATTATATAGAGTGTGATACCTCCTTTGAGATCTATAACTTCTCTAGTTATTTAAAAAGTTGGAGCATCTTTGGGCCTAGTAAGACTGACTACAAAAATGTCCCACGTTTTTTGGTACGTCCTGTATAAGTAGACTATTCAAGCAAATATGGTTATTAAAGACTGTAACTCATTTTTATGACTTTTTTATAAATTTGGAATATTTAAAACAAAAAGTGCCAGATCATAAAACAAGATTTCCATAAAGATGTGTACAAAGTTTCAAATTAATATTTATTTGAACGTGATTTGTAGTTTTTTTTATTATTGTAATTTCACTAATAATATGAATTTCAAAACATCTTTTTACGGCAATATGCACATGTATATATGCACCTTAAAAAAAGCAAGAACAAAGGTCACGTCGATCTCGAATTATTTAAAATAGCCTGTATCTACAGGGTGTTTGAGAATAGGAGTCAGAAATTTTAAGGGGTAATTTTACAAGCTAAAATAAGGCGAACATCACAAATGACCAAATTGTGTTTAAGACTTCGTTTCTGTGTTATTAATTGTTGAAGGAACGCTGAAAATACGCGTAAAATGTGTTCGACTTGACTTATTCTACTGACGTCACTACATCTAGTCTGACTAAAGCTGCGGTTAAAGTGGATTCGTTTCTGACAAACTGATATTCTGATGACTATCTCTGAACTTGTCTCGCTCGTACGATGAATAGATCAGACGTATTCGTCAGAATATCAGTTTGTTAGAAAACGTGTCCACTGTAACTGCAACTTGATGCACGCTGCTATCAGAATAAATCTCCAAGTCACTTCCCGCGCATTACATGTATCTTTAACAATTAGTAATTCAAAAATGGAATTACGAACTCAATTCCTTATTCGTGATTTTTGTATGATGTCAAACTGTAGAATCACTCATCACTTCTGATATCTATTTCGAACACACTATGTACACAAATTTATGCACAATATTCTCAATATATATATAAATATTCATATAATTATATACATATAATAATGACATCTATGAAAACTTTTCTAAACTACTTGTTATAATGTTTATAATATTTCACAGCAATTGTTGGTCACTGTCGCTAGAGTTCTGTTGCGTAATTAATGTCTAGCTAGTGCTACATTACGGATCTTATTTATTAATGTTGCAGTAACAATTGTTTGCACGTTCATGTTCAACACTAATTTACAATCATTCACTTCACCATTAAAAAAACATAAGAAGGGATAGAATATTCTCTAAAGACTGTAATTTCAGAATATTATTGACACTTGCCTTATCAACTCGATCTTCGAACAAAAGTTGCCTAATCCAGATGCCATTCAAGACGAAGCATGGGTCATTTGTCGACGAAATAACTGCACAGACGAATGTCAGAGCGGGATTAGTAGACGACCCTGGGCGATGGGGATCCAGTTTTACACTCGATGTGCCTTACGACAGAGAGCTATACTACAATTTCCTTAGACAGACGAAGGTGTAGATCGAGACATTAGCTATGTTAGAGGACGATTAAACGAAATCGTCGGCGGTCCCGCGACGCCCCAGCGTGTTTGAACGGTTCCGTTGACGCGCGAACAGTCGGTGAAATTGCTTGCGACCACCGATCGGTACGGTTTAAAGCGGAACATTTTAAATTGCCGTGAAACTTCGGCAAACAGATCGAACCCCACGGAGCCACGGGGTTCTGGAGCGAACGTGAACGAGAGGGAAACGATTTTCGCTTTTTTCATCACTGGGGGTTGGAATAAGTGGCCAGTAGAATGGGTACGTAACGTGTCAGACGGGATTTCAGTTTGAACTGTAATTCCTATGTTTGGACGATAATGTGGGAAGGTGAAACACGCTAAAAGAGTTAGACAATTGATTAATTAATTGGAAAAGTGAAAATGTAGGAGGTTCACTTTTGTTATAATAAATGGGATAGAGAGAGCTCTGTGTCAGTGATGTAAGATGACTTTAGTATGTGTAATAATGTATAAGGGGAATACGATGCATGCTATGTATATCGAGAATAATAGTCATTTTAAAACTTGTGCAAGTTATTAAGATTTTTTTTTAAATATGTGTGTGTGTATTTTCGTTTTGCAATATAAATTATTAAGTCACTTTATTTCATAAATTCTATTGAGAATACATATTTAATATTCTTTAGCTGGATGTTGATACTTTCAATATTATTTAATATCTTCGTTGTCCATAATTTAGAAAATGATTCTATACTTATATCCCATAGTGTTATAATGTTAGTGCAGTTTTTCAATGAAGCTAGTTATTAAACTTTCCATGGTAATTATTGATGGGATAACAAAAGTGATCGAAAATTCTCCCTGTTACGTGAAACGTTTTCCCTTGGAAAGCATTTCGGGACTGGACCTAAGCGTGGTTCAATTTACTGCTTTACGATCTTTGGTTCTTGGGGTTCTGACTGCCTGACTTTGGGTTACGGTTGGTATGCAACTAACATTGAATGTCGTCCACTGACTGTTTCAACGGGTCATCCGATTTTAATTAGAAGTTCGATTTCCGCTTGCACGTGGTTTATCCGAACCTCCGTGTTTAGTTCCTGTTCCTGTCCCCCTATCACTCGTAATCTAAAGCTCTTTTGTGGAAGGACAGAGGTCGAAACAGGCAAAATGTCGAATTGTGGAAGGAAGAGTAGAATACGCTATCGAAGAGGGTCCACCAATTTCGGTGTTACTCTGTATGCACAGAAAAACTGCAGATGTACAGAGAAACATAAGAACCGAGTGTCGCTGGGTAAATTTCGATTTTCATTTCAGAATTGCTTTGAGCACTTCCGCGATACGTGTCACACGAAAATTTCCATACGAGCCTGATTTCCTGCCCGATGGTAGACCAGAAGGAAACTCTAGAAGTATGATCACGGCGGTAGCTTTCCTCGTTCGTTCACACACAGAAAATCGTATAGAATACACAGGAATAGACATCGCCAGAAGGCAAATGGTACTGAAAGTTCAGTGATTGCCACGCTCGATATCCGTTCCACGCGAAGTTAGGTGTTTTCGCATATTGTTTCTCACCTTTTTCGCCTACTACGAAATGCAGATCTGAGATAGCTGGGGCCACCGTCTTTTTTGCTTACTATTCTGACTTTCCATACGTGAGAAGCTTCCCTACATCATTACCACACGAATCGAAAGTATAATTTCGTGTTTTCTTATGGGAAATTTCGATATTTAAATATTGAGTCCCTCTTGGAGTCCCTCTGTCTGCTTCTGTGATCATTATTACGCAAAAAATTATACACAAAAATACACTTAGTCATCAGTGTAATTATCTTGATTACAGATCAAATAGTACTGAATTTTTAAGTTATTTTTCTTGTTAAATAGTGCCTTCTAAGCATTTTCAATTTTCCATTTTTGTTTTGAGGGTTACTATTGCATTAACTAAGAAGTTCAGGAATGAACTAGGTTAAACATTGCCGTGGCAAATAATTGAGAAATTCCTAAACCCTAAAATTAAGTTTCGTACCAAATGAACAGTGTACAACAGTTAACCCTCTTCCCCTTTTACTTTTTATATACCTCTGTATTTTATCCTGTCCCTATTTCTTACATACCTCCATAGTGCCATCGTTTAATCTTCTCCCCTCCTTATTTTTTACGTACCTCCATAGATCCAAACGAGACAACTGTGCATTCTGTTTCTTGCAATGCCACCCTTAGGATAATAATTAGGCACGTTTGAATCGCTCGTTCGGAAAGGGTAAAAATAATTCACGTTTCAATAGAAGGAAACACGGTCATTCGAGTTAGGCCGCTTGTATCGCACTCGCAGGAGCGTGGGTGCTGGATTTGGACGCAAGGTATGTCGACAAGTCGTCATAAAAAAAGTAATCCGTATTGCGATTTTATTTCTTTTAAAGACCCGAGGATAAACGCAATCAAGCAATTGGTTTCACGGGCTCGGCCGGGTTAAAACCTCAACCCAGCGGTAAGAGTTTCATCCATTTGTTCAACGATTTAAAAGGGTCGCTATTCGCCGGTCCCATGCCTGTGTTCACGCGCGCGCGTCTATGTGCTCCTGCGCGGACGTGTTGTTGAAAACAATTAGAAAAGTGCTTTGTTGAAGCGTTTCGGAGGCGTGTTGCCAGATGATATCGATTCGGTGCTTGATTCTTCAAAGTGTGGACGAAAGGAAAGCTTCAGTCGATGTACGCAAATGTTATTGCCATTGTGCCTCCTGATTTTTACGAGCCCGCTTATCGAAAGCTCGCTATCCGAGGTATTGATTAAAGGCTTTTCATCGGAAAATAAATTTTAGTTAGTTGAAGGGAATGAGTGAGGAACATAGTAAGACATTTTAAAATTGACAGTTGTTCGTAAATATTTTAATTCATCTAATTTGGGTAAGATTGATTTAGAGTTTGAGAGAGGCCTGAAATTAAAGGCTAATTCGTGTATTGAAAGTCGAACATGTTTTCTTACCTATTTTTATATTTCTTTTTATCTTTTTGGTTTGAAACACATAATCCTTTTTTGACATGGAGATTTTCATTAAAGTATATTAAGATTTAATCGATAGAGTTACACAATTTCGATGCAGTGATTTTACTCTTTGAAACAGTGAGCGGGATTATAACTCATGCCGTATTTCACGAATAATTATTTTGCAATTTTCATGTGTGTAATACTCGTCACGCGGGTATTCCTTCATGTAAACCATGGAAACCCAACGAAATAAATAATTCGAGAAATGGCCGACGGTATAAATTTTACGTAATTAAGAATGAGCGTATTTTTAATTTCACTCAGCCGGAATATTTCATTCTTTCCCCGCGGTACCTCCGTGGCCAGCTCCTTCCGTATTATTTCTCGTCGTGGCGAATCTCTTAATCATTCTTCTCGCTTCTTTTTACGCCCGGCGGAAATGTATTTTTACGGTTATCAAATAAGTCGGCGCGATAAAAAATCATTACGTTGTGATTTCAGGAAGGCGAACATTAAATTTTGGTTACTCACCGGGTCTGCTTACATTTACTCATGCATGAAAACTTTCGGTGTGCGTAAAAATTACAGTTTCTACGTGGAAAATTGATTCGATGACAATTTTGATGAAAGATGCACTTTCAAATTTGTATAGTCTAGTTTCTATGGATACATTTGTAGATTAAAAATGTTAAATATTCTTGACGATTGGAAAAGTAATTATAGTAATATGTTGTGTGACAGAAATTTATTATGTAAATGCGTTTTGAAAAACTGTCAAAAATCGTTTAGTTTGTTGAGAAATCTAGCCAATGATGGATAGTATGATTGATTTGAGGGTGTGGATGGTTTCGTATTACTGATCCTTAAGTGAATTATTATCGTTAGTGGTTGGGTGCTTTAGTACAAAGACTAGCCTCTAGGTCTGTAAATATTTGGAGTATTCATATTTAAACAAATTACGGAAATTATGTTAGGTATATCCTTGTTCTTGGCGCTAGTAGCATTTTCTGCTTTCGTAAACATCGTCAAGAAAATAGAGGGTTCGATAAGTTTGAAGGAATATAAAATTTACATCCTCTGTTTCTCGCTAGATATTTCTGTTTTACTAACAAATTTGGAATTATATTTAATGGACTATGTTATCTTTTTATTAGGTAAAAATTTAGTAATTCGTAGATTACTAAATTATAATGTACATATCATAACTATTAGAAAAGGCATTTTTAATAATTCTAATATTTAGTATCTACCAGTAACTTGTTACAATTTCTTCGTTTCTTTACCAAGAAAAATTTCTCAGAAAGTTTGGCTTGTCGTGCGATTTTCTTAGTTCTAATTTATATTTCGAGACGGGATGGCACTAAATTTCGACTTTACGTTGCTACAATTTCGTTACACCTGCTACACTTTGCGTAACAGTGTTATTAATGTTACCGAAAGTTGCTCGAGAAGAATCTTACTCGGTTCTCTGTGTTTTAGTACAACAAGATGTACAAGTTACGTTAGTATCTTCAAAGTTTTGTCAAGACGATAAAGACACTTTCGACCTGGTTTCCTTGGTTTGTAGTTAACGTGGAAACATAGGAATCATTTGATTAATAGAAAATAAATTCTAGGCTACTCCTCAAGTTTAATTCTGTTGCAAAAATTCTCGTTCCCTTTTCAAACTTTTGATTGAAAATTTGTATTCGAAATTAAAGATTTTTGAGCGTCGATGTCAATTTTATTTGCCATCACTGTATGTTCCAAATTTCAACCGAGACTTATTCAGCTACCAGAAGTCCCTCAACCGATAAAAACCTTTCACCTTTTCCGTGCCATCAATCTACGTCTAATCTCGCCTCCTCAACGATTCCCACAAAAAAAAATACGTCCCTTAATCGAAGCAACGAATTCTTGAATCGAACCAAATTTCAATCATGAGACAGCTCGGACCCGCCACGCTCGCATCATTTCCACCCCATTCTCTCTCTCTCGCGGTGTATTTACATTTCGCCGGGCAGCGAATTAACCGCAGTGAAAGGCATCGTTCTCTCGCAGGAGGCAGTCCCGTTCCATCGTCGTCGACGGTGTTGGGCAATGCCGTCGACGCCACGCGTCGCCTGGTTCTCGCAAATGGCGCGTCGAGTGCTTACAATCAGCTGGGCTTGTCCGCAAATAACACCGGCGGATGATTATGATTGAATAAGGCCCGTAATTGAGGCTATTGAGCAATTATATAAATAACAAGCGGAGTACGGACACCGATGCGTATGGGGTCCCTGGCCGTACACATGGTAACCCCATAAACGCATACCACGAGTGCGGCTCGACTGCCTGGGGTGTTATTTCAGCATGATGGGTGGAGAGTGGGACGGGGAACTGGGTAGTTTCAGGGGGTAACTTTCTCTCTCTCTCTCTCCCCCTTCATACTCTTCTGGAGTGTGGCGGAGGTGGCGGCGAGTTGGGTGGAAAATTACAGTGCAAACATAACTTGCACCTATATGTATATCGCGTCGGTGTACGCTATTAGGCGGAGCCGATGATCTTGAATTACCTTCGTTTCAACCTTCGTCTTTCTTGTCATTTCTCACCTATGATCTACCTTCTACGAGTCTGAATCTTCCGTTGCTCGGGAAGTCATGAGCACTATGGACACTGTTCGAGATGATAGGAAAAATGGGTTTCTTTTCGATATATTCGGGGATGATGGATAGAAGATTTAGGTGTGAGGTTTTTGGGAGATGATGTTTTTAATAGTCTTGGAAATGATAACTTCTGAAGTATGTTAGTTATAGAAAAAATATCCTTGCGAGAGTATAGGATGTTACAGTTTGACGAGTAGTTTTAAATATACTAATACTAAATATGATTGACACCATGATTGGAAAAGTATATCGATTTGTTGCTTCCTGGTGTGCGGTATTGATAAAGAACAGTACTCATTATTGTACTGTTGGTATGTACATTGCGCGTGGTTTCGAGCAGTGTTAACAACCGCTCGCCATTTTCAAACCTCTCACGTGCATTTACCTCGAATTTTGCGTCCAAACATGCCGCTTTCATCTTATCTGTTCGCAGTGCAAAACATCACTCTTGTTTATGAAGTTGTGGAGAACAAACACGAATGTGGAGGGAATAACACTCCAGGTTAAATATGTTTTAAATTCATCCGAAGTCATTTGGATTCGTTTCGAAATTCCTCTGCAGTGTATTTACTTTACCTCACATGAGTTTCACCAATGTGTGATTTTTAAAATAACACCGTTCTCTTGTGTGTACTAGTAATTTCTATTATGGAAGTTAAGAAAGTAGCTTAAAGAATATGTAGAAAGGTTGAAAATATGTACTCATTTATATAAAAACTTTTAGAAAATATTAGTCGAGTGAATTTAAAAAATATTTATGATTGTAGTTTCATGTGAATTATTTATTTCATGTAAAATCCATAATTTAAATTAACTTTGTTTTTTAAATGTCTGTTTTTCGGACAGAGGTTGGAATCATTCCAGTGAGAAATTCTAAACTTAAAAAATTCTTTTTCATAATATCCATACTCTATTACATAGCACTATAAGTAGAATAAACCAATCATTTGTCAGACAAAACCAATACAACTTTCAAATACCAGTAGCATACCATTTTCTGGCAGAAATCTAATAACGCTTGACTAATAAAATCAGTTTTTCAGTACAGGTATCTATTACAATTTCTCGATTAAGTATAATTTTAATCTAATCAATATAAATTGATGACTTACATAGTTATTTTTACTTATATCTTAAATATGCAGAAGCCTGGCTTATATCCTTACAATCCTTGTTCGCCGTGAAAAGGCACCTTTACTTGCATCTGATCTTCAGCCTCCCAACCAAAAGCACTCGTCATGACCGCGAATTCTCAGCAACATATTTATCGCGCGATCGACGTCGGTCGCAGTTTACGTCCCCTTCGATTAAATCGACGCCAACGAGCCTCACAACTGCGGCCTCTGTTATTCGGCCGAAGGGAAAAGCCTCGACGAGCAAGAAGAAGCTATAATTACTTTTCACCGTCCCCCACCCCTACCCTTCGGACTTCGCCGATGTTTACCTCCTGGAGGTGGATTTCGAAAGGAAATAGCGAAACTTGGAGTTCGATACACAGGGAATTGGCGTTTTAATCAGGGTGTCGCGTTCGTCTCGGATATCTCGGACAGGGACGGTGGGCTGGCGTCAGGAGGAGGGTGGGGGTGGGCCGGGAGGGTTGATACGGGATGCATGGAGGCGAAGGGGCGTCAGACAGGCGCCGGCGGAACGGTGCTCTGGCTCCGACGCTGACGGAACGAAGAGCTGACTTCATTTTCCACGGATCGCCCTTTCGCATTCCGTCTATATACGATCGGTCAACGCTTTTGTCCTCGCGACAGGGTGCCAAAACGCCCTCCACAGGGGCTCCTTTTACCTCCGGACGCGTGGATGGATTTACGCGTCTTACCCCGCTACGAAGATCGATAGCCCATGGATATGAAACCGATATCGGACGTATACCAGGAGAGAATTCAAACGGACAAACTGCCATAAAGGGACGAGGCGAGTCTTTGTTTAGGATTTTCTTCGGTTTCTGCTGTTTTACAGATCGTCCACGCTCGCTGGTGGTAAGTGCGCAACGGGATGAAATAGTTCTGTTGCTGTGCTGAGGAGAAGAAGGATATCTGGACTATGGGAGTGGAGAATGTTAACCTCGGCTATTTTGAAAATTAGCTTTTCGATGGTTTCTGTATTTCATTGTGTACAAACTTTGTGGAATATGGAAATAATTTTCCATTTTTCTTTCAGTTTGCTTATTTTCCGTAACAATCAGCGATGTTAATTCATTCAAATTGTATTTGTCATGTAAACTGAATTATATCGAGGAGGGATGAAATTATGCAAAGATAGTCGATACCGTTTTCCCTCGAAACGAAACCGTAGGGATCGTTATTTACCACAGGAGACACATGATTAATCGTAAACAGTGGATGGAAAATTAGTCCCCCGTAAGATAATTAGCTAACATAATTAATTTTCTTGACTAACAGGTGCACAGTTTGGAATACTAAACAGTAGCGGTTAGGTTGTAGAAAAATGCGTTGTTTGAAGAGAAGAGTAATCACTCTTTACTTTTTCGTATTAGCCTTGAACTGTGTAGAAAAAATACTACTATGTTTTTTCGTAATAAAACACAGTCATATAATACTTACAAACGCTGAGAATTAAAAGCTTGTAATGTTTTATTGAATTTTCATTTTACCTTTAAAATATCGTAAACGAAATGAGAGAAAATGAGAGAAATATTAGATGAAACCTTTACGAAGATATTGTATTTTTGCTGAAATTATTAATTGCAACAAATAATTAACAATTTGAGAGATCAAAATGTTGATTTTCGCTCATTTTCATTCTTTTTATCTTGAATATGTTGTTAATTTTCATATTTTTTTAGGTACCTACATTTTCTTAAAATACTAGTTGAAATGTTAATGTTTTATCAGTTCTCTACGTGCGCTTTATGAATGTTATTTGCTTCTGAAATTGTAGTAATTAATTTAGCCCATAAATTGAATGATCATTTCGTCATATGTATGTCCACATGCTATAATTGGTTTTTATTTCGGGGTTACAGTAATTAATTTACGATAATTCAATTATGGTTTAATCAGATATAACAACAATTTCAGGGTATTATGTATTTAATGTAGAACTTCAATTAAGTTATCAAACATTCAATAGATCTTTGATATTAAAAGATATGTTCGAGTGATATTTAAGAAAACAATATAAAAGTTAACAACAAATTGAGTTTGTTAAATGTTCTTCGATTATTGTAACACAAGTTTCAATTTCGGGTTTAATGATATATTTTTCCCATGTTCTAGTAATTCTTTTAAGAATTTCAGTTACTAAAGCAAAGAGGAATGTTAATGGATTGTCTTCAAAACTCAGGAAATGGTTCCTGGGAATAATGCGGATTTGATTGGTTGGAACGACTCTCCTACCTGGAGTGGCTTATGTCACATGAATTTTCCTTATTCCTTGAGACGATCACTAATACTAATCGGATGCATGACAAGGAGAATAAACAAGATGAGCAATCAGATTCACATTATTTCCAGGGACCATCTCCTTAGCTCTGAACAGTAGATTCTTGCTTTCTTTTGCTTCCCTTGAAAGCGGTTAATCGCACTTCGATTAATAGACTGTTCACTAGTTAACGAATCGCATTTGCATTTTGGCTTCTGTTCGAACCACAAACTAAAGAAACATCAATCTTCCTGGCCAGACGGCTTCTCGGCACTTAGCGAGCTGTCTAAACCTTGGGCTATACAATAATAAATTGACTACACCTTTGTCTGACTAGCTTTGTCGTCGACTTCGATTTTAACAAGATCAGCTTCGATACACTTTTTCTGGTTAATAATAAGTTATGCAAGTAGGGTTTATATTACTTTTAAAATTCGCCTAGATTCGATTATTTGTCTATTCAAGTGAGTTCAATAGATATTTTTGAACAGAATTATACGAATGGTGTACAGCCTATTATTATACAGAACACAATTTGCTAATTTTATTTTACAGTTATGACAAAAATAGGCATCTCAGTTAGTCAGAGTTAAAGAATCTCTGTAGCTTGGGTTACTGAGATCGAAAAATCGAAAATAGTTTTTCAACGGAATGCTTATTATTCTAATCTGTTCTCAGCCCAACAAGTCGGAAGGAAACTATGCTAAAGAAAATGCCTGGTTTATTTATATTACCTCCTTCGGTAGCGACGTTGAGGAAATTGAATTTTTCGAAGCGTATTAGAATCCTCATTTCAACCGACCTGGACAAAATTCTAGTGACATTAAAAAAATGGATATCGTCGTCTTAAGGAAGCAAGTGCGTTAAACGTAGTTGCACAGGGAGGAATGTCCTTGCTCGGTCGTCGCGGAGATACGCTTATAACATTAAGGAATAATGAGGATTAACGAGGACGATAGCAATCTGCACACCTACCAGATATTTTTTTTGGGTTATCGAGGCAACCCTGCTGACGGGGGGTCTTGAAATGAATACAGATTTCGTAGTGTTTTAAGTCAGGATAAGGATCAGGAACGGGGGAGTGTGTATATGGCGCGTTATTGTGCTGAAAAATGTGCAAAGAGTCTGTTTGGTTTCTTGTTCCATGGTTCTTTATCACTTTCCTTTATGTCTGAACGAAGCGTATATACTATTTTTTTCAGTATAAGCTGCTGGATATTCCTAACATTTCTGGAATTATTCTTTGATATTTTCTGTCTCTCCTCTTAAACAAAATTGAAGTAAAATAACGAGGAATACTATTAGGTATGCGAGTTAATTCAGTGCATTTTTAAAGAAAATTTGAATTTATTTCATGTCGTTACGTAATATTTGTTACTTAAATATTCGAATTTAAAAACTGTTACTAAATACATATTTGAATTTAAAATAGTTGGTTAAAACAGGTAAATTTAAAGGCATTAAATTAACGCTTCATTTCAATCGTGATGTGCTATCACATCAGTTTGAGGACTGGTTTTGAGGTGGTTCTTAGACTAAACAAATTTTCAAGTCTATGTGATTTTTTTGGGAATTTACCTTCATCTTATGCTTGTTAGCTTTTGTTTTGTTTTGGCTTGCCCATAAATGCATAAACATCCCCCATCTACTTCTAGCTAACAAACAAACTTTCTGCACTGATATTTCATTGAGTCTAGTGCATATTTTCAAAACACTTAAAATCCGATCGGCTCTATGAAAATACAGGATGACTTTTACCACTGCTTATATTTCGCTCTTCACTTTTCCTTTCGGCTGATTCACCAGCAAGTGTCTCGCTAGCGGGAATATTCGACAGTAATTTTATCACCCTCGAAATTTCCACGCGCCCATGACCGACCATCCTCGAAGTTCTGAAGCACCCTCGACAACTCTCTACTGCTTTAAAGTGCCTTTCGTCACTCTTCTGAAAAACCTTTAACCACTCTTAACTCTTTCCTCGAGTAAGTTTCAATGAGATCTTACGCGGCTGAAAATGTCCACGCTCTGCGAGAATGTCGATCACTCTTTTCCCCTTTCGCGTGTTCTCTTTGTTCAGTGCACACAGGACGGCCTAAAAATATTAATACTGAAGCGTATTAATAACCCGAGGGGCCACCGTGAAGTGCAAATACCGTTTCAAAGAGCATAAAATGAAACAGGCAGCACGGATGGAATATTTTGTAACAAATTAATGTCGATCGCCAGGGTATCGCAAAATTTCGCGAATCATCGGGAATATTTTAATATTTCAGTTGCATCTGTTGCGTCCTAGCTACCCAGAGTGTTCTCGCTTTATTTTATATCCCTATTTTGACCGACGCGGATCGTTACAGGGAATTAAGATGATTATCCTGTAATTTTGTAGTACACATTCTGGGTGTATAAATATTTCGCGGAGAATTTGCACGCGTGTTCAATCGGAGTTGCAAACATCATTAATAGCGCACAAAACACTGTGGATAATGGGGGGAAATATGTCCTTAACAATCTGAAGTATAGACGGCTCGTTTAGCGAGAAATTTTATGCGATTTCGCAGATGTATAGGGAAACGAATGTCTCTCTTTTAACCTTTAATAAATCCAAATAGGCGAAATATGCTCGCTGATGAATTATACCCCAGTCGATTTTGCGTATGCAGCTTCAGCTGGCCTAAAAAGAGTGACCGTTCAAACGGATATTGCAACGCGTTTGCATATTTAATTCCGTTCCATCATTAAAAGCTTCCAGCCAGTGTAAGTTTGGAAACGGGCGCAGGCCAAGTTTTATGGGATCGTCAAAATGAAATTCCTGTTTATTTCGTGGTATGCGTAATTCGAAGTGGCATTCTAGCATCGCGGAAGAGGTCGTAAATGTTCATCGTGGAATACGTCTTTGCGTGTCTACAACCTAGTCTGCGTTTATGAGGAAGCATTGGGCAGGGCAGGAAGTTCGTTCGGATTTTCTAAGCGAACCGTCTGGACGTGTTCCGTTAGCGTGAACAATGTCTATTCTATGACCTGCAGTACCGCTTATAATTACCTATGAGAATACTAATCTTCGACTATGGTTTCAAGCTTTGTTTCTGTTGTATTTTTTCATAGTTCCTTGCTCGTTCATATTTAAATGATACATGGTATATACGAAGAATGCTGGGAAAATTCAAGTCTTAGAATAGGTGTAATAACTTCAGTAAAAAATTGTTAGTGGAAAGTTTTTGGTATTGGAAATTTTGATTTATGTTAAATTCTAGCTTAATTGTACTTCCTTTCAATTTTCCAAAAGTAGAATAATCTAATTTTATATTAAGAATTAGTATATTTTATTAACAATAATTTACTGTAGTACTCTTTTTCCTATTACTAAAATTAATTTATTTCTTCGTTGGCCAATAAATATATTGCCTTTAATTTTCTATTAGTATTAAGTAACTGTCTTTCATTGTTATCTTAAGAAACACTGTATGTAACATAATTCGTAATCATAATTTAAATGGCATACTTGGAAAAAGGGCTGGTGGCTCAGTTCTCTAACGCAAAATCTACCAGCCATTTTAGTTTCCTCCCGCTAATTTCCAAAATCCAAACGAACTTGTAGATATTGTTTTAGCGAATACAGTAACGTTCATATTGTCTTCGTACTTGCCGTAATCCCTTTATTTTTCAGTTTCGCTCCATATTTCCTAGGCACATTGTATTTTTGATATTCGGTTTTTTTTCGATACCGTTCGCGCGTGCACATTGCCCCTATAATGTTTGAATTCGTACGCTGTATATTTGTACAGAATATTCACGATATATAGCGCAAGGATTCATTAAATTAAAAATTGCACGTGGTCAAACAATGTGAAAACAAACCGTCAGAGAATACAATACACGCGTGCAAACAAATTGTAAATCTACCACAGAGAGAACTTCCGCGATGTTTGTGTTGTCGCTCGTGATCCATCTCTCATCATCTCGTATACACTTTTACCAGCTTTATTTCCGCCCCATACACGATTCACTTGCACCTGTGCGCTATGCCCCCGTGAGTGTGTGCAATGAAAATAGAATCGTGTTGGAGTACAGTATCTGCTATGTAAAAGTTGATGTCGACGTATCAATCTGTGACGCATCACTAGAGAGGTTAATGCATTAAAAAATAAAATTAACCTGGAAAATCCGGCGTGCTCCACTGAAGAATGGAAGAAGTATCGGGAATTCGATATATGTACGTAAATCGAATATTATCGATATTAAGATAGCAAATTTCTGCAAGGAATGGAGATTATGTGAACATATCACGATAGTGAAATCGTACATAAGTTTTGTTTGTAGGAATTTTTAATTTTCTAGTACAATTAATTACCCTCCAATTAACAAATTTTTAAGAAATGTGAAAAGTTTTGAGTTCAGCTCCGGAAGCTTTCGAAGAAATAGCATCTTAGACACCGTGACTCTAATTCTAACTTAGAATTATATCCTAGAATCTCTAAGTTAATTATGCAAAGTTAATTTGAAATGTAACAGTGTATATTAGCATTAATCTTTGATTAATTAGAAGCCTATTTAACTCACAGAGAAGAAAATTAAAAAAAGATCATTCGAGCACAAAAAGGTTGAATCTACCAGTTGCAAATCCATCGTGACAAAATTTCGTGACGTTCCATCACCGCGCGATTCGTCTTCCGTTATTTCGTTGATATTTTTATCACGTCTATTTTCGCCCATTCGTTGGGAGGATTCTGTCTACCTAGGTGTGTGCAGGCTACCCCCATCGGCCCTCGGCGCACCCCACCAGGAATCCCGTGGTATCGGATCGCGTTTCCGTTGCGCGAGCGTACGCGCGCCCATATAGATACTCATTTGTGTACCTGAAATTCCGGCAAATCCTCGGGAATCTGGTTCGCTGCGCAAAAGGCACGCAACGACGTATTCGCTCGATCGCAGAACAAACGTTCGCCATCCCCGTCGGGGTTCATGCACGGACAATTTCATTACCTGTATCGGGGCGTTTGGTGATGCTGGCCCCCGGTGCTCGTGATGGCGGAAACAGACAAAGAGGGGCTATCGTTCGCGCGTGTGAGCGTCGACGTGTATACGTGTGCGCGTGTCGGGAAGGGTGACTCGACCAGAGGGCTCGGTTGGTGAGCGCGGTGGCGTGTGCAGGCGAAACTACACTATTAAATGGTGTCCTGACGGGCGCCAGTTAGGTGCACCGGGGTATGGCCCATTCTCGTCGTGTCACTCCGAATCTATTTGCATAGTAATGGCGCCGTGCTTGCCTCCCCCTCCCTGTTTCTCCGTCTCCCGGCTCCTCCTGGCCACACTTTAACGTATAAATACCGATACGGAAGCCGTCGACCGAAGGAGACCCCTTCCATGTTCCTTAATCCGGATAGACTGCGATCAAAGTGGAGGGATGGTCTTTGAATCAGTCGGTTCAATTGGAATAGTTTCTGGATATGATCTTTCGCATCGGGGCGGCTTGTAAATCGATCGTCAGTCGAGATGGCTAATTCCGTAGAGTTGTTGCAGGAATACAGTATGGTGAATTGATGGGTCGAGTGGCGATATCGTTAAATGTAGAGGGACCGCAACGATAGGTCGTGGGACAGAGATAAGTCGAAATCCTTATGTTAGCGAGTTATGAATATTATTTATCGTTTTTCTTAAGAGCGAGTAAATTGTACAAACTTTCATCGCCATGTTAGATGTCAGTTTAAAAGTTACTTTTCAGTTCTGAATTTAACCCTTTAACCCTAAAAAATTGGACATCTTTACCTTCAGAAGCCATGTACTAAGGGAGATGAAAACTATATTATTATAAAGCTTGTGATTTATGAGTTAAATAGTACATATGCATTTTATAATTATTGAAAAATCATTTAGCATAATAAGATGGCATAATAAGATTTTTAACCACAACTACTATCTCGTAAAGAAGCCTTAGAATTATTTGTTTAATAAGATTCCTCCAGTTACAGATTCACCAGTTTAGTAGTTTGCACTTGCAATGGACTCCGACTAGTTGCGCGAAATTCTGTAGTCTAAAGGAGTGGAGTAATAATATCAGGAGTGTTGATTGTTACTGCGAGCATTCAGTTAAATCTCGTCAAAAGCGATTACCAAAGATAATACACAGAACTGGAAGGAATATTGTATTGTTGATAATTGTTTTGATACATAGTACAGTTCCCTAATAGGGAAATTCAGATTGCAAGTGCTTAGAGTTATTAAGCTTCGTATTATGGAACCCTGTTCTCGTGGGAAGGAAATTTCGATGCTTGATTCCACTAAATAATGAGTATAAGTATCTTTATTGAAACTGACTTGATGCTATTGATACAATTATTTTGATGTGTTATACAGGATGTCCTGTGATTGTGAAAATTACTTCAGAAATTATTTTAACACATAAAAAAGCTGCGAATGTTAAAACTTCTTTTTTCATAAATACTGTAAGAGGAGTGAAATCTAATCGTATTTAACTGCCGATGTTCTATACATTTTTGCATACGACTAGTGATGACACTCCATTTAAGGAAATTTGTATCAAAATATGAACGTTTTATTAAGTTTTATTAAGTGTCCTGCGTACGTATAGAGGGTAGTATAGTTCCTCGTTGTTTCTTCATTCAAGAAATCTAGTCACCGTTTCGAGTCGAATCAACAAGTTTCACACGAATCCATCGTAAATGTTGACGGTGGCGATAATTAGCAAGCGATCCTGAGTTGATGTCTGTTTTTCCCAGGTTAGAAGGCAGTCAGAAGTCGTGCCCGCGCCACGTCTTCCTTCATCCCCAATTATTCGTAATAATCCTAATTATCTCGCTCACCTTTGACTTCCACGCGAAAATCTGCGCGACGCTGAGTCCTGTATATATCGGATACCCATGGAAATGTATCCTGGAGACGGCGTTTCGTGATAATTAGCAGCTTGCTCGGAAAGCGTAAGACGATTACGACACGGTGACGCTGTAGACGACGAAGACGCTGGGGACGCCTCGAGGGGGAGGGGTTGGTTCCATGATGTCTGCTGCTTTCTATTAGAAGAATAATAAACTATCACCGATACTTACTGCTTCCTAGGAAACGGGCAACTCTATCCCTCGGTTCTGGGATCGTGGCAGTCGGGGGGTGGTCGCAGGGGGTTCGCACAGTCGGGGGCGGGTAGGTAACAGAAAACTGCCGTAATGGAGGTTAATTACGAAGGGGTGATTGCGGAGAGGGAAGATCGGTAGAAGTAAAGAGAGCATTGAAGGTTCTCTCCTCCATTTCCCGTTCCTCGTTTCTTTCCTCTTCCGCGCTCTCTTTCGCAATTTTACCCCCTCCTGCCCCCTTCGTGTTTCTCGCTGCCCTTCTAAGGTTCTGCAAAGCCTTACCTCTGTTGCCAGGCCACCGTCACACCCAGGGGGTTGATGTTTCCTTCAATTATAAGGACCTGCTTGTCCTTTACCCGTTAACACCTTAACGTGCGATCTTCTATCATTGTGCGAAAAAGAGTATTATTCAGCTTTGTTTCTCCTTGTAGAGTTATTGCTTTAAATTTAACGTACTGTTGGATTCATATCGTAATTAAGGGTTTATTAAACATGGTTACTACACGCATAAGAGTATTCCACGCTGACTAAAGTCGTTCTTTAAATTTCAAATAATCTTTAGATTGTATAGCTTTCACTGAAGTGATAGTATCATGTATAGAACATCATTTTGCACCTTGTTCTACTATTATTATCAAAACTTAGTGAACTATTTCCTAATCAAAAATTAGTAATATATCTAGTAATATCGTCACTATGATTTGTAAACTAAGGCTTTCATTTTAAGTTGAATTTCTAGCAAGCATTGATGACAAAGTCAATATCATTCAATGTTATAAAAACGTATGGAAGCATATATTTATAAACATACGAAAGTATATAAGAAAAGTATAAAAGAGTACGTGATTAATTAAGGGTTCAATTTTTTATAAATAAAAGGTACACTGCTCACTAAGGCTTTTTGTGATGAGACAACTGATTAGAACCAATAGAATCTTTGCAATTATCTCGATTTCACTTATTTAAGACCGTTTGTCCATGGAGCGTCGCGTCAGTGACGCGTACGCAGCAGGTAGAAGAATAAACAAAGAAATCCGATATACTTTTTTCTTCTATCCTTCTATCTGCTGCGTACGCGGCGCTCCATAGACAAGCGGCCTTGCTCTGTTTCGACGTTTCTTCGAAACCAACGACGATGATGGTTGTTTCTTTAATTCCGTCTTGTTTTCTCTCATATCAGTGATCTCAGAGACCCTTATCGAAGCAGAGCAAAGGTGTACGGACACGATTTCACGTCTCGAACGCGATCATGCGTTATTCCTCATAATTGGTAACGTTCTACCCTCCCTCCCACTCTTTCACGAATTTCTCACGGCTCTCTGGCTCCCAGCAAGTTTCTCTCCTTGCCTCTGCCCTCTCTCCGTCTGAACCTTAACATCGAAGTAGGTTCTGGCACGAAGGATATGCAAGAAGATAGCTGGCAAGTGGCGTTACCATGGGATCCGATCGTCGCGCTCTATATCGATAAAATCCTCGTTACTTTTCCCGGATTTCTCGCGCAATCGAGACGTCTTGCTGATTCATCATTTGCCACCCATTTACGGCGGCTAATGATCGCCGTTTTTATCGCCATGTCGCGTCGTTTCTCTGGCTCTTCCGGGGGTCGAAATAAGAACGAAATGAACTGTGCGCGTCGAGGCGATCGAATCGGGAATATTCTGTGGAGATTGAAATGCGATAGGTTTGTCATTGTGCAAGGTCTGGACCTGTTATTGGTATGATTCTCGAGCGTGGAAATGATTTTCGTTTATCTTGAGCGTAATTGGCGTTGAGTTACAGAGATATAGATTTGGTGCACCCCTGTCCAAAAGTATTAGGACACCTACTGTCTTCATTGAACTTCCATTTTACAATATAAGTTACCAGTAATCAGAAATTTTGAGTGATGATACTACAAATTAAAATTAGATGAAATTTCGCAGTGTCTGACTTGAAACTTATTCTACTTATCTCTCTGTGTCTGACTTGCAACTTATTCTGCTAATTTTTCTGTGCCTGACTGAGGACTTAGTGAAACCAGTGGAATAAATATGGTTTGGGACTCATTCTACTGATTCCGCTATGTCTCACCAGGTTAATCAATATAATATGTGAAAACATACAGAATATAAAAAGGAAAGTATAAATTGCAGCATTTGGAGATTGAAATCAACTTTCACGTTTATATCAGTACTGGTTTGAATAAGTTCAATTTCTTAGTATTCGGAGAATACTAAGAAAGAGGTTCACGCCTGAAAGGAAAAATATTAATTTACTAGCAGTTGCATAGTATTCACTGTAAAATACAAAAACAGGATAAAAATTCAGTGTAAGAATTTTCTCTCTTCTCTACATGTACTGCAGATTTGAAACACATCGTGTAGAATGAACTGGCCGTCAGGATAAATATTCTTAGCGCCGCTCCTTTTTTTCTTCATCCCCCTGTCTGTGTTTGAATTTCCGACGGAGCGAGCCCCGGCTGAGAAGGAGGCGTCGGCGAGCGTCGAGGTGGAAACGGATGATCTCTGCGAGTTAATTTGTAACTTGAGCATTCCGTCAGGGGGATTGGGGTGGTTTCTGGAAGTGGTTGACAGGGTGGAAGCTGGGCGCACGGTACCTTGGGGTTGTTTGTTGCGCTAATGTCTAATTAGTGGAGTGGTATCGTGTCGCAACGAAAGCCGTTGTCGGCCCTCTGTGTCTCTGCATCTGCCTTCGCGAAAATAGCTTGCTTTGCAAATTCTGATGCCGGGATGCACGTCGTCTTTTCAGTTTGGAAACGTTCCCGTGAACGATAATCAATTAGCAGTTGCGAATTTCTGATAGCTATTTGATCGTTTCTACACGCTGGGTAAACTTCCAGGGAAAAGGCGAAATTAATTGTAAATTTCTTTCTTTAAGCTGGATGTTAATTATCTTATGGTAATATTAAGTATATTTTGTTAATCATTTTTACTTTTTGGGGATTATCTATTTTTAGATTGTTATAGAATGGTTGTTCATTTCGATGGAAAGAGAAAAATATTTTTCTTTGTATAAGTACTTTAATACAACATAAATGCAACATGCCTATATAATTGGACATAGAAGTGATGAGTGATACAATTTTTGATACACAGACGAAAAGTATGTTCTCGGTTAATTTTCATGATTTTTAATATTATATACTTTTCATTCTACTTGAAAGAGTACCAAGTTAAAGAGGAAAGGTATACACGGTAAAGTGGGAAAAAACATGTCGAGATGCTTGTGAAACACCCCGTACATACGACGATCGTTGAAGCTTCGACGTGAGTCGACTTTAAACAGGGACACGCTAAATTCCCTCAGATGTTCGGAAGTATTTACAATCGTTTAAGAGGACATGGAAACTCGCCCAATTGAGACCATTGGCGGCTTGCACGAGTGGCTTGCCAATGGCTGGCGATCTCTTAAACTCTAATTCTGCCACACCCGACCACTGCAAAGTGGTCACCGTTGGTACCTACAAAGACGCGTTTTATCGTTCCATCGCCATCGTCCTAGGGACATAAGCAGTTTTACCTTTATTCGGTCGTGTCGAAATTGATCTGTTAGAAACTGAGGATAACAAAAACGATTTATAGGTGCTTCTTTCATGGCAAAGTTGACTGGACCATGGGCTGATACCAAATAGGTACTTTATCTTATATTACCTATTTCAGTACTACGTTGCAATCTGTTACATTTCCATATTATTTACTTTTAGTCTGGATTTTTAGTCACCTAGCTGGTATGCACATTAAAATTCGTTCGAAAAACTTTCTTTTTTACGATTGCATGTACTCTTTAAAACTTTAATTATATATTTTGATATTTCTTTGCGAATTCTCGCATGTACATGGACGAATAAGTTGAATGCCCCCCTCAGTGAAGGTATTTGACTAGCGGAATAGACGCGTGACCATAAAGTTTCTCGACATGGTACGATGAAATATTAACGATACACCGTTCAGTTATTGGATCATCGTATCATCGGTCTTCCCGAATTTGCTTTGCGACCGTTTCGAGTTCGTAAATGCGTAAGGGAACTGACGTTCCCAGTCAATCAATATAATCCTGTGGGACAGTTGATTACCATCTCGTACATTTTAGAGAAAGTTTTGAGTGTTTGCGTCTCGTTCGCCTGTTGCCTCGTGCCCTTCTCGATGTCCATTACGATCTGATCAATTTTAATGCTGTTCTAAACGTCCCGAAGCATGCTCAATTGACCGAGATCTTGATGCATAATTGCTATTGAGGGGAGAGTGAAAAATCACGGATTTTATATATCCAAATAAAAATGGTATATAATTTTAGAAATGTTTATGCCATTCAGAAGTTCATCATTGTACGTCTTAATTCATCATTTGTGATTCTTCCCACGCGTTGCTTTCGGGGAACAAATAAGAAGCACGTGTGAATCAACATTCCAGAACGTTCCTTTGGATCTCATCTCCAAGTCTAAAAAAATAATCCGTCTATTCTCCGCCAAGGAGTATTACGTTTGTGCATTTGCGGCTAAGATGGAGGCACATCAGATGGAATGATATTCCTTTTTATACAAAGAAATTCCACCTCTGGAACCAGAAACATTGAAAGCTGCGATGAAAAATGTCGAAAGGTTCCATGAAAATGAAGGTTTCTCGACATAATTTACTCGACGTCGTTTTCCAAAAATTCCATTTTCTACACTTTACAATCAAAAACAAATGCAAATGTTTTAGAAACAATCGAGTTATTAAATTTTTAAACGAGAAAATGATTTATATACCATCCTGTACAATGCTACATAAATTTTAAAGATACTTTAGTTCTTTAGCAAAAGTAACGCAGCTGAATGAACGCGTGGTCGTCGGTAGTTTTTTCCTCGAATCCACGATGAATTCAGTGCCATAGACCATCATAATCCAGCAGCCTCCCGCAGAATAATCAACAATTTTCGCGTTTCGCTCCGTATTATTGCAGCTTGGACCTTGTATATAACCAGCGGTAATGCAGTGGTGCCCATTAAAGCAGGGATAAAGCTGCCACCCGTACAATAACCGGGTACGAGTCTTGAGAGACTCCTCTCCGCGTTTCCTTTTCTTCGTGCTTCTCCTTTTGGAACTTCTCGGGCTGGTCCACACGTGGTGTCACATGATTAATGATAGTCGCTAGCACGCTGCTCGCTCAACACTCTCGAAAGAGATCATTCTATCACGCTCAGCGGATTTCGGTGGGACCAGTGTATCTCCTCTAACAGCTCTCTCGAAACATATCTTGGTTTACTGCCTTTTCGGGGGTTATAACCATAACGATGTTCATAGAATCACGAATGGGATATGGAAAAAATTTTGCTAATATGAATTAAAATTTTTTAGCACAGTGAGTGTTTATTCGTAGGAAGCCTCGTTTTTGATAATATCGTTTTTGTTCATTGTCAATAATCGACTTCAATCTGTTGGACTGTTTTCATACTTTGACCGTCACGTCGTTGATGTTTCAGCGATGTTTTTAAATGTTACACGATTACGATTAATATTAACATGAACCGTTATGAATAATGTTAACCAGCGAGGATGAGTTAATTCGTCGTATGAAAATTCGTTTGCGCTGAACAAAACGGATTCGTTTATCGTGAAAATTTAATACTGATACTCGTATAGAAAAATAAAATAGTTTCTTAAATTATATGTTGCATTCACTGTGAATAAAATGAGTTAATTTGTCTTTAATTAGTGCAGTTGCAATGCAAAAGCAATAATGCATTTGCAAAAGCAAATTATTGAATATATTCTCGAGAATTCTTAAGGTATATTACTTTCTTGTGCATAATAATACAGTTTGCTCAGATGGAGCATGAGGCTTTGGAAAATGAGATATCTTTTCAATATAATAATCACTTTTTTTATAGCATAAGATATAGAATAGCATAATTTTTTATAGCATAGACAAGTTAATTTTAAGCTAAACCGAACGTTTTCTCATAGAACATTACGTAATTGCTTTAGGTTCCTGTATCCACCTTTTCAGATATTGAAACGTATACATATACTTTACACTCTGTATAAATTCTGTCTCAACCTTCATCTTTACCAACTATGAACATCAATTTTTAAGAAAAACAGGACGTACTTTTAGGGTATTACCAGGGAAAAATTCTGCAAACTAATGAAATCGTCGACAATCGAACGCTTCATGTGCCATCAATATTTAAAAGCCGATATTACTCGCGGATTGACCCAATACGAGCACTTGAAGAAGATAAAAATAAGAACCATCGACGAGGGAAGAAGTTTAGTTTCTTGTGTCTGGGACGGGTCACGGCGGTGAGATATTCTGTAAATACATTATCCAGATTTGCTATCCGTCTGAACGTCGAAAAATCTGCGGGTATCCGAAGAGCTTTACCACGTGGCAGAATCCCACGACGTATCTGCACTCCTCCCATTTCCAATTTCTCCTCTTCTATCCGTTCACGATCTCCTTTTTCCCACCGTTACTTCCGTAAACTCTCTTACGTATTTATCCACGGCCTTTTTGGCGTTCAACCCCGCCGTGTTTACGCCGATATTATTTCATTTTCCGCTAGTCCGAGCCATCCGCGTGGACGTTGCGGGGGACAACTTCCCTATCGGGTAGCAAGGGGCGCGTAACTTTATTTGCTGGTGCACGGCTGAAGTCGTCTACATTATCCTGTCTGGGTAGACATTATATATATGCTGTAGTCGAGGCCTCTCATCTTCGATATTCTTTCTTTGAGCATCAGTTTGATTGAAGTCTGTACTTCAAACTAATTAATGCAACGTTTAAGTTGCACTATTGGGCAAACGGAAACGGGAATTAGATTATTAGAAGTTGGTGTTCTCTGTGTTAAATGATAGGTACGTAATTTACAATTATGGAAAATTATTTAGAGAATGGATAAAATCGTAACTAAAATATAGGAGCAGTCTTATCTTAATTTCAAAAATGATAGGACTTGGTTACCTGATATCATCAACTCATTCTATAATATATGATTCTTCAAGAACGACCCACTAGACCGAGATTTTTGAGGCATGTCCATCAATCCATGACCAGAACTCTCTTCCAACGTCAGTGTCCCGCATAGATCGGTCAGACGGAAATATTTTCCCAGCACTCGGAACTTCGGTACGAACAGGACACATCACCTTCTCGAGAACACCAGCTCTGCCCTTCGAGCAGCGTTTCTCAGATATATCCAGGCATCGGCCATATCCGTTTGGTCACGCTGAGTTAGCCGTATACGGTGATCACACGCTCTCACGTACGATCCTCGCGCGCGCACACACGGTTACGTGTCCTGGCGGGGTGTAGGTATAGGCACACCAGCCAGGAGTTTCGTTTCATCCTACTTGTTGGCCAGGGTCCTTCGAGTGGCCGGAGTAAAGGACTTCTCCTTTTCTATCAACTTTCCTCTCTCACTCGCGTTCCTCTTGGACGAGCGAGAAGGGGATTGTTTGCACTCTCCTACCCCTCCTGCTTCGCCGCTCCTACTCCCTGGAGCCACTCTTCCTTCTCTGTTCCTTGGATCCTCGGTTTGGTCGGCTCGTCCACGCCCCACGGGATCCCGCCACCCCGTTGACCGAACCTCAGATTGCTTTTATACCGTGGATTGATTGACAATATACTTACGTTAGTCGAGTGGACCGTACAGTTATGGGGACTCCCCTCTTCCTTTCGCTCCCCGTCACCGCTCTCCTTTTCTTATTCCTTCGCCTGCCTCTTCTCTTGGCTCTACCTAATGCGATCCTCTATTCTGTATCGGTCCGCCGCCGCTGGATATCCTCCTACCCCACGTTCCCCTTCTCTGTTTTCCTTCCCCCCTAGGTTTCTTTCCCTTCGTCGCTACTAAGTGGACCATTTTTTGGTAATATACTGGAGCATAAGGAACGAGGACCGCCAGCGTTCGATGGAAGGACGCTTTGGGATATGTCGGCCCAATAGGCGGCCTCTTTCACTGTCTGCGTTGCGTAATCTCGCCTCGGTCTTTTGTCTCGGAGCTGTTTATCCGTCGGTTTGCTCGGTTCTCGTCTCGTGGATTGCGGCGAGGTTGATTATTCTTGAGGCGATAGGATAAGGTGTCTTCCACCTTTTAGGATCTAGGGGACAGTGGGTCAAGAAATAGCTTGGACTTTAGTTCTACTGCATTACTACGGTTGGTTGAATTAGCGATGAGCTTGTGTTGGAGTGTGAGATATTTTTTAGGAGTTTGTATTTCGAGATATATTACATCTAAATAAGGTTGGAAGTAAGTTTATTAAGTATAATGGACTCTCGATTAATAGGTTTAAAGGGATGTATCATTTTAGAAGCCTAAAGAAAATAGACATATTTTAAGCTTCTGTCTTATAGTATTTCAGTAAAATATCTTGAGTTTTTTATGTCAGAGAGCATTTTAATTCCCACCACTTGGACATGCTTTACAACATGCTATTTCTTCAGCGATATTCAGAAAAATATAAATTTATCTAAATATACACAGGTTTAACTGTTAATCTACGTTGTTTCACTTATCATTGATGTTGATAACAATTCATAGATGATCATAAAGTGTGTTAATTTCCATCTGGTACGTTACGAATGTGCCCTCCTTCCACCAGCATTACATAAGCAGCTGTATCTACGAATCGATTGGCAAGGTATCAAGTTTGTCATTATGCTGGAATCGAGTCTGGATCGGTTACGTTTGCCTCGTGGGAGGCTGGCCAGAGAGGGAGACGGAAGTTGGAAACTTGTAAAAATCTTGCTCGAAGTCCGAAAGGTATCCGCCGCGATTCTGGAGAGGGGCAACGCCATTCAGTGAATTCAGAATGCGTTTGGAGAGTCTTCGGTCCCCTCTTTACCTTTTCCATTCCCGGGAAAGACCTATGAATCGTCGTCGGATGGTTGCGGTTCCCTGAACGTGGGATACTTTAGAGGCTATGTCTCCGGAATACGTAACTCGGGATTTTCAACGTGCATTCTTTCCCATCCTTCTTCTCACCGTCGCTCTGTTCCTTTATCTTTATGCTTCTAGTCCACACTTTTTCGGTGCTTGCGCTAAAATCGAATTATCCTGTTATGCAAACGACGAATTTATTGTCTGTTAAGTCGGCCGATGGTTCGACCGATGATTAAGAAAGCGTATATAGGGGTGCATAGTGGTTTTAATATTTCTTTATCATCTTTGATCTCTTTTCGTACAGGATAATTAGGAAAACGCATTTTTATAGATAAAGAATTCCTGACAAATAAAATCTACGAAGTGCTACAGTAAAATGTAAGAAAGGCTACGTAAATATTCTATTATTTGTATTATTTTTAGCGATGTAAGCTTAAAGAAATATGGGTTTTGAATATAGTGTAAGGAAATAGTGTAACGAATATTTGTAAAAAATATGCATGTCTACGAATGCAATTTCGACATTCTAGGTTTTCGTCTTATTTTACTCTCCTTTCAACGTTGTATTACCCCTTCTGAAACACCCTATATTTTCAACTAGTTGGAAAGCAACACAACTCCAACCACGTTACACAGGAAAACCGCAGTTATTCGTTTTTATTCAAACGTGAATAATGAATGAAATGTATACCGTATCAATTCCATTAAACGGATACAACTGTCTTCTGTGTATCAATGTTGGTAACCCAAAACCGATTATGTCAAATGTTGGTAACGTAATACCGATTATGTTTCTTTCTTACTTATTATATTTCATTATTTATATGTTTAAATTACCATCCTTTCGGTCCAAAGTATCGTCAAATACATGCGTATAGAATATTTTTCGTTTACGCGAGCGTGAAGTTGTAAAGGATGGATTTATTACGGAGCAGTTGGGTGAACTATCTTAGGTCTGATCAAAGCTCGTCTCGATCTACTAGATGTGTTAGGGTAACTCGCACAGTACACCAAAAACGGAATAGACCGGACGCCTAAACTGCATTTTACGACCGACAGCATCGTAAAACGTAATGCAGAACGCTTTTCGACCGTTTCTCCGCGTACATAAATTCGTACCGTGTAAGATTTCGGGTGTGTTACGCGTTTCAGCCGGAATCGTTGATGGGGGGTAAGCAATGTCGTTGTGATTTAAGTCGCGATTGTGAATTTCTTAGTGCCCATGGGATCTTATTTAAAGTGAATCCATACTATTAGTTATTTGCCTGTTTACAATTTCGTTACTTTAAGTGACACTAAAAGTATTTTAGCTCCTACTTCAGCAAAAAACAGGAATTTATTACCATAAATAAGTTTAAACTATTAACGTATTTTGCGTATCGTTGGGAGCTTTTAAAATTTAAAGTAACATGTTTGAACCCCAGAGCTGAAATGTATTAAGTTTACTTTTTTTCAAAAATGATATTTCATATTGCACATGTATATCTCGAACCTTGCTTTCCTCAGATAGAATGTTACACTTTTTTGAATATATTCTTGTAGCTAATAAAAAAATGAATTCATTGATTTATAAGTAAATCTACTGATGATAAAAGAATGATGTTTATATGAAGAATTTACAGATATTTGAATCATAGTCACGTGACTGTCACTGCGCATATACGTAGTCACGTGATTGTTACTGCGCATACACGTAGTCACGTGATTGCACTACGCACGCGCAGTGGCGTATAATAGTTTTCTCGCATGTGTTCACACGTGAAGGACGTCTCTTGGTTTCTCTGCGCTTTTCTATGGAATAAATATTTAATTCCTTTTGGGTTAACCCAATTTTGGTTTCCATAGTCTCAGTGTTTCGGTTTTTTGTGTTTTTTGTATAAAAAGTGTGTCTATCGTGTGATAAAGCAAGGTCTGAAGCAAGCAGCTGCTGGTAGACATTTTGTGAAGCAGTTCGAAGGGTAATGCTCTCAATTTTTATCGTTAAATATAGTTTTGCATGCTTGTATTGTACACTACCTATCAAAATATTAGAAGTTTCAACAAAGAATAGACTTAATTCTTTAAAAATACAAATTCTATCTTCCAAATGTCAATTTAAGCAAAAATACTAAAATTTCTGAGAACTGTCACGTAGTATGTTGTGTGCTAGCTTTACGACACACAGATACCTACATATTTTCACGCATTCTTCGGTAAAACTGTTTACCTTACGCGCGAAGAATTTCCTCCTGTTAGTCAACCTTTTACTGTGCATGATTAATAATGGTCATGTTTAAAATGAATTCGCTTAATATTCATACGAAACATCAAATATAATTATGCGACACGATTATATTTAATATGTAAAATCGGTTACTTCGGAATTAAATTCATTATAATGTTTTCATTACCGGTCCGTGCTGAAGGCGTAACGATAATCGTCAGCACATGTAATAAACATGCAACGCAGTATTTCAGCCGGTTACTTTGCCAGGAATAAATTATAAGCATTATGCAAAAGAGAGAGAGAGAGAGAGAGAGAGAGAGAGAGAGAGAGAGAGAGAGAGAGAGAAAGAGAGAGAAAGAGAGAGGGGAGAAGTTAATGAAGATTCTGCGGTGAAAATCCGCTGTGGTGGACGCGAGTGTCCCTTCTCGGTCTGTATGTAATAGAAAATTTGCTGGTCCCTTGGCTGAGTAGCTCAGTCGAAAGTTAAATGAAAGAAAGTTTCGCCATATACTTTCGGAAATTAGTCACCTTGCTTATCGAGGGGATACACCGTGCCCATTTTTTCCCCTCAACACGTCACAGCCTCCTTCCCTCGATCGAGGGGTGGTGTTGCAGTCTGAACTCCACCCTGATCCGCAAATATTGGCAACCCCGTAACAGCTACTCGTAAAAATCACTTGATTACAACCCCTCCCTTATCACCTTAAGGGTGCCCATAAGATGAGGCTGAAAGTAAAAAAGAAAGTCATCTTACGACTTTTTTTATGTTCATCGAGCCAAACGCGGAATTCGGCGCGTTGGAAGCTCGACGCAGCCCCCTTCCACTCTGCCACATTCTTTTTTCCAAGTTTAACTTTGCAGGACCGTAAATTCACGATCCTTCGGCACTTTAAACTTAACTGTTTCTGGCAACACCATGGCAAAACTAAATATTATGTAGATACTGTTTAAGTAGAATTTTTTCACAATAATTTTGAAGTAATTGTGTACTGGTGCAGTTGCTTTCATTTGATCGTATGGGAATTAGTTTGAAATTATTTATTTAGGCGTATCACTACGGGTGTAGCAGGTAATTAAATTAAAGAGAGATCAAAAGATAAAGTGTTCCCGTGTTTTATTTACCATAAAGCGAAGGTGAATTAATTCTTGCTACCAATGAGAGGGAGTTTCATGATGTTTGAAGACACGAGACCAGAAACTTTTCATTGGCTTCAGAAAGTGTTCTATGGAGTCGTAAATGTACCGGGTAAGCAAGTATTTTTAACGACTTGCGAAGATTCCAACAAATTGGAACAAAACAGAAACTTGAACGCGCCATTATAACTTTTTTGTGGCATGTTGATCGTTTTGTATCTGTGCTCTAAACAGAATTAACATCTTATGGTTAACTAAATTGTCAGTTATTCCATTCGCTATATGGTATTGTAAATGTACTCTAAAGTCTAGTTTCAATAAATATACCGTTGTTTAAATAGTAATGAATTAGTATAAGAACTCAGATTTTTCAGTACGAGTATTTGCAATATCGTTCACGAATGTTCGATTATATTTTTTTTTAATTCGATAAAGTTTCAAGTGCAGTAAAGATATTTCAAATATTTAGGCACAATTATTTTCCATTTAGATATCTACTAAAATAGATAATTTGTAAAATGACATAGAAATCGTAAGCGTATAATTTTTCAGTCACCCTAATGACGTTCTACGTAACGCGTCAGCCTCCATATTTCAATAGGCGGGAACTCGATACGATCTGATCGATAGAGTGTCCATGTTGTTGCACGGCCACCAATATACCGTAAATATCGGAGAGTTATGTAATCCGTTAAGTAACTTCAATGTTGCTTCAGGCAGAAAAAAAAAATCCTATGGATTATGGTTATTTGAGAAATTATTTTCTTTCTTGTTCCAGGTTTTTCTATCTCTATCACTTTTCGTTCTACGCTTACCATTACCGGTTTAACGGACAGTACAGCAGCCTGGCGCTCATCACATCGTGGCTGTTTATACAGGTAAAAGCTTTCTCTTTTTTATGGAACGCTCCTTTTCATCAATCGGTTGAAATCAATGAAGGCTTACTAAAACAAGAAAAATTGACTGCTTCTTTTTTTTTTCTTTTGTGAAATTTTTTCTTCATGTGATACCTAATTATTGAGTTATGTGCTAGCTATTCCAAAACCCACATACATTATTTAAAAAGGTTTATTTATATATTTAAAAGGTTTGATGATTCATTAGAAAATATTGAAATTCCTAATTCAAAGAAGAACTCATCGTGCAAGAACTCATGTTGTTTATTAACCCTTCAGTGCACGATTTGGGACTGAGAGATTCACGAGGGTTATCATTTATCATTGTTTCCTTAAATATTTATTTAAGCATTAGTAAATCCGCATTTTATGAAATACAGACAAAATGATGAGTCTCTGGAACGCTATCCATGCCACGACAGGAGTATCTTTCACTTGTGCACTGGAGGGTTAACACGAAGACTTTGAAAGTGCTTTATTAAAAAGAAAGAAAAAGAGAAGAGAGAAACATTCAGTAGCTCTTATTAAAAAAAGCCTTGTCTAACAAAATGTGGCGCGTTCTACTAAACCATTAACTGTTTCACCTAACGTGGGAATATGAAATACTCGCAACGATAGAAGCAGGTTTCCCTTTAACAATAAAACAGGACGGTTTTTGCTCGTTACGCCCAGTAAATAATGCGCGAATATTTCGCCGCGGACTGCGAACGGTCTCGCGAACGTGTACTTAGGTAAAATGTTTCGGGATTAAGACGCAAGGCAGCCAGCTTCGCGGATGGCGAAATAATTGTCCGTCGTGTAAACGGTCCTATGGGAATACGGAAGTTTGCGCGAGAACAGTTGCTCGTTCGCGTTGAAAACGGGCATTAATCAGGGAATACTTTGCGACCTACTTGAGAATACTTGAGCTGGTGAATAAATATGTTCGTGCTGGTTGAGGGTGGTTGGGGAACGGGAAGTTAGCTAAACGGGGGCCAGCTCGACGCTTATCTGGGAACTTTGCTCAAACAGTGGGCACACGTTTGGAAATTATGTCGCGCGAAGGTATTTTTCTCGACCGTTTCGCGTTCCACCCACCCGATCGATCATTCCTGACATCGATCACGAAGAATTTCTCAAGAGGGCCCCGCAAATGTGTTTGTCTTTCAAATTGCTTGGCGTCGGATGTGTTCGTCGCGCCGTAAAAATGTGTTTTCTCGGGTTCGTTCGATTCAGCCCGTCAGGAAAGTCGAATTAAACCGATGGAATGTAACATCAGTGGAACATTTTGTTGTACAAATCCCTCGATTTTTCAGGGTTATTCGAATTTTTCTAAGCGGAGTATTAGTCTTTTGAAATTGGAACTTTTGTTTTAACAGAGGCAATTTTCACATGTGTGTATAAAGGCAAATTTAGACTCTTCACTTTGATCTACAATGAAAATGAAAGATGACAGCTGGAGTGTTTACACCAGTCACGTGTTCGAATTCATTTCATTAGTTTTCTACAGTGAGCATCGGAATTGAATTAGTAGCTTCAGCCCTTGTAGAAGAATATTACCATTCTCTGATTCATTTCCCCTTCGTTTGATGCGATAAAACATCAGTAGAAATAACGGAATAGATAACCTGGTCATGAAATATACGAATTAATGTATTAAATAATGAAGTCTCTTTCTCAAAATTCTATCATAATTAAGTTACGTAACTTCGGTAACTCCCCTTCTCTAGAATAGACATAGCGAAAGCATTATCCTCGTAACAAGCAGTTTAATTATAAACTCGTTCATTCTTCACACAAGCAATTCGTTTAATTGTGAATCACTCTTGCTGTATCCTATCACGCGGAGCCTCGCAAAGTTCAAGGGAATTTTTTAAAAAAGGGCTTTATAATTAACTCGTTCATAGCAAAATTTTTAAGCTCAACGAGGTAGAACGAACAGGGGGTTATTTTACAAGAGACCAGGCCAGTTATCGTTGTAGGGGTTCTGCTATTGACAGTGACGGTGGCGAATGAAGAGCAGGCTGTAGCCGTTGCTTTGCGGCCTTCCCGTCATCGCTCAGGCTTAAGTTACGTAAACGCAACCAGGACAATGCATCAGACAGTTCAATCGGGGAGAATAATCCACCGTCGGGCTAAAGTTTCAATAAGCAACCATACATACCGTTCGATTACAATGCTTGTTTGCTTAAAATCTGTTTTTATTCGTCTTTTAACAATAATCTTTTATGGGGCTATTCTTGTTTAGAGGTGACGCTTTTAAATGATTTTTAGAATAAAAACTTACTTGATAATTGTAGATTTAGAGTCCTGTTTTTAGCACATTTTGGCCAAGTTTGAAGCTAGCACAGTGTACTTTGTATACAGCTATCTTTATTATTCCTTTAAGATATTACATGTCGTAATTCCTTAAGTTATTCATGGAATATGTCAGTTCATCTGAGATAGAAAAGTTAAAAATATCTTATCTGTATAAACCTGAAAATTTTCTAGGATAAATCTAAGAACTATTGCAGACTGCAGGTATTATAACTTTAGTTCTTGCCACTTGTAGTGCTGCTGTCTTATTTCACGCGCTGCTGCTAACGTTGGGCGTGACACAAAAATGGTAATGATGCTGTACTGTCGATTCCTATATTTCGTCGATGATATTTGTCTCTCGATAAATATCTGTTGGCTTATTCTTCTGAAATATGTTGGAAAGAAATAGGTTAATATCACATCGATTAGAATTTTCCTTGTTTTACGCAGAGGTGATGGTAATATCGTTTCACACTCGGCGTTGTTGTTAGGAATTATGTAAAGATTGAATTTTTGCGCGTAGACACGTGTGTATTATAATATTGTAAGGTTCATACAGGGTGATGACGGCGAGTATTATTGAATATTTCTAAAAGTGTCCATCGTGTTTTTCACTTTAAAGCTTTTGAAATTTTATAAATATCAGAAGTTACAGCGTCCTATTTTCAATTTGTCTAGTGAAGTTCACATAAAACGAGTAAGTGAACGAATTATTTATACTTTTTCTTTAAATATTCTTTGAAAATCATGATTTCGTATGAATTGAACATTACATCAGTAAACTACATAAAAATCCCCTTGAAGATAATTTCATGAATACTTGGATTATCGTAGGCTGTATTAAGACTCTTAATTTAAGAGTATTAACACATACAAGAATGTTAATACCCTTCTGAGGAAATGAGCACTAAAATGAAAAAATGCCAAATATTATCGTTATGATATTCTGGTCAGAAGAAAAAAGCCACAAATGCTTCATGCAATTATTAACATTAATTTATTCCTAGATATTTAGTACCTACTTACCTAATATTGTTGCATGTTACACCTTCTGACGCAACTGTTCTTATCATCTCGAGAAGATGTCTTAGATAAATTTATCAGGGATTACGAACTAATGCACAATTTGATGTAAAAGGTACTTATTAAATTACACGATAACAATTGCTAAAATTGGACATGACATATGCAACTTACATGTGTATACGCGAACCGCGTTGTGAATCGTTAGAATTTCGCGTAGATGGAATAAATTTTTCGCCGTTGCAATTATACGCCCGTTAATCCGATTCGATAGCGTACTTTGATAATCCAATGAATCATAATTAGATCACTGCGACGAGCGTATTAACAGTTATTATTATAATGGCGTTACAATAGGCAGCTGTTGCGTTAATAACTCCGCTGCGATACGACCTGTATATATTTCCTGCGGAAAAATGGGATACCATTAAAGTGTAATGGAACGGCTAATTAGTCGATAAAAGATACGAATGAATAACAGATCGGAGTGGTTACGCGCGCCTTTGCACGAAACGAATAAAACCATTTTATGATGCCGACGCGTGGCCAAAGTAGCAGGGAAAACTAGTAATTTCGTAATGGCAGCATTTCCTATTTATTTGCAATTAGATGAGCACAGAGATTTCGATGTTTTTCGCAATTTGCATGCATACCCATGCTCACAAGTATTAGGACATTTGCTTGATCGCAACCAATATTGTGGAAAAGTTATGAAACCAATCATGAATTTCAATAAATGTTATAAATTTTGTTTCGTACCACGTCAAAACGTACTTAGGCTGTCCCTGCACGAAACTGAATAATTTTATCAGTATATTTGGTAAATCATTTGGAATCAAAGAAATCATATGAAATATCGTGAAGACACATCTTATAAGTATTTAATAGTTTTAAGGGTTTAAGTAATTAAATTATTCACATCCATACAACTAAAATGGATATATTAAATATGTAGGTATCTGCAATAGAATTTGTGAAAAAAGTGATTTAATATTTATAATTGATATTCCAAAGCGAAAGTTCATTGAAAATGGTAGGCGGCTTAATACATTTTTGGGCGGAGCTCATGCTTGCGATATACGTGTTTTATCAATTTTTTGAAATAGTTAAGTACCTACTCTTCTTACGCAGAAAGTAAATCATCGGGGTGGGGATGTTCATTTGCTCGTGTTTCAAGATAATGAAATCTTAATTGATTCTCTTCGATATTATTAATTACTATTTGAAGCATCAGAACGTTACAAGCAAAAATTTGAGTATGATTGATCTTGGATTATCTTAAAACGATATAAGGAATGATGTAAGGAACCATTGCTATCAAAACATATTTCGCTGAAAATTGAACATCATGCTTTCGAAACGAAATGGAAAAAGAAGCCTCTAAATTAAAATATTTTTGCACATGTTATAAATAATTGTTTTACAAAGAAGGTATATATTAATTTAATCAAACTTATCGCCATTGAAGCCAGAATCTACTTGGTGGAGAAATCTTTTTCTCAGATACCACATGTAAATCATTACAATGTTTACTCTCAGGAATGATCAATTTTCCAGATTTAATCATCTCGATCCTATTCAATAATCAGGGACTGACACAGGCCCCGGCAGGTGTCGCGAATTTCGACAGTGTTACTCCCCCGAGTAAATGAAGTTATTCGGCTGCTGGCACAGTTACGATTAACATCTGCTGATAGCTAAGCGTGGCTCGTTAACAAGAGCGACACGGCCAGTCGACCGGCGACGATCGACAATTATTTCGCAGGAATGAGTTTACGAATAGAGCGAGCCGCAGGAAAATTCGAAAACCCGCAGGGCAACAAGACACGACTGGGTAAACCGGATCGTTTTGATTCCTGCCACCGCCCGTCCCCTCTCCTCCCCCCGTCCCTGTCTGGCGCTAGTTCCTTTTGCCACGTAGGTCAGAGTTCAGGCGATTAGCCCCGCGGCATGATTATATGCCGGCCCGATATCGATGTCATCGGCGTTGATTATCCAGCAAACGAAAATCCGATTTCCTCGGTAACCTGTTTCACCCTGGCCACAGTTTTAACCCGCCTTCCTCCTTTTTACCCTCCCATCGAACGTGCTCAGCTTCTATCCAGTTGCTGCTTCTCCATCCCTCCGCCCCGCTGCCATTCAGTCGGTCTTCTTTTTCTGAAACGATGCAGATTCGTTCCGTTATACCCGACGAATCACCGTGGATACCATTTCCTTCATGTCGACGACAGCTGCCCGGTCTCCAGATATCTGTTTTCCATATTTAGCCTCTCCTGCGCCCCTCCAACCTGCTGTTCGTCTCGGCTCTCCTCTACCTCTTTCGAGCTGTCGGTTTGCGCGTTTCATTTCGACGTTGCTTTTTTTCTTCCGTCTCTTTTTGCTCTTACCTTTTGTATCTTCGAGCTGGACTTCTCGGTAGGACAGGAGAGGAACGTCGCTACTGGATCTTCGGACCCGCGCTACGAGTGCGAACTTATTGATCGACACCGTCGCCAAAAAGAAATTTGAAAGATGCGGAGGATGTTGCGAGGATGTCGGTGTTACGCAACGTTGCTGGGTATCGAATGGAGAAACGCTGGTGTCGTTTCCATGGTGTCTTATTTGGGTTACCTATGGGATTTTATAGAATGAAAAGGTTGTCGTGCTTCTTGGAAACGGATTTGAGGGATTAATTGAGCTTTTCGGGAGACAGATTAATCAGTTTCAGTTTTCCTAGAATTTCTAATCTTATCGTCTGAATATGCGATTATTGGATCACTTTGAAATGTAGTCAGGAAGTAATAGAGCTGTGCGTGGTTCCTAAATATGTAAAGTTTAATATACTTCCAAAACTATTCCAGCGAATATTTAGTTCATACTCAAGAATGTGGCATCTGGGTTACAAAACTGATTATTTCTTAGGTAATTTATTGTATACCCTTTAAGAAGTAAATCATTTCTTCTTAAGAGTACCAAGTTTAATTTAACATTTTATTTTTTAAGAATATGATATTTTTTCTCTGTTAATATTAAAGAAAACTAAAAATATTCTAACTCATCATCTTTCTCACGAACTATGTTTTTTTATCAAAAACCTGTAATTTTGTCTTTTAGACAAAAATAGATAATATAAGCAAGTAGAATAATAAACTTTTTCTAGCTACGTTTATGTATGCAATCTTACTTTATAAATCAATGCTAGCTATTGATACCGTAAAAGACATTGCATGGGACACAGCCTCGTGATATCGCTTGTTTCTGCGAACGATCTGCGAGCCGCTCGTGACCAGCAAATTTATATGGAAATTCACCAAATTTGTTCTATACCGTTTCTCTCGTTCTCTTCGCACCCTTCGAAACCCCAGTGCCAATTCGTTTCTCTTTCACCCGTCCCGCTTCGTTCCCGAACACACTACCGACCACAATACCCTTATTCACCCTGGTTGCAGACGTTCTGCGCGTGCATATAGGGTATGAATAATTCTGCCGCGCCGCGGGATAAATAAAGAAATTTCCACAATTATTGAAACGAGAAAATATAATCTGTGATAGACATTTTTGAATCAATATATTAACAACATTTATTTGGTTGAAGATCGATCACACGGAGCCCTTCTCTTTTAACTTTAATAGGTACTGTAGTTTGGTCCTTGAGTGGACTTATGATCTATTTGCAAGTTTTCGAAATTTATTATCAAGACAGTTGCGTTTAAACACATCGTAATTAAGAATTTAAATATCTTTCTGATTATCTGCCACTACCAGTTGGATAGACCTACCCTAGCATAATAAAGAGAATTTGCATCAGAGAATCTTATCGACTAACGAATAGAGGCGTTGATATATTACGTCATAATTTGAGAAAGCAGAAACTACAGGTGATTGATGAAAGGCTACCTTTGTTTTATGATTTCAGCACTCGATGCTCTACTTCTTTCATCACTACGAGCTGCCTGTGATCATACAGCAGGCACAGTTGCATCATGTTTTCTTTCACCCACAACTTGAGATGAGAGAAGAACCTATGCTCTGGTTGCGACCTTTGTCCAGGCTAAACCCAGCACTCACTGGTCCTGAACCGTCGCTTGAATCGTCGCCCTCTCGAGAACCTGCTACCACTGCGGCGACTGAATCGACAGGGGAAACTTCTGCGTCGAATTTAACGCAGCCTGCTTCTGAATCAGTCAGTCCTGAGGTCCAGGCTGAGGAACCAGTTGGTAACGCGACAGAGGAGTCTCGGTCGAGTCAGCAGGAAAGCAACCAAGGTATGAATTAAAATTAATTAGTGTCAATTCTTTATGTTTGGAGAATCTATTTTCTCCTTAAGGAGGTATTCTGATTTGGAGGGACCATTTTAGGTGACTTTCAGAACTGGAAATTGATGGATAGAGAAACTGTTTGAATAAAAAGATCAATTTGTTCACTTCTCCAAATCAGAATTCTCTTTCCAGTTTCTATTGTTGGAACATAAATACCATGACTGCGAATTTTCCAAAAGTATTCCTCAATGTAGAGTAAGGTCAGCATGCATGAGCTATTATAAGCTTTTATGGGAGAGTACTCTGTAAGTTCAATCAAAAGTTTGTACTTTTGTGCTGACATCGAATTTTCTCCAAGCAATCCTGAATCACCTTTATTGTTCGAAATTAATACAGTTAACACTGTATGTCCGTGTTAAACTATCCTTTCCCTTGGTGCAGAAAAAAAACAGATCTTCATGGTTTGAATAGTTTTACAACGTCAAACGCGTACTTTGTAGATTCCGTGTTGCTAACACTCGTTACTCTAACGCTGTTGCATTGTTTGTCATTCGATAGCATTGAATCGCGTTTCAATTCTGCACTCAGTCGAAGTGCCATCGATCATTTTCCCCGCTTTTAATTTCATCGACCATTGCTTTCGGTGATCTGAGTAATCGACGATATCTCTAACGAGGGAAACCGATACGTGGAAGAGTTCAGAGAATTTAGAGTGGCGGTCTACTGTTCACTCAGAATGATTGTTATTCGAAACTGTGTTTAATTCGAGGAGCAGTTCATTTCAGTGCTATTTGAATATTAAAATTAAAAATTTGAGGTTCGATTACAGTTCCTCTATGAATTGGAAACTTGGGTCTAAATTGGTACTTTTACGAAAGATATTGTTCAGATTGTTTGCTTCATCATGTTTTTTCATGAGATCTGAATGTTATTTGAAGATGACTATTTAAATATTAGATCACGTTGTTTGGAAACTATTTTTCAAATAACAGAACGTTCATTATTACATATAATTATAAATATTATTACCTATAATATTAATTACCATTAACTACATCCTTTCCTACTTTGAACATTACTAACAATATTTCAAGACGTCAAAAGAAGATTGAAACTTCCATCGAACAGTCACGAAACACCCTTTGTCTCGAATATTTATTCTAACTGGAAGAAGGACATCGCGTTAAAAGAATGCTATGTCACTTGAGTGTATATTACTGTTCTACGCACCGTCCTGATCATCATCGTTTCCATCGTCGTCGTTCATTTCCCAACCAGCCAGATTCGCTAGCTCGTCCTCCTTTCGCTTTCCTGCTGGCATCCTTCGTTATGTCTTGAAGCAGATCGTAAAGCATCACTCGTGCAAGTGACAGATTCTTACTTTAATGGCTAGATTTTCGAGTAGTCCAATGATCTTCACTGTTCTTATGACTACATACAAGATTTTCAGTTACAGGTGGGTGAACGTTTAACCCTGTTACCTTATAACGAGTCACACTTGTAACGTAAATTATACTTTATTTATTGGAGTAAACATTGTTACGAGTGTTGACCGAAAACTAAGATTCTCGGTCTGTTGAGATTTTTTATTTATAACTCACGAATAAATTGAAATATTAACGTTAAATTTCTTATTGATTACTATTTTTTTATGTGTGCATCATATAAAAATATAAATTTCACAAAAAGTGACAAGGTAAGGGGTACAGGGCTGATTTTAAATGTCAGAATTAGATGAAAATCAGTAACAACGAAATTGCGTTCGGGCCTTCGTTTGCTAATTGTTATAATCAGTGTAAAAATTGGCGAAACCTGTCTAACACTCGGCAAATCAAATAACATCACTGTCAGAGTGTTTTCTCTAGAAAACAAAGATCGAGAGACATAGAATCACATTATAATCCCTATACATATATGTTAAAGGGAAGCGTAGAAGCTCTTATGTCAATGGCGATGACGGCCACTGTTTTCCTTAATCTTCATCATACCAAGATAAGAACACATAGAGTTTACATACGGATTTCAAAGGATTGGAACTCATAAATCTGAAACAAATAATTAAAGAGACATTAAGAATTTGTAAACTAACGAATGTTCGAAAATTTAAACAGTTGGAAATTGAGGACCTCAGAATTTAAAAAATTGAAAACTATGGTATTAACCTGCCCAGAGTTAAATGCTTATAACTACCAAATGAAGGTTTAACTGCAATTTCGCTGCTCTCGATTTTCGTCTCGTTTAGGTATTTAGAAGCACCTTTCACATATTCCCCCACCTGTAGTCGAACATTCTATATCTCCTTACGCAGCCATCCTCCTATTGTCCAGCGTTATTGACCCGAGACGAAAAATCCCGTACAATGTTCAGAATCACGTAAGGGAATATTCCATCGAGTGATGCCTTACGTGCTGCTCTCAAGTATAGCCCAAGCGAGCAGAAGCTGAACGTTGCTTTGAATCCCAGCAACAGAGAGTCCAACGACGTCGATGACGGGAGCGCAAGTAGCGCCCGTGTCTGGTAGCGTCGAGTCGTCCACCGAGTCGGCAGACAATGGGTCGTCCACGGATACTGGAGGCAAGCAGAAAGGGGACGACGACGACGACGACGACCACGACGACGACGTCCTGTCAGAACAAGGAGGAAGAACTCTGTGAAGGACACTGAGCGCCTCGAGCCGTGCCAGTTGCACAGCGGATAGCCTGGGAGCAGAGGAGGTTGTCAGCGTTTCTCAGCGCGACTGAAGACTGCGGGGCCGAGGAACCGAGGGCCGCGGTCAATCGAATACGGGAACGTCCTTTATCCGATGGTGAACGGATGGGGCGTTCGTTTTACAATGTGTTCGACGCGCAGAGCTCGAAGCGCGGTAAAGCTCATCCTTCAGCCGCTTGGCACGACGAGGTCAGGTGTTAGGTTTTAACGAGTAGCCAGGGACCGAGGATCGGCGGGGATGAAACGGGATAACTGGTGGCTAAATTTCATCGCGCACGGGACCAGATAGCTAGGAAATATACTCCTGCCTGGGGGGTTAACGCGCGCGATATATCGTGTTCCAAGGGTCGGAAAGATGACACGTGCGAGGCTGCTGGGACAATTTTTCGTTTCTGTTTTAATGGTGACGTCATCAGACGAGCTCGGGCTCCAGGCAGAGCAGCGAGAATCGGTCGAACAGATGCTGGTCTTTGGTGGTCCATTATTGGCTTCTGTCGGTGATTTCAGACTTTCCCGTATGTTTTTTTAATTACTGTGCACTGAGGCTTTCGGGTGTAAGTCATGTTCCTTTTAAAAAAATATGTGGCCATAAAGCAAAACGACTTAAGTCACAAATTTTTACATTTCAGATATTGTCATTGAAAAATTCGAATCTGAATTTTGTATTATAAATCTCTGTTTTATTTTCCCGCTTTTTGAAGAGACAATATTTACTTTGATTCATCCGCAAGAGATACGAATTCTGTCTTGTAAGTTATTTTCAAGATGTGACTTACATAGTTTTGTTTTACGACCACAGAAATGTAAAAAATTTCATAAGCATTGCAGCTGAGTTCGTCAGGGCATCAATTGATACACTGATACTAGTCTGTGCCTTGGTGTGACAGTGGTGATCCACTATTAAAATGAAGTGGATCACCTTACGTGCCTCATTTGACCCCCGACCAAACTAGGTGCAACGCTTGCAAGAGTTGAGATATTTTTGCCAGATAGGAACAACTTACAGACACAAGTCTCAACAATGAGAACTATAAAGCTTATGTCGGTTCAGAACCGAGGAATGAACGTTCCTACGAAGTGCTTGACTCGGTTCACGTCCAGTTTTAGCGGTTCGAACGTGTTACTCTAATCCATGTGGGTGGTACTGAAGCGTTGAACTCGGATATTGCATATTTTAAACTTCCCGCGTCCCGTTCCATTTCTCGAGATCGGATACACTGATATCGCCATTGTAGCAAGACCACGGTTCCTAGGCGCAACAAGTTGGAACTCTGTTGGCGAAGATTCCTTCTTTTTCGTCGTGCGCCTGGTCTATGTCATGCAGAAGGGAATCTCTTTTGTCGCGGACAGATCTGTGTACGAAAACGACGAATCGTACGAGTAAAGGAAACATGCGATCGGTATAGTTGCATTCTTTGAAAAGCGAATCGTCGATATTTGAGCGGCATTCGTGAAGGGAGGTCCGGTTGTAAGGAGATGTATGAGAATTTTATTTTAAAAATATCGTGACGTGTAGCATTTTGAAATTTCATGTCTAGCTTTATGCATATTTGCTGGATTTTTTGGAATCCTTTTTGTTGATAGCAGGTTTTTATAATTATTGAGATATTTGAGGGTGTTTGGTACGTGTCTTTTTATATGGTTGGTATAACAGACGATTACTGGATATATTATAAACAACATTGTTAATCCAGATAAGTGTGATTACTGTCTGGATTAGAATTTAAGCGAAATTTTCTATTGCTTATTAATGAAGTTTGTAAAGTTTAGGAAAATAGGCAGTATTGAAATTTTTATTTTGTCGATTCAGACAGTAAGTCATACTTGTTGGATCGATATTGATAACCTTTTTTATTTTTCTGTTTTGGATGAAACAAATCCTGAGACAGCTCAGAATATCATAATGATTATATATTTCAAATATAAGTGAAACTATGTGAAATTTTGCAAAATGCTATTATTGCTTTTTAAGAAGAATATTTATACAAGAATTCTCCTTACAATTGGATCTTCTCAGAAATAGCATCTTAATTGTAATATATAGGCCGATTCTTAGAATTTAAGGATGTGTGGAGCAATTATTTATACAAGAAATATTAATTTGGACATAGATTCTTTTGAGAAACTTATTTTGTTAGTGCAAACAGGAAAGGATATTATAAAACAAATTCAACAACACTATACGATACAAGCTTTTACTAGGATTTTTAAAACTACGTATGTTTACTGAAAAAAGTCTGTATCGAAAAGGAACATACAATGTAATTGAATTTATTTTAAGAGGAACTAAAATTTGTTTAGAATACCTCTGTATCCTTCAAATATCTCTTAGCTCTCAAACTGTAGAGCTAATTTTATGAACCTCAATAAAATAAAAATGAGCCAACTGCTAATTCGCACACATATGATTGAATTTCCAAAATATGCACATATGGTCCTGCACATATAGCACTTTTTGGATACGTGCTCTTTTATCTCTTTCCCATAAAATTGTCTGTAATTACACTGAGGAAGGTGTTATGCTTGATAACAATTTCACAGAACAGCAATTGTTAATTCTCCATTAAGAAAGTATCAACTCACACCCTTGAAACTTAATCTCACAGGAATCGCTCTGTATATTACACAACCGCAGAGCCCATATTCACGAATGCTTTTTTCCAATCCAGAAAAAGGAATTCCACTCTCGATCTGCCATGAGATTCGTTTGGAGAGATTCCAAGTTCCGTTAGTCGAAGCTAGCGTCAACCGTAACGAGTCTTTGTATGGAAATTGTCGTTTGTACAGAAATAACACCGGGACTTTCGTCGAGCGAATCGTCCGCGGCACTCGCGGCAAGTTCGCCGACGTTATCCTCGGAGTTAATTGATTAAGTCGCTTAGTTGGTAATTCAACTCGCTAGACGTGTGCGTCGGTGTGCTCGCGAAGAAAATTCCACGAGTTAACGGTTCGGAACGACGCAACGTGGAACGAGTAGATTGTGTACATTACTAACGTCAGCGTAGGGTTCAGTCTCGTGCTCCTTTCTTTTTTTATCGACGTTGAAACGTGCTGACGTGTGCTGTTCACTTAAAAGGCTTGATTATTGTAAAATATACTTTTTATTGTAACATACATTCGAGGTGGAGCCGAGATCGATTTGACAAGATAACGATGACTATTGTAGAGTAAGAGTTTCATTGGTGACAGAACATATTAATAGAAAACTTTCTGCACATGTATTTATTCTTTACTTGTTAATGGTTCTTCTATCAGTGTGTACGTGAAAATTGTACGTGCGAGTCGTGTACGCAGCTCAGTGTGTGTCACGTTGACACTTGGCTGTTCAGTTGTTGGCGGACGAGAGTGTACGTCCCTTCTTATTTCCATGTAAGGATCATTGATAATGATCGCAAGAGTTGTAAAGAAACAAAGATCCACATAGATATCCGCCTGTGTAAAATATTTTCCTAAATCACTTACGTTGTAAGAGTCTCTATTTGGTTGTACATAATATTGCATTACATTATCACTATTACGATTATACTATTACTGTTCTTACTGATAGACTACAAATAAACGTAAAGGTCTTACAATATGGTCTACTCGTTCCCTCCTGACTTTTCTCTTTTACTGTGTTTGATTTTTAGTGTTTAACAGAGGAATTCCAAAGGTGTACGTATATAACAATATCAATCATTAATATTATTTGTGAAATATTTCACATAGTGGAGAGGTAAATTATAACTTTAATGTTGTACCTATATTGTGGTCGTGAATTTGAGTGAATATTTTGAAAGATCCTAGCGATTTGAATATTTATCTTTATAAATTCATTTATTGTGCTACGAAACATTCTTGCAAAAGATTTATGTTTTACTATCAAATGCCACAGTAAATTAGAGGAAGAAGTAATTCTAATTTGAGTTGTTACTTTTTTTTGTAAGTTTCTTTATAAGTTTTTTTATCATACTAGTAATATGGATGGAATATTTGAGTGTTTGCTGTAAATTTACAAAAAATATGAAATATCTAAAAAAATATTGAGTTTTTAATACCCTCATTTCATACTTTTTATACATAAAATGACACGGGAATTTTATACAAAAACAATTGTAACTGCATCTGTGAGACATGTTGTACACTTTACTTGACTCAGAATTACAGGCTATATCGGTTATTTGATACACTCTGTCCAGCAAACATAAAAGTTTTGGAAAGTGAAGATAAAGTTTTTTAATTTTTTCCAATTTGTGTTTGAACAGACACAGGGTGTTTGAACAAGCCCCAATCAAACTTGTTTTTCAAATAACTTAAACACGTTTAAGTTATTTTCCCATCACGTCTGATCGATGATCAGCGTCATTTCATTCCCTGTTAAAGCTGCTAACAACACGCACTTGTGAAACATTGGTACATTTGCACTGAAAGGACACAGATTGTGCTTGAAAGCTTCAACAGTGCACTTCAAAATTCATTGTGTCGTTCAATGAATCGGCCTGAAAACACCCAAAACAGGGAAATCCGTGAAGGTTACCGTTGCAAGCTTTACATGGTTCGATCCCTTGCCTCTGTCCACGAAAGTCCCAGGCGGAGGTCTCGGGTGAAACACGGAAGATGCAAGATTTAAAAGAGATTCCCGTGAAATTGAAATTGATTGTTCAAGCGGGACAGCAGGGGGACGAGTCGTTGTACGAGACGGGGGTTGAATTCTGTCGAAGACCCTGGGTTCGGGGGTCGAGGGGAGGCGTAGAAACGCCGAAATAGACAAATAGATAGCGGTGTACCTTAGAGAGAATCAAACAGGTGGCGTGGAACTCGAAGAAAACGAGCAACGTAGGAAAGAGATTTCCCAGGGCTGGGTAGAAGGGTGAGACGAAGGAGGGAGACCATCTTGCGAAAATGTCCGAAGAGACGCGACCGAGGTACAAATGTAACGATTTATTTTCATTACGACATAATTAGGAACGGGACCCGCGGCAGAATGCTGTCTCGCTTCTGTGTTCTTGTACAGATACTACTATTGTGTTTGGTCAAGTGTGTCCCATGAATTTCACCCGAGAATGTGGGGGTGGAATGGATAGGAAATCGTCGAATACTGTTTCCTGATTTCGTGGACGGAATTGGGAATCTCAGCGTTTCGTTTAGGAACAGGTTATTTCTGTGGGAGTATTAAATGATTTGGTTTCGTATCTAGTGTAATTGTATGAGTTAGTAGTCTTTCGTCTATTGATGTGAAATAAAATGGCACTCTTTTCCGAGCATTTTACGAAGAGAAATCAGAAAATTGAAACGTATGGAGAGAAAAAAATTTGAGGATTTGTGAATTTTAAAAATTGAATTTGCTTATGTTTGATGAATCAAGAACCTGGGCTTACAGTTAAGGTGCCTCAAAAAACATTTTAGTGAAATAAAAAAAGATACAAAAAATTGGTGATCTATGATACTTTTCAATTTTAAAGTCCTGCAGTGTCAACATTATAATAGAAGTAGTGTAATAGGATCACTAATAGGATCACTGTAATTTATAATCGCAACATCAAATTAACTTAATGTATAGAAGGTACATTTAGAGAGTGAGTCATCAGTTTCAAGCATGTAAGGTGTTGCTACCATATACGTGTATATTTGCTCCAAGAACATTAGAATTTGCATTCCATCATCAGTCGATCTTCTTTGTTAGACTATAATTAAGAATGCCCAGAAAAGCAAACCATTATTCATAGAAATCAACTATTTTTTCTAGCTTAACAAGCAAATGTTCCTATTAGTTCAGATAACAGTAATTCCACACTGTCTCATTTCACGTTCAATGGTTTCTCACAAGATTAACACTATGGCAGAGTCGTTCCTCGGGGATTCACGTAGCGCAAGCAGCGTGATGCTTTTTCGTAGGTCGAAATTGGAAAAGGCCGAAGTGAACAATGTGTGTAGGATGGTGTACACAGTACCAGTGGGTGGCCAGAGGATTTTCGTGTGTTCCGGAAGCTTCTATACAGATTCCACTTGAAGGGGGTCAGGACTATGGGCGAGGGAAGCCTAGAAGAGGGAACAGACGAAAACAGAAAGTCCACGGGGGCTGAATTTGCATCCGGCAAAGCAACGTCGAACTACTTTATTTGATTGGCTGCCCACAGGCTTGCTATACACCCCTGCCATGGACAAGCAAGCCCACGCGAAAGTACATTTCCATATTTTCTTCCTCTTTTTCGTTCAACCGTTTCTTCGTCGCATCTCTTTTTCCCTCTCCCTCTTCGTTCATTTTGTTCTTCTTCTTCTTCTTGAGCAGTTCGTTCTAGTTCATTTTTTCATTCTTTTTGCCATATTCTTTATACTTCATTCTTTTTGCTCCATTTTCCTACCTTTGTTTCTCCTTGCCTCATCGTCTCCCTTTCCCGCATCTCCTTTGACCTCGGTCTCCGTCTCGCTTTCCTTGAAGTAGTCCCAGGGAAAGGGTCTGCGATTTGCAGATCACGCTAGAACCCCTTGAGCCTTCTTAGGACATTTCCTTCTGCATTTCGAATCGGATCTATGCCGCAAAGGAATCGAGGGGTGGACTGCAATCTCTGTAATACTTTTCTGACCTCCAGCCATCGACCATCTGCACAAATACTGAGGAAGCTTCCGCTTCTCACTCGGACGATGGACTGGTCGTTCGTTATTATCTGTATTCTATATAAAATATACTTATTAGTGGTTATTTGTTATCACTGTTTTCATGTATATACAAGTCGAAGTAAATAATTATGCAATGAATTATTCTGTTTGCGTACAGATAATTATGTTTTACTACAAACTGGAATTAGTTTGCCTTATGATAACTGGATACCAAAATTCATTGAATTACGTTTTGATGAAACTTTTAAAGATTATAATTGAAATGATCGTAGTCAGAATATTGTAAAGTGGACATTACGGTGATTGATTGTTTTGGACGCTTCGAATAATATTTGACTGAAATTACTGTTAATGAGATGTATTGTAAATAACGAGCCCTGACAAAAAGCACGCAATTGTTTGATTTACGTCAGTTTAATAGCAGTTACTGGTAATCACGTAATTTATTAAACAAGTTATTAGCAAACACTGTTCGCGTTCCTCAAACAAACATGTTTCAAATAGTGAATCCTCAGGCCATTTTGAAATTTGTAAATGAGATTAATTTCATGTATCCCATATTAGCTTTATTACCTTTCAACGCAAAAAAAATAGAGTCCCCGTGTTCGAAAATTCCTAGAACTCTTCGACTGCTGAGCGCCCCACCAATAAGTCATAAAGATATCCTTGACTATTCATGACTTTCCAGATTCTAGAGCTTCTGTCGTCCTTTGACTTCGGTGCGGAACTGTTACCATTGCGAAACGTATTCTACAAATCACCTAGTGCGTCAAGGTGTTAAAGTGCAAAATGTGAATTAGTGTACATCGATGTCCAGGACACGCAACTCATACAGAAAACAGTGGAAGAAGATTGCATACGTATGGCAAGGTAAGCCTAATTTAATTTTTTTCAAGACCAAATATTTTTGGGCAATACGAGAAACTTTGTTTACCATGTATGAATAGTAACCTAAGTAAGTGTCATATAACATGAAGAATCACTACGTTTCAGTTCTACTATGATTTCAGAAGCACTTCGCGTATATGAAACTTTACACAGGGTGTCCCAGTACTGGTGGTACAAGCGGAAAGGGAGTGATTCTACGTGAAAAAATAAGTGGAAAAAGTTGAATAAAATTCTTTGCTATCATGTTTCATTTTCGAACAAATTGACTTTGAATTTTAGCCAAGTACAGTTTTAGGCATTTGATGGTTAAATGAGGAAAGCGAAATGCTCAGATTCAATCCTTCAAGCACCCAAAATTGTACTTCCATACGCTTGCACTCAATCATAATTCAAACTCAATTTTTTTGAAAATAAATTACGATATCAGAAAATTTTATTGTATATTTTCGACTTATTCTTTCAATAGATTCACTAGTTTTCCACTTGTACCATCAGTTTCGATACATCCTGTATTTTATGATCAGTTTATCGCACGTCCTATTCAGTATGAAAATTTTATTTTAGTCAAGTGAGTAGTTCCACCAGTATAATTCATAAAGACAGCTTTCGCTTTAGCATCAGGGTAGTGAAACCTCTTAATGACTCTGCCTGAGACGTCGATCGATTTTTCGTCGCATTTGTCGTTGATGGTCAATGAAGGAATAATCATCTGGTTTAATAAAAACGGCTTATCCATGAAACAATAGACTGTCGCTGATAAAGCCGAACAAGACATCACAAGGCTGCAACCACAGCCTGTGTTCACATTAATGCGTCCGCTTGTCTGCTTTGCTTTGCTCAATATTAAGCGACTTTGCTTTTCCTGGGTGAAACGAAGGATCCCTGGCGTCAATGTCCTTCGCGAGCTCTTAGGCGGATCTTTAGTAAAGCTGTTCGAGTAATTTGAAGACACAAGTTACGCGAAATTCAGCTCAAATTATTTAAACCAAACCATCTACTCGACCGTCGATATAGCTGGATCGATTAAACAATAGTGAAAGCGTTTTATTTTTTTGAACGATTTTAACTTGTTTGGAGGATTGAGGTTTGCTTGCATTCAAGTTATTCAATTTGGAATTATAAATAAACTCTTTTGAGTTACTTGATAAATGGCAAGTTTTTTGTGACATTTCGAACTATTTTATTAATAAAGGATTCTACAATTATTAATTAATTTAATGAAAAAAAGGAAGACCAACAATCCATTCAAACTGGGACTCTTTTATATTTCTCTTGTGCCTACCATTGACTTCTATTTAATTTTAGTAAAATACATTTTATTTAAGAATTCCAGTTCAAACCTGTGTTATTTCACTGGTAATTCAGTCTTTTACTATAAAGGGTCCTCTGACAGAGAGAAAAAATTCATTAAACTGAGTGTTCGTAACTAAATATTTAAAACCCATACGAAAAGGTTTGTTATATATATATGTTTCATGTTTTAGAAAAAGAAATCGTTTTCTTTTGATATAAACACATGAAAGACAAGTTGTATAAAGAACAGTGTTAGACAGTACGGTTAGGTAACGCAGACTTTGTGTGGTCGGTCTTTGGAAACGTATTTATGTTCATCAGAACGACAGGGTTACCCACAGAACTTAATGGTTTCCCGATAATAATAGTTCTCGAGTCACTGTAGCGGTAGTATCTTGGACTTCGGTTCTTCTCCAAAACCGACAAGACTACCCGCATTTTGATCTGAAGCAAGTTCTACTTGTCCACCGCAGAAGACAGATACAACTGGGAGCGACGAGCTTTTGCAAATTCATTGCTGGAGTTTCTCGTTTCCCAACGTTTAAGGAATCGAATCTATCTATCTTCGAACGACCTCACTGTGAAATAATATTTCTTTATGAGAAACTATGAAAATTTTCAAGTGGTATATTTTTCCATCTTTATGTATTGTTCGAGTCAATTTGACTCGAAACTTAATTTGAATTTTCATTATTTTTTAATAAGAATTCAATTTACATAAAATTTATTGGTCTTTAAAAATAGTATTTAATATGTACATTTTTTTACATGAAAGTACAACTTACAGTATTTTATGCGATGGAAAGTTATTTTCGAGAAAATCGAACTTGAAGTTATCGGTTGTCACTGTCTGTGCTAGTGTTTATAAATATTGATAATAATAGGATACTGTAGGAAATATCAGATAGTTCCATGTCTGACAGAAATCATAGTATATCAGACTGCGTAACAGTTCATTTCATTTCGTTTGTTGCTTATCCACTTCGATAGTTAGTCAATAATTGTCAAGGCTAGAATCAGTAAGGGCTGTTAAATTGAGACGATACTGTTTTCCGCGATCGATCTTTATTCGAAACTAAGTAGAAATACGACCTGGCTTAAACCCTACATGATGAAGGGTGAGTTGAAACCTCATTGGCGTAGTCAAGTCTCTAAGAACTCGCGAAACGTTGGCTTTAATACATTCAAATTTTGATAAAAATTCTTTCAAATGACTTTCACAAAAAATCATACACCTTTTATTCCAGAAGAAGAATGATCATTTCCATTTGCATATAAAAATAACGTAATCCGATATAAAAATAACTATCCGAATTTATAGAACACATTATAAGAAGAAAAATTGTTCACAAGTATTTTAAAATAGTTTTAAATGTATATATACCTCAAAAACCTTCTCAAGAACTCCATAAGTCATTTCACCCACATGTACCAGTTTATCTGAATTAATTTCATTCGCATAAAATAATGTAAAATATATCTTCATATTAGAAAGTACCTTAAATACTACCATTAAAAGTTAACGAATTTTATGTCAACTGAATTCTTATCAAGGCATCTTTAAAGCTTCAGGTTAAATTGACTCAAATAGTGTACAACGGTTAAATTCTATCTACAGTATCGACAAACGTCGCATTAAAATCCCATGAAAAAGTATCTTCTAATCAATCGTTACCATAAACAAAGTTACGAGAAGCAGATTATATACGACGAAGTATCGACGGGAGTAGCGTCGAGGAAATTTCCTCGATATATTTGTCTGTTCATTCGTTACGCCTATGGTCGAGGGTTTTCCCCTTGATTTCCACTCGAGGTTGCCAACTTCGTACCTCCATTCTAGGTTCCACTTGATCGAATTAATCCATTCCCAATCTAATCAAATCGCGTGAATGTCTAATTTCACACACGATCCGTTTTCGTCGCGCGTTCTACCGATACTTCCGTATCGAGTGGTTCGTTCACATGCGCGCATCGCTAATAGCGCCCAATTACTTGGAACGGTTTTCCGCCGATAGACTTTCCCCGTAAGAATGAGCAAATACGCCCCCTGCACCCGCAGCCCCCGAAGGGCCCTGTTTATCGTTCACTTTATGTATCTTATATACCTACTTCGTCTGGACAACGACGATTGCGCCTTAGCTCTATCGATTTTGTAACAATTAGGACCGAATTACCAAAAAGCAAAATTTTTAAGGAGTATAAGGACGCGTAAATTTTCAAAACTAGGCCAAATGCCATGCAATGTGTTCTTCTTTCAATGAGAGACATTTCTTTATCGTGATGAATCTTTCACCACGATGATCATGGTGACAGTTAATGGTTCTTTTTCTTTTTGGTCAATTCAATTATTCATGGTCGCGAGAATTGTTTGTTTGGGTTATTAGTGATAGAGAGAAATAAGGGAAAAGGTTTAAGGTTCTGTATGTAACTTCGTTTACGTTTTTTATTCTTTTAAAATGGTAGAACTTTGAAGAAAAAATGTCGAGAAAGAGTGAAAAAATCAGTATTTCGTTTAACATTGTAGGAGTTAGGTATTCTGTTGAAAATTCTATACGTGCAACTGAAGAGAATGGTATATAGGGAACACCACTCAAATTTTGAAGTGAATGTAAATTAACTGATATTGATCCGCTCAGTTTGAAAAATATAGTTTTGAGCAAAACGTATTCGAAGTTTAAAACGGCCAATTTCGAGCATTCGGCTACATCTAATAAAAGTTCTGTAACTTTTTCATTTTTGCGAACTTTACTTTAATATTTTAAAGGTTCATTTTTGAAACTCCAAACATTAAAAAGAGATAAAAAAAGTTCTTGATTTTTTCAAGCCGTCACAGTGGTTTTCCCTCTTAAAGTGATACATTAAATATTCTAAGGGGACAAAGTATGTAGTTTTAATTAAAAAATTTAATATATAAAAATTGTTAAATTTAACATGATAATAAATAAGTTACAACATACATAATATTTATCTGTACGCAAACTCAGCGTGTTCAACAAAACGTTTGAACAATTTTAAAAGATCATTCTACATGTCAAAATGTGGCGGAGATAAAAAACGACAACACTGCGTCTGAAGCTTTGTCTCTGAGTTATTTAATTATTAAAAATATACCCAAAATGCTCATAAACTACATGTGACTTGCAGAATATTTGTACCACTGCTAGTGTCCAGCCGAGTCAGACATAGCAACGTCAGTAGAGTAGGTAAGTCTTTAGTCAGACCCATCGTATGACCACTTACACATGTTTTTAATTATTAATAACTCACAAACGAAGGTTCAAACGCAATTGTAAAGTATAATATGAATACACCTTTGTGCTAATTACTCCTAATTGAAGAGTCACTTACATTTGGACATATTTACTTTAGAATATCAGTCACAAAACACTACTATTACTAAACAAGACAATTTGAAACTAAAAGACATATCTGAACTTCTTAATACAGACCAGTAAATTCATATGCACCAACTTAACAAAAAGAAATGGTACGTTAATGAAATCACGAGATACTTCGAATAGATAATTTCTATCAAAAAACTCGAAATACAGTCGCTTTCAAGTTTCGTCCTCTCCGTAATAATCGATCATTAATTTCGACAGAGAGCTCGCCGGATTATCTCGATATTCCGCTTTAAAACGGATTTTAGACTTCTCTCATCCCCTTCGCTATCTCGATATTCATATTTTAATTCATATCGTCGTTGGGTACTTTAATTATCCAGAAGTTTTATGTGAAAATGAATATCCAATGAATTCTGTTTCTAATTTTATGTTCTATCGACAGCCAGCGCGACATATGTACTCGTGTATTTTCCCGCTCCAAGCGCGGACGATGAATTCCCTGCGTTTCGATACGCTTTGCAACGTTTTCCTCGGTGATAACTCTCAACTGCTGTTGACGAATCAAGTGGTATAAAATAGGCGCTCGATAGACTCTCTCGGTCTCAAAGTTAGGGGAAACTCTGGTCGACGCGTTTCTCTGCCAGCACGGAGAAGGTTTCAACAATATTGTAATTACAGCATCAAATGGTCGATTAACACAAATTTAGCACCCCCGATCTGTATCCCCCCTTGTCCGGGGTCTCGTAATTAACTTCTCGACGACATCAAACCGATTAGCACGGCTCTCTGAACCAACGAGTTTTCCTCCATGAAAAGCGTGGATTGCGAGAAGGTTTCGTCTTTCATATTCGTAATCCAGCTTTTTCGAATTTCCTTCGCGTTGCAATTACATCTCAACGAGCTCGATTCCGATTCGGGCCTGGAAGTTTCGTGCTGGAATTTCTCAGGCCATTCTCTGTTGTTCCAGGATCAGAACTTACCTATCGCTCATTTGTTACATCACTGACATCATTAAAAAATGTACTTTCTTTGAGTTACGAGTACAGGAAGATCACTGTTTCCATTAAATGGTAATATTATCTTGTTTCCCTTAAAACCATCTTTTTGAGTTATGTCATTGTAGCAGTAAATGGGCGATCTGTGAATGATAACTCTAGCTTAGCCATACACGTTATAAATTAAGAAAACTAATAAGTGAAATCTGTTTCGAGCTAGCACGAATAGTGACGCTTTTCGTGTCGATGTTTTTTGCTTAGATGCTCTTATATTCAGGTGCGCCACCGCAAATGGTTGTCCCTATTTTCTGTGTGGGCGCTTGGTAGTTTGAATAGAAATCTTTCTAATGGAGAGAAAAATCCTGGACCTGGGAAGAGGCTCTGCGAGTTTTCGCGTCTCTTGGTGTACACGCGAAAGCGCGAACATAATTGCTCGGGCTCGAAAGGGGGCGACGGAATAATAGAGGAACGTGTGCAAAAAGGCTCGAGAGATTGGGAAGGACGTCGGGAAGACGTCGAACGCGCGAGGCGTTCGCGCGAAAGGGAAGCGTTTCGATGTTTGAGAACGTCGTTAGAAGTGTCTACCCTATTCACGGTTTTGCTGGAAAAATACCAGCGAAGGCAAAGCGCTCGGTTTTCTACTTAAATCGACTTCCGCGTCTCGATACTCTACAAATGTTCCTATCGATCGTGCTAATTTCTTATGTAAACCTGATACTCGTTGCTCATGGCGCGGCAATTGAAGGGATGGTCTTGCGAATTCAAACGTTTGTGATACAGCGAGTTTGTGAGCATCTTGATGAGGGGATGGCCTTTTATTCGGGAAATGATTTCTACATAGTCTCTGTCGAATGAAATTTTTGTTCAACATAAAGCTTCTTATTAATGTAGTTGAACTTATTCACTTTTTCCTATGAATTGATTTGTATGGTGAAAACATGTTGGGTAATAATAAAAATTATGAAATAGTATACTGAGGAATTGGTGCGAGTGAAAAATTAAAAATCAAGATAAATGGATCTATGTTATTCGCATTTTATGATGCTATGGTTGCCATCCCCTCTCATACTTTCTTCACTTTCTCCCACCAACCCTCGTTTGTTCTTCCAGGATTATTCGCTTATTGGTTCATTGTGAATTCCTCCTCTCCTTTATGAGTGGCGTTTACTTTTCTCGCATGCTAAACATCTATTCCTCAACCCTCCTCGCTTTTCCCTTCTTTTCTTCGTCGTGCGCACTTTAACACCCTCCTCAAATCATTTATACCTTTAATACACCATACAAGTTATTCATTAATTGATTGTTTATATATTTATACTGATAATTAAGTTGCAGTAATTTAATTTGCAAGAGAAATCTATATTCACTAACAACTATTTTACAGTATTTTTTATTTGTTCGATGAATATTTGTTAAAATATTTTCCACAATAATTCCTACTGTTTATCGTTAAAAAGATAAATATGGCTACTTCGAACGAATATCGATTGGTCATTTTAGCACGAGGCCGAGGTTTAAACGTCCATACGCAGAATAAAGTATTCACAGTCAATTTCATCGATAAGATCAGTGGAAAATGAGTAGCTTCGCAACGACGAGCATCTCTCTCTCTCTCACACACACCCTCTTTCTCTCTTTTTGCCTCTTAAAAAACCGATCGAACAGGTTTTCTTCGGCTCTTAAAGTCATTTCGTTCGGGCGTCCAGGGCAGAATGAAATTATAAATTCGTATCGTCGATGCCGAATTATTAAATCCGACGAGGTGTTCGTCAAGGAACGGATAATACAATTTTTACACGCTTCACTTGTACCGCGCTATTATCGATTCGCGTCGCTTCCGTTCGTTCCCGTTCTCCGTTCGACCGTTGTCTCGATCGCGTTAAAAATTATACGACAAATTTTTATATTTTCGAGAAAGGTTGCCACGTCGTACGGAGCCCTGAATGAGAAAGTAGGGGCCAGCGGAGCAGCAAGGGTGATTCATTTTCCATATTTATGATCTGGTTAATAATCATCCCTTGTCTTCGCCATTTCCCTCGAACGTTTCATGGAATACCAGATCTGTTCACGCTGCACGATGTTATTTTCATAATCTATGACGGCTCTGCGCGTCTCCGACGCACGACTTCACGGGGACATTTATTTCAAGAATTTTTAGGGATGTTAGGGGATGTTTTTTAGGGAATTATCAATGCACTCGCAATGGACTCGAGACTTGGTAGAAGCAGCGGGCGCATGGGGCAGAAGAAATTTGTATAAGATCGAATTATAGAGTGATAATCAATTTTTGTTGAATTTTATCAATAGCAAAAGTGAAAGTATTATACAAAATTGGAGAAATTCAAAATGAACATATAATGATATTGGGGAAAAAATTCTATGTGATAGAAAGCCATATAGTACAAAAGCACATAAATACCATGGACTGTAATGGATGCTTTTCCCCAACTCACTTTGATATTAACACTGGTGTTAAAACAAGTTGTGTTCAAACTTAATTTTCAATTAGTATGGTATTAATATTTATAAAATAATTTAATAGGATTATTAAGACACTCTAATAAAAAATGTTTCATAGCGCTACTCCTGGCAAAAAATTTGATTACCTTGGAATATTAAATGTTGAGTTAATACAAATATCGTGACCCGTGCCTCACAAGTTAACAAGCAAAAATCACTGTGCATCCATTTGATAGAACTTTGAGCAGTTATAACGTGGCAGTCGACATGTTAAAGCTACAAGTATCCACATGCCCACGATTTCATTACCAAAAATGGAAACTAGTTTTGTCGGACAAAAAGGTCCTTCGAAAGCGAGCTTACGTATCTGCTAGGCGAGTAATGTTGACTTTGAAACGATCGGTCTTAATTGCTTTCCCACGGATTCTCAATTAATGAATGCGAGGTCTTGGTAAACCATTTTGAAGTGGATTCATTTCGCGAATATGAAAAGCGTTTATTAACGTTTGCATGGCGTTGATTCAAACGCGGAGCGTATTCCTACGCGGAAACGCATGGACGCGCGCGCTAGAAAGCATTTTCATACGCGTGTCTGCTCAAATAGGGAAACGAAAACGGGGGCGAGGATGGGGGAGGAAGGGGCAGAGATTAATATTGACAGATTCGCAAAAGACCGGTTGCCTTGATCATACACTTTCTCTATTTTCTATGCTCTGTCGTAATCTGACAGAGGCAGCGAAACTTTTGATCTCTTGCGGCGAGTGTTTGCTGATATTTCCCTCTTTGTGTGGCTTGCTAAATGCTTTTCGCAGACTTTTACGATTTTTCGTCTCTATTTCAATCTACTCTTGATGCATCATCCGTTCTTTGTTAACGTTCACAGGAAAATGACCAGGTTTCGAGCTTCTGACCTTTGGCATTCTTGAATCACATTGTTTAAAGGGTTGCACCCACCTAGAGTAGCCCGCGAAATTTAAAAGTTCGAGAACCTAAAAACAGAAACAGACCTATTAGTGAAAATGGTGTCAAATGTTTTTCTACTAAAAGATACATTTCTTAATTATATTCACAGTTTCCCGATTCATGTAACAGAGAGTAGCGAAAAGGGGTGAAAGTCTTTATTTCGTTGGATGAACGAGATATTATAATCACATTGTATTATCGATTGACGTGTGTACGGAGGGTTGCACGCCATGCCTGGTATATACAGGTTGAAAGGGGGATGGTAGAAGGGGAACGTTAGGCGGATAGGAGGAAGCAGTAGCTGCCAGGGAGAAGACGCTGCCTAATAGAATGCCAATATGATTATGTGTTCCATGCTGCACCCAAACCACGATCCATGCTGCACCTACAGCTGCCTTCTTCGAATGCTCGTAGCCAATGTAATCGACCGCGACGAAACGACGCAGCGGAAGAAACTGAATTTGTTTCTTCCGACGATACGGTTCACGGTTTCCGCTCTCGACCTACTCGCGAGAGTCCTCTGTGGTTTTAAACTCTCTATTCACTTTCTTGGAACGTTCTCCCTAACACATCGTAATTTTTCATTGATCTTCGTTCGTATGATTGATTGTTGGTCGTTAAAAAGATTTTTGAAAGACTGCTATTGATGGAGGCTTTAGATAACGAGTTAACAGATTTAGTAACTGTACGTAGGAAAGAGTTGTCTAGATCATAGCTCTTATTTATTGTTAAGATACGTAGCTGTTGCTATATGTAACAGGAAATATTTAAGCTCTGTTTTTAATTCTTACATACTTACTACTTGTTGCAAACGAGTTACCATTCTTTAAATGAACTGTTCAAGTAAGCTAATTTACGTTGTATGATTCTATACTTTTTCTAATACTATCTATTTAGCAAACAATTCTTTTCTAAGCTCATTAATAGCTTTTAACATTCCCCGAAGGTATACTTTGTTGATGTATGAGAGTTGTAATTTCTTGATTCTCTTGCATGAAAGAACCTGTCGGCGTTTCTTTTGTCACAGTTATTTGCATAGGTGTGTAACAATGTTGACCACTCACGGTTGCATGCAGAAGTAATTATTTAGAATATTGATCTCTTTTATACGAAAAAGGCAACTAGAATCGACCCAGCGTCTCGTAGTAGAAAATTTAAGCGCGCTAGGCAGCGAACTTTCGATTTATAACGTTTTCCAGTCAAACGCGTAGAATCCATCAAGTGCGCGTTTATCGGAAAATCAAGCAGTCATGTGCATTGGACGCACTGTCAGTGCATTAACTCGTACGTTCGAGTGGAAAATGGCATTACTTAGCCGCATTACTGCTGTATCGTACACTTGAGGCCGTTTCACTTTGATCTTAATGCGCGAGCAAATATTGGGTCAGGTAATAAGTTTGCCAGGATCTCTGACTTGCACCTTCGAGCTCTGCGCGGAAGATCTGATTTCTGTGGATAGTAATTTCGGAGAGTACTTCGGGGGACAGAAGTTAATTCTGATTGCCGATATCCGAATCGCGATCGTAAAAGAAACACTTGATGCAGAGGTAAAAAGAATTATGGTCCAGCGAAGCTTCGATTACTGGAACACTGATTTAACGAAGTACCCTTAAATTATCTGTCAAATGAGATTAGAAAATAGAAATGGAGGTTGATGAGAAAGTTTAAATTATTTTTCAAAGATTTTTATTTCCTGTTTGATGCGAATATCACTTAAATATGTATTTCGTAATAAATCTTCTTTCGCGTGAAAATAGTCGTTCCATTATCAGATCAAATTACGTCATAATTAATTTTATCACATATGTAAAGGTTTTCCACGTAAATATCATTTAATTTCATTGCAATTTCCATATACACTGTGGTGAAACAGTAAACAATTTATGTGGTTTTGAAATTAAAATATTTTTGGAAAATGAATGGATTGTTAATGGATACAAGTTTAGATTCTTCTAAAAATTTGTTTCTCGTGGGATGTGCTAGAGACATTATTTAATTTGATGCCAAGGAATTAGGTTGGATAAACAAGATTTATAGAATTACAGGTAATTAAATTTATTTCACCGTTTTGGTCTATTCAATTTTTTCGAAATGATTTGAATACGATATTTACCGATGGTAGAAGACTCAAGTTTCGTTTGACGTCAGCTTTATTTGAAGGTATCCTCTCCTGTTACAAATGTCGAGCTATTTCCTTGGCTCAGATTTCTTTCGACAGTGTAACAAGCGCAAGACTGCCTTTGTTTTTCTATATTGATTCTACAGTTTTCACCGTCTTTTAGCAGAAAGTTGTTCTTGCTATAATTTTATATTAGTAACATTCATAGTGGTGTAAATTATTCACAAACATGTGACAATTGTCACTCAAGTATACTGGATGTTCGACAACAGGTGTCAGAAATTTTAAGAAACTTCTATTTGCCAAGATAGAGCGATAATCAATTCTAACGATATTACGTTTGGGACTTCATTCCAGAAGTTGCAAAAGCATCTAAAATTCGCCTGACACGTGTCTGCTTTTAGACTTATTCCACTCCTAGCGTGTATTACAAAGGTCAGACCAGAGATGGACAAAACTTGATGAAAATCGAAGTTTCAAAGTTCGAATACAGGTTAAGAAATATGTGTTCCTCGAAGAGGGATAATCTATTATAGACAGGGTCGCAAAACCTGAAATCACTTTCATACATAGGAGTGTTCGTGAAAAAGTTATTTCCTCTAATTTGCAAAATATTTTCACACGTTTAGTCGGCAGTGCCATAGTAATACCATTCACAGTTGTATAAAGACTATTACACCCACACAGAAGACAACGATGAAGGTGCTGGCAGACGTAAATGTAATCAATATCAAACCCAAGTTACATCGCAGAACGAATGACCGTTTAAAGCAAGCGTTAAATCTCTTCGGAAAGCCCCGATTACACCTTGATGCAATTGCTGCAGCGAATCAGAGCGCACTTGGTCAGTAGTCGCGGGCTGGCGAGCGATTTTGTAACGCGTCTCGGGGCGCGATAGAACGTCAGGAAGCGCTTTAACGTCGTCGAACGGGGTTGTCTATAATACATATCGAAAAGTACGTCCGGTATCAGGGCGTCCTCTTTCTCGGTCGCTCCATCACGCTCGCTGCCTTTGGCCTGCACTCTCGTATAGGGGTAGCGCCCGTCAAAGTTAACCTTTGTTTCGCGCATGGCTAGTCTTTCGGGTTTATCAGTGTGTAGCAGGTGGTGGCGCTTTATTTATAACGCGGCGGCTCTTCCTTCCTTTCCCTTCCTTTCCCGAAGCCACTGCCGTGGCCGACCGCGCTGAGCCGTGCGATCACTCCGTATATCACGCGCCTTTCGTCCCCGTGTCGCGTGTGCGCGTACGTGTGCACACCTTCACGACCCCGTTCACGGGATGTGGCGAGCTTACACGCGTGTATTCTATCCTGGATGGACGAGTTTTCGAGCGTTGGAGCCTCTGGGAATGTTTGGTCGCTGGATGCGTGTTTTCTGATCTTGGATTGCGGCTTCATACGAGCATGCAATGACGCGGCCCTTTTGCTGTGCTAGGTCTATGCAGTGTGTTTAAAAAAGGCTTACGCTGTTCTAAGTATGTTCCCTGTTTCGTTCTGATTACCTAGTGATGTTGACTTGAATCTTTACTGCCGTTAATTATCATGGTATGTCAACTTAACGTATTTCATTTACTGTCTCTGGCTACCTTATTCTATGTTGTACTACTGTGCAGTCTCTTTTGTTTATGTAGTTGATTAGAAGGGTTGAGGGTCAGTTTTCGTCTGAACAGAATGCCCTTAATTCCACGCAGTAATGGAGGAAGAACTTATTCTAGTTCAATCTTATATGACTTGTAACATTTTCACTTATTCTTATTTGTATTTATTTGAAAATTACAGCGAGACTGATTAAAGCGATTGAGAAGGCAATATGTTTATAGTAACTGGGAGCTATTTTAGAGGTAATTAATAATCAGTATGGGCTAAATACCACAAAAGCAGATAGTAATCAATTAATGGTTATGTGCACAGGGTTGCATGCATATAATTATTTTAGTGTAATATAATTATGTGTTATATCTACAAACTACATATTAATGTAAAAGGTGTTCCAGATAACTGCCGATACGAAATTTTTGGATTGCAAATCATCTTTTGGTATTTGCTTTCTTTATTTTCGACAAATTATTCCTCTATGTCATAATAAGAATCTTTGCAAACTCATTTGTTTTTCTGCTGTCTTATCGAATATCATATGATAACAAATACTTGTACCATTAACACAGCAAAAGATTCAAAATCTGAATAACAGTTAAGATCAACTCGATTGTTGTACATGAATGAAAATACTATTTCGAGCAACATTAAATTTTTCAAAGGTAGAAAGGAGGATATTTTTTATCTATCGATGGATAGATTTAATAAAACTGTGATAATCGTCTCTCGGTAAAAAAATATTTAATATATTCTTCGCAATATATTTTTTTGTGCGGAATTTTAATAATTCGCATAAAGAAGTATTCAATCTAGCTTTAATATAGCCTGTCGAGCATTTTTCACGAGTGGTCGCACTTGAATGTACAAACACAAATCGAAGCGATTGTCGCGTGGACGAAAACGCAGTCTTCGAATCTTTTTCCGCGCTTATATTAAAATCGTATCTCATTCATGGTTACTCATCAAGAATTTGACACCGGTAATCATCGATGAAGAAAGAGGGGGAGGTAGACGGAAATTTGCAGTTATTAGAATGGAGGAAGTATAGGAAGTTACACGAAGATCCGCCTTTTCAAGGACATTGTCTTCGGGTTGAAACGGGTATCGAAAAGGGCACCAAAGATGAAATTCTTAGCGAAGCAGACAAGAATAGGAGAGCGACGCCCGTCGAGAATGGTGGAATTAAATTTATTCAGGCAGTGCCAATAAGTCGGAAAAGTCGTGCCCTAAAAGCCGGAATCCGCTCGGCTCCGCGTCCCATCCCAATTCTGTCTCCTCTTTTGCTCTTCCTTTCCAATGCTTTGCCTCTGTTTTATTGTGAACTGAAGCAGTCGGCTCTGCCCCAAATGACGCGATTCCGTTCGTGAAAATGTTTAATATCGAATATGAGACATCGCTACGATTTTAATGAGCAATGAGCAAGTCTCATGCCTACCAAAGTCCGGCCTCCTTGAAAGAAAATTGTTGTAATTTTATTTGAGAATCTTTGAGAAGCATTTCGCCCAGCCACGTCGTCAGTAAACTGTTACAAGTTGAAAATATAAAATTTATGAGAAGAGCAAAAGGAAAATTTTGGTTTGCAAATTTATTTAGTTACTTGATAAATCTATGAGTTGGAATATGTTAGATGCAATTAAATGAAAACTGACTGAAAGAGAAAAGAGAAAATCTGTACAATAGAATAAAGCTACGCGACAAAATGAAATCGTTATCTGTGAAGTATCGTTTACCTGCAATTTGCTAATTTCAAACGTCGCATTTCCAAGCTCACTCTTACCTCTCTAACTATCTAACGTTCGTTCATACTTGGCGGTATGAACACGTTGAAGCTAGTTTCTCGCTAATTTTCTGGGATTATAACAATCTGTGAATCAGGTTGAATCCACGAACGCACGAGGACGATAGAAGGGTATCATAATATGTATGTGGACAGGCTTAATTTGCGTTTGCTGTCATATTCCATTTAAGAGGAAGTACTCTTCCGACGAACTCAAAGGAATTAGACCACGCGATCCTTGGCAGGAGCTGTGTTACAGTTGTTGCTATGTGTTAATTATAATTATCATCATGACCAAGCGTGCACAGAGCTCAACAGCGAGACTCGACGTGCCGTTGCTAATTGCGAGTGCATCGTCCGGATTACATGTCGTTGAAAATAGCTTTACACGTATCCGACGAAGATCTTGAATGTCAATGAGCATCGTATTACCTTAATACTGTCTCTAACAGGAATAACTGTAGAATTAGGTTTCTCATAACCTAACGTAGAACTTGTGGCTTAATTAAACGCCTTGGCGAAAGAATTTTGAAGGGTGTTGTATTCAGCTGATTCGTTGGTTCCACTTGGCCAGGTTAGGGACTTTATGTTGATGATGCAAGATTCAGAATGTAAGAAGAATATTTCTATCTTTGATCAGTATTCTTATAAACAAAAGTAAGATATAAGATGTTAAAATTACATTTCAAGCTGATGGGCGCATAGAAGAGCTTGGCTTTGATGAACAATCACCTGCAGGGATAATCTATTCACCTGCTGCAGCATTCGACTTTTATTAATCAAACTTTCGCCGTATTTCGCTGATGTCGTAATATGCATCCCTTCTCCTTTTTTTCTTTCACGTTTCGCCTCGTCTTGGTTGGATAATTGGTTGTCAGAAGAGGTCCTTTATCAGAGGGAGCCCGGCCTGGATGCCTCGAAGCAAATTGCCAGAGACTGATTCTGTCCATTGCAATTCGCCTCCAATATATTATCTTATCCTCCAGCTTCATCCATCCGAGCAGCCCACCTTCTTAAAATTACTTTTATCAGCACTTTGTTTCACCAATTACTAGGGCTTTCTCATTTGTCCTAATGTCTGTATCTAACGCCTACACACATCTAGGGTGCTTCGTAGTATAAAGAACTTACTATAGGGATCGATTCAGTTTTCAAAAGTAACAAGGGTTCATATAATCGTACGCAACTGGCCAAAGCAGTGGAATCATTTACTAATACTCATTAACTCCTCAATAACATCCTTTATAATTCAGTGCAAATATTAGAGTAAAATAAATTGAAGCAAACTAAGGGCGTTCATAATCCAAACCCAAAACTTATTGGCTTGATAAAATTTCGTGCAATTATCGTCGATTCTCCAAAAAACAGTTTTCCATGTCTAATTCTAATTCTCATTCATTTTGAATATAAAATAAGTCATGAAATTCGACAACTTTCCATATTAAAAAAGCTAATTGTCAGACATGGATTTCTTTAACATTCGTTGTTCTCAAATCCCAAGTTCGACATTTCCAAAACTAGAGTGAGTTCTTTCAAAGGCATTAGCTCGTAAAAGTTTCATCTTTTTCCTTCATCTTACCAACACCTGTCCTTAAAGGCCAACCTGACCTTTCTCTGGTCCATATCAACGACAATACTCCACATCGAATCCTTATGGTGTTATCTTTCAGTCATTTGCCAAATATTTCACGCATGGTGTCAAACTCGTGTCGAATCGGACAGGGAGACTCGAGGGGGGACGAGGGTGAGTTTCCTTCCAGCAGACGGCGAACGTTATCGATCATCCGCAACTCCCGCGATGATCGATCGCGCAAGCACACTAAGTATCCGCGGCCGCGACGTATTTTGTCGTTTGAACAAATATCTTGCCACTCGATCCCGGCCGCGCGCGAACTTCGTGATCGATCGGACAATCAATTTGGCAACCGTAGATTCCAATCTGTTACTGGCGCGGATAAGAAACTGTATAGACGAGTGAACAGCAACCGGTTTCATTTAATCGCCGGGAAGACGTATCGGTTGACATCAAAGAGTTCGGAATTTCTACAACAAACATGGAACCGTCTGATACTTTGCTTTCTCTTCGCGGTGTTGTATTTCTCGGTGCATTGCCAAGGGCTAGTCAGAGATGGTTGTCGGTGACATTTGATTGTCTGTGATGGTAATTTTAGGGAAAAATTATTCGAGACGGTGGTTCTAACAAATTTCTCTTCTTATGTAGAACAGTGGTTCCTTATACATTTTTGTTTGAGGGTAAGGTCTTGTTAATCTTGTGCCTTATAATTATTAACCATTATTACAAGACAAACCATCGAACAAAAGATTCTGTAACTTCTTTGCTACGTTTGAGGACGTGTCTGCTGTAATATTTGAAACATGATTAGTATTGCCAGTATAACCCCTTATTATAAGGCAGCGGTAACTTTGATCACTGGAGAAGAGGGGTTGTATCTTAAGTAGTAGTAGGAGCTCTGAAAGTATCTTTTTAGTTTGATCTTACCTGTCATAAGATAGCTGTACTTAATCTACAGAGTAAATAAATTCTTTCACTAGACCAATTTTCCCGCCGCTTTTCATCAGTAACCATTTTATGAACACTGTGCGTGTCACTCATGTGGATTAAGCTAGATAACGTTTGGTAACTTTTGGTCGAACAACCGAGTTGATGAACCTGCAGTTGATCAAAGTTTCCCCTGTAAACCCAATTCTAACCAAGTTAAACCGATAATTTTATTCGATTTCAGGTCGATCAACTCGATTGCTCGACCAAAAGTTGTCCAATGTAAACGTAGCTTTATAAACACGGAAGATGCAATCATCATAATATTAATACTACGTTTACATTAAGCAACTTTTAGTCAGACAGTCGAGTCGATCAACCTAAAGTCGATCAAAGTTGTTGCTTCAACTTGGTTGAAATTGAGTTTATACGGACAACTTTGATCAACTCCAGGTTAAACAACACGGTTTCCCGACCAAAAGTTGCCTAGTGTAAACGTGGCATAAGGAAAACGAATGGCGCGTGCGTAGTGTGCATATAGCTTAGTTTTTAATCATGGTTCAGCGACGCAAAACATATCCGATGGGTCGCGAACCAGGGATGTTACTCGGTTAACGTCGTTACTTCGTCGTTGTTGTACGCCATGGTGCGGAGGAGAGATTTTCGTCTGACAAGGCGGAGAAGTCGAAGAAAGTAGAACGTGTACGTTGGCGGATGGGGAAAGGCGACAGCGTTACTCCGCGACATATTATGTATCTACGGTTCTGAAGATTTAATGACGTAACGCCGCGATAGAATGTACCAGCCAAGAAGACTTCGTGCCAGTTCGTAGGTGGGCGGAAAAGCGACCACGAAACGAAGAGAAACGCACACTCGCGACTGTATATATTTATATGTAACACGGGAATGGAATAATGGACGAGGATAGGCAAAGAGATAGATGGATTCTGTTTACAAGCACGGGATTGTTCCCCCATTACGAGTCCCCGATCCCTTCTTCTTTCCCCTTCTTTCTGTTTGTCTTAAAGGATATATTTTCGTGTTATTTACATATTTTTCTGTCGGTAATTTGAATTTCTTTATTCTTCTGCGCGGTCAGGGATAATTAGAAGATCATGACGGGTAGTAATATTTCGTATTTTTGTTTTTTAAACATTATTACAGTATCTATATTATAAAAGGACTTTTAAGGAGTCAAATTTGAATATTTAGTTCTTGGAAGTCTGTACTTGAAGTCAGAGTAACTGCCTTGAGAGATTAAAGACTAAAAGATAATTTAAAAAATGTTTCCCTTAATGATAAGTTTATTTATTTTTCTCTTGAATTTTCTATTTCTCGTCCATCTACGCTTTTCAGTTGTACTCAATCCTCCAAACTGTTCATTCGATCGGATTTTGTCTGTTAATTTAATCTTTCTTGCCCCGAATCTCTTTCTACAATTCGTTTCCTCATCTGCTATCAGTGATGCAATTTGTCGCCTTAATTGGCGTAGTCCTTTCAACCTTTTCTGTTTTATCGGTAAATATGTGTTTGCGATATTTAAAGGTTTTAAATTGAATTATCTAAAAATTGCTGAGTTTAGAATTTCAATTTTCTGACACCTATTATCGAACACTCTATATGTAGAGTCAACATACTCGAAGATCGCGAAGAAAATATTTCAGACACAATATCTTCTGGAAACTCCCCATTTCTAACCAGTTGCGCAGCTTGCAAAGACAAGCTCTCGCTTGACGTCCAAGCGAGGAAGGAAATTTCTATGGTAATGGCGCGTCCGGTCGTTGATTATTTTCTGCTCGCGACATCTAATCGCTTTTCAAACGACCCCGGGAACGGATTAAAAAGTAAATCGGTTAAGTTCGTCGAGATGCTGCGCACGTCTCACGACGGCTGCTCGACTGACTTTCGGCTTTTGTTTACGCCAGTGTCTGCAAGACGACGCGCTTAATAGAGAAATTAAAGGCCAGGCGGGACAGAAACTGCTTTTCCCTTTTGCGTTAAGCTTTTACGATGTACTCACGAATAATACTGTCGTCCACTTGCACGGTTCTGACTCGATAAACCGATTTTCTTCGAATTACGTCGTCGCGTTACTCGAAGAAACCGTTGCTCCTGGTATCGTTCCGGCTGCGTCGATAATTAATTACTTCAGGAAAGGGATCACTGGATAGAGTTGGAATGTTGCGTAACTCGTTTTATTTCTGTGAGTTATCGAAACGATTTATTGGTATTTTCTTGATGCTTCTTTTCGAAAAATTGTTGAAGATTAAAATATGTATTTTATTTTATAGTTTACGTTCTGTCAGAATATTGAAATCCCATGTGTATTAAACTTCACAGAACTTTTTCCAAATACGTGTGATCTGACCGAGCAAATGCTCTAATATTTTTGGAGGGGACTCTATATTCTGAACCATTTAACTTTGCCCTATGACATTCTTTTTTATCTACAGGCGTTTTAAAGATACGGCTTGTCTTCATTGCGTGGGACGCACTGTATTTGAGAAATTGTAAGTTAAGACATGGTTAGAATGTGTCATCTAATTAATTACAATAATTAGTAATTAATTTCATACAAAAAATGAACATATTGTTTCACAGTGTGTGAAATATATTAGAGCAGGCTTCGTAATGTTATAATAAGTTCTTGGGAGAAGTAGACAACGAGAATGTGAATCTATGGTATCTAGAAGCAGAAATCGACCAATTTGAAGTCGTAAATTATATACACTTTTATGTGTTTTCAACGTGAATACGTTATGGTCTATAAATGTTTATTATTTCAAAGTAGAAGGGTCTGTTGTAAGATGGCCATAAAACTTGGTGCACGCACTTTGCAATGTTGCTGCTCTGCTGATTTTATAATATTTTCTTGGACGATGATCACACGTTCTTCCTCGGAAAATTTGCCCTAGTGGTTTATAATGTTATTTAAAACGATTGTAAAAAAGGGACATGTATTTTCTTCAAAATAAATGATAAAATGAGTGGAGAATTAAGAAAAACCTTGTAATTCTTATTTTAAAGATTTATAAATCTTTCTTAGTAAATTTATTAAATTTGAAATTATAATGAAACGTTCAATTTACATTATTAAATAAATCAACGAAGGTTTATAAAAAAACTAAGGGAATAACTAGCGTAATGAAAATCCATTTTTAAAAATGTTTAATAATATCGGGATCACTTTTGACCCAGCGTTCCCCGTCGGAGGGCTAACAGGTATAATTCAAAGGAAAGAAGAGATTTAATACTCCATAATTTGTTTACTTCAATGTTTTCTAAACGATTGCTTAATGTTCGTTAAAATATCGCAAGTACTGACGGCCATCAGCAGCAATAAAAGGAAAATCATGCGTCAGCTTACGACCAATTTTCCTATGGAAAATCTCTCACAGCCGAAACTTTTGCACTTTCGTATACTTTAAAACAATGCTACGCGACGTCGGTTGTTTATCGAGACTAACGAAGGCGAACACTAATAAGCAGAAATCTTGGTAACGACTCTCTCCCTTTTGCTTCTCGTATAATTAGATTCGCTTCAAAGTTTAATATAACGAGAAAACTCGAGAACAAGTAGGTCACTCATTTAGTGCAGATCACAGTGTATTTATTTGTTAGTAATAAAAACAACGCATTAGTATCATCAACATAGAAACAACATTATACTATGTAATTTATTATTAACGCAGTATGTTATCGGTTTTTTACTATCTTGTTATTTTAGTTCATAATGAACTATGAATATTATAATATTACAACAGACATGACTTATGGCAATTTAAGAAGATGCTTGAGGTAACAGAAAACAGATTTCCCAATTTTTACTGAACAGGATGTTCGAAGACAAGTGTTCAAAATTTTAAGAAATGGTTTCATGTGTTAAAATAAGGCGAAAATTAAGAACAATGAAATTATGTTTAAATCGTGTCTGAGTCATTAGTTTCGTTTTTATATTTATCAACTTCTGCTATTCTAATCTTTTAGTATCGTGATCTATTGCGCATTTGTCAAATTAGTTAAAATTCCATGACCTTCGTAACTCTTAGAAACACCTAAACTAGCTCTTCAAATTTTTTTCAATTCCTACGAGATGAATTTTTCATATCTCTACATTATAATCAGTTAAATGAAATTGCTCACGGGTACACATATTTTTAATATATGTATCTAATTTTTTAAAATATCTGTAGCACGCACACGACAAAGTATAACCTGGGAATATGTCATTACTCACCCATTTGATATTTTGAACATCAAATATCGCTTATATTCATTAATGACAGAGAAATCGTTATGGCAGGACTTAGGAGACCAGTACGATATACAGAACTCTCCCCTACATTCAAATGGTTAATGAGTGATCTCCGTTCGGTGGTGAAGGGTTCGCGTTTCCAGTTGCCGCGCGGATAGAGTGGATTTTTATTAATTACTTTATTGTTCCCCGTATCGATCAATTGTAGTAGGCGCGTATACAACCGATTGTTTTGCGGGTGATTGGTTGTTATGTGCGGTAGCGCGAGACCTCGAACGATAGTCGTTGTTTTTGGTGTCTCGAGGCTGATGGATGGCGGATATCGACTGCATCGCTGCAGGGGGACTGGGTGGCTTTCTCATTTCACAAGCCGAGAGGGACTTCCGCCGGAACCCAGTTCCCGAGGGAGACGCTGGGAATTCGCTTCAGCCACGGCATCAAATGTCGCCGAATTTTCTGTTGGTGTAACCAATTTTGCCTTCGTGTCTCTCTTTTCTCTCTCCGTTTCTTTCTCTCCTCCACGGTATTCCCGCGAATCCTTTTCTCCCCTCTGGCCGGAAGCGTCCATTGGAAAAATATAACGGAGCGCAGAGAAGCGCTACATATTCCAATATAAAACGTGGGATAACTGAAATTGAAATTTCTACAGCTTTTAGAGGTACGGGCTTGAAAACGAAGAGGCCATGCGTTCACCGAGCAAAAATGCTGCGGGAGGAATCGCCTGGAAAGAATAACCGTGACATTATGGGAACTGATATCTTCTGGGGTGTATCGATAGGCTTAACTTCAGTTCTTTGGGGGCCTTGAGATTTGAGGCGAACTGTAACAGGAGTGTCGCTACCTGGAAATGATTTAATAATTCTTTGTTTGTTTATTTGAAGTTAGTGGAACGCTGTAGCAAACCGCAGGTGATTTGTGAAGCTCACAGTTACGTACATTAGTATTTATGGAAAGAATATTATCCATTTAATGTACATATACAGCATCGTTCAAAAGTACAGTGAATCAATGGAAATCTGGATACTAAATATCGAGAGTAGTTATGAGTTGTTTAATCTGGGTCCCACTTTTTGTTTGTTCAATGGGATTGGTACTTGAATAACGATGTAGGGATGATTTGATAAAATCAAAATATTTGAAGATGTAGAATATTTATACTTAATTAGGCTCACATTTGAAATTTTTAATATCTTTCTATGTGAGCGAATTATTTGACTTTTAACTATTTATTTTACTTCTGCATGAAAATTGTTTCTTTAATTACGCACCAGAGCGTATCGAAAGGCACGAAGTCCATCGTGTTTTCCAATACTTCTGCATTTTAATCATTCACGCTAAATAACTGAAACAAGCTGAATTAAAAAAAGCAAAGGATAGAAAGGAAACCTTCCTTGAAAAGAAAACGACTGGAACTAGTCAATTTTTAATATCGCATTTAATACTGAAATGGTCTATTTATTCTAGGAGCATCTAGTCAATACTGTAGTCAGTAATAATTAAAAATTTTCCATGTTTTAGTTTTCACAAAACTTTGAAGATTTGAATATTTAAAAATTGTTAAGTTTTGAAATTTTCAAAATATTCAAAGAATATTCAATTTTTTAAAAGGAGATATTCAGCTATATGGATCGTTAAAATCTACAAAAGGTGAGATCCAAAAAAGTGAGACAGGCATTAATTTTTTTTCTTTCCCAATCTTAGAAATTTCCATATTCTCAATTCAAGCCTCACAAAACATTCATTCACTTCACTTCTAATTTAGCATTATTCTGAACGTTAAAATTCCTCTCACAGGAGTATCCAACAAAACGTAAACCCCACTAATTCCACGCACCGATTACTAATTACAAATCACTTAAAAAAGGAAACAAGAGAAATTGGAGCAAACCCTCCAGCAAAAACCTCACAATGGAGAAGCATGGGGCAGAAGGGGGCAGAGAAGAAAGGGAAACGTCAGGCATCGACGCGGAGCACAGAGATTTTCCTACCCGTGGAGGGAAACGATCCGTCGTTGTCCAATTTGCCGCGCGAAGCCAATAGCCGTCGTCGTGTACGACGGGACCGAAAAAAAGGGGACGTCCTGTGCGACAGTGGCGCGCCGTTATCCGATATTTGTGACCGAAAATGGAAGCAGGTATCGTATAAAATGACAATAAGGGCGTGCCATCCTCGGCTATCGTGCCGGACATCAATAACATTCGTTACCGGCGTTACACCCTGTATATAGAGGGTCCGCTAGCACGCGTGTATACACGGATTACCCTGCTCTCCTTCGCGGCTGTATTGTGTGCTTCACCTGTTTGCCGCCATTCACGGGCACATGCCTCTTTCTCTCCGCGCGTCGACGTGGCGTGTCTTCCTGTCTGCAGGGTAGTCAGTAAAGAATAGCCAGACGCTCGGGGGCGTATGGAGCCACTTTACGTAACTTATGTTGCCTTTGTTAGGGAATATCTCGTCCCGTTGCAGCCCAACTATAGGATCCTGACCTGTTGTTGCTGCGCAACGACTAACCGACCGACCTTGCCGTTCACGCTCCCCCCCTCATAGTCACGACCTATCATTCATCGTCATCGTCATCGTTTTTTTTATTCATATACCACAGTGATATTTTTGCTGTGACATTTCTAAGGATTGTGCGACTCGCTAGATCAATAGCAGATTTCTCTCTGAATTTCTTTTTCTTCGAGGGGAGTGATCATCGCAGATAACTGGAAATCTTTTAATGCTTGTGGACATGCATTAGTAATTGGAGATGAGACGATACGGGTGCATGACCAGGTAGACGCTGATTCGAAGTGTCAGTATCGTGTGACTAGAAGTGGACGAAGATATGATTTTAGTATTTCAGGTTGGTTCCAGGGAAGGTAGCTTCTGTCGAAAGCATTCTTGAGGCGTCATAAGGATCTTTATTCTTAGGCACGCTGCAGACGAGCGGTTTTTCGACGCGTTGTAACAACGAGGACGATTCCCAATTTTCAGTTGTGGAAAACAAGGAAAGACATACGAACGCTAATTATTTGCGTTACATTTGCATCTTTTCAAATGCAGGTTTGCTGCGATTGCACTCCTGGTTCTCTGCGTCAATCTGCTGCTACAAGTTGCGCTCTTGTGTCTTTCCTTGTTTTCTTCAATTGAAAATCGGGAATTTTTCTTCTTCCTGCAATCCGCGGCGACAAAAAGACGCTCCTCTGTAGCGGACTTTAGTGATCTTTGCTTTTGTTCTTTTAATTCCTTGACGATTAACTCTAGAACGACACTCTTCTATTTTTCCTATAATAGAAGTCTAAATCTTAATATTAAAAATAATATTCATTATTTCCGAGAAATCTTTCTTACATTCTACTTTGGACGTCTTAAGAAAGGATAATTGGATAGCCTGATACCTGTTTACAGGAAGAAACGAAGCTTTTAAATTTTGGAGTGCATGCTAGGTAAATGTTCAAGTTACAAATTTTCTGGGTTCGACGGCGACGCCAGAGTATCGTTCTAACGTTGAATAGAGTTCACAAGGTGTCATGAATTTTAGACGTCATGTCTCTTCTAATTTCTCTGTAATCTTTTTTTTTTCTTAGATAATTTTGTGACAAAAATATCTGCAGACTTGACCTAGGGTTACTATCTTAAGAAATCCTTATCTTCTGTATAGTTGACACAAGAAACAATTGTTACTTATCGTGAATAGTAAGAAATTGTAATATGAATTCATTATATAAATGAGAATAAGAGAATAAAAGTGATTGAATTCTGTACCGTAAAAGCAGACAAAACATGTTTGCAACAATTCAACGTTACAAACGAAATATGTTTGCAACAATTCAACGTTACAAACGAAATATGTTTGCAACAATTCAACGTTACAAACGAAACTTTTACTCAGAAACAAATGCTCTAAAAACGAATTCAGCAACACGAAACAGTGAGCTGGGTCAACGCCGATCGTTTACACAATTCCGTTACAAAAATGCGAGAGGCAGAAGTTACATGTACGAAAGGTTACGGTGCGCATCAATTGCATTCAGTTTGCATGACAATTTTTGCAAGGGAAATTTCCTTTCGGGAAACTCCGAATTTCCTAAGCCATTTCAAACTGTGCTAAATTTCTTTTTTTTTCAAACAGCCATGGGGAAACGTTTATTATTCCTTTCAAGTATAAACTGTACTTTCTATAAACAAAAATATTATTGGATTAAAAGTTTCCAGTATCCATATTCCGGTATATTGATTTCATTGGTGATCAGAAAGCTGGTTTACGAAAAATATTTTAAAGTTAACAGTGCTGACAAAAATATATATCTTTTTCAAAGCAACCCTTTTATTAATAATTATGTGCTTTGAGATGTAACACATAAATGAATTTTGAAAACAGAATAGTATTAGAGTAACAAATTTTGTACTCTATAGATTCGATCTTTTTATGAGTACTTAGCAAATGAAAACAAAGATTTCATTGAATAGGTTCAAAACTTGATAAACATTTCCTACAAATCCTTCATTTCACGGTCGCTTCAGTTAATTGTTACGTTCTCACGTAACGTACCGCGTAGATTTCCACGAAATAGCCAGCGACGCGACTCTCAGACGACTGAAACAAATTCCAGTGTTAATCCCAGGCCGCGGAGCAGTCGTCTCGAGACGTGAGGAAGTGAATCACCGAGAATGACGCAGCCCTGAAGAGCGTGGCCCTCGACGAGGGGTGGTGTAACGCTCACCAATTATCATTTGGGATGTGCCGTAAACGGGAATGGTATCACGACAGTGGTGTCTGCATTCTGCATAAAGCCGCGGTCTCTCTTTTTTTCGCCGCAGTCCGCCGCCCCTATTCTCGGTTTAAGAATTAAATTAGCCGATACGAGGCACGGTAGTGGGACGGGGGAACAGCGGAGAAGAAAGAAGTGATCCCCCGATGTCTACTGGAGTCACGAACGAAGAAGAACCTCTCGAGAGTGTCATGAGGGCCACGATTCTTTCACCCCCCCCTTGCCTCTGTTCACCCCACTGGTCGGTTGCTTCTCTCTCCCGGCCGTTTTTCCCTCGTGGATCGTAGAAGCGGTAGGCAGGCAAAGTACAAACCAGGATATTGAAATTTCCCGTGAAAGAAGTATTTTTCTTGTTCAATTTCTCCCGCGCCTGGTTGCCTTTCCTGCCCTACTTTAAACTACTCGATTCCCAGTCGTCCACGAGACAGTCGCGGCTGTTCTTTCCTGTTAAAAGTCGTTAGGGAGTTGTAGGTTTAACGGGACGAGGGGATTCGTTGACGATAATACCGAAGATGGTTTCGTTTCGTAGGGCTCTCAGTCACGATTCCCTTTCATTTTCAAGCGGTTTCAGCAATTATTTGGTAACGTTTGATGGGGCTACGTGTTTGTTTTTCTTTGCGAAACTAGGGGCACACGATGTGTTTTTTCGTTTATAGATTTCTTGTCTTGTTATCGCGTGAAGTAGCTTCTGCAGTTTAGCGTTTAGTTTACCAATTTTGGATACTGCGGCATGAACGTATTCTTTTTTGAACGGAGATATAGGTAAGGTAGAGCGGGAACAGAAGTATCATTTCTTATATTTGACCTGGTTGTCCATTACCTTTAAAGGTAATTTTCAATTTCAATCCATGTAGTGAAAAAAATAGAAGGAACCTTCGGCTAACTGACGTGAAATGTAAAAATTAATTTCCGTTTGTATTGAATGAAATATTGCATCGAGCACGTATAATTACACGAATCTCTGGCAAATGTGTAATATCCGTCAGGACGAGAATATTAGAAGCCCAGAAATACCATATTGTCTTATTTTCGTTTACTATCGTTTGTGAAATGTCTCAAAGGAAGCGATTTCATATGAATAATTTTCATTGCAAAATGAAAGCACTAAAAACGATAACTGTCCTAATACTTTCGACCAGAGATGCAAGCCAGAAGGTTACTGCGCGTAACTAGCCAATTTAAAAACAGAAAGGCGAGCAACGGGGCTGGTGAAGTAGGGCGACGATGAATCGCGGCCTAAATTGTTCTTTTTACAGGAGGGGTCGAAAGTTGCAGAACAAAATGCTTCACGCGCGTGCAGTCTAACGTCGTTAATCTAGCGTTACGCGGAAGAGCAAGTTGCTCGTTATTAGGCGAGAACGTTCGCAGCAGGGGCGTGCTGTTGGGTATAATATGGAGCAAATCGGTTCTTATTACGCAGGGGGAACGACGGGGAACCGCGGGGAACGCGTTTTTATTTTTACCGGAAACGGCCACGGGCCGTGGCTATCGCGCTCACAGGGTGCATGAGCGTTGAACGCGAAATTAAACGGCAGTTTACCCTGGAGGGTGAGAGAATTAAAATTAAAGCAAACTCGAAACCGTATTATCGTGTTATCTTCACATCAGATTCGATCAGATTCAATGTGGATATCATGTTCGGGGAAATTTCGTTTTCCATGGGAACGAAGTTACACGATGATGGTATCGCTTGGTATTTGCGTTAGTTCCAATGGAACGGTATGGGATTATTATTATCACTGCTGTTGCTTTTTAAACGTGTTTTTCAGTGAAATGAGAATTTCCTTCGCGGAAGGTGGGATGGCATAAGAATAATTATGTTCTGTGGTGGTTAAATAGACGTGGGGGATTAGGTGTAATAATGGTCAAAAGGTACAAGATGGCATAAAATTGTTTGGACGTAGTAAATACCGTTACCACAGAAAATAATTAAAAGGTACGCGTATGTTCCTCAAACGTGTTTGTAGATGTTTAAACAAATACCTCAGTGTTTAGTAAAATTTTGAGGATTTAATTTAACCAGATTTTTAACATAGAACGTCTACGACCGACCGTAGTATATTGGTTACTTTGTTCCGGTTTGTTGAATTTCTGGGTACTGTTTAATTTCGCTCATTTCATTCTGTTTCGTTTCAGGATTATTCCTTCCTTTATCGTTTGAATTTGTTTCTCATAATTTTAATAAATTTTGTGTCAAAATTTTTTACTTATTCATTAGTTGCTTTAGTAAGCTGTTCTTTGACAGATGGAATATTATTTAATATGAAACATGGTTTTTATGAAAGGTTTGCTACGCAACATTGACTGAATATTCCAACCTTCATTTACAAATTTCGTAAAAATTCTAAGTGAAAATAAAGTGAAATTGTTAACTTACTGAAGCTAAATAGAATTTCTGAATACATACATTTCTAAGCGAAAATGAAGTGATATTGTCGGTTTCAAATAAAAACTCACTCAAAAAGAAACAAGATCTAATGATATTGATAGTTGTAACATATTTATTGCATTTCTTTTATAAATGTGTAGTTTACTGTTAGTCAGATTTAATAAAAACATCTACATAAAATAAATTCTTCATTAATTTGTTTTAATGAATTTTTCAGAGTTTACTTTCCAAATCGTATTAGCACCCAATGCAAATCTATATAGTCAAAATTAAATCTTCATAAATTCAGCTCCAATAAATTAATTTCAATTTAAAGAATAAAGTATTCAAAACCATTTCATTGCTCAAATATTCATCAAGTTCTATTTAAATTTCGCAGATAAAAAGAGTTAAACGTTTACGTAGATTTCTCTTCAATTTGCACAAAATACTAATTAAATACTAATGTACATCTTCTACTGCGATTTCCATAAGAAATTTCGAAAAGTATTATAAAAATGTTCTTCTAAATTGTGTCTGAATGAGGGATTTCTTCGTAAACACCTTTATGTCGATGATTTAGAACAGAAATTTATGTTTAATCATAAAATTACAGTATTTCATATATTGAAAATAAAACTATGGTGGGTAATTCCGTATGGTAGGTAAAATTCGTTGCCTTAAAATATTTTACAATAGCTTCCAGAGTGCAAGGTAACATTCCTCTATCAAAATGTAAATTCTAAAATTAAAACTTGCAAGAAGTAATACCTACCTAAACCTTACATATCAAAAATATTCAATTCTTGCGACCACCAAGTTGAAACGTTGACATATTTCTTTTAAAAGATTTCCACCTTAGCTCCTAAAGACTAAACCATAGAAACTATAGTAAATTCAAAACTGGAACCCTAATTTTCCTTTAAATTCATAGAAAGTGTCAATAATTGGGTCTGTGTCCATTACTAGGTATCTTATCCTACACCCGAAAGCACATCACTTACCACCCACATTGAAGGAATAGCACGAACCAGCTGAAATCTCTTCGAGAAAATCTCGAAAAACTGTCCATTTTCCAAGCGTCCAGTAAACACAGCGCATGGTAAAGGATTACAGGATCGGCATGAATCCGAAGTAAATCAGTTTAAGAGAGCGAAGAGGCAGAAGCTCCGGCAGAAATCCGTGGCGGATAGACGGATGGAGAGGGTCCCCCTGAATCCTGGATCAGGGAGAAGGAGACAGCCGAGGCGCGTGAAATCATCGTCCCTGAGGGATCGAGCAATCGTCGCTACACCAGCCGCCAAGATAAACTCCTGGCACGTCTTCATTAGAGTTTTCTAGTCTATTTACGGGCGGGGACGGGTCGGCGGGGCCAAGGGGCTCGCTTATTGCTGGACCAGAAACAACATGCCAGCTCATCGGCAGCTTTCGATGCTCATAGGTCTTCTCGCGTTTCGGTCCCGCAGAGTTTCGTCCCGTGTTTGTTCTGCCGGACTCTAGGAATTCGTCTCTTCTCTATCACTGCCTCCTCCTTCCCTCTCCTCGTGTCCCCTTCAAGTCGATCGTTTCTCGGTGTTTTCGAGACTCGTACGCGGGCATCAGCGTCGAGCGGAACTCTGTCTCGCTTAATGGCGCCTCGGCCGAAAGCATTTGCGACGAGGGAAACGGTCGAGAGGAACGAGCCAATAAAAGCATTCGCTTTCTTTAAGTAATCGCCTTCGCTCGATGCCCATTTCCTCCTGGATACGTTGTCGCGCCGTTTCCGCTCCGTCTTACAACGTGGCCTACGTCCAATCTGCGATTCCAGCGAATTGTTTGCCGAATGAACTTCGCGAAACGCCGATGAAACGCAGGCGAACGAACGATCGAACGTTTCGGCGCAATTCTCGAGCAGCACCACCGAGGTGAACCGTTTTTTCGCCCCTGTGGCGACCCTTTTTTTGCCCCCGAGCTTCTCGCTAATGAAATTTAATTATGGTTTGTCCTGTCTTGTTACGCTGGTCAGTCGTGCGAGTGAGTTCTTTCCTGATTTTGGCTTGGGGATTTGTTTTCTTTTAACTGGGGGTTCTTGTCGTAATTATTGTTGATATTTGCGTGACAAAGTTTCAGCTATAGGATTTGTTTCATTATTCACTTGCCTTAGAAGGAGTCGCACTGGGATTAAAAACTGAGGAGCTCAGAATTATCAAGTTTTTCCTCAGGAGAGTCAAATAATAGTCTAGTATCATTAATTCTTATTTGTTTAAAATATCATATGTATACTTAGCTAAATATAAAATATCATATTTAGCATTATGAATAGGATAAAGCCATTAAATTAAAAAGAAAAAATGAATCCTCTTCTGAAGGTTACTGATTCAGAAAAAGAAAAGAGATGATAGGAAGAATGTTAATAACAAAGATTCAATCAGGGTTCCTAAAGTCCAAAGACTACTGTATATCGTGATGATACGTGCCTACGTAGGTAGGTGTATTTTAATGTATTATCAGTTTTACCGGGAATAATTTAAAAAGAAATCGATAAAAGTAAAAATTCAGAGAAGAATACGATAAGCTATACTCCAGATCAAAACATTTTATGTGACCATGTCATCAGTCACAAAGGATTAGAAAAGTTTCCAGAATACAAAAATTCGAATTTCTGCTGAATTATTGCACATACCTATGTTATACGAATCACTGATTTAAATGTAGAAATTATTGACTATAATTTAGTCGAAATATTTGATGGCTTTATTCGACAAGCTTCGTATGCGTAGTGTAATGAAAGGCACTGAAAGAATAGCATTTCTGTCGAAATTTCATCCCTTGTTTCCGATCGGTTGCGAATCGAATACAGAATTAGTGTCCACAATTACCACTCGAAATGTCGTGCAATTTATGGCGGACATGAATCGAATCGCTCGCATTTATAACATATGGAAATCAAGGAGCTTTTAGGTCGACGCGGATCTGCAAAATACGGTCGCGTATCAATGCACATTTATCACGGAAACAGTAGCTTAAACGGAGCCACCCGCTGACATATTCCTGACAAATTATCTTCTGATTTTGACCGCCGAATTAATCGAGAACATTTCTTCTGTTCCCCTTGGGCGAGTAGCTCTAATAAATAAGCGGTCGTTAGGGAAAATTGAAATGCATTTTCCTTCAAATCGAAAAGGAGGTCGCACAAAATGAATTGTCATTTAGAAATAGGAAATAAGGAAATAAATGTTGCGCTATTAAGTTGGTTGCAAAATATAGTTAAGTTCCTTAGTAAATATTAAATTTGTAATTATTACGATTAGTTTATTTTTTAATTGATCATACTAGATCTCATTGTACATATCTACATGTATACATATTTAAAAAATGAGACATCTTGAGAAACGTGATTTTTGAGTTACGCCATAATGTTGAAAATCATGTTTCTTTAGTCGCTTTTGTATTTTGAGTTCTTTTGAGGCACATATGCCATGTGTTTCTGTGCTCCCTTTTCCTTAAACACGTTTCTATACGACGTGGTACGGTGTAAATAAAGTAGCAGCTCCGTCAAATTCGAATTTCCCGTTTAATCGAGTTCCCGATAATTCCCGATTTCATTCAATTCCAATTACTCCGAGTTCCGCCCGATTCGAGGCCTCGTTCTCATTAGAGTTTTGTTGCCGCTTACATCCGGCAGACAGTGCGCGTTTTGGTAAACTTGCTAAATTCGACGCGCTCGAGCCGAGCTCCGGTTTCGCGCGAAACTGCAACCGTCAGAGGGGGAGGAAATGATTTTTCGCGGGAGGAGTAACGTAGTTTTCGAGTTGGAAATCGCAAAGCGTGTTCGCGTGGGAAATGAACACGATAACCGACAGGATTCACGTGCAAGTGAATTATTTCTTTCGAATCGGTAAACGTCGAGACTTTTTACGCTTTTCACTGTCTTTCATAGAAATATTTGTTGTGCACGTTTGCGTGGAGAGTAAACGATGTAACGAAAATTTCTTAATTTCGTTTCATTAACCCTTATGCCAATAACCGTGTACCATTTACTCCATATTCTTTATGAGGGTATTCTGGTCTAGAAACTTAAAAAAGTTGCTCTTTTTTCGTATCATTTTTTGAAAGTATACACCCTCGATAATATTTCTGCCCATGGATATTGCTAGATTCACAAATTTAATGAAGCTAGAAGCATTAATTTTCGGTCTCTTAAGTATACTTATAACACAGCGCCCACTGCAATTTTGTCATTCTTGATTTTCGTCCTAGGTTGCTACATAGAATAAACCTCCTAAAATTTCTAATACCTGTCATCGAATAGCCTGTATATTTATAGTAAACGCCCGATGAAAAATTGATTGAGTATCGCTGCTGGAAAGACTAAGATTCAGAAGATTCAGAAATATATAAACAAACAGTTGATTTTCTTCATCTCTGTTTAAATAAATGAATCTTAAAATCAGGCACGTCTCAAAATATCAGACTCTAAAGAAATCAACGCGTCTACTCACCAATAACTTGAGCTCGCTTCACTGATCCCACTGTCAGCCACGATTAATTACATTAATGAAAATGTCTCGCGGCAAGGATCGCTGAGATCCCTCACGAAGGAAGTCGGCCAGCGACGCACGATCTCTCGATCTTTATTTTCTTTTTTCCCAACCGAATGCGGGGAGAAATGAAATTCGCTAGCTTCCGTATTTTATACGCAGCTCTTATTTCGCCGCGGGCTGTTTAGCGACTCGCGCTGAAATAATTCCCCGTGGAAATTTGATTTGCTAATTTAACATCGGTTTTCACCAGTCGCCTGCCGTCATCGTCGACGGTTACCTGTCGAGCCCTGCCTCTCCCATCCTCCAATTCCCACCTACCCCAATCCCTTTCACGAAAACTGTGCTCTCTCGCGAGGCGAGCCATCGCCGCCTCCGCGTCCACGACAGAGTCGCAAGAACAATGGCATTATAATTATAATTGCTGCGCACCGGCAACGTAAACAGCTCGGCTTTGTAGCGACGCGCGCGGACTTCTTGCTATTATTAAATGAGGCGACTACTGGCGCTGTTGCTCCCAGCTCTACCTAGCCAACATTATTACTGGGACGCAATAATAGTGGCGGAGTGGAGCAAAGACTTGGACAAGTCGATCCAAGACAAATTGTCTCTACGACATCCAGTCTCTATGAGATATCCTCTAGGAGAATATCTAGCGATGGGAATGATATTCTCGCGAGTATGTTAATTAATCATAGGAAACGTATCGTTGCACGTACGGTGAACCTTTTGTGTTCAAATAGGTACAGTGCACACATGTGGTCCGCTACAGCAATTTGTCGCAGTGTTTGAGCAATAAGAACGAGAGCAGCTCCAATTTTCAATTGGGAAAACAAGGAAAAGCGCTCGTATGTTATTCTTTGTGTTCTCAATTGAAAATTAGTGTTGTCTTTGTTACTCAAACGTTCTGGGGAAATGTCACAGTGGTAACAAAATGCATGTCTGTTGTTAGCAAACAAGGCTGTATAACATGTCTAAAAGGATAACGTACTATGGAAAAAGCGTCAGTGTGTGCCAGGCGAAAGAGAAATGTTGGATGATAGGTTCTTATGAAGCAGCATCTCTTGTCCGAATTTTCCTTCCCTTCTCGCGTGTCGATCGCGATAATTGCCAACGAATTTACTATGCCGTGGTAGCGTATCTGTCGTACGTGTCGTCGATCGATCGTTCTGTACTATCGCCAAGGCAAATATAAGGTGTAGAAAGGAATGGCCGTTTAAAGCTGAATGCGTCCCTTGGGGTCTGTGTGTTCGCGCCCGCGTGTGTGTGCTATTGTCGGCGGTAATAAATATGTAAAGTATGGTTTACGAAGTGTATACGGGAAAACAGAGAACGCTGGCCCGTATCAAGTAGTCTTGCCTTCGAAAAGTGCATACGAATGACCTCGAAATGGATTACCAATGGGGAATGATCGATCGCACCTTGTTGAGGGGCACTGCGAGCGGCGATCGAGTGAAATTTTCAGCAGCTGGCGACGAATGTTGATCGAGCACTGTGTTAACTCGATTTCGTTGAGGAGATACTCGATCTTGTAGCCTTAAGATAAATGATAAATTTTTAATTGTTCTATTCAGGTGCTACGTCGAACCTAGTCGTTGCTTTCTTCTGCTGTTTGTAGAATTTGGTTATCATGTGTTTGCAGATTCTTCAACCTTAATTCAGTGGAGCACTCTTCTTCTGGTTTCGAGATAACGAATAGGGTATTTAAAAAGTAGCGAACAAGCATCTTGAGAGAGTTAGTGGTTATTGAGTACGTCTAAGCGCGTAATTTCACAAAATTACAATCAATGAATAGAGATTAATTCACATGAAAATTTCTTCACATTGGGCAAAACATTCAGTGCTAAAAATTTAATATTAACATTTGCACGAAATGAGAAAATAAATATAATATTAGGTAATATATAGTATGTATTATCAAGTTAATTTGGTTTTAATTACTTTTAAATATATTATACAAGCCTGGAGTTATTAATGTGAAGTTTTGCTATCACAGATTAATAGCGTATTTGTTTAAAGATAATATTTTTACATGTAGGTAATTCACATGCAAAGGCTTCGTTAGCGAATTTATCTATGTATGTCAACTGTAGAGTAGTTACTTCTTTCATTCTTTAGAATTGTTTAGTTAACGTTATTCAGTTTTTAATTACTTTAAGGAATTCAAGAGGAGAGATTTTTCAGTAATATATGGAATTTCATTTTGAATGTTAGAAATTTCCAAAATATTGTCCACCGAGATGATTCTATAATAAACGATGAATTTAATGAAATTACCTGACGAGTTACCAAACTAAATAGCAATGATTAAGTGGCTCACTGCGCGAAAATTTGATTTATGCTTTACGCGAACGACGACTTGATTAATTCGTGGCGAACAAACGTAATTAACGTTTACCAGACTTTGAATAATTTATTGTGATTTACGGTTATTTTATAGAGCTTGACAAGCGTGTTGCAAAATGTCTGAAGGAGAATATTTGTTTTAATTGAATTAAATATTGAAAATGACGGTATGGTTTATGATAAATCTTCAGAATATAAAAAAATAAATATTAAAGAAAAATATTTAAATAATCCTACGATTATTCATCACCGTATCATGGTATCGAAACCTTTTATTATTAAATATAAGTAAAAATTTTATATCTTTTTATTCTAGGTGGTTCTAAAATCTTCATTGAGTATCGATTTTCAAAATAATGGATTTAGGAAAAATTATAGTAAACTTGAGACAATAAAGAAGTACAATTGATATACAGCGCTTATTAGGTGAACACTACTGGGTGTCTGACCAAAGTCATACTCTATCTACTTGTTCTCTGGAAGATCAAACTTTCAGATCAGTCGAAATTGAACCGTCCTGTTGATCGATATTCCTCTATGCATTACTAAATGGCAGTAAAGGACCTTGGATAGATCTTCAGTTCGAGAGTATATTACATGAGCATAGTACGTACGCGTCTATGATTAGAGCTACTTAGCTTTAATTAGTCCCTAATTCGATAGTGTATGCAGCATTATCCATCGTCTGTTTCCTCTCTCGACAACATCTCTCTCAATTCCATTTCCTAGCCACTGGTACAAGATGCTTAAACTAATCAGGCCTTGCTGCCAAATCCCTTTGATAATTTGTAATTGAGGATATCTCATAAGGGCTATAACGCAGCTGTGTATAACTATATTTACGTAGGAAATTGTACCTGTCTTTGCTACGAGATTGATGTTCCGTTTTCTGGTCACTGACGATGCTTCTAGTCCAAGAGGACTAATGTTGTGAATGGTTAATGCTTGTATTCTGGTTACTGATTGTTAGTTTTTAAGCTTGTACGGTTTTAGAATAGTGCTGATGTGAAAATTACAAATTTGAAAACAAATGTTGAGTTTTGATATGTATCGTTTTATTTCGATTGTACAGATGATCAATATTCTATCGTGAAAAATCAGTTTTACCTCCTTATGGTGGGATATGGTAGAAAAGACTTAATTTATAATTTATAACCATTTATTTGATTTGATTAACTGTCATTTAAAGTAAACTACTTTATTTATATAAAGAGTGTTACAAGTTATGCTAATTACATCAGTAATGTTTACTTATAAAATTTCCACTCGTCAAAGTATATATTTTTCTAGAAGGTACAGTGTTAGAAAGAATATTAAAAGAAGTTTTGACGTTTTCAATTTATTATTTTATTATTAAAACAGCACTTTTAACGCCAGATACATAACATTATTCGATTCTTGCAAAACTATCTTATCTATTGAGATATTAACAAGATACAATAATAGTTTTATGGCTACATCTTCATTATTACGCAACTCCATTAATATTTTAGGTAACGCGATCAGTTTGCACACAGTATTGTGCAATAAATACAATACAAATAATTATAATAAATTAAACTCCAAAGTTTCCCAAACTTCGTTCTCAATCAATAAAAATTCAAATAGAGTACAATCTCGATTATACGAACTAGCTGAAAGGCAGAACATTCGAATAATTTCTAACTCGAAATTTTTGTTTTTAATCGAATTTTTCTCTTCGGCGTTTTTCATAAATTCGCCTCGAAAAAGGGAGATTCTTGTTGCATAGAGGTAGCTTGAAGAGTATTCCAACCGATAGGAGGCATAAGGATGCGTTCGAAATTCCAGCTGTGTCGTCTTTATTCGGAATTCATCGGATCTCGAATACTTTTCGTCCCAGAGCATGCCGTCGGATCCTTTGGAAATCCCGCGTGTGTGCAGGCGCGATTGTATCGCGGCAAAAATGTTTTTCGTTTGATCCGCCAGTGAGCCCGGAAAAATGCTCGATTTCAAGGAAATCGCGCGACATGCGTCTCCGAGACATACCTCCATTTATCTGTAAATTTCGTCGCGTGTTGACCTTATCTTGTATCCAATACGATATCTTACCTTTTGTTATTTAAGATCTCGTCTCTCCCTGGCTGCTTTTACGCTACTGTTATTATACATTTTTATTATGCAGGTAGCTTATGCATACAGTAGTGGATGGGAGGAAATATAAAATTGCCATTTGTGTAATATATTAATAAGCTTGCCTATTAGTAGACTGCGGAGTTTTATGCATTTGTAAGAAATTGATATGTACAGAAAAATACAGAATACACATAATATATAAAAATATACGACATATTGAAAGTAAAGTCTACGTTAGAATATTTTTAAAGGCCAAACAAATCTTCAGATAGAACAATCATTTCTGACGAACTGATCTGACAAATATGTCTGTACTTGTCTCGCACATATGATAAATAATTGGAACATATTCGTCAGAAAACGCATCGATTGTAAACGCAGCCTTAAATTCAATTTTGTCATTCTTGGCTTTCGTCCTATTTTGATATACAATTGTATAATTGAGAGGACAAAACAGAGGGATCATTTTGAGAATTGTTTCCAACGGAGCCATGAGACTTTTTAATACAAGGGTTTCGCTCACTTCTTTATTGAATACAGTTACAAAAACTGATGTTGATCAGTTTGGCTTCTAAATGACCTGCTATGTGTCTCGACATCGAGTCGTTTCTTAAATTTTCTTTTGGCCCCTGCCAGGCTTTCGAACAGAGTACCAGCAGGAAAAAGTCTCTTACGTAAGCAGTATTCATATACAAGGGGCTCGTTGTTCAACACCTCTGAAGGAGAGCTGGAAAACATTAAGTAAAAGCAGCGCGCGCTTGTCCGCTCGTTGGACAGAGTTCTTTCGTTCCTCGGCCTGTTAACTTTTCAACGAACCTCACCGCGAGCCTCAAAAGCTCTTGGTAAAGTGTGATTTACACGTCACGGAAACTTACTCTGTATTTTCCCCCTCCTTACGTTTTGTTTCCCCCCGCTGATTCTTCCTCCAGGAAACTTGGCGATTCTGCTTGTTTCTTTTCCGCGAAGGTAGAATGTTGGAGCCGTCTCTAATTCGAGGCTCTGCGAGAGTCAGCGAACAAGAGATAAGCGGAACAATGTTTTGTGAAAAGTAACGAAGCTATTATTTGGATGTCAGTGAGATAACGCATAGGAATGGCTAGAATTTTCTTGATAATTATAGGGTTACTGTCAGCAGGTAATTGAAGATTAGATTGTATGGTAGTGACCAAGGGACTATAATGCTTGATGCGCTATGAGAGCATTTTTGCAAAGTGACTATAACTCTGTAGGGGTACTTCTGTGATTGACATTTGAATTGAATATGCTTACGTTTGCAATACAAGTTATAATTCGCTTGTCAACTTGTTCTTATCTGAAGTTCACTCGACCAGCTGGATTCACCTCCTCTGGCCTCATCCAAGGATTTTTTAACAGCTAATATAAACTTTCACCAGACTTAATCACGCGGCCAATAAATATGCAAAGTGACTCGTTCAATTTTCGTCCCGATGTGTTCTCATTAAAAATTTATTGAGTCTCGTCTTGCGATTCTTTCCGTTCACTCTAAGTAAGGCTTGCAATCTCAGTAACACGCCCACTGTATGCCTTTGCATCCTTTTATTTTCATCTTATTAAGAATTTTCAGTTATTAGCTGAGTAGCTTTCAATTCAAGTACTAATATTGTTTAAGACACAATTAATTATATTTAGCCATTCATGTTTTCTTACTATTGTCGCCAGCAGTTACCAATAATTGAGAAAAGGTCTGGAATGGTTTTTAATGAGATAAAAAGTAAAAGGATTGTTAAGGTTGTGATGTAAGAAATTGGGAATGATAAAGCAGCCTTTGGTTGAAATCATATTATTTGTTTTTCTTTAATAATGCATTATAACTTATTTTACATCCATTGTATATTGTGTATGAATAAACTTACAAGTTTATTTTCTTGTTATGTTCCTAGATAATATTAAATAACACTTGTAAGTAATTTCTTTTACATACTGTATTAGAATTATTTGATTTAGCTGAAAAAGTGAATTTAAAGACCCTGTGTACCCTAAGTTCGTTAAAAAGTCTCGTGGCATTAAAGTGAAAGTACCGACATATTATGAAGATTCATTGTAAACTGTTTTAGAGTTAGATGAAACACAGTTAGATAATAATAAGAGTATAAACAGTAGTAAGGAATGTAGATATTATACTCACGAAGTCTGTCAGACTCCATGTTAATAGTTAATTAATTCCAACGCTGTGCACACAGTAGAGGATGATCACAATCAGCGAAGGTAGTCAGACGAACGTTGTCAATGCGGGTTTTGAGGTGAACGACCAGACAAACTACGTGTATTCTCAAGCAATAACAGCGCAAATGTGTGTTAATTCCCCAAGAATACGCGTCGCCAACCTGGTCTTACGTTTCATTCTTGATATTTTTGTTCTCTTCGTGTTCCTGATGGGCTGCATTGGTCCTTTTGAAAGTTTCTTCTGTTGGAGATCTTTGAACCAGTTGTTGGTAGTCGTCTTGTAATTTTCATTCTTGAAGCTAAAGCTGTGAAAAAAATGACCTAAGTATTGCGTTAGGGTACTACAATAAGAAAGATTTAAAGTCTAGTATTTTATAAAAAATCATGCAACACTGCCATTTGAACCTCTTTTCTACTTCAAATACTGAATTTCTGATATTCAATAAGATATACTTCATACCCCTAACTGTGAAACCTGGTTTCTTCTCTCACATGCGTGGTAGCAGCTAAAAAGAAGCGTATCGAATATTTTTATGAAAAGTATTTACAACCCAAGTTCTGTCAAAAATTTCAGAATTTATTTCTCATAAATTCGAAGGTCGAGGCTTCAGCAGCGTCTTAATTCAGACACCAATCACTCTAAAAGCAGTTCATACGTGTTTCACAGCATGGCTAAGAGAAGTTATGGGTACACTGATCGATGTATCGGGAAATAATTAGGCGAAAGCGCAATTCAGGTCGTGAACGCAATTACCGCGAGGCAGTCTGTATCTTCACGCTTCTTTTTCGTTCGTAAACGCGTAAACACATATGGGCCGTGCATAAAACTAATGGAATATGGTTGTACCATGCCCAGAGCTTGCGTGAAGAGGACGTTGGTTCGTGCGTGCACACTTTCCTGGCCACACTTTTTTCCCACGAAATCATAATGTAAGTACAACCGCGTGCAAATATGTGGCGAAAATATTTACGTAGACGTGCAATAATATGTAATATAAACGAAAGCGCTGTTTCCTTGTTTAAGATGCTTACATACATGCCTGTATGCTGAATGCTGTGGCTGAGAATAGAGAATGTTACTGCTGATAATAATCACACAGTCTGACACCATTTGAACTTCATATAGATTTAAAATTATTACATACTAACGTATTTTCTTTTACTAATGTAAGGAACAAATTATAATTGCTTAACGATATTCCATAATATTTTGCAATCAACCTACTTTTAATTTAGGTTTGGATATCGAAACCTACTTAACATAATATTTCTTTCACCACTGCCACAAAAACTAAATGCAAATCTTAACCTTCTTTTACGTATGCTAATTCATCAAAGAATTCTCAACTACAAACCACAGTATACGAAGCAATAGGAAACGATATAAATGAAGAATAAGTAATAGCAGTAAGAGATAAATTCAGTTTCACATTAAGAAAGACTGCATCGAAAAGAATGAAACAAAATAATGCAAATTGCTTTCTCTTCAAAGATCGCTCGTAAAATTGATCAAGTTTCCCTGAAACAGTTGTTTCATTTCCCCTGGATCAGTGACTCAATCAGACTCTCATTTCAACATTATTATCATTTTCGCGTCTCTTACAAACGAGGGGATGATCGAACAAGCACGCCGCTTGGTCCTCGCAGCCAATCCTTCTGTTTCCATTGGCGCAGCGAATTAGTAGAGGACACGTGCGTTTTACAACGGTCGAATAAATTTTTCGGTTCCCTCTCAACCCATTACGAGCCGCGGTCGAATATTCGCGCGTGTAAAGCAACACCTGGCACTCGACACGTGACTCTACTACAACTTGATAGAACTCGCGGAGCTTATGTGACATTTTATTATCAGTTTGTACCGTGTGTAAATTGTCCTGCGCCGTCCTGTAATCGCGTGCATTCTGTTGCAACGCGAAGCTACTCCTGCGGTGGTCTTGCCAGGGACTGCGTTTTGTAACCGTGAGAACCGATCGACTGGAAATATTCAATCAGTATTTACGCGATAGTTGCTCTCCGCCTCGGCTTTGTCCATTGTTGATTTTGATGATCAATGCTCCGCTCTCGAGGCTAGTTTGTACGTTGGAACCTGCGCGGTGAATACTGAACACTGTGTTCAGTGGATGCTGTTTTGTTTAATCCATTAAGGACCAACGTTGCGTTAACGCAACATTTCATTGGCAATTTGTTTCAGTCAATTTCCAACAGATTTGTAGTCGATAAAATTTATATAGAATTTGTAATGACTGAATACTTTAGCTGGTACAGGAAATATGTGGCTGTAGATAATGTAGAGGTCCTTTTAATTAAGTTCCGTGTGCGTGGTTGAGAGATACATTTGATGTATTTGAGTGGTATGGCGTTATACTGTAATATCTGTACATGATATATGGGTTTATTATGAAAGAAGAACTTGAACTAAATGTATCAAAGGTTCAAAATCTACTATGGTTCACACCCTAATGACCTGCGCATATTTTCCAGATCCTATATTCCAAAGGAGTGGAAACCATTTTTAAAATCGGAGTTGCAAAATATATTTCGCCTATCTCAGAAACAATTCGATATAGTCGAAAAGTGTAAACTGAATGATTACATATACTTTCTTTACAAGTCTTACAAAACAACCATATCAGACTTATTCAGCATTATTACTATAGTACATAGTCAAAATGTACTTAATTAAAATCGTTCCCATGATTTGCAAAAGGAAATGTAGCGCAAAGTTGAATACTCTGCACAAAGCATAATTCCTTAAACAATTGCAATCACAAAACAATACAAAATCTGAACTGGTTTCGCACAGTAGTATTTGCGTCAGCATCCTCTCAAAGCTGCGGGAGTTCAACGAAATAATAAGCTTGTGATTCACGAGAGAGCTGAAATGAAGTGGAACATGATAAGGTATCGACGAAAACGAAGAGTTCTCTTGTCCCGTTCGTTCGACGATACACGTTTCAGCCTTTTCCACTTGTACCTCCGCCAATCGAGTCTTTTAGCTGGCGGTTTACATCGCACAAGCTGGCTGCTATCTTATTATCACGGAATTGTTTCCAGCCCTCACGTTTTCCCTGCCCCGCCGTCATCTCTCTCCTTCCTGTTGTCCCTCGATCCGTTTCAGGTTCTCCGTCTTTCTCGCGCCTCTATTTAGAAGGATGCTGGAAGCAAGCGGCACCGGCGAAGCCAACTTAAGTGTATTGGCAGTTGTGTCCACCTTTTATTTTCATCCAATCGGGTGAGGACCTTTAAGATCACTCCGTTGGAAACCGTAGAGTGCTTCGAACCGGATGCTCCTCGGTTTCGGAGAACTCCAGAGACTGCTCGAGCCGAACTCCCCTGGTGCATAGATCTCGCTTATTTTAAAGCAGCTCTCCTTTTCCCAGTTTCCTTGGAAACTATTCGTTCGACCACTGCTTTCCAGAATTTTCGTTTTTCGATTTAAACGTGACGACTTTTCTGGTTTTATCTCTGTGATAAGAATGATTGCTATTAAGTGTTATTAGTTGAGTTTAAAGTTCAATTTGAGGCTCATTTTTATTCATAGTTATGCCGTTAAGTAGTTGATAATTGTTATCGGTGAGTCATTGGGTAGATCGTATTATCTTTACGAATTCTAAGTGGGGAGTTTCTAGAGTCTACAACTTGAAAAATATTAGATTTCAGCTATTTTCATGCTATAAAAAATTTTCAAAAAAGTATTTATTCTTGTGTATACTTCTGGCTTTAGCATTGAAGAGTATCGTGATAGTTACGAAACAGGTATGGGCTTGGAAAAAAAGTGAACAAGAATGAAAGCGAGTACTTTTTTGAAAATAATTTCCAACATGTAATACCTGAATGAGAAACTTGCAGATTTCTGCTTTTTTATTGACAAAAACTTCCAGTGTGCAACTATTGAGCTATCTGTGATGTGGAAGAATTTTTTTTAAGTCAATTTTGGAAACAGTCTCTGTGCGCGAAAGCCAAATAGAATTTCAAGCGTGGGGTAAGTAAAAGGAAGTGAGGACGATATATCTTTAGGCGCGTCTTGAGTGTAGATTTATTGTGTTCGAGGCACTCGAGAAATTAGGCTGACGTGATCCTTGGGTCAGCCTCTCGAATCAGTTTCGGTCGGTGCTTAATTCTCTACGCTATAAATTTCGTTCCGACAGTCCTCCTGCTTATATTATAATAATACAATTCATTTTATAGAAATGTGTATTTTCGTTTGGCTTAGATGAATGTATTTCAGGTTCAATTGTGTAACAAAACATGTACAGCGACCTACAAAAATATCGGGCTTCAAATTCATTTCCTAGGTAACTTTGAAATACGACATTGTACAAAGAATTTCTTAACATGCAAAGGTTGTGATTGATACTAACGTATTAATGTATTAATGAAATTAATGAAATTAAATATTTTTTCAAAATGTCTGATATAAGTACGTGCTTATCAGTACGAGCACTCGTCATAACACAAACATTATTTTCTTGACTTGAGTACTTCTTTAAAAAGGCCAATAGATAAGGGTATGTACATTAATCCTTAGTGAGATCTATTTTGCTGATCAGAAAAAAATAACAGCTGTTCAATGGTACGATTATTACGAATTAATTTTTATCTGATAAATTTTTCGCATCATCACGTTTGTATCTACTTTTCCTAGAAATGAATCTGTCATCTATAATCATCCGCCATCGATATCTGTCATCATTTTCGATAAATATCACAGATTATCAAAGATTCAAATGTAATAGAGTCAGCTTTTCAACGTCACCGTTAAAAACAAGATCAGTTTTTTACCATGCCAATTTTTTTAATACATCCACTGAACTATCTTTCATAATAAGCTAACTTTACTAAATTATACATACTCTCCTTAAAAGCATCACTATTGTGATCACTTATTTTATGACGTTATGTTTACAATACTTTATACTATTGCATCATCTTTACTTAATAGAATACAAATATATTTACATCATTCTGATAAAATCAAGTGGAAGCAGTGAAATGGCGTATAAAACACAATTTTGAGAGAAACGAACTTGGATCGGTCTGGCTCTTATTAGATAGACATCTTAAACCTTTACCAGTTAGGTTCAAGAGAGACTGAACCTATGAACCAATCAAACTTCTGCTTTTCTCTCTGTCGTTCCTAAGGCGTGTCCGAAGTTTCACCGTTTAGACCAATGCTCGTTCTTCCCCCACCTTCAGCAACATCATGAATGAATCAAATCGACAACTGAATGAAAGAATGCTCGTGTCACTTGAAATTTACTAAAGTGGGGGACGAACGAGCATTCACTCGCTTGGTTCAAACGCACCAATACCCACATCCAAGCTTCTCAACAGTAGCGAGTAAGCAGAGGAACATTTCCAGCGATTCAAATTTAAAATTTCCTCCAAACAACTTGTCAGCGTTCATTCGAAAAATGTTTCCGAAACATCCAGCAAATTGGCCAGCGAAGTTCGTCGGAGATAACAAGACTATGCGTGCCGCAACGTGAACGGGAAAAACAAGGCAGCCCTTTTTCGAAAGTCTGACCAGTGCACCCTGGCTGCAGGGAAACAAGGTTTCAACCTGAAAGTTGGAGTCAGGCTCGCGCAGCCAACAAGGCAGCGGGGGAGAGAGACAGTGTTGAGAACGGGGAGGGGGAAACGGGAGAGGGCTGGCGGAACAAAATTCATTTGGCCAAATTAAACAGAGTTTAGCAATTTGCGCTTAATCCATTTGTCGGGGATCCGCCGTCCGTCAGTCTGTCCGTTTGCCTCGTCCCTCTCTGCCCCTCTCGCTCGCTCTTCTTGCAGGCCAGCTCTCTTAACACGACCATCGCTCTGTGCACCCTTTCCTTGCTAGCCCTTCCACGTTTCACCTTACCCCCTCGAACCCCCTTCTGTCGATACTAATCCTCTCGTCTGCATCGTTTGCCGCTGCCACTTTGAAACGTGTCCCGTGAGTTTCTCGGACGCTCCAGTCGTTAATGCAGCTTGGACTGCGTGGAGCGTTGAATGTTGTTTTCTGTGGGGCGTTAAACATCTTCCAAACTAAGACGCAGTGATAAATATATATATTTGTGGAATGATAAGCTTAAGAAGTAAATAAAATAAAAATGAAAATTATTTTCTTTCTTTTTTTGGTATTTTAAATAAACTTATTGGTGGATGTAAGAACTTTATTCAGATTAACGCATTGGGGACTTATGATCCATTCGTTAGGTCAGGGGATGGGTCTTCTCATTAGTCGATGACACGTTTGAATCATTTTTTTCACTTTGAAGACTGATGTCGAGAACAGAGAACAGTCTTGACAAAATACGCTGGTGTCGAATATATTAAACAAGAATCTAGTATTACACTTATTCATGGATTGAAGCATAATGTACAGAGTGTAACAGAATGCCGAATGCTACTGAAGAGATGGAGATTCTGTATGTACATAAAACTAAGTCGAAAAGAAGGAATCAAATTCTTTAGTTTCAAGAAACTAAATCTATTGATAATAAGTACGTTGGTTAATTCATTAAACTTTTACTTACTTCAGTAAAAATATAAATAAATAAATAAATGATAGATACAAAATGTACATGTACAACGGTGGAAGGGAGAACTGTAGGACTCTAGCTACAAAAGCCATTAATTATAGAAGTATACAACTTGTTGCTTTCGGTTACAGAAATCTGTTTATCCGTGTAACTTTTTATATAATTATCATTCAAGTACTAGTATAAATAAATTTACCCTTTTTTTTTTATTACAAGGTTTTTTTCCGCACAAAATTAAGGTGAAAAATGCTGCATTAAAAAATATGTTCTTTTTCACCTGCTAAAAAAATAATTCTCTCGTAGACGCAACATAGTGAGTAGCAGTCCCAGTATTCGTTCCGTCGAGAACGAACAACGAGCAAAAAGCATCAAAATGCGTCAAAGGAACGAGGATTCCGTGTTATCCTCCATGTATTTCGCATACGCTGTCAAGGCAACTTTGTAATCTGGCTACAGGCAACATTATACTGTGTTCAGGGCAGCTCGTTTGTGCGGTTCAAAATCAGTAGGTGTCCACCTTCGGATACGTGCTTATATCAAGCTGGCAGAGATTATGCGTTGCGCTCCGGATCTAGTCTGCTCTCTGTCGTCCTCTGCTCGGGTTTCCCGCTGTTACGTTGCTGTATTTCGAGCAAAACTTCTCTATGTAATTTGCTTTAATACCGAATATTTCGATATTCACCTAATGATATTCTTGTCTACACTTTGGCTGAATACAGAGAGGAAAGAGGAAAGTGTGGTTCTAGTTTGTCACAATTCTTGGTAACCTCGGCAACTCGTAACCAGTTTTGAATATTGAGGCAGGCGTTCACGGAAGGATGGGCTTTCGTGATCTTTGAAACAATGTTACTTCTTGCACCCACGAACCTGTTGGTAGAAGCAAGTAACAGACTGTGAAATTGGTACCGATTGGTCTAGTTGTATTCTGGAAGACTTTTATTAGGAGAGACGATTTCAGACGCTGGGCGGTGTTTGGAAAGATACTTTTGAAGGTGGTGATTTTGTTATGAGACAGATTCTTTTTCTCACAAGGAAAGGTTGTGATCTGGACGGCTACTTTTTGAAGAGGACTGGGCCCAAAATATAAGGGCTGATGGGTATAAAAGAATACTAATATAAATTATCAAAAATATATTGATCAAACAGTAGAAAACACCAAGATATAATGGTAAATCATTGAAGTTTTATAATGAAGTATAAATAGAATGTGCAGCACAAATAGAAATCGTTTGCATTCTAGTACTGATCTCTATTATCTATATATGTCTACCAGGAAAACTGCGTTAAAAACTCTCGTGCAATGCTGTTGTTCACAAGTCCACACAAGCAGTACAATTAGATATCTGTGACTCACGTGTTTCATCAGCCAGTCATCGTTTCGCGGCTGATGTAAGTTGAGCCACCAGTGTAGCCTGCAACAGGAAAAGAAAAATATGTCCTGGAGTGAACGGTATAAAGAAAATAGTTGTTTAACGCGTCGAATGCCGGACCAATTCTATTTAACTTCCTCACGACGTTGGAATATCTTTCTATTAGAAGATTCATATCATGGTAAAAAATTATGTAAAACATTTACATTGAATTTTATGATATGTTTAATGGATCTGTATTTCTGGAGGTCACTGATGATCCTTACAGCGCCATGGATAAATTGAGCGTCTGGTATTGGTGGCATTCAACGTGTTAACTTACGTCATTAATATTATGCACAGAAAATGTGAATGAAAAAGAAGTTGTATAATTCCAACAGAAAGATAACAGTTCCATGGTATTCAATATTTGTGAATTTTGAATATTTGTAGACGTTGATTTAAAATATTTATTTTAAAATTTTATTCAGATTAAAAGATGCGCAAAACCGTTATCACCTCACACAATGACGAGAATTGTGGGCCACGTTACGACAGTTGTTCGATAAGAATTCAGTCCGTGTGATTTATACAAACTCTGTTTTCTTCGCTCGATAAGTCAATGTCTAAAGTGAAAAACAGGATTATAAAACGAATTTATTTTGCCATTATAGCATAATTAAGTAGGTAATTTCTACGGCTGTTATCGAAAGTTTCGAGTGTATAAATATATATCTTAATATATTTGTGAAATTACAAAATCTTGAAAACTTTGAATGTTTAAAAGATTAAAAATTTGTATTTTAAATATTTAAAAATTTGGAAATTACGTTTACTTATTTGAAAATTTGAAATTGAAGATTTGTGTACTAAATATTCGAACATTTGAAAAATTCAAGGTTTATATTTTACATATTCAAAGATTTGAATATTTCAATTTAAATTAGATTTCCCACAATATATTTCGTTGACTCAATTTAAGCAGAATTTCCAAATATTGAACAAACAATTTTCAGCTTCATAAATATCATTTTTATTATTGAATCTCTATTTTTTCCGTACATTGACTCGCAATATTCCAGTGCGAAACCAAGTAATAAACATACCACACCATGATTAAGAAAAGGACAGCCCACTTTTGGACAATGACTTGCACTTATACCACGTGACGCATGTCTGATACTGAAGCGAAGAAGTTCGGATAAAAGACCCATCCCGAGACCCCAATGGCAGTAGTCTCTCGATATCCAGCATTACCTCAAGATTGCACGTGATCCCATGTAGCTTCGATTTACGTATTACGCAAGATCGAATTACATTCCGAACGCTTCAGCCATTAAACTCAAGCGTCTTGACCTATCCCAAATCAATTCACTCAACTTAATTGCGCTACGTTTAAATTCTATTTGTTTCGAACTTCGGAACTTTCTTCTACGCGATAAAATTCAAATAAACACACACTACAGTGCGCGAGACTCGATTAGAAGCCGTCAGTGATATTGGTAGTAGCAGTAAATTTATGAAGAATACACACAACAGTTGACTTCGTAACGGAAATGTGGTCGCTAGTCCTAGCTCTGGTCGCCATTGTTTTGGCGACCTATTACTACTACAGGAAGTCCTACAGCTTCTTTGAAGAGCATGGTATACCTTATAAAAAAGGAATGCCTTTCCTAGGTGGCATGGGGAAAGCCTACCTGCAACGCATCACCTTCGCAGACGGGTTGTTAAAGTTGTACAATTATAATCGTGACGCCAAGTACATGGGATTCTTTGACTTGGCCACGCCAGTGATCCTGGTGCGTGACGTAGAACTGCTTAAGTCGATCACCGTAAAGAATTTTGATCATTTTGTGAACCACCGCACAATCCAGGTAGGGGAGAATGAATCTCTATTTAACAGTAACTTGTTCGGCCTGAAGGACGAGAAATGGAGAGATGTGCGCACGATGTTGAGCCCAGCCTTCACCTCCAGCAAAATGAAGGTAATGTTCTTGCTGATGCGCGAGTGTGCGCAACAATACGGCAAGACCTTGGCCAATTTACCAGAAGACAAGAGGGTTCTGGATCTGAAAGATGCGTTCACTAAGTACACGAATGACGTCATTGCCACTTGCGCCTTCGGGATCAACATAGACTCAATGAACGACCCCAACAGCAAGTTCTATGTATACGGCAAAGAGGCGACGAGATTTGGTTCAAATACTGTCTTCAAGATGCTCTTGTTCAGGACGTGTCCTTGGCTGTCCAAGATGCTAGGTGTAAAACTCATTAGGAAAGAGATCGCAGATTTCTTCCAGGAGGTCATAGCATCCACTATCAAAGCTAGGGACGAGAAGGGCATTGTTAGACCAGACATGATCCAGCTGATGATGGAATCTCGAGGCAAATTAGGTCCAGGAAAGGAGCTGTCAATCCTGGACATGACCGCCCAGGCGTTCGTGTTCTTCTTCGCCGGCTTTGAGACCACATCCACGCTGATGTGTTTCGCAGCCTATGAGGTAGGAGTGAATCCAAGTATTCAGAAGAAGTTGCAGGAAGAGATCGATCAAGTTCTGGAAGATTGCAATGGCGAGGTGACATACGATGCCATCAACGAAATGAAATACCTTGACGCTATTATCAACGAGGCGCTCAGGATGTATCCTTCGATTGTTACTGTGAACAGGGTGTGCACTAAGCCCTTCGAGCTGCCCCCAGCGCTGCCAGGAGGAAAGCCTGTCCTTGTAAAGAAAGACGATGTCGTTTGGATACCGATTTACGGAATCCATTACGATCCTGATCATTATGAGGAGCCGCAGAAGTTCAACCCAGATCGATTCATCAATGACCCAAAGAAGATACTCAACTCTGGCCTCTTCTGGAGCTTCGGATTGGGACCTAGAATGTGCATTGGCAACAGGTTTGCGCTTCTAGAAACGAAGATTTTACTGTTCCATGTGTTCGCTAACTGCAACTTGAAGCCTTGCTCGAAAACTACTATACCGATGGAACTGGGCAAGCAAGGCTTTCAGATGGGAGCGAAAGGTGGATTCTGGTTCGAAGTCGAGCCAAGGAAAAAGGAACAGCCTGTGCTTGTCAATTCTGTATCTAGCAATGGCGTTGCTTGCTAAAAGTGAATCCGGGGACGCAGTTCTTATTAAAGGGAGATTTTGTTCTAAAAGTTTGAAGAATACGTACTTAAAGTGAAATTTCAAAATTCTAAAAATTAGTGAAGTCATAATTTGTTAAATGACAGCTGCTATATAAGTTTAATAACAGCGGCTTAACTTTGAACACGTTTTTCTCTGAGCATTATTTTCATAATTGATCAATTTATATGAATCTTTCTTGAAGTTAAAAAATATATTCTTTTACAGACAGTGAATCTGTGATATCTCTAGTTCTTACAAATCTAGTAATTTTTAGGGGACGTGGTGTTGTGAAAAAAATTGTAACGAAATGATGTTTGAATGTAGGGTGTCAGAGAATGATAAAGCAACATTTTTTGTTTACTTTTATCGGTTCATTGCCTCAAAAGTTTCATGCGGTTTAAGGATATAATCTTATATTTTTTGGATTGAAATTTAAAATCAAGATGCTAGACGTTCCACCAAAGAAACTTTTTCGAGGGCTACTATGGAATATGGCATGGGTGTTCTTAATACTTTCATAAAATAAGAATGTACACAATTTTTATATGCTCAAAAGACATGTAATAAAATACTGAAAATTATAGATTGTCACTTTTTTAGTTTGTTATCACAAACATTCTCCGCTTTAATTTCTGATATCAAATCATAGGAGAATAAGTGATATCAAGTGCGATTAGAAACTTGCGGAGTGTTCATTTAGAAAGATCGTGGGCGAGCGATTTCGAATGGTTTATCTTAAATGATGAACTCGTGGGTGTTGTCGACGAAAACACGATTGTTTATTTGATTGTTACTGAAGGTTAGGGAGAAGTAGTATATCGATAGATTGTGTTTGAATCGCGTGCATTTAAGGTGCACAGTGTTTGCTTTTTTACTGTCAAGGCGTAACTGGTTACTAGGAACTTCTGATACTGCTGAATCTCGCAGCATTCAACGTGTTAACTTACGTCACTAATATTATGTACAGAAAATGTGAGTGAGAAAGAAGTTGTACGATTCCAACAGAAAGGCAACGGTTCAATGATATACAATATTTGTGAATTCTGAACATTTGTAAATGTTTATTTAAAATATTTGTTTCAGATTACTCGGTGATCTAAAGTTTTGTTCAGATTAAAAGACGCACGGAACCGTTATCATCTCACATTATAACGAGGACTTTGGACCACGTTACGTCAGTTGGTCGACAAGACTTCAGTCCGTGTGATCTGTACAAGCTCTGTTTTGTTCGCTGGATAAGTTAGTGTGTAAAGTGGAGAACAGGATTATGAACCGAATTTACTTTGCCATTGCAGTATAATTAAAAAGGTCACTTCGACGGCTATTATCGAAAGTTTCGAGTGTTTAAATGTGAAATAAAGGACTGCAAGACTATCAGTCCAGCATCTTGCATCAAAAACCGGTCGTATACTGAAGATGTCCTTCTAATTGTCGTGAACCTTAAGTGATAAATATCCCTAATCATCTTCCGTCATATTCGGTTCAATTTTACTTAAATACCCACCTTCATAAAATATAGTGGGTACCAAAATATCGCCATGAGCCTGACAATAATCTTAATAATAGTAGCAACTATTCTCTTACTATACTACTTCACAAGAAAGCCGAATCCCTTCAAGGAACATGGTCTGCCTTTCAAGCCATCAATTCCCATTTTTGGCAGCTCTTGGCGGGCATTGTTCCACTTGCAACCATTTGCTGAAATGGTCCAAGATATATACAAAATGGCTCCCGATGCGAAATACGTCGCATTCTATCATCGATTGGCACCCATTGTCATGCTACGTGACCCAGAGCTGATCAAACTCGTGGCAGTCAAGCATTTCGATTACTTCTCTAACCACAGGGGCTTTGGGGACGCGGATGTCGAGCCTTTTTTCAGTAAGAATTTGCTGCTTCTTCGTGGGGACCGATGGAAGGAAGTCCGATCGGTGCTGAGTCCAGCATTTACATCCAGCAAGATGAAAGCGATGTTCAAGTTGATGTCCGAATGCGCTGTCAACGTAGAACGGTTCCTGACAGCACTGCCAGAGGAGGATAGGGTGATAGAGATGAAAGACACCTTCACCAGGTACACCAACGACGTATTCGCCAGTTGTGCTTTTGGCATCGATATCAACTCCATGGTGGATCGAGATAACAGATTCTACACCTTGGGCAGAGAAGCTCTGAACATCCACAGCGTCGCTGTTCTCAAGTTCCTCACGCTCCAGTTTTTCCCGCGGTTGGCTAAGATGCTCGACCTGCGGCTGATAAGAAGAGAGGTTGTGGACTTCTTCGAAGAAGTAGTGTCCACAGGTATCAGAACGAGGGACGAGAATGGTATCAGTCGGCCAGACCTGATCCAGCTAATGATGGAGACTCGAGGAAAGCTCGGCCCAGGGAAGGAATTGATGATCGAGGACATGACTGCCCAGGCCTTTGTTTTCTTTTTCGGAGGCTTCGAGACTACTTCTAGTTTGATGTGTTTCGCTGTTCACGAGCTGGCGGTGAATCCTCGTATCCAGGAGACTCTACAAGGCGAAATTGATCAGGTTTTGGGGGAGCCTGATAGCGAAGTTTCATATGAGGCGATCAACGAGATGAAGTACCTCGATGCTGTAATCAACGAGACCTTAAGGATGTACCCTGTCATACCTATCACTGATAGGCAGTCATCGAAACCCTTTGAGCTGCCTCCTGCACTGCCAGGTTTGAAGAAATTTTTGTTAGAGGAAGGTTCTCATGTTTGGCTACCGATATATGGGATCCAGCGGGACGCAAAATACTTCGAGGATCCAGAAAAGTTCGACCCCAGTCGATTCTTGGATAGGCAGGATAAGATTTTCAATGCTGCTGCTTACATGCCTTTTGGAATGGGGCCGAGAATATGCATTGCGAATAGGTTCGCGATTCTGCAGGCAAAAGTGGCACTGTTTCATATTTTGGCTCGTTGCGAGTTGGGGGTTTGCTCGAAAACTTCAATTCCGTTGAAGTATCGTAAAAGAGGAGCATTCCTGACAGCTGATAAGGGGTTTTGGTTGAAAATACAGCCGAGAAATAATTTGTCTGTTTCTGACGCGACTTGACCAGCTATTAATTATAAAAGGATTGTCATCAATAGAATTCGAGATTGAAAAATATTTGTATAGTTTTTATTCTAGAACTCGTAATTTGGAAGATATGGTAATTGACGGAGGCAATAAAATTTAATGTTTTTGATGAATGATTGTAACTATTACAAATAATAAAATTAAACTTTTTGTTAAAAGAAAGGAAATTGGAGGCCCCAATCTCATACGCTCTTTTAGTACCTTTCTTTTTCTCTATGCTTATTTCTCTAAAATTTTCATTGTATACTTCCTTATTTTTGAAGAAAGAGATAATTTCTGAACATTCTTCTTATACATGTAAACGTTTGAATACTTTAAGAGGTAGTAAGAGACTGCCATTAGATCAGAAAATGTCCTATAACACTAATGTCCTATATGTTTTTATTTCCCAGTAATAATGCTTCAAAATTAGTATGTACTATGTTTCGAAACGAAGAGTAGATGCATAGCGGCGAGACAAACCAGTTCTTTAACCTAGGACCTAGAGAATTCAGTTGCTTGAGAAGGTTGTGTTTGCTTCGAAAGGCCCTGAAGACATGTTAAGACTCTCATGGACACAAATTCTTCAATGGATCTCTTACTGTAAACGGCCCCTTCTCCGTCGATCAGGGAGTCAACCTTGAACAGCTGACTGTCGATCAGGGTTGCCATCTATATCCCCTTCCTTTACGCCCCTCTCCAAGCTGTGCTGTGGAGCCTGCCTTTGGATGCCCCACTCCTCTCGCTGGTGAGCAGGTAGGGACCTAACGGGTGTTCTTTTATGCTACGCGATCCTACGGCGGCTTTAGCTTGCATAAGTATACGGTTCTTTCGGAACATCCGCTGGCATGCCCCATGCGGCACACATCAGCAGCAGTGAGAGGAGTGGGGCAACCGATGTACCCTGTGACTGTCGCCGTGGACAGGGTGTGCACTAAGCCTTTCGAGCTTCCCCCGGCGCTGCCAGGAGGAAAGCCTGTCCTTGTAAAGAAAGACGATGTCCTTTGGATACCGATTTACGGAATCCATTACGATCCTGATCATTATGAGGAGCCGCAGAAGTTCAACCCAGATCGATTCGTCAATGACCCGAAGAAGATACTCAATTCTGGCCTCTTCTGGAGCTTCGGATTGGGACCTAGAATGTGCATTGGCAACAGGTTCGCGCTTCTAGAAACGAAGATTTTACTGTTCCAAGTGTTCGCTAACTGCAACTTGAAACCTTGTTCGAAGACCCCTATACCGATGGTACTGAGCAAGGAAGGCTTCCAGATCGGAGCGAAAGATGGATTTTGGTTCGAAATCGAACCAAGGGAAAAGAAACCGTCTGTGGTTGCCAATTCTGTGTCTGTATAGCAATAGCGTTGCTTGCTAAATGTGAATCCGGGGACTCAGTTCTTATTAAGGGTGGTTTCTGTCTCAGTGTTTCAAAAATTTTATTTTTTTGACTTTGTTGATGTTTGAAGAATACATAGTTAAAGTGAAATTTCAGAATTCTAAAAATTAATGAAGTCATAATTTGTTAAATGACAGCTGATATATAAGTTTAATAACAGTGGCTTAACTTTAAACATGTTTTTCTCTAAGCATTATTTTTGTAATGAATCAGTTCATGTGAATCTTTCTTTAAGTTAAAGAATATATTTTTTTACAGACAGTGAATCTGTGATATCTTTAGTTCTTACAAATCTAATAATTTTTAGGGGACGTGGTGTTGTGAAAAAAATTGTAACGAAATGATGTTTGAATTTAGGGTGTCAGAGAATAATAAAATAACATTTTTTGTTTACTTTTATCGGTTCACTGCCTCAAAAGTTTCATGCGGTTTAAGGATATAATCTTACATTTTTTGGATTAAAATTTAAAATCAAGATGCTAGACGTTCCACCAAAGAAACTTTTTCGAGGGCTACTATGGAATATGGCATGGGTGTTCTTAATACTTTCATAAAATAAGAATGTACACAATTTTTATATGCTCAAAAGACATGTAATAAAATACTGAAAACTATAGATTGTCATTTTTTTAGTTTGTTATCACAAACATTCTAAATACGACCAGTTTAATAGCCTCCTAAACCAGAAATTCCGCTTAAATTTCTGATATCAAATCATAGGGGGAGCAGCGATATCAAGTGTGATTAGAAACTTGCGGAGTGTTCATTTAGAAAGCCCTCGGGCGAGCGATTTCGAATGGTTTGTCTTAAATGATCAAGTCGCAGGTGTTGTCAAGGATGTTTACTTGATTGCTACTGAAGGTTAGGGAGAAGTAGCGTGTTGATAGATTGTCTTGAATCGGGTACATTTAGGGTGCAGTGTTTACTTTTTTCCTGTCAAGGCGTATCCTTAGAAAAAACTTAGAAATAGTGAAAAAAATTACGCCAGGTATATGAAAAAAGTCGGTACTGTGTCACAAAAAGATATAAAATCGAAATTAGCTGCTAGTATATAAAGGTGCTTTCCAGCAATATGCAGAGGCGACACTATGTAACGTAATGTGAGATTCCGTGCTTTCCAACTACGCTTCAGATGATACAACTATGCACAGCTAAAATGCTGTATTCAACTTGGCGTGTTTGCAAAAACAGGATTCTGCGTAAATTATCTACAATCTTATATTTAAAATAATTTTATTTTTATGTAAAATGACAGAGAATCAATATGTTCGAAAAGTATCAAGCACTGACATGTGTCAGCAAGACAGGATAAGAATTATCTTTCTAGTAATTTAAAACAAGCTTATAGTTTGATATTGTGTGATAGTTCAGATTATGGGAAAATCTATTATGCAAGAAAATATCTTCTTTCTTTTGGAATTTCTATATTTCGCAAACATCTTAACTCATTCGTAAGTTATAATTCATTTACAACTATAAATATGATAGAGGCAGTGATAATATGTGAATCAAAAAAATCTTTGTGTCATTAACTCTAAACTATCGTGACTTATACGACCCATAGTAGTACTCTTTCTGTAATGAAAGGAAAGTCTTTTTTGTATACATCATTCTATCAACGTCTATGACGTATTAAACGGCACATCATTTAAGAATCTAATAATCTCTGCAATTTAATTCTTCTCATGTCAAAAAATCGTTTGAGCTTAATAGAGGATTGCAACAATTGGAATAAATACGTAAAAGATGTAAAAGAAAATATTTGGTAACCGAAAACCTAAAAAGTTTGAATATTTAATAGCTTAAACGTTCGAAATTGGAATATTTTACGAGTTAAAGATTTGTACTTTAAATATTTGAAAATTTCGAAATTACGTCTACTTATTTGAAAATTTGAAGTTAAAAACTTGTGTACTAAATATTCGAACATTTGAAAAATTCTGGGTTTATATTTTAAATATACAAAGATTTGAAACTGAAAAAAAATTTTCAATTTCATAAATATCATTTTTCTCATTGAATCTCTATTTTTTCCGTACGTTGACTCGCAGTATTCCAGTGCGGAACCAAGTAATAAATATATTACGTCATGATTAAAAAAAGAGCAGCCCACTGTTGGACAGTGTGGAATTAGCGTATAGCACGTGACGCATGTCTGATATAGTGTAGTATCGTAGCGTGGAAGTTGGGATAAAAGGCTCGTCGCGAGAGCCTGCTAGCAGTAGTCGTTCGACAAGCTGCATTACAGCAAGATCACATGTGATCGCATGCAGTTTCGATTTACATATTACCCAAGATTGAATTACCTTCGGAACGCTTCAGCCATTAAACTCAAGTGTCTTGACCTGTCCCGAATCAATTAACTCAACTTAATTGCGCTTTCGTTTATATTCTTTTTGTTTTGAGTTTAGGAAGTCCTTCAACGCGATAAAATTCAGATAAAATTGCTACAGTGCGGGAGACTCGATTAAAAGCCGTCAGTGATATCAGAAAATTTATGAAGAATACGTGCACCAGTTGACTCCGTGATCGAAATGTGGTCGCTAATCCTAGCTCTGGTCGCCATTGTTTTGGCGACCTATTACTACTACAGGAAGTCCTACAACTGCTTTGAAGAGCGTGGTATACCTCATCAAAAAGGAATGCCTTTCCTAGGTAATATCTGGAAAGCCATCCTGCAACGCATCACCTTCGCGGATGGGGTGTTAGAATTGTACAATTATAACCGTGACGCCAAGTACATCGGGTTCTTTGATATGGCCACGCCAGTGATCATGGTGCGCGATATAGAACTGCTCAAGTCGATCTCCGTGAAGAATTTCGAACATTTCGTGAACCATCGCACAATCCAGACAGGCGACGATGACCCTCTATTCAACAGTAACTTGTTCGGCCTGAAAGACGAGAAATGGAGAGATGTGCGCACGATGCTGAGCCCAGCGTTCACCTCTAGCAAGATGAAGGCAATGTTCTTGCTGATGCGCGAGTGTGCGCAACAATACGGTAAGACCTTGGCCAATGTACCAGAAGATAAGAGGATTCTGGAGCTGAAAGATGCGTTCACTAAGTACACGAATGACGTGATTGCCACATGCGCCTTCGGGATCAACGTAGACTCGATGAACGACCCCAACAACAAGTTCTATTTATACGGCAAAGAGGCGACGAGATTTGGTTCAAATGCTGTCCTAAAATTCTTCATATTGAGGGCGTGTCCTTGGCTAGCCAAGTGGCTAGGTATAAGACTCATTAGGAAAGAGATCACAGATTTCTTCGAGGAGGTGGTAGCGTCCACAATCAAAGCTAGGGACGAGAAGGGCATTGTTAGACCAGACATGATCCAGCTGATGATGGAATCTCGAGGCAAATTGGGTCCAGGAAAGGAGCTGTCCATTCTGGACATGACCGCCCAGGCGTTCGTGTTCTTCTTCGGCGGCTTTGAGAGCACATCCACGCTGATGTGCTTCGCGGCCTACGAGGTAGGAGTGAATCCAAGTATTCAGAAGAAGTTGCAGGAAGAGATTGATCAAGTTCTGGAAGATTGCAATGGCGAGGTGACATACGATGCCATCAACGAAATGAAATACCTTGACGCTGTCATCAACGAGGCGCTCAGGATGTACCCTGTGATTGTCGCCGTTGACAGGACGTGCTCGAAGCCCTTCGAGTTGCCCCCAGCGCTGCCAGGTGGAAAGCCTGTCCTTGTAAAGAAAGACGAAATAGTTTGGATACCGATTTACGGAATCCATTACGATCCTGATCATTATGAGGAGCCGCAGAAGTTCAATCCAGATCGATTCGTCAATGACTCGAAGAAGATACTCAACTCTGGTATCTTCTGGAGCTTTGGAATGGGGCCTAGAATGTGCATTGGCAACAGGTTCGCGCTTCTAGAAGCGAAGGTTTTACTGTTCCACGTGTTCGCTAACTGCAACTTGAAGCCTTGCTCGAAGACCACTATACCGATGGTATTGAGCAAGCAAGGCTTTCAGATGGGAGCGAAAGGTGGATTCTGGTTCGAAGTCGAGCCAAGGAAAAAGGAACAGCCTGTGCTTGTCAATTCTGTGTCGAGCAATGGCGTTGCTTGCTGAAAGTGAATCCGGGTACTCAGTTCTCATTAAGGGGAGGTTTCGGTCTAAAAGTTTCAAAAATTCTATTTTTTTTACTTCGTTGATGTTTGAAGAATACATAGTTAACGTGAAATTTCAAAATTCTAAGAATTAGTGAAATCATAAGGTATTAAGTGACCGCTGCTATATAAGTTTAATAACAGCCACTTAACTTTAAACACGTTTTTCTCTAAGCATTATTTTTGTAATGGATCAATTGATGTGAATCTGTTTTTAAATTAAAGAATATATTCGTTTACAGACAGTGAACCTGTGATATCTTTAGTTCTTACAAATTTACGAATTTTTAAGGAATATGGAGTTGTGAAAAAATTTGTAACAAAATTTAAGTTTTAGGTGTCGGAAAATTTTAGGGTAACATTTTTTATTCATTGTTATAGGTTCACTGCCTTAAAAGTTTCATGCGGTATAAGGATATATTCTTATATTTTTTGGATTGAAATTTAAAATCAAGTTGCTAGACGTTCCACCAAAGAAAGTTTTTCGAGGGCTACTATGGAATATGGCATGGGTGTTCTTAATACTTTCATAAAATAAGAATGTATACAATTTTTCGTATGTTCGAAAGATATATAAGAAAATACAGAAAAAACTACAGATTGTCAGCTTTTTTAGTTTGTTATCGCAAACATTCTAAATACGACCTATTTGATAGCTTCCTAAACCGGAAACTCCACTTAAGTTTCTGATATCAAATCATATGAGAATTAACGATTCAAGTGCGATTTGAGACTTGCGGAGTGTTGATTTAGGAAGATTGTAGGCGAATGATTTGTAATGGTTTATCTTAAATGATGAACTCATGGACGTTGTTGAAGTTGTTTGCTTGATTACCACTGAAGGTTAGGGAGAGGTAGTGTGTCGATAGATTGTGTTGAATCGAGTGCATTTAAGGTACACACTGTTTGCTTTTGTCCTGTTAAGGCGTAACTGGTTACTAGGAACTTTATAGACGCTTACGTTTACTGGTTTTCTGAATACCTAGGAAATGGAATTGCTTTAAATATATAATGTACGAGATTTGTATAACTTCTATTGTGATTAACCCCTTGAGCGAGGAGAGCGAATATATCCCCCTTCTACAAATCAATTGTATAGCGCGTCGCTTCGTCAAATATACATAATAGATTTCAATTTGTTTTTACCATATACATAACAAGCAAATATTGTATTATGTTCATTTCTAAAGGAGAATTATACAATACATTTTCGTGAATGTAACGAATGACTTTTTTGGGCTCGTGAAAATTTTCTGCCCGCTCAAGGACTTGATTATTCATGTTTCTTGCAACTGGAAACGTTGCAAGTTGCAAAGAGCAAGATTACGTAGCCTAAGGAAAACTTATCACATGTACCTACCTAATATAAACAACATTATACGCTTATCATATCATACAAGGTTTATGAATTATTTAAGTATTTTTCAAATAATTTTGTACATTTGCAGATTGTATTATAGATTTTTATATCTTCCGTTTCTACACATATTTAGAAAATTATTAGTGAAATACAAAAGTTTTTGTACATAGTAATATGTATGTACATGTTCGGTCTGTTTACGCGAATATAGAGACATGTACATGTATTGAAATAAACTGATGTACAAATAGTAATATGCTTTCAAATGTTATATTAAACAATTTTGTGTCAGTATTTAAAGATGATGGAAGAAAAGTAAACAAGAAGCCACGTGTAAGTATTAAGTTGACATTGTTAACAATAGTATTTATTAAAATTGGAAACTAAAAATTAACTTTCCCAAATCATCCTCTAACACAACATTAGTAGATCTGTACTTGCATGTACAATTTCTTGAATCGTAAGTAACAAAGTCCAGTATATTAATATGAACTAAATAAAATGCACTAAATGTGAAACACCAAAGAATGATGTTAACTCAATTAATCAGAAAGTAAATATTCTTTTTAATAAGTATTTGGTATTATCTTACTAGTAAGCTGTTCACAAAATAACATAAATTACAATTATATGTTAAAGTGCTGAATATCAATAGTAATATTCATTTCTATTCAAATACAAATTACTTATTTTCGATTCCAGATTGTAAAAATTATTTATAATAATTACTAATTCACCTGAATCACAATCAATTGATTGTTACTTGTAATCGCAAAATAATGAATTATGACCTAACTCTGATCCGATATCCATGAGTGAATGGAATAAGAAAATAAAGCGACAAAAATATAAGAAAGATAACACTGGTATGTCATATTAGAATATCGGTCGTGAGATATATGTGTGTTATTGTCATCAGGGAGTTGACCTTACAATTAGTAGTAATCACTAAAAATGTTTGTGAAAATACAAGTTAGTCTTTCATACAATATACAAATAATGTATTTATACCGTTCACTGATTTCCATACCTCTAAATGACACAGATAGTATTTATTAACTTTTTGCGGTTTCTAATTATTTTTATAGTCACACTGGTCGTAGGCTCACAAATGGTTAAAATAATCTTACCTTAAAATAAATACTTACAATATCTTTTCAGAAGATTTAAATAATAATAGTAACCGAATATTTAAAATGTTAAGAATTCAGATATTTGGATATTAGAATATTCTAAAATTTGAACATTTAAATATTTACATACTTGAACATTAAAAAGCTTCAGGATGTGTCAAATCTTTCAAGAAGATAGCATTCTCAGAAGACCTTCAACTGTGTTAATATTGTCCAAAGCATTAACTACATGCTCAAGAGTGAACACTGATAAGTTTGTTTTGACGAGTTCTACAAATCATGAAAAATTCATAAAAACCTATGCTGGTAGGTATCTTCGCGCCGCATCTATCAAAACAAAGATAACAAGGAAACGCGTAGTAATCTTACTAACACATCCATCTAAGCCAATAAAACTCAGTCGCTTGAAGAATACAGAAGGTGAGCCACACTTGTTGGTAATTACATCGAATGTAGAGAGGCCGAAGGCTACTCCGTAAATGGGTCAATTGCATCGGAGCATTGGCGTCACGCGTTATTTAGTTGCTTGTCGAGAGTACGTCGATTCCGCGGCGCCATGCAGGCAGGGGATCTCATGGAGCCGCTCATTAAAGCAACATTCACAAGGTCGTATCGCGTCTTTGACATTGGCGATCACGTAGCTGAATACATTACACGGCTGTTATATGCCGACACGTATGACTTCGCGTTACGTGTCAGCCATGCAGAAGCGGTCGACGCGTTCAGGAGATTGTAATTGAGATGGGCACGTAACTGGGAGGTCTATTATGGCTGTCAGAGCTCGCGAGAAACCAGTTCTTTGGTTTTTTTATTTCATTATTTTATTACTCCTCTCTGTGCTAGCGGGGTATTAGGGGGGCTACATTTCAGGGGTCATAATGTCAGTCAGAATCAGCTTCGGGTTCTTTCGAGCATCACTGGTTGTAGCAGATTTTGAGAAAGCTGTTGGACCATGTAGATCTAACCCAGACCTAACCCAAGCCTAACTATCTTTTATTAGCTCTGAATCGCTTGAAGGTCTAACTGATGAGGTAATTGTTTGTGGTCTTTAGAAGAAGCACACTTATGCTGTTACTGACCTGTATTGCTTAAAGGAAAATAAAATTTGGAATTAAAAGTTCCTTGTTGCGACCTAAAGAATTGTTTTTAAATAAATAAATAAATGAATGATGTACCCGATAATCAGCTTCGAACAAGCGTTAAGCAATCTGTGCAGATGCAGATTATTGTTCAGCGAAGGTCCCCTTTCCGATTCAACGACCCTTGGGTGTTCTACGAAATATCTTGCAAGTTGACTCGATAAAACTGCCTCCTCCCCCGTTAACCCTGTAATGTAATTCACTCTCCGCCAATGGTCGAGATGCGTGAGGGTTCGAAGGCAGGCTAGTGATCGAAGGGAGAGCATGAAAAGCAAGGTTTCGGTCAGAATTAATGAAGTGAAGATCGCGAGGGTGGATCCTTACAGTGTATTGTCTTGTCGCGTTAATGGAAAGAGGTGTGAAGGACCGAAAGGAAAAGAACCTTGTTTGCTTCTTTCTATGCCCTGTTTCTCGGTGTAGTTTCTAGGAAGATTCCTTTCAATTTGTAAACTTATGGATATTATTCGCAATTATAGAAATAAGTGTTGAGCTTTTTTATACAATTGAGAATTAATTATATAGCAATTTCAAGCACATATAAATAGTTGGAACTTGATTAACCAACTTCATACGTTCAGAATACTATGATCGATATGTTCAAATACAAAGTTCAGTTGTAAAGTATGTATACAGTTTGCTTGATAGAAGTTTGTAGATAATTCTGATTTTTTAAAGTCCGGTTAGTACATTGTTTACAAACAATGCAATATTTAAAATTGTCTTATTAACAATGCTTGTTGGTGCTGTTTTTCACGATAAAAATATGAAACGTAGTATAATATTGATAGCTAATCAATTTTAATTGACGTATGAGGGCATGTGGCCTTTGTAAAAGGAAATGTTGCGCCATCAACATTTATATGCACCACTACTAAAAGGTATTTAATTATACATATGTACATCCTGTGTAGTAGATACTTGTTTCTATTTGTCGTGTGATTATATTTCTGAGTTTGCATACATAGAGCTTTGCATTTGTATTGTACTAGTTTCATAGAGATAAGACAAAATGTATTATGCTTGTTTTTTTTACATATGACAGAGGATTAAAGATTTCTGAACGGTCGTTTATCACACCGCCGTCACACGTTTCATATAGACTTATCAGAACGATAAAAGCTTTATAAATATATCAGAAAAAGAATTCGATCTACGTTGCAAAGAGCTCAATCTTTTGTTCAATAACATGAAAGAAAATTATGTGATATCTTAATAATTATGAAAAACTATATCCTCCTCTTCCTTAATCCGATAAGTACTTTACTGTTTTGAAGTAGTTTATATCATTACAGTTCAGTCTACAAACTTGTGACAAACAGATTTCATGGGAATTTACGATCTGCCTTCTACTTTTACCCAAATCCCATTTCGGGCAGATATGTTGAATATACCTGGGGACTTCGTCTTAGATCAAGTCTTCATATTACAACAAGTTAATAGATGGAAAATGAGCACTTTCATTTCAACCATCGCCAAGCTATTAGCGATACATTCTCTGGGACCTATTCCAAAAGGTATAAGTGTGCCAGAGTTCATGAACCTCTTCCCATCGACAAGAAATCGTTCAGGATTGAACGTCTTAGGATCTTTAAAGTAAAGATCTTTAGTTGACCTTCAATTTTCTTTATCACCGTATCTATCTCCTCTTGAAGCTTCTCTTGAACGAACTGATTCACTGCTAGGTGCTACAAAGTGAAAGCTAGTTGAGTGGATACAGTTTCAAAACCGCCAAAGAGAGACGTGAATGCTTGAACTGTAATATCTTCCATGGTGAACCCTGTACCAGGTTCCTTCTTGTTCCATCAAGGATTGAATCATATCTGGCCTGTTGATACCTTTCTCATCCCCAATTTTCATAGTAGACGATACCACGTCGTAGAAGAAGAAACTTTCGTTTCTATTAACTTGAGGTCTAGAGCTCTAAAGAGCCATGGTAGGTTTCTGTAGAACAATAATTTTACACCCATCGCAGGTGTGGTTAATTAGTAGCTTTTCTCCTGTACATGTAGAACGTATTATTAGGATCCTTTTGCGTATTTCTATCACATGCCATAAGCAAGGTTGACAATCAAGTCTTTCGTTTCTTATGTTTAAGAAAGCGTATACTGCTTGCTATCATTGAGTCCCCTCACTGTTGTACCGACATAGCTTTAGAATATCCTTAAAAATGTTTGTATTACGAGACAATTTGGGAAATAATTGCTATAATATAGCTTGTTGTACAATAATGAACAAAAGAAAATTTAGAAGGTAGACGAACAGATATAATTTTACAGAAAGGAAGTATGTATGTACAAAGGGAAGTAATATTTGAAAAATGACATATATAATACCTAAAAGAATTACTAATACTTTAATACTCTAATAATTTTAACTTTCTTTTTCCCGTTACTATAATTTGTACATATGAAGCGGAGACGGACTTACTAACCCAAATTTGATGAGTTTGAAATAATCCTCCATGCTGATATCAAATATGAAAGCTGTAGCCTTGATGACCTATGTAATGTAATGAAGTGACTTTTAAAGAGAAAATAAATTCTTTGAATACAGACACTAACGATAAGGATTATATTTTGTCAGACACGTTTCTCTTTCGCTTCTACTATTACTTTATTCAACATGAATTGTTATAGTTAAAATAATGCCATAGATATGCGTAACTATGAAATATTACTATTGTCATAAAAATTACAATCAAGGTAAATAAACTAACGATGAAAAATACGTTGAATTTACAAACGATAATTGTGAAGATGAACGAGCACTCCGAGTCATCTATTTAAAGTTAGATAAAATTGCAATGTCAGACTTTTTGTATAAAAGTGTTACGTTCGGAAATAGTGATGGAAATAGTGATGGAAATATCAATATTTAGTATTTATAGACTCCGTATCACATACATATACATAAGTACTTATGACATATGAGGTTACTGATTTATTAAACTATATCTGTCCAACCGAGATATAATTATACTAAACGAGATATGGTTGTTAAAAAAAATTGGACTTCTTTATCTATCTGTTACATTGTATTGCGCGAGTTAATGTGAACACAGATTATTTGACTAAAATATTTTATTGTTCATAAAATTAATTTTTGATAAGAATACATCTTATGTTATCTGTTTAATAAAAAAATGTTGCCTCTTTTAACATTAATGAGTTTTTACACACGTGAGAATTCCAAAGAATCACTATGTTCACATTAATTGTCCACAATACTCTAGGTAACTGCAAATGTCCCATATTTTCACGAATGGAAAAATTTTTTAGACAAGTATTATTTAGTTAGTACTTTAGAAAAAATTTAGTAGCACACTATGAACTGATTATACGAAATCTCGAGTATATTGTAAAGCCACTTGAAAGACACTATCAGATTTGATGTTGACTGATAGTTATTTGAAATATATAGAATATAGGGGATCCAGTTAGGGGCATTTAGGTGGGGTAACGTGACTGAAACACAATACACATTTAATAGACATTACCTGTAATGAATAAGCTTTAAAAAATCGCACATTCGAGCAGAAAATCCCTGTTTTAACTCGAACACTGTCATACAATACGCGTTACTTAAATATTCTAACACAAATTAATTAGTACACTTTAATCGTACTGTTGGGTATCTGAGGTATTGTCAGTGTATCTAATTAGAACCACAGGAAAACACATAACGATAGCATACACGTATTTCCTTTACTGGCCAAATTGGTCACGCTTATTGCTACCACTTGCAGAGAACCGAACTCCCCTCATGCCATGTGCTGTCTCACCGACAACTTCTGAGCTCCCAACAGTATTTACAAATCAGTTGCCCTTCAATTGCAGCTGAAAAGTTTCGCACTAAATATCTACTGTCCCCTTCGTATGCTCTACTGGTCACAGGAGTGTAAACTGAATAAGGATCTTATCTAGGTTCTACTTTCATCCAAAATCCGTCTCGAGCCGATATGGTTAACATGCCGTTCGACAATTTCATTGGCACGCTCGTTTTTGAGCAACGTTTAAACACACAACGGGACAACAAATGAAATAAAACTATTTTCATGTTAACCAACGCGAACCTGTTGCCGATACATATCCTAGGGCCGATTCCGAATGGCATGAACGTGCCAGAGTTCGCGATCCTCTTACCGTCGACGAGGAATCGCTCAGGGATGAATCTCTCGGGATCGTCGAAGTAATTAGGATCGTGTTGGATTGGGTAAATTGGTATCCACAAGTTCATGCCCGGTTCGACGACGAATGGTTTGCCTTCAGGTAATGCTGGAGGCAGTTCGAACCTTTTCACGCACACTCTATCCACGGAGGCTGCGACCGGGTTAATCCTCATCGCCTCGTTAACAACCGCGTCTAAATACCCCATATTCGTAATAGCCTCGTAGGTCAGGTGATCCTGAGTGTCCAACACTTGGTCGATATCTTTTTGCAGTCTTTCCTGTACATTAGGGTTCACCGCCAGGTGGTGAAGGACGAAGGCTAATTGAGTGGACACTGTATCGAAACTACCGAAAAAGAAGGCAAAAGCGTTAGCAACAATATCGTCAGTGGTAAACTCTTTACTGGCCTCTTTCTTGTTTCGTATTTCCATCAACAGCTGCACGATGTCCGACCTGGAGATACCCTGTTCATCCCTGATCTTCACGGTGGATCGAATCAAGTCGTTGAAGAAGTCTGAGGTCTCCTTCTGGATTATTCTGAGACCTAGAGCTTTGGCGAGCCACGGTATGTTTCTGTAAAGCATCAGCTTCAAGGCCATCCCGAATGTGTTAATATCCGTGGCTCTCTTGCTGTACACGTAAAATGCATTCCTGGGGTCCTTTTTCGAGTCCACAGTGACGCCGAATGCGCAGCTAGCGATCATATCGTTCGTGTACTTCGTCAGCAGATTTTTCAGCTCAATCTCGCGATCGTTCTCTGGTAGCGTGGATAGATAATCGGCGAAGTCTATCGCGTAGCTTGACATCAACATAAACATGCTTTTGATCTTGCTGGACGAGAACGTGGGCGATACAATGGACCTCATTTCCTTCCACGTATTACCGCGCATGCCGAACAATGAACTAGCGAATAATGGGTCCATATCCTTGTCAGCGAACACATGGTGATCTTGGAAGGATTCGAAGTGCTTCATGGCAACGGACTTGATAAGATCGATGTCCCTCAGCATGATCACTGGTTTCGAGAACTCGTACAACCCTACGTATTTAGCCTCGGGATGAAGACTGTAAACTTGCTGTAGCAACTCTGGCACAGTGAATTTCCCAGTCAGCAGGGATCCCATGTTTCCCACAATGGGCTTTGGTGGTACGTATAGAATTCCATGTTTCTTGAAGATATTCCCCGTCAATGCACTCTTCAGGAAGTAATAGTAAATACCAATAAATACGAGGAGAACTAACAGAATAAGCGACACATTATCCATTCTGTGGACTGTCTTCTGAGAGCGAGACGTAAACACTTGCTTCTGGTAACGGTCGTATCTCTCACTACTATTAAAAACATTTGCTCAGGCTTGGAGTTGGCAAGAATGTTGATTTCATTGGTCGAAATGTACACCCCACCATCGAATACGTATTTCCATGAGTGTCCTCTATTGGCTGATGTGTGATAGTGGAGGTAATCGAGGATCAGAAAGACATATGTAGTATGAGATATTAAGTAGGTAATGGAGTCGTTTTAAGTCACTGTTGATCACGTGATCAGAATTAAATGATCTTACTGTACACTCGGACGAAAAATTTTGTGCACTGTTGACGTTTAACTAATTAACACCAAAGTCAGATGAGAACAATGCCAAACTTCGCTGGACCAATCTTACTGACGATAATATGTATCAGCATGGCGTCATATTTTTTGACCGACTTTGCTATACGAGTTGCTAGTTGGAAAATATTCTTATATCTCCTGATACCCCCCGTAATCAAAATCAATTGTCCCCAACGGTACTATTTACAATGATCTCGTAAGAGTCTGCTACGCACGGAACTGAATCTGTGTCGAGTAAGTAGTAGATTGGGAAGCATGATATTCTTCACGAATCCAGTGACTCCGTATGACTATATTTAGAATGATATTCTTTTGTTGAGAGCAAACCAGTTTGGAGATAACAAAAGAGACGGCAGAAGCATTGGCAAAATAATTTTTATTACACTGACGTATACTTTTTTACAATACTAAAAGTAGTAAAAAGTATACAAATGCAGTAGCAATTCTATTTCTTTTGTTTTCTATATATCTTATAAGTGAGATTTTCAAATATAATATTTCTGTTTTCAAATATCGTAATAGTAATCACATATTTTTTATACTTTTTATACAATTTTTTATAGAATTGCTTAATATATACCTAAAGTATTTACATTTTAGAAATAGGATTATGAAGAGGAATAGGAAAATTCTTTCGAGAAAAGTTTGTAATAATTATTAGTCGATAATAGCAAGTATAAAGGAAAGTATGCTGTTGACGAATTATTTTTAATTGAAATTGAAATGAAATTGAAAATTGAATTGAATTGAAATTATTATATTTTGCGTACATATAATACAAATTTTGATATGCATATCAACGCCTATATTTTTAGAAGACTAAACAAACCTAATTGAAAGAAGAAGTATATTCATCATTTCAAAAAATAATGAATAATTATCTTTTATTCCTTATTTACCTATTAATAGCCTTATAATAGGATTTAGAATGTTAAGTTATTCGTTATTCTAAAGAACTTTTATCTAACACCGTTAACAATCACGAAGAGTCTTTATTCGTGAAACATCAAACGAAATCAATGTTTTCTTAAGATGATACGCTAATAAATGGATGAGCTTCCTTCCTAGGTTCCCCACTCACCAAAATTCCATAACGAGGCGTTAAAGATAGCATTCCATTGGACAGTTGTAACGGTACATTTGTCTTCGAACAACGCTTGAAGTCGTAGCGAGCCAACAAGTGGAAGGTCAATACTTTCATTTTTCTCAACGCAAACCTATTTCCGATGCATATTCTGGGCTCCATCCCAAACGCCGTAAACTTGTCAGAGTTTACAATTCTCTTTCTATCAGCGACGAATCGCTCAGGATCGCATATCTTAGGATCTTTGAAGTGATTAGGACTGGTATCCACAACCTCATGCCAGGCTTTACAGTGAATGGTTTGCTCCCAGCCAGTGCTGAAAGCAATTCGAACTCTTTAACGCACGTTCATCCTCAAGGTTTCGTTAATAACAGTGTCTAAGTACTGCATATTCATGACGGCGTCATAAGTTACCTGGCCCCGAGTGTCTTCTATCACTTGATCGATTTCATTCTACAACTTCTCCTGGGCATCGAAATTCAGAGCTAAACGATGACAGAGGAAGGTCAGCTTCGTGAAAATGTTGTCCAAGCCACTGATAAAGAAAGTGAAAGCCTGCACGGTAATGTCATCGACTGTAAATTTCTTTCCATGTTCCATTTTGCTCCTTGTCTCCCTTAACAGCTGAATCATGTCTGGCCTGTATATCCTTCTTCTCCCTTGTCTTCGCGATGGACAATATTAGGTCACAGAAGAAGTTCGAATGTTTGTCAGTCATGTTGAGCCGCAGAGCTTTCGCGATTCACATAGCGTTTCATTGTATCATAAAGTTCACTGCCTTCCTAGGTGTGTTGATGCTCGCGGCCCTTTGACTATACACGTAAAACGGATATGTAGTCAGCGAACTCCTCAGTACAGTCTGACATGAACGTGAACAGGCCTTTGATCTTGCTGGATGTGAATCCAAGACTACGAGACCGTAGACTCAGTCTACTTCCATTGTTCGTCATTCGCGAAGGACAATATCCCCGTGAGCAACGGGTCCAGGGTCTCGTCGAAGAACGAAGAGCGATCGGAGAAAGAGTCGAAGTGCTTCATGGTTATGGATTTGATGAGCTCGATGTCGCGCAGTAACATCGTTCATTTATTGAACTAGAAACCAACGCACTTAGCCTTGTAATGCAAAGTGTACAGTTGTATCAGATCTGGTACAGGTAATCCCCTGAGAATACACGTTCCAAAGTACTCGAACAATGGCTTAGGTGGAGTGCACAAAATTCCGTGTTCCTTAAAAACGTTTCGGTTTTTGAAGATGTAGTAACAGATTGCGACGAGGACAACTAGAATGGAGAAAATGATTTGCTGACTGATTGATTGATAATTTGCATAATGATAATGAGTCGAACTTATAAACTATTGAAATCAATATCTTATTTTCTTTGCAACATGTAATAAAGACTCATATTAGCGGCTATTAGCGTACAAAATTAAATGCTTTAGCTTTTAACACTTATCATCGTACTTGGTATGGAAATTTATGTTCCTTTCTACTAAAGAGTACGCTTTTATTTTTCTGATACATTATTTACTATTCAAATTCCATAATTAGCCAACTTGTGGTGATCTCCAAACAACTACAATTTTATAATATTTTATTTTATATTTATTTGCATTATTATATTACCGTCTCATTTTAGTGTAGGTTTCTATCTTCACATGTCAGTCTTTGGTACATATGTACATTTGCTTTATGCCAGCATTTCAAAAGTTTCAAGATCCCCTTCGCATTGTGATATAAAGTTGAATTATTGTTACACAATTAATCTTTTAGGATCGATAGTACAAATATAGAGTTGGTATCATGAATAATTCCTCAATGATGACATACCAGATACTGTGTGATAATGGGACATTGCAAAATAATATGTATGTTTCAGATACACCACCAAGTAATCAGCATGTGTAGACATGATTGCCACATCAATTTATCACAAGAAATTATAAAGTAACTCTACTACGAGTGCAAACTGTGTGATATCACGACCGTTACAATGGAAAATCTTAATAAAAATATTATCCGTAGAGTGTGTTGATAAGTGAAAAATAGTTACGTTGAATTTTAGATAACTTTCGCGGCTTATTTTCTAAAGAATGTACGATTTTTGCTCTCATTTCAATTTATTTTCATGTTACATCGATGGACACATTGATTGACCAATAATTATTAAATGATGTATGGTAAACGATTTCATATTTACTATACAAATATTTAAAACAAATTCTAAGATTTTTTGTAATTACATATAGGTACTTGAAACTATCTTGAAAAAGTATATAATCGAATTTGTTGAATACTTTCTAGATTTTCAATGGTTAAAATCACGCAATTTACGAATGTATTCATACAGGATACAGAATACAGGAAGAAAAGAATTTCCTCTCAAACTATACTAAAACAATATAAATCAGTAGCATTTAGTATCACGCCATATATTTCTTCAACACTGCCCTCAATTATCTACAAACACACCAAACATGATGTATTGAATTATTCATTCCCTAAGTTTCATACTCCATGGTCGTACAGGCGTCAAGAAATGGAGACACATGCTTCCTAGGTTCTATCTTCGCCCAAAATCCATTTTTGGCTGCTAAAGACAATACTCCACTGGCCATCTTTAAAGGCACCGTCGTTCTTGAGCACCGCTTGAAGTCGCAACGAGATAATAAGTGGAAAATTATCACTTTCATTTCTATTAATGCAAATCTATTGCCAATACACATCCTGGGACCTATTCCGAAAGACATAAGTGTGCCAGAGTTCAGTAATTTCTTCCCATCGTCTAGGAACCGCTCAGGATCAAATTTCTCGGGATCGGGGAAATGATTAGGATCGTGTTGAATCGAGTAAATTGGTAACCAGAGCGTTGTGTCAGGTTCGACAACTAAAGGTTTGGCTCCAGGCAATGCTGGAGGTAGCTCAAACTTCTTCACAGCGAGTCTGTCTAGAAAAGGTACTACAGGGGATAGCCTCATCGATTCGTCGATAACCGCGTCCAGGTACTCCATACCCAGTATTCTTTCGTAGGTCACGTTGCCCTGCGTATCCTCTAGAACTTCATCGATTTCTTTTTGGAGTTTGTCATGAACCTCAGAGTTCACTGCCAGATGGTATAAAACAAAAGACAGTTGAGAGCCAACGGTATCCAAACCACCAAAGAAGAAGGCGAAACTATGACTTGTAATCTCGTTGATTGAAAGTATTTTCCCAGGCTGCTTCCTGTTCCTTGTCTCCATTAGCAACTGGATCATGTCTGGTCTAGAGATATTTTGTTCTTCGCGAGTCTTCACTGTGGATGATATTATATTGTAGAAGAAATCCGAGTCTTTTTTCCTAATTATCTTCAGGCCCAAAAAACGTGCAAGTTTCGGAGCAATGCTGTATAGGAACATAGTTAATGTTAATCGAAGTGAGGTAAAATTGGTGGCGCTCCGGCCGTGCACGTAGATCGCATTCTTAGGGTCCTTCTTGCTGTCCACGATAAGTCCAAACGCACAGGTGGCTATAACATCGTTCGTGTATTTGGTGAGGAGACCTTTCAGCTCGATGTCACGTTCATTCTCTGGCAATTTGGATACGTATCGAGCGTAGTCCTGTGCGCAGTCCGAGATGAGTGGGAACATACTCTTAAGTTTGCTCAATGAAAACGTGCTCGACACTACAGCTCTCTCGTCTTTCCACTTTTCACTTTTCAGACTGAATAGCATGCTACCGAGTAACGGGTCCTCAGTCTTGGCAAAATTGTTAGAATGATCTATGAAAGTTTCGAAATTTTTCATTGTCACGGATTTGATCAGATCGATGTCGCGGAGCACTATTACAGGTCTAAGGAATTCGTAGTAACCGACGTACTTAGCATCCGGATGGAGGTTATAGACTTCTTGATGTTGTTCGTGCAACGCTTGTTTACCGAGGAGGAATTGCGCATGATTTCCGATTATTGGCAGCGGTGCAATATGCGGAACTCCATGTTCTTTAAAAATATTTCGTGGTTTGAGAAGGTAGTAATAAATGGCAACAATTGCGGCTAGAACCGACAAAACATATGTTAAAACCTCCATGGCAATACCGTGGTCACTTTCGGATCTTACTGTAGGAGAGTGTTGCCCCTGCACTAGTTCAAGACTGAACTTACATTACCTATGCTGATACTTATATAACGGAGCGGCATGTACGTATAATTTTCAGGAGCGCCTCAATGAAGGTAGGTACCTCCCACGTTCAATCCTCGTATTTTTGTGTGATATCTTTGGGTATATCTAGATTTACCTGAACGACATGACAATCAACGAATCACAATTTTATTCATTTAAGGCCGATTATATGAGGAACAATCCTCCCCTTTCTGTCTATTGGATAAAAAGGTAATCGATACGTTGCATGCATAAATTTTATTGTTATTATTAATATTACCACATACATTTATGAGTGATACAAGCGTAAAGTGTGTGATGTCACAACAATTACAATGGAAAATCTTAATAAAAATATTATCGACAGACTGTGTTGATAAGTGGAAAACAGTAACGTTGCTCTTTTGTTGAATTCTGCGGCTTATTTTCTGAGGAATGTACAGAATACGCTCTCACTTCAATTGATTTTGGTGTTGTATCGATGGACATACTCATTGATGAATAATTATTGAATAGAATTTACTAAATGCTTTTATATTTACTATACAAATATCTAGAAGAAATTCTAATATTGTTTGTAATTCCATATATGCAATGGTACTCTTGAAAATGTATTTAATGGAATTTGTTAAATATCTTATAGATTTTGTGGGGTTAATGTAATTGATTTAAGATTTACAATTGCAAATATATTTGTTTCCATTTAGCAACGCTCGTGCTATTCACGAATGTATTCATACAGAATACAGAATACCGGAAGGAAAGAATTTCTTCTCAAACTATACCAAAAGAATAAAAACCAATAGCATTCAAAATCACGCCATATACTCATACAAGATTGTCCTCAAGTATTTCCAAAGACACCAAACCTGGTGCTTTGAATTATTCACTCCCTACGTTTAATGTTCCATTGGTCATACAGGCATCAAGAAATGGAGACACATGCTTCCTAGGTTCTATCTTCACCCAAACTCCATCCTTGGGAGTGAAGGCTGTTACCCTTTTGGCCATCTCCAATGCCGCCGTCGTCCTCGAGCACCGCTTGAAGTTGCAACGAGATAATAAGTGGAAAATTATCACTTTCATTTGTATTAACGCAAGTCTATAGCCGATACACATCCTGGGACCAATACCGAATGGCATAAATGTGCCAGAATTCAGTAATTTCTTCCCGTCACCGAGGAATCGATCAGGATCAAATTTCTCGGGATCAGGGAAATGATTAGGATCGTGATGAATCGAGTAAACTGGTAACCAGAGCGTTGTGTCAGGTTCGACAACTAAAGGTTTGGCTCCAGGCAATGCTGGAGGTAGCTCAAACTTCTTCACAGCGATTCTGTCTAGAGAATTTCCTACTGGGCTTATCCTCATTGATTCGTTGATAACCGCGTCCAGGTACTCCATACCCATTATACTGTCGTTGGTCACGTTGCCCTGCGTATCCTCTAGAACTTCATCGATTTCTTTTTGAAGTTTGTCATGGACCTCAGAGTTCACTGCCAGATGGTATAAGACGAATGACAGTTGAGAAGAAACGGTATCGAAACCACCAAAGAAGAAGGTGAAACTATGAGTCGTAATATCGTCGCTTGAAAGTATCTTTCCAGGCTGCTTCCTATTCCTTGTCTCCATCATCGACTGAATCATGTCTGGTCTAGAGATATTTTGTTCTTCGCGAGCCTTCACTGTGGATGATATTACATTGTAGAAGAAATCAACGTCGTTTTTCTTAAATATCCTGAGGTCCAAAAAACGTGCAAGTTTCGGAAAAGTCCTGTACAGGAGCATATTTATTGACCCTTGAAGTGAGAAAAAATTGGTGGAGCTGCGGGCGTGCACGTAGATCGCATTCGTAGGGTCCTTCTTCGTGTCCACGGTAAATCCAAACGCACAGCTGGCTATCACGTCGTTCGTGTACTTGGTGAGGAGATCTTTCAGTTCGACGTCACGTTCATTTTCTGGCAATTTCGATACATATCGAGCGTAGTCCTGTGCACAGTCCAAGATCAGTGGAAACATACTCTTAAGTTTGCTCACTGAAAACGTGCTCGACACTGCACCTCTCGCCTCCTTCCACTCTTCACTTCTCAGGGTGAAGAGCATGTTACTGAGTAACGGATCCTGGTTCCTGTCAAACATTAGACGATGATCTGAGAAAGCTTCGAAATTTTTCATTGTCACGGATTTGATGAGATCGATGTCACGGAGTACTATCACAGGATTCAGGAATTCGTAGCAACCGACATATTTAGCATCCGAATGTAGATTGTAGATTTCTTGTTGTATCTCGTGGAACGTTTGTTTACCGAAGACTAACCACGCAAAATTTCCGAAAACTGGCCACGGTGAAATATGCGGAATTCCGTGTTCTTTAAAAATGTTTTGTGGTTTGACAAAGTAGTAATAAATGGCAACAATTGCGGCTAGAACCGACAAAACATATGTTAAAACCTCCATGGCAATAGCGTGGTCACTTTCGGATATTACTGTAGGAGAGTGTTGCCCCTGCACTAGTTCAAGACTGAACTTACATTACCTATGCTGATACTTATATAACGGAGCGGCATGTGCGTATAATTTTCAGGAGCGCCTCAATGAAGGTAGGTACCTCCCACGTTCAATCCTCGTATTTTTGTGTGATATCTTTGGGTATATCTAGATTTACCTGAACGACATGACAATCAACGACTCACAATTTTATTCATTTAAGGCCGATTATATGAGGAACAATCCTCCCCTTTCTGTCTATTGGATAAAAAGGTAATGGATACGTTGCATGCATAAATTTTATTGTTATTATTAATATTACCACATACATTTATAAGTGATACGAGCGTAAAGTGTGTGATGTCACAACAATTGCAATGGAAAATCTTAATAAAAATATTATCGACAGACTGTGTTGATAAGTGGAAAACAGTAACGTTGCTCTTTTGTTGAATTCTGCGGCTTATTTTCTGAGGAATGTACAGAATACGCTCTCACTTCAATTGATTTTGGTGTTGTATCGATGGACATACTCATTGATGAATAATTATTGAATAGAATTTACTAAATGCTTTTATATTTACTATACAAATATCTAGAAGAAATTCTAATATTTTTTGTAATTCCATATATGCAATGGTACTCTTGAAAATGTATTTAATGGAATTTGTTAAATATCTTATAGATTTTGTGGGGTTAATGTAATTGATTTAAGATTTACAATTGCAAATATATTTGTTTCCATTTAGCAACGCTCGTGCTATTCACCAATGTATTCATACAGAATACAGAATACCGGAAGGAAAGAATTTCTTCTCAAACTATACCAAAAGAATAAAAACCAATAGCATTCAAAATCACGCCATATACTCATACAAGATTGTCCTCAAGTATTTCCAAAGACACCAAACCTGGTGCTTTGAATTATTCACTACCTACGTTTAATGTTCCATTGGTCATACAGGCATCAAGAAATGGAGACACATGCTTCCTAGGTTCTATCTTTACCCAGAATCCGTTCTGGGCTGCCAAAGCCATTACCCCAATGGCCAACTTCAATGGCACCGTCGATCTTGAGCAGCACTTGAAGTCGCAACGAGCTAATAAATGGAAAATTAACACTTTCATTTCTAATAATGCAAGTGTCTTGCCGATACACATCCTGGCACCAATTCCAAACGGCATAAATGTGCCAGAATTAAGTATTTTCTTCCCATCACGGAGGAATCGACCAGGATCAAATTTCTCGGGATCGGGGAAATGATTAGGATCGTGATGAATCGAGTAAACTGGTAACCAGACCGATGTGCCAGGTTTGACAATCCACGGTTTGGCTCCAGGCAATGTTGGAGGTAGCTCAAACTTCTTCACAGCGAGTCTGTCTAGAGAATTTCCTACTGGGCTTATCCTCATTGATTCGTTGATAACCGCGTCCAGGTACTTCATACCCATTATACTGTCGTAGGTCACGTTGCCCTGCGTATCCTCCAGAACTTCATCGATTTCTTTTTGAAGTTTGTCATGGACCTCAGAGTACACTGCCAGATCGTATAAGACGAAAGACAGTTGAGAAGAAACGATATCGAAACCAGCAAAGAAAAAGCTGAAACAATGATACGTAATGTCGTCGATTGAAAGTATCTTCCCAGGCTGCTTCCTATTCCTTGTCTCCATCAGCAACTGAATCATGTCTGGTCTAGAGATATTTTGTTCTTCGCGAGTCTTCACTGTGGATGATATTACATTGTAGAAGAAATCCGAGTCTTTTTTTGCAACAAACTTTAGGCCCAAGAAACGTGCAAGTTTCGGAGCCATCCTATATAGGAGCATAATTGTTGTCATTCGAAGTGAGGCAAAATTGGTGGCGTTGCAGCCGTGCGTATAGATCGCATTCTTAGGGTCCTTCTTGCTGTCCACGATAAGTCCAAACGCACAGCTGGCTATGACGTCGTTCGTATATTTGGCGAGGAAATCTTTCAGCTCGATGTCACGTTCATTTTCTGGCAATTTGGATACGTATCGAGCGTACTCCTGTGCACAGTTGTCCAACAATGGGAACATACTTTTAATTTTGCTCGATGTGAACGCGGCCGAGACTACAGCTCTCTCGTCCTTCCACTCTTCACTTCTCAGGCTGAATAGTGTACTACTGAGTAAGGGATCCAGTTTCTTGGCAAAATCGATACGACGATTTGGAAAAGTTTCCACATTTTTCATTGTCACAGATTTGATCAGATCGATGTCGCGGAGCACTATTACAGGTCTAAGAAATTCGTAGTAACCGACGTACTTAGCATTCGGTTGCAGATTGTAGACTTCTTGTTGTTGCTCGTAGAACCCTTGCTTGCCGAAAAAGAACCACTCAAAATTTCCGAGAATTGGCCACGGTGGAATATACGGAACTCCGTGTTCTTTAAAAATGTTTCGTGGCTTGAGAAGGTAGTAATAAATGGCAACAATTGCAGCTAGAACCGACAAAATATATGTTAAACTCTCCATGGCAATACCGTGATCACTTTCGGAGAATACTGTAGGAGAGTGTTGCCCCTGCACTAGTTCAAAACTGAACTTATATTACCTACGCTGAGACTTATATAATGGAGCGCCGTGTGCGTATCATTTTCAGGAGCGCCTCAATGAAGGTGGGTACCTTCTACGTTCAGTCCTCGTAATTTTGTGATAAACCTAGGTGTACCTGAATGACTCAGAATTTGATCCATTTAAGACCGATTATATCATGAATGCTCCTCCTTTTTCTGTCGGTTGGATGAAAAGGTTATCAATACATGAAATTTCGTTGAATCTGTAATCAGCCTTTACACCGAGAAAATTGTGGGTCACCGACTGTTAGTTCCGTGCGCCTAGGCGAAATTGCTACACATGTGCTGCGCTTAAAGATTTATTGACTTCGAATCTGATATGACGTTGATTATCCTCTATAGATTTGAAGAGGAAAATTTGGGTACATATATGTAGTAATTTAGGAGCAAACAGTTTGTTGTGACATATACTAAATGACTAATTTGCGATTTGTTAAAGTAGAAAGTGAATAAAAAAAATTTTAGAAAGAAATTATGTATAGGTATACACACAGAAAGTGAATACGCTAATTCATTGTTCAGAAATTCTTATTTTTAATATGATTTGTAAATATCTAGCTTCATGAGTTATTAAATAAATGCTTTATTTCGAAGCTACGTAATCAATGTACGTAGTAATTACGAATGATAACGTAACTGTGAATTCTTCATCTCTGTATTGAGGATTTCACAAAGTCATTGGTTAAGTGATCAGGAATCACTTACACATTAGTCACAAACAGAAGAGGAAATGTGTGTTAGTGAGGTTCAACTCTTTATTTAGAGCTGTCAACATAACAGACACGTGCCGATACTCTATGATTCTCTTATTTAACACATTGACCGCCACAGTGTCTATATGTGACCGCAGTTTGTTTCTCCTGTAGCGCCAGGGTGGTCATCGGTAACCGGAGTGTTTATCTAATCATTATAATTGTAAAAGTTGAATGAAGATTGACAGTTAACAAATTTTGAACATTATTGCATGCATAAATTTTATTGCTATTATTAATATTACCATATACATTTATCACTGTTACGAGCGCAACGTGTGTGATATAAGAATAATTTCAACGGAAAATCTCAATAAAAGTATTATCTACAGAGCGTGTTGATAAGCGGTAAAAAACAGTTACGTTGCACTTTTGATGATTCTTACGTCACATTTTCTAACGAATGTACGAATTTTGCTTTCACTTCAACTTATTTTCGTGTTATATTGATGGACATACTCATTGATCAACAATTATTCAATAATGTATACTAAATGATTTCATGTTTACTATACAAATATGTAGAAGGAATTCTAAGATTTCTTGTAATACCATGTACATAATGGTATTCTTGAATAAATATTTAATGGAATTTGTTGAATACCTTCTAGATTTTCTATGGTTAATGAAATTGGTTTAAGATTTACAATTGAAAAAATATTTGTTTCCATTTAGTAACGCTCACGCTAATCACGAATGTATTCATACAGAATATAGAATACAGGAACGAAAGAATTTCCTCTCAAACTATACTAAAACAATATAAATCAGTAGCATTTAACGTCACGCCATATATTTCTTCAACACTACCCTCAAATATTTACAAAAACACCAAACATGATGCTTTGAATTATTCACACCCTACGTTTCATACTTCATTGGTCGTAGAGGCGTCAAGAAATGGAGACACATGCTTCCTAGGTTCTATCTTCACCCAAACTCCATTCTTGGGAGTGAAGGCTATTACCCCTTTGGCCATCTCCAATGGCACCGTCGTCCTCGAGCACCGCTTGAAGTTGCAACGAGATAATAAGTGGAAAATTATCACTTTCATTTCTATTAACGCAAATCTATTGCCGATACACATCCTGGGACCAATACCGAATGGCATAAATGTGCCAGAATTCAGTAATTTCTTCCCGTCACCGAGGAATCGATCAGGATCAAATTTCTCGGGATCGGGGAAATGATTAGGATCGTGATGAATCGAGTAAACTGGTAACCAGAGCGTTGTGTCAGGTTCGACAACTAAAGGTTTGGCTCCAGGCAATGCTGGAGGTAGCTCAAACTTCTTCACAGCGAGCCTGTCTAGAAAAGTAGCTACCGGGGATAGCCTAATCGATTCGTTAGTAACCGCGTCCAGGTACTCCATACCCATTATACTGTCGTAGGTCACGTTGCCCTGCGTATCCTCTAGAACTTCATCGATTTCTTTTTGAAGTTTGTCATGGACCTCAGAGTTCACTGCCAGATGGTATAAGACGAATGACAGTTGAGAGGAAACGGTATCGAAACCACCAAAGAAGAAGGTGAAAGTATGAGTCGTAATATCGTCGCTTGAAAGTATCTTCCCAGGCTGCTTCCTATTCCTTGTCTCCATCAGCAACTGAATCATGTCTGGTCTAGAGATATTTTGTTCTTCGCGAGCCTTCACTGTGGATGATATTACATTGGAGAAGAAATCAGCGTCGTTTTTCTTAATTATCCTGAGTTCCAAAAAACGTGCAAGTTTCGGAAAAGTCCTGTACAGGAGCATAGTTATTGACCCTCGAAGTGTGAAAAAATTGGTGGAGCTGCGGGCGTGCACGTAGATCGCATTCGTAGGGTCCTTCTTCGTGTCCACGGTAAATCCAAACGCACAGCTGGCTATCACGTCGTTCGTGTACTTGGTGAGGAGATCTTTCAGTTCGACGTCACGTTCATTTTCTGGCAATTTCGATACATATCGAGCGTAGTCCTGTGCACAGTCCAAGATCAGTGGAAATATAGTCTTAAGTTTGCTCGATGTAAACGTGGTCGACACTAGAGCTCTCTCCTCCTTCCACTCTTCACTTCTCAGGCTGAAGAGCGTGTTACCGAGTAACGGATCCAGATTCCTGTCAAACATTAGACGATGGTCTGGGAAAGCTTCGAAATTTTTCATTGTCACAGATTTGATGAGATCGATATCGCGCAGCACAATCACAGGTCTCAAGAATTCGTAGAAACCGACGTACTTAGCATCCGGATGTAGATTGTAGACTTCTTGTTGTTGTTCGTGCACCGCTTGTTTACCGAGAAGGAGCTGCGCATGATTTCCAATTATTGGCCACGGTGGAATATGCGGAACTCCGTGTTCTTTAAAAATGTTTTGTGGTTTGACAAAGTAGTAATAAATGGCAACAATTGCTGCTACAACCGACAAAATATATGGTAAAATCTCCATGGCAATACCGTGGTCACTTTCAGAGATTACTGTAGGAGAGTGTTGCTCCTGTGACAGCTTGAGACTGAATTAAATTGCTTACGCCTATACTTATATAACGGAGCGCCGGGTGTGTATAATCTTCAAGAGCGCCTCAACGAAGTTAGGTACCTCTTCCTGTCAATCGTCGTATCTTTATGTGATAAGTCTCTTCGCATATGAACGACATGGCACTCAATGACTCACAATTTTATCGATGTAAAGGCCGATTACATAATGAACAATTCTCCTTTTTCTATCTGTTGGATAAGAAGATAATCGATACATGAAATTTCGTTGAATGTGTAATCGGCCTTTACACGGACAACATTGTGGGTCACCGATTGTTAGTCCCGTGCGCGTAGGCGAAGTTGCTACACATGTGGTGCGCTTAAAGATTTATTGACTTCGAAGCTGATATGACGTTGATTATCCTCTATAGATTTGAAGAGGAAAATTTGGGTACATATATGTAGTAATTTAGTAGCAAACAGTTTGTTGTGATTTATGTGTCTCATTTGATAGTGTGATCTTCGAGATAACCTTGCTCTAGTCATATTGTATAATAGATAACTACATAAACTTACATATTTATGTCAGCGTATTTTTATATGGAATCGATGACTCATTTTGCTTTCGATGTATTTATGGCTCGGTCCTTAGGTGGAAGAGAACTCTCACAAGGTTTCTATAGTCAGCACATGTTCATGGAACTTCAGCTGAAGCATACTTTAGAGATATGGAAAACGAAACGGTAAAATTACTACATTGCTTGAAAAATTAAGATATTATGCCTAGAGTATTTGGTCACAGAGAAACCACATATAACTTATACCAAGGACTTTATAGAACAAGGATTGCAACAAATTTCCAATATACTTTTTGAATAACTTATCGAATATAAGGAAGTCGTGGAAATGAACGAATAATTTGAAGTGAGTTTTCGCGAACTTCTCTAAAACGTGTAAAAGTGCGAAAGGATGAACTGATATTTAATAAATGCAATTGGTTGTGTTATTCATTGTTAATTTCATTTTAGTTTTTCTTTTTGGAATATCATTTATTAAAAGAGAATAGTATTAAATGGGAATTTGTAATTTGTTAAAGAAGTAGTTGAATAAAAAAAATTTTAGAAAGAAATTATGTATAGGTATACACACAGAAAGTGAATGCGCTAATTTATTGTTCAGAAATTCTTATTTTTAACATGATTTGTAAATATCTAGCTTCATGAGTTATTAAATATATACTATATTTCGAAACTACGTAATCAATCTTCGTAGTAACTACAAATGATAAGATAACTATGAATTTATCGTCTCTGTATTGAGGATTTCACAAAGTCATAGGTCAAGTGGTGAGGAATCACTTACATATTAGTTACAAACAGAAGAGGAAATGTGTGTTAGTAAGGTTCAACTCTTTATTTAGTGTCGACAACATCACAGATACGTGCCGATGCTATATCATTCATTTACTTAACACGCTAACCTCCACGGTGTGTATATGTGACCGCAGATTGTTTCTCGTGTAGCTCCACATTATCGCATACAAAAGTTTTATTGCTATTATTAATACTACCACATACATTTATGACTGTTACAAGCGCAAAGTGTGTGATACCAGAACAATTGCAACAGAAAATCACAATAAAAGTATTATCTACAGAGCGCGTTGATAAGTGGAAAACAGTTAAGTTGCACTTTTGATGATTCTTACGTCACATTTTCAAATGAATGTACGAATTTTGCTTTCACTTCAACTTATTTTTGTGTTATATTGATGGACATACTCATTGATCAACAATTATCCAATAATGTATACTAAATGGTTTCATGTTTACTATACAAATATGTAGAAGGAATTCTAAGATTTCTTGTAATACCACGTAGATAATGGTATTCTTGAATAAATATCTAATGGAATTTGTTGAGTATCTTCTAGATTTTCAATGCTTAATGTAACTGATTTAATATGTCCAATTGGAAAAACATTTGTTTCCATTTAGCAACGTTCACGCTAATCACGAGTGTATACATACAGAATACAGAATACCGGAAGGAAAGAATTTCTTCTGAAGCTGTACCAAAAGAATAAAAATCAATCGCATTCCAAATCACGCCATATACTCATTCAAGATTGCTCCCAAGTATTTACAAAAACACCAAACCTGGTGCTTTGAATTATTCACTCCCTACGTTTAATTGTCCATTGGTCGTACAGGTTTCAAGAAATGGGGACACATGCTTCCTAGGTTCTATCTTCACCCAAAATCCGTTCTGGGGTGCAAAAGTCATTACTCTATTGGCTATCTTCAATGGCACGGTCGTCTTTGAGCACCGCTTAAAGTTGCAACGAGATAATAATTGGAAAATTATCACCTTCATATTCATTAATGCAAATCTATTGCCGATACATATCCTGGGCCCAATTCCGAACGCTATAAGTGTGCTAGAGTTCACTAATTTCTTCCCATCGCCTAGGAACCGCTCAGGATCAAATTTCTCGGGATCAGGGAAATGATTAGGATCGTGTTGAATCGAGTAAACTGGTAACCAGAGCGTTGTGTCAGGTTCGACAACTAATGGTTTGGCTCCAGGCAATGCTGGAGGTAGCTCAAACTTCTTCACAGCAACTCTGTCTAGAAAAGGTGCTACCGGGCTTATTCTCATTGATTCGTTAATAACCGCGTCCAGGTACTGCATACCCATTATACTCTCGTAGGTCACGCTGCCCTGCGTATCCTCTAGAACATCATCGATTTCTTTTTGGAGTTTGTCATGGACCTCAGAGTTCACTGCCAAATGGTATAAGACGAAAGACAGTTGAGAGGCAACGGTATCGAAACCACCAAAGAAGAAGGTGTAACTATGACTCGTAATCTTGTCGATTGAAAGTATTTTCCCATGCTGCTTCTTGTTTCTTATATCCATCAGCAACTGGATCATGTCTGGTCTAGAGATATTTTGTTTTTCGCGAGCCTTCACTGTGGATGATATTACATTGTAGAAGAAATCTGAGTCTTTTTTCGTAACAAACTTCAGGCCCAAAAAACGTGCAAGTTTCGGAGCAGTCCTGTATAGGAGCATAGTTATTGACACTCGAAATGTGGCAAAATTAGTGGCGCTGCGGCCGTGGACGTAGATCGCATTCTTAGGGTCCTTCTTGGTGTCCACGGTAACTCCAAATGCACAGCTGGCTATCACGTCGTTCGTGTACTTGGTGAGGAGATCTTTCAGCTCGACGTCACGTTCATTTTCTGGCAATTTGGATACATATCGAGCGTAGTCCTGTGCACGGTCCAAGATCAGTGGGAACATAGTCTTAAGTTTGCTCGATGTGAACGTGGTCGACACTAGAGCTCTCTCCTCCTTCCACTCTTCACTTCTCAGGCTGAAGAGCATGTTCCCGAGTAACGGATCCTGAGACTTGTCAAATATGAAACGATGGTCTGGGAAAGCTTCGAAATTTTTCATTGTCACAGATTTGATGAGATCGATATCGCGCAGCACAATCACAGGTCTAGTGAATTCGTAGAAACCGACGTACTTAGCATCCGGATGTAGATTGTAGACTTCTTGTTGTTGTTCGTGCACCGCTTGTTTACCGAGAAGGAACTGCGCATGATTTCCAATTATTGGCCGCGGTGGAATATGCGGAATTCCATGTTCTTTAAAAATATTTCGTGGTTTGAGAAGGTAGTAATAAATGGCAATAATTGCGGCTAGAACCGACAAAATATATGGTAAAATCTCCATGGCAATACCGTGGTCACTTTCAGAGATTACTGTAGGATAGTGTTGCCCCTGTACCAGTTCAAGACTGAACTTACATTGCTTACGCTGATACTTATATTGATAATGAATCGCCGCGTGCGTATGATATTCAGGAACGCCTCAACGAAGCTGGGTACCTCTCCCTTTCAATCCTCGTATCTTTGTGCGATAAGTCTAGGCGTACTCGAGGGGCAAGACAATCAGTGACTCACAATTTTATCGATGTAAAGGCCGATTATATAATGAACAATCCTCCTTTTTCTGTCTGTTGGATAAGAAGACAATCGATAGATGAAATTTCGTTGAATCTATAATCAATCTTTACACCGGCAAAGTTGTTACAAAATTGGTTACCGACTGTCAGTTGCCTGCGCGTAGGCTAAATTGCTACGTTTGTGGTGTGCTGGATAAAGAAAATATTAGAAGAAAAGTATGTGTATGTAAACGCAGAGAAAATGATTTCGCTAATTCATTCTTCAGAAATTCTTATTTTTAACGTGAATTGCATATATTCATCTCAATCAGTGATTGATCATATACCTTATTTCGGTACTAATTCATCAATCTACGTAGTAATTTTAATATCATCGCAAATTAGAAAATACTTTGAACTAAAATGTGCATTATTCAATAATTAAAAAGTTTTATTAGAAGTACAAAAATGAAAGATTAATTTTTATTCTGTCTACCGTTATATTGTATTAAAGCATTTTAATCATAGATGCGGCTGGTCAATAGAATCTCAGCAGTATGTGGTAATTTCTGTGGTTTGGTTTCTTGCAGACTTAGATCCAAAATTTGTAAAATATTTTTGGTAACACACTTGGTGAAATTTTCGCAACAGGTATGCTAACCCTTCCCGCATTTGCATTTCATGCCGTAATTTTCTTTGGATAGATATAAACCACATCCCACAAGCGTCGTAAATAGCCATAACATAAATAAATATTCTAAAATAGTTATCAAGTGTCACTGAGTGCACGAAGGTGCCACGGTAGAATACTTACATACAGGGTGGAAGTTATAAAGCGTTACAGACGAATATCTCCACAAATATCAAATATACGCAAAAATATTTCAGAGGAAAGTTGTTCAGCATCAAGTGGAAGAGTATGTGGTGGGACTTTTATTTTTCCCGGCGGACGTGCAAAGGTGAGGGTGAAGGTCACGACCATTTTTTCAAATGGAACCATACCTTTATTTTTGGCTAGTATTGTAGCTTATTTTAAGACGAATTTGAAAACTTTTCAGCAAACCCTTAGATATTCCTTTATTAGATCGAGGTCAGGAAAATCAGTTCCTATCTTCTCCATTTGATTTTCACGAGTTTAATCTTGTACTTAATAATGTTAGCCTTAAGTCTGCTCCAGGACTTGACAAAATTGAATACTCTTGCATTGTTAGTCTCCCAATCAAGATTAAACTTATTCTATTCGACCTCCTCAACGAAATCTATCTTAGTAGCAAGTTTCCACCTTTATGGAAAGACGGTTTTACTTTTTTCATGGATAAAAGAGACTCAAACAATGGTTTGCATACAAGAATCTCTCAGAAATTTCGTTTCCAGGACCAATAGATGCCGTGCAAATCATTATAATCTGGCTGCTTCACTTTTCCGAATTAAAATTACTAATGCTCTAAAGTGTCAGTGCAGGTGTCTGGAGCAGGATCTAAATTATGTTATATGGCTGTGTCCACTACTGGATAATGGAAGGAATGATATGATACAAAAGCTTTGTCAACTCGATTTATGCTGTCTTTATATGACAGATGCCTTCTTGTGTAAACCATTTGTTCAACCATTGCTAATCATTTTCAAATTTCTTAAAAATCACGATATATACCCTTAGATGTAAAATTATTATGAACCACCTAGATAATTTTCTTTTATTATTTTCTTCTTAAATAGACATATACATGTATGTATATATATATAGAGCTCTAGACAGTAAATACATGTGTAACCAAATACAAATCAAATTGTGTATATTGCTAATAACCCCGTAAGGGGTTCTATAATTTAATAAATAAAAAAAAAGCTGTTCCATTAGAAAATGGATTACATAATAAAATAAAGTTGAGAAGAGACTACAGAGATTGGGTGTCTTCTTTATACCATTGATAAAATAGGCCTCACAATTTTAATCTGATTCCCTTCATACCATTAGCGTTCAGTAACATTCAGCTCTCTCAGTCGTTTTTATACCATATATTTGTTTTCCTTATGGATATATTTGATTTAATGTATAAGAGAATACAATTCCTTGTCAATATTTGTTTGGCGTTTAAAGCTATCTTTTTTCGTTTTTCTATAAAGTTGAATACAAACATTCAAATAATTATGACAGATACTATCTCATCAATTATTCGAAATTACATAGAATTTGTCCTCAAAACATACGAAAAGAATATAAATCAGTAGGATTCAAAATCACGCCATACACTCATTCAACATTACCCTCAAGTATTTACAAAAACACCAAACATGATGCTTTGAATTATTCACTTCCTACGTTTAATTGTCCATTGGTCATACAGGCATCAAGAAATGGAGACACATGCTTCCTAGGTTCTATCTTCACCCAAGTGCCACCGCGGGATGCTGAAAACGATATCATCTTGGCCATCTCCAATGGCACCGTCGTCCTTGAGCACCGTTTGAAGTCGCAACGAGCTAATAAGTAGAAAACTAACACTTTCATTTCTATTAATGCAAGTGGCTTGCCGATACACATCCTGGGACCAATTCCGAACGGCATAAACATGCCAGAATTCAGTAATTTCTTCCCATCACCGAGGAACCGATCAGGATCAAATTTCTCGGGATCAGGGAAATGATTAGGATCGTGATGAATCGAGTAAACTGGTAACCAGATCGATGTGCCAGGTTCGACAACCAGCGGTTTAGCTCCAGGCAATGCTGGAGGTAGCTCGAACTTCTGTACAGCGACTCTATCGAGAAAAACTGCTACCGTGTTTAGCCTCATGGCTTCGTAGACAACCGCGTTCAGGTACGGCATATTCATTACCGCGTCGTAGGTCGGATTGCCCTGCGTCTCCTCTAGAACTTTATCGATATCTTCTTGCAGTTTCTTATGGACCTCGGAGTTCACTGCTATATAGTATAAGACGAAAGACAATTGAGAGGAAACGGTATCGACACCACCAAAGAAGAAACTGAAACTATAACTCGCAATCTCGTCGTTTGAGAGTCTTTTCATAGGCTGCTTCTTGCTCTTCGTCTCCATCAGCAGCTGGATCATGTCTGGTCTAGAGATATTTTGTTCTTCGCGATTCTTCACTGTCGATGATATTGCATCGTAGAAGAAATCTGCTGCCTTTTTCGTAATTAACCTGACGGAGAAGAAACGTGCAAGGTTCGGAGCAACCCTGTATAGCAACAGAGCTAGTGACATTCGAGGTGAGGAAAAATCGGCGGCCCCGCGGTAGTGCATGTAGACCGCATTCTTAGGGTCCTTCTTGGAGTCCACGGTAAATCCAAACGTGGAGCTGGCGGTGACATCGTTCGTGTACTTGGTGAAGAGAGTTTTCAGCTCGACCTCACGTTTATTCTCTGGGAATTTCGATACGTATCGAGCGTAGTCCTGTGCACAGTCCGAGATCAGTGGGAACAGACTCTTAAGTTTGCTCGATGTGAACGTGGGCGACACTGCAGCTCTCGCGTCCTTCCATTCTTGATTTTCCAGACTTAATAGCAACTTCTTGAGTAACGGATCTAGAGTCTTATCAGTAATAAAACGATGATTTGGGAAAGATTCGAAACTTTTCACGCCCACAGATTTGATGAGTTCGATATCGCGGAGTACGATCGCGGGTCTAGTGAATTCGTAGAAACCGACGTACTTAGCATCCGGATGTAGATCGTAGACTTCTTGTACTTGCTCATGGGGGGATTGTTTACCGAGAAGGAACCGCCCATAGTTTCCGATTATTGGCAGCGGTGGAATATGCGGAACTCCGTGTTCTTTAAATATGTTTCGTGGTTTGAGAAGGTAGTAATAAATGGCAACGATTACTGCTAGAACCGACAAAATATATGGTAAAGTCTCCATGGCAATACCGTGGTCACTTTCAGAGATTAGTGTAGCAGAGTGTTGCCCCTGCACTAGTTCAAGACTGAACTTTCATTACCTATGCTGATACTTATATAACGGAGAGCCATGTACGTATAATTTTCAGGAGCGGCATGTACGTATAATTTTCAGGAGCGCCTCAATGAAGCTAGGTACCTCCCACGTTTAATCCTCGTATTTTTGTGTGACATTTTTGGGTATATCTAGATGTATCTGAACGACATGACAATCAATGACTCACAATTTTATCGATGTAAAGGCCGATTACATAATGAACAATTCTCCTTTTTCTATCTGTTGGATAAGAAGATAATCGATACATGAAATTTCGTTGAATCTGTAATCGGTCTTGACTACTTTTATTACTACATCCGTGGCATGCTTAAATATTTATTTAGTTCGTATCGGGTGTGACGTTGATTAGTCTCCTCTATACATTTAAAAGGGAAAATTTGTGAATATATCTGCAATAATTTTGGAGGAAACAGTTTGTCGTAATTTATGTACTTCGACGTATATTGTGACTTTTGAAATAACCTTTCTCTAGTTATATAATGTAATAAATAATTACATAAATTTCCATATTAACGTCAGAGTATTTGTAAATGCAATCGAAGGCTTATTTTACTTTCGATTGATTTGTGGCACGGTTCTTAGGTGGAAAAGAAGTCTCATAGTGTTTCCATGGTCAGCAGGATCTGTATGCCGATTTAGTGATGATTAGTGAGACGCAATTATGTATTCATAGATCTTCAACTGAAGGATTATTAGAGACATGAAAAACTGTCGCGTATTGACGGTCGTAGCGATAAGTCGTTCCGCGAAGTGCTGCGTTAGGGAAATTATTAGCTAAATTATTACTACTTCGAGGGCAAACTCGGTCTTTTTTCCTTTTCGCTTCCGGCCCACATTGGAATTACACCTGATGAAATAGTTGATTGTCTGGCCAAACGAGCATCTCTTCTAGAAATTTCTTCTAACGTGCTTGTTCAACATCACAGACACAGATATCATTCTCTTACTTAAATCGTTGACCGCCACAGTGTTTATATGTGACCGCAGATTGTTTCTCCTGTAGCGCCATGATGGTCATCGGTGACCGAAGTGTTTCTCTAATTTTTATAATTGTAAAGGCTGATTAAACATTGGCAGTTAATGAATTTGAACATCATTGCATGCATGAATTTTATTGTTATTATTAATATTAAATACTTGAGGGCAGTGTTGAATAAGTATATCCTTGTATTTTTGTGTGATAAGCCTGGGCATTCAAACATCTGTTCGACAAGTGTATCACTTCATTTAGTAAGATACTGCATATAAACGTACTGTTTTCTTCAATATATTCAGAGGTGTTGAATAAGGAAGTAGGATAATAATGATTATTTACGAGTCAAAATAATATAGGTCTGGGTTAGGTCTGGGTTAGGTAGATAATTATACACTCAATTTTCATATAATGACTGTGCATAAAAAATTATGTTTACAAGTAATAATGTGCATTATTTAAATGTAAGAGAATATTTTTTTTCTGTTAAAGCACTTTCCTTCTTACTGTAAGAATTACTGTAAGATTACTGTAGAAATGTGAAGTGATCAAGCGTAATGCGCTTCAATTTCCTGTTTCCGCTTTGGTCGAACTTATGTACTGTAAGACGTGAATTAGAGCCTTAAGATTTTCTACATTCCATTATTATGTCATTTATTCATTACTGAATAGTATATACATATGATCAGATTGATGAAACTACATACAATGTTATTTGTAATATATTCTTAATAAGTATTCTCATAAGCATATATATAATTGAAAGTTTTCATTTTTATCATCGCCTGGAGTATGTCCTGTTTTTGGATGCCTTGTTCATCTCTGATTTTTATGGCAGACAATATTTGGTCGAAGAAGAAATTCGAGACGCGTTTCCTTATCAGCTTGATATTCACAATTTTCGCGATCCATTGCATATTTCTGAACAGTAACAACTTAAATGATTTCATTAATCCGTCAAAATTTGCTGCTTCTTTGGTGTATAAATGGAATAAATTGTTTGTATCTTTTCTCGAATCGATAGAAATATCGAACACCTGACTCATGACCATGTCTATTATGTACTTAAGGACCCATGGCTTTAGACTAATCTCGCGTTCCTCCTTTGGTAATGTAGACAGATCATTAGCGAAATTAGTTGCGCACTTTGTTATCCACTTGAACATAACCTTAATGTTGCCTGATGCAAGCGCAGATGATGTCAGAGCTCTTGTTTTCTTCCACGTATTACCGTTGATGGAGAATAGGGACATACTGAAAAGTGGATCCAGTTCCTTGACAGTTGCTGGCTGATGATCTTGGAAATACTCAAAATTTTTTATACACACGGATTTAATTAGATCGATGTCCCGCAGAAGGATTCTTGGAGAGCTTAATTCGTACCAACCAACATATCTAGCTTCAGGATGGGAATCGTATATTTCTTGTAGTAGTTCCATCAAGTTATATTTACCCAGCAACAATGGACCCATGTTTCCCACAATTGGATTGCAGGATACATATGGCACTCCATGATTCTTGAAGATGTTTCGATTTTTCAAGGAATAATAAACAACGAGAAATATTGCTAGAATTGATAGAATGAACGACAGGTTGTCCATGTTGGCGTCTTTACAGAACCTTGTTTTACTTACGCGGTTACTTGAAAGACTGAATTAGCCTTGTAAACAATGGAAAATGCTGTAGTAACGTGTAATGAGTCATTTATATACGTTTTAGTGGAAACAATAGTGTAATATTGAGATCACATAATAAGCCATTCTAATGATAATACACAATCACCTGTGAAAATTCTTGCTTTTTTATCCCTTCACGTTTTTTACGAGTATGATTCGTGGACTTTTTACAATACGTTTGCAGCCGATCACACGTCAACGTATGATGGATCTATGTACAGTTAACGGGAGCTCTGTGGTTAACAGTCTGAGATAGATCGATAGCGAAGGTGAAAACATTACGAGAGAAAATCATATGTAAAGGGGCTAAAGAGTATTAATAATGTCTCAAAACTCATTAAGACAGTCGTGACAGTCATTACATTGATTATGGAAACGTGAAGATCTTAGTGAGATACCATTTTATGCTTCAACTAACTGTGTGTTTGATTCGAAGACGAATTCAGTGATTCAAATACAGACTCCTAGTTGTTAGAAAACCTAGAATTCTGAAACTAAAATATGGGACGTTTCAAACTTCAATCCGTGATTTATTCGTTGTAAATGAAAGAAAAGTGCAGAAATGATGACTGCAAACAAGAGCAGTATTAAAATGAAAAATTTAAATTCTGTTCAAAATCTTCGACCATTTTTGCCCCTAAATCCTTCATTAAATCCATTTACAAATTTGATTCATACGTTTCAACTCACTTTTCTCACTTCCTCGTTTCCATCAGAGGCCAAACTACAAACTAGGTTCAATCTTCACCTAGATACAACCTTCGACGTTGAAGTCAAACACCGAACTGCAGATTTTCAACTGTATGCTCGTCCTCGAGCAACATTTAACGTTACATCGAGCCAACAGATGGGAAATTAATACTTCCACCTCTACCATCGCGAATCTGATAACCACGTATATCCTCGGACCAATTCGAAGCGATACGAACGTGCTAGAGTTTATGACCCTCCCCCCGTCGACGAGGAATCGCTTGGGATCAAATTTCTCAGAGTCCATGAAGTAGTTGGGATCATGTTGGGTCGTGTAAAACGGGAACCACGCGTTCATCGCCGGTTCCACAGTAAGCGGCCTCGCCTCTGGGCAATACTGCTGGCAGCTCGAACCTTTCCACCCATTTCCGGTCCAGGATAGGCTGTATCGGATGTACTCTCATCGCTTTGCGAATCACTACGACCAGGTACCTATACCAGGTTTGTTACGACGTTGTAGTTCAACTGGTCATTATTATCCTCCAACGCGCAATTGATCTGCTGAAATTTCCCTTGCCCATCCGGTTTCACTGTCAATTCATAGATGATGGAGATCTACTTGGAGACAGCAAAGAGAAAGCTGAATATCTAAATGGCTCTATCCTCTAAACTATACCCTTAGCATGTGTTCACCTTGACTGCCACCAACAACTGGATCGTAACTGGTTTATGGACACTTTTGTCCACGATGCTGCCCAAATTAAACAATTTTTGTGAACGAACTTGCGAACAACTATGTATAATAAAACTATAATAAAACTATAATTCTATAATATACAATTAGCGTTCAGTCTTCAGCTAGTATAAAAATGAATCCAGTACTGATTACACTGTGTATTCCAGCCAGTCAGTGAGGTTGATTTTAAGTCCCTCCTCGGTAATCACTCTGTGATTTTCTGTTTTTCCCCTTTACCCCTCTCGCACCCCCTTGCTTCTTATTCTACTAGTTGTTCAATCAACCGATACCTTAACTCCGACAAGATCCTTCCGTAATTCTTCTCCTTTTTTCTCTCCTCCCTCTTACCGCCGCTGGCGAAATTAGTCCGCAGTCAATTGCGGCCATAGTACCCGCCGGTTATTTGGATGTCTCTCTTAAGCGACGCAGAACGTCGCCTCAGATCCAGGATATTGCGAACGATGGGATCAACGTACGGAAACAAAGCCGGCCACTTAGCGGCAAATTAGCGATGGCTTGGGGCGCCACTGTCGCTCTTCATTACACCGACACCGTTGCACGCCCACCAGCTCAGTGTGCCCCTAACTCCTTTGCCTGTAACCCTCTTAACATCCTGCAGACAATGCGACCGCCTATTTTCCTGCCTACATCGACGGATTAAATCTCTCTTCTCTATGACGAAAAATCCCCCTCGAACGCTTGGTAATCACTTAATTATTTCTCCGACAGCTACCCCCTATCGCAATGTCTGTCTTTTTTCCCTGGGGTATCGCGTTACCATCCACGCCGATACCTGAAATCTCGTGTCAGACTGGACGTCTCGCGAAATCGGAATAAATGGAGAGAGTATATTGTCCTGTGTAGAGATTACGTATTTCATTAGGGAAATTCACCTGGTGGAAGTGGACTAATTATGAGCTGCATATGTTATACGTGGTTGTTTTGTTTGTTGAAAGATTAACATAGACGAGTTTAGTAGAAAAATTAACATATACGTACGTAGTTGGTGTTTTTGTTTGTCCCGCATAACTACGCCTCGGGTGGTCAATGAATACAGTGGAGGACAATGACCCACCCTTTGGGTGAAGGAATAACTCTCCTCATTATCCGAGGGCATAACGTTAAAATCATGTTTATAATTAGAATTAGAAGATTCTTGTCGACGGCTAAGGACAACTCTTAGTAAAATATATTGGATCTTGGATCCAATCCATAAATACCGGCTGGTCCAATTAAGTAAAGCTACCGAAATACCTCTTTTTCTAACTGTGATGACAGAAAATATTTTACATACAATTTGAATGGCATCGAGGGACCAATATACTGCAAAGAATGTTTCTTTTAAAGTCTCAAGTAAATTAGTTTCCAATAAAATTACATCATCATCATGGAATAGATATCTGGGTAGCTTTATTTCAGTAGATCACCCTGTATAACCTCTTACGTTCAAAGGAACCCGAAATCTCTCTTATTAACACAAACTAATAACAAACTTTTCCTCCCCATGCAATATCCATTCATAAGATCGACGCAACTGACTATAATGATCGGTCCAGGCGATTCCATCGAGTAATTCATCGTCGAAACGCGATTGGACGTTGACAGGTACGCAGTTTGTCGGTACCTAATGCAGAACAAAGGTTTCGTCGGCGATCACCTTCGCATTTTACATCGATATCGTCGCGATTTATTTCCAATTTCCGAGGTAGCGAGGCGGCTGCACAGACATGGCTTTCCTGTCTCGGAAATTGAAGGAAACCGAAGAATGACGGGGAGAACCAGGGGAGGCGGGCTGACGGCTCCGTAGCAAGGAGCCCCAAGGTACCAGGTACCGAAAGTGGGATGAAGGGCGCGCCTTCTGGGTGGTAGAAAGTAGGAAGGCCCGTGTAACAGACTCCATTGTTAGGGCTTATTCAGAATCTGCCAATAGCCCAGGATTCAATTTGACTGGCGAACCATGAACGCCATTTAATATACAGAGGATGGAGGGAGTCGGAGAGCGGAGCACCTAAGCGTTGTTCAACGAGGAATGCCGGAAAAACATTAGCGGGCAAGAAGATTTTTGTCAGAATCGATATTCCAGTCACGGGTACACTTTTGCATTGTTCCTCGAGGATTTTATCGGAGCGCTTTTAATCAGCTACTCTGTTTCGCTTGAAAGTGGTGGAGGTCGTTAGTGAGAAGATACAGTGGCTTGCGAATTTTTTTAGGAAGGACTTTGACATGTTCAAATGTTGAGAATGTTTTACGTTTTGTACTAATCCTTACTACGTAGAGGTATTTTTAAATCCCTGCCATGCTATTATTAAAAATAATTACTTATAGCATACAGAGAATTTTCAAATTGAATATTCGTACCAGACTTATATAAAATCATTCCTGGTAACGTTATAATAACTTATGAATTATTATTTAAATACGTTAATGAACTGTATTTCTATTCAGAAAAGCATTAAACAAAGGAGCGAACTTGTATGAATTCTTTCAGGTTTCTTTCCATTTGTTTGATAGGACTCAATACTCCTTGAAAACTTTGCTTTTAATTGTCGTCCACGGTCTTACATTTGAAATAGCAAGCAATCAAATGAACGTTACGTGCTCGCGCAATCATAGAGACACAAATCAGTCTGATTTCACGTGAAAAATGTAAACGTGATACAGTTCGAGTGGCTACCGCGCTTCCAAATGGAGAAGGAATATCGGATTCTGAATAATTTGTACGTGTCTGTGCATTGTATTCAAGCAAATAACGAACGGCCAACATAACTGTAATTTATTCGATTGTGTGTCTCGTAGACAGCGAACGAAATAAGCGAGAGATCGTCGATGATCGACGAGAACTTTATTGTTATGGAATATAGACCTAACTATTTAATTAGACCGAGTGTAATCACTGTTCTTTAGTTCCATTTGCTAAAATCACAGCAATTATAAAATCAGTAGTGTGACTTGTTTTATTTTTACTATACAAAAGATCCCAATTGTCACGCGTCTTTTTTAATCAATTTCGGCATAGTGATATAAAGTTTAAAATGCAGACTCTTATGGTGTATGGTTTTGGCCATTTTTAAAAGTAGGTATATATGAAATAGTTTCTAAAATATTGTATAAAATATGTTTTCCACTTTTAACTTCGAGGGCTACTTCTACTTTCTAACTATGAATATTTTTGAATATTTTGAATATTTTTGGCTAGTCTACAGTTCTGGAAAGTCTCATCAAAATTAGGAACTGTGACTTCTATTTTACTTACTCTCTTAGACACATAAACCCTGTACTGAATTTTTGGAAAATGAGTTACTTCGTTTTACCTAATAACTTTATAACCACAGAAATAAGTCGTATTAGACTACTCGCGATCTAGAATTCATCCCCATTCCACCACTCCAGTGGAGACCCAACGACTTTCCACAATTAAACAGCACCTTTGAGCCGTAAACTCTAATCCATTCGGCACTCGAAGCCGCCAATTTCGCGTTGAAAAGTCAAAATTTCTCCTCGTCTCGGTCTTCGAGGAGCATCCTCAGGAACGAAAGTTTCAGCTGCGTAAATGGGGAAAAGTTTCAGTGCCTCGAATTGAAGGCGACGGGATTCGAGGTAATCTTTTAAAGGTCCTGGACACACGAGCACGCGGGTCTCGGTAGGCGATCGAAGACAGAAGAAAGAAAGAGGAGGATGAGGGTCGGGTGAGCTCGCTCTGCAGGAATCTGCATAACAAAACGCGCAATTAATAAAGTTCCGCGGTGCGGGGGCCGCCGACAAAGGAGCATTTCGTCCTTTCAACGCTCCTGCACACCCTCCCTTGCCCGCCCCCGCTGCCGCCTCTGCCCTTGTCTGGCCGAGTCGCGGTCCGTCGGGGTGAAACTAGGTTGGTGGGGTCGAAAGGGATCGAAGAAGGGGTTGCAAGGCGGAGTGAGCGAAGGCACGAGCAGCTTCGGGCTAAATAAGTCAGACTTTGTAAGGAATCTTTCCGCGAAGCTTCGCAATCTTCGCCACGCTCGTTCCCGCGAAACTGCCGGCCAACCAGGCCACGTATTTTTTAATATTTCACCGGATTTGTTTCCTCCTTCTTTTCGTCGCGGCTTGGACTCTACTCGTGGTTTTGTTTGATGCTGGTTCGCGTACACAAAAGGTAGAGTCCGTGGAAAAGTTTGCTGGGTGAGTGTGGAATTTGACTCGGAGCTTTTCAGGGAGAATGTGGAATAATACGGAGACGTGGAGGATGAGAATAATGTTGTGCTAATACCTCTGTGTACTGCAATATGGAACCTTTTTTAGTTGTCTTAATTAGGCGTGTATGCTAATTCGGAGTCATTTTGGAAAGAATTTAAATTTTATTTGTTGTTCCATCATTTCGTGTGAAGGAACGTATACATAGGTGGCTTTTGAAATTGCCTTAAGATGGGGAAGTATGCATTTAATTAGCGTAAGCATCTCATATAGATCTGTTATGATTGTTAAGAACTAGGACATAATAAGAACATGTTGTATTAAAAAAATAGGGATTGAAACAATAAAGAGATCTGATCTTCCACTTAATAGAACTAAAAATAGTAGACATTAAGAATGAAACGCTGCCACCTTATGAGAACTTATACTAATATCTACTAAAGACTGCAGAACTTAAAAATGTAGTAAAGCATGCTAGAAGCAGCAATATGTGGTTTTACAATAGAATGGAACTAAACAACTTGGCATCAGGTGATTTAGACAAGCTTAACAAGTACTATCTTTTTATCTTCTTTCACGCTCCTGTTTTTCATTTTTGTAATTTTGAATACATTTAAGCTAGCATATCTCAGACGTCAATCACGAAGCTAGAATATCCTAATCTTGACGATAATTTAAACTGTTGTACATTATACCAGCGACACGTTCAAGAAGCAAACAAGAAGGGAAAGAATCCAGGGTCTTTGTTGAGAAACTTCGCTCTTGGGAATTCCAGGCTCGGTAGGAGCTTTTAATTTCGAGCTAGAAGAAAAAAGGGAAGGATAGATACTCCCGTCTCCGGGCGCCTATTCATGGAAATTGAACGTTACTCTCGCGCCAACGAGACGTTGCGCTTGATTTACCGGCAACTTAGCCGAAGTAAACGAAGCGGGGGATACGTTGTAAAGATGAGAAAATTACTGCCGCTTCCTTGGTGGCTAAACATTCCCCTTACAGTCATTCGAAGAATACACAAACAGTATCCATTCGAATATTGGCCGATCAGAACTTAGGTACTTGTATTTATTATATTCAATTTTAATTCAATCTGACTATATCTAATCAATGTATTTATTTACCTTAATTCATATTAACCTGTGAACTGGGTATGACGAAACGTTTCGTTGTGAAATGAGTGGAACAATAGTTAATTCTCGGTTAACAGGTTAATAGTCTTTTTCTAAGCTTACAAGTAATTTCTTATTTTACCTGATGAGCATACTTTTCCGAGTGGTATCACTTCCATGTGATTGTGTTCCTCTACTTTCAAGCCATTGTTCTCATACAACACTACCTCATACTGTTCTCATATAACAGACGAACTCATTCATAAAAGGACATCATCGTCGACCGAAAATTCATCTCCTCTCGCTCCACAAGCTTCTAACATCGGTCCTTGAGAACGATCACCGCGAGAGTTCCGTGCACTTTGAATCGACAGGAAGTTGGACACAACACTGGCTCGACTGGAAAGAGGACAGTTTATTCGCCCCTTTTGGCCTCTTTCTTTTCATTAAAAGCCTCAGTGCGAAGTTTCGAATGAAAATTCACCTCAAGGGCGTCTGAATTGAATTGCTTGCGCCGTAGCAGCCCGCCACCGCTGTTTTCCCTCTATCCGTCTCTGCCGGCTCGTGCAATCCGAAAGTTTTCCCGCGCAAAATGCGAGTCGCATTATTTATCAAACGGAACAGCTAGTCGGCCGGGATTTTAACGTGGCCCCTACCAACCCCCCACGCCTCCCACGCGCCCTGTATCTTCCTCGTTGCCGTCGTCTCGCTCTCCTAGGTAAACAGTTTTCAGTCGTCGACCCACGAGAAGAGTCTGGCCTGCTTAATATTTCAGACGACCCCGAGCTAACTTCATGCATACTTATGTCGCGACGCGTGACTCTTCCCGCGACGAGATAAACCCCCTCCGGCAATATTCTACGCTAGATTCGGCCAGATCCAGGAATTGTCAATTTTTATATTGTTTTTCTTTCATTTACGCGCGCTCCATTCGATCCTGAGACACTGTGCTCGTTCCAAGAGGCTATGTCTCAACGCTGGAACGATTGATTTTTTTTTTATCGCACTTTAATTCTGTCGAGACCGAATTTTGTTGGCTGTGAGAGAAATTTTATTATCAATTTTTAACATTGTGACGATTGATGGTATCGAGAATCAGTTTAGGGTTAATAAGAGATGTCTAAATGAACTTGATGTAAAGATTGATAACTCTAAGTTATCGGATTTATATGGGGTGTTTCTTAATATGTGGAACCCACTTCGGGAGTTGATTCTATGCTTAAAAACAATGAAAAAATGACATATAAACACATATCCTGTCTGTCTTCATTTACTTGCCAAGTAGAATTCTTGTTGAAAGCTGCATTTTCTACTGATAACGATAGAATTGTTGACGAATAGTTCAATTATTTAATTAAGCCGAGTAATAGTATCCTTTAATTTTATTTAAATTCTTTTCTTAAGGTATTAAAACCTTCAGACTTCTGTTTTCACGAAATTAACTGAATTCAATTCCGTGACAATTTGATTTCACGTAATTATTGTAACACAGAGATATTGCAATCCACAGTACCAGCGAAAAATCGTTCCTAGCCAATTTCCAGAACTTTATTTTCACCATTTACAGTGAACCCAGTCCGTTGACAACGAATAAATTGTTCCCTTTGTGCCGCTTAACAATTTCATCTACATTCCTCGTCCTTTGAATATCAAATTCCTCTTTTTTTTTTAGTTACTCGATTTAGGGGAAAACACGAAACGTACGCCGCGTTGCGTCGTAATAATGGAACGTAGTAACGGTGTTAGGACGGTTCTGCTCCAGCAGAGGTGGAGGTTCAAATTTTTCAGCCGTGCAGGATAAAAGCAAGATATTTTTCAATACATTTGGATAACGAAATTAAACAAGACTGTCCATGTAAAAATGGCTAATTTTGTGAATTTCTGCGATTGTATTTATTAAATACACGTTTTGTCCAAATGCTGCTTTTATCCTTTGTTTCGACGTACGTGTATTTGCAGAAACATGTGAAAAAAATTGGGAACGTATTCGAAATAGAATTTTATTATTGAATTTAGATATACAGGGAATGAAAATTCATTTCAATTTTCGATCTCGTAGAAAAGTTTCACAATTTCAGTACATTTGTCTCGTATTTTCGAAACCTCATGACGAGGTATGTGAATATGAATAATATACAGGTAGCAGAAATTTGAAGAAATAATTTTATATGATAAAATAACTTTCGTTTCTGAGTTATTAATTACTCAAGATGCGTCTAAAACGAATGTGAAATGTGTCTGACTTGAGAACCTATTCTACTGGCAGCAAACATTAAGCTATGTTTCTGTTAGAAAAACTTGTTACAGAAAAGGAAAAGGTTCTATAACATTATATGAAACGACATTTTCTGTATTATGCATAGCTTATTTTAATTTTAATCATTTTATACAAAGTTAATTCGACCCAAAAACTTCTCCCTTCTCCGTAAGTTCTTAATTAAATCTGAATTAAATTATACTACCCCTCAAAACTATTTGGTTACTTATCACATGTAGGTTTGATAAAACAAAAAATACAGCAAAGCACAATATAGTCAATTTTTTCCTCTTTATATCAAATTAGCATACTTTTTTCTTATCATACCTATACTTAGTTTTGCCACTTTAGTTTCCGCGTACGTGTATTATTCTTAATATTGAGTGCCTGTTCCCCTAAACATGTGATCAAAAACTTTCGACCATTAGTATATAATGCGTATACCGTATAAAACGATCAGAAATGTACGAAAATAAAGGATTATATCAAATATCAATAAATTACCATATCTCCATAGTACAATCGCCAAGTAACGCCTCAATACAGAGAAACCCCACTAACTTCTCCAAGTTATCAATCACAACACTTGCAAAACGATTAAATATTTCCCGTCTTCCCTGCCCACAGACTGAAGACACCCCAAGGTCTGTATTCTATCAGCGACTTCAGCCAAGGCCGCCTGGGATCGATTTTTCCAGGGCGAAAGGCGATCTTTGCACCCCCGAAAAGTTTCCCTTATCTCTTGACGAGCGCGTACGGAAACGTCATCAGTCTCCGGTTCGCGCAATCGCCGTCAGGTTAAACCAGCGCGTAACAAAAATAGAGGATCTCTCTTTCCCGCCAGTGGAAAGGGATTCTGTCAACAATATGGCAAGGTGTTTGATGAGTCGATCGATCACAGCGCCCTGTCAACCCCCGAGCTGGAAACGCTGGCCTGTGTGCGTGCGCCCGCGCGTGCCCGCACGTGTTCGATCTCGTGCACGGCCGTGTGAACGTCGTCCCATAAGTTACCAACCTCGGTACAACCCTGCCTGCCAGAGGGTGGTCATCGCGTTCGGCTAACCATGAATATGCATTCACACTGTCCTTCTTTCTTATTAGCTCCGCTTCTGAGCGGCGCGCGTCGCGTGCGATTGCTAGTTATACGCTGGCATGATTAACTGGGATTCGATTTTGTGGCTTCTCGAGCTTGACCGCCGAGAAATCTACGCTGAACGGTGCTGAAAGGATGGATGCACTGCTGGACGATAGTTTGTACACGCTTGTGTCGTTAACAGTTGGCTAGTTAGTTGGGAGGCGGCGGTGAGTCCACCTTTGAATGCCACTAAATTCGATTAGACTCTCTTTCGCACTGTTAAAGGTGGGATAGATGTGTCCAGTATTTTAGTCGAGTGGCGAGTAATTTAGTAACCTACTGCGTATGGACACTAAAAATTAGTCGAGTCGACACTCATTTTTCGACATTAATTTAGTGTTCATATACAGTAAATTGTTGACGAATTTAGGCATTCAGGAATATTAGTAGAAATGTTTGAAATGGCTTTTGATATAGTCCATGTAAGATATTGAAAATCGAAATGGTTTCTTATCAGAATTGTTAGTTTTTAACGATACTGTGAACAAACATATGAAATCAAAGTCAAAGAATCACAGGCACAGTTCTCTTCTTCTCTGAAGTCTATATCTAAGATTTGCTGTGTCATTTGCAACAACAGTGAAAACGCAGCATGAAGAAATAAATTATTAAACACGTGTCATGTCCGCGGTTGAGAGATACGAGCAATGTGAACCTTTGAGATTGAGTACTTTTTCTGCGTTTTATTTATGAACTCTGTTCCCCCTCCTATTATTTTCTCGCTACATAGAATCAATTTGTATTCTTAATATCAATCTTCTACTGACGTGATTACGTAAGGAAATTGTGGGAAAACGAAGTATGAAGCGTTATTTTAATTGCTAAAGTTCAGATAGGCGTATCACTGAATTTTAACTCTGCTTCTTAGAACAGCAGAATTAACAATTGCAACTTATTATACAAATTTATTTTAAATGATTGATGCAGAGAACGTGGTTTGCAAACTAATGGCTATATTTAAAGTAGGTATGCATCTTATATTCTCATTGACGCCATTCTGTCCTTTCAAGAATGTTAATTATCTACACATTACACAAATTATTTGACAGACTGTCTTTATAATTTTGTTATAAATTTAAATGTAGTTTAATAAGGCACACTTCATTTTAGAGATCTGTATTTTACATGTATGGAAATTCACGTACCTCTTATACGTATATCAAAACGTTCCCCTATTTCAATTATTAAAGTTGTTATTACAGGAATATCCGTCTCCCTTCCATGTGTATTTAAATATACGTACGTAATAACAGATTCGTAACGTATTTGTAAAACCATATTTTCCTTCTTAAAGGCCGATGCACACTAGGACATAAACGCTGTAAATATATAAAGGCAACAGCAATTCTTTTTCTATTTAATGGATAAGAAGATAGTCGGTATACAACATTTCCAGCGATCGTATCTGAGTTGAAATTTTTCTGTTTCAATAGAATTTTAAATTCGAAGGTTGAATAATTTTTAACTAAAATATTCACAGAAGGAAACTATTTCAAACCGTGACAGGCGAACTTTAGAATTTTCCTCTCCATTTGAAACCTGTTCCCTTAAGGGAACAGTCACGCTCAACCATCAGCACTGATCGACAGCCATCGATCAAATTTGAAAAGTAGAAATGATAGGTTCAATACAGTAATTATGTCTGAGAAAGAATTTATAATAGCTAATTTGCAAGTAACATTATTATTTCTTAGATATAATGAGATAATTACTGTATTACTATATTGAACCTGTCATTCACGTTTCAAATTTGGTCGATGGCTGTCGATCGGTGGTGACGATTGAGCGTGACCGCTCTCTATACATATAATATATAGTGTAGACGCACTTTACCCCATGAATAATTGTCTATCCGAAAATATATAACTCCATAACAGATGACAAATTTTCCCGTGACAATTAAAAATGTTAACATGTTAACCACGGTCTTCCTCGTCGTGCAGAAGTTATCGATTGTCGTTAGGGTCATTCTAGCCTGATATATTTCTCTCACGATACGTGGTTTGTGTCAACGTCGAGATCCTATCTCTACTGCATCAAATATTATGGCTCGTGTAAACACCGCAGTGTGGTAATTAAAGCGAGGCCCTTCTCAAATTATAAACACCTGGACCATAGGGATGGGAGTCGCTGTGAGTTAAGACGCAGTAGCGTATTTCCAAAATATGTGTAACAACAGAATGTTAAAATTAATGCACCCACACCACTGCAACTGTTTAATTTTATGCAAATCGCGTTGTTTGCGCTGAAACAGTATTGATGTTTTGCAGAAACGGTCTGCGATTATCGACATGGTCGGTTCGATCTTTAAATATGCATGGTTAATAAGATGACTTGCAAAGAACCATATCTGGGTAAGCGAAAAGAGAGAAAATAAAGTAAACAAATGATTCTAGAGATTCATATGTTGTTCATAAGAATGTAAGAATGGTTAAACTAATATTGAAATTAATTTTTTGTTACAGCGAAAATAAAATAATGATAAAAACGCTGGGAAAAGGATGAAAATTTTGAAAAGTTTGTTTTCGTTGAAATTGCAGAAATTTTAGTTATGAATATTTTAAGTATAATTCTTAGAGAAATTTTATCCAATTTTTTCATATCGCTCATATAATTGTTATTTACTTGGACTTTACACTGTTAATTAGACTACTCGTTAGTACAAGGAATGAATATTCAATTTTTCATATCATCTTATGAGGAAGTACTTAGGAAAATTGATAGCTTCGAAAGGCTGAATTAAATTTAGAAATGATTACTCAGGAGAATTTATGCGCAAAAACTATAAGGTTCAATTTCAAGGATAATTGCAGTTACATTTTGCTACTGCATTACTGCACGTCTGAAAAAATGCAGTACAATTATACAAATTATGCAGTACAAATTGCACAGTACAGTACAAAATTTTCTTAAACAATTTTCTTAAACAATTTTCTTAAACAATAACTTGTTTAACTTCACCTAGAACAGAGCTACGTATACCCTGGCCCAGTTACTAGACTCACCCTGTGTACCATTGCCAAACTCACAAAGCCACTCCCTTAAGCGAACTCTATTTCAATAGACAATTGCTTTATACGACGACCTGTAGATATACACTGTTACGACACAATGATGCTTATATTCTTGAATGAATAAAACGGCCCTTTACGCAGTAAGTAGAACCGACAGTGTCCAACCACCCATTTATCTACATAATCCAACAGTTGGGGTCGTTTTCTTGTTCAGTCAATAACATCGAGAAGATCCAATTATAACTAACTAGTATTTCGTAACTAACCGCAGCACGAATCCATTTGTCAGTGACATTGTAAATTTTCCGTAGATCTATCGCGAAGAATATCGCGTCGCGTCGCGGCGGAGAAAAGTTCAACGCTTAATTCGACCAGATTTGACAAATGGTAATGCGCCAGGCGTTTTTCAAGGCAAAGGGTAAAAATGTACCGCCCAGGAGATTGCTATTACATATTTATACGGGGACTCGGCATTGTCTGCTAAAATATGTCCCGCCATTCCGTGGCGCCTTCGCGTGATTCGTCCTTCCTCTGCAGCGAATCGCAACTTGCTAGACTCCTATCCTGACAAACGATCCCACCGTCAAAAATACTGTCTACCGTGCGCGTCACCTGCGTCTACCATCACAATTCCCTTTTAGGAGAATTATTGTCGCCCCCTGCATTCTCGATCATTTTCTTCATTCTAATACAACGCTCGCGAATTCCCAATGCTTTTTTAAAACAGTCTGGACGGTTCTATTGATAATTTTGTTTCTCTTGACTTGTGATAAGTGGAAGAGGAAAATGCGAAAATATTGGTTGTCTGCTGCGTGATTCTGAAGGACTGTATCGGTAGAACATATTTCTGTATCTGGAAGTCAACCTGACGCAAATTCTGTTTTGTTTTTTTTTTCTAGTAGGTTCGGAAAACAGATACAATTACCCATTCCTTAAGATAGTATTCGAAGTAGTTTATATTGTTAAATATTGAACACGACAATATTTTATTATTAAAAACACAAATTTGTAGAAATAGCTGTAGAGTAATGATAAATCAATTTTCGTTCACCATAGTAATCAAATAAAAAGTGATTTAAGCTTCGTAGGAGGACAAATAATCTTTATTTCTTATTTGTATTACTTGTTATTCGTAATAATTGTACTCTTTTCTCGAATGACAAGGTTTCACCTTTTTACAATTTAGTGGATAAACCAATTTCAATTTACGATATAAGTAAACTTGGTAAAGTTTGATACTTCTATATGTAAAACGTTCTATTTTACACATCAAATAATAAAGTGCAATTAAACTTTAGCATTAAATGAGACTTAATACATATTAAATTTTGATGATTGATAAGGACATCAGACAGCAAATAATTTCATATACAGATTCTTCGAATCGGCCTATTATGCTTTCAATTACGGTGGCGAATTAATAATACTGATGTGGTACTAATTAATTAACGTTAATCAAGCTTTAAATGGGAACAGCACAGGGTAAAGTTCACCGCAAATTCACGAGCTCGGCTCACAAGGAACATTTCCTTCCGCCATGAAGGCAACAGGTTGTATGTACAACTAGAAGAGGTCGCGAACTTGGTAAAGGTTGAATGCGACGACATAAGCTCGCAAATTGTCTCCATCTCCCTGCAAAAAGCTGAGGGCGCAATTCAAGGAATTTCCATACATTTTCACGCGATCTGTCCGTGCAGCGAAATTACCAAAAATATTACGATCGAAAATTGCATATATGTCGAATTGATTGGACAAGATAAATTTGATTAATTAGAAAATCTTTTGCAATATTTGTCACTTAGTACCAAATTCTTGGTTAGAGATTGTATGATACTTCCAATAATTAAATTTCCATTTTCTTTCATTTCTTAATGCCAAAAAAATTATTTCTTTTTTTATGACCAAAAGTCGTGTAGCTACATGATAATATAGAAATTTTCAACTGCAGAAATTTTATGCCTCCGATTTTGATAAAAAAGTATTGAAGAGAGAAACAGAGGCGAATGGAAGTAATGGTTAAATGTATAAAATTTAATCTTGCCGTGTTTCATATTTAAACAAGGAATAACATCAATGTGCCCTCGTAAGAAAACACATTACGCTTGAAAAATAATGTTTTTAAGTAATCCACTGTAAAGATGTTAAAATTATTCTCCGACTCTCCATAAGTTTTTCTGAACGGAAGAAAATTTAATTCGAGTGACTCAGTCAGTTACGGGGATTATAAGAATAATATTTCAAAGTTTCAAGAAATAGAATTGTTAAAACCGAGAAATTGAATGAACGTTAAAGTTTGCTATACCTTTTGCAAAGGACATATATTAAATATGTCACCCCAGCATAGATAGTATTTTTTCATTTATTTGTATTTAATCTTCCATTCAATTCCATCCATGATTGTCGATGACGAGTGGACAACAATATTATTCGAGTTATGCCCATTCGCACTCAATTTGTCTGGTCATTTTAAATTATTCATTGCCCCGTTCTGCCACTCGCTGAGTGTGAACAAAACTTTCGTATGAAATAATATGAAGTCGACCTGTTGCGGTGAACAAACAAAATTTGGTCCGCGACAACGCAGGTAATCAGACTCGAGAACTTCGGTCAATTTAACTTTGTTAATAATGTCCTCCATCTTGCTACGGGGACCCATATTAAGATCGACTCGATATTTAGTAATGAATGAATTAATTAGTGTTTATGGGAACAGCTCGTGTCATGGAAATGCTTAAAATTTATCGATAACAATTTGTATCACTAATTCCTATTTTAATTGCGAAAACGTGTAGCTGAAATCCAAAATTAGAAATCGTAATTGATAATGAAATTGATGAAACTCTGAGACTGAAAATTACATCCTTTGCAATAAATTATGGATTCTGTAATTTATCTTATGTCACCCACAAGTATAGTATCACTGTTTCTATAAACATGTACGTGCAATATTACTAGTTACAACGATTTATCGAAGTTAGTTAAAATCAGGGATCCACTGCAATTTCTGAGTAATACGACTCCGCTTATTTCTGAAATTAACATTATCAGCAAGTGCGCAATCTGCGTGACTTGGTATTTCAAAATTATAACGTTATCTTGTTTACGATGTCGACAGGAGCGGCATAAGCGGATCAGACAAAGTGAACTATGAGCTCCACGCGTAAGTACTTCATCGCAATACCATAAATTGATGACTACTGCATTTGCAATTTGCATCCACCGTAATACGATGGGTATAAACCAAATCCCCCGGGCTGTTGATGGAAAGCCAAACAGAATTTCATTACTGGCCAACGAATCGTAATGCGCGAGCTTATATGCGTATATAGACATTAGAGAGATTTCTTCTTCTTCCGCCTAAGCAACGCATTTGTACAGTATCCTTCTTTTACGTTAATCTTATAATTATTGTATTTATACACACTACCGAAAATACTTTATACGTAGTATATGTATACAGTAGAAATCGCTCAAAATAAAAAAAGTGATATGGGTTTGAGATGATGCATTATTTTTATGTTTCTTTTTTATGAAAATTTGGGAACTTAGATTTTGGGAATTTAGATGACATTTTTTCTATGGCATGTGTAAAAGTAACTTTAAAATAATATTTCAATCAAACACAGGAGATAAGATAACAGGTGAATTCTAGTTTGAAGAAGTGCATTGCAAGATTAATCCAGCAGACATTTACTTGGATATACAGTAGAATGGAAAATTAAATATACAAAATATCATAAAGCAAAATACACATTAATAATGTCTGAACTCTAGATTTCTTTTTTTATTTTCAGCTGTGCTGACTAAAACTGAATTCTAAGAGAATTTCTTACCCATATTCAGATGGGTATACACTGTCTTCCCAATATTTTATTAATCTCACTTTCAGCACCGTCATAAATAACGACAACGCATATTGCATACATTTTTCCGTGATATTGGTTCCATAACTCCGGCACACGCTGAAACTGAAAGTAGTTTAACCTCAGCTCCCTCGCCTAGCTTGCATCCACCGGATACAGGGTGTCCAGTAAATGAAGCTACAAGTAGAGACGGCCATTTGCATCGTACTTCAGGACTATCACCTGATAAAACTAATGAAACCACGGGAAACAGTCGGGCAGCGAATCAGAGGCTCAGCGACAACCCAGAAGAGGAGTCTTTCTTCCGCGTCATCGCGCCGCTAATTTGCATAAATCGCGTCGACACAGCAACAACCCAACACCCCCGCTAACTACGCCAGCCTACGGACGGAACGAGGGAACGAAGAGACCCCGCGGTCGACCGAGGAAGCCGAGATCTTTATGGTAGCAATAAAGCCAGCCCGGTTGGCTTCCAGTTACAAATGACTACTGGTAGCTGAAAACTATTGCCCCTGGTACACGACCGCGCCCCTACTGCACACCCCAGCAACCCCTGCGCACCTTCTGCACACCTTCGCAGCCTAGCTGCTGACCCCACCGAGCCAGTCCCCGTGGCTCGGTTAGAGACGTGTGAAATAGGACCTCTCGTAAATCCTCGTAACGCCTAACTAACTCCCACGACCTCGACTTTCTTTGCAGCGCGCGCCGCCCAATCTGAGGATTACCTTCGTTAATAATTGTTATTAAGCGAGCAGCGAAACGTTGCCGGGATTCTTAACGATGTTTGCGAGGTAATAGCGAACGGGGGAACCTAACTATGCTACGTGTTTATTCATATTTCCTGGGATTAGAGTTTTTGCTTTTATGGACTATGAAGACACCTTGGGTGGCAGTCTCGCGAGATTCTGAGGACGTGATGGTGGAGGTGTGATGTTCTTAAAGTGTATGGATAATGGTGAGTCCTTAGACGCAGTTGACTTGGGACCTTACTATTGCAGCTATTGGAGCAAGAACTTTTTTTAGGAGTAGATCGCGCAAATAGATCATGACGATACTTTTGGATCCTAGAGTTAAAGTATTGAGTCCACATTTTTTCGAAAATTATATTTTAGATGTTTCTTCCAATTCGCTCAGATTTACTGTTCCATTAATGAAATAAGGTCCAATTATTTTGTTCTTTAAAATTCCGAGCCAAATTTTCACTGTCTACAATTACACATTATCTTACAATTTCGTTACATTTTTGTGTTCAATTAAATATTAAGAAAGTGGATTCTCTAATTACGATGTTAGCCCGTTACTATGTTCTCTATAAGTTCAAATTATTTAAATACGAGTATTTTCTCGTTATACGCTGTTATTCACATCTTTAATAAGATCAGATTAATCAGTGCATGAATCGACTTCAAAAACCTGTGTCTTTTTAAATTGACCAGTGAACCATGAGCCTATAGCAAAGAAACACTCTACATGCAAATTGATTATTGGACAATTAGATAATGTAAATATTAATGAATTTACTATGGCACAAATGTTCTTTACCCGCAAGAGAGAACGTGTCGTGCATCTGGCTGCTAAAAAGATGAAGCAGTAGCGTTAGCTGTGGTGTAATTAAAAACTTAGCCAACACGCGAAAAGTTAATAACTTTCTAGACGCTGCAATAGGTTTCCAGAACTTGTAGAATGTTTATGGATGAGTTGTGAAAAGTGTTTATCAGTCTTCTTTAATATTCCGAGTCCAGGCAGTAGGTTTAAAAGTTAATTTATCAAAACAAAGATATCTGTTGCTCGAGTAACATCTATCATCTTATATTTTGCAGAAAATAATTAAGAATTCCGTGATGGATGTAATTGATCACTTTGCTTAATGAACTCTTTCGCACCTTTTATAACCACCTAACATCCAGAAATTTAAAAATATTCTGTCGTTAGTTTCGCGAGAGAAATGCTCGGAACAAATAATTATAATTTAATCACTCGTTTTCGGAACTTTTAGTTAACCTATTGTTCCTTTTTAAAATTTAGTTCGACCAGGTTCCAAAGTTTTAAATATCCGTCAAATCGTAGAAATATGCTCGACTTCACGATGCATTAAAAATACTGAAATGCAGAGATCAAACTAGTCTCCCTTATGCTCTCACGTTTCCAGACACAACGATAATCCTCCAGCAAAGCTCACGCTAGCGCAAATCCTCTTGCCCTGATAATCGCGTTCCGATGGATGAAGTTAAGTCACCGCAAAAATTTTACCAAGGCTGCCTAGAAACCATCCTTTAAACTCACCCACAACGCGAGAATTCAGTGTCAACAATCATCTGGTTCTAGTTGGAATTCTCCTCGATGATAGTTCAAGAACGTGAACTCTCTACAACAGAATTGAATGGGTTTGAGTAATTGACTAGATTGGAAACGAGAGCCGTTGATTTGAAGAACAGTCTATCGATTGCTTTGATATCTACCGAGTACTTAGAGCTAAGAAATTTGCACTTAACCGCCATTCGAGAGCGATCTCTGTTCGAGCATTGGAAGCTCAATTACTCTTTGCGTGGAGCGGGGATTAATGAATTTTCGAGTGGTTGGAATTCCTTATTTTTGTTTAGGATTGATTATAGTATCAAAGTTTGGGTAATGAAATGTGTGAGGAAACTCATCGAATGAGAGTGAAAGAATTCATTGAGTAATGAACGTATCTGTAGAGAATAAAGTTAGGAACATATCAATAGGAATTGGGAAATACTATAACAATTAGAAAATATGTTTGATAATTTATATACGTAATACGAACTGTAGTCGACAAATAACATTATTACTAGATTTTTGTATTCTGTTCAGTAGAACCAAGTGAAACATAACTACTGCAAACTGTCCCTTAGAAGAACATATGTATTAAAATGATCTCAGGAAATAATCTGCTTAACCCTTTAGTGACAGGCTGGGTCCCCTTTGACCCTCCCTTACGAAACTACTTCTGTTACAACAACACTAAATAATTTAATAACACACTTGTATTAATACCTCTATTAATACTAGGAAGACCACAAAAACTGAAAAATGTAATCGCTGAAATATTACGTCTAAGTTCCCTCAAATATTGTAAAAATATTTTGTATAAATATATTATCACACTTCCATCCAAGCAACACTGCAGTATCCTCTCAAAAAGAAAAATCACACCACTGTCCCTAGACAACTACCACCAGCTCGTCCCACGAAACCACCCTCGCCTCCGTTCACAATAATTAACAATCCCCGACGACACGAATGCACACTGAAGAAAATGAAGCTCGCCGGGACGTCGAAGCGTGGCAAGTGAGCGTACGAAGCGGAGGGTGAATTCCGGCGCGTGTGAGCCGCGTTTTGCAGAAACGAGATGCCATGGGGGTGGTTTTAGCCGGGGGTTAGGTTGTCGGTCCCGTGAAAAGCGAGGCGTCGCATATTAATCATGGTATTAGCACTTGAACCGAGCAAAAGCCTAAACCATCGTGCCCAAACGGCGGTGAAAAGCGTCACGCCGACTCCTTCGCGTTCCCCGACCTTCCTGTACCTGTGCCTCCCCCGTGGATGGATAGAGAACGCAGCGTTAGAGGGCGAGGGGCTGTGCTGCCGCACAGGCTGTAGAATCGAGGGAAGCGTGGAGAGGGGAGGGAGGAGGGGGGGTTGTAAACTGAAACGGTGCGAAAATTAATTGCCAGGAACGCTTCGCCCACTCTGGTCCTACCTACCCTTCACCCTTAATTACTAGCCACCCTTCGCTCCCACCTCCCGAAACCCTGTCGCCGTTCCCGCCCGCGATCGCTGTCCGAGCTGGGAGGAGGAGGAAAAAAAAAATCAACGTTTCGAAGCGGGAGATAATATAAAACGGTACAATGATCAGATATAACATGGTCCGCTTAATTTTCCAACGTATCGGACGGAAAACAAAGCCGGCAGCGACGTCTGCTCGGCGAAAAATTCGGGCCAATTTTCGAGACCCGTACGTAAACACGATACTGATTGAATTGTACCGGCTCCCCGCCAACACTCTTCATCCTGTCGTGGAATTCTCGCTGTTTCAAAATGTGGACGATCAGTTGGATGAGCTTATACGGTGCATGTGTAGGACGATTTAAAGCGAAGGCTGAATAATGAGAGTTTTATACTACTTGCGAGAGGGGATTGGAAAGGGTGTGTGGAGATATTCCATGAGAATCGTGGTGTATTATTTTTGGTTTGTAAACTAGGGAGTACTTTTTAGCTTTTATAGCTAGGTATCATGTTCGTACCTTTTTTTTATTTTAGTGTGAGTGTAGTTGCATTTTACAGTTACTGTGGGCTGAACTTTTATAGGCACGGTGGAACGATTTTTATGTCCCTACTATTCCGTAATTATTGTACTATGTTACAGAAACTGTACCGCCTAATAAAGTTAGATCATTAAATTTGTCAATTTTTATCTTGTATTTCTTAACACTAGAACTACCGAAGCAGTCAAAGATTTCGACACATTTTATGTGTTGGAATATTATTTTATTCTCGATTAATGCTAAAATTAAAATATAATTTTATGAATTATATACATATTATTTTATTATTTCTATGAATTATGTACTTTGTCAAAGACTTGTAACTTTGGTACACTGTTAAAAATATTATAAAAATACGTTTATCTCAGTAAGTCTGATGTCGAAGAGCAATCTTTGAAAAATGTTCCTTCAAAAAGGAAGTCAGTTTTTGAAATTCAACAACTCTATTGTATAGAATTCTGTGCGCAATTTATTTGAATGTATCTTGTGTATTGGGGTTGACAGGAACAGAGAGCCAGAATTTGTGACAATTTCTGTATTACCTATGTATCCAATTTCAGAACCACTTTAATCTCTTCATGTACATCCGTTCGTTGTTCAATTTGGAATATTTGTATGTTTCAATTGAAGTATTTTTTAAACTAAAACATGATTGGCTAAAAATAGGTTTTGCTGGGCTCCACGTCTAACGGCTAGGACAATTCAATCTACACTAATATCACAGATCAGACAGAAAATGTTTTATAAATGTACATCCCAGCGCAATAAACCGAATTCGATACCGAATAAACTATCACAAATTGTGTATTTCAATACTGGCAAAAACCAGTACTACTGTTTCTATGAATCCATTATTAGTCAGATAGATTTTTGTTCATTTTTATGACTATCATATGGACCTCAATTTCTTAGCACTTGTTATAACAATATTTTTCTCAGGTAAACTGGTGAAGAAAGTACAGTAAAAGAACAAAGAATGGCATAAAGTTTCAAACTGTTTCCAAGTCATTTACGCACTAAGATTGTACCAAAGGTGCCGTGAATTCGAAATACAATGCACGGAGAAAAGAGGCCTGAAAATAAATTGAAGTACTTGTAGTTGTTACACAAACAGTAACCGAAAGAAAAACTAGACGCAATGGAAATACAGGTATAGAAAGAATCGTACTCTTTGTCACTGAAAATATGAAGAAAAAGTACCCGTAGCAAGTACAATAGATGTAAAGTCAAAGAAGATGAGGAATGATTTGTTAACTGCCTCGAACGTTGTGAACTGCAAAGTGGGATTTTAAAAATATCCAAAAATCGAAACGATTTTACTTTATATAAAATTCACAGTGATGCACGAATTTTTTTTACAAAGAATTATTAAATCCACATGTTCAAATTCTAAAGATACATTACTTCTTGTATTAAAATCAAGAAAACTGAATAAAACTTAAACGCAAGTACCAGAAAGAAGGCAGAAGGGACAAAAATTACCCTACAATAGATTTCACAAAGAATGAACTCTTCGACTACATATGAACAAACCTGTGAGTCATTGTAGGCTGAAGCTAGAGTTCTTGGCTATACAGAATCGCATAAAAGTGTCTATCGATTTGAAACGTAAGATTCCACTGACGATGGAAAGCAGCAAGAGAAAAATAAAGAACATGGATGGACGGAGGTGAGAGAGGTCGAAGGTGTCGCTGCGTCGAGCGAATTCTGGAACAAGAGGAAGGCGATGTAATAAAGCGAGTCGTCAGCGAAGCACGCCTCGAAGGCAACAGCTATCCCCTACAGTTACAATCTTCTTCGATTTCAAGGGTTCGACAGATCAAGCTGCTTACGCAATACCAGTTGTATTCTTACGATAAGGACTCCGTGGATGACCCTCTGACTTTGTACTGTCATCGGCTATCTACAGAGTCTGCACCTATTGTGCTTCCTCGTCTTTGTCATTCTAGTTTTCCTCATGCAGAAATGAGCTACTTCTACGCGTTAGTGTGCCAAAATGGGCACGTGTTCGTTCACAAATCTGTCTCATACATTGATTCACATGTATTCTTGAAAGAAAGCTGTATATTTTGCGATGTTATCAGTTTCTACATTTCATTGTTTTCTAATCTCTTTGATTCTGCTACAAACGATTTACGTAAGCAATCAGATAAGTATTTTTATCAACGAACTTAATAAATACTTGAGTTACTATAGATAGCACTGATATCATCATTTTTACTGCCAAACACTTTTTAAATTCTGTATCTGAGAAAACAAGTCAATTTATCTTATCTATATGTTGATACTACCTATAATTTCATAAATATTAGAAAATATTCAACCTACCTACTCTACGTGTTTTAAGTAAATATTGCAAGTCAAGCTTCGGCACGTTTATGCGAAATCAGATAAAAGTTCACTTGTCCCCGTTGAAAAATACTAAAATCAGGACATAGTAGTCGAGGGGGAGGAAATGTTCGTTTCCCCTATATAACAGGGCTTGTTTATGAGAGTCGTTCGACGCAAAAGGACCAGCCAACAGGCTTTTGTCACGGAGGACACCGATGATATTGAATTTCCTCGGCACAGGGCTTCAAAATACGCCGATAGAAGCGCATGCCAGTCCCCAAGTGCGTCGAAGAAAATCGGTGGCTCTTGCGCGGCATCGGTCGCTCCTCTAAGTGCATAATGCATTGGAGAATGCAGTAGAAGATGCAGGTTGGTTACCTCTCGACAAGGTAATTGAATAGACAAGTCGTTCACCCTAGCCCGTTAATTGCATTTCAATGCATTAATTGCATTTTGAAATTTTGCCCTTACGGATGCGTGGCGATGTTGTTCCACTGTTGCACTTTTACGACGCGAAATTATATTTCACGTTGCACGGGAAAAACAATCAACCACGACATGATTCCTTTCATCGAACGAGAATGCAGTGAAAATTTTTTCCGCTTGTTCGAAAACGTTCCGTCTATTCGAATAAATGTTTCTCTATTTACATTTGAAATGATATAAATTTTCCATCGCATCTCTGTGTCGGTTTCTCGTTCTTTTTCAAGGTGTTGGCAACTATAAATTTGTCTCGAGATAATTGCTCCATTTTATACTGCCTTTCTCTATTTCACGAGCACGATCGAAGCGCAACGATTTTCATTCCTATCACGTAGGACTCTACGAGCAATAAAACTTTGTCGACTTTCAACGATCACGCAAACGACCTCTACGTTCCTCAGAGGGAATAAGAGATCCGTGAATAGAAATCGCGGCTGATCAATAAGAAAGACGTCGAAACTCATTTTACGACAGTGGCACACCGTTCACCTTCATTTTTCCGACGTTTATTTACGGCATCGCCGAACTATCGAATGTATACACCGAGTGCATTTACCTAGTTTCTGTTCTTCATTCATTCGAATATAATATTTTCTAGAAACCAAGTCAGGTTCTCCATTATCTTCTGATCATGGATTTTTCTCACGATTATTCCAATGTAAAGTACTGTATAATAAAATTGCCATCAGAAAAATGAAAATTTTGTTGAATATTTAAAAACTTGAAATATGCGATTTATATCGTTTCAGCTTGCAACCACAGATATTTCGTTTCATCCTAGCCCTCAGTTTACGAAATCGTGGCAAGAATGAAGGAAATACGTCTGAAGCGACGGGGAAGCAAGCGAACGCAAGGAGTCCATCGTCTGGCAACGGAAGCTCTTCTCGAAGAAAGGAGGAAGCGTGGCCATCAGGCTATGTATCGTTCCCAGATGCAATTGGGTTATTAATTAAGGGTATAAGCTGCCGTCGGGAGTGGCTCACGGCCAGAGGATCCCTTTCATCGAGTTTTAATGCCCGTGGAAAGAGGAGTGAAGAAGAGAAAGAGAGACGAAGGAAATATTCGAGCTAGCAGGTGAAAAGGGGGGGTCTCGAGGGTGGGAAGCATAAGAGAATCGGCGCAATTATGCTGATGTTGTTAAGGATAGACTTTTAATTTCACGAATCCTTAATTATTTCCCGGGCTAGTTTTAAAGCCAGACTGGTTCGGCCGATATCAATCTGCAACGTAACTTTGTGTCTGTAATTGAAAAAGCCCGGAAACCCTCATCTTCCTACCTCTGCCCCATTCCCTTCGAAGGGAGAAGGGAACAGGAGGTAGACTCTCTATCTACGAATCGTTCATCGTAAATAAAATTCTGTTGCCGGTGTGCTTATTTCGTTCTTTTCCACTTCTTTTTCGTGGCTTCCGCTCGACTATGTCCCCGCCGCTCCCTCTTTCCATTCTTCCCTTAACCCATTGGCACGCCGATTTCTTTATTGTAAAATGCGTAACGGTTGCTGGTTACTTGATAATGGAATCTCTCTTTTCCCCGGTCGTTGCATGCTTTCGCGTTTGCGCGGTAATTGCAAATCGCTTGTTGCGTTCTGGATACAATTTTTCGACTTTTCGAGGCGCGACAGCTGAAGCATGACGGAATTTTAGCGATAGCAATTTTAGGTAGATTTTTTAAATATTAATGCGAAACAGTTTTGGTTTGAATGAGATCTCAGCTGGCATTCAATATACTAAGGTAAATCTGTTTTTGAAAATTCTGCTTTTATGTATTCATAATTTTGTGTATATTATTGTGGACATTGTACTTACAGGTGTATAGAGCCAAGAGTCACGGGTACGTCCATTTTATGCATCTAAAACAGAAAAGAAACAAATAGTTAAAATATATACAGGGTGTCCCAAAAATGTTGGAGTTCCTTAAAAGGGGTAATTCGGGGGATGATTTGAAACAACTTTTTCCTTAGCGAAAATGTTATATGTACAACACTTATATATAAACTTATGTATAAATACTTATTGTATGAACAATTACCCATGAAAATCTGACTGCTTATTTCAGTATTTGAATAAATTTGTCCGTGTACAGACATTTAATTCTTCTTCTTCTTTCAAATAACGTTTGACGCTGAAAATAATTACGAAGCTCCCTGAAAATCAATAGCGGGTGCAGGAAATTTCAGCGATTATATCTTCAGGATATGCTCGTCCTTGACGGATCATGGACTTTCATTGACGACGCGCACCCTTCGCGGTCAAACATGATAAATTTCGGAGTGGCGGTATCCATAATACGTGTCCCGTCCCAACGTTACGTCGTTGATCCAGGCGCATATGTGCGCGTGAAAACGATATTTCACAGGCAGTTTGATGAGCTTCCCACATTAAGCCGGGGGTAAGTAATTATCGACTGAGCAATGACCAGAATGGCTGGGTCGGGCCACTCCCTCCAGGGGTGTCCCAGTGCGTGTCACCGCATTAACCACCCCTATACGGACATCGTTCTCATCAAAGTTCAAACGCTGGATATCTCCGATACGTCATTGTAACCTCTGCACGGCTTAATTAACGAGACTTGGCCCAGGGGGAGAAAGGGAAGAGTGAAAAGGGGAGGGACTTTCACAGAAGTTGGTTCATTCTCAAATTTTTTTCTATGATTACACTTTGTCTTTCAATCGAGATTGAAATTATTATACGCATAGTGATCAAGTTGAGGATGGTTATTCTTTTTGAACCCTTTATTTTTGCTTGCGAAGAAAGACTTATGTACACGTTATTACATAGAATTTAAATTTAACAAAACGAGACTGTAATGAAATACAAATTCATAATGTAGAATTGGAGCTCAGAACACGAATGTCAATGAAAAAGTTTCTTGTTTCAGGTAGTGGCCCTTTTATATTCTCAGTACAGGCAATTTTTTATTTTCAAATTCTCAAATGTTTCAGTATTTTCAAATTCAAATTTTCAAATAATCCAATATGTAAAGATTCTCATATAATTTTTTAATTTTTATTTGCTTCAGTTTCCGAACTATAATTCCTGATATAAAATAATCTACCTCCTCCCGAATAATTTCACATACATACCTAAAATGATTATAAGCAGGCACACGAATATCTCCAAAGTAAAATATACATTTGAGTACTGAAACGTGTGACGTATATTTATTACAAAAACAGTTTGCAATTTTGATGTCATTTACTTAATTTTCATTAAGGATTTGTGTTCCTGTGATTTAGAATTTGCAGGTTATTCAAAATATGAGATAGCAATCCCAAAAGTGGAAATCAATAGAGACTAATATTTTTAGGAAAAAGTAGTACGAGTAGACGCGATGAAAATTAAGGATTCTTAGATTGTGCATTCGATTTTCGATGACGAGCGAATTGTTGAGAATGAGGCTAAGGAAATGGCAATCTGAACCTATTCCAGGAGGAATATCGTTCGCGAATGACATTCCTTCCTTTGATTCGCCTTCTTCGATATCGAACCATCGCGAGTTCAGGAAAGAACGAGCCACAATTTGGATGGCAAGTGCAGCGAGCGTATCTCTTACACTCTCGACTAATGAGAACGTGATTGCGAATGTTCATTCATCTGTTTCCTTTGAAGAACTACTTAATATCGCAACACTCTTTCTATCGACGTTAACAACTTACTACTTTCTGATTCAACGTCCCTTTTGAAGTACTAAATTTGCATATGACTTATGGGAAAAGCTAATATAATTGTAAAATATCAGCAAATTTCAGACCAAACTTATTGCAATAGTACAACAAATAAAGTATAATATTTTATGAACAAATTCTGTATGTAGAGTAATGAAATTTGAAAACAAATTTATGATGTACATGTTTTTAATATTGATAGTTTAACAATATTAATAAGAGTTATTTCTATCTCCAGATTCCAAAATGATGAAACGAAATGTACATGTAAACATTTTATTCCACGGTTTTCGTTTACTTTCGTTGCATTTTGTGCGTAATAACTTGCATTCTAGCGTTAGTGTTGATGAAATTTTAATATCGAGAGATAACAACACAGTATAAAAATATGCAGACATTAAATCGCGTCTGATTAAATTGAGTTACGTCAACGCTTTCCTCTGAAAGATACTTTAGTTAATTAAATTCACAACCTTCATATAATTAATGACTTTAATTAGCGTAATTCACAGATATGGCTGGTCGAGAACAATGAGGAAACCTCAGGAATAATTTTATTCCTGCAGCTACGTGGAAGGAACGTTCGATTTAATACACCATCGACTAAATATTCGATATTCACGTTTGACATTGGCAACTACATAATTCATTATGTCTAATAGATATTAAGGAAGTTGCCCCTTCAATATGTTCCCGATTTTGAATATAGATGTTTTGTGAATCCATAATAATGATCTATAATACAAACAAGAAAGCCTTCAATATTAAGAAGAAGCAGGAATTCAAATTGTTAAACATCGAATTTTTTTGCCAATAATTTAGCAAATTTGCAAGCTGAACACTATGACTTAGAGTATTTTTAAAATCATTATATCCAGAAGGGAAATCGAAGATCAGGGATAATAATTTTCAAGCAGAAACCCTATCCTGAACCTGTTTCACCGATTTCGTTGGTAACCTCGTTAAACTATGAGATAGAATAGCAGCTCGTTCTCCCTCGTGACTCGCAATCAGTCGACTCTCATCGACGGTCAGAGGTTCCTCTCGAATTACCACAGAGGGTATTCGAGACTGGTAAAGTCAACGGATTCAAGCTTCGTTTCTGTATCCGCCGAAAAAGGAGCAAGTTATTGCGAAGGAAAAGTAAAACGTGTATTACGGGCAACTGTTTGTCAAGAAAAATAAAAAGGAGATAATTATTTCATGAAAAATTTCGATAGTTAATAGCGTACAGATATTTTCAACGTGAAAACTATATTACATAAATATTCTGTACCTACTATTGATCAAATATTCGGAATTACCTACTTTACCAATTGTATAACTTTTGTTACATATATATATTTTTATTATATAACACAAGTAGTATAGACCCACCTTAAGGAAGCCCTTATTTAAACAATGAGACAATCTGTTGACAATGTTAATATAATAAAATTAGATATTCTTTGAAAAATTTTTTCGGGAAACACTTAGTCAATTAGAAAATATCAAATAAAATAGAACACTATTTCCTTTAATAATTCAATAATGAAGTAACTCGCAAACTATTTAAATAGTCACCTTAAAATATTTGACTTACGTAATAGCCAAACCTGATTCACATCGATCACCTCAAAGGATATATGCGTCAATAAGACTCAGAGGGCCAGAATTCCGCGACACATGCCAAATCTCCTTTCAAAAGCAACTCCAGTCCTTCAACGTCGAATATTAGCCTCCAAACTCCAAACGGCAACATTGGTATACAAGCCATCCAACAAATTCTCTTTGTACTGCGACAGAGATCTACGATATTAGCTCCTGTCGGTAGACTCAGCGAGCACAACCAATGGGGACAGAGGTGTACAACATGGGGGCAAGGGGGTGTCATCTCGGTTCACCCACCACCTCTCAGTATTCCCTTTATTACTTTATTCCTTGCCCTCTCCTCGACAGGGAAGGAAGGATGGGGGTGGGGATAGAGGAGACATCGTACTCCTCAAGAAACGAAGACAAAGAGGCAGAGAGAAGAGGGATGAAGGGCGAAGGCTGGTTAGCATAGAGGGTTAGGGGGAGGCGAGTATTATGAAAGTATTTTCCTAACCGACTGGCAAAGCTTCGAAGACATTTATTCCGCAAAAAATGAAGTAAAATAAATGTAATGTAAAGGGCAAACTGGCTGTCGGTGGTCGAGAGGAGGGCGTTGGTCTTCCCCCTCAGCCCCCTGACAGCTCTTTACGACTTCGTTGCGGTTCCTTTCGAGGGAAAAAGGAGGAGGAACGGGATCGGGAGTTGATGCAAGGGAGTAGCGAGGGTAAAAGAGGCGAATCGGAGAGGAATGGGCGGACGGAGTGTAAAAAGTCGATGGAGGAGATAGCTGCAACAAGCTGTTCTGTCTTTTCAACCGCGGCATTCCGCCGATGCCTGTTCCCGCCCGAAGGGATCCTCTTCCGCCTTTAACGTTTCGCCCTTCTTTATGCTTCTTTCAATATGTTCCTCTACCGAATCTGTTTTCCTTCCGACCCTAGACAGAGCACCTCCGCGCCACGGCAAAGCTGCACTTTGAAACTTGACATCTTTAATTCTTTTTTTTCGACATAATCGTCTTAGACAGCGAGGAACAATCGTGGCAGCCAGACGAGAAACGCGCGATGGAATTCTTTCTTCCGCTACCCTTCGCTTCTTAAACTGCTATTAATAGGTAGATGGGAACTTAGAAACGCAGACTCTTGGCGAAGACAAGTTTCAAAATTTAAGGATTCATAGTACTTGTCGAAGTTAATAATAAATATTATACATGGTAAAAGTAGGCTGAGCAGTTGAGGAAGTTTTATCGAAAGCCTGAAATTTTATCTTATCGTAAGACGTGTTAATTGACTTTTTGATTAAACTAAAGATAATCGAAGAGCTTCAAATTAATCTTCATCGATAGAAAGAAGAGAAATATTGAATATCGTTAAACTATTTCCAGTATTCACCGAGGAATCAGTTGTTTTACCATTGACCATTATCAAAACGAAGCGATTCGGTTCGAATTAATTTGAAAGCTGCGACGAGACATCGGGGGAGGGCAGATCGTCGTTTGCAGGGTCGCATGCAAGCAACAACTATCGATTCGTGAGTTCATCCAGGTGGAACGGGACTCGAAACATGCCAGCCGAAAGACGACGAGAAGGTAAGGAAGATATTTACCAGCGTCTCCTCTTACAACCTCGGCAAACTTCTGCTCCTCTCACTTTTCCGCGTCTTCGCGAGCCGCGTGTTTACAATCGGTTACTCGATGCTTAATCCGATAGGAGAGCAAAATGATAGAGAGAAACAGAGAAAGAGAAAGAGGGTAGGAGCGAAGGACTGCCGTGTTGTAATTTAAGGTGAACCCATAGCGATCCGGGGAGAATCGGAAAGAGGGAAAGGGATGAGAGAAAAGTGGATGCTTTCTTGACGAGCTTCTAGCGTGGAAACCGTAATAGAAGAGGGGATAAAAGTTATAAAGCCTCGAGTGAATTGAAATTGTTCGCGATGTTGGTCTCACGACGGGATTCGTTTTGAGCCACTGGAAATTTTTGGCGGACGATGTGAAAGAATTGTCGAAATGGCATACCTAACATACAATATGTCCTTTTCGAAAGATGGATATTGTGAAAGTACGATTTCGATGTAGACATGATATCAAGTAATAATAAATATGAAACCTATTTAACACAAAATAGAACAATATGTAAAATAAGGCAGAATATGAATGTCACAAGGAGATTCAAAGTTCAGACTCTCGGTACTTAAAATAATAAAAAACTTTGCACTCATCCAAATTAAAATTATAACTTTTAGAGACACAGAAACATTATCCTCGATTCGAGACCGCCTGTTTCCTCGTATTACAATTATTATTCACGAATAGTGCACTGAAATAGAATAAAAGTATTCTTCTATTTTTTCACTGTCACAGAATAGCCAGAACAATGTAAAATGTAACAATGGCGAACAGATGAAACGGGCCCAATAAAAATCGACGAAATTATGCAAAAGAATGTTTCGTAATGAAACCAACGATGTACGATCATTTGAAATTTTTTCCTTGTGGCAGGGCTTTGTGGACGTCAAAAGTGCGAAAAAATCTCTCGTTTCATCTCGTTAGGCGACAAATACGCCGTGAAAAGCGGAACAGTACCTAACAAGGCCGTATTACTCCGCGAGGATGTTAATATGGCAAAAGAAACGTTTAATTGAAAACTCTTTTTCGTTAATGTTTTCATTGTGAACGTAATGTTTCGCGTGGTCTTTTCAGAGGGAACGAGAAAATAACGACGAGGAGTAAAATTAAGGATGATGAACAGAATCTGAGGGAACAAAACGGGACAAGTTCATTAGGATTAATCTATGTATGAGTTTTCGCCGAATATGTAATAAGTGTTATGAGTATCGGTCCGTGATTTCAAACAGACGAACAAGTGAACAGTCATGGCTTGTTTTTTCCTGACATGCTTTTTTTGTTCGATCGATCATTCACAATAAACACTTTGCACGCGCGAGTATGCATTTCATGCTGAAACGCATCGAGTAATTGGACCTATTCGGACCAGATTGTGCAGATGAACTGAAAAACGAGGTCAAAATATTTGCTGGAATGCAGGACTTGGACGGCAAGTTTGTAAATTTAAAAATTTAAAAGTTTAAAATTCTGAAAAGTTAAAAATCCGAAAGTTCGAAGATTTGAAACTCAAAATTTTGATAGCTTTAAACATTTAAAACACCAAAGTTTAATAACTTGGAAGTTTGAAAACCTGTGAGCTTGAAAACTTGAAAATTTACAAATTTGAACCCTAACTATACTATTTCAAACCAGTAAATAAAATTACATTCTTTCTTTTCCACAAATTATTCTTCACCTCTAGGGCAACTCGAAACCCCATGAAACAGTTTCTCGTAAAAATCAACGTCACAGATTATTTAATAGAACTCGCAGCATTCGTATCGATCTCGTGACGAACGAATCGAGTTCCATTAACGAATTCAGAAGCTAACCGAATCGACGATATCTGTGAATCTACTTGGAAATTTCACGAGGCCTCGTCTTCTTATAAATATTCAAATTGCCTAGAACCCCTTTCACGGTCGGAGAGAAATCGTGTGCCTGAATTTTTGAAACTTAATCGGGATAAAATTTAGCAGTAGCCGTTATTTAAATGTCCGCCCTTCCGCGCTGAGACTTCCGTTGTCGGTCGTGTACAGTTTGCGAATAACGTTTAATGAAAAGTGCGAACTATGTTGCTCATTTCCCTTCGAGACTGCTCTGATCTTTTCTTTAATTTCTGTGAATTTTTCTTTTAATTTTTCCAGACATAAAGGGAATACAATGACATTTTCAGCTTTTTAAATATAATGTAATGGTCTGGCAAAGCGAGAGAATGAAAATTGGAAAATATGTAAATGTATTATACGTTATTTACTCTGCATTTGACAATTTCTAATAAACGATACCTCAAAATAACGTGTAGTGCTAACGATGTGATACATTAAGCATTCCAACGATTATTTAAATTACAAATTCAGCAGACACAGCTGCTCCAAATTATATGCTCAACGAACTGTTCATCATTATATACATTTCATGAATTAATATTATAATTACATTGTTTATTAATTCATCAATGTCCTCTAGCATTACACCCGTCACTATACCAATTTTACGTCGGATGCTATTACACGTTTCGAATAACATGGTTATTTTTCAGCACGATGGATACGAGAGTTCAAATTGTGATATACCAAAGTATGCTCTGATGGAACTGTATACACATCTGTAGCAAACGTACGTAAAATTAAGAACAATATATAAATATTTAACTAGACAGTAATTATGTAACAAATGAAATTATTATTACATTGTCAGTTATATTTCCGTTCCAGAAATGATTCATTTAATTTTTATGCATTAAATTAGTAAATTCTCTTTACTCAGTAAATCAGTAAGTCTCTTTTTATGAACATCAAAGTTAACTTAAAGGTTGGTAAACTTTTTAAACGAAATTCCTAAAAAAAGAAGAAAATAAACATTAAGTAAAATTAATTGATATCGAACATAGTTGATGTAACACGGAGATTAAAAAATCTCTGAAGTAGATTAATATCAATCGCAAAACAGAAATAAAAAAATAGACCGATATTCGATATTGCTTTCGTTATTGCTTTCAAAACCTAGGTATTTGTTTTGTTAAAAAAAAAAAAAAATGTCAAATACGTCGGGAGGAATTGAATGTTTGCGAGTACAAGATAAAAACACGCTCTCCTGTTATCAATGGAAAAACACAATTGCGCTCTTGGAAACATTCACCCAAAATTTCTAACTGAGATGTTTTATTCAAAAATTGTTAATTAAACTTCGAGAAACTTCAAAATATTTTAGATAATTATATATTAACCTACACAGTTAGTACTCATCAGTACAATTACGACAGCCCATTTAATTTTGAACTGCACAATGTACAACCTTCATCGCCACTAACACAATCTAAAACCTCTTCTTCAGGACAACCTCGACTCCAACAAGATACACAACTACTCGGATACATCAAGGATACAAAATTGATAGACAAAACATAATACAGAAATAACAGAACAACGTTGCAAATAACCATAGCACTTAATACGACGTAAATCCGAAATTAAAAAAGAAAATACATTATGGAATCCCCAAATGAAATTTAGACTCCCTTAAAAAGACATCAACTTAATACACACATCTAATACACAATCTGTGTACAGAATCAATAGTATCAATTCGGTAAAATACCCATCACTGATCATCATTTCATTTTCCTAGTTCATCGTAGGAAGCCACTTTGAAGGCGCGTTTCACTTTGTCGCTTTAGGGTCGGCCAGAATGCTAGGTTCGTGTTTACAGGAAATCGACAAGACTCCACATCGAATCGTGATATTCGGTAGTCCGTGAAACGGGCGGCTTCCTACAGGACGCGATTCTAGCCGAACTCCCCCAACGTCCAAACTACGCCACCGAACGATACACTGGATCGTTGTCGTTTCACTCTTCCCCGAGTGCCTCTCCTTCCGGCGGCTTGTATCTGTTGCTTCTTCTCTGGTCGCTCGAAGCGAACAGGAGTCGGGGTCGTGCGCGACAGAAAGGGTTTGCGGGATCGTGAACACACCGCAACACAGGCCTGCAGAGATCCCTTCGGGGGTGACTGTAATTTACTGCACGACTTCTTAAGGCGAGAGAGGTTGGGAACACACAAGTGTACAGCAAATTTGGCAGTAGATTGACGATAAAACCCTGCCTCTGGTTTGTTTCTTTCTCTGACGCTGTGTTGGACGAAGTTCAGCGTAAGTGGAGGCCTAACTAATTTTGGAAGGTTTGTGAGCATCTGTGCTTATCGTCTTTTTAATACAAAGAATGTGGATATTTAAATGTCATTTCCTAATATTTTCTATATAGGATAACATCAAAATTTCGTAACTAGTCAGTACCTAATTTCTAATAGCAATAACTCAGATGAACGAAATCTCAAATACTACACTAGATTAGAAATATTTAAAATATTTGATCACTTAATTCTAAGTGTTTCACGCTCGTCAAAATTCTAAAGATAAACTAATTATATTTCATTTCTTCAAAGAGAGTGGGAGTATTCTGGAATGCTCACAATCCTAGCTAACTAACTAGCTTCTAATAGTAGCAATCAATGTATCATATCACTGAATGCTCCATTCAGCTTTGAGTGTTCCATATATCTTTAGAATTAAATCAGCTTTAGGTTTGTAAGGTCTGCTTCAAGTTCTATAATCATCATCGACTAGGTATTAAATTCGTGGTACAGATATGTTACAGGAGTCGAGTATGCAAGGCCGAAAAATATCGAGGCTCTAATCTCCAACTCTGAAAACAGCAATATTCAAGCACTCTGTCGCGGTCTTTCCTTCCAAACAACAGTGATGTTTGATTTTCAGTGGAAGCATGCACAACAAATGTTTGAACGGAATTTTACAAACAAGTTTCGCGTGCCGTATTACGAATTTAGTTTCGCCCAGAGGTGTTCCGTGCCCGGCGATGTCGCAGCAATATCGCATTTGGCAACGCGTGACGCTGGCAAATCCTTGTTGTCGGACAAAAAGCACGATTGACAAAGCTCCAGGATATTCGTCCTGTTTGCATTGAAACAACGATTGAACTGGGATGCTTGCGTTCGGACTGAAAGAAGTAGATGCAATTGACTTCAGAATCACGACGACTCGCATTACACTGCTATTTCGAAGAAATTTGCTTTACCACGTCATTATAATTCTTATTCTATCCTGAGTGCATCTTTTTAATTAATCAGAAAATCGGATACCTGAATTAAGTATGTTATAAATCTGTGTTACATCTTAATTTCTTTTTTTTTGTACAGAACTATACAGTTTTTTTTTCTTGTTTTCTTAACGAATGGTTTGCTTTTACTTAAATGATAAGAGATATTTAATGACTTTTTTGTAACAGAAATCCTTGATTATGTTTATCACCAATTTAATAGAAAAATAGCAGTAGATTATTCATATGGTAATTTACATTGTCATATAGAAAATAATTGTCATGTAACATAAAAATATTTATATAGTTTAAAACAATTTTTTTGTTCATTCTAGAACCCAAATACACCTCGTCTTTCCATATGTATAATAATCTCGAAACTTCGTATAAAAATACGGCTAACTTAATCTAAAAAAAGTGAACTTAAAAATATTGAAATTAATGAAAACACTGAAACTTTATATTTCTGTTCGTAGAATTTTACTCCCCGCCTGGAAATACTGAAAAAATTTATCTGTGGTTACGAAGAAGCCCCGTATGGTTTCCAGAGTTAATTATGTTGTACGGAGAGAATTTCAGCATAATATACAGAAACTTTATAGAACCGCTATATACGGAAATTCCTTTGCCAGTAGATGTTCAGATGTCAGAACAACAAATTATACGATTTCCTTGAAGTTACATTTGATTTTCTCAGAGGAGTTTCAGTCAGAGTAGATGCAAGCTGGGGATGAAACATATTTCGCTGAATATTGAAGAGTATTTATATCGCGTCTGCAGTAATCGAGTTAACAACGCAAGAAATTATGCTGATCTTAAACCCGATTACAACACTTTACACACTATAGAGGCATACTGTTCGCAAAATCAATTTCGTGGCATTCGTGTTATTCAGAATGCATTTATTGCTCGAGAAGATTATTCCCAGCATTCGTAATGTCGTCACCGATTCATCGAGCAGTGATTCAACGCGGGACATTTGTTTCGCGAGTAGGCTGGTCGAAATAAGAGGACGGGCGACCAAGGGGGGCTGTCACCCCTGAGCAATTTTAAATGCAAATTAAAGTATTGGTCCTGTTGCTCGCCGGCTGCTCCGGTTACGGTGAGCAGCAGCAGTAGCAAGCTGCCTCTCTACTATGCATTTGCATATTAAGTGGCCGCGACCCAATAACACCCCCACACCATTCAACCCCCGTGGAGCTCCACGATGGAATTTCACGAGCTTCGCTGGTTTCCTTTCCACCGTTAGTAACTGGGATACCTTGTTCCCGACGATACCCAGTACTGGACAGAAATGAGGATTCTTTCGTGCGCAAAATGGTAATAATTAGCTGCTGATTGAAACATCGAACCGAGGTACCTGTAAATTGGCGGAGCGTGGAAAAATCTGAGCAGTTTACTGGTTTGTGGATAAACCTCGTACATTCATTTTGAAGAGACGACAAAGCAAGGAATATCATAGAACAGTTTTGGGGAGCAAGCATTTAGTCCACCAGTAAAGAAGCTAGAGTCAATGAATTTTAAATGTATTGTTAATGAGAAAAGTAAATATGTAAAATCAAGTGACATGATGTAGATGGCTAAGATACTAGTCTCCTTTGACCAACTTGTCGCGTCGTGGGGTATGCTGGTGATTATGCCACTTGTTTACTTGAGGTGCATTGCCACCCAACTGTAATCAGTCAAATAAACAACACAATATCAACAGGTAACATAAACGTTACATATCTCAGCTTGCCCTTTATTGATCTAAGGAAGTGGTATTACTACATCCTTTATGTTTCATATTTTGTCACAGTAACTTCTTAATGCAGTATTAAGGATAGACTTTCTAATTTCTGTCTTATTTTTACCTATAAAACACAGTGGTGAAATTTGTACTGAAAACTATAGGGCAGCGATATAATTCGAATCAAATTTTAAAGGATAATAGACTTTATTCATTGAAAATCTTTCGTGTTTTTTTCCATAAATGCCCAGCTGTTTTAAAAAAACTGAAGTTTGAGTCTCAACTATCGATTCTTAGATGTGTAAATATCTGTATGTACTTATAGTACTTGCTACGTGAATAACTTAGACAATTTTTAGTTCTTGGTCAAGCGATCATTGTTCCTAACACAAAGTTATTTCTCATATTACAAGTCCTTAACTCACTATAACACGTTCAGGTCATGTAAAGTACAATAACACATAACAGCAATATCCATGTCTAATGTAAAGTCGCTACAATTTGCCATAGAATCGCCAATGACTCGGAAACTAGACGGAACAATGCGAATCGATGGGGTAGAGTAAGAATAGAATCAATGACCAGTCTTCAACTAATTGTAAGTCTCCCGATGACACTAAGTTTCGAGGACAGGGAAGACGGGACGAAGCCAACAGAGTTTCCGTCCGATCTAGCAACGAACAATGGCCCTCAGAGTTCGACGAGATCATTCAGCGTTAATTATTAGGTACATTATCCAACGATATCCAGCGCCGACCGTCCGATAGACTCGGGGATGGTACATTTCCCCCGACGAGACTCCTCCTAAATCCATTCAACGATTACCGGTCTATTTCAAAAATTCCGCCGAGCAGAAACAATCGTAGACAGTTCATTCCGGGTCGCTTAAAAAGTCTCCGTCGGCACGTCCCCTCCGGAGACGATCCTTCTTTAATTAAAGTAAGATCCAAATTAATTCCTATCAAAAACAGAGACCGCCGCGGCGCGCTTTGATGCTCCTCGGCTACAGGGATTATCTTTGTCCCAGGGGTAACTTTCTTGGTTTTGCCGCCAAAGGAGGAAGAAAAAAACGCGAGGAAAAGAACGGATGCGAGGTGGAAGAGCAACGGTGGGGAGGGGGGCGAGGGTGAGCTATGGGGAGGTAAAAGGAGGAGGGGTGGGACAGAACGGAACGAAAGGTCGGGGGATGGGACGGAGGCGAGGGAATCCAGAACATTTTACACCGCCTGGAGGCAAGTTTCGTCGCTTACGCAAAATAAACTTCGACGAATGGCCTTGACGGTCCTGCCGAGGTAAACCTACACGCGCACGTGGATGGAGAAAAACGAACGGAAGGGCGAGCCAGCGAACGAGGGAGGAGGGATGGAGGGCAAGAAAGTGGCAGCGAGCTGTAGCGGGGCAAAAATGGCCCAGCACGAAGGGGGTAGGAAAAGAGTCTCTTGCGGTACATTTGGGTTTTATTGAATATAACGCGTGGCGGAGCCCCAACTGGCTTTCCAAGACTATCCCACTTCCCTTTGTCACCGTTTCCACTCCCCCTCCCTTTTCAACCCTCGCCAGTTCCACCTCTTCATTTCGCTCTCTCCCTTCCCCCTTTCGCCAGTCTTACTTCTTCTTTTCCCTCTATGCCGGTGTAGGCACTACGGTTATTACGCCATACTGGTTTATGGCATTTTTGCGTGCATTTAGACAGTTTTCCCCTGCCCTTTACCCCCTTCGTCCTGGCATCCATCCCCCACTTTGTTTCACGTGTTCCTGTATGTGCCCCTATGCCGCAGGAGTTCGTTCTTTCGCCTGGCTTCGACCAGCCAGGGAGTTAATGGCTTCGAACGGCAAGTCTAAAACGCGTGTCTCTTTGGACGGTGGTTGGAAATCGAGAAAGCACCTCTTGCTCTCGTTATCGAGCTACGGGGCGAGAGTGCCGCCCTTGTGCTCCTTTGCCGCGAAAACTTTCATTAGAACAGCCAAACGCGGCTGAGACCCTCTTCCCCTGTTTGGTCAGAGTTACTTTGTTAGGGGACCTTTGCTTTGGAAAAATAATTCGACATTCTCGAGCGAGTATGCTGCTGATGGTGTTATTTCTGTTAACGTAGGGGCAAGCAACTTTTGATGAAGTTAAAATGTCGAATGTTATTAGGATGTATGTGACAATTGTTGGACTATCGAGAAGTTTGCAACTTAGAAATGAGAGTGACTGGGGGACATATTTGTATAAAGTTTTTTCATTAAATAAGTTTATTGTCTTGAGAAATGACTTATTAGTATTAGTTACGATGATGGTAGTATTATAGACAATTTTTTTGGTTGAACAGTACCACAGGTTACAGATTGACACATTTTAGTTATAAGGTAGTATAAATTGTTATAAATCTTATTAGGCATATTATAGGTGTGTGAAACAATACATTTGCGAAATGTATGCCTGAATTATATGTATTAGAATTTATGAAACACCAACGAAAATACAGATAAAAAAACCCTAAAGAAATTCAAAAGGCTATCCTCACAATCCTCTCAAAACAAATTCTCACATATTCTTCTCGTAATCTCATCACCAGACCTCAAATTTTAATCAAATATCCACTTTCGTAAACACAACTACAGAAATGAAACCCGCATAAAAACTTATTTCATTCTTCAAATACTATAACTTGCACTTTTTACATTACATCTAATAGCTAAGCATTGAAAATTTCCACAAACGCACAAAAATCCGCAGTCTACTCATCATCGAATAAAAATGTCTCCCCGATATTCCACGCCCCACTTTCGATAAATAACTTAACCCTAAACTTAATGAATAAATGAATAATTGAAAAGACGGCAGCACAGAAGTATCTCCCATCACCCGCAAAGGTGTCGCCGCGTTTAGCAACAGTGTCACGCGCGATGCACGAGTCCCGCGTGTTATTTATATTCGAAACGCATGCGAATAGGGGCTCGTTGTTAACACATGCCGCGGGAAACGCACGATCCCGCTCGCGTCGTGTCACTGATGAATCGCTGATTGTTGACTATATTTCTCGTCTTCATCCCCCTATTATCGTCGATGATCTCGTTCGATGTTTATATAGTTGAGTTCCGTCGATCCGCGCCGCTGATGAAGCCAATGAAATTCATCGTCCACGGTCGATGAAGCCGTTTAGCATTTCTCCGCTGCGGTCCCCCCGAGCGGGAGCGTTTAAAGGCGCATGAATAATAAGGCGCCGCAGGGAGAAACGCGGCTGGACGGAATATGAAAGCAGAAACAGGGAGGAGAACTGGGAAGAATACTCGCATGGGCCACGGTCGCGTTATTATTTTAAGTTTTCCGTGCGTGCGCTGCAGGGACGCTTCAACTGCTTCGACTGTCGGGGTTATTAATTTTCAGATGGCTGTAATCTTATTGCTACGGGATTCGCGAGCGATTGCCTTCGTTCCGCCGAGCATAATGCTGCCGGGGAGAAGAGAACGATGCTTCTCCGAGATTCAATCTTATTTACAAGGGGACTGCCAAAAGTGTGAATTTCTGATTTTGATGAAACTTTGCAGGGTTGTGGTGTAGCTGAAAATATTCAATATGTATTTTTTATATTCTATTAGACATGTTAAACTACTTGATAGTTGATATCTAAGCTTTTTAATTTGTCTACTTTGTAGTATATGTAATGACCATTTGAAGCATTTTGTTTAACTCAATGGAGAATGTCAAATTCAGATTTTCGAGATAATTTTCATTTGCAATTTAATTATAGAGACTGTATACAGCGATTACATGAATTGGTTCACATGCAGCAAAACGATCATTCATTTTAAAGCTATTGAAACATATTTTTTCTTTCATCTGATTCATTTTCAGCTTCTATATTTAAGTCCTGATTATTTTCTTCAATTCCGCTACAAAAATTAGAATACTTTCAGAATGTAAATGTCTAAATTCAAAAATTGTTTGTAAGCAAGAACATGTACTAATAATTTCCATTTTAATTCTGTTTCATCAAGTTCACAGCAAAACTAACGATATTAAAAAAGTAGAAAATATTATATATGTAACAGAACTCCATGAGAAGCTTAACAACGAAAGAACACAAAGGCCGCCAACAAATTTCCAGTCTTTTTTCCAATGAATAATATTCCACCGAATTCCAGTGATTTCGACGAGGCGCTTTTCCAAGTACCCCCATTCCACTCCCGACCAGTTCCTTTCGCAGATTACGCGAGTGTCGTTTTTCACCCTCGTATCGGCACGTATCGGCTGGGTTCCCTGTTTGCCACGGCACAGAGGCGAGCAGTCGAACGTCAGTATCGAGGGAACGTCGTCTCCCATTTTTTCTTCGCTCTTTTTCGTCTCGTTTTCTCGGCCAGAGCTGGGATTCCTGTCGCTGCATACGGCCGATGCAGCACAGGAGCAAAAAACCAACGAAGAACGTGGATGTGAACGCGGAAAGGGGGAAACATCTGCAGATCGTTTGGAAAGGGGCTCGGAGAGAGAGGAAACCGTAGGCGAGAACGCGTACAGCATAACGGTATCAAGTTTTTGAGTTGGTCGTATCGTGCTACCTCGCGAAATGCAACCGCCGCCGCATCACCGCTCAGAGATCGTGACACAACGATGCATTTCACCCAGAAAAGGCTAATTGACTCGATAGGCCGAATCCCGATATCAGCTCTAGCCGTTTTTTTCTTCTGATCGCTATCTGATAGCCAGATCGCGTGCGTATCCTTCGAACCTGTGTGTATTACGCAATATGCCAATGCTATTTCGATGCTATAGATTTGCGGTATTAATTCATTTATTTAATGGCGTTGATGGGGAGCTGTTAATGGTGAAATTTATCGAGAGACGTTGCAAGTATTAGATTCTTGTCAAATAATCAACTGTTTCTGTTTTGTTTTATTTTTGGGAGGTTCTCGATGTTTTTGAAACAAGAAATAGGTAATTTATGGAGTTTGCATAGTCATAGAATTAACTGAGGTCAATGGTTACGAGAAGATATACCCTGTGTGTATTTTATGTTTTCTTTCTGGAACGTAATTTATATTTATCCTGTATAAATGTTGCAGCGAGGTTTTGAACAGCTTTGACCACCACATTATATTCACTAGAAATTCTGTCGCTATATGCAGAGTAAGACTGGTTTCAAATGAAGTTGTTATTAAATTTTCTTCATATTTCAGGCTTCTCTTCTTCTGTTAATTTTCATTGTAAATTTTCGTTAACGTCATTTGTAGTCGTATGAATTAATATTATTCATAATTATGTAAATGAGACGGTCCTTTATAATATATGCGAGTTAATAGTTGATAGTCAATGTGTAACAGATTTTAATATTTTACATGTCTCTATTTTTTGTGTTTGTTCTTTGGAAAATTATGTGTGCCCTCAAAGTGTATCATCAAGATCATCAAGATGGTACATATAAGTGTATCACTATATTCAATCAAATAATTAAAAAAATATGCACAACTGAATATTAACACAAAAGTCTATATTTCTATCATTTTATCGTTACTGTTTAATAAAATAGGTCGCAAGTGCATAATTGTCTACTGCCACACGTACAAATTAAAATTTTAAAAACTTCAATAACCACAAGACACCTACGATTGAAATAGGGCAAAAATTTTGTAGTTTTTTTCAGTTATTAACGATTTCTAAAAATATAAAATGTATCCCCTTTGTTACAGGGAATGATTGTTTAGAATGATATTCGAAATATAGAGTGAATCGAAATCGTTATTTCCTATCTACACTTGAAAAAAATCGTTTTTCCACTCGTTTCTACGCCCACGTTTAATGGTTTTCATTTACGGATGCAGCGAACAGCGAGCCAGATTTTCCATGGCGAAGATGGAATAACGATGAGGAAACGAAACCAGCGCAGCCGTGTTCTTCAATACGGTCGGATCGAATAAAGGAAGTTACACGGAAACGTATGGCATAGCAGCAACAGTATCGAGTTTTTCTGGTGTCCGGATCAGAATGCAGTCTCGCCTCAGGACTGCTATGTAGTCTGGCGCCTATACGTACCTGCATTGCCGTGTGTGAATCGAAAAACCATGTGCAATAATCGGGACAGGGTTTCTCAACCGTGCAACGAGCAATGCACTTTTCAAACTGTTCATCACAAAACTATCGAAATACATCGTTCATACATCGTTTTAGGAGAACTTTTTAGACTAAAAATTGTGATAAATAAGAAGGAGGGGGGAATAAATTATGAAATACTATATGTATTAAAATATATGTTTTGAAGTATTACTACTTCAATTAGTGCGTCTGGAATTTGATCACACAAACTCTATTCCATCCAAAAATTTCGAGTACACAGATATTCCTACAAAACTGATACGCAAGGATAGCCCATCAGCAATTCAATTCCTGATCAGTTTAGTAGTTAAATACATATATGAAATTTATTTTGATAAAAGTTTCTTCCAAAAAATTAGTAAATAATTGTTACCTATTTTGATATTTATATATAAAATTGAATAGCTGGTAATACGACATACCTAAAATTTAAGTGATCAGCTATTACTCCCTCTACATACTTCACTTCAAGAACTAAATTATAATTTAGTTATTACTATTTTCGTACTTTTTTCAGTAACAAATTCCAGATGACACATAAATTTACAGGAATAGTAACAAATTTTTTGGATTTGGTTAATTTATTCGCGAATATGTTAAGAAAGCTATGCTTCTTACTCTCAAGTGATCAGGAACTGAGTCTTTGACAGTACTCCCAAAACATCAACCTCTTCAAAGTCTATTCTTCCAACACTAACAACAGTTTGATTCTCAAATAATTGTACAGAATACAACAAGAATAGCGGAGATGGTTCAGCCACAATAAAGCTGCATTTCGAATGAATTCGATAGGGGTAGAAATTCTGAAAAAGAAAAGGAGAAAAAGGAGAAGAGGGAGCGACGAACGCGACGAGGCAAAGTCCATCGTCGCCGAGACGGCACGTGATAACCACTGATCGCCGGACAGCCAAACAATAAAGGCTTTCGTACAAAGCCCAACGGCATTCCTATTCATTCGCACATGCAGCAAAGTCCCTCGTGGACAATGCCGGGGCTCGCAAGTCCTACACAGTCGGCAGGCTCAATATTAAAATACTTGAGCATATTCTCGGCGAGTCGCACTAAACGCCCGAAAAGCTGAAGACGCCTCTTTCAAAGAAGACAGAGCTACCGGGGTCGGATCCTTCGCTACTGATACAAGAAATTCCACGGATTCTGTTCGAGCGTTGTCGCTGGATGTTCCCTTTGTCATTAATTTCCCCTTTGATACTTTGCTTTCCCTATCCTTATCGTCGCTAAATCTTCCTGGCGCGCGGCTTTCACGACGAACTGGCGCTGATAACGAGACACTGTTTCAGGCGCTCTCAGTTAATCGTTCTTTTACCAGATTAACGAAGTGCCGCACAAGGAGTTTATTTGATAATTGCTTTTACGTAGTGAATAAGACACACTGATTTGTGCGTGTGACAATATGAGGTGGTAGACAATCAATTATTTTATGAAGATTTCTACGTTTAGAATGTAGTCATTTTAGGTTTTTACATTTTCGGCAACCTTTGAACTTACGATCAGTGGTACTATTAGATAGTCATAAATATTGTATCTAAATTATGCCTTTCCTAGTTTAGAATATCGGAAAGGAACATAATGACTTAAGTTTTAATAAATGCAAATTATTGCTGAATAATAATTTATTATCAGTTAATAATAAGAATAATTTATAGTATTAGATAATAATTTATTATCAGTTAATAATAAGAATAATTTATAGTATTAGATAATAAATTATTATTATTATTTCAGAGATAATAAATTATTGTTTCCCTTCTTTCTTATTATCAAGAAATATGTCTATGTTCGTTTATCTTATCATTGAGAGTAATAATACGTGTAGAGTATAGACTAATAAGCAATAATTTTGTGGCAATTAAGAATAAATAAATAAAAGGAATTAAGAGAAAATTGGACAACAAAAAGTAAAAGTATGAAAAGTTCCTGTTTCAAAATTTCTTTAAGTATCTAGTGAGTATATGTATTGAAAAGTCTCTGTAGGATTTTATAATATTACATTAAATTGGATATTAATAAAATGAATTTTCTCGTATCTTTTAAGTTTCTCTTTACATAGTTACTTGTACAAGATCATCACCCTTCTGTCTGTGCCACTGCTTCCAAAACGCTTTCTATAATTTGAAAAAAGTTGTTCAAAAGAAAAAATTGATATTTGAGACAATCTTGTAGCATACAATCGACGCTTTTCAATACTGTGAATAACCCTGTGAAACTTTGATAACAAACTGGTCACTATATCCCATGTACAATAGAGTGCCTATCCAGACAAAAGCTTGAAGGATCAAGAATGATTCTTTCCAATATTTTTGGAACTTTTATTTTCTTCTTTTTTTTTTAATGAATCTATTTCTAGTCCATTCATACACCGTAACTGCCATTGAAAGCTAGTCGAATTCGAAATCCAGTCTATTTTACAACTTTTAAAAGTGTTCTGTTAAAAATATCTATTTCGACGTTGACGTTTTATTTTGAATCCGAGTAACAAATTTTTTACACAATATTCTTGCATGAATCTTTTACAGAATAACAGGTAACGTCATGTAGGAAATGTTATGCTACAAAACAGTTACAGCACACTTTCATGACATTATAGTACAAATAAGGCAAGGCGAGCCAGTTCACAGCCCACAGGCTTTATACGTTTTACTATCAGCAGAGAAAACAAGCATATAAACTTTATTTTTCTTCGTGATTTCAAGATTTTCTACCGTTAAGTGCAGTGCTCTTTAATGTGAAATGACTTCAACTTCGTAAAAAAACACAATTTTTTTAAGGATTAAGCACATGGTCCCACGACTATCATAGTTGCTTTCTCTCATAAAATGATTTAGTATTTTTCTTAGAACAATCGATTTTGCGAATTTTCAAAGTATTAACTATTTCTTCTCGAGCACTTAACCCTTAATCACTACATACCTTGACATTTATGTAATTTAAGCCTAAAAGTGAATAAAATTAATGTTAATGTTCTGATATTGGAACAGGGTCAACTACTATAACATTTACCTTAGTAACCACTAAGGTACTACTAACTGAACTAAGTTTTAAACTATTTTTTAAGGTTACTGCAACTCTGAGTAAATGGAGGTAGAAGAAAAGCACGGAAAAATAACAACAGGTACAACCAATCTCCCGTCATCGATACCCGCGACAAACTCAATCTTGGAAAACGACAAACCTGCTCTTATTTACCATCTCGGTCCCAATTGTCTGGCACAGAGTCGATACACCGCTCGGAGGCTCGAGGGTATCAGGTCCAATATGCTCGCCAGCATCGACGCGTTCGCCAGCAACGGTGCTCGATATGCTTTAATTCGTGCTGGGAAAACAGGGTGCGTGGGTGGATGGTCAGTTGGTGTGGATATAATCAGTGTCTCTGTACCCTCCAGCCCTCCACCGCCGAATGTCCCACGGGGATGTGTTCTCTTTTTTTTTTCTTCTTTCCTTCGGTTTCTCTCTTGGAAGAGGTTCAGGGACGACGTTCGACGTCTGCCCTCGTGCACAATTGTATACACAGGGGCAGGGCCGCGCGGAGGCTGAGTGATAGAGTGCAGAAACGACAGACGAAACGCCAAAAAGACACTCGGCACCATTACAGAGGGTGACGAGCGTATAACGGCGTTCCTCTGAATAATTGAAGTTCGATCCTCGCTTCTCGGGAATATTAATGGAAGCCGCCTTCTGCCCATACCCTCTACGTTTCTCTCTGTGCTTCGCCCTCTTAGATCGAAACTCCCACCCGACCTCTGTATATTTCACGTGTTCGGTTTATGCGCGAGTCTCGGACGCGTTTACCGCAGATTATTGGGAGCTTGGTAATTTATGACAGATTAACTGCGTCGAGATTTTATGTTACGGCGTGATATAGCCTCAAGCCTGTGATGGTTGTAAAATTTGTAAATGTTTAATGCTTTAAAAATGTTTTTGTTTGGAGGAATCGCGGTACAGGAGGCTATGGTTCTTGAATTTGATTTTGAACACCTGCATTTTGGAAATGTTTCTTTCTGTTTGGTTAATTTTGGTTTAAACTTGATATATTTATCCAATGGTGGGACTAGCAGTTATGTGTTTATATAGTTTCAGTTAGTAATTCCTGTCTTCTTTCATTGTCTTTAGTTCCCATTTTGTAATAATTAATTACGTCTCCCTTCTTGTCAGGTTTTGACATTCCCATTAGCATCGAAGACTCGACACGCTTCGCCCCTCAGTAGCTTCGTCTCAAGACAGGATTATTGAAGAAGTGAATTGTCATTACCGAACCAACAAATCACTCTTCCTATAATCTGTATCCATCGATTGAAACGATCTTGTAGAATATGAACCAATTAATCATGAAAATGTTGCCCAGAGAGAATTAAATAGAACAGATGCGTAGGTACGAGGGTAATGCAAGAAGCAAAAATTTTCTTAATTAAGGACCTATTATGCATAGAGATTGAATTTACCTTCTATTTAATTCTCCATACAGTAGAACCTTCATTATTAGTTTGAATAACGGAGGTTCTACTGTATGAAGAATTACATAAAAAGTAAATCCATTATTAATTTGAATAACAAAGGTTCTACTATAATCAAAAGTAACTCTCACTACTTACAATTACCAACTACATATTTCACGAAGTGACTTCTCATCTTCATCCCTAATCATCGTTTTTAAAAATATTCCACGTAACCTCAGACTAAAATTTTGAGAAGCATTTCTCTAACAAAACAGGATGCAATGTTCACAATTTTGGTCGTTGTATACAACATAATGCACCCAGTACTCAAAGTGTTAAATACAGAACTCTAGCACATGAAGAACAGGTAACATTGTCTAAAAATACGCTCAGAACACTCAACCCTGTGTCTAACGTTTCGACTTGTTACCGTCGAATTAAGGCGAGAAAAGAGGAACTACACGGGGAGGCGTTCGGCAAGGAACCTCTTTATCTGGAGAAGGAGCGGCAGTTGAAAAGACAGGACACGAGGGTGGCATCGAGCAGGATATTAGGGGACCTGGAGATCCAGAGCAAGGGGGTCAGAATGTACACCAGGAGGGCCAGTTCCATTGCAGACATAACCGCACTTTGCTACATTAGCTTTTATGTTAGTACATTCGACCATGCGGCTTACCTGCCTCTTAGTAACGTCCATCTCTGCGTTAGGCGCACGTACGTGTACATATACACGCATCTCGACCAGAGGCATTTCTACTTGTAACGCTGTGAACGTCGGCCAGCAGTAACCATCGTCGTTTCATGGTGTTCATGGGTACAACCATTACTTGCAAGCTACCCACTGTTTTAAGGCTTATCTAACGGCTTCCTGATGGGCCAGGAACCTCGACTAGCTTAAACACTCATTACCAGGCCAGCTGAACTTCGTTTGGGAAACTTAACGTTCTTGCTTCGTATCTTCGCCTGTTGTTTCTTTTTCTCAAGACCTGGCATGTTGCTCTTGAGTTTTGCTAAAATTTCTACTCAGTTGTTTTATGCTGTCCCCTTGCTATGGTTCGGAGAAAATACTCTGCTAGTGATTCAATTTAGTACGAAACGATGCATGAAATTGCTTAAGACTTAAAATTTACGTATTCATACTATCAATCGGTTAGTTTATACCTTACATTGTTAGGTGAAACTTTCGACATTTGTTTAGTTTATCTATAAGATGCTATGGCATTTTTCCAAGTCACCAAAGTTCTAAATATTTTGTGTTGAAAGTACTAACAATAAATATCAATACTTTTCGTACTGAGGTAACCAAACTTAGTTGATCTATCATTAAAATATGACAGTAATACGTGTGATTTCGAAACAACTTGAATCAGAATAATTCCTATTTGAAAGCAGCAGTAAAAAATAACAGTTGATAACTAACGTGAAACAGATTCAGTCGAAAAGCTCGCTAACGCCCCAATAAAATTATTTTCTGATGTGCTCTTTCGCGTAACCAGAATTTCATTTCTCTCCCCATAAACTATTTCCGACAATTAACTCAGTGCTCCAATTAAAAACGAAAGCACACGAGCGTCGGCCAGTGCATGGTCGACATTCTCCGGGTTGCTGGCGATAAATTTCGATTATTTTGCAATAAAAGAAAATCAACAAAAAAAAAAAAAAACAGTCGGTTCAGATGGGTCTTAACGATTTCTCATGGTGTTCAATCCACAATGAATCGTCCAACTGGACAGAAACCGTCCCAGAACGATCCCCCGGCAGACGCATTCAATAAAATCCAATTTGGCGGTGGCTCGTGCTCTCACCAGCAAAATTAGGAGCGTGTATACGCGGTTTGGCTCGGAATATACGAAGGCCACCCTTGGCCCAGCAATTCTGGACATTCCTGCAAATAATTTCGGGTCACCTATAGCCTAGAACGTCCACCACCCTGGGCAATACGAATGAGAAGCTGATTTCCACTGGAATGAAATGGCGAAAGTGGAGCCTGTGAACTTCTTACGTCCCACGCGAAGGAAAGGAAAGAAGAGAGCGGGACGAAAGTTTGGGATTTCGAAGAATTGAAATACTTCTTTGGGGTGACAAGGTACGAGAACAATTGAGAAATTAAATTTTTGGTCCAGGTTAACTATCGAGAAATGTAACCTAATGCTGAGCTTTATCAGAATTTAATGATGGAATAAACTAAGTTTCATATTATAAAATATCTGACAGAAATATCTCTAAAAATTCAGAGCGTATTATTAGAATGTAATTACGTTCACTAGTTTCTCCTCTGTGACAGACAAAGTTTCTATTAAATGTAGAACTTGATTAAATCTAAATGCAGTATAGCTCGTGAAATTTTTAAAAATTCGTACTTTTAAAAATGAAGAATTCTCAGAGTAACTATGTATATTTACATTTATAGTAATATGAATATTCAGTGAAATAAATGATTCTGTTAAATTTTTCGCAGTTCACTTTCTAAATTACAAGTGCAGTCAATGTAAATACTCGTATATTACATTAAGATTTCAAACTCATCCAACCCAGCATACGCTTTGTCGCAAAAACTGAACAGCCAACAGTCACGCTTAATGTCGCGCAACTCAGAAAGAGTTAAGGAACGATAAGGTAAGAAAATTACAAAACTGCGTTTGAAACTTCATTTCAGAGTTATTCATTGTTACAAAGTGTATAAAACTTAACAGGAATCTGTCTGACTTATTCTACTGATGGAGTGCATTAACTAGCACTCAGTAGAGTAAGTAAAATCAGACAACCAGTAGAGTAAGCCAAATCAGATAGCCAATATAACAAGTAAAATCAGGCAGACAGTAGAATAAGCAAAATCGGACAGCCAGTAGAGTAAGTAATCAGTAATATAAGTTCAACCAAGCAGTCAGGAAAATAAGTGAAATCAGGTAGTCAGTAGAATCAGTCAAATCAGACAATCAATAGAATAAATAAGTACATAGTGTACTTACGTTTATATATTTAACAACTAATAAGTCGGAAACGAAGAATCACCCCTCAATATTTGTGACACCCATTGTCGAACACCCCATTTAACCAAATTCAAAGGGCGAACCAGAAAGATAAAAAAATTTATGAGATATTTCTGAATGAATTTACGAGATTTCCATACGCTGCACGTGTATGTGCGTACGGTCCCAGTATTCGCAGTTTTCAGGGGCAGCAAAGTATGCCAAGAATTACTTTCAACATTTAGCATGATCAGTGCCTTTTTCCTTTGATGAGCTTCGACAAAGCCCTTTGGCGAGGGATGCAAAACGAGCTTGCCAGGCAAACTCGGGGTGTTGTTTCGGTAACGGTGGCACGGCCTATAATACAACACGAGCACGACCTCGACGAGTATATACGAGCACCGGGGGATAATTAAGGTTCGGGACAACCTACGAGGCTTTTGTACTCGCGGTCGAGATGCGTTCGGCGAGAGAGTGAGTTCCCATTGGATGGAATGAAGCGACGTCGGAGAAAGAGCGTGGCGCAGGGGTGAAGCGGGGGCGAAGGTGTTGGATCCTGATTTACTATACGAACAAATTTATAGTAGACTTCTGCCGTTAATTAAGCAATCTACGAAAGATTCTAACGAACCTGCGCCTCATTCTCTCGCTATCTTTCACTCTAGATCTCCTCCCCCCAAACCCCCTCCTCACTTTTCCTATTCATCCTCTTTTTCCTTTTCGAAACGCTCCAGTCCCTCGCCCCGGCACCTCCTCGAATGTCGCTAGTTCCAAAACAGAGTTTTCGCTCACTTAGCTCGCCCTTTCCCCTAGCTCTCTTTATCCCGCGTTTCTCGTTCTTCGGCTCTTGCTACCCCTTATCCCCTCCCATTCCCTCCCGCGGCTCGTCGAGGTCTAAGAACGACTTCTACGTCACTTCCATTCCAGCCTTTCCCCTTCCAATCTGCGTTAGTCGCCTCCGTTTTGCCCGAGTTCGTTTTCCCGCCCGCCTCCGTCGGCTCGAAATTGCACGCGAGTAATTTATAATTTAGACGCCGAGGAGCTGGGAGACGACGACGACGACGAGGAGGAACGGAGACGGGAAGGAGGATCGGGAAGACGAGGTCGACGTCACGGCATCGGGAACAAGTTAGACCCGCGTACACATGTGTGCCGCTTGGATGCCAGTCCCGTTTAATGCTTTGGACTTCGGGCAGGTTATTTTCTCAGATTTTCTAGACTGCCGTTGCTCGAGCAAGATGGACGGGAATGAAGATGGGGGGCATTAAAGAAGAGTGGAAGACCGCTGGCTTCCATTTTTCTTGTTTGTCTTTCACTCTTATGTTAGATCATTACTCGTCGGCTTTGTTCCACTTTGTTGCCTAACTTCATTATACAGAGCAATGCTACTGTATGGGACTGACCAGGGTAGAACGTCGATATTGAGATTGCTAGCAAACACCAAAATTTTCTTACGTATGTACCCTACTTATAGTAATTATTTAACTATAACTGTTGTACTTATATGCAATATTCAAATAATATTATCATAATTTTTAATAAGTCATTAATAAATGAATGCAAACCTCTGGGCATGAATTTCGAAGCATTTACCAAAATTACTGACAATGTTCCATTGGAAGCTATTGTATAATTCCTGTTACATCTTGCACTCGATTTTTATATTACAAATGTCTCGTTATATCCTCGCGAATAGTTTTTAATTAACGCCTTTCTCTCATTCTCTACATTCATAAAACAGAACTTCTCGAAGAACGAATTTCCTTCCAAAACATGGTGAACCCTGTAAGCTGATTATTTATAACGAATAGTAAGCTTACACTACAAAGCGGAACGCCTGCTACCAATTTTCAGATTGACAAAAACAACCTGGCAGTTTCATGAATCGAGTGTAGCAGATTGAATGTCGCGGAGTCGCGACAGAGTCAGTAACAACGGCGCAGGTAGCGTTAAAGGGACTTACATGGAAGATTATCGTGTAGCAGTAACTCATAAGGTAAATTATTGTGAAAGTTTCCGGACGCGGCACGTCGACGGATAACGTCAGCCTCGTAAGCAATTAGAATAATGACGAAGTTTCGCTTTAATCCATAAGGAGGGAATTCGTGTGACAGTCCCGTCGTCACGTGCAGTCTAAATTGAAGGGATTTTTAGCGTCTGTGTCAGTTAGACGCGCTCGCGCGTTATACATATGGCCCCTTTCGTCGCCTTTCACGGGAAAACACGATGAGAGGAAGTTTGCTTCTCAATTTAAAGTTCGGAATTATATTCGACTCGTGTTTGACGCTTTCGTCTGCCTGGGAAAGAATCATCCCCGAGTCGCGTGTGCGATTCCAGGATACCTGGGTTTGAAAATTCATGCGCGGATTTTGGATTGGATGGCGCGCCTTGGGACTGCCCGATGAATTTCTTTGGACTATTTAGTGGGACTTCGGTGTTACAGAATTCTGCGGCTAGAACAGCAATGCAAACCACATACGAAAAGTATCCAGAGTTTTGCTGCTCTTGGTAAAATGTCAATTAAATTACGAATAGAAATATAATTTTTTTTAATGAACTCTAACGTCCCATCGACTGCATCGTGTGGTTATTAGTGACGATTATTATAGATGGGAATAATGTGACTATTAGAACTTATAGAAAGTGAGATTTTGGTTACTATTGTTGAGGTTGCTGTCTAAGTCTGTTGATTACTACTTGTTATAGAACTATAATTGTTATATGCATTTACGACAAATTTCAGTATGCAGAAACGCACAAAATCAATATAATGTAAAAACTCTAGAAAATATCGTAAGTTAAATGCACTTATTAGTACTTGAAGTGTGAAACAAATCCCTAATTAGGTTACACTTCTCTAATTGTATTTATGAAAATAATAATTCACATTCGTAAACATACGCAGTCTAATTACTATTGTTACAATATGTTATCGTAATACGATACAACTGATTTTCATGTATACATTAGTTTATCTAAAATGAGAGGATGAAATGATGCCCATAAATGCTAAACATAGTGAAACTCTATCGTAATACGATAGAAATATTTTTAAATAATATTTTTTCTGGAAACTTTCAAGTGAAACACATTCATACACTCTTATCTATAATAACAAAAATCTTCTAAATCAATACGAAATAGTTTACATTGACTTTAATTTACACAGTTATATTTAGAAGAAATAATTAGTGCACTTTTGCTAATAATTCTGTTGCATCACAATTGATCTGAGTGTACGTGACGAGAGTAGTTACATGGCCATATCAAGCCAATTTCTCAACAGGCAATAGAAAACATGATCGAAGCAATAAACGAGACGTAGGACAGGCGTGCCATAAAAAGAAACGTCGATCTTAAACGTAATTGATTATTTCCTATGAAGTTCACAGCAATGAAAGCCAACGTTCTACGAAATTATCCAGTCCCCGCTTCGATGGGACACGAGGAAACAGGATGAGATTCCAAAAGGCGACGAAGCATCGAACGCGACGAGAATTGCATCACCGACCCTTCTGCTCTCGCCACCCTCTTTGGCTGCGGAAAAATATTCAGACTGGACTGACCTATACTCAAACGCTTTTACGTACTCGGTGCCTTCGTGGAAATGTACTAAAAAATCGTTAAAAATATGGTCATAGAAAATTGAGTTCAGTTAAAATGTAAAAAGCTCCATTAAATTGTGTAATTCGTTTAAGGAAAACAAAGTTTAATAAATTCTTGCAGAAGGTGGAACATTGAAAGTCAAACTGGATGTAACTATAAGGAACATGTGCATACAATTTAAAGCTTCATTCGATAATTTAGTAATTCCCAATTCTTTATTCCTTAAAGAATCTACAAAACAGTAATCACTATACTTTATATTTATTTTGTTTAATGTTGTAGTTCTTTATAATATTAACTTACTTCAAGTGAAATCTTACACAGATAGCTTACGCAGAAGCGCCCGATTTAAAAAGTAATGCTAGAGCATGTGTGCACACTTCAGTGACCCTCTAAAGTATTCAAAATCTTCACTTAAGTATTTACAAGGAAGGCTGGGGTTTATTATATATTAGTTTAGACGTGCTTTTGCCCGCGACGAGGGACTCGGACGACAAGAGGAGAAAAGAGACGAGAAAGGAAGAGCAGAGTAAATCGAATCGAGTGCAGGGAAAGGATACGGTTGATCGATTCGAGGAAAATCCTGCTGCGAACGCAATCTTCTGCTTTAAGCGTTTTCATCAATTTGCTATTGTCTATTGCCACGTGGGTTCTTCTATTTTCTTCTTGGAGTAATTAAGGAAGATACAAGAAACAGATCCTATTACTCCTATCGGAGGAGATTGTTTGCAAATTGAATAAAGGTTGAATAATAAACTTCGACGTTTATCTTCGCGAAATTGTAGACATATTCGTAGAAGTTTTAAAGTAAACATTTGTATGAGATTGCATGGGATTTCTGTAAGAGAATTATAATAATTTAGAAGATCAACATTCTGGAAAAGCTTAATGTATTTTATCATGTAACTTTTAGATACTTGCAGTGGCTTCTAGTTTTCAGTGTTAGTATTAAAATTAATTTATAATCAAATCTTGCAAGATATTTTTAGATAGCCTTTTTATCATGGGTATACAATAATATTATAATACTTTAAGTATACATATGTACAAAACATACAAAACATAGCTTCTACTATAATAAGGTTTAGCCAACATTGATATATACACCTTCTCTATTCCATTTATTCTTGGTTTTAATGAAACTATCTATTTTAATTCAATTTTCCGTACTTCATGCATTCAGTAGATGGAAATTGCTCTCATAAAAGGAGCATTGTAATTTTCTGTAAAGGAAACTGTTCAAAAAGAACGCGCGAAAAGAGGAACTGGTAAAAGGATGAAAAAAAACTAAGGACGAAGAAGAAAGGATCGATGCAAAGAGGAAAAGGAAAGAAGAAAGTAAGGACGAAGGAGTAGACACCATTTTTCAGTCTGGCATCCATGAATTTGAAATTGAGTGGATCAGCCATCTGCGCTACTGTTTCCCCTTAGCGGCTGCATACTGAAATGCACTGTATGCATCCACTGCTTTCTTTCTTTACGTACCGCATACGTAACCACTGTCATCTGCCTGCCCTTTCATCATATACTCTCTCTGTTCCATCAACATTTTATTTCTGGACATATATGGACGTTTATTCGTCTGAAAATTAAAAATAAACAAACCAAATCTGCTGAATGCAATTCACGCAATGTACTAAACGCAAATATATACGTGTGTACCACTTTTTATTGATTTATCCTGCATTTGTTTGAAATTTTTTAGAAATTCCAAATTTCCATTTTAAACGAGAAAAGAATGTCTAGGGAAGATAATAGGAAGCAAATGATGTTAATAACTCACACAAGAGATTCGCTAGAAAAATGGTTTATACGAAAGTCGTCTTGATTATTGAGCTGTACTACTGATATCGCTCGACGAAGAGAACAATCATAACTCGTACAATTCTACAGTATAGCGTTTACCATGAATTTTGCACATGTAGTACATTGAGTCTCTACATTTTCCATGGCTACTTGTTTACGACGTACGTGTATTAAGAATAAATCCTACCCAAAGAAAGTCTTGCGAACTACAACTTGGTTACATGGTATAAAAGAGACAGCATAAAATAGAAGTTGCTTCTCTTTCAATAGAACAGTCTACCTCCTGGGGTGGAAAAATGTCTCGGAGAATTTTGTGGAAACGTATAAAAGAAGAAACATTTCTCCGTGATAGAAAATAAATTACAAATTTAAAGAAAATGTTAAATGCTTAAATAGATAACATTAATTTCTGTTTTCAGAAATATTTCCTATTTTATCCTTTTTTCACATCGAACTCAATCTTTTCTAACGAGGATACTGTTTAATGTGAAAAGAGAACTGTGAAATGTAAAAAACAGATTTATTTAAAAATAAGTAGATTTGATATTGCTTCCAAATTTAGATGATAGCAAACTTGATGTAAGCACATTTTTAAATTGAAGATTTTTTATTTTTGACTGGAAATGGTTAAAAAATTGTCTTGAGATAACCTGTTTTAGAAACTATGATATATATAAGAGGGTGAATTCATTCTAAGGTGGCTACGTTGCAGTACTAACAGAATAATTTTGATTACATATATTTCTCCTAAAGAAATCGCTATTCTATAAGAAACTAGAATTATGCAATAAGAAGGTCAAGTTTGCTAGTTTGCTGTCTCATTTCTCGTTTTTCTCTTTTCCTGTAATATCCTTGACTTCCCAAGAACGTGGAATACCTCCAACATTTTTGCCTTTCCACACCTCTTTTTCCTCTCTCCCTCCCAAAACTTCCTTTTCCTCTTTTCCGTCTTCATCTCTTTCACCGTGAACTTTCTCTCTTCTCCTTTAGTCACGAGACTTGTATATTTCTTCTTTATCGTGACGCCTTTCGTCTTTCCCTGTGGCGAATCGTTTATTTGCCTTTTTGCTTGCATCGCGCAGACATGCGCCTGAATGCAGGAGAGGAAAAATCACAGGCTTGCCGCGCTCTTTTTAGGGAAAACGAAAACGTTCCGTGGCGCAGCAGGGCTCTTTCGTCGGGGAAGAAAAATTGGTGCTACTTTGAAGGCGAATTTCATTGACTTAAGTACACGGTGTTCGTCGTCGAAGACGTATTACGATTTTTAATTCCAAAAAGCGTGTATGCTTTTCCAGATTCGGACTCAGATGTGCGCGGAGAAATTTGAAAATAATGGTTTTAAATTGCTATGAAGTTTACTTTGCACGAGAATAATAGCTACTTCTCAAGTAATTTGGAGAAAAAGCTTGGAAACGTGTAATATGTGAATTTTCAGTGTTAAGTGTTCCAGCGTAATCTTTTCCTCTCCAGTACCATTATCTCATTCTTTCCACAGAATTCATTCCCATTGCTTCGACATCAGAGAAATGAGAATAAATGCGGGAGAGAGCGTTTTGAATGCGTTTTCGTAGTACAGTCGACAGGAAGATAAGTATTCGTTTCAGTGTCTTCTTCAGCCTTATCACACGTCAGTAAGAAATTTTCATCTTCAAAGGAATTTCTTTTGCGCAACAATCTTATAACACGCAATAATTAACCAAGCAATTCGACTGTCTCCTAATTACCTAATTATTCTTGTAAGCCTAGTGTATACAAGATATTTCCCATTAAAAATAAGAAAATTTTCATTACACAATACTAATTGGACCTATTGTATCAGGATCTCAATATTACAATTGTTCTATTATTTGAGAAATATAAGCATGCTCATAGTTTGAATATATCTATAAATGCGATGAGAAGTGGTAATATTGATTAGTTATTAATTACCATAATACCACGAGTATAATTAATATTCTATTACGGGCTATTGTGTAATCCAGTATATTTCAATGGTGTTTTGTATTGCAATATAGAAATGCTGAACGATAAACTGGATAATTACAGTTCAAGACACAGTCCATAAGACGGTACTGAAGTCGAAAACTTTAAACGCCAATATCTCGAAAACAGAAGCATGTGACTTAAATCCCTTTGCCTTACAACCACACACAGATATAATGAATTCAATGATATTCATATCCCTCATCCACGAACTAATTACTATCTAAAAATGTAAAATCTATAAGGATTACTTTCCACGAAGAAGGAACCTATTCAAATTCCCATTACCCCAAAGTCCCAGAAAATAAATAAATGCACCGAGAGGAATTTTGAATGCGTTGGGGTAGCTGCGCCGACAGCAAGATAAGTATCCCTCCACCCCCATTCTCGCGCACCCTTCATCCAGGGGGCAGCCGAAATCCATGGAAGCGCGATAAAGTAATTGCGGTACAAAGTATGAAATATGCAGGAGGCCATACGGGGAAGAGGGTGAGCCGTGGGAAGATGAAGATGAAGTCGCTGACGAAGAGCAAGTGGAAGTAGCGGACGAAAGATAAGACAAGGGTTGAGCGGGCCCGAAGAAGCGGCGGAGGGCGGATGCTGTGCCACGAATTATAAGTTTTAATTACTGGAAGATGAGCAGATGGATTACCTCGTAGCTTTTTCCTGAAACTCGCTTTTAACGGATTGCTCGAGCAATATCGGGTCGACGGGATTTACACGGGGTGTTGAAAAGTGGTGCGAAAGAATTCGAGGGAGCTGCGAGAGCGGAAAATATCGCGCAAACTGCCGTCTGAGAATCGATTTTAATCGAAGGAAGCGTAGTTTACTACTGCTGTGAGGAGGTCCTTTTTTTCGGAGTAAAATGGGAACTTCAAGCAATGAGAAATGATAAAAGAATAGTTCACTTGTAACACAATAGCACTTTGTGTTAATATTTCCACTGTCGACCAGAAGTATGGAATCATTTTTTGCATCCAGGAATCAAAGGTTATGGGTTCAGCAAACACATAATTCAATTAACGATATGCAGTTGTATGAATTTTTTCCACTATACTCTACTGTAGATAAATAATACTGTGGCTATTAGTGAATGTACTAACTTCGAGTGAGAAATAGTTTGCTATGTAGTAACTTTAATAAGAATTTGTGATACCAAATTTTTAGCCTGTAGTGTATATCGAATTTTATGACTCTACATTTTATTTCCATAGTTTCTGGGTGACAGAAAGTACTGTAATTATTTTTTCATCTATTTTATAACATTTGCATTTTTATTTCAATTTCCTTGGATTCTAGAAGATGTATCTTAAGAATCCTGTATATTCATAAAAAATACCTGTGTAATGTACATTTATTTCAGTTATTGATGTCTGTGTCTGAGAGTTGTAAAAATCGATCGGAATCCAAGCAGCGACGCGTTCGCGATAATTTATCATCTCGAAACTGGCTGCCATTTTGCGTAATTGAGGGTCTGATGGTGGATGAAGACTTCGGCGCGAGAAATTGGCCGTTCGTGAAATTGATTGCCGAATGGATCAGCTGTGCGGAGCTCAGACTTTAAGTATTCAAGAGCATCGGTATTTTAGAGACGCTTCCCTGTCATTTTTAACTGGCTTCTTTCTGAAGCTTCTCATCCTCTTCCGAGAAGAATAAATTTCGCTACTTTGTCAATAAAGGAGCTTCGTTCCAGGCATTATTTTCACTAACGAAGTTGATAAGATACCAGACATTGATTCTCTTGGAAATGAAACGAAACGAATGTGATTTTATTGAAAACTTAGAACGGAAGTAGGAAAAGTAATAACTATTTTTCCATATTTTATATTGACGAATGTTCAAATCTAACACTTCATTCTGTGTCAAAAACAGATGCAACTGAAAGTGGACTTACTTCGACTCTTTCAAATATAAGCATTGCAACTTCAAAGATTTTAAAATTACAGAGTTAACTTGGTTTAAAAATTTGTTAATATAAGTACGAATTAAATAATTAATTCTGCATATTTTCAAACAGAAGTAAATTTTGTCTAAACTATGTTGTAACTTGGAAGAACTGAAGAATTACAAATTTATTTTAATTCTAAAATTTGTTGGTCTCGTTTTAGAAACATCTCTTACGCCTGTCTGAACATAAAACCATCTTCTTTGCTACATTCGTACTTTGGCATACAATTTTAACTATCTAAAGCAAGAATATTTACCTCTGACCAAAGAATTAACCGTTTCTCCGACAGCTTTTTCAATTCCATGCTGCAGTGCAAATTATTATTCACGAAAAGCTGTGAGAGACAATTTTCTACCATGGAATATACGATAAAAATAGACTTTAAGCGAAGAGGATTAAAAACAGTTACATGCTCGCTCTTTCAGGGGGTTCCTCAATGCGTTCAACAGCAGCGTGTTTGGGAATTTGCGGTGAAAATTCTCACAGAAAATGTGTCAAAAGCCATCGCAAGCAAGGGTGTGCTTTTACTGACACAGGGAAGGATTATTCGATATCAGCTCTCGTTACTGTTGATGTATTAAGATAGTGATCGTAATGTCTTTGAAATCTGGATGATACCTTGAACAGGATTTTGTGTGACATGTAAATTGCTTATTTATTTATCGGGTCATAAGCGAGACGCTTCAGCGTGTGATCTTGTTGGCTCATATTAAGTTTCTCTATGATCAATTTTCGATAGTGTAGAAATTAACATGGAAATTTTGAAAAAAATATGCCAGAGAGTAGTAGAAATTTAAGTGAACACATAAATTTGATCAGTAAAGCATAAGCTTTAAGATTATTATTCAGTACTACGATCTCTAAGTTCAGAATAAAATTGTTTATACAATATAATTTATGTGAAAGTTTATAATAATGATCATGAAAAAACATATGACTATATATTAAGACATAAAATAAAATGTTTGAAATAAAAATAAACAACTGGACTTCTGCACGCAAAGTTCGCCTGTCTGACTAATACTGTGCTGTACTACTGATTCGCTCTGAATCACAGAACTCTAGCTACGATTTTTATTTTACCGAGAAGGGATATGGGCAAAGCATGTATCTCATAAGAAGGGAATTACTTAATAAATGAAGCTACAAAAAGTGCTATATAAAAATACGAATTACTAGAGTTATCTAACATAAAGAAAATGTAAGAAGTTAATAGGTACAGAAATTCTATGCTTGTCAAATTTAACAAAAAAATAGGTCTTCGAGAATTTAAAATATCATCTACACCCCACATGTAATTTACCATTATCTAGTAGCTACTAGCGTATTTAATAAGTGGAATAAGAGAATCACGAGACTTTACAAAGCAGACTATTGTCAAAATCACTATAGCCTAGTTTGAAAATTTCATCAGTTTTGAGTCGTAGAAATTCAATGACCGGGTGCGCGTAACAGACGCGAGATATTTTTTTTTATTCATCGAGTAGGAATTCACGCTCAAATTTCTCGCGAATGCGACGTGACAGAAAGGATACTGATTGGTGTAATAGTGTAGCGAAAATGGGTTTGATGGAGCTGTATTGGGGCTATGCAGCCATCCTCGCTGTGCTACAGCTCGCCCTGATGAAACTGCACTCTTCGACCACTTCTCTGTTGTGTAACGCACACATCTGTCTGCGTAAAAAATATTCTACAGGGTGTAACATAACGTACGGATCTTGTATCGTGAACACTCTAAAATATCACATTGAACCATAAACTCATACACATAGGCATATACATACATACATGTAGATATTTTCGATAATACAAAAGTTTAAAGAAATTGTCAATGTCAAATATCTGATTTGTTTCTGTCAATAATATTAGAAAATTAACAAGATTTTACCACAAAATTGTTCCACATTATATGTAGAACTATGTAGGTACATTCTACTTGTGACTACTATTTAGTATATTTCCGATTATAGTTATGTAGAAAATTTTTGCTGCTTCTTTTTAACTTCCTCACTACAAATAGAATACACATTTTCACTTCACTCTCCTCCGATAAAATTCGTTCACTTTCCTTTTCATGCAATGCCTGGAGCAGTATAGAGTATAGATACCGAAAAAGAAAAAAACTTTTGATCTGTTACATTTTATTGTCTAAATTTAAATATTAGATAAAAAATCAAAGAAATATAAATTCACATATTTGTACGCTTTCCAAATTGAAGTCTCAAAGATCAAATAATGATATCTGCGCAAAAGTATGACTACTCCTATGAAATGAACTAGACTATACTCAATTGTACCCAACTTCTCAATTAACGCGTCAGTAATGACCACACATTACCACATAAAAACTGTTATCTTTTCACAGTAAAAAGTTTCGCGTCACTCTATCGTTGATAAAAAAATGCACAGAAGTATCTGTCGCATTTTGCAATTAATCCCTGACGTTATGATCGTTTCATACATTTACGTGGACCCGCAATAATTCCATCGTAATTGAAGTTGGAAATTTAGGATCCGAAACGAATTTCAGAGACTGCTTTCAAAACGTATAGCAACGTTAATCACTCGTCCTACTGTCGCATAATTGGCCCACGCGAAGGCAAGAAAAAATCGACAAGGTTCGTTCATTATGGAACGATTGAAACTCGAGCAGGGTCGAACACGCCTCTCTGGCCACGTATTACTGAGGCACGTATTTTCCCAGTGTGAGCCAATACGCATACGATCGGCAAACAATGTTGATCCCCCTATTATTCGACCAGCAAATGGCTAATGACGATTAACGGAATGTTTAGAGCATTAATCCCCGGCATTAATATTTTCGTCCATATCCTAACCGAGTTCCCCTCCCACGTTCTCCGTGCGTCTAAATTTGCGTACGTGCGCAATCCATATGTTTAATGCGCAATGGAGACTCCTTTTACGAAGAATATCTCCTAGTTATTATGTTACAATACTGTTATTATTTTTAATTGGATTATTGGCAGAGTTACTTCTAATACCAGTCATTTCGATTTTACTAGATAGTGATTAATTGTGATTTCCGTGGAAAACATTAAATTTGTCAGCAAATACGATTATACTGTGTGCATTAAACAGGTGAGAACTGACTGATGTCTAAAAGTCTGTGACGAACAATTTTTTTCCCTGCACTTATTGGTAAAATTGGGTACTTTAGCTTTAAAGGAGCTTATAAAAACATCGTACGATACGGAGGCGTTAAAGATTACGGCAATAATATAAACTCGAGGTCATAAATTCCAACGTTCGTGAACATCGATAAAAAGGTGATTCGTTGGTCAGAATGGTCCTATTAATTATACATAATGGCCTCGTACAACGTGAAAATAACCCCCTTTTATAAAATATTCATATCCGTTTTAGATCGCGAGCTCTCGTAAAAGGCGCCCTCTTTCAAACAATGGCTCATACGCTCATATGTTCAACGTTGTAATTCCCGAGAATTTTACTTAACGCATAGTCGTTCTGTTACTCTTTCATAACTACCGAGAAAAGAATTTTTGCATGCGTTTATACCGTGTTATTTCCAATATTACTGTTTATTATATAAGTACATTACTTATTCAATTATCCAATCATCTATTTTCACTTACTTCCTACAAAATAGTCTTTTGATACTCCTCTACTATTTTTAATTCATATATTTCACAAAATACTTCAAAACAAAATTTATCAAAAATTTGCTCTCATAAATCCTCAATCCCTTAAACTATATTATTTGAAACGAATAAATCAAATCTGAATTTAGCGCCACTAAAATAACTAGTACCAGACGAAATTCGACTAACTAAATTCTATTAGTTTATCCTAGATAATATTAGTAACCCTCGGAAATTTGTTTACCAAAACTATTGGAAACTCATTTTATCTTTCGAATAGAGGCGACCACAAAAATCAAGATATAAATGCCATTCCAAAGTAGTTTTCGAAGTTAATGGGTCAATGATCAGTCGAGCGAGCCACAGGAAGAACGTCGTGCAATCTTCCGGTGGATGAGCGAAAAGAGGTCCAAAGTAGGATTAATTGCAAAGGGGGCGGTGGTGAGCTCGCGTATTCGTTGATAAGCGAAACTGGCACGAGTCGGGAAAGTTTGCTGGGGGTGCGGGCGTTGGACACGGGTTCGCGTGCGAAGTCACGATAAATCGTGTGAAGACATTGATAACGGACAGCCCAGCCTTGGTATATTGCGCATTTACACAACGACGATGTAAGAGGCGGGTCAAAAATAGGCAGATATCAATTTCAGATACTTCTATCAGAACAAGCGTCCTAGCGCCGAGTGAATGGGAAGGACTGTCGATATCACAATTGATGACAGCCTGTGAAATATTATTATGTACCTTTCGTAAACCTCGCTTGCCAATTACATGTAGATTGCGCTCAGTTCGCTATATGTATATTTTGTCGAGGAAAATATGCTTTAATTGAATGACTGTTGACACGGGGAACATACTGTACGCTCTTACAATCTATAAATGTATTTCGAAGAGTGTACAGTGAAACGTGCGGCAATTGTTAGCGTTTAAAGATCAGTTTAATGTTTCGTCGGTATCAAACAGGTAATGTGTTATAAATTAAATTAATAGGTTGTTTGGCAATTTCAAATAAAGAGTATCGATTTTGTCCAAGCCATATATTTGGACAAAGCGGTTTTTAAATTTCAAATGCGATCGTGATTACCGAATTTGCGGTGTTGACTCAAATTTCGAGGCTGAACCATTGTAAATCTTATGCGTACAACGATATCCATGTTCAATATCGGAATTGCACCGGTGCTGGGGGTTAATGTAGATTAGCTTCGACTGTATTATTAGTTCTCTATAATGGGACCTCAGCCTGGCAAATCGTTACGAATAACTGACGACACAGTCTGAGGCGAAATGATAATATACTGGGTTTGCGTGATATGTGTTAATGATGGCGAACTTATCTTCTTACTTTGCAAAATTTATATATATGTATATGGTAATATTATATTTTTCACGAAAAATTATTATACATTTTTAGGTTTCTTGATTATTCGATTGAGAATCGGAAACATTTTGAATTTTCTTTACTGTACTCCATAGAGAAAAACAGATTTTCGTTTAAAATTGGGATTAAATATTTTTTGTAATTCAAGACCAACAGAGATGGACACAATTTCATTCAAGCAATACGTGAAGAACAAATGCAATAAACAGAATGTTTATAATCAGCAAACACACTTCCATACAAATAATAATTTAGTTTAATAATGTGCTCATATATTATTCATGTGATACATGAAACATAAACAAGCACAGTAATCGAATAATTATTAAATAAATATGAGTTACAATGATTGTATATTATTAGTACTACTGATTACTAGGTTTCACTCAACACGTCAATTTTTCTACAGTAAATACTTACTAAATACACATTAAATATTCATACACGTTAAATATTCATTTCACATAATTTTTTTCATAATGAATTTCTAAGTATGATAAATCAAAACTCACAGAGATACTATAATATTTCACTTGCATTTTAAACTAAACGAAATCGTGAATAGTATCATCAACAATGAAATGATACTTTACCCATCTCTGTTATTTATATAAAACTCCCAAGTTTTAGAAACAAAAAGCTGATTTAACACGTTCAAAATCGACAACGATCCACTCCCGATCAGTGAATATTCAACAATTAATAAACAATAATAATTTTCTGTGAACGATTACCTATGACGATATTTTCACAAGGGAAAACTCACCAAAAGCACGCTGCAAGGAAAATCCCAGTTCTGGTTGCTGTCGTCGACCTCCGGTGCAGCTTGAATGGTTTTCTGGAACAGCAAGAGAACAGAAATCTTGATACGAGAACGATATATATATAACCATGCAATAATATACTCGATCGTGGTTTTCTGCTCGCAAAAAGAGGAAGTAAAACTGGGTATGCGACCAGGCGGTCGTAGACGTCGTCGTCTTCCTCGTCGTCGACGACGTACGGCGACGCTACCTTCGTTTTATCGTGCACCCACGCTTATATCGCGGTAATATCTTGCCCGGTAAATGAAAAAGTTATTGTTTTCCATTCTACTTCCCTCCTTGCTCCCCCCTTCTCTTTCTCCCTACCCTTGCCGACCCGAAGTTCTTAACCGAGAGCACACGAAAATCTCGTGAACCCTTCGGGAGCGTCTTTCTCCTTCGTAAAAACATTCTTTCACCTGAGAAATACGTATTACAAGCAAGACAGAAGGTTTAGCGAAGTAATATCTCGTCGTACGTTCGTACCGACCGGAAACACGGTGAGAGATCTTCCTTCTTTCAGAAATGGTTACTCCAAACATGCATTTAGTTGGTCATTTGTACTAGAGTCATAATACTGATGCGTTCAGAGACAACCATTTGTGTAATCTATTTATTAGTAGAATCGAATTGGTGAGTTGAAGAACAGTACAAGTCCAAAAACTGTATTTCGAGATATTAGATTTCACTGTGTACTTCTATGCAGCTTACATATCTGGACTCTAGAATCAGAGCGTATTGGGTCTATTGTTTTTCTATGTGATTTAATACACTTTCAATCTAGGGACCAAATATGCTTTTGAGATTATTTGAAAATGGCTAATGTTGGACTTGTAGAACTTCAACTCATCAATTTAATTATCTTCAACAAATATTGCGTCCATTTTCTCATCTGCTGTAGGGTAGAACAATTTTTTAAAAATATATGCGATTTAAATGTCTGAGTGTGATTCACTTATAGAGATTTAGTAGAATAATCATAAAATCCAGAGTAAGTATTCTGTGCTCTAATAAATGTTATTTTAATTCCACATGTATGTAATGCTGTCAGTATTCGTAATTATTGAGTATTCGTAAGAAGCACATATTGTATATTTGGAAGGCGACATCTACTAAAAAAATGCATCTAGACTTGTCTAACTAGACGTATCATTCTTCAGGTACTCTACAAATGTGCAGTTACATGAAACATGGCAAAAGACATATCCAGGATATTTCTTGTAAATACATTAAAAGAACTGATAGGAGGTGAAGAATTATTTCCGTTTAAGGACAGGGAGACAACCTCCACACCATTGTTTCGCTCGATTCGGGTGTCTTTATCATAACCCGCAGTCAGCGGTGGCGGGGACTTGACAGCCCTGAACCCCCATGATTGATATCAATCTCCTCCTCCGCTTCGCCCTCCTTTCGGGTAAACTACCACATTGTATATCCCCTTTTCGATTATATCGTCCCTGTTCTGTACGCGCGTACATTCACACAGAGAAGCTGGTGTTCCAGACTCGTTCGAGATAGCCTGGTCGATACCGGCTATTATGAAAATTGAAAATAAAGGCACTTTCGCAACGCAGCGTAGACAGAGTCGATCGGTCGCCGCCTCTTTGCTCCCCAGGACTTTGTTAATTATTTCTTCCAGTTAGCGATCGCGTGCACCCTGCCGGAAGCTTTCTACGCCGCTCGGAAATATTCTTTCCGCCAGCGACGATAGGAGATCCACCGTCAAAATCGTAATTTCCTCTGTCGTCTGCTGTTGTTATTACCCTTGTTTTCCTTTAATTTAATACTCTATGCCGTACGTGATGTTAAATGTGATTTTTAAGAAGGATGAGATGTTATCATCCCTCCCAGCCCAAGATTCGTTCGACTAGTGCTTACTTTAATGAAAGAAAGTAGCTTTGTCAAACGGAAGAATAATTTTGGCAAGTAAAATAAGCGAGCATAAAGCTTTTTTTATGCAAGATAACATGATTCTTCAACTGTCTCAAAACTCACCGATTCAAAATTCGTGATAATTATGCATTTAATAAATAAAGGTAATTAAAGTATATCCTAAAATAAATTCCCTTCCAAAACCTTGAAAGAAATGTATCACTTCTCCCAATCTATGAATTCGATTAAAGGTACGACTACTCGAAGTACATCATCATTAGCCAAAAATTTTCTGTAACAGCGAGTTCCATCAACTTCGTCAACAGTAATAGAAAATCTATTCTAGCCAACGCTTCGCCTCTAAACGCTGAGAAAGTACCAGAAACTTAATGTATGAGCAGCCTCGGTAGAATATTCGGTTTGTCGCGAAATAGCCAATAAAGCGCAACGATAATGACGCGAGATATGAAGTAGACTCGATGGAATCTTACCACCGTTTCCGGCGGATTGCAATAACCTCTCTTTAAGAGCAGTCACGGGCACAAATAAATGGACGCGCTCACTTGTAAATATAACCAGCGAACGATTCACGCGAACGACGAGTCAAATCACAGTTATTGGACAATATTGGAAACCGTATTGGGAGACAAGTTACATGCATATGTGCGTTCTCCACCGTTGCGATAGAACTCGAGTTTATTTATTGATGTGCATACGTATGCGCACGTGCGCGTACATATGGTTGCCAGCGTTCAATTTAGCAACTTCGTCATGGCCCGTACACGCTTTCGAGCGTGGGCACAGAACGGGAAGGGTGAACGCACCTAGGGCTGGGATGGGATTCTGTTCCTTCGAGAAATAAGTTGATGAAGAAAGGATGAGCACCTGGTTCGTGCAAGACTGATTTACCTGAGTCTATTGCCTGAAATTGTTCCCTATGAGTTTGGTGATAATGAAGACTAAGAATGAACATATTATTGACTGAGGATATTCACTAAAATAATTATGGTAGTCGAATATAACATCTTTGACTTAGAAGAATAAAAAGTAAGAAGGCTGAGTTCAATTGGACTTGTGGGAAAATGGGACTTGGTGAGAATGAGAACAGTAATGAATTAGAACTAATTTAAGAAAAATAATTACTTAGCTGAAGTTTGCTTCTATGTTCAAATAAACATAACGTGTTTAGAATGGAAATATTTTACCAATACAAGCAAATCTTATAGCTTCAATAACTTATAGAAAATTCTATAGTTTCTATAGAAGTATCTTACAACGAGAATATTACTATTTTGGACAAATTGTAGTAAAAAGAAATAAAGATTTCACTTTTCACTAATAACACGTGATTCTAAGGCAGTTTTCGTAACGTAGAATTATTCAGCGTAAAGCATTCAGTTCTCAAATACTCACACCTAAACAAAATAATAAACGAGGAACCTGTATGTACATATCTCGTTTATTAATAAACCTGGAAGTGACACGGACCTTATTACGAAGAAACGACAAAAATAGGCGGAAGAATGTATTTTTATACAGTTAATATGCATGGCTATAGCCACGTCTGTTGACCAGCGCTTACGTGTCAGTCCGATGACAGGTTTAATTATCGCCCCTAACCCTGGATACGTGAATTTCTCACCGTTCTCGCAGCTATTGATTTTGAACGATGTTCAGAATTCTCACTTAGGAAGGTGTTCTGCTCAGTCCGCGCAATACTGAGCAACGACCGAAAGAACAGCAATGGAATAGCTACCTAACATTGCAGGAAGAATAATTGCACGAATAATTAAAAGTTTCTCTGTAGTCCTTAATATTTAACTTTATGCTTATGTCTGAATTTGATAAAGGGATGGAAAATTTTTCTTCCTTTCGAGCAGGTTGTCTACCTACGTATCTGATCACTTTTATTCACTTTTAATCAAGATTGTTATTTCACACATAACTTGTATATTTAACTCCTATTACTAAAATTTCTAATATCGAAGTGAAATGATTATGCATTCATTCTGTGCATGTATATGCACGAATTTTATTTCTGTATTTTCATGGTGATAAAAGAGCATCTAATATTCGCCCACAGGAATTACTTTTAAATTTGAAATCGTATGTTTTCATAGGTAGTAAAATGTGAAATAAAGTGATTCTAATAGCACCATAAGAAACCCCTTTCACACGCAACGGGATATTAACCAATGATGCATACACAGATTGTCCGAATTACCGTCACAATTTCCACTGTATAAACGTATCTGCAACACGTGCGTGATACAGTCACATAAGTAATCGCAGCAAACAGGAGTTGCACCGTCACTGTTGTCAAAAATGATAGAAACACAGATGCAACACAAGAGGCTCAGAGGAAGAGTTTTATATTAATACATTAAAGTCGCTCATCTTTTTAAATCAATGTTTGGTAAAATTTTCCTAACAATCGCAACTCACCCCTTCAGACCTAATTTTTCAAAACTAAAAATTTCAGGAGAAAAACGATACTTTCTATTCAAAGTGCTGCCATTTTGACAGTTTTCAATATTTTTCACAAATCCTAGTTTACACTCTAGCTCTAGCCGTGTAGATTAATTACATGTCCAGGTTTTTCGTTTCAGATCACTGGCTACCCTGCAACCCTGCCAAACGTGAAGGCAGTTGTTTTTTTTTCACACCTACGCAGCGAGCTATAACTCTGTTATTATTTAGTATTTTTGTATGAAAAAAATTGTACAGTATGCTACAACATGCATAAACTAATATTAGAAATTTCAGGTCAATTATTCAAACAGTTTTCTTCATACAAAATTTCAAATACGCTCTATGTTTTCAGTCGTCTACATGACATAACCCCTTTGAAGTATAGCTTTCCCAGGATTCACTTTTTTGCAGCTGACCAGTGAAAAAGAGTTTCGCATTAAAACTGTTCTTGTTTCAACACTCCTGGACATTTTTCATGCGTGAATCTGTCAGAACTGTTAAACACCACCTCACTTCATCCACTTTGTCTAATGGTTAGCACAATGAAGCTGTCCGTCTTTTCGCGCTCACAAAGAGACGGCGACGACGGGCGTCCGTCGCGAGTTCTGGAATTTAGAAAATGCATTTAATCCGAGTGTAAGCGGCGAAGACGAGGCGCGCCACCTTTTCCTCCGCGGCCAGGGACATTCCGAAGAGGAATTGAAACTGCAAATCAGCCAGAGAGAAGGCTGCCATTTCAAGTTAATTCCATTAATTAAATCTCCTTTGTGCGATGGCCCAGGTACATTGCGAACCTCCAATTTCCGAGACAGCATGATGATTCGAGCGATATCTACGCCGCTACGAGGAGAATCCGACACGCAATTCGATTCTTTCGCAATCAGCCAAGCAACGATATCAACCTAAAGGGATAGAGGATTTTGAATTACGCCGTCCTCGTATCAATTTACTAAACACTGCACGACAATAACGCTTCGTTTCCGTCGATTACCGCTTCTGTTGCCAATAAAACGGGATTCGACCGATCGATGTGCTTGGAGTCACTTTTTTTCGATTCTATTTGGTAAAAAGGGAAAGGGCACGCCAGGGCTAAAAGATGGGGGAACTCTAACACTGTTCGTGTCATGGGAAAAACAGTACACGTAATCGAAGAGAACGGCAAAGGATTAGGAAGTTCGAATTTTAAATGGTTCTTCCGTGACGAAGTAAATATCAAGGGTGTGACTGAGCCTGAATTAATGAAAATTTAATGAGGGGTTAGGCGTGTTTTTCGACCCGTGGGGGGACTCGGCAATCTTTTAATTTAAATTAAAGTTAAATAAAAGCGGGAAACTGGGAGTTGTATCGGTCGAAGGGGTTCAAGATTTATATTCACAGGCATTGATTCTTTCTTTATCTGCAGGTTTCAGACGCAATTGATTCTGCTCAGTTATTGGTTATTCAAAGTGCAAATTGGTTGAGAATTCTGTTTAATATTGTCGCATTTAATTGAACGAAAATTTACCTAAATCTTGTTAGGTATGTAAATTAGGTTAGTGTTTTTAGATTTACTTGCTTCTAGTAACTATTCTTTCATGTTATAGCACTGTTAAAAAATTATATTTTTTCTAGAAGGATAGCTTTACATATCTAATCTAGCACAACATTATACATTACACTGTGACCATGTTACTTTTATTAATAAAAGTATAACAATACATTTATATTAATTATATGAAATGATCCAATAACAGCGTATTAAAGTACGCCCATTTTTGTGAACATATGCAATTAATCCACTAGCATTCTATAAATTCAAATAAGAAAGAACTATTTCCACGTGTGCGAAACAACTCTACTACATCCTGAAATCATCATCACAGTTCATAGTTTACTCCACGTAAAAAAGCCGATTCATCCCACTAACGCCTAATATATTCACTCATTAAGAATGTAACTTGCCGTAATACATGACATTCTCGCAAATCATTCAAGTTTAGAGCAGATTTCTCTGGCGGGAGCTAGCTTTATCTTCGCCTTAAAAAGAGGGTAATAAAGCTAAAGTTTCCGCGAATACCCTAGGGCCGTTAAAGTGGCCTTAAACGGAAGAATCTCCTGCTATCGGCCGATTATTTATGAAACCAGGCGGAAAATCAGGATTCCTCGGATTCCCCGTGGAAGTATCCGCGCGAATAAAATTTGACACGACGACAGGCAGAGTTCGACGTCGCGTCGTCTCAAAGGCTGCTGGAACGCGTCGTATAAACGGGCAGTCGTGAGCCTCGACGGGAGCCATTATAAAATATAAAATATCCGTCAGTCTGACCGTCGTAAACGGTTAAACGCGACGCAATGCCAGCGTTAAGGAGGCTACCAAGCCGTATGGCGGTAGTTGAAGGTGCTCCTTTAGTGGCACCGTTAAAGAAGGCCAGCTTTAACCTTACTCCCCTGTTCGCCAGCCTGCCTCGCTCTTTTCTCTCCCCGTGGAATCTTTTTGCTCGCCAACTAACTCTGCTGATAATTCCACGGGGCGACGAACATGTCGCGTAAATATTTTAACGGACTGTCTAAATGAATCATTTCGAGGTAAAAGCTTGCAAAAAGGTCTGCCATTAGATGGTTTCACGTTGCCCTTACTATGTGATGGATGGACTTTATAGGGAGTTTGTGCTGGAGATAGTTTACGAAGGTTTCGTTTCATTGACTGGCGTTCGAATGTAGCTGACGGTAGATTTAGAAATATTGATTAGTGACTAACGAGAGTTTGAATGAAATTGGGATTGGAATTGAAGTTGGGATTTCGAGCTAGTTGCGAGTGGCAGCGGAGTGACAATTAGCAGAAGTATTATGGCAGAGGACATGTTCACCTGTAAGAATTTTTAAAATGGTAATATAGTACAGGATATACATAATATAGTACTATAGTACAGGATTGAGGAATGTTTGAAACAGTACTCAGTTTGTTTATATATGCAATGTTGTCCAAAGGAAACAGGTATGAATAGAACATACTTTAATTTTGAAGCCCCTATTAAGCCGACTAATTGATGTTTTATCATACAGGAGCTCCAACTAAACCTCACAGTACAGGTTCTCGAATTCAGTAATAAAACTACCCCCAGCAAACTCAAGCCTCCAGCGAAGAATAATTAAAACGTAATTCCAATTGAAGACCTCCATCGGGCAGTAAGTTTTTTCCCGACATCACCGAGCGATCGGATTAACTTAACCCTTGCTTTCACTAGCTGCCTTCAATCTGTTTCTTCCCTCGCTCATAGTCGACCAATAGAAAAGAGCGAGAAGGAGAAAGGGACGTCTTTCATCTCCGGTCTGCTAGCTTCGTCTCCTGCTTTCTTTGCCTTTTGACAGTGTCGGGGATGAAGTTCCGCTGTTGCTTATTTTCCTGCGGCTTCTCAAATTATATGTCCAACTTATTTTCTCGCTCGACTCGCCCCGGGGATTTCTGCGAATTTCTGCCAGCCAGAACATTCCGTGAGGAATCAGAAAGACGAGGACGGATACAGGCAGCCATGGGCTAAGATCGGCCGAGAGGAGGGGCGCGATCTCCTCGAAAGGATGAGGACTTTATTAAACCCCAAAAGAACCGCCGCGCATCGTTCGATTCGATCTCCTGAAGCGCGCGATTCCGTTTGATGTGAAAGGTCTCTCCCAGAGGCGGCCGCTGTCGGCGTTCCTTTGCTGCGTCGCGATCGCGACTTTTTACGCTTAAAAGTGTGTTCCTTACATACTCGTACACTGGCAGCTCGTCGTCACGCGAAGCAGAAAGGCGCCAAAAGTAATTGCCCCGTGTCGGTCCGCGTCGAACGGAAATGCAGAGATCAAATCAAATTACCCTGTTCTTTTGGGACCCAATAACCTCTTCGTCCCTTTGAAGAAATGTCGCCGAGAACCTTTTCGCATTTTTCCCCTCTCGTGTCATCTTCTCTTTCGCCCTTCTAATAACTAAATGTAATTATATGCGCGCTGTATTCGTCTATAATAGTTTGCGCCAACTTTTTCTCGTCGCTAGATGCGAGAGGAATTTCCTTCGCTGCTGGCAATATCCTCGACCAGTGCTCGCATTCATCAGCGATATTTTGGCATTTAAAGTTGCTACGTGATTGATAGTTTCAGGTTGCAGGGATGATCGATGAGGTTGATATTCGTTTCGGTTTCGCGAGGGGATTGAATCAAGGGGGTAACAGGGGAACTTGCTTTTTTTCTTATGAAATTAACTACCTTTCAAATGTACTTAATTTCTGTCGTTTAGAAGTCTACGGCGTCTGTCGTTTCCTTGCCTGTGATTCACCTACTTCCCTCGCTTTCAATCTACATTTAATGGGCACTTTTAAGAACCTGTCGTATACTGTTGGAAGCTCATATAAAGGAACTTTAGAGCCCGAGCTATGTTGTAAAGGGTGCTTGCGAAAGCAACGTTTTCGGAAGTGTCTAGTAAAATGGAAGCTTTAAATATGATTGTTTAAGGTTTCTATTCGTTACTTTCGAATATTCTTAACGGTGCACGTGATGCAAGAATTTGAATATTCTGATTCAAAAATAAACCTTACTAATGAGACTTAAAACAACTCGGAAAAATAGGTAATCTAAAATATAGGCTTTCTTTGTAATAAATTAATGCTAGTAAATCAATTTCGGAAAAAGTGGCTTAATCCGCTTTTGCACTCAATGCCTCATATTGAAACCGTGACATTACGTAATTCCACATTTCAACAGGACAGATAGCCGAAACCAGCGCACCGAATCACAGTCGATCAATGTCACAAATATGTATGCTCCTTTTCGTCCAGTGTTATTTCATATTCAAAAGTACGAGATACTGAGTCGTTCAAGCGCAGAATTTTAAAAGCTTCCGAGGGTTCGTTTTGCTCGTGCTTTATTTGCCGGGGCGGAGGCGGCGTCGTCGTCGTTCCGCGTTCCTTTTTTTTCCTCTGGCGTGCGCGCGCGGCAAAAAGGAGCGAAAAACTTTGACGCACGCGTCGGACAAAGCGAGCCAAGAACGCAGACGGAAAAAGTACAATCCGTACGAGCGGAGCGCGACCGCATTAAGCGCCTGTGTATCCAAATCGTCCAGCCGCGAGGCGCTTTTAAATCAGCGACGAAGAGAGCAGCCCGCTTCCGTCTTCGATTATGAAAGAGGAAAAACAATTAGGCACGATAAAAAGTCTGCGCAATGGCTATTAACCACCCAAAGAATGATGTTTCGTCAAAGGATGCCTTTTGTGCGGATGAAACGCCGAGGAAATAAAAACTTAGCAGTGTGTTAAACTAATTTCGTCCAGACGAGCGAGGATGTTGGGTAGAGTATGAGGATGGGACGAGACTCGACGAGCTCCTTTTTTTATAATAATGAGAATGACCAGCAGCAGGTAATTCTATAAATAGCCAGCGCCTGGGTGGACTTAATGGCCAACTCTTTATACAGTTGACGGAGGATGCAGAGGGAAAGGGAGAGGCTACCGCCTCAGAGACTTCCATATATCCGACAAGTGGATACTGATGCACGCAGCGGAGGTCTTTATGCGTTCGCCGTGTGCACATAACCGCCGCGTACAGGCGCAATATGCAAGCGGGCAGCACCCAGCATGGAGCCGGCTTTCGGGGCCAACAGCGGACAATGCTGATTCGCCGTTTCCAGGAAACTCTGGAATCCGAGATGTCAGCCGGCCTCATCTAATTTTGAATTTAATAAACACATACCTGTCTACGTGAGTGGCATTGAACGGGCGAATGTTTGACCCGCTGCACGCGGCACGGTGTCCGGCGTCCCCGACATTGTTCGAACGATAATAAACAATGAACAAAGGGGGTGGTAATCGGGACAATAATCGGGCTGTTGCCGTGTGACGTGAATTGGAGGATTTAAGATTTTATTAACGAAATTCATTCAGCGGTTCTGTGGCCGGTTCAACGGTTTGAAGATGTGTGTACTTTTGTTTCCGCTGGTTCGGGGATGAAAAGGGAACGTGGTAACCGATGATATTTAAATTTTGAGATAACGTATCTGAATAAGTTGATATCATGTTAATTAAAAGGGAGTAAGGTCTACTAGCTATTTATAAAAAATAAATAAGTAGGGACAAAGAGTTACTGGATTAATTTTTGATATCTTATTTGAAATCTTATTAGATAATCTACCCGTTTCATTTTCTTAAAGTATACAATAAAAGTATTAATATCACTTAAAAGACTGCTCACGAGATCTGTCGTGCCTCAAAGCTCAGACGCGATAGACTGATTACGAAATATATTTCTCCCATTTCTTATGTTTGAAATTGACCAGCTTTAAAATAAAGCTAGAGAAATAACGCGATCTTTTAAGACAATAATATTATCTTGATTAAATCCTTTCTACTAGAATTTCGCGTCAAGCTCATAAAACAAGGAATCTCCTGCTCTATAGAACTTCGAGCGACACTGAATTTACTCAGAATCTTGTACGAAGAAAATTCAATAGTTCTGCACGTGCCACTATCGAGTTGTACCGTATTTCGAGGGCAACTTTACGGACTCGTGTGCAAACAACAGTTAACGCGAGCGAAAAAGAGTTAATGAAAGTCGTTTGCTAGAGCAAGCAAGCGCGAGGTCGTTTCCGAGGTAGTCTAGAGCGCGATAGAGACGGGTTTAAGGGGAATAAGTAAAGCACTGACCGTGGAGCGCATAATGGCAAGAAATAAGTAAGGGACAAGCGTGAACGTGGTCTATAGGACGTTCATCCGTGGAACTGGGGGAATTGGAACAGATTTACTTGGCTTTCGGTTTGCCCCCGTTCCTTCTTACGACGCTGGGGGATCCACGTCAGGGTTGTCTCGTCGAGGGTGAATCGGTCGAAGGGTGGAAAAGAGGGTTGCTTCTTTCATGAGTTTCCCTCTCTTCGGTTACGTTCGTGTCCGTGCCTCTTGCTACACCGATATGCTCAGTTATATCCGACCGAATTGGGCGATAATTGGATGAATTTCGATCTTAACAGGAGCCGCTGCTCGCGGGATTGAAGTGTCGCGAGCTTGGGACCAGATAATCGACTGCCTTCCTCCTGCTGTTGACTTTAAGAAGCGAACACGGGGAAAGTGAAGCCGTGAGTGACGGGCTTCGAGATCCTGCGAAACGGTTCAGAGAAATGATAAAGAAGTCGAGTCGCTTCGAATGTTGATCGAATCTTAATCCCTTGTTTTATGATTTTTTTCAGCTGCAGGGTGAGAGCTGGTTCAAGTAAAAGGAGACCAAATAAAATTGACTAACTAATGGGTAATTATCACTACAAGATAAACAAGCAACCTTCTAAATTATGAGAGATCTTAGGACTTATCCTCTTTTCCCAAATTTGGTGGTGTAATAACGCCTACATTATTTGGAAGAATTTGTGTCGTGAAAAAGTTAATATTGAGAGTAGATTTGTGAAGATACAATTAAGGAACGCGATGATCAAATTATAGTATTTTTAAATTAGGGTAGAATAAGGTCAATAGGAATTTTTGAAATCAAAAAGCACCCTCTGCACGTGGTACTAAAGTAGAATTAGACAAGAGAGGGCACACAAGTTATCGTTCAGTTTGCATGAAGCTCATCGAGGTTTCTCAACGTTTATAGTAAACCCCAACTTGCTTCTGGCTTAAAGGAGACTTTGCACCAATGTTCAGGGAATCGGACTGCGTTAAATGCACCGAGTTTCGAGAAGGAAGGTCTAGGTAGCCGCGCTACGTGGAAAGAAGTTAGGGGTTGGTCGACTTAGCGAAGAAAAGAAAACGAAAGGCACAAGGGGGGAGCGACAGAGACAGCGGCAGGGAGTGAAATCGCTTGGATCTCACGGATTTTCGGATTTTATGCTTCTTAGGCATCCACCCTCGATACGTCTGCTCGTGAGCACAGTTTTCCTTCTTGCTATGCCAACCAACATACACGAGTCTCTGCCTCCTGTCCTTATCATCAAAAGTCCCTCCAGACTACTGTTGAAAGACGATTTATGAACCGATCGCACTTGCTGGCAGGGATACCGTGCCGAAGCTCTACCCACTTCCACAATTTATGGCTTTCAGGTTCCCCGAGCTGTACGAAATATGGAGAAGATCCCGATTGGCGGAACATTTTATTAGAAATTTTCGTAGGTAATTGAAACATTAGGATGACTATGAGAGCAACAGTTCTGTAAAAGTTACATGCTTGATGTATCTGTGGTTGTTTTTAATAAAACCACGACGTTTTTAATGAAAACGACGGTTGCTTGTTATCTCCTCCATGGATTACGGAACCCGAAATTGCAACAGATTTTGCAATCTGTCGCGGCAGAAAAATAAATAAAATCAATAGCAATAAAATCAGATACAAAGAATAGGGAAAACGGGGAATGTAACGGAGTGCAATGGGACGAGAGAAAGAGGTAATCCTCCCACCGATACTGTGGGATTTCGATTGAACCCAATTAATTCCTAGGGACGGTAACGGTAATATTGTTGGTGTCACAGGGATCCTCTCATCAACAAAGAGAACCGGCCGAGTGACCGGTGCTATCAACGAAATTGAAATAATCGCATAAAGGCAGCAGTCTGAGTATCTACCGGCCAGCTCGACATAATCCCGGATAATTAATAGCAAACGACGATGCGCATTTCTGAATAATGCGCTCCAACCATTTCTATGATTAAAGAACTTGTATTACGCGCGACAACGAAAGAGATTGCACGTACTAAATCCTGTGCAGTTGGAGACCTGGATTTTATACAAATATTAAACGCGCAACTATTGGAACTATGTGCTGTGAGATTTTTGAAACGACCAATACTAGGATCTTTTGAATAGGATACTTTTACCTACTGAATTTTGCTATTTTTCTTTTTTTAAAAAAAAAGGATTTAACGCTGTATTAGTTGGTTATTAGTGATTGGTTATTAACACATTGACAGCCACTAACACATTTTAAAGTCTAAGGGCAAAATTCTTTTCTAATACGTTAGTAGGATTGAATTTTCTGACTTCTCAGTTTATTATGCGATTATAAAGTGGACATGTCACCTAAATTCGGAACACCAGCGCAGCTCAAAGACGAAGCTTCTCGCCTTCAGAACCAAGTAACTCCAACACAATTTCCTTCCCATTTCTAGTCGCCTTCTGCAAAGTTGAGTACCAAAACAAGGCGAACAAAGCAACCTACCCCAAGTCTCTGCACGAACGCACTCCGAACGGGACCAGTAATCGAAACGAACCGAGAAAATGCGAAAATCTCGACTGACGGGTAAATACATGAAACACAACTCGGTCCACTAACAGTGCACGCGCGCTTGAGCAGTAAATTGTGCGAGTTATATCATATTCTGGGGAGAGACGTGAACCCACGTGCGTACGTGGGGCACAATGAAGTCGAGGTAGACCGCAGGAAAGCAAGGGAGGGTAAGAGAAGTTTTGAGAGCACTAGAAGGTATGGAAGCTCATCGACGCGTCAAAGTGACCTCCGCCAATTTCATAGGAAGGTGAGCAAACAGGGGCTCTCAAATCTATTTGCCCATTTAGAGCGGTCTAGTAGCGAAAGAGCTGGAGAGTCGCTGGAAAAACTCAGCAGAGACGGAACGATGAAACTCACAGAGAATCGCTTGAGATTTTGTTTAACGAAGGACGGGGGATGGCACGGGGCATGCGTACAAGTCTAATGACAGGTATATCGTTGGAAATTATCGACGTTCGTCATAATCGAAAGGTTATATAACCGTTACATTACACTCGTACATCACGCAACAGCATTATTTGCGTTCAGCCTCTCATAAATCCCATTAGCCTTCATTAACATTCGTCTGTAATCTGCATTAAACGAGCTCGGGGTCGGGCAAAAAGTTAGGGAAATATCGGCGAAGCAATTGCCAATTATGATGGAATTCGTGAGATTGATATTTTCCATTAGATATATTTCATCCTACCGGATACAATCACATTTATTGTTTTCAGTCAAAGATCGCTCAGTTAATGTCACGTTACTGTCGAGAACGGGGTCGCTTGAAGATTATGACCACGGTGAATTAGCTGAATATACGAGACAATATATCTGGCGAAATAGAAACGCGTATATCTGCGTGTGTATGGTTTTGTTGAATTTTAATTATAGTTTCATGTGACCCTACAGTATTTGTAATGAAACAATAGACTAGGGATCCGCTAGTTAGCTTTAACAAGTGGAAATATTTTATGACGGTTGTTTTATGTTATTCAAAATTATGGAGTGTTATTTCAATTTGTAATATTGGTTTAATTACAAAATTTCACACAAATCTATTCAAGGAGAAGTTAAAGTGTTAGAAAATTCTGAAAAGAGTGCTGCAAAGTCACTAACTGTTTTATGTATGGGAAATTATTACAGCAATAGGTTTAGTCACTTATTTATGAAACATTAATTTTTCATTAAAATAGAAAACAAGGTAAATTTAACCCAAAGTTATCCATCTATCCATTCCGCAGCCACAGCACGCAGTTCGATATTTGCTAAACCAGTTATCAAAAGTTCCCAATCCTCAAACTTCGTCAAGGAAATTTTCGGAAGCCGCAGATACAGTTTTGCGTATTGCTGATCCGTGCAGCACCCTTAAATATATATTATGTCTCCGAATTATAACAACCGTCCCGAGATTATGCAAATGTTTAATCGCGAAGGAGCCCGCTAATGGGAAGAAATTGCAGCGCTGGCGTCAGATTAAGAGTCGCCCTCTCTCAAGGATTCAACCCTGTGGAGACTGCGAGAGCATCACCAGCGACCACCCTAAGAATCTGTCCTCTCCCTCTCCTTCTTCAACCGCTTGCACCCCTTTCACGCCACCCTGCTTGTCGGCTCTGCTGAGATAAGGATTTAATTTTTGGCCACCTTTAATCCTAATTCCGAGTTACTTGGATAGTGGGCAACCCACCACCTCGCAGCCCTCTCTTACTTTTAACCCTTAGCCCCCATTGCCGTTTCTGATTTTAACCACGGGCGATGATGAGTCGTACTACCACTGGAGAGATGATCATTACGACTTCGGGTCGGAACGACCTTTTTTGTACATTCTTTTTTATGATTGTCCTCTTTGGTTATTTCTCAAGTAATTGCGAGTTCAGGGTATTAAAATGTTGTGGTATATATAAGGGATAGTAAAACAGCTTCTTTAAGAATTCTAATGAAAAAAAACTGATTTAGCGGAAAGGAATTCGAACTTCTTCTTTTTTACTAGAACTAGTAGAAAAGGAAATGCTGTCATTGGACAAGAGGCTAATGATTGATAGCTACACAAAATAAGTAAATAATATTAGAGGTGTTAGAGATACATATTCATTCTTTGGGGTTTTGATTCATACGTACAGGTATGTAAATATACGTATAGATACATACATAGAATTTCGATGCCAATGATGTCCAAAAAGTAGTGTTACACTTGGAAAAAATTGTATACCTCATACTTAGGTACAAAGAAGAAACTATCAATGAAAATCTTTCAGTGGTAAAAGAAAGCCTCCTCTCTAAGACAGATAGTCTCCAATTAAACTAACTTTAAGAACTTGCACAGATCCAAGAACTGTCAATATTCTGAATATTTCAATAGGAAGCACTGATATTCTGTTACACAATATATTGGATATTGGAAGACAGAAGTTCGACAGAATCCCCTATCGCTTACCATTCACGAAACAGCGATTTATCCTAGTAACTTTTTCAGATACAAAGAAAACGACACCTCAGACGTGTCGTTTCATTCCATTAAGTTAAACACACCGTGGAAAGAGAGAAACGCGTCGAAGGAAAACCGTGACACGATGAAAACGTTCCCGCTGGCTAATTGAAAATGTTTCATCGCCTAAAATTAATGTAAATATTATTATTCCGTTCCACTCTCGGGCGTCGCTTTTTCGGATAATCGCTCGAATGATAATAAGAACCTTTTCCCCGCTCGACACCGCCCCAGGCGATTTTAATACGTTGCCGACCTGCGAGAGACAAAATTTCTTGCCGGAAAAGCCCTTTAGTTTTAATCTCGTTACTTGAATTCTATCAAGGGGATAACACCTATTAATTCGTTCCTAGAATGAACTCGTTAAAGAAGCTCAACTTGGTCGCGGTGTAACTTCGTTAGGAGGTGGGCCAGTGCGCGTGAAAACATTCAACGTCTCTTTGAATATAGGCCGAAGGAAATGAGGACTATAATCGCCACCAGAAACGTCGGTCATTTGTGAAATCGTGAGTATATGATCGTCGAATCTTAGATTCAAACTTTCAGATGACGTTGATGCTTGCAGACACTATATATTATTATTAAGATGACGATATTCTGTGACACTACCAAAGAATTAATTTCGAGTAATAAAAATTATGCTGATTTAAAAGAAGTTATAATTTTATTTAAAAAACATTGAGATGCAATCTATCTTTTTTTTATCTCTTGTGACTATCAAGCAACTTATTTTCAGTAGTAAAGTATTTATATTATCATAATTTATAATTTGTGTTTTACTAACAATTATTTGCAATTCTTAACAGAAATGTTTGACAGTATTCTTCGATTAAACTATTAAACTAATAGTACAGAATTCGAACTTCAATATGCTTCAACGTTGCAATTTAATAGAAATTAATAGGAAACTGCAAAGAAGAAAGTAGTCGTTTGTATACGTTTCTTTCTGTAAACTGGAGCATAGGTGAAGCATATGTGAAAAGGATCAACAAACACTAATAAATTGGCGGAAAACCTTTTTTACACAAAAACAAACTGAACGCTTTTGTCTCGTGCTTGCAACTTTTTTGGTGGAATTTTTATTTAGGTGGATACGTGTTATCAGTTACCTTTCCAAGCACGATATCGTATTGTTAGGCGTGCAGTATTGTGTGCAAACCGTAAAAACAAGGTGTATCCACCAAAAAACACGATTTAACTGGAGGAAGTATCGATTCATTGGATTCACCTCTTGCACTTGTTTGTATGTTTGGCTGAAGGCTTTTAGTAAATAGTGTGCGATATAAGCTCTAACTACCTCTAGTACCGGGGATTTAAATAAAGAAAGAATTAATGGAACAACGAAAATAAGCCTATATTGTGCAAGGTATTATCTTAAAAATGAAAATGGAATTCCATTATGTATATATACATTATAACATATGTTCATCTACCTATACCAAAATGAAATTAGAGAAACATAGTGAACAGTATACTATTATGTACTAATTAATACTAACAGTAATAGATACAGAAACAGAAATCTATGACCGGAAAGACAAGCTATATAAATTTAACATTGAAGCTAATAATTTAAGTAAAAATTTTGATTAAGCATTACCCTAAATTTATATCACTGTTCATACTTTGCACAATTTCCAGCAAATACAGCATCGTCGCCAAGTTTCTAAGGAAACATATTTGCTAATAACGCACACAAGTGAATGTAATCATAAAAATAAAAAACAAACAAACCGAACAAAATCATTTTTAAAAGCACCACATTTATCCAATCGAAAATATTGAAGCACTTCCACAGCAAAATCTAGGCTATTGAATTAATCAAGGAATACATGGCAATTCCTTCATTAGCTTAACATTATTAGGTAAGCAAACGCTCAACTAAATGGCGCACAGATAATTAAGATTCCACACCGTCCTAAATATCCTCCAATTTAAAAATGAATCCTATTAAAATGTTACGTACGACAACATAATAAAACTGCGGCAAACAAGTATGAAAATCTCGTTACCCCACCCTTAAGGAAGCATTATAGGTCACGCTCGGAACGTGTAAGCAGATTAATAAACTTCCTACACGTGTTAGTAGAGTTTTCATCCTCATTTTGTCACGCTATAGAGGAGGCAGGCCCTCGTCGTCGGCGTTCCCAGCGAACAAGCGTTACCCAGTTGTACAAACAATTACACTAATTGTTAAAGTGATAAATACATACGCGCGCGGCGTATATTCCCCTGGGATCGATATGTTCGGCGTACACGGGGTGTAGCCGCGTACCGTGCTCAAACTGTACAGGAAACACGATGTTACAAGAGCTCCTCTGAGTGGCACGTGTTGTTTTTACCCGTAACGCGAACATACACAGAGCGAACACGGCGAAGGGACGGCTGGATAAAGCCAGACAAAGGCGCGCAGAGGGATTGCAAGCCCGCGGAAAGAAGAGAGGAAGACGCAAAGGAACAAACCGCTGCATTGTGTCGCCGATGCATTACGAGTAAATAGTTGCACAAGCCATCAGGTAATTTGGAATCCTTTCGGGAAGTTGGAAAACCCTTTTCGGAGATTGAAGTTACTCGTTTGTAAGAGCTGTAGTATAATTAGCGACAGAAATCGTTTTATCGAGATTTTAGGAAGTTGTTATGTAGGTTGTAGATAAAGTAGGATTTCGATGAATAAAGGTAACAGGAAACTTAAATCTGAAGCACCCCTCTGGTGGCTAGTTTTATTTTTAGGTGTACACTACTCCTGATTCATGTTCTGCAGTTTTATTGTTATGACACTTGAAGCTTGAATAAAAGGGACTCGACTGGTCGAAGATTTATTGTACGTGGGACTTCACGAACTTGATAGAAATATCTCAATTTTTAGTTTTATTTAAAACGTTCAGTGTTAGTAAGGGTTTGTGAAAAAGTGTCAATCGGTAAAGTTTGACTACCAGAATTATAATTAGAACTAATAAAAATTCATAATTATCTAAAAAGAAGCTGAAAGTGGCTTGTGAAAGTTCTTCATTTTCCAAATTGCTGTCACCCCTATTTCACTAAGTAAAAATATTGTATACATTTCTGAAACAGAGTGTGAAGATTTCATCTGCCAAAAATCGTATTTTACTTTCAAATTGTAACGTTAGACAATAAAGAATTGCACGAAATGATGAGAAAGAGAACCTAATAATTTCAATTGAAATCAGCTTGTTCATTAAAAGTAGAAACGGCTCGAGTTAATGAGCGAAATGACGATAGTGCACTGTCGTTTTCGCGGAAAATGCGTGCCTCGTTTCGGTGCATTGCGTGTAAATTGAAACGGAAAATAGGTGATACAACAAACGAGAATATTTATTTGTCATATACTTATTATGTTCTGGTCCACTGGAAACCCTGTCCAACTCTCCATACTTCGTGTTTCGTGTATTTAGTTTGTATTATTCGACAACTGAAAAAAATAGTCTGACTGAAAATAGAGGGAAAAATAAAAACGATTGAAATTTAAAAAATGCATGGCATATGTACACTTGCTTAAATATTTGCGTAATTATTCAAAGAAAGGATATACAAAAAATTCACCAATTTTTATAGTTATTCTTTTTCCAATTAAAACAATTTATGCTACTTTTTTCTAATGTAAACACTATAATGTTGTAAATAAGATCGAGCAAATACAATATCAACTGATAACACTACGAGGAAATTAAACAAAATATACCTGAATAAGGGAATCGAATTTTATTTTTTGTAGAAAAGGGCTGTTTTTAAATAACCCTTAATATTGATCACCAATGAATTTATACCGAAAAATAAATGTCATCATGCAATTCAGTATTACGCATGAAATCTTTCAAAAAGGCCAATTAAACATAATTCAGTTTTATTTACTATAATTGCATTTGTGCCACTCAAAAATTGTCGTCAACACGCACTTTTTATCGTTCACAACGCAGCGTATATTATTGGGGAAGCTTGTTTCATCGCCGCACATCGTCTGCCAGCACATCCGACAATTAATTTTTTAACGAACCGGGTAAATTCTACAGCGCGACTCCCGTTGTTGTTAATTCGTCGAAATGTTTGTCCACCGTTTCGTACGCACTTTATACGCAATTGTAAACACACCAACGTGGAAAATATCAATGACAACGAAATTGACGAACATATTTCGTTCAATTGGGAGTACAATTACATTTGACGTGAATGTGGATAATGGTTTCCAGACAATTAAAAACAAAGCTGCATCTGAATATATTCAGACAACTCTTTCGAATAAATGTCTTTTCAAGACGTTTTAGATACTTCCCTCTTATTAGAATTGAAATATATAAACTCCATATATAGTAATCCATTAAAAAGAAACAATTCGATATTTCTATACCGAAAGAATTGAAAAATCTTTTATCATGACTGAACACTTTGACTGTCACGTCATGCATGAGTCATATGTAGGTCACAAGTTTTACATATGATAATTACTAATATCGTATTATGAATAATACTAATAAAAAAATTAGAATGACAGCAACTGGAGGAAAAAAAGAATTACAGAGAACTATATGAAAATGAATTAAAACCTGTTTTTTGAATAACAAGATCATTGCTAACGTGATTAAATTTCTAGTGAAATTAGCGTAGCGCTCAAACTATTAACATAAAGTGGTGGAAACTTATTTGATCAACTGATTGTACAGATTAGAATCAAACTAGGTTACGCTCGCTGATTATTAAGAATAATTTTTAAAATTCTACTGTATGATTCAAAGTTTGAATTTTGACCGAGTCAATACTTTCGTGCGACAGGATGTACGCACATGCTACCGATACATAACCTCGGTACGATTGACCGAGCATTAAGTAGTATCGCACTCTTCCACGAACGGAGCTTTATCGCTAAAGCTGCTTTCTGCTCCCCACTGTGAAATTGCTTTACGTCTACGCGGATGGCCTCGAAGAAAAGCTTTCGACATTTTTGTTGCTTTACGCACGGAACTGTGCACTCGCCTGCATGCCATCGCGCTATCGTTCCTCCTGCAGTTTCATTAACCTGATGCAAGTTCGCGTAAATAACCAAGTGGTTACCATAAACATCGACTTAACGTCGATTAAACGACAACGATAGTGCCTGCGTAAAATTAAACATACTCGCCATGGAAATGTGCATCAAATATTCCTTCCCAAACGTATCGATACGTGTGCATGTATGTGTGTAGTTTAAATTCCTTCTCTAGATAATGATAGAAAAATGATTATAAAAATAAACTTAAAAGGGATGCTTTTAATGGTAAATTAGGTATCCAAGAAAGACACTTCTACGAATTCTACAAATACTGAATACCGTGAAACCGGAATTTGTAATCTTCTAACTGGGAAAAGGTGAAGATGAATCCATTGACAAATAAAATTATTTTAGTGTACTTTGAAAGTATATACTTTAGGGTATTTTTGAAAATTATTCACACTTTGAAACGAAAAATACGTTTGGAAATTTTGTGACATTCTCTTAAAACTATAAAGACCACAAGATAGACATTCTCTAAATAGGTCCTGAAATTGTCATCAGAATTTCATCAACAGAACATGATAAAGTTGTCTAATTAGCGAAGTTCGCCATTTGGTTCTGGATAGAACTTCTCTCGGTTTGATCAAGACTTCATCCATAAATTTGTATTTTTCTGTCTCTACTTATAACTGCCTCTTCCGCTTTGCCTTTCCTCCTTCTCTTTCTCTCTATCTTCGGTACCAGAAATTACATCGAGGCTTACCTCGCTTGCCGCAACACCTGCGACTTTCTCACCCTCTCATCGAGATATCTATCGATTTTCTTTAATCTTTATAGTCGAATGATTCGAATACTTTCACGGTGGATCTAGTAAATGGCGATTATCAAGGATCGCGTGTATACGCGTTGTTAACTTATCAGGACCACCCAACAGGCTCTTTCTGTAACTTTTTTAATTACTGATTGTTCGTAGTTTCCAGATAAATTTTATTATACTTTCGTGACCCTATCTCTGGAGTCTTCATGACGGTTAACACGTCATGTCATCCACAGAGCGTGACAATTTTTATATGATTATAAATAATATCAACTTAGATAAACAGAACTTATAGTAACGAGAACTTGTAACGAAAGCTGCTAGAAGGAAGGAATTTCTATGAAGTAAGTTCTATGAACATAAAAATGAATTAGAAATGATATTACCTAAAGGTGGTATCTCTGCACATGTCGCAGAATTTAGAGGAAGAAATAGCATAACAGTGAAAGTGTTATGAATTTGAACACGTCTTATTTCAAGTAATACACACTTTCATGTTTTGAGTCTTTGAACATTTTTCTATTTACTTTTTCAAGCCTCGTTTTATTCACAATACGACACACTATGAACTAACACTATATTTGTTTACTTTGCTATAATATTAGCATGAAATTTTCGCGATAAAGTATTTCGCTAATCTAAAGGAGATTTCAGATAGCAATTCATCTTCCACCATTAAAAAGTTGAGAATACACCAAAGTTGAACGAGTAATTCGAAGTCACCTTATAGTAGAAATCATTTAAACACAAAAGTGTCTGAACTCAAGAACAAGAGTAAATAGGTCAAACGTTTATATGTACTTTTCATTTCTTCCGTGAGCTAAATCAGATCCTGAACTTCCGCCCACGCACACCGAGCAATCGTCTGCCTCTGTATGTCAATGCCTTTAATTCCAGATCATTTCAATTTTCCTTCGTGAAATTATTTTAATAGCGGACAGTATAAATTAATTGATGGAAGCGCAAGTTTGCCAAGGATCCGGTTTTAGTTGGAAGATCGAACCGCCGTAATATATCGTGGCACATTAACGAAGGCGGAAAAAGGAAGGGATCTCGAGCTATTCAGGAAGCAGAGCACTTAAGGAAGTTAAGTTTACAATCAGGTACGCCGAGAGGAAAGGTAAACCCACCTTCTTCGAGCGAGTTAAAACCGCCCTGGCTAATGGTTTCGAGCATCGAATGACACGCGACAAAATAAAATGTCCCTTATAAAGAGGTTCTTATTTCAGAAGACATCGCGCGCGTATGTCGTACGTCAGAGAGAAAAAGCCTCCAAAGGACCCTCCCGAAGCATAAACTCGGTGATTGGTACTGCAAGATACTTTATGAAATTAGAGGAAGACAAGGCATTTCATCTACTAAAAAAGTACACTTTTATACTCGACAAAGTATAGATATATTATTTATAGATAATTCGTCATAAAAAAATTGATGAATATTTGTGAGGAGTAATTCAGTATAATGGATCAATTACGAGATGATAGACAACGATGGAAAAAACAATTTCTGCCATTTTCTTTCTTAGTTACAAGGATCTAAATTCATGAAGAACGTTATCAATTTTCTGTAATATAGTACTGCTGTGAGCAAAGGGTGTATTTCCAAAACCTACTGGTGTAATATAGAGAAGACGATTGGTCCTCGCCAAACGATGACATATTGATTAGCAGACGTACGTCAGAGTTCAAGCAAGCGAAACCTGTCACACTAATTACGTAAACATTTCAACTGTAATTTGGTAAATATGCTAGTTACGTAAGAAGACCTATGAGAAAACCAAATGTTGCGATAATCCATTGCGCAAAATATACATAGAATATATATCATATTACATCAATTCTAACTAATGGTAAATATTTAAAACAAACATATGCCTGCTTCAAAAGATACACAACGAAGGTTTTAAATGCTTGTCGACTAACAATTCACTCTTAACATTTCTATGAAGCAAAATAAACAAGTTTTTAAGAAAAAGAGTACATCTATGCTTCCCCAAATATGAACCTAAAATTCATAGAATATATTTCCAGAGAAAATATAATCCTTCAATGCCATAGTAAGGTATGCTCCGCAAAGAAGTACACAGTTTACTAATTGTTCATAGCTGGTAGATCATTAAACGACTAAGGAAGAAGTTCTTTAATGGTTACGGGTAGTTGAAGTCATTGAAGAGTGAAGGAACGTCCCGTCGGGGTTTCGAGACGACTTCTTGACCTCACAACTCTCGTCTTCGTTGTCGTGCTCGTTCCCGGAGATGCAAAATTACCGTACGAACGCGGCTGAAAACGCTCACGTAAATATGATTCACGGAAGCTGGGGTGAAGGACGTCGAAAAGACGAGGGGAGAGATTCGGAGACGAAACGACGACGTAGGGCCAACGAAATGCCAGGGCAAACTGAATTTCGAAACTTTCGCGTCACTTCCGACGATATTCCTCGATAAGAGACAGTCGCGTCGCTTCTGGAGCAGTGCCATCAGCGACAGGAACAATGTCTTGCTATATTTTCTTTTTTTTTTTTTTTTAAAGAGAGAAAATAACTGGAAAGTGATTTTTCTCCCTCAGGCTCTAAGTTGGAAATAATTAAAGACAGAGGGGGAAAGAATCTGCCGAGTTTTGAAGGAAGTTTCGAATTTTCGTCTCACGCGGCAACCTCTGCTGTTAAAATATTTGAGAATGTAAGTAATCCAAGGAGGAGAATCGGTTTAACTCTATTACTGTTAAAATTTCGCGAAACTTCGAGGTGGCCAAATCGAAACTCCCGATCACAAACATTGCTCTTCGGGGTGATTATAAAGTTATTCGAGTCGCTGATTGCGAGAGGGAGAGCCGAGTTTGAATTGAAATTCGTGCGTCGATGTTGGAAAGTCTACTTCACTCTTCTTGATCAGGAAAATTACACGTGAAAGTTACGTACTTAAGTAACTATTTCGAGTATTTGCCTTTTGGTTAGAATTATTGTAAAACTGGTCGTCAGACTATAAAAGCCTTGCTTATATGTATACTTCTAAACGAAATAAAATAATAGGAATCTTTAATTTCTTTAGGATTGACTTGAGACTAAGGTGAATTTAAAACCCTTGAAAATCCTAAAGAATCTTACACAGAGATCACTACATCATAAAAATCTATACTAATATATATACGTATAACTATATTATAACCTGTAGGTATCATTTCATTTATTACATGCAAAGAATTTTCGATAATGTTAACTGTTTCTCATAAAACAAGAACTAGAAATTAAAAGGTAGCGTTGACAATGTAGATATTTCTGTTCCTACGTCCATTTTATCTTCATTAATATTTTTCCTGACATTTTTTGTATCTTCAAAATATTACAAAGTAAAAAAGTTGAATAAAAGATATTACATAATTTCGAATCCCATCAATTTTTCAAGCAATAACAAACGAGCAACCATTCATTATTTCTTGAAAAATCATTTAATATGATTGAACGCAAGATAATACTTTCATGAATTGTCCGTACTTAACCACCTGAAGATTTCATTAGTTAAGTACTATGATAGTGAAACTGCTCCAAAGTTTCTAACAATTAGAGCGCTATTAATAATAAGTTTCGTACTGTCTAACGCTGGAACGTCTGTACAATGGCCATTGTTCCAATTTTGTGCTTGAGTTCAAGAACTCAAATATAGCTAAATTAACTTCGTAGTTTTTTTGTGCTGTTAATTACGATAGAGGGTGGTGTAATGGAAACCGATATTAGAATTCTGGCACATGAATTCAGAAAACTAGAAAAACGTCTAACCACTTGCGTTACCAATTCCATTGCTCCCAATCAACTTACATAGACAGTTAAGTAAAATTCGACAATTTTTTATAAAACTGGGTGTAAAAATGATACAGATGATTTAAACCAATAACATGTTTTTCATTAATTCGTGTACCACAATGCGACACACAGTAATTTTGAAATAGGAATACGTGAACAGATTCAGAGTATGAAAAGTTTTACAAACCTACGTTAACTATACATTTTTTAACCCATTTTTACAAGTAGCTTGTGCGCCAAAACTATTCCAAAAATATTTTCAAGGCTTGCTCCACCTTACGAATCTAAAAGATCACTTACACAGAAAAAGATGTAGAGATGTTACTTCTACGAAAACGGCACAGATAACTAAAGGAATAAAATTTCAGTAGTGACTTACCATCATAGTCAGACTGCATCAGGCACGGAGAGTCGTCGGGAATAGTCGCGATTAGCAGCGCACGATCGATCGTATTGGCGGTCATTACGAAACGGGTCACAGCGGCTCTTCGTTTCACAATTTAAAGCACGATGACCCCACTTTTCGTCGCGATGGTCGTCGGAAAGTCGAGGTGTCACGTGCGACCAAGGTACGAGTCGACAGCTCGCGGCCCCCACGTGATGCGTCATGTGCGTACCCGCATGAAACAGGAGCAGGTGCCATTGTTGGCGATGCCCAATTAAAAATGAATGAGACGATAGAATCGAGAGTTCGAGTGTGATCAAGAATTCTTAATGTTCGACGACTTCCCAAAGTAACTGACAAGGTTCATCAATGGTGACATTTGCGTAATACCCAGAGCACGAATACGAGGTACTGTGCAAAAATGTGAACAAAAATGTATTCACCAAGATTCGAATCGCTGAACTTGGAGCTAACTGTGAATCAAGAAACGAACCAATCTGTCACCAATTTTCTTTGTAAAGTCAACTAGTAGATCTCAGAAGAAAACAATTTTTTAATTTCAAAGAGAGAAGTGTTTCTCATGATGGAACTCAGAGAAGTCAAATAGAAGTCGCACATGAAAGTTTCTGGCATCACCTCTCACAAGATGCATCACAAAATTGCCCCTTCACAGGGAAGATGTCAAAAGGAATTGCTCCGAAGATTGCGTTACAGAAGTGACTGACCGAATCCGATCCTCAACGACGATCAAACGAAAAAGACTCTGTCAAGAACTCTACGGAGCCAATGGCTACGTGTCAAGACTGTTGGCGAAAAGTTGATCGCGAGACACTCTGATAGCAACCCCTAGACGAGTGAGCTCAGAGAAGGTAGAATCGGTTCAAAGATCCTCCTCTATACTCTGGCACGCGCAACATCAGGCTGCATCCGAGAGAAACTCGAGATAAAGGGTTGTTGACTGTGCGGATGCGGACGTTAGACTGAAGCGGTGGTAGGATCACTTCGAGGATCGTGTTGGACGGTCATTGGCGATCGGGAGTGGCTCCGAGTTCGTCCAGAAGGGCGCATGCGCGCCCCCTTTTTCAACCAAAAGACCCCACTAACAGCTCAGGCGTTTTCCACCTTCCTTCGTCTCCCTGCTGGAGCCACCAACACACTATTCAGGAGCGCCCTCCGACCAAAGGGTAGGGTGGATAGGTGATACGGTGACGAGACACCTATATGTTCGGTATATCGGCTCCATCCGCAGGGAGGAAGGAAGGGAAACGTTGAGAGGCAGAGGAAAGGGTGCGCGCGCGAGCTTCGAACCCCTCCTCTGGTTGCTCCTCTCGTAACGCCGCCGGAAGAATGCTCGAGAGGGTCTACTTCCTCGGTTAGACTCTGCTAGAAATTCGACGAACGAACGTACGGTCTCTCCGTCGAACTGGAAACGTTTATTAGTCACGGTCCTGAGGGATTGTCTTTCCATGCCTGCTGTTATGAGCTTACCAATCGTCGAAATTCTCTGCAGATTTATTCAGTGTATTTAAACGACTCAATTTTTAGGGAATAATTTTCGTATAGTGCAAACGTTCACTAATTACCTACTTTTACTGTCTTGACTTTCTTGGCAGATTTATGGTGGACGAATACCTCTCTGTGTAATATATTCATCAGTGGTGAATTATTGTTCTGAAAGAGCGTTATTAGTAAATGTAATGAAGAAGTACCTTGCTTTGGAAGATGGAAATGTAATATGAATATATTGCAAACTTTAGGCGCTTTTGCACGGAAGAATTTATCGAGATGTATACTTTTCGTAAAATTATTAATAAAAATACGTTTGTGTCACTGTATTTCCAACTCTGGGATCTTGAATGGTAAAAAGTGTGAAAATGAATATCTTGTTTGAAGGAAAGTAGTGATACAGATCTGGGCGTACAATAAAAATAAGAGACAGCATTTATAATATTCCACTTATAACGGAACGATTTCTAAATAATTAATGCCACTTCATTTCCCGAAGATATTGCAAGACTGACAAAGAAGTTTCATCAGAGCGTCCAGTACGTTCCATAAAAAGCTTCATAAGAAACCAATCCGAGTGTAATATAATGTTAAAGTACACGTACAGGCAGAGTAATAATTGGTTCCAGTGCTTCCCTTCCGACTCTATTTACTATTTATTCCTGTAAATCTTTGATTGCGCCAGACGGGGATGGGTGGATAGGTGATATCGGTTCTATCTGGGGCGCGCGCGTGTTTTCGTGCCCCCTTCCTACCATCGTACATCGACGACGAGGAAGATAAAAAGATTCGTTAGACTCTCTTGCTTCTTCCAATGCGATAATGCCAATAACGGCTGAACGAGAAGTTTTTTTAATTTTTTAGAAACTATCAATTGATAATTCATCTTAAATAATCACGATCTTACGTGAAGTATTATAGTATGTATAAAATCAAGTAGTACATAGTGCGATCAATATGGCTATGAACAATGTTAATAAGATTTTAAATATTTTTTCATCTTTGAGAATATATATGACTAGGTTTTCTTCTTTGTTTTTGAGAAAAAAAAATTTTTCAGGTAAATTGTGATAATGTGTGGAAAAAAAGAATTAAAATATTCGAAAATACTCGAAACGATCGAGTATGTTAATTACTCTGCATTTTACAGAACTCTGTTTCAAATAGACACGGATATTACTTATATTAATACACTAGTATAGTAATATAATACTAGAATAGTATATAGTACTGTGATTGCGATTTGTAATTCTGAGTACTTATTGTTTATCATTTCTAGTACATTTTTCAAGTCTTTTTTTACTCTGACGCAATTTTTATACTTTTTAATAACTTTCTTAATCTTAAGATAAATGTAAAGAAATCATTCTGAATACGTGCGTTTCTTGCTTTCTAATACTATGTGTAAGACTAGTTGTTTCCATTCATATTGACGTGCAAATAATAAAAGTTATTACATATGAGACACTAAGGAACCAGATACGAGACTTGTGTCCATTCGAAGCTTCAGAAGAATCTTCACTTTTCAACGGAGCTTCAGATGTAAGCTCCATTCTACGAATGAAACCCTATCTCCTATTTCAGCTAATAGGGAAAGAGTGACATGTCATACGATACCGTCACGATGGAATGACAATGTGCTTTCGAAGAATAATAATAACGTGTAGTCGAGATTATCATCGTATGTCATGTAATTCAAATAACTAAGTGGGTGGATACCCTTAATAGACGAGTTTGTCAGATGATTTAGACACGTAAATATGGGGTTCGTGCGTAACGTAAGCATACAGATCTGTCTACCTATCGCTTCATCACGAACTGGTAAGAAGACTCATTATTAGAAAAAATCTTAGTAAAAAACCTGAAGACATATATTATCCACGAAACGAAAAGAAACATTATAAGAGCTAAACTGATCCAAGGACTTTTTTCTTATTTTTCGGGAGAACGAAAAACACCTTGTTCAGATTAGTCGAGTTACTTTTTGTTTTGTTTGAAAAATACATAACCAAATAACCAGAACGCATCATCCCTTATTATTTTTGCACGACAGCTTGAACTCAAGTTAACTTAAATTCATGTAACTTGACTTGTATGAACATACACATAATCATCTTGCTAATTCAAGTAACTTGACTAATCTGAAGAAGATTCACCGAGAAAATCCCCCTACATAGATGTTCATAAACATCGACAACTATTATTACTTAACACTGTACACCGCCCCATTCCACATCCACACAGTCCTGCAAGAAATGATGGGTTTCAACTAGAAGATTCATCGTCCAGAATATTATACCCTTAATAATCCAATTATCAGATCGGAATTACACATCGATCGTGTACTATTCGAGGATTCAATAAATAGGCATCATGTATGATACTGTCGCATGATTTAGGCGCTTTATAGCCCGATGTCTGTTGTATAGGACTCCCACACAGCCACGTATGACGTGTATGTAGGTACACGCGCGTCCATCTCTGCCTGCAGGATCGTGATTTGTCAACCAATGAAAAGGGATGGGGGGGCTAGTTAGAGCCGTATTCATTACAAATTACAGTCCGTGGACTGGTTTTATGATACCGCAGGAACGCGGCCGCGGTATACACACGGGGCAAAGCTGTGTGTTTGTTTTGCGGTACAGCCCCTTTTAATCCGCCACAAACGTTCATTTTCTGGCCAATTATCGCCAATTTTCGTTAGAACCAAGAACCTCGCGACCGTCCGTCGGCTGACTGATGCAGGGGAAAATCTAAGCGACGCGGTTCGTCGTCGACCGCTCGCAAAAGAACGTTGATTTGCATCTCTGCGTGTCCACGTTTAACTCTGCCCATTCAGCGACGCTGGACACTCTTTGCACTTGAAAATTTTTGAATAATTCGACGACAGGACTTCAATAGATTATAAGGTTGCTGCGCGGAGGAAAATTTCGAATGCTTTGGGAGATTCTGAAAGCTCTGGAAATATTGGAGGTTGAAGAATGTTTGAGGTTCTAAAAAGTGCTCGAAGTGTCGAAAGAACGCGCCTCCGCGAGAAAACTGTCGCAAGTCAAAAGTGTTTAATTTTTATTTCATTGCCAGGAGGTTTAATGCAGACCTCTGCGAATCATCATCGTTTCTATAGTTTTAAAGAATGAATTTTTCAGTGGATTTTAGCTAATGTATGTTTCGTAATGCTGTAATTACATAATTTGGTAAATAAAAATTATTTTTTTCTACCTAATTAGGTACCTAATTAGTCAAATTCATGTTCCAATTTAATCTCTTATAAAGTTTAAGAGTATAAATACTCTTATATTATACTGTTGCAATATTTTTACGTATTAAAATAAGATTATTGCTATCATAATAGAACCACTAATTGAAAAATATTTTTACAGTGAATAGAAATGTAAATTCTTTCAGTTTCTCACAACTAGAATTTCACTCTTTTAACTACGAAAATTTATTTCTTTTTTAGCCTAATTCGAGCTATTTTATATTTGCAAGCGAATAAAGCTGACGAATTTAATAATGAAGCAGTGTGGAGCAATAAACAGGGCGTTATTTCGTAGCGCGACAACGTCAAACTTCAAAATGAGTTAGACATCAAAGGTTCGCTTCATTCACCATATTCACTGAACTCATCACCTCTGAATAGTTATTTATTTAAACTTTTTCAAACCCAGTTCTGCAAGAGATGCTTTTAATAAAAGATTTAACACAAAAACAAGGATTTATGCATCTTTCGAGATTGTGGATAATTAATTTTTGCGGCATATTAGTCCACTTATCGCAAGCTGATGGAAATGTAATGAAACAGTTATTTGAATTGAAAATTTCTGTCAATTGGTATTATATTTATTACGTTATTAATTTACATATATTATTTAAATATTCTCAGTAATTTTGAAAATGAATTGAGGACGACAATAACGAAATAAAATTATTAAATGAACATAAAATATAAGTGAATGTTTAATCAATCTCAGACCACTGTTAAATATGTATATACTCATCGATGATTACTGTGAGAAAGATAGGAGGAAACGTACGCGTAGCGAAAATCGAGAAGTGGATTACACTTGGCTGGATGAAAATGTGTGACGCTTATAGTTACATGTGAGACAGTAAAACGTGTCAATCTCGTATCCAGAGTAACAATCTCACTCATATCACACCGTTACACGGTGTCGTAAAATGAGGACCCGATAAAATTGTAGGACTGTTGTGAGATCAAACAACGCTCAATGAATTCAATCGGTTTCCCACGAAAATGTATGTCGAAATTGTAATGAAAAAATTTTACATGCGCTTCATCAAAGGCAATAAAAAAAAAGTATAAAAACTAAATGTTACATGTGGAAATTTTCTACAGGTAGAATTGAATAAAACTTGTTTGTAATGGAACACTTTTGCTATTGATTTATGGTGAAGACTATACAAAATAAAGGTTACGAAATTTAGAAACGCATTTTAAGAAAGTTCTAATTCATGTTTGTTTGTAAAATCTTTTTTCTAGATGTAGGACATGATATATGTTAGGAAAATTTTGTAATACTATAAAATTATCCTCTATATTGATAAGAATACACTAACGAAATAAGGGTTCATCAGGACTGAGTGCATATCCAATAATAATGATGTATTGTTATAGTTAGCACACAGTTATTCTATAATAGAGTAAAATTTCTTGAAACATACTTGCGTCACGTAAAGTACGTAACAATGAAATGTAAGGAATCGTTTCATCAAACTATTCGATACTCACGAAGCTCGAAAAGTGTTCCAGACTGAATTCCCTTGATTAATGAAAACGACTTGAGGCTTCGTAACTTTTCACTAAGAGTTATTATCGAAAAGTATGGAGAACTTTCGCACAAAGTTTATTCTTGAAATCTTCCAAATTCTTTTTTCTGATGATATTTGAAGAATTGAATGTTCACTAAGTCTCGAATAATACAGGAATGTGAGAATAATGTACAGCTATGGAAGAAAGTATTCGAACGCTTACACTTGCAGCTTTTCACTTATCAATGTTAAATTGAAGTGTTTAAAGTAACACGGTATAGATAGAATATCACAGCAGAAAACCGTAAAACTGTACTAGCATATAAAAGAGCGTGTATACTATCGGTCTTAGTTCATTCCTTATTGATTTATTTCACATAAAGAAGATTACTACTCCCACAAAAATAAATTTATTGTACATAGGTAATTTAAATTGTGGAACCAGAAACATTAAAAACTGCTATGAAAAATATTGTCGAAAGAGCCCAGAGCTTAGGAGGAAAAAATTGGGACACATTTATATGACATCATTGTCTATACATATATTAGTTAAAAAAATTCAATTTTATATACTATATATTTCTAAAAAGACTATACTATATATTTCTAAAACTAAATACGAATTGTTAAAAAATGAAAAAGCTATGAATTTCTTAGACAGAAAGCTAAATTACTTAAGATTAGGCATTTCAGATTTGATTGCCACAAACAATCATGGAATTTACATTTTCAATAGAAGAAAATGAAACTAAAGAAACTTTTCCCTAAAATATAAAATTAAAATTGAAAACATTGAACGATAACATCTTATGTTGTTTTCCTTTCCAGCTACAGAGTCAACGATCCTCCTCCCTCGACATTCATCTCGAAACGCACAGGCACGAAAGACGCGTGAAGGCATTACCATGCAAACTGAAAAGCAGCAGCGTTCGACACAGTTGATTACCTCTGCCCAAGCGTATGAATTAATTCCTTAATATCGCAACGAAACGTGCATAATCGGGTCCGACGCGAGCGCCAGCATTACAAATAAAATTCCCCGCGACAACGAACGCAGCCCCTATCGCCCTTCCTATCTCTTTCTCTCTCCCACGGAAATGGTCGGTAAAACACGTCGACTGCATTAGCAAGGGGCAAAGCGTCAAGTCGAGTGCCGTTAAGTCACGTCAAAATTATGCGGCACGGCAGTTTGGACAATTTTCCAGCCGTTTAAACCGCAATATCTACCCGTTACCGACGTCTACCCCTTCCCATTCGCTCGCTGGACGCGATGGGGGGTTGGAAATCTTCGACGTTTTCGTATAACAGGCGCGCCGAGACGTGGGGACGACGCGTGTGCCGTGTCAGTTCGCGTAATTCTCGTCCTCGTTGCGCGTCGCGCGGATTCGGAAATTATGCAAATCCTGCGACGAGAGGGCGGGGTCGGTAACCATCGGGAAATATTCCTGTCCCTGGGATACGTGCCCCTCCGTCCCTCGCCCGTGCAACCACACGGACTCTTTTCGATGCACGTGGCCACCTTTCGTCGGCGGCTTTCGGGATTTCCCTTCTCGCTGAGTCGATCCTGGCACTTTCATGCGGATGAACGTCAGCCAGTTCCTTTTCGTTAAAGAACATTACTTTCAGCTTCACGCTCTCCTCTTTCTATTCTCTCGACGCTTTCTTTTTAACTACGCCCTCTCTTCGGTCCTTGCCTGGCGACATTTATTCTCGTAAGCCACCACCTTTCGCCGTATATACGACTGTATCGGGCCCTTGAGCGAACTCTCGTCGGATTTTGATTGATGGAGGTTGATCTAATAATGTCTTGTATTGGTTGGTGTATTTATTCTGTTCTTTAATGCTTGAATAGTGTGGCGTTACTAATTCAATTAAGAAAAATGATTTATAATAGTATCTGGTGTTATGGTAGTAGTATGTAGTAGGTATAGTAGGTACCTTAGTTAATAGTAGTACCTTGTATTATGATGGTATAGTACCTGGAATAGTAGTGAACGAAGAACATCGCACGTTATTAGGTCATTGATTAATGTGAACACAGACAATTTTTATTCTAAACGTAAAATATTTAGTCACCATCAATTCTATAAGCCTACGTCTACGATAGGGGTATGGGTTAGTTTGATCTAGATTTTTCATTACTTTTTCTGAATAATAAATTGCACCTTCCAGATATAAAAAATTAAGGATGCATTAATTTCCATGCTCTATTTAACTGCGTATGATTTCAACATATCGATTGGCAATCTTTTATTATGCGTTACTTTCACGACTGGTTTAAATTAAATTATAGGAAATGGTATTTACGAGCTGTATCGTTCTCTTTAATAACTAATACTGGGAAATAACGATAATCTGAAATTATGTTTCCATGAATAAATAATTAACAAATATCTTCCATCGTGAATTTCGTGAATTATTGGGCTAATTTAATTTATCATGTATAACGAGCGACAATGAAGAAACAACCTATCGACGAGAAGGAAAATTTACATGAAAAATTTGAACAGTATTTGACGCACCTTTCGAATTAATTGACTTTTTCATATTTCACATAAATAATACTCATGCATTCCTGCGCTACTTGTTTCACATTTTAACTTCAATTAAGTTAGCTATGTTGAAATTTTCGTTCATTAAACGTGCTTATAGTTCGTAAAAAACGAATTTAATTTGTTCGTGTACCAACCAAAATTGTTATGAAAGAGAACCAAATTTCCCGTATAAAAATGGAGAATCATTTGCCGACCATTTTTCGTAGATCTAACTTTTATAACAAATCAGGTGCGTAATACGAGCACATACACAGAAACTACAAACATATAGACCTCCAGGTCTGCGGGAATGCATTGCAGATACGATTGATAATTTTATTAGTCGGTACGATCATTACCGAAATTAAAAGAGTCACAAATTATATGTTGCGAATATGGAATAACTGCGGGCACGACTAAAGGAGAAAAAGGAAACTTCGTAGGAGCGTGAAACAGGACAAACCATAAAAATTGCACAGTAAATTAAACTACAGAAATAGTAGTCTTGCTACGCTTGTCTAATGGCTCGACAAACGATGCTTTACCGTGCAGTTCGTTGCGTGGATGTTATTCGCATGTGCATGCAGCAGTCGAACTTCTGCAACCGCTTGCATAGTTATGCCCAAAGACGTTTTCCTCTCTTGCAAATTAAAATCTGTGCAGTGATTCTCATTTAACTCGACAATTTTACTCCTTTTCGTGAACTTTTCATTACGCTAAACCGCTAGCTCGGTAAAACACGATAGAAAGATAAGTAACATTCCAAACATTCACCTGGACGTGTTCCAAAACAATTATGTCGTATTTTTATGTCTCTTTTGTCTACCTTGGCTATTTGATTTTATCCTAACTTACTAGGTACAATTGCTATAAAATGAAGAAAATAAAAATTAGCTTATTCTTCGTGAGGTAAACTTACAGAAAATGTTTCATTTAAAATGATATCACGCAATATTATAATACATTTATTAAGATTTCACTCGTGTAAATGTAAATTTTAACCCACTACACTTCTTTAAAAAAACTAACAAAACTATTCCTAACTATATCAGTCAAATAATTTGAATATTCTGACATGTCTCATTAGAGTTAAGCTTAACCCAAGAGACTCCTATGAATCATACTCGTCATTTTTGCCTAAGAAATGAACAGTTCATATTATAATAAAATTATAATTTATTATTTATAAACTATAATGTAACACTACAAACTACAACACTATTATTTTCAATTAAGTACCACATTGTACTAACAACATCAATCATTGAGGACATCGTACGAAGCTTATCATTGCATCTAACAATTTATCGATATCTTTTTGAATGACGCTTGTTAGCGATGAAATTCTAACGAACCCCACGAAAGGTGGTTCCCCTTCTTCCTTCTACGAATTTATATGACTGCACACACGCCAGAGGCCCACATACATCGACAAAACACGATGTACTCGTTAGCATAACGATTCAACTCTGACTGGGGCGAGCCGCACATTCGACCTCCATAAGCCAATGCATATTTATATATTTCCGAGTTACATGCTACGATACACGTTATTACGTAATAATCCTGTTAAATGTGACGTTAAACAGCATCAGCACGTCGATAAAATTGTACACCGAAAACTACATTGCTCTTGTTCAATGGAAACAATTCAACCAGGCGACTGCTTCTGTGCGATGAGTGATACAGAGGAGCGCACAGTTCGCTTAACGCCTGTTTAAAATTCGAGAGTAGTATTTACATACTCTGTATCATTCTAACTTAGTGCTTCAATAATCACAAAATCCCAATGCTAACTCTTAACTGGTATGAGGATAGAGTTATGAATTCTCACTCGTTTACCCATACGATTGAATGAATTTATAATTCCTATCGCTTGTAGTTATAAAACACTCCAAATAATAATGACAGAAGGAGTAATCTACAAGTATATTACAGGATCTACAATCTGTTGACATCATCAATAGGAAAAATGAATGACGATGGTAAAAACTAAAAATGGTAGTTATCGTATCTCATCTCATCAACATGATTGTACTTCGATGTAACGAACAGTCAGAGTCAAGTAGAAAAAGATGTCGTCGGGAATAATGCAGATGTTCGATTGTCAAGGAACACGACATTTCGATAGTTTGTCCCAAGGGGGATAAACCACAAACAGAAAGTGGAAAGGTAGATGAATGATATGAAAAAGTAACTGTTTGAAGAGAAAGCTATGTAACTATCAATGCAATGAAAATGAATTCTACGATGATAAGATAAGTTTCTAAAGAATTCGTTTCTCAGACACGATCAATTTCGTAATCAGTAACCGAACAAGAGATCTACTACACCTAGAACTGAACATTCAAAAATGAAAGAAAACACGATGGACGATAGTACAAGGCTCTCAACGATTTGTCAGTGCTGACAAGTTACTTTACGAGCATTCTTGACAGGGCAATTTAATCGAATCCGTTGTAAAACAAGACACCGTTACGAAGTAATTAAAAGCAAATTACCGTTCGAGTATTTGCCTCCAAGAACGACGCGTAACGTGATTATTATTCGAGCGACGTTCCCCAGTCGCGACACGTCTCTGAAGCATTTTTCCATTTTATCAGGCAACGAAATAATAAAGTCTCGCAGTTATTCGGGAAGTACCGTCTTATAAATATCAATTATGTGTCACACGCGTGTCAACGACGCTCGATTCGACGAACGAAAGGGAAAAGAACCCCCTGAGTTTCTTTCCTTCCTTTGGCACGCGGGCAGATCGCGAACTGAAGGGAGAAAAGGGAAACGTGTATCGAGAAAACGAGCCTCTGAAAAGGTCCTGAGATCCGTACAAGAAGATAAGGCAGCCTCGTTGGGGCGCTTTGTGGTTTTTAACCATTCATTGCGACGATTGGAGTCGCCCCCCAACAAATCGAGCATCCAAGTCAACTCTGCTATTCGACGATACAATAAAATGAGAATATTCGCAGGCCAATCGAGATCAAAGAACGGAAAATTATCATTTTTTAACGACCAGGTATCGCTGCCTCGTTTTCATCTTTTCGCGACGACGAAATTCGATATACAACATGTTTAGCTACAAGCGTGAGAGAATTTAAAATATTGTACCGAATAGTAGACGTAAGAATAAGACGCAAATTAAAAATAAATAATCTAGGGTTGAGCCTTGTTGTGTTTAACTGGAAGAGTTTAAAAAATGGTAAAATTCGCATGAAAATTGGCAAATTGAATTACACCAGCACATGGAGTTAGTGGTAAGAGTCAAGCAATGGGACAACAGAGATCGTCGTAGTTAATGTTCAGGTCCAGTGTTGTAGAATGTCACAATCAAATCATAAACTTACTAAATTTCTAATCGCAGCTAAATAAAGAGATACGACTAGCTAAAAAAATTGCTATTTGATCTAAAACAAAGTTAATATTAGATATTAAGTCATCAATAACACCAAATTGTCGAGCAAATTATCCACGTTGATTCAAAAGTAAACTTTTGATCCGATTAATAACAGATTAGTAGGTATTCAATCATACTCTGGCAATTGTAAAACCTCTTGAACTAGACAGACATCTCAAACAAAGGAAGACGTCATTATGCCAACATATTTATGTATGTGCCTCTACAGAAATCAATATCAGGTCCTTGAATTTTCGTGATCTCCCCGATGAATGTGTCCACCACTTATCATGTCCTATTTATCATCCGCGGCATATTTCAGCCAGACTCTCAGGTAATATTTAGTAGGTGCGGTTGCGTAGGCGGCCTATATTTGCGTTGCACTCGAGTCAAGCCACGCTTCCGCTCACGTAATGACCACGTCCAATAGCCACGGATGGATTTATGTCCAATTATTTTTCCTTTTCCTTATTTCAGACTGTTGATCGTCGATGACAACCGAGCATCCATTGAAATGATAAGAACATGCTCAAAGGACTTCTAATACATCTTGAACAAAGTTTCTCAAGGATCGAGTACACTTTCCACAATGAATGTAAGGACGTTTTTGTAAAGTGGTGTAATTAAACGTAGCTTTGTGACAGGGAAATAGTAAAAGGTTGCTTAATTGGCAAATATATAAAATAAATGGACACTCAGAAATTTATATAAAGAGACTATTTGGACCGATTATAGAATTAGGTACAATATATGCAATTTTTGATTAACTTACATAGATATGATGATATTAAGTATGTAATGATATCCTAGCAAAGCGATTTTATTATACCCTCTTTATGACTTGATAGTAGATAATAGGGTTATTTTACAATATTTTATATTCATTTCATGCACGTATTTATACTTGTAGATGTTATTTATTGTAATATGAAATGTTATGTAAATACTACATAATAGATATTACATTATTGCAATATTACAGTATAATTTTTGTAAGTATTATAATATGTATTATAATATTGATAATATTATTAACATATATAATACGTCATCTTATAATACAATATCTGTATAGAATTATGAATATGAATATAATTTAATGTACATATAATAATTCCAAAATTAATCAGACATTAATAAGATCATCAGTCAGTAAGAAAACTGAATAATTACATTAAATTCTCTATTTCTAGATGTTGTAACTAGCTCAAGCGCTACGTGTGACTCGAGTCACAACGACCCCACGCTGCAGACGTTGTTTCAATGAAGTAAGACTTCACTTCAATTTACCCCCCGATGATTTGGCGCGGCACTGTCAGATATTAGCTCATCGAAGCCCTTAAAATATACCGTTTCAAGCCCGCTGCGTGCTCTGTCATTTATTTATATCAAAAGGGGAGATAATGAATTTCTTCCTATTCGATCAATGAGGACAAATAAGTCCTAAATTTCTAAATCCTATAAAGTCTCGTTAACATGTCATTAGTATTCGTTAAGAATTGCTTGGCAATATATTTTATTATTTCGTAATCTACACTATTACCACTTAAGGAGCTGCCAAATTCATTAGTGTATCCTTCCAATTAGTTCCATTCTTATCAGTACAAACGTTCCGAGGATATATTTCTACAACATACATTTACTAAAACAATTTGTTTTAAATGCAAATGTTTTTTCATTGCTTCGTTCGTGTATGTCTCATTTTATCTGGGCGAGTCCACTTAAAGTAAATACAATGTTACGTGACACGCTCAGGCTTGAAATAATTAAATGCCGTTTTCATCGAATCATTGGATAACGTATCCACCGTTTCAACGAGTGTGATTAAAAGCAGCTGTGCGTTACTATTGTAATATGATTTGACAGAGATTATTGTTGACGAACACGAAAAGTTCCGCAGCGAATTAAAAGCAACCCTTGTAATTAAATTAACTTTATTCCTCGTTTTGAATAATCTTTATCGATATTTAACGACTAATTTAAACGATCTAGCGTCGATTTATCGATCTGAGCGTTATACAGATGTACAGAGAATACCTATGCACAGATGTCGACCTATTTATGGGTAATCCGATTTATGCTATACAAAGACTAAAGCCGCTTGTTAGCAAGATCAAGATAATCGTTGGAATACGGAGAAATCTCTACTAATACGTGGTAAGTATAGTAGTATGCCATGAAGCCTTCTATGGAAATAATTATGAAGCAAAAGCTTGGATCGATCTTTACTCTAATTCGAACCCTAATTTGAAGTATTCTCAATACTCTATTATAATTTCAATAATTATTTGTTTCTATATAGATACATGTATCTCCTATATCTAAGATATTGTATAACGTAAGCTATGTATATAGACGTTTATAAGTCAGATCAAGTAAGAAAAAATTGAAGCTTATGTCTGACAAATATAAAAATTTCTATTCGTATTTCGAGTTAGGACAATAATCGTTGTCACAAACGCTGATATGAGAAATAGACTATATATTATGATTTCATATTATATATTCAACACTTTGATATTTTCTTAAAATTTTCAATATACAGGGTGTTACAGATCTCAGCCGACAAACTTTGCCCACATGTTTGGAACATCAGTCTACCCAGAAGATGTTATATACAGCATGGGTCGATTTGTCTTCATTTTGAAGATATGGAGAGGAAAGTAGTATAGGCCACGAGTAATTGTATGTATTCAAGTTACTTAACTTTGAACTATAATACTTTATATGTATCGCCACTGATAAAACACGAATTTGGAAGGAGACTCAAATTGGGTTTGCGAGAGTATTGTCAAAGAGGATGTTTGAAGGTTCCGTGTCGTGAAGATCGATCGCGAAGCGGCGGGTGGTCGACTTATTGCTTCGCTAATGCGAGCTCGCGAGATCAAGAGTGACGCAGGATCGACGGTGTCCTGCGGAGAAATTAGGAGTTTGTCACCGGACGCTAAGCGGAATTTATCGTTTCCGCGGGATCAACTGTTCCCCTTCGAACCCTCTACGAAAAAACAATTCCTTAATTTATTCGGGGAGGGATGGAGAAGAGGGCGACATGTTCGACGAGCAGCTGATGATTACGCACATCGAGGCCTCCTGATCGATAAATTTGTAATTCGAATGATGACCGTCGATTGATGCGGGAACAGACGATGGGAAATCAGAATTTTATTTTTAGAATAGTTCTCGCTGACAGCGTTATTCAGTTTTAATCATGGGGATCGACGTTGGACAAAATTTAGTAGCTAAGTGGATTTATGAGGCTTGATATTTATACTTATAAATAAAGCAGAATAGAAAGCATACAATTTTTTTTAAATTTATTTAAGGAAAATATTAAGTGTCTGGTACTAGGGGAACTTCCTCTATTTATTAAGGAAAGTTTTGATTGATTCTGTGTGGGAATATTTCATGCTTAGATTAGGAAATGAAATTTTTTATTTAATTAGATGAATTTCCTCTTTTAAATATTTAAAAAGAATATTATGCATTTATATTTTGCGTATGGTGGATAATTTCAATTACTTTGTATACTATTATGCAAACTAATTCTACCTATGTACGAATCAAAATATTTATTTAGTAAGTAATTACTCGGAATTTAAGGCAAAGTAAGCATATCGAAGTGGAGTGGTACCAATTATCGTAATCATCAGATGAATAATCACTAATGTAAATATAAATTATTTCACTGTGATGGCATATACCGCAATTATTATATACCAAAGTATAACATGATATATTCTTATCCATACGCACTCATTTTTTATCAATACGCCAAATTACTTTTCCATCAGTATCAATCAATTAGAATATATTTAAATCTAGCTCACTTTGAAATAAAGTAACTACGGTATCAACTTTGTTATTTTTTTACCTAATCCATGCCTTGGCGATAAAGATTAATCTATAGCGCATATGGTACCTTTCCACGTTTATCTATAGCCTGACGTAGATCAAACAAAGGCAGATATTTGTCAGCAAATACAGTATAAATCGATAGTTGAAGGCAGAAAATGTCTTTCACGCTCTTTTATCCCAAGAAAATTATTAAATTGTAGTAGAAATATTCTTTTACCATGGAAATCATTTTTCAGAAGAAAACCATTTGCATTCGCTTATTAACTGTTGGAATATGGAACAATTTTAAATAAAAAGAAATTTGATTTTTTAACTCAACGCACGGAAGAAGTCTGTACGATATCTGATCTCACATGAATATATTCAAAAGTAAATAAAAAAACCATAGAAACAAGACAGAACACTTTCTGTATCCTTCGATACTTTCGATACTTGTTTTTGTTCCTTGATTATATAATCTAACAGGCCCCCTCAAAAACAAGTCGGTGCTGTTCATATTAATTGTACATTAATAAGTCTAATAAGTGTACTACGAGTATTACCGTACAGACTGTCTACCTTGTGTTTTATTTTGACTCTAATTCTGGGAACAAAATACAAATGGTCCAACATTCGTTGCAAGGGAATGGGGAAACCCAGAAAAACCCATCCAGACCATACAAACTATATACAAAATAATAATAATTTTTATGCTTATATTAATCTTATTATTCTAATCCCATTTTTGCTCTAAATTCCAAATATTTGCTTGCTGGCAACGGCTTCGTTAAAGCATCTGCTAGTTGATCACCTGTAGGAATATATTCAAGTTTTATTACATTCTTTTCAACTTGTTCTCTTGAAAAGTGGTATTTTATGTCTATATGTTTTGAACGCTTATGGCTACTTGGATTACTCGCAATATTAATGCAACCCATATTGTCTTCGTAAATTATTATTGGATCAAAGACATTTATATTAATACTGATTGCCAAGGATTTTAACCATAATGCCTCTCTCACAGCTTCAAAAAGAGCCATGTACTCTGCTTCTGTGGACGAGACAGCCACTGATGTTTGCCTTTTCGTATTCCAGCAGATTGTACATTGTTCATATAACTTAAATAAATATCCCGTTGTGCTCTTACGATCTGTATTTTCATTACCTCCCCAATCAGAATCGACATATCCACTAAATAGATTTTTATAATCAGTTTTAACATATGTTAATTTAATATCAGCAGACCCTTTAAGATACCTCAGAACCCTTTTAAGATTTTGCCACAGTTCTCTGTTATTTTTACTTGAGTATCGACTTAAAATATTTACCGCTATGCTTAAATCGGGTCTCGTACAAATCATTATATACATCAAGCATCCAATTAAATTACGACAAGGTGCATTATATTCTTCTTCTGAATTCAAAGCTATATGATCTAATACACTTGGAAGAGGTGTACTTACGGGTTTGCAATCTAACATATTAAATTTCATAAGAACAGTCTTAATATATGCACTTTGATCCAATGTTACTTGTCCATTAGTTCTTTCCACTTTTATTCCAAGAAATAACTTAATTTCATTTAAATCTGTCATGCAAAATCTATTTTTCAAATAATTTTTGAAATTTTGCATTGTCTCAGATTCAGCAGTCATAATCACTAGATCATCCACATATAGTACTACATATATATTCTTTAATATATTCTTTCTATCTAATATATAAATACAACGATCCGCTGATGAATTTCGGAAACCTTTCTCTAAAAGAGCTTTTTCGAACATCTCAAACCAGCATCTGGCTGATTGCTTGAGACCATACAAAGCTTTATTCAATTTACACACTTGATTATTACTATCACATTTAACACCTTCGGGAATTCGCATATAAATTTCTTCCCTTAAAATACCATTTAAAAATGCCGTCTTAACATCCATTTGATGCACTAGCAAATTATGCTGATTAGAAAAAGCCATAAGAAATCTAAAGCTTGACATTCTAGCTACAGGTGCAAATGTTTCATTATAATCTTCTAAATATTTCTGACTGAAACCACGGGCCACTAATCGAGCTTTGTATTTTAACGGATTTCCGAATTCATCATTTTTGATCGTGAATACCCATTTACAATCAACAATGTTCTTATTCTTTGGCTTCGATACCAAATCCCAAGTTTTATTTATGACTAACGAGTTTATTTCATCGGCAATAGCTTGTTCCCACTTAGCTCTGTCATCTCTAGTTTTAATTTCATCAAATGAGTTGGGTATTTTACAAATTATCGATTGAGCGCATAAAAGATAATCATCGTCATTATTAAATTCATTATATGACATAGGAGACTGTCGCTTAATCCTATCACTCCTTCTAGGTTCTATACTATCTTTTAATTCTACCACTTGATTATTTTCTGGTCCCGATACTCCTGTTACATCTGTTTTAGTTACAGATTTACTTTTCTCTTGATCTACCATTACTTTAATTCTCGGCTCTATCATATCTGATTTATTGTTATCAGATTTTTTTCTTTTTAACACATCTGATTTTTGATTATCAGATTTATTTACTTCACACTGTATATCTACTGATTTCGGCACTTCACGAGATGCATCAGTTTCACATAAACCACGTTTTAAACCTATTCCCTTTATTACCGGCCGAGATTCTAAGTAATTAATTTCATCAACTATTACATCTCTTACTATCTCAAATTTCCCATTTTCTACGTTCCACACTTTGTATCCATTTGGTGTAAACCCTACCAATATACATTTATAAGACTTTTCGTCAAATTTCGATTTCCTAACTTTATCATGCACATACACTGTGGAACCAAACACTTTTAAATACTTCAATTTGGGCCTTTTATTATGCCACAATTCAAATGGGGTTTTATTAACATTAAGAGCTTTCGATGGGGTTAAATTAATTAAATATGTAGCAGTTAAAACTGCTTCTCCCCAGAACTCTTTTCCTAAACCTGCACCGTTTATCATTGCACGTGCTTTTTCAGTTATAGTTCTATTCATGCGTTCTGCAACACCATTTAACTGAGGAGTTCGCGGAACCGTTAAGTGATAGCTTATACCCTTTTGTATACAATAATTTTTCATCTCATTAGATAAATATTCCTTGCCATTATCACAGTATATATTGACAATCTTTAAATTAAAACGTGCTTCACTTTTAGCAACGTAATCCTTAAAGATTGTAAAAACATCTGATTTATTTTCAAGTAAATACGTCACACAATAATGCGTAAATTCATCTATGAAAGTTATAAAATACTTTTTATCATTAATTGTAGAAGGAGTGATCGGCCCACAAACGTCTGTGTGAACAATAAACAATGGCTGCCTAATGTGACTTTTATCTTTTGCCTTTTTAAATGGCAATTGTGTTTGTTTTCCTTTAATACAAGCTTCACATATATTATCGTCTGGAATTACTTTTTCAAGATACGTCACATCCTCCACCATCTGCTTATTCTTCAACTGTAAAAATTTTGCCTTTCCTATATGCCCTAAGCGCCTATGCCATAATTCATAATTATTAACTATCTTATTAGAAATATAAGAATTAAGTGAATTTACTCCTTTTTCGATGACATCAAAATCTATAAATATTAAATTATTTGAAGGCTTACCAATCATCATCATTTTACCGTTTTTGATTATTTCGACGCCCCTCTCATTGAAAGTTATACTCATTCCTTTTTGCTGCAATTTTCTAACAGATAGTAAGTTGTACGGCACGTCCGGGCAGTACAATACGTCCTCCAAAACGCCTTCAATTCCCATATTGGTGGTCACAGGTATCTGCCCCTTCTTCGATGCAATTATATATTCTCCATTTTTCGCTATCGAAATCCTGATGGGTGGATCAAGTATGGTCATATTTGAAAATACATTATCTTCTTTGACTATATGATCCGATGCTCCAGAATCCAGGATAAATGTTAATTTTCCGGTTTTCATGACCTGGTAGTCTCCGGTCATAAAGGCATATCCCGACACGTTGTCGCTTGTAACAGCTTGCGTCGTCTGAATTGTATGTATATTTTGATTTTTGTTTCTTTGTTCTGCTCTATATTGGAGCCTCTTCTTATAGTAATAACACTCTTTAATCTTGTGTCCTGTTCTTCCACACTGATGACATTTTCCGGTAAAAGATTGTCTATTCGGCTTGAATGTATTTCCTCTTCTAATGTTACCTCTTCTATTACTTCCTCTTTTAAAGCGTGTACTTCCAAAATTATGTGGTCTTTGATTTTCCACTTCAGCTTGGAGTACTTTCGCGCTGGTATCCAAATTTTCACTTTTAATTTTCGTTTCATGATCCAACAGTCTCTTTTTAACTATGTCAAGTGTAATTCTCGCTTCTGTCATCATCGTCTCAATGACAGTTGACACCGTATCATATACTTCGGGCAAACTAGATAACAAAATTGAAATAGTTTCGTTTTCCCGCACAGTCACACCCGCAGCTGATAAATCTGTGACTAAATCGTCAAACACTTCGAAATGATCTTTCAACGAACTGTCACTTTTCATTTTCAATCTTAAGAGCTTTTTCCTAATGGATAATTCCGTAGCCGTACTTTGACTCTCATACACTGAATCTAAACTTAATATTATTGATTTTGCTGTACTTCCCGGAGTGTCATACTTCAAATGCGTATCAGATAAATATTGCACAACAGTGCATTTGGCAATGCGTTCCGCCTTCGACCATACTGCGGTGACAGGAACTGGTGGTTGCTCGTCAAGAACTTTTAACACATCGAGCTCATATAATAAATTACGAACTCTATGCTTCCACGCGTTGTATTTCGTACCACTGAATTGCTGAATGTTTCTCCTGTCTTTGGACATCTCCATCGTCACGCAGTTTAAAGTATTTTACACTTAATTGATTAAAAAAAAACTAAACTAATTAACACGCGATACACTTAATTATTATAGAATGAATTCTGGGCCCATAACCTGTTGGAATATGGAACAATTTTAAATAAAAAGAAATTTGATTTTTTAACTCAACGCACGGAAGAAGTCTGTACGATATCTGATCTCACATGAATATATTCAAAAGTAAATAAAAAACCATAGAAACAAGACAGAACACTTTCTGTATCCTTCGATACTTTCGATACTTGTTTTTGTTCCTTGATTATATAATCTAACATTAACCTCTCAAAATTTTAAAAATTACGACTGCAATACTACTGAAACAATAATTAAAAATACACGTACGTATAAGACAATAGAGACCACTGCACTAGACGCTTTTTACATGTCAACAGCATTGCGAGAAAATATCACAAATGCTCATCCACCCTTGACAATTATTGTCGAATCAACCTGTCACTTTCGTGACCACGATCAACAAATTCGATAAAACATAATGGATTTCAATTGTCCGTCTGTTTGGCTACCTGAACATCACTGTCAATGTATTTAGCCATACGAGATCTGCGCACTTACAATTATCTACTGGAAAATGAAAAACAACTCTAATAATGTCGTATAGTATTGTACATGTCATAATCTCTACAGAAAATGAATATTCACCCTAAAATGTAATAAATACAATCCATTTGCGCAAACTATACACACGCAGGCTGTAATCAAGTTTTCTTTTGTTTACATGAGTATAAACGTTTTCAAGTACTTTCTGTTTAAAACACTTTCAGAAATTCAAAGATAAAATAAATGTTAAAGTAGGTGCAATCCTCAGTTTATTACTATTCATATTTTAAAAAATCTTTATGACTATATATAATTTCTATGAAATACTATTTCTTGTTAATTATTATTGGATGCAAAGGTAATGAAAATAGAATGTTATAATTTAGGGTAGCAGAACACCATTTGAAACTGAAACAATCACATGCATCCACAAATGTAAATGCACTGAATTTTTAATAATTTTAATACTTTGAAAGACTTGGAAATATATGTCTATTTTAACTCTTCCGAAAATTGATAAGATAGATTTCTGTAAGAGAGGCAGCGTTTTATGGAACATGTTGCTCCATCTACATGAGCAGAGAGGTATACAACGAAAGAGTAAGGACAAAATCAATATGGAACGCATGTGATACTTGAAACATACATGTTTCAGACATCAACGACTCAACGAGGTCCTAGGATAAATCAGATTCCTTATAGTACACAAGAGTTCACAGGATAGAGTGGACAGCTTATGAACTTTCGCGTTTCACATTCTGAAATACCGACTTCTTGAAAAATCACTAGTTTCAGAGCGTCCTCTGCAATTCTTGAGCGACGACTTGACGAACTACATTGTGTTTTCAGCACTGATATCAACAAATAGGCGGGTAATCAATTTTAGCGATAAATACAAATCGCTTAGTAAAGGTAGTAAAGCAAAATGATTAAAAACTTTAAGAGTAGATAGTACAGGTCCCATGGGGATCCACAGGGTGATAGATGGAATTAAAGTTCTGTTGATCTTTCTTCAGAAAAATCTTAAAGTTTAAAACTTAAATTAGTAAGTCAAAGACGTTTGAGCTACGATCAAGCTGTTCACTAGCCAGAGTGGTCCAAGGTAACCCAGGGAAGGTCAGAATAATTCACGGAGCTACGTCTGGACAAGGATAGGACAACCAGGACAATCCGCGCCCTCCGTAAAAGCCAGAGTGAATGATCGGAAGAACGGAAACCAATCACTGAATCGCGAGACTAATTGAACGAAGAATAATGTACGAAAAGTTAATAATTTCCATATTCGTTAAATAAAAGTTATAAATGTTCATAATCAGCACAAGTGCAGATTGTGTGTGATTGTTATTAACAATATGTATAGCAGAAATTGTTGCGAAGATGATTATTTTATGCAAAATATCAATTTCTCGCCAAATATTGTTCATTAGATCAATGTCGAAATTCTAACCAACGGAAGAACTTTTCTGATTGGTTTCTCATCTTCCTCGGGACAGTATAAATACAGCTGCAGGAGCACGAGTGTCTCACTCGTCGCGGGTCCTCCGGCGGGTGAGGACCTCCCTGGGGACCTCAGGGGACTCCTGGGCCCTGGACCTCGGACTACCCTGGACCCTTGGACATCGCTGACCACTGGGCAGTGGTCAGTTGGCCGATGACCAGTGGTCAGTTGACTGATGACCAGTGGTCATCTTGTACAACTGGTAAGTTTTTGCTCAATTTTAAAATTTTATTCTACTCTTGCCTCCCTTTTCCCTTTTTGTGTGTATCCCGCCCACTCCTGGGCTAAATTTTCTGCTTTATCTCTTCATTACCGTTAAATTTTGGGTTCAATAGAATCCAATTACTATTCATACTTCTTATACTTGTCTTTCAATCATTTCTTTGCCTTATTAGTTATAATTTTGGATTTTTAAATTACTGTAAAAGGAGATCGATGGAACTTTGATTCCATCTATCTCCCTGTGGTTCTACCGCACAAATACCAACGTCGTTCAATTCTGTTTTCTGTTTAAATATGTTCTCCTTTAATTGGAGAACATATTTATGAACTGTTCTGTCAATCCTTTCTCATTTCTGTAATTTCTATATGGGTCTCCAGCACAGCAACCTCCCCGTGGTGAGACCCGGGCCGGTTCTGTCCGGGCCAATGGCTGTGCCATCGTTGGGGTATTCTTGGGGAGGCTCCCCCAATCATCGACATGTTACTCTACATATTCTTTCTTCACTATTTCTTTCTTTATTCTTAACTTGAAGACTGAAGAACGAAGATTTTGCACCCGCCGAGGGATTCACCGCTTCTAGCTCATAAGTGTCTAATTCTAAGAATTTATATAAGGTTCTACTTTTAAGATTTTTTTAAGATACATGATTTTTCTCTTGTACTTGGAGTGGCCCACCATCTATTCATACGTTTTTCTTTATCTTTCATCTTATTCTTGTACTTGTGGCGGCTGTCCCAGTGTTTAATTGTATTCCACTTCATACGCTCTCCTTTCATCGCTGGTTCTCGTTTTACTCCTTACTTGAAGATCGAAGAACGAAGGCATCACAGCCACCGAGGGATTTATCGCTCCTAGTTTGTAAGGCTCAATCTCTTAGAATATATTTAAGACCCTACGTTTAAGATTCTATTGTAAAATCTTTGTAACACTGCCAAGTTGTCATTTCTTAACTCTTTTTGCTCGGTCACTTCCTCCTCACCTTCTGTGAGGAGGTCATCTGCTTCTCTATGTAGAAGCAAATGTCCAACTGTGGAATCGGCGGTCGATGGAGCTTGCTCTTCTTCCCTTGGGGGTTTGTACTAGCGAGAGACGATGTGGACACCGAATGGTGTGTGGTATGACACACTTGAAGGTGGAAACCCCACAGTTCAATCAGGCAACTGATTGTGCTGTGAGGTGCCAGTCGCCTTCTCCTAGTACCCGTCTTCAAGGTGGAAGAACTCGCACCACCGATTGTCTATTTCATGGTTGCCTTACGCGGTAGACTCTAAATATTCCCAATCTCCACTCTATGATTACTTGGCACTTCTCTACTTTAAGATCCAAGGCAGAGGCGTGAATGGAACTTGGCTTCCATCCATGTCTTTGCCTCTCTAGCGTAAAATCACTGTACAATTGTCGAGTTGTCATTTCTTAACTTCTTTTCTTGAAATTTGTTCCTCATCTTTGGTGAGGAAGTCACCTCTGCTTCTCTTGGTAGAAGCATGTGACCAACCGTGGAATCGTCGGTCGGTGGAGTGTGTTCTCCTCTTGGGGGTCTGTACTAGGAGTGACGCGACGGACACAGTAGGGTGTGTGGAAAGACACACTCGACTGTGGAAACTACACGTTTCCGCCTTTTGCACATTCTCTTTACCAGCCTGTCGGAATTAGGTCTACTTCGGTAGCTCCTATGTGGCAGCAGGGAGCAATGGACAATTGACTGAATCATGTAGTGCCGTGCGCCTCTCCGACCTACCGGCCTTCAAGGTGGTAGTGCTCACACCATCGCTCGTCTATTTCACGGTTGCATTAGCGGTAGAGTCTAACTTAACCAAACCCTTCCTAATGATAACTCGACAATTTCCTACTCTAAGGTCGAAGCTAAAGGTATGCATGGAACCTAGCTTCCATTCATGTCTTTGGCTTGTTAGTTTAAGATTTTTGTAAAGGCAGATCGATGGAACTTTGTTTCCATCTATCTCCCTGTGGGTCTCCCACACAGCAACCTCCTCGTGGTGAGACCTGGGGCGGCTCTGTCCGTGCCAATGGCTGTGCATCTTGTATTAGATATAAGAATAATTGGGTAGGAGTGTGTATTAATTTCTGCGATCTCTAGAACATCTGTGGTTGCTTAATTGCTCTTATGGTGGCTTCTTCAATCATTTGTTTCTGCCTCTTGATCTCTCGATACCCTCGTGTCTTTGCAATCATTGATATCCTTCTATTATTCGTCCCTTCTCTCTTTGCTGCATGTCTCTATATTCTCCTGTTAATTTCATCGCTGGATATAATTATCATTCCTATTTCATTCACATGAAGATCAATCATCGAACGAAACGTCGTACCCCCGAGGGATTTCATTTTGTACTTTTAATTTTTCACATTTCAGGGTTCAGGTGAACATCGAAGAAGAATTCAATCAACGTTGTTCCGTTTTGGTTTCTGTCTAAATATGTTCTGTCTTGACTCGGAGTACGGATTGTTCTATCAATCCTTTCTCATTTGTGTAATTTCTATATGGGTCTCCAGCACAGCAACCTCCTCGTGGTGAGACCCGGGCCGGTTCTGTCCGGTGCCAATGGCTGTGCCATCGTTGGGGTTTTTTTGGGGAGGCTCCCCCAATCATCCATATTAACTTGAAGATTGAAGAACGAAGACGTCACATCCGCCGAGGGATTCTACGCTACTAGTTTATAAGTCGCAATCGCGTAGAATATTTTTAAGACCCTACTTCTAAGTTTGTATTGTAAAGTCACTGTAACACTGCCAAGTTGTCATTTCTTAGCTCTCTTTGCTCGGTTACTTCCTCCTCACCTTCTGTGAGGAGGTCATCTTTGCTTCTCTTAATAGAAGCAAATGTCCAACTGTGGAATCGGCGGTCGGTGGAGCTTGTTCTTCTTCCCTTGGGGGTTTGTACTAGCGAGAGACGATGTGGACACCGAATGGTGTGTGGTATGACACACTTGCAGGTGGAAACCCCACAGTTCAATCAGGCAACTGATTGTGCTGTGAGGTGCCAGTCGCCTTCTCCTAGTACCCGTCTTCAAGGTGGAAGGACTCGCACCACCGATTGTCTATTTCATGGTTGCCTTACGCGGTAGACTCTAAATATTCCCAATCCCTTCTCAATGATTACTTGGCACTTTCCTACTTTAAGATCCAAGGCAAAGGCGTGAATGGAACTTGGCTTCCATTCATGTCTTTGCCTCTCTAGCGTAAAATCACTGTGCAATTGTCGAGTTGTCATTTCTTAACTTCTTTTCTTGAAATTTGTTCCTCATCTTTGGTGAGGAAGTCACCTCTGCTTCTCTTGGTAGAAGCATGTGACCAACCGTGGAATCGTCGGTCGGTGGAGTGTGTTCTCCTCTTGGGGGTCTGTACTAGGAGTGACGCGACGGACACAGTAGGGTGTGTGGAAAGACACACTCGACTGTGGAAACTACACGTTTCCGCCTTTTGCACATTCTCTTTACCAGCCTGTCGGAATTAGGTCTACTTCGGTAGCTCCTATGTGGCAGCAGGGAGCAATGGACAATTGACTGAATCATGTAGTGCCGTGCGCCTCTCCGACCTACCGGCCTTCAAGGTGGTAGTGCTCACACCATCGCTCGTCTATTTCACGGTTGCATTAGCGGTAGAGTCTAACTTAACAACACCCTTCCTTATGATAACTCGACAATTTCCTACTCTAAGTTCGAAGCTAAAGGCATGCATGGAGCTTGGCTTCCATTCAGGTCTTTGGCTTGTTAGTTTAAGATTTTTGTAAAGGGAAATCGATGGAAACTTGTTTCCATCTATTTCCCTGTGGGTCTCCAGCACAGCAACCTCCTCGTGGTGAGACCCGGGCCGGTTCTGTCCGGTGCCAATGGCTGTGCCATCGTTGGGGTTTTTTTGGGGAGGCTCCCCCAATCATCCATATTAACTTGAAGATTGAAGAACGAAGACGTCACATCCGCCGAGGGATTCTACGCTACTAGTTTATAAGTCGCAATCGCGTAGAATATTTTTAAGACCCTAGTTCTAAGTTTGTATTGTAAAGTCACTGTAACACTGCCAAGTTGTCATTTCTTAACTCTTTTTGCTCGGTTACTTCCTCCTCACCTTCTGTGAGGAGGTCATCTGCTTCTCTATGTAGAAGCAAATGTCCAACTGTGGAATCGGCGGTCGATGGAGCTTGCTCTTCTTCCCTTGGGGGTTTGTACTAGCGAGAGACGATGTGGACACTCGATGGTGTGTGGTATGACACACTTGAAGGTGGAAACCCCACAGTTCAATCAGGCAACTGATTGTGCTGTGAGGTGCCAGTCGCCTTCTCCTAGTACCCGTCTTCAAGGTGGAAGAACTCGCACCACCGATTGTCTATTTCATGGTTGCCTTACGCGGTAGATTCTAAATATTCCCAATCTCTACTCAATGATTACTTGGCACATCTCTACTATAAGACCCAAGCTGAAGGTGTGGATGGAACTTGATTTCCATCCATGTCTTTGGCTTACTAGTTCAAACCATAGATTGTAAGATTTTAACTTAAGATCGTATCCTTAAGACTACGGAAGACAAGTCATCCGCCGAGGGATTCAGCACTTTTGGTTCGTAAAGTTCTGTCTTTACTCTTTGTTGATCGTGTGAATGAAGACATCGCATCCGCCGAGGGATTCACCGCTTCTAGTATATAAGTCGCAATCGCGCAGAATATTTTTAAGACCCTACTTTTAAGATTCTATTGTAAAATATTTGTAACACTGCCAAGTTGTCATTTCTTAACTCTCTTTGCTCGGCTACTTCCTCCTCACCTTCTGTGAGGAGGTCATCTGCTTCTCTTAGTAGAAGCAAATGTCCAACTGTGGAATCGGCGGTCGATGGAGCTTGTTCTTCTTCCCTTGGGGGTTTGTACTAGCGAGAGACGATGTGGACACTCGATGGTGTGTGGTATGACACACTTGAAGGTGGAAACCCCACAGTTCAATCAGGCAACTGATTGTGCTGTGAGGTGCCAGTCGCCTTCTCCTAGTACCCGTCTTCAAGGTGGAAGAACTCGCACCACCGATTGTCTATTTCATGGTTGCCTTACGCGGTAGACTCTAAATATTCCCAATCTCCACTCTATGATTACTTGGCACTTCTCTACTTTAAGGTCCAAGCTAAAGTTATGAATGGAACTTGGCTTCCATTCATGTCTTTGGCTTGTTAGTTTAAGATTTTTGTAAAGGGAGATCGATGGAACTTTGTTTCCATCTATCTCCCTGTGGGTCTCCCACACAGCAACCTCCTCGTGGTGAGACCTGGGTCGGTTCTATCCGAGCTAATGGCTGTGTACTTTATTTACATGTAAAAGTAGATAAGTAAGAGTATGTGTTATTTCATTTGTTCTCTAAATCGTTTACGGTGTGTCCTTCCCAATCATTTATATATTTCTGGTGTCTCTAGCTTGTTCTTGAAGATACTTCTTTGAGGATATTTCTTTTACTACTCTCGCGTTTTTGCGTGTGTCCCCTCTTTGAACAAAGACGTCACGTCCACCGAGGGATTCATCACTTCTTGTTTATAACTTTCTATCTTTAGGAATTTGTTTAAAATTAGAATTCTGAATTTGACAGTGTGTAAACAATGAGCCCTTCATTGTAAACTCCTCACTGAGCTGCGTAGGTCTATAGCAAGGGAACACTCCAGTTGGAAATCTCTAGCGCCGTTCCACATATATGATTTTAACAGTTCGAATGTGAAGAAATAAACGTTGGTTATGTAGTACTTCATCTAAAGAATGAAGTACATTGATGGAGACTAGTCCCAAGCACTTTCTTCCCGAGGTTTATGCAATTAATGTCTCTTATTATGCCCAGTTTATTACACGCTAGAGACACGACGCATGCAGAAGTTTCTGCTGATTGCCGATGACTAAGGTATTCGCCAAAGACAAGTAATAATTAAGTTTCCTTGAGTGTTTTCAAAGCCTTAATAGAGACGTGTCCTATTCATTAAGGTAAATATGATGACAAAATGAGGGGACATCAAGTGTTCGGAATGAAGTCAGGGAAATCATTTCAAATGTGCTAGACACTGTGTCTATGTAAGTATATGAGACTCTAAATGATAGTAGTGATATGCAAAATATCTAATTGTCGATTGGTGTTCTTAAAATGACCTTTTCTTGTGAATAAATAATCAAAGATGTCAAGGCTTAATATATATATATACACTGCTATATTTAAATAAAAAGTTCTTACTGAATCCACTACTCTATTTTCTTTTGCACTTGCCATTTCAAGAGCAATTGAAGATGAAAAGACTGAAGAGAACCTCCTCTGAAATACATTCAATTTTACGTTCAATTCCAATTTCAAACTTAAACCTTCCTATTTTATCAAACTAAGGTAATTTTCTTCTGTCAAGCAGTTGGTAGTTAAAAAATAAAAATATAAAAAAGCTGAGAATGTGAAGTAAAATACAAATTACGTAAAAATTAACCGAGTGATAACACATTAAAAAGAATTCTAACAGCGATGCATTATTATATGTACAATGAAGTAGACCAGTAATTGTTTATCATACGTCGTCACTTTCACGTACATATTCGACTGTGTCGCTGAATCGTAGGAACGTTATCTCGCTTATCGAACTCACCGTTCCACACTTCCGCTAATACGCGCTCTCTGCTTTTACAACTACAGAGAAAAAAGGGCAAATGAATGGTAAAATATCTATGAGAAATCTGTTACGACGGACGATATACCGAAACGCATCGATGCTTCAAATTGCGAAAACTTTTCGTGAACCTAGAAGGGGTACTCAGTTTGTGGAATTGGACAAGGAACTGCTCAATGAAAATTGTCATAGTCACAATCTAATAATATGCGACCATATCGTAGCGAATACCATTGATAAATCACTATATTATGAGGTGTAAACGCAGTTTGATGATAACTTTACACTTGAAGCTCAGAGTAGTAAGAGATAGTCATGTAAACCATAATTTAAAACATTCCTGGCGAAGACATTAACGTAACCACCTTGCATTAAGTATTCCATGCTACGGATCATACTATTACATTTTAACCTGTTTAAGGCAAATGGGGTTTACAGAATCTGAGATGTTTCAAGATACATAATTAACCTTTATGTGGGAAACTAATGGAGAAATCAATGGACAATACAACTTTAGAGAAAGTATTGCAGATTTTTTTCTTAAATATAGTTAACACGTAACACTTAAAAAATTTCCACATAAATTTATCTATATTCTAAAATGTTCAGAAATTGTTTTTATAGTAATATTACAAAATAAGTAAGGTAGTAGAACTTTTCTGAGGCCAGCCAGCTGGAACTAAATTAAAAAATCAAGTTTAGAGATCATGGACGCCTTATAGTTGTAATTCGAAATAAGGCATATTGTTTCATTTAGGTACTTTCAAGTCTTTATTATAATAACCAAACTTGATATTCTGAATATCTCTAAGCTATCTGACTTCAGTATCTGAAAAATGATAGATGTTCTTGTCGAGTTAAAGTGCAAAATTGTCAATTAGGTACACGTCATGCGACAATAACAAAATACTTAATAATAATGCAACATAAGTTTTGACTAATTTAACATTTGAAGTAGAAGATTCTCACGAGTCATTATCTTGTTATCGCTTGACTTCTCTTTACACAGAACCGGTGCAGTGAAGATGTACAGTTATGGAAAATGCATAGAAGAAGTAGAGGAAAATACAACGGCTGGAAGAGTAACGGTAGACAGAACTGTTGTGAAACCAGTAACTCATTTCGTTACTCTAATGTGGTATTAATTATGCAAATTTAATGACAGCGATGGGAGACCACAGATGCTGCTAAAATTTTAATAAATGGAAACCACTTTAAAGTACGTTTTGAAGTGAAAAAATGTACGAATATTTAAGTACCATTTATATAAACCTGTGGGTGAGATGGACATCTGACTACACACTAGTGAAGAAACATCAAGAGTAGAAGTAACGGAGCCATCGAAACAGCAAACAAGATAACATCCTTTTTCGAATAGAAGGCTACTCAGAAACAATAGAGCAAAACTATAGACGCAAAACTGTCATCAATTTCCAATTTCAGTGTTAATCAGATACTCAGTTGAGGAGTTCAGAGCAACATGAATCATACATAGACGTCGGAAACCCAAACACGACTGTCAAGTGTAGACTCGTGTTTATTCCGATTTCACCTGTCAAAGTCCAGGGCAACCCAACCCAAGGATTGATCGATAATTAATTATAATCTCCGCAGTATGACTCGATATCACTCGAGCAAACATATTTGTCCGAACGATTCGATAAGGCAGCGAACGTAAACGGAAGGAGTAACGGAGCATCGAGAAGGCGAAGAGGAAAGGAAGGACGCGTAGAAGGGGCACCGACGTGTTCCCGTGTTTCGCGAGCATCGGGCCTGAAGACAGCCGCTCGCGTGCCCTGCTCTTCAGTCGCCGATCCTTTTTGTACCGTCTCAGGCTAGCACAGTACCGGTCGGACAGTCACGCAGACGCGAACTGTTGGTTCAACTTACCTCGTGACGTCTCTCGAGCCGATTGTTTTTCTGCGATCGACACGCAACTGGCTTCGAATTCCATCAGCCAACACCTTTGGGTCATGTTGCAGTGAATCTTTCTCTTTGTGAGCGCCAGGGACATTTGTCTATCATCTAGCCGGCAGCACCGGTAAGCAGCGTTATGAAAGTATCATTGCTTTGATATTTGCATGTATTTTTTATTAACCTTTGGCTAGAGCTTTAGCTCCATGCTTCATTAGGTAGGGTTCAAGCGAAATCTTATTATACTTTAATGGGGTGGTTGGAAGGTGGGAGCTGTTATAATAGTATCTGTCATTTGATATCAAAGTAGACGTATGTACTCTGAAGAGTTGTTTGAATAGATTTAAATAGACTTAAATAGCTAAGAGTTATTTTAATTGATTCAAATAGAATTAAACGGCCCTAAGAAGTGTTAACAATTCTTAACCTGTTTAAATCTATCTAAACTTTTCGAACCTTGAATTTTGTTAAACTTTTAGAAGATTAGAGTGAATAAGGAAAAATTGCTCTTGTCATTGAAACAGCTGTGTTCTTGAAATTTTAAGAATGTAATTATAATAAAAAGAATCTGAAATCTAGAACCTACAGAGTTAAGTTTAAGATTCCTTTGTGCCTAGAAACGAGGAAGATGTCAATTTACATCAAATTCAATGATTTATAGTAATAGTATTCCGTCTATATTCTCACAAAGATCTTACACTGAATTAATGAGTGTATACGACAGTTTATACAAGTATTTGAATAGTGCACGAGGATTAAATAGTGTAACGTCAGTATGTACAATTTACAGTTTTCCTATGAAATTTAAATCTGTTCGTAACATTTACACATAAAAAACTTCGAGACTTGTCTAATGAAGATAATCACGATTCAGCTAAAATATAAAAACTAAAATTTCATTGCGTCTTTAGAGCATCATGAAATGCAAATCGCAAACTAACTTCGACTGAATGCCAAAGTGCACATCATTTAAACATCATAAATTAATAATTGACACGTGGAAGCAGTCAGCGATGATAGTTTTGCAGCGAAGCGCGAATAGTCCATTTAAAATAATGCGAATTCTATCATGGTGCATAGATACTGTGTCTATATTTAATGCATTATGAACGAAACGGAACCTAATATGTACTTTTAATACTTATTTGTATCTCAATCTGCGGCGCAGGTAATAATTAAATCGTTCCGTGATGTAATATATGAAAAACGATGCGAAAATTCGATGAATTTTTCGCCTACAATTTATCTCAGTTTCACGATAATGGTTTAAGACGATTTTTACTTATTACAGTGGTCATTTGAATATTACAGCATGACGATTGCGTTATAAAGAACATTTTGCACGCCCAATAGCGTTTTGAATTAATTTGCGAACACGTCAATTAAAAATAACGCACGGTCTGAAGCGATTCGATGCAATCGCTCACACCATGAAGCGTGAACAAGAAGAATATATGGAAGATCGCATTAGGCTATCAACTTAAGAGAAGTTACGAGAAATTAAATTTCGTTTGAACTAAATTGATGAAGTTGATAAAGTCGAAAATAGAGATGCAATTTAAAGTGAGTTCAACGAAGCAAATGCAACTTTTACAAAGTGGGCCATGGAATAATTACCCCTAGCTAAAGAAAATTGATTAGAAATCACATTTCAGTGAAAGAAAAGTGTTGAAACAGATAGGGAGCAACGATTAATTAAAAGTACGATTATCAAGAAGTAATCTACACTAATTTCTACAAGTTCTACTCCTTTCATTCAAAATTAAGTGTTTTCAAAAAAAGTATATTGTTCAAGGGAATAATATTCTCTTATGATATTATACAATGCCCATTCCCCATAGTTATGTTTTAAAAAGTAAGACCTACCGATGATTTAAACTTCTTCCATATTCCTAATGCTAAAGACAATTCAATCATTCTATACTAACAAAGTACAAATTTCTTTCTTCTCTAAAAAAATTAAAACTCAGCTCACGTGATACTTTCAGTTACACAATGTTTTCCACGAATTACATTTGCTCAGTCAAACAAATCTGCTATTAAGACACACAGAACATATCGGTGGGATGATAGTAATCCCTTTCTTATAGACGCTTATCAAAATCAAACGTTCAAGAGTGATCAAGATACGCGGTCACTGTCTTAGGTTAATCTCTCCAAGCAGGCCTCAAGTACGTTCAGTCACGGTCATGAAGGCGTGTACGTTGAATTCTGTCAGATAGAAAGGTCAAGAGCGAATTTGGATGACTACACAAAAGCGAACATCGGCGTGATTCACTGAAAGACTGGGCGAATTGCTATATAGGGTATTCTCCATACCACGCATGTTACCGCGATAGCCAATGGAACGAGCTGTAAATCGACTTGCACATTAATGTAGGACCCGAGAGAGTATGTACCTTCTGGAGCACCACACCCAGAAACGAAACTCGTTCGATTTAAGGACACGCTGAATGCTCAACTACTACATTGTCGTAAAAGTTAATGCCTCGTTCAGGGATTTCTAGGACGTTGCAAAAAAAAAGTCGAAATTCTGAAAGTTAAAAAGAAACGCTTGCGTGTTAATAGCCAAATTTGCCACAGACTATGAAGCAGAATAACCTATTCAAATGGAAAATATTGTTGTTATAGTTTCGAAGATAAAATATGGATATTTTAGAGAACATCTCGAGAACATTTAAATCATATATAATATCACTTCATATCGTTGTATTATTTGCACCTTTTGTAACAATGAAAATTAAACCTGAGCTATATCCATAAAACAACACGGAACTCACAAATACAAGAAATAAATTGCTGAACGAAATTGTACTGTTTAAGAAGATTAAAAACCATTTGAGTATCATTTTCATCATATCGCATATTTACTTCAAAAGTGACACAACTTAAGAAATGTTGATTTTCGAATTACGATCATAAAACAGCTTGGTATGAAGTATATTTTGGTAAACATAAATTCTTGAGTTGTGTCACTTTTGGAGCGAATGGACGACACGAACCACAGTCTTAGTAAAACAGATAGATATCTCAATCTTCATAATTCACGTGCTCCAGTTGTGACTTTGGAACCAGCGATCAGAAACTTTCTGACGTCGAATTGCCAGTCTTAAGAGCGCCGATCAAAACCTCGTGTGCAATTTACTTTCATGCCACGCAATTTAATTGGTTACCATTGCTTCTTGAAGATTAATATCAATATGTCAACGCACGTGGAGGTACCGTTAAGCCTGTGCACATGATCAACCATCAGGACTACGCAAATGCTCATCACGCGTCAGTAATTTAAAGGATATTTCAATCAGCTGTATCGTATCGACGCAATAAAACGAGTAAACGCAGGAAGTTTCGAATTTTTACGATAGCGAGCGTATAATAAAAACACACACAAGATGGGACAGGGTTTAGCAGTAGTCAATCTGTCAAGTGTTCGAATTTACAAGAGCTGACTCTGAATTCTTCGTTCACGAGGTAATACCTCGTGACGTAAGCGATGGTGTACGCAGAAACGAATAGTCACATAAATGGTACAATGACCACTAGAATGTGACTGTTCATCAGCGATTACGCGAACCTTATTGCGGGACAGAAGTGCATAGAACAAACTTATTGCTTGCGAGGAAATAATTACGTAAGAGAAAGCGAGACGTTGTGTGCCAGTCGGTCGTTTTGACGGAGGATTTGGGCAATTGGCGTTAGCCATTTAAGAAAAAGGTACACACGGTACAATTCTCTTCACCTTTCTTTGCCGCTCGACCAGACTTTCGCTTGAAAGAAGCCAAAAGAAGGAACGGGAGAAACTTTTATTACGTTCCTTATATAATAATAATTTTAACCATATCTTAACGTCGCCTGCTCATTAATTGCTCGTTTAATTCCTATCTAAAAAATGGAAAGTAGATTGTCTGGATAATTAAGAGTGGGTACTTTGCAGAAATTTTGATAGATTTATCAACTCGATGGGAAAGATGAATTTGGTGCAATGCTGTGCAAACATTTTATCCTATTACGTTAATCTAGGTTTTTCGTGCGCTTCGTTGCACTCAGGAAACGCATTTCCACTTCCTTTGTGATTGGTACCGACGTGACTAGATTTTCGCGTGATTTGTAGAACGCGATTTCACGATGCGATATGGATTGCGTCAACAGATGAGAAAAAAGGAGCGCAAGTTAATTAGATGGGTTACACACGAATGAAACCGTTTTTAGCATAGCATTCAGGCTATGTAACAAGCATATGTAATTGATCAGAAATTATTGTGAGATTTACAATTCTAAATAGATGTAATAAATAGATATTCTTTACAACTCAATTAGAAAGCTATGTTTCCTGACAAATAAAATACAGTAATAGAAAATCAAATGCGATGAAAATGAGATGTATTATATTTAATTATTTTTAAATATATGATTACAAAAATATTGTATAAGAATTTGATCAAGGAATGATCCAATCAACGAATTAACTATTTTTACCGGTTTGATTAAACTAAACTAACGAAGACGAACTGAGACAAAATCTTTAAATGTTTTGTAACAGAAAAGTCACTTTCGCAGCGAAGCTTCTCTCTCGAGAAGATTTCTTTTCTCTAATTGTCTCTAATTATAGTCTCATTTGAAGAATCAACAAGGAAGAAAATACATTTTCTGAGAATGTACTACAACTTTTCTTATTTCGTAAGACGAAGAACCTTTCAGGTTCAGAAAAAATACATTTCAAGTGCAGAGCTTATAATTCTCACATCACAGAACTTATTAACAACACTATGTTTATTCTGTGCAAGAATTATTATTGTTATTTTAATCTCAAATATTATAGAAATATTTTTCTACGCTTAAATGGTTCAGCTTTCTCGAGTTCAAATTCTTATAACTACTATTATATTCACCACAGTTTCTACTTGTATTGAGAATCGAGACAATCGAACCAATTAAATAGAAGAAAGCGAGCGATCCTGTAGTTCGATTTGTTCTTCGGTCGGTTCACACGATCGTGACGAATGTCCAAAGAGGCATGCTTTCACCGATTTCAGTTATCGATCCTTTTTATTTTCCGGTGCTTGGTACGCAGAGGTAGGCCTTCCGTTTTGCAAAACCTTTACTGTACCCAGCGGAAATAATTTCAGATGACACATTCAGTAACTGTAGTAACGATAAAACTGTGAATTACGATACAAACAGTCATCGTAAATTTATTTTTTATCCATTTCTTTTATGATCACAAAATTAAGCGTTATACTATATACTATCGTGAAAAGTCGATATACTATTATTAAAAATTATTTTCTATGACCGTATTTTATGTTTAATAAATAACTTATTTTTCTGTTTTGATAATATAAAATAATTTATCATTCCCGACAGGAAACTTCAACAGTATTTCTTAATAGACAACTTTACAATTTATACGAACAGAGAACCAATAATACTCCTTGCACGAAACTAATTTGCATAATTTATAGCGGACTAGATTTCATAAAGTAAAAGCACGTGACTTTTACTTATAGAATGTACTGAAGTGTAAAATTTCGTAAACTCGGTGAAGTGTGAAATAGAATATTTTTATAGCAACAATCAACGTAAATTTCAGAGTGATATTTGTAATGAACTTACTAATCTTAAAACTGAAACATAAATTCCCATATGCTCTTCAGTCGTAAAACACATATAATTTTATATTCTTTATTACGGATAAAAAACAATTTCCACGTATGATTTCCACTATTTTATTATATTAAATTCCGCCTTGAGATAGGTATCATGAGGGATGTTAATCTCACATATTCAACAAAAGTAAGTTCCATTCAGTTAATCGAATGATTTGAAAGGCCTAGTATTCTCTGTATTCTTTATTTCATATCTCTTTAAAGCTATAGCCAAGATCTAAATACTATGGTTGAAAAATAATGCATAGGCAAACACGCTTTCCCTTTGGAAAAATTTATAGTGGAAAAGAGAAATTACAGTACGATACATACAATTCAACATTCCGAACAGTTTTTACATTCAATTTGCATGAACTTTGATCGTAGAATGTTAACAAGAAAAAAGAAACATGTGTTGCATGCAGAATTCATTTCACGGGCAGGATGATAGGTATATTGTCTAGGGGTAATACATTATCACAGTCTCCTGTATTGCTATTGTTTTAATCCGATACTAGTGCATACGTACACCATTAATTTTTATGTTCAAATTCAACATCAGCAAAAATACAGAGACCATATAATAACGAATAAATATTCATCACGAAGAATTGAATCGTTCTCTCAACTTTCATGAACTTGTCGACATGTCAAGTTGCCTCTGAGAAGTTTACTACTAAAAAAACGTACTGAAAGCAAAATCTGCAAATCAACCGTTCAGCTCTGAATCCTACTGACGACCACTGCTTCCTTGAACGCAGTTCGACTCTTCCGCAACTAATTATATCTCCCACGCCACTTTTCTTGTTGTTCAGTGCACTGTCGTTCACGGGATAATTACATGCGTCTCACGCCACGAGTCACTTTTTTATCTTTTAAAAAGCGAAGAGTTATATATATACACAGTTGTCACTAGTCTGTCAAAATGTTGCACTTCAAATTGTAACTTAACGATTGAAACCAATTATCACTTAATTGTTCTTTGCTTTCGTTTCGTGTTGAAGTTGAAGTATTTTGTGAAAACAAGTGCAAATTGCAGTCGTTGCACTTTAGATCTCCAAATGACGACTGCAATGCAATTATCAAATACGTGAACATTGTTCACTTTCATTTTGCGATGCACAGCTCGAATTATTTTATATGAACGTGAGTGTCGCAAATGATAATAAATTTTTCTTTAAATATTTCTTCGATATGCTAGTATTTATTTCTCTTCTTACATAGTAAGTAAATGACTCAATAGTTAATTTAAAAAGGGCTACAGCACAGAATACCTATCACGTTTTTCCTTTTGTCTCCCGTTTCCCTTTCACTATGCTTCAACACTAACGTGACGCATTCAGATCACCATAAATCCTCGTTCCTTCCACTCTACTTAAAAAGTAGCCGTCCCACGTTAAAAATCAAGTCGAACCTAATTAGAAGCTCGCACAATAACCCATCAAGTGATCGGCAAAAACTGATTTTGAACCGTAGAAATAGATCAAATGAGGAAGCAGAAGAACGGTTCCTCGATCCATTGTCCCAAGGACCCGTGAGTATTCTCTGACATTGTTCAACTTACTTTACTGAACGAGCGTGGGCACTTGATTTCCATACAAAAGCGTCGCGATTGCATTCATCGAGTTTTCAATGATTAAAAACGAGTAATTACGTCCGTGTCTCACCTCGTAGGAAGTGTGTTGCGCAATTTACCAGTGATGCTGGGTCGGTTCGTGACATGAAACTAGGATCAGGTTCAATTAATCCTAGAACTACGAATTGGATTTTCTTAGAGCTCTGGACGCGTGTAATAGAGCGATGCTTCGTGGTTCGTTTGGAAATTTCGATCGTTAAAAGAAACGAGTTGCGTTCACCTCCTTAAGGAGCCACTCTTGTCGAGCAATGGCTCGTTGGATAGCTATTCTAGGCGGTCTGATTATCGCCACGGCGAGACAACGATGAAACGTAATAAAAACAGTTGCTGAAGATTTTCTCAGATAACTCTGAAACTTTGTGGCAATTTGCAAACACGTTTCTATGTGTTTCAACAAATTTTTTTTCTTAAAGATACTATATTACTATATTGGCGGTTATGTTCCAAATCTATTAATAGATTGTGAATTATTCTGATTACTAGAGCTAACATCAATCTCTTTAAAAAGATAATTCTTCTTTTTCATTTTTCGACAGTTCTGAGCTTAATTTTTTAAGATAGCTCCTTTTTAAGCTGCGCACATAAATTATAAGAATGCAGGGTTCAAGGATTTTAGAAACAAGAAAAAGAATTTTTTATGACGTCAATATTATAGTGACTCAGCTCGTATACTGTTCCGCTTGCTATGTTTGATAACAGATACTGATCCAATAATACCTGTCGGATGGTATTCGCTTCAATGTTAATCGCAAGGTCTATCGATACATCAAATACTTGAACACATTTTTTGAGATCAGGTAGTAGATTAAGTATTGTATTTTTTAACAAAGATCAATAATGAATTTAGAAGAATGTCAAGTTCTTCGACTTAAATTTTGAAAACATTAAAAATGAATAGATACCATATTAACGAAACTATCTTTATAAAGTAGAATATCCAATGATAATGTGTTTTCTAAAAAAGTGATTATACTGATGATAAAATTTTAATATCGATTGGCATAAATACTCATTTGAGAGATGTTCGTCTCAGCGAATAAAAAACTTGGTTCCAAGAAAATCGCATTTGACGAAAGCAAAGTAGCAGAAGCCTGTTTCATTCGCGAGTAAAACCTAAGCATTACTACATAATTTGTAGCACGTATTTGATAAATATAGATATGTTCTTATATATGCAGTTGTTAGGCTAGTTGTAATTCTATTAAGGAGAAATATTTGTATGACCTAACGAATTTATATAAATTTCCATATGGATATTACCAATGGCTGAACCTGTTTCGTTTCGCTCTACCTAAGAACTCATAATTTCATGAGTCTTTAAAATATAAGATCATTTTTTACAGATACATTTTACAGATTCAAAAGCCACAATGAACATTTTTAAACGGTTCGATTTCTTAAAAGCACATTCAAACAAGAACTCCTCCCAAAAGCTCGTCTTAGAAATGTACGAGACAATTTGCCTTGTCGTTTTTCTCGGCTTATTAATCAATCAGGTTTCAGCAACAGGTGAAAATCTCGACATTAGAACCTCATTTATCTGATCAGAGATGTAGCATGGTTCCACGCTACTTGCTAGAACCGTACGAAATTAGAACGTACAGTCTCGAGAACGTAATTCGATGAAGTGTATCGTATATCGACGTTGTATTTCTTCTCTTGTAACATTCGGAAACTGGTGTACCGTGAGTACGCGGATCTGATAACATCGAGAGATCAATTATCGTGGCTATAAGGCTGCTTCGATATGTTGGAAATTATCTCTATTGAATTTTTTCTATCATCTGGAGAAAGCAGCGAAAACCACTTAACATTACAATTTCCTATAATTTTCCTTTATACGAAAAATTTCAGGAATTGGAAAGAAAATTAAGATTTTTTATTCGTACCAATTGAAAAGAAAATTACCATCTTTTATTCGTACCACGTTGCCATATGGTGTTATCTAAAAAAAATCGCAAACTTCAAACTCATTGCTCATGTACTACCTACGTGCAATAATTTGCCATAATAGTTCCTCGATTTGTTTGATAATATCGGTGAAATTTAAAACAAGTGACATCACTGTTCAATAACAATACAATTGTTCACGAACTATTTCATAGGTACTATTGGAAGGATTCACGGTTCCTTACGGATGATTTAAAAGAAACACAATGCCCACATTGGTGCGTGACGAGACGAAAGCAAACAGTGGTCAAAGGTTGGAAAGTAGGGCTTCGCGTTATCGTGTGGAATTAGCACACTTTTACGGAGTCACAGGTGGCAACGGCACCGAAGCGAATTTTACGCATCCTCCGAAGTGTTCCACATGTCTCTTTGTTGCCATTTTACACTATTTCAATTATGCATGTGTCTTATATAACTAAAAAATAAAAGCTAATAGAAAATGTAATTACTGTACAAAGGACGTTCCCTATCAGATCCTATTCAGTGTACTTATACTTTTGAAACATTTTATAGAATTGAGATACCAATCTTGAAATATTATGAGATGATTTTACATATTAAAACAGAACTAAAATCAAGAATGATAAAATTGTGTTTGGAGCTTTATTCCACAGTTATTAATTGTTGCAAAATATCTAAGGTTCGCGTGAAATATGTCTGACATAGGACGTATTCTACTGCCGATGTACATTAGCCAGGTCAGACATAGCGAAGTCAGTAGAATAAGTCTCCAGTCAGACATACTTCACGCGTGTTTTAGGAGTTTTCTCAACAATTAATAACCCGAAAACAAAGCCTGAAACGAAATGTCTGTCTTCATTTTCGTTTTATTTCAGCTTGTAGAATCACCCCTCAAAATTTTTGATACTTGTTATTGAACATCCTGTATATAATTGCGGCAGAGATATAATATAGGAAATTGACACATGGAATGGAGACTCTCCTCTGGAGATATAACCGAATGTAAACAGAAGAATGTAAACCGACAACAGTATGAAACATATTCACTTCATGATATGACGAATTTCACGACCAGACTATATTTCTACGATGATAAAACCTGCCTCTGTTTTTTTGCAAGAATTTGCATCAAATTTTAATTTCTCAATTCCGCACAACTCATTGTATACAATAATGAATTCATAAACCCAAAAAATTTGTAAAGCCAATTCATCGTGACGCACACGATTTCAGAGACGAATTGCTCTGCGATGAAAAGCATAACGGAAGAAATTGTTATTTGCAATATTATGACGATTCACGACTGCAGAATTTTCTACCTCCTGAAGATTCTTATCGTGACACGGTCACTGTATTTCGTAAAAAACAATTGAATAAGAAAAGCAGGATGGCATAAAGAAAATTATTCGATGACGACTGTCATGGTACAAATCCTATATGGTCGAATGAACCAGTTCGAATAATTTCAATATTTACCAACGAAATATGTATTTCTCGTCTACTGGAATTAATATTGCAGCCCCATTCTGCTCTGACAAACAGCAGGTATCGATTTCGAGGAAGCACGATCCGATTTTACGTAGCGATGAACGAGAGAGGAAAAAAGCAAAGCCACATGAAAAGAGACAAGGGGAATCGAAGTCGGTCACCGATCGGTTTGCGGAATCGGCCGCGAAACCGCTGCCTACATATTGAATCGCGGTACAGTGCAGATTAGTGATAAGCAGTCTGCGAAATGCACATTACCGTGGAATTTAGATAAACGTTTGATTTATTCCTTAAAGATTTCAAATATTTTATACATTCTACATACCTTTACATAGTTTACAGACTTTGCATTTTTCTGCGCTTGTGTTCCATGCATTTATTGTAGGTATATTGCATAACTTCTGTGATAGCTTAAATATTCGATGTATGTTACTCACATGTTTTGTACATATCTATGTAGTTGTAAATTTTGTACATTCAATGCACGCATATAACACTATTTTAAAAGAGATTTTATCTAAGAGAATTCTTTATCTAAAAAAATAGGAGAAAAACAATTACGTGTGTGTTGAACCTTATAAATATCAATCAAGACTTAAATATGTCCTTCCTATTAGTATTTGATGATTCTTTTAATCATAGGAGTATTACACTACGCAAATTTGACGAGTACGTAACGTGATGATATTAACATCATTGATGGCACACATTATCCCGTTATATCGTCACGGTGTGTGAATCGAACAAAGATCGCGAAACACGACGGTTCCGTGAAAGATTTACATTTTAATAAATCAATGCCAAACGAGTAGTAAGAGTCACTCAGTAACGCTCTTGACACTCGTTTCCATGCTTAATACGTTAATGACGATATTAACAAGAGAAGATGCTTAAAGCATCTTCCTCTAACCTCTTTTAAACGCAGCAGCGATATAGAAGCCTTCATTTATAATATCATGTTCTGAAGAACAAGAAAAAGAAACTGATAAGTTAATCTAAATCTGCTAAGTTCCTAGAAAGTAGCTGTACAAGATTATCGAACACTATTGGATAAATTACTAGAAAGTGCCTCAAAATTCTCAATTTTCTTGAATGTTAGAAATCGACACCAAGTTTTTCTGGTATGTGTATGCAAGGCATTTCACATAATTAGGTTCCTAGTTATACTTAACTGTAACTATGAAACTATTCGATATAAAAGTGATATCATGAGGCACAATTAAGACATATTTCACTCTATGCTAAACACGCTTAAAATATTCCAAGACTAATTCCAGTTTTTGATTTATTTTCAAGAAAGCATTAACGTATAATTTCCCAGAATTAAAATTCAAATATCTTCCAAATGAACTATTCTTAGCTTTAATAGTATTTTAATTTTGAAAATACTTAATTTTGCTCTATGAAAGTTTATTTTTAGATTATTACACATTCTTTACTCTAAAATTGGTTATTCTTTATCCCTCTTAAAAGTTAACCATTTTGGATAATTTGTATGCCCGTGTGAATTCCGGCACGATCAAGGAGTCATCAACTTCCCTGGAAATAAGATTGCACCGAGAGCAATTAGCATAGAGAACCAGTTTACAGGGCATTGTTCACCACACGGCATGGTTTAAACATTACGTTGAAGTGGTATAGCCATTGATGGTACGCACTACACCGTTAAATCGTCACGCTGAAAGGATTAAAACGGCGGAACCACGTATAACTGCGATTAGAAAAGTCTCTGACCTTTCACTCTATTTAGTTCGTCAGTTAACTGACTTTCAATTCAATTTTACACGATAAGACATAAGACAAATGCGTAACCTAAATAACTATTACAAAGAATATACCGTAAACTATAAATATTGATTACATATTGAGTACAGCATAGTTATTAACTATATCATAGATATGATAAATAAAAGGTAAAACAGAGCATTCAGTCAATACTGCCCAACTCTTTCATATAGTACATAACAAGCTTACAGTGAAAAGATTCTATATACTCAATTAATTTAAACAATAAAGTAACACGATCTCGAGCAGCCTTGAAGGCCATCATTTAACTACAAGGCGCCGTGAAAAGGAGCAATCAGAATCGATAATAGTTAGTAACGAAACGCTCATAGCCAACACCACTGGTAACCAAGAAGCCACGATGTTCATGATTTCGTTAGCTTATACACCACCTAATGTGGTTCAGTCAAGTATTGTCCAAGGCAGCTGGTTGTCCTGACGCAGCTGCAGCAGACATTACTTTACAGGCGGGGTGGTCTCTAAGCCAATTTCACGTTGGGTTTCCTCGCTCTAATACCCATCTCAACACGTGACTAGCCCGCACGGCGATTGGTCATTGTTTACGATTGGTAGGCTCGGAGGTATCGAACCGGGAAAGTCATCGTCAAATCGATTGTTCGCTGTATCAGAGAAACGAAATCCTAATCTGTCTCACGACCGAGTTGGCGATACTTTCGAAACTATTTTATGGAAAATTTACATATTGGGGAGCATCGATCTGTGAAATTAACAGGATTCTTGCGTTCTAGGTTGAACACGTTGATTGATTGTTATTTTCAGGGAATAACTGTTTTAGTACTTTGTCTGCTGTCAGAAAAAATCAAGACGCGCATAGTCAGATTAATTTTAAATAACAGAATTTCCATGTAGATATTTCTTATTCTGCATTTTGCTTGAAACATGATTGTAGAACAGAACCTTCAAGGATACCTTCACATACCATCTATTCTACTAATTCGAAAATAGCAAAATTTGGAGTTGTGCCATTGCTACGAGAAATGAGTAAGTAATATGGATGAGATGTTCGCCAACAGAGTTTTAAGAAGAGTTGGACGAAAAGTATGTCTATGACTGAGTGAGAATCATTCCATGGTACATATTAGGCTATCGTAAAAGGACTTCCTGTTGTGTTCGTTGGTTAGAGGAAATTTTCATGAAACAGAGACTACACTTAGATTATTTTCTGTGTAATTAAAAAAATGTTTTCTAGGAAAATAGGTGGAATACAAAACGCTCTAATAGCAGAAGAGTTTTAGTACGAAAGTTGCGGGAATTCTGTAAAAAAGTATGAAACCTGGTTAGAGAGAAATTCTACTGATCCATAAAATCGATAGCTGGCTGCTGGAGTTCAGAATTATTTAAATGCCGTTTTCATTGCAGAGGAAAAACTTTATTCAACCAGATATATAGGAGAAACCTTACAATCTGTTTTAAGAAATTTCTCCGTGGTATGAAATAGAAAAAACAATGTTAATACGAATAGAAGAAACTTAATGTAGGTATTAATTATAACAACAATACGGGTAATTCATCTTATCAGTCGACTTGAAATTTTTCAATTACTTCATTTGAATTATATCAATAATAAAATGGAAAATTCGAAACTGTTGTAAATGAACTTAAAATTTTTTAAATATATTTTTAAACTCTTTTATAGAAACATCAAATTTCACTTCCACGAAGAAAACCATTACAAAAGTAAGCTATTCCTCGTGATATTAACTCATCAAAACCATTCTTTCAGTTTGATATGGAATTTACATATAATCTAACACCAATCAGAATGCGGAATTAGAATGTTACAAATTGTTTCACAAAAGTAAAATGCAAATGAACAGCTTTACATTTGGCATACTTCACGCCTTTGAACATGGCTTGATGATAGCATAAACTAATTATAACCTGTGCGTGTTAACTTTACAAAGTCACGAGATTGTTCTTTTACTTTGATGCCTCCTTACATAAATACATCAAAGCAACAGGAAAATTATGATCGGAGAACGTGTTTTAAGAAATCCTACAATTACCGTTTTTCTCTTAACACACTGTTCTTTTTTATATTTAAACATCACTTTAAGTATCCCTACGAAATCAAATATAATTCTTATGCAGCATTTTGAAAATGTAATCTGCAATAATAGAAGTGATCGAGAAATTGATGGCCAAAGTTACAGTCGCCACGTCAAGTTAAAAATGAATAACAAAGATTCTAAAGCTTTCTCCTATTCAAACACTATATATTATGGACTATAGCTGTCGCTCATGATCCATAAATGTCCCGTTTAATTTCGCATTACAAAATGTCATTCGAAACCACGAGGTGGCTTCGATCCTTAGGTGGCTTCATCCAGTGGCGTAGACCACCCGCTATCATATCTTAAATGCTTCGTTATTAGATCATTACTAAATTAAAAACATCTTAGCTTTCAGTGTTTTCACCAAAAGGAAAAAGTCAAGTAACATACAAATTTTAGATGCATGTATGTAGAAAGAAATTAACTTACCGGAAAGGCAAGTGACTTATTAGTCTTAATCTTAGTCTAACAGACTTATTAATGAATTGAACGCATGCTTGTTATCGGTCTCTTTAGATGAATATTTCAGATTGACAACTATTTTCTATTCTTTAACAACTTTATCTCGAGCTTCTGATAAATACTCTCAATAAGTACTTATCCATAGAAATAATATGTGAGATCTAGGAGAAAACTCCACACAATAATAACATAATTCACAAAAAATTATAATAATCCTTTTGTCATGCATTCTATACAAGACAAACTCATAATAAAAAATAAGCCAAAGAACGAATTATGCTAGTGTGTCCTGTTACCACGAAGTACTTCAATGTAGGAAAATAAAAAAAAGAAAGAATGTAATTTTAAAAAGACAAAATAAGATGTACCAAATCCATAGACAATCACCAAATAAGATAACATCAATATGAGTCGAATCAAAGTATTCGCAAGGATTCTTCATCGTAACGAAGAATATCAGGTTCACGATGCATATGTAAGGTTATTCTAGTTATTGTGGCATTAACATCAAGATTCTGAATTAGAATGACAGAGGTACACATGTCGCAATCTTCTTGAGAGACCTATTTCTGAGAACCGAGCAGAAGTGCGCCGGTCTTTACCGTACCTCAATCCTATTAAGGGGTTAACAGGTATCCGGTTAGAAGAGACGAACGACCCAGTCGTACCTCGTATCTGGTCAGGTGAACAGTGTCCATTAAATATCAGTGGCACTTAAATGACGCATCGAGATTTCTGAAAATCGAGTCGTGAGCTGTTGCTATTGAAATGGGTGATATAATCGGTTAGTAAGGTTCCATATAATCAAGAATCCTGTCGATTGCCAATTTTTCGAAAGTGTAGTGCAAATTGTATAAATAAGTCTAATAAAAAGTCACAGAAGTTAGTTGGCTATTTTGTTCAGCGCTGATCGCAAAGTGTTTAATATTCAGATTATAGTGAGCGTTTACTATTTCATAGAAAAATCAAACAGAATAGAATAAAATAATTTGTAGCAACTCTTCTAATCGAGGATACTAGATTTTTATATTGATATTATTTTTGTTTTATTTTACATGTGTTTAGAAGAATAACGAAAGCAGTTTGCTGTATCTGTTCGATTTTGCTGAAGAAGGACCTCGCCAAGCGTAAATTAAATTATTGTAAGAGGGTGTGCTGTTACGTTACATAAGCGACCTTGCTAACCCAGGCCTATGTTAATTAGATTATAAGCTTGATTCAGCGATTCAGAAATGAATATTTATTTTTCAGATAGGGATCAAATATCGTTGCATTCTCGCGTTAATTGCTCATAACGAAATTGAAACTGAAGTTTACTTAAGTCTCGAACGAGTTTAAATTGTTCTACACGTTTTCTTCGACGAATAGTTGTCACTGCAGAATTTAGCTATGACAACTTTTCTTCTCGTGGTTTACCGCAACTTTCTATGAGACTCGATCCTATATAGGAACTGTTCTGATACTACAATTCCACCTGTCTTCTATAAATTTACCAATAAATGTAACTGATGAATCAACGTCAACATAAATTTCTATTTTATTATCCAGAATACTATTCTACACTTAAAGCATTTCCTACATGTTATAAAACATTTTCTATATACTTCCAAATATTCACAAGACGTAATCTACTGTTACAGAAATGACTGGTGGCGGGACCAACATGGCGTATCACGGTCTCAGCCAGCACGTAAATTTCGACGTGATACCAGATCCCGGTGATCGTTTCGTTTTGGAAGAGTTAATTGGCGAGGGAACGTACGGAGAGGTCTACTCCGCCCAGTGTAATGAAACCGATACCAAAGTTGCCATCAAAATACTGGAAAACGTTGCGGATAACATCGAAGAAATCGAGGAAGAATATCTCGTGTTGAGGGATTTGAGCCTTCATCCGAATATACCACAGTTTCACGGCTTATTCCTGAAGAGAGCGAAGCCTGCCCAGGAAGAGGATCAATTATGGTTCGTTATGGAGGTATCGTCGCGTTAATTTTCGTCTCGTAACACAGGAAAGCGGAACGAGTACACATACAGAGATACTATTTATATCTTTTAATCTCTTGAACTGCAACTTTATGATCCTTTATTAAGCTATTTGTATCAAATTGTAGAAAGAGTTTAACAAATTTGTATGGGTTATATTACAGATAATTTTAAATTATCACATATGAACATTCTCCTAAAAAATAAGAAACTGCGTCACATTAAACGAGTATAATTAAAACACGAACAGAACAGTTACAGTCCATATTCTACTGGAACAAAATGGTACAAATAGATTAAATTATGAATTGCCCAATCTAAATTTTAGGAGAAATTGGAACTACGTCGAAACGAATGCGATCTGCAGTATTGTTTCTATTATAGCTATGCACTGGAGGGTCGGTGACCGATCTTGTCCAAGGTCTAAAGAAGAAAGGAAAACGTCTAACGGACGACCAAATCGCTTACATCCTCAAGGAGACAGTAGAAGCATTAATTTATTTGCACAGCAATCACTGCATGCACCGTGACGTTAAGGGGCACAATATTTTGCTCACCGAGGAGGCACATGTCAAATTGGTCGACTTTGGCGTGTCCTCGCATCTTGCTGCCACGCTCGCGAGGAAGAACACATCTGTTGGCACACCATACTGGATGGCACCCGAGGTAAAAAACAACTTTCACTGAAGGATAATATCATATTTATAAAACAACTTTTGTCTGATAGCCTATGACGATTTTCATACACTATTGGAAAGCTCTCGACAACACGAATAAAATAAGATTATATCGACATCAAACTTTGATGATGATCATATGAGTCTATTTTTGAAAATGACACTGTCCATATTTAACCCTTTGAACTCGTATCACGTTTTGTTTTTAATTGCAAAATAATATTATATAAGGATCATTTTTTAACCTTTTATGGGATACATTATCTATCAACAATAAAATATAGATTCTAGGCAGCACTTAATGTTCGACATAAATACGAGATACTTCAAAAAATTCTATAATTCTAGACATCAAAGTAAGATGAAATTTGTTAAATATATGCGTTTACAGAAAGCAGTTACTTTTGAATTTCATCTTATTCTCACGTCTAGAATCAGTCCTTTAAATTTCTCTCCACCCATGGCCGAACATCCTTCTAATAATGAAATAAAATAAAAGTAAAAATAAATTAAATAACGTTCATTAAAGCCCTTGTGGTATAAGATTCGCCATCTTCCTTGCTTCGCCCTAATTTCATAAACTGAAATCACAAATGATCCTCGAACAGGTAATAGCCTGCGAGCAACAGTTGGATTCCTCTTACGATTCACGATGCGACGTATGGTCAGTTGGAATCACAGCTATCGAATTGGCAGAGGGCGATCCACCTCTTTCAGAACTGCACCCCATGAGAGCATTATTTCAAATTCCTAGAAACCCACCACCAGCCCTCAAAAATCCAGACATTCACTCACCAGAACTGGTGGACTTCATCACGGAATGCTTGGTCAAAGATCTCGAGCATCGACCCTTTGCCAGTGAATTGAAAGAGCACCCTTTGCTCATAAACGTGGAGTCAAAAGTGGAGAACATCAGACAAGAGCTCCAAGAAGAGATTCATCGACAGAGGACAGACGGTAGAGTTCACAGACAACCAGAAGTGACTACCAAGCATGGAAAATTAAAGACTGACCGAAAAACAAGGCCAGAAAAAATGTACATGGACGACCTGGCTGCTTTGGATATGCTATCAGAGGATGGAATTGTCGAACAATTGGAGCACAGATACGAGCAAGGCCAAATATACACTTATATCGGAGATATACTTGTGGCTGTGAATCCTTTCACAAATCTAGGCTTATACACAGGACTAGTAAGTACTTTTTTTTTTACATAAAAAATGGCAACTTATGATATGATCGTTGAACTGTCTGGAGCTTGTAACTATCTTTTTGCAAAGTAATCCATGAATATACGTCACTACTGTAGGAACAAAAAAGGTACAAAGGTCAAGCAAGATCAGATAATCCTCCTCATATTTTTGCTGTCGCTGATGCTGCCTACCAAGCGTTGTTACATCAACGACAGAATCAAGCGATAGTGATCAGCGGTGAATCCGGGGCAGGAAAAACGGAAAGCGCGAATTTGCTGCTGAAGCAGCTCGTTTATCTGAGCAAAGCACCCAATCGTAACTTGGAAGAAAGAATTCTTCAGATAAACCCGATAATGGAAGCTTTCGGAAATGCCACAACTGGAATCAACGCGAATTCATCAAGGTTTGGAAAGTATCTGGATTTGACGATGACTAAAGGCGGCAAAGTTACTGGAGCCAGAATATCCGTGTACTTATTGGAACAGTCTCGAGTCGTGGCTCAAGCTGAGTGAGTAATCCTTGTAATCGACGTACACCGCTTTAGAAGCCATAGAATTAATTCTAATCAGAAATATTTGGATGTTACATGAAATTACAGAGGTGAACGCAACTTTCATGTATTCTACTATATGTATGATGGTCTTGAAGCGGACAATCGTTTGTCAGAGTTCTATCTTGACGGGAACCTTCGCAAGCACCATCGATACTTGACAGATCACAGTGAAACGTCTCAAACCTACATCGACAAATTCCAGCAATTAAAAACTGGCTTCAAATTGTTAGGGTTCCAAGATAGCGAAGTAGACACTGTTTACCGAATTCTTGCAGCTGTGTTACATCTTGGAGATATTGAGTTTGGGGAAGTAGCTAGCGAAGACAATACTGATAACAAGAGTCGAGTAATTGATACTGCTCCTCTTCATAGAGGTAATCAATAATGTTCAGTCTTATCAGCTTAATGTCTCTAACTTAAATTTTGACTAGTATTAATATAAAGAAAAACAGAAACTCTCTCAATTTCTTATCTCGTTTCCTAATCTTCTTTCATTTTTAACTGAACCAGTTTTCTGTATATCAGTGTTCTGATAATAAGTGTTTGTTAGGGTATTTTTCTTTAGCTAAAAAGGTTTTAAAGACATAAAGCTGGTTCTTGAACATACTTGTCCACTATTCCTAACAACTTCCAGCAAAATTCGTCACGGCCCTTGAACTATGTTCTAGTTTCGCAATTACTCGGCATCGAAGAGAACGATCTTTTGGAAGCTCTGACATCGAACTCGGTTATGACGAGGGGTGAAACAATCACGCGAAACAATACAGTGGCCGAGGCCTGTGCAGCAAGAGATGCCATGGCCAAAGGCCTTTACGGTCGATTATTCGATTGGATGGTCAACCAAATCAATTGTTTGCTATGCTTCAACCGTTCACCGAACTATGAACCACTGGCCATTGGTTTACTCGACATCTTCGGCTTCGAGAATTTCCCTAGAAACTCGTTCGAGCAGTTATGCATTAACATTGCCAACGAACAGATACAGTATTACTTCAATCAGCATATTTTCACGTGGGAGCAACAAGAATATATGGCGGAGGGAATACCTGTGGATTTGGTTGAATTTTCGGACAATAGACCAGTCTTGGACATGTTATTAAGTAAACCTATGGGTCTCCTAGCTCTATTGGACGAGGAAAGCAGATTTCCTAGGGCCACAAATAAATCCTTGATTGGTGAGTTTGAAACATTGGTTGTTTAAGTGTTTTCGGATTTTGCGATAAATAGGTTGTTGTCGACGCGTGAAATTATTCTAATTGTTACAGAGAAGTTCCACAACAATATCAAATCGAAGTTCTACGTACGGCCGAAATCGGACGCGGTCTGCTTCGCAGTCCATCATTTTGCAGGACGCGTGGTCTACCAAGCAGACGGATTCTTAGAGAAGAATAGAAACTTCCTGCCTCCTGAAGTCATTCAACTGGTTAGACAATCGCAGTATGATATGGTTCGCTTCCTGTTCCAATGTCCGATCACGAAGACTGGTAATCTCTACTCAGCTGTTCATGAGACTGACTCGAAGAGATTGTCACAGTCTAATCAGAACACGAAGGTACTTACTAATGCAAGTATTTAATAGATACTTGGAAAACCACGAAACTCTGAAATTATCTTGTGATCTCTATAAAACAGGCGTAAGAAATTGGCAGATTTTCCTTACAATGTTTGTCTAATACATTAAATTAGATCTAAAACATCTACTTAAACTCATTAAGACTAATATAGAAAGAAGTTGTGTACTTCTAATTACCCACCAGATTATATACATTACAGTACTCATTAGTAGACTCAGAAACATAAAGATATACAATTCTCGTTCCATATACTCTCTAATTTTGTAAACAATTAATAAGTTATATTTATTATTAGAATCTAACTATACACATAAGGTATGTAGAAATATCTTTGCAGTAATCTGCTCACATTCCAGCGCTACAAACATATATACAATTCATTTTTCGCAGCTAATATCGAAGTTTTGAAGCGATCTACAGTTTACCGTTAACTTATTACAGGAACGTTACTCCAGTCGAGGATTAGCGTCTCAATCTAGAGCCCAGCAAACTGTAGCAACGTATTTCCGGTACTCGTTGATGGATCTATTACAGAAGATGGTATCAGGATCACCACAGTTCGTACGTTGCATAAAACCAAACGATTCGAGAAGTCCACGATTCTTCGACAAGGAGAAAGTCGTAAAACAACTAAGATACACTGGTGTACTGGAGACAATAAGGATCAGGCAGAATGGCTTCTCACACAGAATACCATTCAATGAGTTCTTGAAGAGGCACGTATTCAAATTGTTATTTTCAGGGATATTTTAATGTATCTAACCAGAAACTCTTTTCTATACTTTCCAATTTTTGTGTTGAAAAAGGTTGAACGGTCCAAAGATTGTAAATAATGTATTTATATTGTAGATATTGCTTCCTGGCATTTGGTTATGATGAACGAGTGGTAGCTAATCGCGATAATTGTCGACTTCTGCTTGTCCGTTTGAAGATGGACGGATGGGCGTTGGGCAGAAGCAAAGTTTTTCTTAAATACTACCACGTCGAGTTCCTCTCGAAAATGTATGAAGAGCAGCTGAAGAAAATTATCATGGTCCAGTCATGTGTTCGTCGATGGCTCGCCAGGATCAGATTCAAGAAGCAAAAGTGGCAATTCGCTGTATCAGTTGTCACTTTACAACGTCATATTCGTGGCTGGCTGTCGCGGAAACATTTGTTGGTGGAAATGAAAAAGAAGCAAGAAGAAGAAGAGGCTAATGCCCTACAGAAGGCACTAGGTAATTATAGACCCATTATTAATAACAAACTATTAATGAATTGAACCAAAATAATAATTGGAATGTGCTTGGAGTAGAAGAACAAGCAGCTAAACAAGCTGAGAAAGAGGCGAGAGAACAAAACGAGGAGGATGTTCCCAAAGAAGAATTGCAAGAGGACGATGCTGCTGTCATCATTCAAAGTCGTAAGTCAAACAAATGTATCTACTAAATAAAACTTTCTACAGTAGTTCGTTTGATAGGCTGTAAATAATCTACTTTGCGAATTTCTAAACACGATAAAAGCATTAAACCTAATCCTTTATACATGTTTTTCAATATAATCTGCAAACTAATTCAGTAGTTACTCATGACTTCGCTATCAATCTGTTGGATACAATAGACGTAAACATTTCGAATGAAAATAGAAACGGGAAATCAGTCAATGGAAGAGGTACTAGACACTTAGAACTCCTCATTGATTTAGGATACTTATAAATCAATTTCTATTCCTGTACTTGCGTTTCTTGTAAATAGCTGTTTACTTTCTCAAAGATATGTACACATATATCGTTCACAACAGACTGGATTAATTAGTCTCCAATGACAGCAACACAGCTTCTCACACACCCGACCTTCACATGGGAATACATCTTCATTAGTCCATTTCCTCATAGAATAAACCATAATGTCCTAATCCTCGCAGACTTCAGAGGCTACACCATACGCAAACGTTTCGGTCTAGAATTGGAGGAACGTTTCAAGAGAATCCTGGACTACTACGACGACAAATTTGAGGCGCATGAAGCGTTGGTGCGGGAAGGTTTGAAGAACGAAGATGCTGCGTTAATTGTCCAACGATGGTACAAGAAAGAAGAAACGGATCAGAACAGGAGGCCATCAATGAAAGACAGCGTGCATTCCAAATTAAGGCAGGCTGATCTCATACAGTTCTCTCAAAACGTAAGTGAAAAAAAATTGAAACGATTCTTCGACTTATCCCTCACTTTTAATCGATTATCTCGTTAAAGGTCCACCTGAAGAATCAGGAAGTGCATAAGAATCTACGTCACAATAAGCCTGGTGTACGATTGGACGACATCGAGGAACCACCTCCAGATTATGCTCGTCCCGAAGGATTTAACATGGTACGACCTATTATGCAATACCGAAGCGGCAATCAAGTGGAAGGCGAAGAAACCATCAAATATTATCGTGATTTGAGAAACGAAATGAGCAGGTAAATAAATGGAGTGTCCTATCACAATCTATTGCACGTTTCTACTTTATCTGAGCGAATGGGAAATTCGTATGCTCAATTTTTGAATGCTTTTGGCACTCGCATCGGAAGTGGTTCGGACTTCGAAGACGACGAAGTTGGCTGGGACTTACCGTTGATACAGCTAGAAAATGACCTTCATCCTTTGTCGAGGTACATTGAAAATTTCAGAGAAGTTTTGAGTAGAATTTCCAGCTATAAAACTGTATTGAAACAAGCTGCCTCTGAAAGGGTTGCACGCTTCTAGTGCTTGCCAGGCTGAATAAAAACGCTTAGTCAGTATGGGTTCGTAAATCAATTCTTGCAGGCTGAATACAGATTTATCATTTCGATAACACGTATCAAGGTGTTTGTTGAAGTACAAAATTTAATACGAACGTATACAGTGTATATTGAAACAGCAAATATGTCTATTCTAAAAAATTAAAATTGAACTTATTATTGAAATACAAACTTGTTCAATGTAAATTGAGCAATATTTGTTAGTATATTCATGTACAGGGTATTAGCAGTAATATAGGGCATTTTCTTAGGATCGATTCTAGATATCAGTCTAGATAAAAGTCCTTCGAGTGAAAGCTATGTGCTGATGCAACATTCAGGAAGTTGTAAAAATGTAGCCATCGAACCGCTGAAAATTTTGTAGTTGCCCTATTTTTGAAGATATAGATACGTATTAAAATGTCTTTTTCCAAGAAACCGTATACTTATATGAGAAGTTGTAACATAGGATGCATATTGGTAAAGCGTGTATCTCGATTGATGGCTCAGTTTGTTATAGAACTGCAAATGAAGTGTGCAATTTTGTAGGAGTCGAATGGGTCAGATTCTGGAAGTGAACGCCGAGAGGAGAGAACGTTTGGAAGCCCAGGGCGATTTTGTGATAGCCCCAGAGCAACAGCTCTCGGATATATGGCACAAAGCTTTGAGAAATCCGGCCGAGACGACGCAACAGCAAGGGAACTCGGGCAAAGTGGGGTATGCTCAAACTCTGTTAACAATTCAGCTACTTATAGTCCTTCTTTTTCTAATCCACTCTGAGAGTTCCTACTAAAATTATGAACACCCCCCTAAACGATTTATTAGTGTCATTTGCTTTCTTCAACTTTGACACGTTATTTCGGCACTAGGTAGCAAAGTATCGGTGAATTAATAATCGCAACATAGTGACCGAGTTACTAATATTTCGTTGTGTTTCTATATTTTGCCAGAGGTATCATGGCAAACTTCCAGGTAAAATTATAAAATTATGCCGTCCGTAGATTATATTATACCACCCGAGGGATTTAACTTTATTTAGAAATTTTTGATGTAGTTACTACCTAAATATTTATTCAAGAATGTCAATTTTACGAGTATGAAAGATTCAAATAAGAGGATCCTAAACGAATAATATAAGTAAATTGATTTTTTCTTTATGAACTATTTACGGGGTATTAGAATAGACAGCACTGTCGTAATAGAAGTTCGATTCATTGTCAGACCTGGGCAGGAATTACTTTAAATAGAAAGAACAAACATAGAATTATTTTATTATTTGTTCTTTAAAGGTGATTAAGAATCACTTTTTATTTTATTCATGTGACATAGATAAAACAATGGGCAATGCTCTATTAATGAAAAACTCTAGTTAATAACTAATATTCACCTTGAACATTGTTCTGATTTTAAATTGACATAAAAAATAAATCTATCAAAGTTAGTCTATTAACCAGTTTACAATTGAAATGTTTTTTAGCATTTGGAAAGAGTGAATATTCAAACATAATTATAATTAAACTACTACTTATTGTTTGTATATTGTATATTATTAGGTACTACAAGTATAATTAAATATTGAAATAATTCAAGAAAAAATCATTTATGAAATAAAAAATAAAACAATGTAACGTCTTCCTTAAATAATTATTATGAAATAATGCCCAGGTCTGATTTGACTGCGTATTTAAATAAAAAATGTTCTTATTAAATCTACATTTTTCCTATTAAAATGCACCATAGTGAAGTGAGTAATTCAATTCGAGTACCTTAACGCGTAGATAATTAAGTTACATGTTCATTTTCAGTCTCCACTTATCAGCCAGTAGCTTTGAAGATAATAATGAGGTACATCGCCGCAATTTAACAAGAAAACGTTCTTTCCTTCCAGTACAAGGACTAATCACGTGCTTAACAACAAGCTGTGGTCCCCTGAGGGCTACGCGCAACGTAAACAACCTGGAGTCGACTCTTCGAATATCAACGATCCAAATGGCCTACGATCCAGATATGCCAATAGACACGATGCTATAAACGAACATCGACAACCCGTCAACAGTCACCAGCGTGTTCTCAGCGGATGTCCTGTAAACGGACACCGAAACAATATGAAACTTAATGGCCATTCAAATGGGATAAATGGTCGTCCAACATTTATTAACGGACATGTACTATCGAACAATCGTCAGAATCCCGCGAATGGACACGATGCCCCAATTAATAGCCACTCGAATCATGTAAAAGAACATGTGTCAGTGAACGGTCATGTGGCCAAATTTAATGGACAGGCAGCTTACAGTAACGGATATCGAAATATCCTCGATGGCTGTCAGAATGGTTTGTACATTAACAAAATGGTCGCCAATGGGTGGGTTAGTCAGAAGGATGATTCGATTGCAGCGAGCAATGGCTTGAAGAATACCTCGAGCGATCGAATGAAAGGAATCGCGGCCATGAAAGAAAATGGTAACTCGGAAAAAAGTCGACAAACTGTGGTAGACAGTAAAAATGGAGTGAATCGATCAGTTGCTGGTCAAAATGGAGTGAATCGGCCAGTCGTTGGTCAAAATGCAGTGAATGATCGACTGGGTGTTAAAAAAGAACTAAGTAAAGATGCGTTTGGTATTCCAGCTGACCTGCGACAACTTCTGAGGCCTACTGTTGTCCAAAAACGACCAGAGATTATCAAGGTTGATTACGATCCAGAGGACATCAACGGACCGTATAATTTTCGGCAGCTGTTGAGGCCAGCCGAGTATCTTCCTACAGAATCGCTGAGGAAAAGGAAAGGGGGGCTAGCTTGTAATGGAGTCCAAGCGGCGAAGGATAAAGTTCCTGAGAAACACGTGAAGAGAAGAGCCCCGTTGGCACCAAGTCAAAATAAACTTGTCAACGTGAAGAAGTAATGCTACGAGATGCCTGAACATTCAAAGTTTCTTACGGCAGATGTGCAAATAGAGCATTTCTCAATAAAAAAGGGAGAAAGCAGGAAAACTGATCAGCACAGTGATCGAAAAGTCAAAGTGTTTGGAGAAAAAGGTTCAAGATTCTGGGTATAGTATTGCCATAGACACATCAAAGTTCGTGAACTAAGCTCATTCATATGTCCTTCGTTTTTCAATTTTGGTCTAGATTACACAGATTATTTTTTATTCTCATTCTTATTTGAGGAATACCGCAAAGTTCTTTGTTAAATTTGATGGGCATTACAAGGTTTAGAAAATGTGAACCTCTTTTCTTGAATACTATATAAAAACGCAGTGTTCATCGTTTAAAAATTGAAAACATAAGAACGTACGTGTAACTTTATTTGTTTCAACTAAAGAATTAATTTTTTTTTAAGAATTCATAAAATCGTTTTAGTTAGTTTATGTTAACATATTGATCGACTGCTGCTCCCATATGAAAATGTGTTTCAATGATAATCTTTAATTTAGAACTAGTCATGTGTAGCTTTATGAAAAACTTAGATTGTGTTCGATAGTGTTAAAAATGATTTTGTTTACAACGATTCGACAATACGTATCGACCGTGTATCCTAGTATTTACACTAAAGAGAAAGAACACGAAATAATTATATTATTATGACAAAATATAATTCATCCTTAAGGATGTTTATTAGTGGTTCACCTCGTTAATGTTAGTAAGTACATACATATATCGAAAATACAGCTTGTATATAAAATTGTCATAGAAACAGAAATGAAAATATATGAAATATATATGTTCCGTTTTAGTCTACTAAGTTTGTTGTATTACTCACTTCAACGTGTATAAAATAATTATTAAAGTAATTTTCCTTTTGAGTTATTTCTTTTAAAATATAATAATATATCAAAGAATTTTCGTACTTTGATACAAAATACTTTGTATCAATATATTTACGACATAAAAAATATTATGTATTTATACTCAAATTATTTAATCAAAAAGTTAAATTTAATTATCTTGTGTTACTTCGTTTACAACATATTCTTTTTCAATTATTTTTTTTATATAAAAACTGCATATAAAACTTTACAAAAAATAGCTTAACTAACGAACATAATAGTCAAAACAGTTTGATAAAATATATAATATTGTGTACTCACGTTGATTTGAGCGATTTAATTCATTGCACAGCAAATATGCACCTTGCATTTATGAAAATCCTTGTGAAGTTCCTTTTGATATAAAGCGATAAGAAAAGATCAACCTTCCGTTTTTCAAACCGCTGTTTAAACCTAAACAAAAAACATTACGTAAGTATTACATTTTAAATATTTTTTATTTTTAACTAAAAAATTAGTTGAAATCCATTACAGAAAAAATCGTGAAACTTCGAATTTAAAAATATTAGCATAACAGAAGATTATTCGTGAAAGAGTTTTAGTTCAAGATAAACTATCAAAATTTGTTAACCTTGTACTGTGTCGTGTCAACTCACGCGAAATCAAATATTCGAATATCGATATTGCCATGTACTATCATATAAAAATATATTCAACAATAACAAGTACTTATTATTGAATATTGTTGAAGCTTTACGTAATTTACATTTAGCACGTGATTACGTGCCTACTAAGTTATAATTACAGTCTAGCATACACAACTATATTCAAAAGTAGAAGTTTCGAGCATACCAATATTTGAGAAAATCAGTTTGATACAAGTAACACCTCTGAATCTTCTCGTTTTATACCCTTCTCTCTTCTGCAATAAACAGACTTACACGAAAGCACAAAAATCTGATAAAATCGAAGTTACGACAACGAAAAGTAGATTGAATGATAAAAAATTAAATACGTTTCATCAAAAACGAACGAAAACGAAACGGCGTTCTCAACTTGCGCGATTATTAATGCGCGGTAGCAGTCACGTGACTGTGATGCAAGTTCCGTTCTTTTTAGGCGCGTAACCTAGAATAAATTTATCCACTTACTCTATCTTCCAACCGCAACTTTGATCGTCAAAATATAAGAGCCCGCGCCAGAAATTTCATCTTAACAGCATTTCAAACACGCACTTTTACTTTCTACAGCAAACTTTCTTTAAAAAATCCGTCAAAAGTCCTCGAAACGTTACACTCGAACGACAAACGCTTCCCCGATACACTTTCCAAAGGCAAGCTAATTCCATCTACCGTCGCGGGATGGCGCTGTGGCGCCTTCCACGAAACTCTCGGTATCCCGAGCGGTTTCTCTCTACTCGCCGTCGCGACGACAGAGTCGCTGTGATCGCCCCGTATCGCCGCAACGATTGGCTGGCGGCTGGGAAAGAGGGGCGTCTAGGGAAATAAGTGTAAAGGCTCGGCTATCGCGACGGGTGGTGCGTGGGGGCGGCACGGAGAAGCGAGAGGGGTGCAACGAACCCTCTAGGCTCGGTTCGAGTCTACGGAGCGCGGAGTTGTGTTCGAATCATGGCGACACCCGACCCCGTAGACCCAGCCACCCTAGAGATTAAGACCCGTAGCATAGAACAGACACTACTCCCACTAGTGAAGCAGGTAAGACAATTAATCGGGAAGCGGAGTGAAGGAACGCTCGTGTGCTCTAATCACTTTGATCTGTTTCTTTTTTTCTCTGTTTGAGTCGCTTACACACACTCCCTGGGCCTATAAGCCGCGATAGGTTAAAGCCTTCCTACCCCCGGCTTTGCCACCGATGCGTTATATACGTTCTCTGTTGCACTTCGTATTCGCCTATAGAGCAGCCGCGTGCTCATGCTGTGTGCGTGCTCGTGACGCTCTACTGTGAATACGTGTGACGTGTGTGTGTGTGTGTGCACCTGCACGTGTGCACGGGTGTGTGTACGTACTGGGAACCGGTGCATGTGTGTACATACTGCGGGGAAGGAAGCGAGGGGATCATCGTACATGTCAATCAGAGCGAGAGAGAGAGAGGAAAGACAGACGACCAGGTACAGTATTGTCTCGTTATAAGCTCGCTGCTGTGTTCGCTATACCGTGAAATTATTTAGAGTAAACGTGAGTTTGCTTGTTTTACATAATGGGCAACCGGTGTATAAATTGACTTCTGAAACTGTTCAATTCGTCCAGTGAGCCGTGAGTCTATAACGAGGGAACACTGTAGTGGCGTGTGATGTCGACGAAGACGATGATATCGCCTCTTCGGGCTGTATAGGTATACGAAAGGAGCGTGCATAGGGGAGATTAAGGGTTACTTAACAGGCTAGATACGCGGTAGTGTCAACCGTTTCTCCAATATCGATTCGATCGTAAAGAAAATACCTTTCCTCGTGGCCTCGCGAGGTTAAGAGAGACGATGGCATATTTGACAGTTCTCGCGCCGGGCATGTGCTTTCCACCATCGAGCGAGCGAGCCGCCACGCGCTCTCTGTAATAGATATTTTCGTATTTCTTCATTCTCTCTCGCTCTCTCCGCCCACAGTCGAATCCTTCCTTCCCGTTCCATCTCCTCCGACCGCACTCTGTGTATACGTAGACGACATACATATGTGTATATATATTCCCGGGAAGTCATGTGACCAGCGTTTCGTGCCGCGGCGTCGATTTCGAGCTTTCCGTCGTAAACCCTCCTACGAATTTTCGTTGTGTAATAGCGAACACGTGTATCACGAAATTCCGTGCGTGGGTGTGGAACACGCGAGCTAAAGCGTACTGCGAAAGTCGAAGGGCGTTGAACGTAGGAAATTGGAAAAAGGAATTGAAATGGACCGTCGGATCGGTCAAGGGAACCGGCAATACTACGCTGGTAGACGCGGCAACTATTTTGGACGAGAATTATTTCCGCGGAGCGAGTGTTTTCTTATTGTTCGCTGAAATTGTCGCTGCTAAAATTAGGGAAATATTTTTTACTTCGGTCGCGGTACAGTTTTCGTGGGTGATGATGGTGGTGTAGACAGAAAACATACTAAATATAGTGGTGAATACGCTTAGCGGCGTAAGTTGTTTTGAAAGAAATCTCAGTCGCGTGATTAATGAAATAGCGCCGCGCGTGTCGATGTAGTTTATTAGTTTCTTTTTCCCCCCCTCGGTACTAATTTCAACGCTGTGAAAGGGTCAAAAAACCATCTCGGTCGCGTTCAGTTTTTGTTATATTTGAGTTTCGTGACTGGACTTCCATTAATCTTTACGTCGGTTTATGTGGTAAGTTGTTTAAGTTATCCATTGGGGTTTTACTGATTTCTCGTGTATTAGTCTATTTTTCGTTCTTATATTTGTGTATTAATCTAATTTAATATTTTCTTTAATCATTTATCAGTACAGTTATCATAACCTGTCGGGTAGAAGTGTGAATTCCATTACAAAATTTCTGGATACGATAATTATTTAAAGTAACCTATATTACTGTTACTTATTGCAATTACAGTATTGTCAATAATGATGAAAATGTTCTTGATTAGAAATGAAATTCTCTGTTGTGATAATGGATCATTAGAATCTAAATTTATTTATTGTTCGAAATATTAACAATTGTTTAATAAAATATTTGTGATATTTGTATACTCGAAAGGTTTTTAGCGTTTGTCGAAAGGTAATTTAACTGTAATTACTTCTGTATTACTTTACAGACCTATAGTTTCCAAATTAAGTATCTATTAATTTTTCAGTATCATTTTTATGAAAATTAGACGATTTTGAATTTAGATAAATAACGAATTTATTTCAGAGACCTTAGAAACTTTTTTATTACGTTCTCCTTAATTTTAAAGTTTTTAACTTTATTCTAGACCTATTCCGACTAGACTACAATTTTCTAAAACGATTGCATATTAAAATTAAAATACCATGAAACGCTATAAATTTTTCGCTTTATCTAAGTAAAAAAAGAAATTAATTAATTATACAAGTAAACCACGAGTTAACACTTTAGACTTGGACGATTCCAAAATTTGCATTAAAATTGTCACTGACGACACCACAGAAGGATAAAGGGTTAAACAAAATTTATAAAATTTGTTTTATCTGAGAAGGTACACGTTGAAAGAAATCTTAATGAGAGATCGCTTTGTACCTTGTCACCGTAAATCGTTTCTTTGCACACGAAATAAGTCTTCAAATACAGTCTTCAGCCTACAAAAGGCAGTACTAGTAAAAGCAGGAGAGACTCGTTTGAGTGGATTCTCCTTATCCCAGGATCCATCTAATTTAGTAATCAGTGATCCCTTTTTTCGCGTTGCTCTACAATGGGCTACAGTCAAGTTACCATTCCAATATTTACACACAAATATGTGACCAATAATTGAACAAAACAATAACTAATTTATTTCTGGTACACGTAGATCGCGTTATAAAGTTTACTGTAGACAATTACAACATTAACTTCTCTTTAAATATGGTTTTAATAATTGATGTATTCAATACCTAGAATTGTTACTTTTCAGAAAATTCTTTTTACATTCCCAAAGAATAACAGATAGGAGAAACGTAAGCAGCCTCACTTAATTTATTTCCAGAGCAACAGAACAATACAGTCCTCTGACGTCATAAATTCTGCTCGTGCCTGCACACTTCACAAACGCACGGTGCATTTGATATTCTCATATTTCTCCTGTTCGATATGTCCAGCCCGTATTAATACCCCATCAAAGTAGTACAATCATCCGCGAAGCAATAGAATACTCTACGCGCTGTAAATTTCGTTTCCACATTTGATTCGCTTACATCCCCCATTTTCCGAAACCGTTCTGAATCTCGATCGAACCGTATGGGCTACATGTGGCGAAGTTTATTCACACCTCTGTCGGGAAATTTAAGCAGAACCGATCGATGCGATGTTAGGAGCGAAATTGCGAGAGAGCATGTCGCGGGGAAAATCATTCTGTCTCAAAGGAAGAGCGGAATATCAGCGGATCGTGAACGAGTTTTGTGTCGTAGAACAGTGATTCGTGGGATGTGTTGGTTCACATATACGTTAACGACATACGTGAAATCGCTCGTGTATTGGTTAAACCACTTAAATAAAACGCGCGAGTGTCTGATGGCACAGAAGGCGATCGTTACTGGACTGCAGCCACTTGTTAGAGCATCGTCTAGCCCATCCCCTGACTCTCCTTCCGCACCTTCCTTGCTTTTATCTTTTCCTTTTTCCTTTCCACTACTTTTTCATCTCTCTCGTCCTAGACGGAGACCTTTGACCTACGCTTTTCGCGCAGGCTTTTCCTTGCTCTATAGCGTTTCGAGTGGTCGAGACGTGGTCAACGTTTTATTGACCATCGGCTGAGCAATTTGTCGGTAAACCACGGATCGGTTCATTTCATCGACGCTGCATCGTTTATATCTGGTATCTAGCTGAATGTTTGTTGTTAATCCTTTGTTTACTACTATCGACATATACACTACGTATTATGTATATTAGATGACCCAGGATTGGTGATACAAGCAGAAAGATGGTGATCCTGTATGAGAAAATAAGTCGAAAATGTAGAATAAAATTTCTTGGTATCATGCTTCCTTTCTGAGAAAAATTATTTTGAATGTTAGCTGAGGAGCCACTTGGGCATTTGAGGGGCAAAGGTGAAGAAGGGAATATTTGTAGCTTGCAGTAGAAAAAGTTAATGGTCAGACTATGAATGTTCCTCTTTTTCTGTGTACTTTTTAAACACCTCCTAAAACTGTACTTTTGCACATTTATACCTAATCGTAATCCAAACTCAATTTTTCCAAAAGTAAAGCACGATATCAATAAATTATACCGTATATTTTCAACTTGTTTTTTCATGTAGAAACACACCTCCTTTCCGTTTGTACCACCAGTTTTAGGACACTGTATTTACTGTCCAGAGTGTTAGACAAGAGGTATCAGAAATTTTAAAGTGTGATTCTAGATGTCAAAATAGGACAAAACTCAAGAATGACAAAATTACATTTAAAGCTTTGCTTCAGAGTTATTAATTCCTGAGAAAACAGCGCAACGCAGCGTCTGACTTAGGACTTATTCTACTGTGTTCACTGTATCTAAACTGGCTTTAGCACGTCCACAGTAGAATAGTTCTCAAGTCAGACACATTGCCTGAAAATTTTAGACGTTTTCTGAATAATTAATCACTTTGAAATGAAGCATTAAACGCATATTCGTTATTCGTGATTTTTTCTGATTTTTGTCGCTGAAATTCCTATTATACAGTGACTCACAAATTTATCAATAAGTCTTATTAAATCTACGTGTTCCAATTCTCAAGACATTTTGAATTTTAATATTTGAATTAATAAGAGCGTAAAAATTTAAAACGAGGCAAATAGGACAAAAGATATGACGCAGTAATTTTTAAAATTCATTAAGTTTTTAAATATACGTAAACGAATCTGTGAGTCACTATAGATTTATCCATATATTTAAAATATATGTATTATGAAGGAAGTCGAATAAACCTGAAAAAATTACAGTTAAAACTAGGCGGTTAGTGAGGTTGAGAGTAGTTATAAAGGTCAGGTATGGTCAAGATACTTGATTCCCCCTGTGGGTTCAGGAGAGGCCATGGTATTTAGCTGAGTGGTTTCAGGAATTCGCTCTCAAAGTCAATGAGGTAACTAAAGAATTTGTGGTGTTCCGTGCATACCAAAAAATGAAATAATCAGCTTAAGTAATAAGTTCGCATATATATATTTAGTGGCTTTTCTTAGGTATCGATAATTTAAGTACATACGAGCAGTTTTCGCGAACACTTCAATTAACCTGAATTCTACGCTTGAACTCACTCTCTGATGATATCGATGTGTTAAGATTAATGACTCAGAGCCATCCATTAGTCGCTGTCAATTGTAAACGCAAATCGGGCAATAATTATCAAGTAATTCAGATATTGGAGAAGTGAACCTTAAACTATATTTATATTTAAATTTACTTCTGACATTTCCTTTCAATACATTATTTTTATAGTGTAAGTTCCGCAGAAACTTCTTGGAGAGTATTTTGCTCATTTTTCAAGTTAATTTCCCTATTACGGGAATCAAAACTTCTCTGTTGTTTCTTCTTCTTCGATTACAAGTCCTTTTCGGTGACATTTTCTTCCAAAATATGCAATTTCTGATTCACTTGACTCATTCAACCATAAATCTCTCTCGAATTAAATCCCACAAATGTTCATCTGTTCCGCGTACTTTTTAAGCTTCTGCTTCGTCCCTGGAAAAGGTAATTGCACGTTTCAATATAGATCGTGATGTGACAGTGACGATCAAAGTTTCACTACCCACTTGGGGAGCAAAAGGAAGAGGATTTTAAATTGGAAAGAAAGGGTGACGGCGATAGTGACAAAGGTGACACGCTCGTAAAGCAGCGATATCTACTGAGAATTCCACGGGTGGCAAACTTGAACACTTCAATTAACCTCGATCTTCGACCTAACCCTACGCTGATCCATTACCGACGTGTTACGATCGCTGACTATGGCTGCAGACTTCCGCAACGTCTGCCCTTGATTATGAGCGGGAAACCGTGACAGATAAATGGACCCATAAAGTGCCAAACTATCCTCAAATATTCCGCAGACCCGCTAGTGTCATTTAATCGATTTCTTCCTTGTGTTCCATTTCGGTTATCAGTAGATTATATTCTAACATTTGGTGTCCAACTTTAGCATCATTAAATATAACATAACATTCAAACTTTATCTGTAGATCGCGTAATATTTGTTATTAAGTCAGTGATGTGAAATAAGGTGTACACAGGTAGCATTTCTCTGAAATTGTCATTAAGATAGGAAAATCTCTCTAAATTAGTTAATAAAAGAAATAGGTAGGTAAATCTAAAGATGCCAAATTAATTTGCAGGCCTAATAATTTAAACTAATTTGGGTTCGATAACAAATTTAACAATTTTTTATTCAAGTAGCATGTGAAAATTTTAAATATATCTTTTAAGAGTCTGAAACTAGTCTAAAGAGGCTTCAATAAGCTACTTTGCCAAAGTCATCTAAGAAGTATCAAAGTGAAAATTCTGATCTCTTTGATTTCTCGAGCTATACAGGCGGTAGACATTTTGTAATTAGTGTAACCACTGAAGAGCAATTTTTTAGCTCATCTCTGAAATCCCATATGTCGTAGAGTGTCAGATCAGAGGACTTATGAGTCGATTTTCCACTTCGGGGTTGGTTTTTGTATTTTTCAATCGGCCGTACGTTGCCACGAATGAAGTCCCTGAAAGACAGAACTTTTCGTGACAAGTGTGTGCAGTGAACCGTAATTTACGACCCCAAAAAGCACTCGGCTTTAAGGTTCTCGGTGAAGTCGCTCAAGCTTAGACACACTGGAAACTTTAAGTCGACGGGTGGCTGTTATTAAAGAATTTTAATGAAACTGTACCCACTCTGTCGAATTTCGTGAATCTTCGAGATTAAACTGAAGGCTTTACTCGTTGATATTTCATTTCAACTGAATAGAAATTAACCATTACTTGACTCCCCTTTCTCTTAACTCTAAAATGTGCATATGTATCAACAAATAATGTTAAAAGCCATACTTTAAAAATTTTTATATATTTAAAATTTTAAATACAATATTTCATTGATTGTTGTTTAAATTTTAGTAATTAATCTTTTCTTGCAATATAAACTCATTATCAGGAAGTATTTATAATATACAAAATGTTTCAAGTAGGAAACAAGCGGATGTACAACTTAGTGATCTGATAGCTATTTTTATTTCGGGCTGGGAAAGATCGTGTCTGAAAATTCACTTTTAACAATATGTACTTACTAAGGTATCCCAGGGGTAGAAGAACCTTCGAGAGACTATGCGTTACTGGTTGAAAATAGACACAATTTAGGGTCGTAATCAACAGGGTATCTCTTCAATTCGAGTGTGATCCTTCGCCTGCTGTGAACAATCGATATTCTCATTACGGGTACGCCGTCACGCCGTGCTGTGTCGTTGCGTTTCATCTCTGAACTCCCATCGTTGTTTACGTTAAATAGAGAAAATTAGAGCACCAGGCGAACCGTATAGTTTCACTCACTTTAACTCGCATCTTTCTTCTAATTTAATTCGAATTAATCAAAGATAATGGCGCGTAAACTCGAAACAATTATTTTGAGATATATTGGAATTATCTTCTATTTGCGTCTGTTCTTGAACAATAACGAATTCTGTCTTTTGGAATTGTATAAAATTGAAGAATCTTCTTATGATTAATAAATTAATGAACATGTTTTTGAAATGTTTGAAATAAGCATTGATGCTATTAGTATTGACCATATTGCTAATATATAGAGTATATTTTTACATTTCCTCTAACGGTTCGCAAAAAATACTAAATTTCAAATTTTGAATTTTTGAATTTTTAAATTCATATGTTTCATACTTATTCATAAGATAAACATGTATATAAAATATTCTAGGCATTAAATAAGTCAAAATGTTTCATCCACAAAACGAAGCTGAAGTTAAAAGAAACTTTCACGTGTTACTAAACTTAGGGGTAGTTTGATCATTTATCAAGGTCATGTTCTTTTGTCAGTTTCATTGACATCCCATATTTATCTCACGCCTCTGTTACTTTTTCACTCTTTTCCTCGCTGCTCGTTTAGTCCTCGAGTGCGACGATAATTTGCGAACAATCATGATGCCTCTGCGATGGCAGCCTGTTTTCGACTTACATAGAGGGAGAAATTTATACGACAAGCAGTCGACGGATATTGAATTATGGCTCGTTTCATTACGTGCTTGTCGAGTAGTTTGCGTCCTTATAAACGATCCATCCGTTTTGCATCGTTCGAATTAATTTCAGCAACACGTTATGTACATTCAAAGTTCAAAATCGTTGGGTAGGTCGCATAGTGCACGGTGCATGATACGAGCTTTTGTCTGTAATTGAATCTAACATGATGGGGGTTCATAAAGGGGTAGATTCAAATTGCGACAAGATAATTCATAATTGTTTAAACGTGTAATAGGTATAGTTATACGTTTTATGTAATGAATCGAGATAGAATTATGAGTAGTAGGTCGAGTACAAAAAGATGTAGGATAGCAATTGTCTTATTTGATATTGAAATTTAGTACGGCTCAGCTTTGAAGTGTCATGTAAACACCCGTCGGCAAATAGTTCGAAAGCAATATATGCGTTACATGCAGTGAAGATATTTTTCGTTCGCATGCAGGGGCAAACATGTCAGAAGCCATCGAACAAACTAATATTGACCGTCTATCCAACGACAGTGAAACCTCGTTCGATCAACATTCTGGCACGTCTAGGTAAGAAGGGCTCCCACCCAACGCTATTCCCTGCACTTAGTGCAGAATTTTTTATACTCATTACACTAAAGTCGTGAAATCTTGGCTCCATTAGCGTAAAATTAAATTTTCATTAGCTGTAATGGAAAAATATTGACCCTAATAGAACACTTTTTTTCATTATGCGAAGAAAAGCGAAATTAGGAAAGATTGACGCTACTTAATGATTTGCTTCAGCATTAAAATATTATGAAGCGTACTTATCTGTCTATAATTTCTCCTTTTTTCCATATTATAGGGATGTTTTACCTTGTTACGTGTTTAAATTCTCCATAAATGCATAAAAATTCGCAGTTTAATGATTACAGTATTGAAAAACTATTAAAATGTTGTATATACGCTTGAGTACTCTTCGCAGAATTTCGGAAGCGTTATACAAGCCCATAAAGAAGAATCTAGAATATATTTCAGGGGGGATAATAAAATTGGTAACCGTTGTTGCGTATTATATGTCGAGTGCAGTCTCAACCACAGTAATCGCGTTTCTTGGCGCGACAATTTGTCGTCCATTCCTTCCTTTTGCGAAATTGCATTTCTGCTAAAATTCGTCGCATCTTTTAGCGACTTGACCTAAATCTATTGAGTTACTGAGATTTAAGGAAAGTTTAGTTTCCGTGAATTGGGTACCCGCTAGCCTGATTTATCTTTTCGCCTCCTTCGGAGCTGCACGCTCTCTCAGTGCTAAAAATTCCACAAATTTTTCCTTTCGCCGTCCATTAATTCGAGTGTCATTCCAATCACTTCCTAAAATAATTTAAAAAAATTTTTTACAAACGTGAAAAAATTGATATAAATCTAAATTCATTTAAGAAGTTAATGCACTGTAGACCCATCAGAAAACAGGATACCTTTAAAATTTTATAGCAATAAAATATTCAATGGAATTCAAAAATGTACATGCTTCTTTATACGTATTACAGTGGACTAAATTATAAAATATATTTAATTATGTAACGTTCTAATTTGTTGAATATCTCTAAAGTACATTAACCTCATCAGTATCTAATAATCTACTCAGTTTCTTCAATCCACAATACTTCAATTAAAATGACAAAAAAAGCAATAAGCGAAAAAAAAGTAGAAGTAGTTCCCTCTATAGGAAAAGCGCTTTAATGAATGACAACAGCAATCGAAATAAAAGCTACGCAACACAGTTCGTCGAGCGCGTTAATCCATTAACGGGAGATTGAAAATTTGAATCTTAAACGCCCATTTTGGTTTTGTCGATCGCCCTGTTAAATCCAGCACGATAAATTGCTCGTATCAGCGGCCATCATGGCGGGGAAAAAACTCGGCTACGCTTTCCAGCTATCTTAGGTAGGGCAGCGAGTAAAAATTTTACGTCGAGCTCCTCGCAATCTTGAATCATGGTAACGTTGGGAGGTTGGGGGATACGATAAAGGGGGAAAAAACACAAAAACTGTGTGGGTGATTTTGCGAACGGTTTCGTTCCTCTTTGAAAAACAATCGAAACGAATGAGTCGTCTCGTCGGGAAACGGTTCATTCGGACGCGAAGCTTGAGAAAAAAGTCGTTCGATGAGAGCTCGTGGCGCGTTCGCGACATTTCGCATTGTGTGGAATTCGCTTTATTATCCGGTTGGGAAGAAAGGGCCGCGGAGGAGGCCGGATCGAAGTCGCAGAAGCGCAAATCGTTTAGAACGAAGTTTGCAAAGCCGAGAAAATATGGGGCGACCGGGACGAAAGAGTGAAAAAAAACGAGCGCATGGGAGTTTCCTGTCGTATATTATCTTTTGAAAGGCTCCTGAGTAAATGAATTGAATCGATCGCCTGGGGAACGGTGATTGATAAAAGATTTCAAGGGACTTGTCGCTGACTTTTATTCGATTCGCGATGGTGAAGGTAGTACACAGCGAATTAGTTGCTATTAGACGTTTCTCAATTTTTTGAATTCTAAATTTACGATTAAATACAGAAAAAAATGAAAAGACTGATTCTTTTTTTATAGTCATATATAGCTACACCAATTCTGTATTAGAATTCATTTCACGAGCTCAGTGTCCATTTATCATTACACTTGTATCCTTTTCTTAGAGAACGCCACATTATGTTCTGAAAATTCAAGTTAATTTTCTTGCATTCACAGCTTACGCTCTATCGCGAGTATTTAACTGTAAATGAATATTAGTCATGAAAGTTTCGTAATCCAGAATCGCGGCTCGTAATGCTCTTTTCCCTCCTCTAATAGGGTGAGCTTAAATAGAGGCGAGTGTTAGGATTTAAACCAAATACATTTCACGTATCTCTGCCGCAAATATCCCGCGATAGCACGAGAAACGTATATGGGGGTGTATCGTTGCGTCAGAAGGGCATGAGGGCGCAGTCGTTATTTCTAGAGGATGTCGGGATCGCCTTCTTGCGAAAAGAAAATTTAACTCAGTGCTCCGTGTGGAGAAGAGGGAGGAAACAGTGTCGCTTGCGGTAGAAAGTAGAACGAAACGTGAAAACCCGCGCGGCCGTTATCGCGCGACGACCATGATTTTTCACTGAACGGATTGTACGATATGTTCTAGGCACATCTTCGACAGCCGATACAATTCAGTTCGTAGGTAATAATGGGTTCGTCCATGGTAAGTCTTTAGATGGGCAATGTTTCATCGATACACGATCGCTACCGTACATGTGGTGTAACACTATTAGCAGTTACATAGTTCAGTAGCGGTACTCGAGTGATGTTGTTTTTTTACATGTGAATAGAGAGACAGAGAGGCAGACCAGACTGCCCCCACAGGGTGTTTCTATTCAGAGGTCTTGTTTCGACGAGATTTTTTGAAAATTTTTTGCTGTTTTATTTGAACGTGTAGCATGTTTAGTTTTCTCATACAGATTTCGTAGAATTTGAAATATTCGTTGGAACATTAGTGATTACATTGTATACTAAATCGGTTACTCAATTTTTTAATTACAAACAGAAATCCCAGAGAAATTGTTAGTTCACAAATAGCTACTGTTGTTATTAGAATTTAAAAAAGAAATTGAAATGTATGTCCAACAGCAATTCAATTTTTCAGTTACAACGAAAAAAAAATAATTAAAAATTGAAGAAGAAAAGCGATTTATTTTTTAAATTTAATAGTGTATAAAGAAATAATAAATTTTGAAGTGTCTGATTCACTCTGATATAAACAGTTACACTTGTCTCGATAAATAATATTTAGGCATGCGTTAAAAAGCATGAATATCTAAATTATTATAAAATGTGTATTAACTAAATGTTCTAAATATGTTATTAACTAAAAAAGACTTCAGAATTTATTTTAAATATCGATATGTCTATGTGAAAAATTTCAAACTGTTACACGTTATGCTCTTATTTAAAAAACTTTTTCAAAAAATGTCCTTCCTGACTGGTGCTTTAAATGGAAATACTCGCTTAACGGGATATAGAAACCAGCACGGTATTAAAATATGTTAATTCTTGAACTGTATATTGGAACATAATATTGTTTACTTGTAATACACGTGCCAGGAAACACTTTCATGTATTCTCCCATAAAAAATATTAAAAATTGGCGCTGTTGTCACTTCTTGCAACCCAGGAATATATATTCAGATTCTCGTTATACATTCTAGTATCCGTAAAAATGTTCCAAAATAATCGAACAAAAATTCTTCTACAATTTATATTTTTACTTTTTAGGTCACAATAATATTTTGCAGTCTTGTTTTGCAGTTGACAGCAGTAGCTGGATTAAAAATTGTTAACTGACTTTTCCCCTATTTTGTCTGAATTTTTTCTTTAGAATAAAAAATGAACAGCAAATAGAATCAATATTTTAAATTTAAAAACTTATCGAAATAGGAAGTAAATACACAAATTAGAAGAAGTACAATATGACATATTTTTAATATTTTGAAGAATACGATACATGAGTTATTAAATGTTCCTTCACGCGCGAATACAAACAAACAATATTATTTTACAATTAACTCAGAAAATACCATATTTTACAGCCGTAGAAACTTTTATGTCTTCTAAATTGAACGTTTCTTTTCAAGCTTTTGCAAAAGTTGTTGCGTTAGATCGATGTGATTAGAAAATTAAGAAAACATACAAATAAAAGAGGCCACTGAAGAGTTTGTTGCGCTGACATTACACAGTAGACAAATGTTACAAGTCGGTTGTTGTGTGTGATTAGAGGGGTAAGGGGATATTGTTGTCCGCCTAATTGAACATATTTGTTTCGTGGCGTATTGTCGGGCATACTTTTTCTTTCTTTCTGTTCCTTATCTTCAGTAGCTTATTTCACAGACGAAGCATGATCTCGGTATGCATTTCGATTTACTGTGCTGACACGTTGTTTTATATTAGAGTTAGAGGAGTTTGAAGTGTCCAGTCAGAAGATCCATGGAAAGAACTTGGAGAGCGACTTTCCCACAGGTGCATTTCCTTGGAGCTTCTCGATGAACTAGTGGGTTCAGGTGTTGGTTTTCCTTCTGCTACATTCACCAACACCTATGGAAACATTTCTTTTCGGTTGGTTTCTTTTCATACGCTCGTCGTTGAAGTTTTATTAGTTCTCCTTTAACAAAATACTTTTTTAACAATTTCACACATTTATTATACATAGACACACACATATATACATAATAATTTCAGACACGCCTTATGTGTATGTAGAGAATTTTTTTAAGCTTCTTACCATACTCACCTGGGAATTTGCTCATTGATAACTTTTATTGATCCAAATCTCGAATAAAATTCCATCATCTCTAGAATTACTTACTGTCCTATTTTCGGGTCATACTAATGGAAAGGGACATTAGAAGATCCTTATCTCGCCTAGTCCACAATCATTTCCATAACTATTTTAATCTATTCCTATCTTCATTTCGTCGGTTTTTCTGTTCACTTACTGCATACAATTAATTCGAAAGAAGAGTTAAAATTTCATTAAAGGTAGGTCATTTGCAAACATCGTTCCTCGAAATTACCATACAACTCAACCTTCGTTTTCTCGCCTAGAAAAATTTCATTGAAAAACCTTAATTCCGATAAGAGACGCGAAGCTTCTTTCTTGGGTGCTTTTTTCCTTCGTACAAATTAGCTAATGTAAAAGTAAGGCAAACGAAGGACTTGCTGGCGAACAGGTCGCAAAGCTGTAGATACAAATGCTCGACGGAAAGATTAAATTGAACGATTCCTCGTAAATTAAGTATCCCATTAATCAAAGCGTTCTGAAGTCGTAACTTGTTGCAAATGATTTTTCTAGTGGTGCATAAAGTACTGACTACGCCTGACACGTCTGGAACGCATACAAGAGGCCCATAAAAAAGGCGCAGCAGTCTTGCATTTAAGTTAACTGTATATACGTGAAAAATACGACAGCAAAAGCAACAGTGGAATATAAACGCGGCTTCCTAATTTTTTATTACTCTGGGAAACTAAATGGGTTTTATTGATCGTACAAGAAAACCTAGAAAATGCCCGAGAAATATGATGAGCAGAAATGGGTTTAGCAATATCTTTGGTGAATTTTATCTAGAAAGGAATGCAGTTTTACGGGGATAATTAACCAACACAATTTATTTTTTATTAGTATAAATTAGTTTCTTTATCAAAAATTCGTCCATACATTATTGTCCGTGTAGATTCATGTTGTTTGTTACATCCGATAAAGTTCCATTGAACCAAAAATAAGATGGAAGAGTCTCGCAAAAATTGAACTTATTCTTCGTACAACAGACAGTCTTCCAAATCAATGCAACGCGAAATGGAATACCTTATCTGCGGTTTTCGAGTCGGTTGAACCACACGTTACGCGAAGATTCGTTGATTCTGGTTTATTTTCAACGGGATAGTACATTTTCTTCGTTCCTATTCCATATATAAAATGAATTCGGTATAAAGTATCATTGAGTAAAATAAACTAGCAGTTATTCATATTATTCTTATTTTCAAATGTTTTTAATCACCAATAAGCAATCGCTATAACATGTGAAAGGGATTATTTTATTGTAAAAAGATTTCTTGATTATAATGATATAATTTATTATTTCATATTTGAACTTTTCAGACTTTTAAAACAAAACATAATACAAAAAATAGTTCTCCAATTTTGTATAGTGGATATTTATAATAGTAGAGAATATTTTCATTAAAAATTAGTGAGTAATATACATATACTTATGCAACATACATTTCTTCTCGTATCCTATCAAACAGTATTTTAAGTGAAATCACGTCGATTTTGTTAAACTTTTACGCTGCATTTAATAGAATATTCAAGAGCATCTAGTTCATCAGGAGTATATTAATAGAAAAATATGCAAATATGTAGGCCATGTTTGCAGAGAGACGCTAAATTCAACGTGACACAATACCGACTTCCTCCCACAGTCGAAGCAGTAAGTCAGCCGCGCAGAATACCTCGGTTTCTCCCATATGCTGCATTAACTATACCTATATGGAAGTATTGCACATAGATTTCCCGAAACATATTTTCGGTGGCCGGGTTTAAGGTATTTATCCCCTCCAGTCTTCCGTACATAAGACAGTACGTATCTACGTGATACAGATAAATCGTATTATCCTAACCGAGTGAAAACCGATTTTCTCATATCCTGGAAAAGATAACCATTTAAAATACGTTCTTCGAATTATTATTAAAAAGTGTATATAACGATTCACTGTTCCTAATCAATCTTCTAATTTCTGTCACATTCGTGCCCATTCCTAAATCTGCCGAATTTTCTTTCTCGAAATATATTATATTTTATTATATCTTCATTTGATCGCAAACTTAATAAAAAGTAATACAGTTTAAAACTATTATTAGTTATTTTGATGTAAAATTTAATTAATTGCATGGAAAATGAAGTGTAACGTTAGAAAGTAATCCACGACAAGATAGCACAATTGAGATTGCGATAAAAATATATCGTATTAATACAAAATTTTATTCGTTAAATGTTTGAAGTTTCGTATGTTGAATAGGGTCCTTTGATTGCTTAATTTCTCTCGATGTATCTGTAACATATCAACAAACTCTGTAACTTCATGTTGACAGTGAGCTTCAGTTTCGATTTACAAGAGGCTAGTCAAGAATCTCTCTTACTTTCTGCGTGATCGTCGGCAGAAAAGCCGTTTTTCGAACCGTAAGGCCACTACAAATATGTACGACAGTCACGTTTTCTGCTCAACGTCCGTCTCTTACCTCATTTTGATTCTCGGCTTTTTCCCCTGTCTGAAGTTTCTTCGCTCTTTTTGTTCCCTTTTGAGGCATTTTTCTGCTGGTCTGACTACGCACGATCCTTTACCCCTTATTATCGAAAAGCCTGAGAAAAATAGTCTGGAGCAAAATTGTGCTATACCGAAACTGTCTGACCAACCATGGGTTTCTTCTACTTTACCATTTGTCTGATCACAAACGATCCTCTTCTACTCGTCGAGAAAAGTCGATGAATTTTAGAGTTTATTTTAATTATAAAATAATTATCGTGGTACTACAATAATCCCTATCAATTTTGAAACTAGAGAATATATAACTATATACGATACGTCTCTACTTACATACGGATATGCTCACCTTATGTGATCTTTCTGTGTTAAATAACAAAGCTCACTCCTGCTGATATTGTCAGTAATTCTGAAAAAATTGAGGATCGAAGTTTTTTATTAGCTTTACCATATTTTTAAAATTGTCTGGGATATAGTCTGCTATCAATAACTTACCTCTGCTTGATAGAATGAAGTATGAAGTGCTTTTATTTCATACACGAATATTGAAATAAAACGCAATCACTTTTCCTCTTTCGGTACAATATCCACAGAAATTTCTCTAGAAGTTCTTCGTAAATGAAAGTAGTTTGATCTTAAAACATGGAAAAGAGGAAATACCAAAATTACTGCAGTTTCGCGTGCTGAATTATTTTATTTCCTTCCCTTCCGTGACCCTTATTTCTTTAATTAAAGAAAACACCATAAAACGCCTGAATTTTACCCTTTCAATTACATATTACGAACCACGTAACCTTTTTTCTTTCACGTGAAGAACTCTTCTACTATGTTTTGCCACGCTCTCTTTGTAAATCTCTCTGAAAAATCTCGTTCACGATACTTCATATCTGGGATATCATTTTTACTCGCAAAAAGATATATGTGTCATTTCGTTATAATGTGATGAAATCTAACCTCGAGATTGTAACATTTCGAAATATCTTCAAAATTTCTTTTAGAAAAATATATTTCTATTGCAGCTGTTTCATACGGTTCAAATTTGAAAAATATAAAACATCGGGAAATCGACTGTTTGACTTCTACGACTAGTGATCTTTTCCTTCTTGATAAGATTTCCAATTTCCTCTACTCTTTTTGAACATCTTCCTCTTTCCTTTCATAGAGGTAGGAATCCCGACCTCTTACCTCTTAAGAAGCCAATTCTTAAGACAAAAATTGTACAGCACATAGTCACAAAGAATATTTTCTACGTACACTCCAGTTTTACCCTTCAAAATATCGAATTTTCTATTGAAATATTTTTAACTTCTAAATATTGAACAGTTTAAAATTGTGAAATCTAAATATTCAATAATGCTGTCGAATGAATTTCAGATAGGTATTGATTTTCCTATGCTTAGATTCCTTTTCTTTTATATTCAAGGAAAATATTATCTGTTTCTTTTTTAATAGTCGACAATGTCAACGTCGAAGTAATTGAAACATCAAATTGGTTATTGATCTTTTAAAAAGCTTTCACTATTTATATTCTCGCTTGTGTCTGGCAAATTCGTCAGATATATGTATGTATTTTTAGAGAAAGTAGATCATTAAACACGAGTACTAGTATAACAGAAGTTTTTAATGAAGTTATATATCGCATATATTTAGAATTCTTTCCATGTAGCGGAAAAAATGCATGTCGACGTGAGCCGTGTGTTTTACGCGATCGAAACCAACGTCGTGTACACTAATCTTAATGACTCGATAATCAAATTTTTTTCGCTACTTTTACTATCGAATGCGTAGAAATTTAGCCCCAGATTTACGAGCACGTTAAATAAACAAGGATCAAGCTTTGCGTGTGATTTACGGTACGCCTCTGCACGATCTCGATTAATAACGATTTATTGCATTTGTGTTGCTTCGATTCCTACTCGTGGAATTTTTGGCAACCATATACAGCAATTTTATCTGCAGAAAGTGCTCAACGTAGTTGCCTAGAAATAGTGCAGTTTAGAAGTGTCGAAGTGTAAATACAGATTGGGAGAGTAATTCGTGGTGGAACTGGGGAAAGAACGATTACTCTGTGGAAAAGTGAGTCGACTGTACAAAATGAATATTTGTCTGAGTTTTACTTTTTGACAAATAAATCTGTACGCACAAATGCCCGTAGGTCTACACAAATCTACATGCATTTAAATATTGATTTTCAGTGCATTTATAGCTTTTAAAACTTGATAATCCTCCCTCGTCCTGAGGCTTTGCTGTGATTCACGAATGTAAAATCAAATTAGGTATAAGAGGATTTCTAAAATAACTCGTATCTCGTTTTAAATTTCAATTCTATCAAGTAAATTTGTATACAACTTATACGCGCGGCTTTATGAAAGCATCTAAAACATAACATTTCTCTAATATAATGGAAGTAGAGAACCTTTAAAGAGGTTCAGTGAAATTAATAGTACAGTAATATCAAGTACTATAGGAATCTTAAATCACAATGTAATGGAACGATATTGGGAATCTTCAATATTAAAGACAGGAAACTATTGAAGAGCTTAAAGCGGTAAAAGCTCAGAGAACATTAACCGGAGTTAATGGATTTTTAATTCAGGGTGCACAGCTGCGTCCAAGACAGGATGAGTAACATTTTCTCCAATTTTTTGCTCCGTAAAGTGAATGAAATTGTACTATTTATCGTAGTTGCTTCATTTTGTTCTTTTTTTTCTAAAACTGTGAACATTACTAGTCGAAGCTATAAAAATTCCTTCGACAGCTACTCAATAATTAATAATCGGTCAATTAACATTCTCTTCATTTACTTAAGTTAAGACAGTCACAATGTGGTGTCAAAACAAAATCAAGACAAGTAGTTAAGTCTATTACAAGTCAAACACTCGACTTTTCCACAATAACAGATTTAACCTTCCCGAGTCACGTCTCTAACAAAAACTCAGACAAGTATCTGTCCGCTAACAATTTCCACCAAGCAAAAAGGAAATTTATCTTTCGACTCATTTTCGCACAAGAAGTCTCCCTTCCCCAATCACGCCAGGAGCTCGCTCCCCACCTACATAACATTTATACAACACAAAATACCCTATCCACCTCTCGACAGAGGAAGTAGGTCGAATTATCGAAGTCCCAACGAACGCGAGCAGAAATTGGAGCCGAGACGAGGAAAGACAATGCAAAATCAACAGCGACGGAAATTAACGACGATCGAGATCCCATTGTTAATCCGGCGACAAAAGATAGGGAAGCAGCCGGAGCAGCGGAGCCAAGAAACTCCCGCGCTTTTTCGCTCGACCGAAAACGGGGAAAAAGTAGGAATTCCCTAGGCGGATGATGGTGCACGAAGCGGTGAACAGGCGTGTCCTACCTACGCAAGAGCAGGAGGGTCCTATCGGGGAAGAGGGGGGCTCTAACTCGAACGGGGCACACCGTCGACGTGGGCCCGATGGCAGAGGAGCGAAGGAACGGTGAAAATCGCGATTTCGCGGGCGAAAGTACGGACCTGCCGGCGTATTGATTGTCGGTCGGTGGAGAGAGTCAGCGCGCCTGTGCCTCCGACGTTTCACGCACAGACCGAGAGAGAAAGGGATAGAGGGGAAGAAGAGAGGAAGCGCGGCGGTAACGAGGAGAGGAGCGACGAGGGTGCACGGAGGGCGGAGAAAGATCGGCGCGGGGGAGGGGGCGAGGGCACAGAGAGGGAACGAAAGAGGGAGAACCACCCTCGTTCCCGTGGTCCTGCCACCGAGTCGGTTTCGAGTCCAGTCTTCCCCCAGGCACTCGACAGGCCGGTACCTGTTTCTCGAAGCGACACGTGCTCTGTCGTCCTCGCAGCACACTCGCACACCAACGACACAGACACTCTCGATACACACGTACACGCACCGTATGTGCCGAAGACGGGCGCAGCGTTCGGCGCACGGTACACACCTGTACATATGATAAAGACGGACTCGCACGGGGAAAGATACTAGCGGCAGAGGCGGAAAGAGGGAAATAGGAGACGTACGCGGCCGTACACGTACAAAACACACACTCACGCACAGAGGCACCCACATGTCTACCCACACTGTGTACACGCGTACGCGAGAGAGCGAGCCGCACACACGGAACGAGTGGTTACCGTCTTCGTCATCGTCGTCGTCGTCGTCGTCATCGTCGTCGTCGTCATCGTTCACTGTCGCCCCGTCGATCTGCACCACGCGTCACAATCACAGGAGGAAACGCGCGAGGCCGGACCTGGCTTCGTAAAACGATCAGGGCATATTTATCGAGTCAGCCTCCCAGAATCCCTCCGCCAGAGAGGGATTATCCCACGGAGAGGAGAGGAACTTAAGCCTCGTGCTTTCGCCAGCGAAAGGACACCGATCCCCGAACGTACCTCGCGATCCTTCGTCGCTGGACGATCACAAACTCTCGTACTCGCGGAGAGACAGTCGAGAATCGCTTCGAGGCCGATCGTGATCGAGAAACGTGCTCGACTCTAAGCAGCTCTGGGTAGAACAGCCTCGGGAAATCGATATTGATCGCCTCCTTGGACAACCGTCAGTGAAAATTCGGTCCAGACGCCGTAGACAACAGACGACGCGGACGCTCTGAGAGTAAATTAGCCCGACGGCTCGTCGATACGTCGAGGACGACTCCGTTGCATCTCGATAGCGCGAACGCAAATGAGATACGAGCCCCGCCGGTTCGTCGTCTGATAAATTCTGCTAATCGGTTCGCGCTAACCTGGCTTCATCTCGTGCGCCCGGCGAGCACGCAAAGGAAATTAGCCGGTGGAGAGTCGGCTCGATTCGTCCGGCGGGTCGTGCACCCCGTTTGAAGGGCGACGACGAGCTTTAAAGTCGAGTTCGTCGCACCACTCCGATCGGAGACAAGTTCTGAGCCTGTGGCAGCAGCCTGAAACCAGTGATCTTCCTGTAGATATATATATATACATATATATGACATATATTATATATATATAATATATACGAGCGTCTATTTTTGTTTCCGTTCGAGCTGGACCCTTAATCTAGCGAAGGGCCCGCGGTATTAGCGAAGCAAAGTTAACGATTCTAATTATAATAATAAGCAGAGAGAGCGAGAGAGAGAGAGAGAGAAAGAGAGAGTGAGAGAGAGAAAGGGCGAAAAAGCACACTTGTTAACAGATGAGATCACCCTGCACTGACAGAGAAACATAGAGGGAGAAAGAGAAAAAGATTTAAATATTTCTATAAGAGTGTAAGAGGCACACATATCTTAACGATGTTGATGATTCATAGTATATTTTGATCATACCGAGAGCTGGAGAGGGAGAGAATGTGAGAAAGGAAGCGAGCGAGAGAGAGAGAGAAAGAGAAAGATAGGGAGAGAGAGAAGCGACAAATCTCGACAGGCACAATAATAAAACGAAGATTATAAATAGTAAAATATACGTAGAGATATATAAAGGTAGATTGTTAAACGGCGGATAGTAGGAGGAGAACAAAGAGAGGAGACACGAAGATCATTGTTTGAGTTGATTACCACTCGATTGCCTCTATGCCTGCCGCATTCTATCGACGGGACAGAAACATGTACGACTGTGGCATGATCCCAGATCGTCAGGTACGTTCTAATGATAATATTGCTCGCTGTTGCTTTTATCTTTTCACCATTTCCATGTCGGCGTACAGTATTTTCGATTTTCCGCTGTCCCGAATAAAGTTCGATCCCTGTGCCACGGAATTGATGGGAACAGGAATGTATCGACCAAGCCGCGCTTCGAATACTGTAACACGAGAATAGAACGCTGATAATACCCGTGGAATTGCGGCATTTGTACCGTGTATACGTATCCATTTTAAAAATGATTTGTGCGCTGTAAAGCATCCCGAAAAAATTGGATCAAATTTGTCGTTACTTGAAAGAAATTCATGTGTGGGCAACGGTTCAGCGATCTGGATCAAACAGTACATTAATCTTCTATTTGAATATTCGCCACGTCTATGGTTACTTAAATGTCTACATCGTTAATCTTTCCGAGCACTTCGATGCTCACTTTTTCTTTTCTAGTATGGATTTCATTCGTAAATGGAGCGCGAGGATTCATTTAAAAACGAAACTTCGCAATCATTTGCACGAGAGGGGAAAGGCAAGTTAAAGTGCTCAGCTTTGAACCTGACAAACGGGTGAAAGCATTTTCGCGATAAATTCCTATTGAGTCGTTGATATAGGCCAGAGGAAAAGTTGCTTGTTACATGGTATGATTGTTGTAAAGTACAACAGAAAAATGAACAGTCCTCTCTGGAACTTTTAACGAGATCATGTGAACAGGGAGATCAGTGAAACCAAAGCGAGAAATCGTCTCGTTAGGAAGAGCAAATATGTATAACCTAATTTTTGCTTATTCTGAAATCATATTAGGTTGGTCGGAAAATATAGTAAAACTTTTTTAATAGAAGATTACCTTGTTAGTAATAACGGTAACTTACTTTTAGAAATGTCAGTGCTATGAGTACTTTGACATTTTCATAAATATTGTACAGTTTTATAACATCCACTTTTCTATTTCCACTTGTTCAGTTTTTTCGAAAACAATTGTTGAAAGTTTTAGTATTTATGTTCTATTTACGATCTCATCACTATCGTTTATCACTACTACGCAGTTTACCCTTTTCTCGACGAAAAATTCATCATTTTTGTCAGAACAATTCGATAGTATTTTCTAATTAATCTAATCTAAAATGTATGCTCATCTGTAGCTACTGAACATTTCAGTAGTTACAATATCTCATTCTTAGAATTTTCTATTTCAAATTTCATTTTTACGTCAAACGTTTAACAGATATTTAGTTTAAAATTTGTCAATAAAATATGCAATCTGTCAAGTTGTTGCTCAGCACAGATTGAATGAATAGGGAATGAAAAGGAGACAAATGGGATGGAAGGTGACTGCTCCAGAAATAAGTCTAAAACGACGACGACCGCGTTTCTGCGAAACTACACCTCGAGGGTGACTTTTGATTGGTATGACGCTCCAAGAATTCGAAATGAAAATGTACAGGCGAAATCTTCGGGTGATTCGCGTTTAAATCCGCCAGGATTGCGAATCGACGCGAGCCTTCTTCTGTTTTCTGCTCGTTCGTGACAAAATGTAGTTTCTGAAGAGCGTTAGGGGAAATAAGATTTCCGTCCGGGTTCGTCATAATTTCCGTTTAATCTTCTCACTTAATATCCATTTTCACTGCGAGGAATGAATCCCTCGGTTGTAATGTATGAACAATTTTCCCCTGGAAATAAGCTAAAAATCGCTCGGCAAATACTTCCTTATATTCTTCCAATTTCGCAATTCTTTCGTGTTATCTGTGAATCGTTAGTATAAACTGTTCAACTAGATTTACAAGTCTACTGCAGTGCAATATCTTCACGCTTCCATTTATCTACAGAGCGACTGCAAGTGACATGTAATTGTAGATTTAAATTAATAGAATGAGCCGTTAATTTTCCTACCACTTGAAACTATAATTCGTGATACAAGGTACTATTAAATACAAGTGTACTATTAGGAAATCGTAGATAAAAATTAGTAATATATTACATCTACCAAAGCAACCAAATCTTATTTTCTAAGAATAAAACTAAAGAAACGTAAATAGACATCTCCCTAAGTTACATATTTTTGCAAAAATATGTAGCACTCTGATGCTCCAATAGAATTATCTCTCATAATATTTGTCTTAATATTGTGCATGGTTTTCATTTCGCCAAAGTATAAAGATAACGCCATTGTTACTGGCGCGTATCCAAGACTTAATTAACGATAAAATGTTCCAGTGACTCTAACAACAATGTGCCTCTCCCGACATTATTAATGTATTAATTACAACATCCAAGTGCTTCGTTCTCGCAAAGAAGAATCTCTCTATCGCTAATTGAACGACACAGCTGCCCGAACGAAGAGCTCGCGAAATGGATCGCACTACAATTAGAATTTTCTTCCCATTAGTCGTTCCAATTTAATTCGATATCACTGCCGGCGTCGAGACAGAGAATCATCGATACGTGCGAGCATTTGATTAAACGTTGCCTGAGGAATCGTCTCGTGGGTCTATAGGTCCTTCCGTCGCCCTCTTGATTCAACCCTCGAGCCTTTTGGGAAAAATCCCCAGTCGGAGGAAAGCAACCTTCCCTCCGCCATTTCGTGTATTTTCTCAGAAAGAAGGAACTGCTCCCATGGCAAGGTCGTCCGAATCCAGACGAATCCTCTATTAAACTCGGCTTATTAGTCCCCGCGAGGAACATTTCAAGCAGATATTTGACATCGTGAAAAGAAATATTAACTTCTAGCTCTGAGAGTCGGCTACCATCGATTTTCTTTTATTCCTATCGTTTCGTGTCGCAAGGGTGCAAGCTCGAGAAAGAGAAACGACAATGTAAAATTCACATACTTGAAACGAGTATTTATTAAATAGATGTTACAGTGGAACTACGAAAGCAGTCAAACGACTGACACTTAATCCTTTGTGATATGAATTATATTGGTCTAAAGGTGGGTATCCACTTGTTACGTATTCGCCTATCGTATCACTGTTGTGTATACTCAATGATACGATACTGTATCGGTGAATAATTTTGTCCTTTATTATACATAGTGACAATAGAGGACAAAATCATATATGAGAATACATATTAAGTAGATACGCACCTTTATTTTAATGCTATGTTTATTCTAGATACTATAAAGATTGTTCAAATAACATATGTGCTGAATAGGAATATCTTATATAAAACAAGAATTATTAATTAATAATGGTAGTTAGCAATATAAACTACTAGTGTTTTGTAAAGTACTTCAAGGAAGTTTGATATTATCTTATAAAAATTTACAAACATGTTTGAGATAAAGTACCATTAAATTATATGATTATGGTAAATTTACACAATAATGGTTGAGGTTTGTCGTGACGGTTTATAATTGAAAGTCACGCGAAGCTGATTAACAAGCCCTGTTAACCGATCGTTTAAGCAATCTTTTCCAACAATCGACACATGCTTTCGTGCTCGTACGACTTCATCGAGATACGGTAGTTGCATTAATCTACGGAAAAGTGTTAAGATATCAAATTTGCACACTATCACTTATAAATGTTTGTTCATTTATAATATTTATAAGATGTCAATTATAACAAATTTTCTAAAAAAATTTGAAAAAGAGAAATAAGTATAAAATGTTATAAATCGTTACTCACACTAAGATTACCATAACAGTCAAACGTTTAATATTAATTTTGAAAAAATTATGGTACTTTCTACTTAGAAACTTCTTTTTTAATTTTATTATACTGCCAAAAAAGACATTCTATTATTATTTCAATATCTATCATGATAAGTCCTAAAAGAATATAATTAGAGAAAAAAAAGTAGTTATAGAGATATATTTCATCATGAAAAATGAATAACCCTCACAGCAAGTGCTTATTTTGTTTACTGTCACTATTGTATAAAATGCGTAATACTCTGTGCCATAATTTTGACTACTCAGCCACCTTTACGTTTATTTGATGCAACAGTAAATTGTATTTGTCGAGTCCACAAATATTTATAAATGGTAGCGTGTATTCTCAATAAGATATAAAAATAAAGCTGTGAGGTCGTATCATTATGTCCAAAACAAATCAAGCAGATGAGCTTTACGCGCCATTCGCTCAGCAATAAAGCGGTATTCGTGCTCCACTCTAGGCTCGCGCTCCGTTATTGTTTTATATCGTGACTGAGAAATAACACCGCTTAAAGTGGCGTTAAGATGTTTTACAGCAAAATATCTGGCCAGAGTTTTCCTTACCGCGTTGCAATCAGACTTTCATGAATGTCAGGATGAATGAAGACTTAAAAACAATTGGAAGCTGTTTAGTAATTCAAAGGAAGCAAGATATAAGTTCTGTACATAGTTAGCAGAACATACTGGTCGAAAGTGTTTATAAAATGAATGATGGAGGCATTGTGAAACCTGGAAATATGGTTTATTGCGTGATATTATCGTTTCAGCTAATACTTTATCGATAATTAATTACCGAGTATGAAGTTCATGCTGCTATTAAATGTTCTGTAATCGCTGTGACTGGAATAAGCAATTACGTTAAAATTATTTCCCCAATATGGAATTATTCCACTGTGAAACTATTTTCATAACGAACTCATAACGAATAATTAATACTTATAACTTAATACGCGTACTTTGATTCTTCTCTTAATTTGTTTTTTCTTTTTTTTTTTTTTTTCATTTTGAGACTGTAGAATTTTTTTCATATTCAGACTAAAGAAGTGCAGAGCAATTCTTGGAACGGCGAAAGAACTCGAAATTAACAGCAAAAAATCATCGCAGTGCCTATTAATGAATTCCTAGAGCCAAAGATACATTAGTGTCTCGCTATTTTCGTAATCGTCCAATTTCAGATTAGCCGTCTCGTAACGATAATAAATATATCGTTCAGGTACGATTTCATCGAATCGTCGGGGGCATCGATTTCAAGCCAGTACAGGTCATTACAGTCGCGAATCGTCTTCCGTGGCATATCTATGGAATCACTTGGAATCCAATCATGGATAAACGGATTACGTTAACCCTGCGCGCTGTATCTTTGTTTACATAGCAGTATCGCGAAACGGAGCACGATGCAAAATCGTCATCCGAGTGACAAGACAGTTTTCCACGGCTGCAAGGACGCTAGGATCCTATCGAGTTAGAAGGACTTGAATCTGCAAGGAATTTTCCTTGATGAGCAATCTTAATCTGACAAATTTAGAGATGGAACTCTTAATGACTTTAAGTCACTTACGACAATGATAAGGAAATTAATCTTAAATGAATGCTGATTTTCCTGTGAAAAGATCTATGTTAAATTTCCTATATCTATAGTAAAAAAGATTTTTCAGAAATCTTTTTCTATGCAAAATAAAATTGTAATCCTTAGCTAATATGTTGCTTTTTTATCATTTTTTTAAAATACTTTGCGAAAGTTTGAATCATGGATAAATCACAGTAACAATTTTCTATACAAAACACTAGTTGCTTCTATAACAGTCATTTCACAATAGAAATAAATCTATGCAAACTATCGAAGTCCAAATCTAAAATCTTCAGAGCAAAGCGAATATTGTTTATGCAGTTGTCTAATATCATAAGTTAACATTGAAAGTATGTTGAACCTTATTTCCTTACAAAAGAATACGTAAATGTCTTGCATTCAAATATTTGACTATATAATGATTAGGTTAAGTGTATTGCATAAAGTTTTTATGAGACTCCCGCAAAGCAAAGACCAATGGTCCATAACCGATATATATTCGACAACCGTAGCGGTTTATGATACGCGTAAATTACGTGTGCGTAACAAGGATAGCATGCACTTTAACGAACGTTAGGTCTGGGACATTAATCGATGATTCTATCATAGTGTAGTGCGAACGTATATATAGCCATTTATGTTCTGCCACGTTTCATGACACTTCGCTTATTATACGCAAGCCGTTGTTCGCGCAAACTTGAAATTATCGTGTGGAAATTTCAGTTGTCTCGCTAGTCAGATTATTGGCACTCGATAGACTTCCTACAGAAGCATTGTCTTTAGTGTTGTCAACTGTTATCATTAGCATTATGACTAACTTGATGATATACAGAACATTTCTTTAAGGATGTCTTCTAGTTATGAAATGATTCTTTGTAGTGTCTTTATTCAAAGATTAATCATGTTCCAACAAATGTTTCAAAGATGTGCTAGTCAGTGTTATAATATTTAAAAACTGATTATAATTTCCTGCATCTCTATCTGTAATTAACCAGGCTTGGCACTTTACATTCGTATTTTCTCGGAGCCTATGAAATTAGGTTAAACCCTTCCCTGATTAGAATTTGTTGAGAAAGCTCATTGTTACTTTATCTTCGAGTTTTTCATCCCTCGAAACTAGGCTACCATTCCATTCCTCGTTATTAACGTCTCCTTTCTGTGTTAAATATTCGAGGGATTCATTATTTCAAGCAAAACATAGCATACTTAAATAAATCTCAAAGCGTAAAGATTTGAAAGCATTGCGCTAAGACTTCTTGTAGCATTAGGGAGCTTTCATGAAAATACAGTTGTATGGTAGTATTATTCGAAGATACAAATAGGAAGTCAACAATAGGGAACCAAAGAATTACAGAAAAATTTTCAAGAAAGCTATTTTTTAATCTAGTTGCTCATAGAAAAATTTTTTACAACCCTTGATACGTTGTAGACAGTCATTAGGCATTATTTGTGTATTTACAGATGAAATTATATATTGGTAATTAATGAAAATAGTCGAAGAATAGAAAATCTGAAAAAGTTGAATTTGTGGCATATTTCATTACATTGATCTATACTAAAAAAACAAATGATAAATTCAACTTTTTTTAGATTGCTTACTTAGACCATCACATGCAAAGGTTAAATCATTTCTTCGACTTCACAACCTTTAATTTCATTTGTAAAATTAAATCATAAAATAGCCGAGAAACCTGTGATTATTATTCTATGGTAGCTATGGTTATGAATCGCAGATTTATTCATCAACTCGGAATTTAATTAAAATTTCTCGTATTGAAGGACCGCCGTGATAATTAAACACAATATAATAATAACTTGGTCGAAGTGGAAACTAGGTGAAGCACAGTTTTTCATAAGTAAACAAAAATGTCGAAGTTTGTTTGAAGTTTAATAAGCTATCGTTCTTACTCCGTGATATTTCCCCAATGGAAGCATCCACCGATGGATGAATAAAGCTCAAGCAACAAAAGCAGACAGAAAGAAAGCAACGAAACTATGTCGTAGGAATAGTTGAACCGCGGACGAAGGGAAAATGGCGAAATGAGGAAGCTCCGTGACGGATGGTGTGAACGGCGTAAAAGCACAGCTCATGCATCTTTTATAAGGGCAGAAACCAGGGGGACGTTCCCTGCGACGTCGTGAGTAATCGCATGATACGTTCGAAGGACAGGGAAAGGGTGACGGGGGTTGGAGGAGTCAAGAGGAAATGACGAAGGTTAGATCATGTACACACCAATAGTCATTCACCTGAAGAGACTCGAGATCTATAATTAACACATTCCCTGAATGTTTTATACTTCCCTTTTTTATATACTCAGTGAAGTTGTTTAGTTGTCAGTCTAAGTTAGGCACATTCAATATACATATGCAGAAAATGATTGCGTAAACTATAAAGGGAATCTCTGTCCATAGCGCAAACAAAAATAATTATACATGTAATTACGAAACTTAATTTCACCTGCACATGTAATTACATAATTTACTAATTATTTCATGAGACAAAAAGCAAGACAATAGAAAGGTTATACGAGGTAGAAAATTAAGTTGTATTTCCGACACTCGTAGAATGAAAAGCTCGTATTGTCTAATTGACGCCCAACTTTGTAATTTCCATTTTAATTACGATATTAATTTTAGCAGTGTTTCGTACTCAAGTATGCTCAAGAAAATTTACGTGTATGTTTCGCGAGTTTGTTTGCATTCATAACTCATTTCGCAGTAAGATGGGAGAATCTATGAGAAGGTTGAAGATCAGGAAACAAATACACACTAATTTGTGCAAACTTCATTACTTGATACGTATTGTTTCCTGACAGGGATGTTTATTGAAATATCAAAACTAAAGAAAATTATTTTTTCCTGAAAATTCAAAATCTAAAATTTAAGCGATCGCTTACAGAATTCTATTATCTATTAAAAAAATCAATTTTTACACAATCAAATTACAATACTTATAAAATATAAATGCTGAAAGAGTAATTTCGAAATCAACGTTACATCTCGTGCAAATTAGAAATCTTGCGGTGGTTCAAAAGCGTAATTAAAGTGGTTTAAAGTTGAGTGAAGTAGTTCATGAAAGCCACGAGTTTCAATAGGCGATACATCTTAAAAACTTCACTAGCATATGTAGTGACTAAAAAGTAAAACAAGATCAAGTGAAACCAAATAGAAAGTGTTTGATTGCATACGTCCGTGTGGTCTCTCACTTTAAGAGGCTCTATGCTTGTAATTAACACTGAATTGAATATTCACGACCTTTTTGAACTAATCGACACGACAGAGTCCGTCTTTCCACGATAAATTAAAGCGGTCCTGCACAACATACCATATTCTATCTAGCTTCCGCCTCTTCTGGGTCGCCCTCGCCAAGCATTTTAATTAATCGCATCGGAAGATATTCTTTTGTCCCACAAATTCAGCCATAAGCATCATGAAATTCGTACTAAAACTCAAAATTTTCCTTATGTTATCTCTATGAATTTTTTTTCTCTACATTCCACTATTATTCGTGCATTGAAAGCGAAAATTCTAAAAAAATGAAAAATGAAAAATGAAAAGTTTTATAGACAGCTTGTATAATAGACGTTACAAACAAATTTCTAAACCAACTTAAAATTTTAAATTTACCCGATGTATAAGAGATTATACATAAAATTTAACCGTGGCCATTCATTCGCCCTACAGAAAGTCGAATCAGTAATAAATCACGAAACTGCTGCAAATTAGAAAACCTTCTTTTCTATTTAAAACTTCGCCTAGTGTTATAATAGCAATTTCTTTACTTTCATTATCTGTAAGTTTAATTAAGACAGGCGTGTACAGTGTTCAACAATTATCATGTCACGATTATCGCGTAACCCGCAAAATGGTTAAATTTGCATAAATACTAGCGTCGCATGCGGCAACCAGTAATTAGCTCGCTGCTGGCGCTAAGATTTTTGCACTAAAAAAAGAGTCCCTCTGCGGAAAAGCCTCTGATGGGAAGAATTGGAAAATTCGCGAGAAGGGTGCTCTTCAAAGGCTGGCGTAAAATTAATTGGCTCGAAAGAGCGCCAGAAAAATTCGTGGAAAGGAACTCTCTCTCTCTACCTGAGAAAACTCGGTTAATTCGTGAACTTGGCTCGTTAGATAGAGAGGTGAGGTGAGCGTCGGGGCTAAAAGTGATTAAAGCTCGAGTTAATGTCACGGTTCGCATAATTTGTGCCTTTCGAGTTCAAGTGCCGGGATTCAGCTCTAATTCGCGCAACCCATGGGGATGCTTCACCGTTGTTCGACTTAAACTCGGATTAATACGACACATATGTCACTAATACCATTGGACGCAGTTTCTAATAAATGCGCTGCGCTAATTTTACCTATTCGATCACAGCATTTTGTTTTACCGAAGCCACCCACGAGACCCTTATTGATTTTTATGAAACGTTATGGGTTTATAAAGTTCTTAGTGATAAAAGATATACCTATATACATATATGTTTTTAAGTACCTAATTAAAGCTGAAAGAAAGAAACTACCTTTTATAAATATTCTCAATCTAAAAATGCAATAAAAAGGCATATTCTTTGATTAAAATTCAACTAAAAAACTTATTCTTGCGCCTTCCTGGCAAGTTTTCTGAAGTAGATACATATTTACTGATATTTCATGGAATCCACTCACAATTTTTAAATATAACCTACATTATACATTTTTAACAACCTCACAATCTCTTCCCAGTTTTAAAAGTTGAAATTAAAATTTCTCCAAGTGAGGTACATTTCTACCTCTTAGATAGAGAGTTTTTTCACCAGTACATCAGTAGGAGTAACATTAATTTATGTACTCGTTTAGGTTCTACAACTTCATCAGTCGGCAGATTAATTACTTAGAAGCTACAAACTTTACGATGCAAGTAAACAGTGCTGTGTGCAGTTTACGTAATATCGCGTAATAACTTGCCCTCTACAAAAACGATGATCTTATGCAAGGAATTTTGTTCTTCGTACCGTCGCGCGACGTGTGGCCTCCTTGCCTTATATCGCACTAATGAATTTACGAGCAACTCCTCGGGCAGTGCAAGTTACGGCATCGAAATTTTCGTCGCGGTGTCGCGACTCATGAAAGATTAAAACTTACGCCACGATATATCTCGGGCGAGCATCCATTGGTCGCTCTTTCCAATATCGAATATGTCAGGGGCTTGACATATTAAAATTCCAGCTTGAAGGATTCTTATTTGATTTCATTCCGAGAGCTGGTTGCGTCAAGGTCTTCCGATATCGGTTTCGTTTCAGCTGCTAGTGATCATATTTTGAATCGTAGTCCATCTTTTGAGGAATAGGATGACCTACCTTTGGGTTGTTATAAAATTCTAACAAGAACTAAAATTTAGATGTCTTAAATATTCTACAAGGTGTAAACAGTATACGTGATAATATTTTAAAGGATGGTAGGGGAGCTCAAATGAAACACAGAATGTCGTATAATATAGTGTCCGATCTGCCTTCATTTCCAGTAATGTAAAACTGTTGAAATATTTATGCACGGTAGTATATCTGTAAAATTACAGAATTCTTTAATTGTTAGTTTAGAATATAGGTATGTTAACTTTAAGGTATATTATTGCAAAATAATCAGACATTATATCATATGACATTTTGTGTTCCATTTGAGCTTTCCTACCATCCTTTGAATATTACTACCTATATTGCTTATACGCTATATTTAGAGTTGTACTTAAGTACATATGTGGAAGATAGAATACATTGGTATTGCTTTCTTTGATCGAATTTCAAACTTGTATACCTACAACGTTATTTTTCTGTTTTTGATGGACTAAATATCTGTATCGATATCCAATCCACGATATGCCATCAATTTAGTAGAACGTTTCGGGAATTTTAATGCAGGGGAATTCTTGTAGAATGCTAAACGAAAGGCATTAAAGAACCCAATATTAAAACAAGTGCTTGAAATCTCGAACAAATCGAATTGGAACGTTTAATATAAAGCTATGTAGTGCATACAAAATTATTACATCCAGTAATAATCAGAATATGAAATCAGAATAATTATTATAAATTTCCACTTGTCTTCTAAATAATCACAAAAAAATGACAACTTCAATTTCGCAAAATTTCCAAATATAGACTACTTCCCCTTAATCATTTATTCCGTATTTTTAATCTCAGGTATCCATTAATGACGAAGAAATTACTCTTCATTATAATTATTCATCATATACATTAACGATAAAGAAATCGAAGCACAATTTAGAAAATCACTATTATATAAACAACTACTTCATATCCATATATATTCTTCATCACTCCCACTCACAACATCTCTACACAGAAACCTGTCCACCAAAAGCGTCTCTACTAAATCAGCGACATAAATCGTTACACCGTTTCTCTCTGAAGGGAAGCATCATCTTCCCCAGCATTTCGTTCACGACTTCCTCGAAGGAACGTTTCCGCAAAGCTTCTCCACATCGTCTGATCTTATCAGTTTGTATCGCGTATTTCGAGCACGAAAAACGGCGCGCGGCGTAGATAAGAAAATTCGAGACTCGGGGTTGGAAACGCGTCGTTTACCCTTCGGTGGCGCGGTGTCTGCGCGGCAATTGCGAGAAAACATCTGTCGCGAGAGGCCGTTTACCTCGAAAGACAAATGTAACGAGTGGGAAGCTCGCGTAAGCCCCTCCAGCCTCGCTTTTTCCGCAGCGATATTAAAATTTTCCGCGTGCTCGCGGACGTGCCGAGGGGGTTAAGCCTCGGAGTGAAAAAAAAAAAGAAAAAATGCAGCGTTCACAATGCACTCGGAGAGAGGAGACGAAATCTCGCGCGAGCAAAACGTCACGGAATTAGCCGACTCTTGTCTGGGCCCGCGACATTTGACAATGCCTGGACGCGGACCCGCGAATCCGCGGGCCGAGTGTGGACACAAAGGGCGACGCTGGTGTTCACGCACGTTCTCCTGCACGCTCGTGTGCGTTCACTCGATTCTATGCATTCACGTCGCGAAACAATATATCTGGATACGTCTCTTTTCCGATATATTCCTTCCTATTTCTGTGCCCGTCCACGCTGCATCCACGTTTCTTTCTCCACTTTTATCCGCAAACATCGTTGTTTCCGCCTTTTTGACTTCCCTCTTATTCCTTCGTTCTTGCTTCGCCCGTTTCACTTGTTCGTTTCGATCCATTTATCGGGGAGGTCTGACAATTTGTGTACTGTTTTGATGTGAATATAGCTAGATATACATTGTCTATCATGACTGATATGATTCAAATTTAGCCGAGGATTGTCGTAAAAGTGTTGAACAAATTGATTCATGTTTTGGATTAAATTTGTTATATCTAGTTGAGATTTGAATATGACTTGTAGAATGCTTTAATATTGACACTCGAAGTAGGTGAAGTATTATCGTAAAATATTTCGTGTATAAATTAATTTCGTGCCTTTAGAATTAATTATTTCTAGTGACTTATATAGCTTCAATATTTTTTTGTTTAAATTTAAATTAAACTGTATTTACGGAATTCATATAATTCAATTAAATAGTAAATATTACCATAGTCTATATGAAATTTCAATTTCGTTTAAACAACCGCCAAATTAATTTATGCATCTATTATAATGAACAACAAACGTTATACGATAGAATTATAATTTGGTAATACAATTTGATAATAGAATTCATATCTTCCTAACTTATGAATTGCATTCAAATTCCTACAAAACACTAGAATAATCGTAGCTCTAATTTAGAAATTTGAGAATCGCCAAATTTTCAAATATTTCGAATGAATAAAGTTCTCAAAATATCTGTGATTGTAAAGCAAAATAACTCAATTCATCTATTTCTATTATCAAGATATTCGTGCTCGAAATCTCGAATCTTAATACTATATCATTACTCCATCTCGTAGTCTTCAATGAAGTGAAAAATTCAACATTTTTAAAAATACGACTGATGTCATTTTGATCTACGATCACAGTTGTCGCCTCCTAAATGAAACACAACTTGTTTTACGTCTTCTAGACTCTACATATGTCTCTCACAGTGATACCAACCCTCCTGGTCGAAACTATCAATCATAAAATACTCTCCAGGATTCCCATCCATTACACCAGTCAAGTCTTTGTCCATAACTCTGAAACAGCCTGCATGCCTTTACATTCCCTTTCACGTTCTCTTTCCGCCCTCCCTTGTCTTCCGCCTCCAACTTCCTCCTACTCCCATCTCGGTTCGGCCTAGAAACTGCCTAGGCCTCCTCCCTGTTTTTCTTGCCGTATGTCCGTTCGTCCCCGACTGCGGGGCTCGCGGAATAGTTTAAGAGGGGCGACGTCTAAATGCATTGGCTAATTGTGTGGAAAATGAGGTATATAGGCGCAGCTTCGCGCGCCCTGAGGCTGCAGGCCAGCTAACGGGGTTACCCTCGCGAAACCTTCTTGAATACACGCTCGCCATTTACCGAGCAAAATTCAGAGGGGGAGGCAGGGAGGAGAGATCTGTCTGGTCGTTAGCCAACAGACAAAACAATCCAAGTCGAGGCTTTCCTCACCTCCTGGAAAGGGCACGACCGTGCTCAATATCGGGCAGGTTTATTTTTCCCAGCGAACGCACGCCGAGATGCAACATTAATTAGAGCCGGGTTGGGACTTGGTTAATAGCGAGCTCGGCTTCCATTTCGCGTCCATTTCGCGTTGGTTTACGCACCGTTCGTGGGAATTGTTTTGCCTCGCCAGTTAGTAAGACCAGTAACATACGTTTGTAATAGTGGAATACGATTATTCTTTTTTCTTAACTTTTTTTCGCCTGAACTAAATGGACAAAAATAAAATTTGATAAATATGGTAGTTAAATATGTGAATCAGGTCGAAGTAAAAGTTCTTAGACGTTTCTAAATTAAGACTTTTATTCACAATTATGAGTACGTCTCTATTAAACCAGATGTACATAGATCGTAATTTGCACGTAATGGGATTTCTTGTAATTGGATTTCACTGGGGCAGAATAACACAAATTAATTTATTGCACTTGCTTGTTTAATGAGTATCTGTATCATCATTTATTGGGAAAATCTACACGCAACTGTAACACCTCTATTTCGTGTTTCCAAACGATTTGCTCAGAAATGCTTTCCACACTTATGAATATATTTACGCGTTTGTATTATTTTAAAGATTTCAGTTAATTAAAATACGATATGAAAATGGAAAAAAATTTGTTTCTGGAAGTTTGTCTAACTTTTACAATTAACAAATGCGCATATCGTTGAAAGTAACAGATAGGTTTGCAAATTCTATTATAAATTGATGACCGTTAAATCTGCATGAAATACTGCGCAAGCAAATTCGATACATCATTCCTGATGGAAAAACAGCTTTGAATTGGTCTCGTTTTCATGAAATATGTATATCGATTTTCTTGCTATGTATGAGCGTTGTACATTATACTCGTGGAAATTCTAACTAATTTATCAGAGCTAGTTCACAGAAATTATTACTTCTTAAATGTCCATTTTATACTCCGCTGAAATGGTAACTTGGAGCTTTGCCAGTGAGCCACGTATCCTAATTTTGCCCTCATTAACGTACGTGTCCATGAGGTATAATTCTTTATCTCGTAATCCTAAACGTGAAATTCTAGTTTCAAATTCTAGTTCGATACATACGACAATACAAAATTAATTTACTCGTTTCAAAAATGGTCTAGAAGTATTAATGTATTATTTCTCTAATTATTTTAAATATTTTATAATTTAATCTATCAATCGTCAGCTGTAGGAAAGTACATATATGTACAACTGTTTAACATTTTAGAGGTATAGTGTACTGTTTACGTATGCAGTCATCGATATTAGTAATGTTTATGCAGTATTAGTATCTCTAATTGAAACATCACGATACAACTGTTTTGATCATACACAACATCGTCTCTTCTGTTTCTTTACAGATCTCTACATTAGTGTCGCACAGAGAACGTCCGCTATGTTCGGACAGAAGTCTCCGTGCGGTCGCCAGAGTCGGACAGGCAGTGAATTTGGCGGTGGAAAGGTTCGTCACCGTTGGCGAAACCATCGCAGATGACAATCCAGAAATCAAACAAGACATGTACGAGGCCTGCAAGGAGGCAAGAGTTGCTGGTACGTTACTTATTCGTACTGAATCCTTGATTATAAAAATAATACCACTTCAGTTAGCATATCAATTCATTGATTCATCTCATCTTTAATTCATTGCAACCAATTTATTTGCGATCTGTTATGAAAGCGTGAAACTCTGTGATTCCTTTTCAATTTTTATGACAGACAGACACTCGAAAATTCTTAATCCAAGTGTAATAAAATGTCGATTAACCCTGTCAATTTATAACGTGGGACACGTTTTTGATCTCAATTGATAGATACTTATGATATCCCGCTTTGATTTTACCAAAAATTGTGAGTGACAGTGTAGGCAATCAAACTTTCACTCTCCGCTACTCTACGTACTCTGAAACTGTAGCGAACGTGACGACAAGGGTAGAACGAGGAAATACTGTATTCGAGGGTTGAAGTGCTACAGTTTATTTTCACTTCTATTTTTGCCCGTCATCACGCTGAGGAGTTCTTTCTTTGAACTCTAACAATAATCGGCGCCGTAATTCGAGAAAGTCACAGAAGAGATAAGCTTGAAGGTACATTTTTTACGACCACACATCCCATAAATCGTCCGCTCAATGTTCATCCTGAAAACTTGTTAGGCAAATAAAGGGTCGCCTAAAAAGCCGCGCGAAGATTCTAAAGCCGCTCGAAGATATAAAGACGTTCGTCACGAGTTGACGCTTCTGAAAGCTGAAAAGCTGTCTCTCGGCAGGCATTCATGCTCGCGCTGACGCCAAGAGAGACGTGTAGTCATTGTACGTACGTCCAACAAGTTTTACTCCAGCTTGACTTTACCTCATTCCCTGCTCTCTTGACGGTTATATAGAACGCGATATCAATACTTTCAGTGACATCCCTGCCTGTCGAGAATAAAATCTTCGGCTAAAACAAAGATTCGAACGGGGAACTTTCTCCTTGAACAGAAAACTTCACAGGGATTCCTGTTCCTTTGTTTCCTGCCGACTTTGTGTCATGTATTCGCTAAATTCGACGTTATTTCAATTCGCTTCGTGTCTTGTATGTGTCATATTTATCAGTTCAAGGTTTTCTGAAGTAGAAACAATCAGTATAAGAACGTTACAATGTAACAAATCTGAAAATAAGTTACCCTCAACGAGTAATGCAGAAATAGTAGGTAGAAGAAAACTTTATTATAGTAGATTGATCAATTTTATTTGTTCGTCCCAATTCTTTTTAAAATAAGCTTGACCCGATGAAAAATTAGTCACTCAGATGAGAAACTGGTCGACTTCATAAATTAAAAATTAGAGAAACGTATTGCAAGACATTTTCAAAAACTTCATTATTGTACGATAATAGATATAATTATTTAAGTCAATTTTTTAGTTAGTAAACAGATAGCTATTAGTCACGTACTTTGACGATGGAATATAAATGTTTACTATAAGTGAATTTGATCAGTTTCGCTTGTGGAAGACGCAAATGTCACTGTTGCGTTGTCTGACTACTTACGGATGTTTCTACTTCTCCCACTCTCGGTGACTGTATTTTGAGGACAGGTCACTTAGATTATCTATTTACAGTCAGTTCTATGAAAAGTAATTCAATATTAAATGGTCCTAAAGTAGATTCGACTCGATAAAAACTGTAGCTTGTCACAGTGTCTGACTACTTGCAGCTATTTCTACTTCTCGCTATTCTCGGCTACTATTTTATCAACACAATACGCATAAACTATCTGCCTATAACTAATGGTGTCAAATACAAAAAATTGTTTTACGTTTTATAAAATGTTTTCTTCGTTTCTTAGTTTGTATACACTATCAAAGGATCTACTTTAAAGTTAATACTACTTTGACGCTGTTGCACGTTGTTTAGTACCCTCAAGCTATCTTCATAATTTAAAGAAAGAGTATTTTATGAAATTTTCGTTGAGTCAATATGGCGAAGAACTTTCATCCAGGAAAGCCTCTCCCGTTCCATAAACATTCTCACGTTTCACCTTGGCCTCCGTTTCCGCGTTTTCGATTCACGCAGATCACCCTCAAAGAAAAACACCTCTCGTGCATCACTGCTATATCGGTAACATGCGATACAGTGCCTGCAGCTAAAAGCTCCACACATCGCCACCGAGAGGATATAAATGCAAACTCTCGTATGCAACTTTACGGAAAGAGCATTGGCGAATATACGCAAACCAGAAGAAAAAAGACACTCTGCCATGTTCCTCCGGGCAAAATATGTAGTTCTTCAGAAGTACCCACTCTGAAACGCATCTATCCTAGAACTAGAATATTCTGCTGGTGGCGTGTCGATAACGGTGCATCGTAAATTTTAAATAAAAGGCGCCATTATGCATGAAGCTTGAGTAGTCCCCTCAAACATCTAAATTTCCGAGGTGTGGGCATTACTGAAGTGAAATTGCTTAAAAACCACCACTGATAAGTGAAATAAAGTTTCTGGTTTTAACCTCCTATTCCATGTTAATTGTTCACACTTATAACTGTGAAACAGACATAAGCAAAACATAGTTTCTTGAACTCATAATCCTTCAAAATAGTTAACTAAAATAAATAGTGATTCTGAAATGGTTTATTTGATCTTGTCACAAATTATTCTTAACGTAAAACTTTTCTATATTATTTAATGTAGAAATAGGAAAATAATTCAAATATTATTTTTCACTCTTTACATCGTAACAATTTCTATCCAGTCCTGTCCACAAATTTCAAAAATACTGTAGATGCTAGATCGTGCCAATATTGTTGGAAGAGCGTCAGAGAACCTTTCCTAGTGTTTTCCAACTTCGTACGAATCATTAAGCAGATTTATTGAAAGATGGTAATCCTCGGATCAGAAGTCCTTTAAATGGAGCGTGTCTTGGTAGTGTGAAGTCATGCTTCTATTCTCGTAGCGAAGCAAAAAATGGTGAAAAATATCGCAAATGCAAAATATGTTCTCGCGATGACCCACATTCACAGATCCCTGAAAGATTTTTCGCCGTCTTGAGCGGAACCTTGGGCGACATCCTCTTCAAATAGAGGACGACCAACAAGGAGTCATCGAAATCGTTTCCTTCCCCGTCTTTACTGTTTTTTCGACGACCGAGTTCGATCCTTCGAAGCATAAAATTCCTGAAAAAATTGGAGCAGCTTTTTATCGATTTATCAACGTAAGGTATAAACTTTCTTGTTAAGTTTCCTATTTGTTTGCATAGATAGGCGCTATGAAAGTGAGGAAACTAAAGAAATTAAAGTGAGAGTAAAGATGTTAGAGATTATTCTTTTCATAAACGCAGTAACGATTTTCTCGTAAGTGTTTCTAAAGAGGGATATTAAAATTTGTAAAGGTCAGGGCAAAAATACTATCTCTAACGGAGCGATCGCTATCGCGGGTGAAGTCTATTGTAACTAATCCCGGCTTCGTGAATGATATCGTGGGCGTTAAATTCACGAGGACGTTGCACGCGATGTGCCACGATTTATATGAATAAATCGTTGCAAACAGTAGTTTGAAATTTACTCGATTCTCTCGATTTAATTTTTCGCTCCAAAAATATTCCTATAAAATCTATCAGTCGTTGAGGTTATTGAAATAAAATTAATTCAAAATACGATGAAAAGAAGCGAAAACCCTTCTCTTAAAGTGAAAAAGTGTTTCCTTATCGTTGCCCACGCGTCGTTTAACCGCCGAAGAAAATATTTTTCCAGCTTAAGGACGCGTCAAAAATGGATCGAAGTTTGGAAACAGTCCACGAAACCGCAAATGCAAAAATATATCTGATGTCGTAGCAAAGATATTTCTTGGATATTGATATTATACAGGGTGATCCCAAACATGTGAAACGCTTTTGGAAGGTAAGTTCCAAACGCGAAGATAATTAAAAACGTTCATTCACACACATATCCAGAAACGCTTAGTTTTTGATATACTATTTTAGTTTGAATCAGTGTTTTATCAGTGTTTGAACACAAAATATCGTATAACTAAAAAACTCAATATTTCTGGATATATGTTTATATAAAGCTTTTTTATTGTTTAGGTATGCAGAACCTATCCTCCAAAAATGTCCCATGTGCTTGGAAATACTCTGTATGTATCAATATTATTTCAATTGTAATCTACATACTTGAAATGTGTGAGTTCTGAGCCAATCATTCGGAAAATACCTATTTAATGAAGCCCGAATAGCAATTAGGCCGCGATTAATTGCTAATTGGGACTTTAACGCGGACGCAAGCGAATCTGGACGTGGATCCGGCGGAAATTGCGGAGATCTCGTCCGCAAGAACGATTGCGTTCACGGTGGACGGTAATTTACGATACAGAGACTCGAAAATTCGCAATAAATTCAGCTGACTGGCCTCCTACGTTACGACTCGTATTTACGACCAGCATCGTTCACTAGTCGAGTAAGTTTTCTGCAAGGGTAACTAAATTTCGACTTTCCAACAGTATCCCAAATTGGATACGTAACAACATGACTATACTCGACAAATTCAACGACAAATTATTGCAAAGTAATTCCTCGTTACTCAATATTAACTTTTGAACTTTTTTTCATCAGTACAGCAAGGCAATATCTAATTTTCGAATTCGTTTGTATAGATAAACGCTATGAATGTGTGATTTTGGGGTTGATTTTCATCCCTTAAACATGAATATCAGCAATTGAAAAAAAATATGTGTTCAATAATTTTCAATGCACTATTCGTACAAGTTTTATCAAAATCGAAAGGTACCAAAGTGATGTTCCTTGTTAGTTCATATTTCGAAGATATTCAAATAAATAAGTTTTCCCCTCAACCTGACTATCTGTTTTCACCTCTTCAATTTGGGTGTGAGTAACTAAAAAATACATGCCAAATACATTTCTCAATGTGCCACATTATGTCCAATTTTAACAAAATCCAAAGGTGTTAAGTGGATGAAGATTTCTTGTAAATTCCTAAACAAGTAGTATCATCCCTTATAAAACAGACCTTACAGATGAAGTGACTTAGGTGTATCTTTCAGAATAGTCTTTGCATTTCAATTCACTCCACGCTGATTTTACACTATTGAACTGAATCTATACCATGAATTTCTACTTTCATCTCTTTCCCCTCGCTCCTTGCACTTATCTCTTCGATCGCTTGCAATTACTTTGCAATCGTTTCTGGTTTTCCTTTGACTGCACAGCTTTGTTCTTGGAACAAGCGTAGACATACGGTGAAGCAGCTCAACCTCCGATTGTGGTTTTTGTCGTATTGCCGTGAAACAGAGCCGTTCCAGCTGTTCCGTGGTCTTGGGCCGCTTAACTGGCAAAGACGGCCCAGGAAAAGTGGAAGGCAAGTAAAGCTAGCAACGCAGCCGGGAAAATGGCGGAATGCCAAGCGATACACCGTCGTTGAAATGGTGCGCGCAAGTTTTGGAATGGAGCTATCCTATAATTCGTTCTTGCCCGTCTTGTTAAACGCTGGAGGGCTCGTCTCTGGCTTTGAACTCGTTTAACAGTTGCTTCCAATATCGCTCTTTGAGTTCAAAGATCGTCGAAAGACGATCGGAACTACATTTCGTTTATCATCATGCATATTGCTGTTGCTGTCAGACGTACTAATGCTTCTTATGCTGAAGTATTCTGGAACAAAATCTGTGATTTTATACAATTTAGAAAAACTTACAAATTAGGCAAGTGCATTAGGTGAAAGTTTAATGTTCTTATCTAAAATTTAAAATTGTGACAGGAAAAATGCATTTGGAAGAAAAAAGATCGAAAATGTGGATAAAAAATTATTGGTATGGTGCTTTGGTTTCAAAAAAATTGAGTTTGAAATGTGATTGGATAGGAGTACTATTCGTGTCCCATGAGAAGTCCCCGGGAACGCATTAAAGGCAATGCTTTTCAGGGGACTTCTCATGGGACATGAATAATACAAATGGAACAGTTCTATTTCACAGTAGATGAAGTCAGTAGCCAGACATCAGCATTTTCTTTACTTCGATGCACATACTATACTCAGCGGGAATTCATTGTCAATTTCTATTGCAAACAAATCGAGAAATAACGAAATTTTTATGTACATATTTTACTAATTTTTTCATGCTGAAGTATCATTGTTTCACTTACGTTATCAATTTTAAAATACCCTGTATAATTACCTACTTAGGAGATAAACTTAAATCCTAAAACAGAACAGTTACTGTACCATCTTGATATTCTATTCTTCTTCTCTGTTCTTATCCTTCCTTCACTGAAAAACTTTGCGTAAGTCTTCCCAAACAAAATGAATAATTCAGATCCATGGAATTCTGTAGCGGACAGGATACAGAGTATTCAAAATTCTATGAAACATGATGCTTGAAGAATGTATGCAACGATGAGTTACATGAAAGCTAACAAGTTCATCCTCGAATAGAGGTAAATTTTGAATTATCTCGAGTAGCTGTGAATCGCCAAAGGGATTATTGTAAAAGGCAGAAAAGGAGGTCTAGGACAAGCGGTATCTACAAGGACCATAAAAGTCATCTTAACCTATGTCAACATTCATTTTAGAGCTAGTTGATCGAAGGGATAAGAGCTGAAGACAAAGAGAAAGGTATTATCAAGTCCATTAAACGGTAAATCAGTTTAAGTTGAACTCAGATGCAGAAGCTAAGAAAATCGACACGGTATCTTGTATCGTTTGATCTTCTCGCCTTTGTCGTTTTCCCTCTTCGTTCAACTATCGCCCAACCCCTTTGACTTTTGACCTCGTACCATATTCCCTCGGTGCCACTTGTTCCTTGATAGTATCTACTGACTTCTCGCTATCTCTAGATTTGCATCGTAATGGACGGTTTTATTTAACAAAGGCACTGTACTTTGACACCTTAGGGGCATTTGTAATGCGCTAGAGTTTCTAATTTTGATTAAGTTTATCTGAAAAGGAGAAAGATAAACTTCTTACTCGTCTGGACTACATATTTCTTGATTATTATAATTTATTTTTTTCTTGTGAAATAATAACTACTTATTAAATTATGTAACACGAATGGATATGATAAACTTTTGCTCCTTATCACAATCACTATTTTATTTCAAATATCATTTTCTTCTTAACTATTTAGTACTACATATTCAGAACATGTTATATGAAAATTAAATGAGTTAAATAAAATTTTTAAAAAATGAGTATATACTTCAGTAAATATTTTCTGATATTCAATACTTTGAAGCATTTTCCTCAGACATTCAGAATTCAATATATTTCTGTGTGAAAGTTGTACAAACATTTCCAGCTCCATTGAAGCTGTAAATCGTATTTAGTGAATAGTAGTAGAATGTATTTGATTTAAAGTCCAAATCGAGCAGCGAAAGGTCGAAATAACAATTCAAATTCCAATTTGGATTGGATCAAGAGGCCCATCAGGAAACGTGATATGTACATATTCAAAAGATCCACTGTTGGTTTTCTCGCGAGAGAAAACGGCTGCCGTGTCGTCGTCCACTAATAACTGCATCGATCAACGGCGAACAGTAACTTCTTCCACAGTCTGTGTACCCCTTACGATAGACGGCACTCTGCTATTTTTATCCCAACTACCTTTTAAGATCGGGTCAAGTCAACGTGCAAAACATTTATTAACCCTCGAGCATTTTTCAGCGAAGAACCAGGCCGGGTGCATTGTTTTTGGCAGACATCGAATCACTTACCACTTACCAAAATTTTCCGCTCCACTTCCGCCTTCGCATATTTATCTTACGTTAAATAATTATATCAATTTCCAATTTAAACTGTGATTAAAATGGCACTCGAGTTTCGTATAGTATTTTCAGCGTCAGAACTTGTTAATGAATGGAACTTGTTTCTCAAAATGTCGAAACCTCTTGAAACCTAAAAAGTTTCGAGTTTCGAGTTTCGAAAATTCCAAACTTTGCACTCTTTTTAAGATTCAAAATCCTCTATCGATTCTAAGGTAGTTCGAAAAAGACTTTGAATATTAATTTCATTAAATAAGAATCTAGATTAAATATTTTTATAGATTCGTGTTCACACCGGAACTGCAAGTTTTCTATTGTACTTTAAAAACTACTTGCCAAACGAGGCTATAAAATTCAGCCACAAAAGTGTGACGTTTTGTCTGTTTCTCTTTTTCAACTTTTTATCACATGCTTCAATTTCAGGCTACAAAATGTTTTAACCCATTTCGTGACAATGACCCTCAATAAAATTGCACTATAATAGCGATCAGATTAAATATCACCTTTGAACAAAGATTACATAAACGTTCCTTGATTAAATAAACAAATTGAAATATCTACAAGCTCTTTAACTTATTTCTTAACTGTACTGAGATACAGGATATTATAATCATGATCGATGCTATTAATTTTAAATCATAAATCAGTGTCATACACTTGGCAAGTGCCCCAAACTTCTGACCAGCAATATACATAGATACAGAAAGTCGCAAGTTACGTAGCGTTATAGAGAGATGATTCCTTTGCATCTTCTCAATAATTCCTTTTGTCTACTAAACTCTTAGATGCTGGCCATTTGTCTTCCCTGAGTTAACAGCTGCTCCATTGTCATAACAAAGGATCAATGGTACGAAACTACCAATCGGTGAACTGGGTTATACGCAATGCGCCTGTATTGCGGTGCCACGTCGTCTGTAATCCCTGGTTCTCCGAATTTACATGAGAGGCTCCAGGACGATTGCATCTCCTCTGATCTTGCGTCAATATTCGTGGCAATGGTGTATATACTATAATACAGTGCAGGAGCCTTCGATGAATAACTCTTTGGTAATAAAGACGAATAGCGGAAAAGTAATTTTTTATGTCGTTCCCTCGGCTCGTCGCCGACACTCGAAAGAAGTAATCACTGATGAAGATCGCTCTCGATCGTCGCTGCTCGACGTACTTTCCCCTCGATTCGCGGTAATTGTTCGCAGAAGAGCCGCTCCCGTGGATTTCCGTTCTTCACGTTTAATCTTGCGAATTGCGATCGCCGCATCACGGCGAAATATAAACACCGATATCGGGAAAAGTGGCTCGCTTTAAGATAAACACGGATGTGTTCGTCTCTTCTCGAGTGTTGTGTGGGAGTAGGTATGTTTATTGACCCGTCGACGGCGAGGGCTTGCCAACGATTTCACTTGTGCGCTAATTCTCGGGGATTTTGCTCGTGTAATTGACACAGCGAAGTTAATTAAAGTTTTTCTAATAGAATACGTGGTTTCAAATTTCATTCAATATTTTTCACGTGGAATTTCCTAATTTCACTTCCTCATGTAGGTATAATTACTACATCGTCATAATTTGTGAGTTTTCTTTGCTTTTTCTTGGAAGAATACAGAAAATGCTTCGAAAGACATTCATTTTGTCAAGAGAAAAATATGTAGACTGTAAAACTAAAAAAGTAGTTAACATTAGTCTACATAAGCTTCTATGTAATACAATTATTGAACTCATAATAATATTGTTACTATATTATTAGTTTCTCGTTGTGCCTTAACAAGTATTGTTGAATATGACTGTATATAAACTTTGTTCATCTGCATAATTTCCATAACATAGTATGCAAATTTTGTTATATTCTTTTTACGACATTAAAAATAGAGAATATGTGATGAATTATCATGAAACTACAGTTTCGTGGGAAAAGCAAGCCTAGTATTTCTTATCATTAAACCGAAGAAAGCCATTCGCCCAGGGGTTAATTGAGTACAGGTGCACTCAGCTGGTATGCACTTTGCGTAACGGATTTCACTGCAGACAGAATAGCTTGTTTACTACGAAGATTATGAATGGACTCTTAAGATATAATAGTGAATTTTATTTCTTGAATATATTCAGTTGAATTTAGGCGTATGATAGTGCAGAGTTTTGCATTTCTAATACAAATTTCTAACACAAGAATTACTTCATAGACTCTTTACTACTGCACCTTGTCAAACTACTTGTTTTCACATCTGTGTTATGCTGTTTTTAAATATACCCAGAGTATACGTTTAAATTTCATCAATTCTAAAGTATCCCTCCAACTATTTATACTTTTTAAATTGGTTAAAAGAAGGAAGAAAACAAAAGTCTATCTTAAAGAAAACACTTAAAGGAGAGCCAGAGATTGGAACGCAGTAAGCTGTCGAAGCACAAAGATTCTTATCCAGCAGAAAACTTTCGCTTTCGTTCAACGATACTTGTTTATTCGTCAGTCACGATCGAAAAACAGATTTAGGTATCGAATCAGGACAAAAGTAATGCACTCCGTGCGATTGTTAAATTGGGTCAAGGGGGATTGTATGGCGTACTTGATACCCAATCTGCATAAAGCATCGTAAGGTTTCGCTATCAAGGCAGCTGAACTGATTACGTTACGCAGAGTCATCCCTTCTAGGTTACTATCGAAACGCTGAGCGAAGAACATCGAATCCGTTCCATTTGAGTATTTCCAAAATTTCGTCCAGCAACGCTTCTCAAAATGCTGCGCCAAATATCGTACGTACTATAAGAAACGCCTCAGTTATACCACTGTCTTTAGCTAAAATACGCCACGATTTAACTCTCAGCTGGTGAGCTGTCAATTTTATAATGGAAGTAGTATAGGAGAGTGACTGTATCTCTACGATCATAAAAAGTAATTCAAGGTACATAAGTTACACAACTTTTCAATTTCTTATTGCTTGTTATATCTTATAAATATTGCTGTTAATTCAGCTGTTGCTTAGTGAGTACGTGTATTGGAGGAGTGTGCATAAGTTTAGTAGTAAATAGGTAGAGTTATAACCTCGACGTACCAGCTTAGAGTTACGTCTGTAGTCTCATTCGAAAGTTTTGAAAATTTTGTTTGTACTACATATACATAAGGAGAAAAATTTTTAAATTAACTTACCACTGTAACGTGTCATAGCTGTAACCAAAATATGCTTTAATATCAAACTTCTGAATCAGATAGATACCCTTTAGCCTTAATTCAAACTTCTAAAAGCACGAACTTGAAACCCTTACAGAGTACCTTCGTGGCCATGAAACGCTGGTGAATTTATTACTCGAACGCGGGAAATGAAAGGAGCTGCCGGAAGAGAAACAAGATGATTTAGCTGAACCCATTGACGTATCTTCCTTTCTACTTCATTTGCTTCTTGCTCGCCATGGAACAGTCAAATACAAAAACGCTATCTGCTAACGCTTCGCTAAACTTCCTCGATGTTATTAATCGAAAGGATCTCCCTTTTTGACCTGCAATCGATGAATCAGTGGATCGTGCTTCAATCGCGATAATAATCTCTTCTGTCCTTCCGAAAGTACTTACTCAAACTTTTACCCGATAATTCTGTAGGCTTTTCATGTCCTCGTAGAATCTTCATCATGATCGTCGAGTTTGTTGAAATTCAAAAAAGCGTATCGAATCTTTTTGCGTCCAAGCGATTTATTATACTCTCTGCGGTTGCGCTGTAAAAACTGTTAAGAGTTAGGGTGTGTCTGAAAGTTGCTGCTTCTCTGAATCGAAGTTTGCATCTGAGATCAGAATCTGGAGATTTATGATGCCCTCGTGTCACAGAGATAGGAGTTTGCGATTTATTTATCGCCAAAGTTGAGGACGCCACTAACAAATTCGGGTTCACAGCGCCGTGCACGGAATGGATGGCAGTAAAGTGCCAGTTTGTTCAAAGAAAAATGCGTTCGTAACATTAGATATTTGAATTGAAGAAAACTGCAATTAATTATAATCGTAATATTTTAAAAAACGTAAGAGTACTACAAATTTTTGGATAAACTAGCAATATTTATTAACCTTATTTATAAAGAAATATTAGTTAAAACAGTGTCCTCTCAAAAGTAAATTCTATAGGTACATATAATATTTCTAATGGCAACTTTTCATTCTTAAGATAAAATTACGATTTTAAAAATAGAGTAAAAATAGTATAGATATTAATTTCATAGTAAAACATAGGGAATACAATATATACTATTATAAAAAACACTATTGTATTTTCTAAAATGTTACAAATTTACAAGGTTTATGAAAGGGATAATTTGAATTTAATATTGATTAGTAAAGGTTGCTACGGATAGTAAGGAAAGTGAAGGAAACAACAGGTTGTGAACAAATGATACAATTAACTGCTATTTAAGGGGAATAAACGACAGTAACTCTCGTTAACTGGTATAAAGTTTCGTAATTACGATAATAATTAGAAAAACCGAGAAGTTTGCAACCTACGTACAACCGTGATAAAAAATAATATAAAAAGGTAAACAATTTAACGGTCATAAACTTTCGATTAGTTATTTTATTGGAAAGTAGGAAGACCCAACGTGAAAGTATGCAACAGGAAAAAGAATATCTCGATGGTAATTTAACGGGAGGAATTTCATACCTCGCTGAAAAAGTTAGCTGCACGCTGTATCTTAATAAAAAAATGATTATAGAACGAAACTCTATCGAGGCGTCGGATAATTAAAGTTACTAAAACGTCTTGAACTTAGTTAATAATTTTTAAAATTAATTCAATTTGCTAATTTGCGAATTTATTGTGAATATTCTTATGAAATTATATATGAAGCATAATTTATTATTTCGTAAAATTCTTATTCATAATTTTTTAAATGTTAAAATCAAATCAATTTTAAATATATATTATTCAATTTTTTAAATTTCTTAAATCTTTTGTTAAATCATTTTGAACAAATATACAAGTGTTTTAATACCTTTTAATTTTAAATAAAAAGCAATTTACTAGGAAAATATTTTATAACTAGTTTATTCATCATAACGTTTTTTTTCAATATTCTTAATATCTCATAAGCTATCACAAGATATTTAAAATATATTTGCAAAATTATTTAAAACAGTAACACCAATTATTTCGTATTCTCCTCTTTTAAATTGTGATTCTACGGTTTGGTAAAAGTCACGTGCTCTTTTCTTCCCACAATCAATTCAGAAATTTTATCATAATACTATGCATCGTGTCGATAAAGAGAACTACACAAAAAATCATAGTGTACGAAACAAGCAAATACGAGTAATTTGCTGTAGGTTGTTTAGGAGACATCTTTTTTGCAAGAAACCATCGAGGAACTGTCTAAGAGACAAATGGACGAAGAAAATATCCCAGACGAGATAAAACGTTCTAGTGAATTGAGCGGTCTTATAAACGACACGAACTTGACGTAGCATTATGGCGAAACACCTGATCCCACTTTGCATATTGTATGTTTCATAGTAGATACTTTGAATGTTTCGAAATACGTTAAAATATAGATATCAAATACATATACATAACTTAAAATTTATACATAATTTAAAATTTAAATGTGATTCGCTGAAATCATTACATATATGTATAATATATGTGTTAGGATCTTGGGATATTAAAATGTTAGGATCCAGTCAGAAATGAATTCGAACTCCAGAGATCTATTTTTGAACTATACATATTTTGGATTTAATTATTATTTACTGTAGATAGACAAGAAAACGGAGCTCCAAGAGACTGATTAGTAGACTGCGGATACTTATTCAAATTTGTACTTTCATAAACATAATTAGAGAAATAGAACCTCAGTAAAGACTTCTTTTACCCTCCGAATATTATAAAGTAGATTTAAACAAAATATTTGCATAGTATAGGGATTCTATATATTTTAGCACGTTGATAGTGCCATTACATGCTCGTGAGGAACTTTGCTCTTCGTACTCAATGACGGTGATCCTATCGAAAACAACATCGCAGCATGTACAGCGGTGCTGTTGGCTGCATACAGGGTATTTGACGATAGATATCAGAAATTTTAGGAGGCCATTCTGCTTGTCAAATTAAGATAAAATTCCAGAACGACGAAATTGCGATTAGTGCGTCATTTCAGAGTTATTGATTGGTGCAGAAATGTCTAAAGTTCCCATGAAATGTGTATGTCCAAAGACTTATTTTACTGTCAGTATGCATTAATTAGATCAGACAGCGAAGCTAGTAAAATAAGTCCCAAGTCAGACACATTCTACGCGTATTTTAAACTTTTTCTCAACACTTAATAACTCTGCAACGAAGATCTAAACACAATTTCGTTATTGGTGATTTTCATCTTATTTTGACACGTATAATCACCTCTCAAAATTGATGACAAAGTCTTCGAACACACTGTACATACGTGGTTTTCCTCATTTCCATTTAGTGGACTCGTCGACTGCCTTCGGCAGAATTTGGACAAGGCTGGGCCAATAGGAGATGCCCTGGTGACTGATTGGCTCTTCACCTTGCAACCGCACTAACATAAATTAGTATGTATATCAGGGACACATCGATATAATGGAAAGACATAATTTGACAAGCAAGACGCAACAATTTGGTGCAATTCGACAGGCGATACACGTTATCTGTTATTTATAAAGTTTGTAACAAACTTAAAATTTGCTAATTCGGGATGAATTAGTACTATCGTGCAATACTTCTACGCCAACTTGGTATTCGATATTAAAAATCATTTTGGAAATACATATATACATGTGTATAGAAACAGTACATTATCAAAATATTAAATTTTCGAAAAACATTTCTGACGAATATTGAGTTTCCAATAACGTTGTGCAAACATTTCCTGTTCCTAATATTGCTAAAAAATTCAATTTAAAAATGTACGTCTGTCTCTATAAACACTGCAGTATCACTCTACTTTATCGTCAAAGTATTAAAACATTAGAATAAATTCTGTATATAGTGTATTCCTGATTCTGTATATTCTTATAGAAGACATTTTTTTAGAAAAATGCAGCATAAAAGCGCGTCAAGTAATTTAAACGACATTGTGGAAATTTTATAGCAATAGGTCGTTTGTCTTCTTTTCCAATTATAAAAAACATTTCGGACGTTATATTAAAGAATACTAAAGAATACTAAAGAAATTTACAATTCTTGCGTCATCACTTTACACTCTCGAAAACGAGGAAATCAAGAGCATTCGATATATTTTTCGTCACGCGTTCAAAGCGTTTTATAAGATGATAAATATTCATCGGGAGAGATGAAAGGAAATTTGATTCTCGGGGCACCACGATATTGGAGATGAGCTGTTGCATATACCACCAAACGGCTGAAATCCTAATATATTCGTGTGCTACAGATTGATTTACATATTACATTGTGCATGTAATATCAAGGACACGTTTGATATGATATACCTCGAGGATTTGTATTTGATATACCTACCTGTTTTGGAAATTCATCTAAAATTAGAGATCTTAACCGTGGTACACTTGTAAGCAAGTTGATAACTCTATATTTTATGTAGTTCGCAATTTGCAAACATAATTTCAGACTCAAACAGTAAAATCCTGAGAAAAACTTAATTTTGAAAAGAATAGACTTGAGTTAATCTGGTTCCGTGGTACAGAATTATCTAGTCACTTTATAACAAATTTCTAGTCTCCTGAGATAAGATATGACATGAGAAATGACATTATTCATGGGTTGACCTAATAATAAAGTGCAATGAAATGGAGTAAATGAACGCAGAATAAAATTTCATTAATGATTAAACGATCGTGTTCCAGGCTCGGCGATCGAGAAGTTATGCGAATGTGCGATGGAGGACAGCCTAGCTGACCGAGGGTCCGTCGTCAGGGCTGCCAGATGCCTTCTCGGCTCTGTGACGAGAGTCCTCCTGTTGGCTGACATCGTCGTCGTCAAGCAACTTCTCCTTGCAAAGGACAAGGTGGCACGTAGCCTAGGTCGCCTCGAAAGTGTCTCGAACTTCACCGAATTTGTGAAAGCATTCAGCCAATTCGGGGCAGAGATGGTAGAGCTGGCACATCTAACGGGCGATCGCCAGGTTAGCAGCTGTTAAAGCTATCTTTTATTTCTTACTAAAAATAATCTGTACCCCTAATTTCCAGTTTTCAAGGAAGAAGAAGTACTTTGTAATTCCTGTAATATTCTTTCGATCTAATTTATGTTTACTTCCCTTATCATAATATCTGGGAATTTTAGTGTCCCCCTTTAGAGGGCAACTTCCTACTTATACTACAAGAACTAAATTGCATAAACAGGGATATCAACTTCGAATTACTCCGAACGGAGTTGTTTCGGGGTTATCTTATCTGAAGTACTTACTTTAGACATCTATATTCTACGGTAATGCCTTTTGTTTCTAGGAGATTACATTAGACTCTCGATTGCTCCCATAGAAGCTGGTTTAATTTCGAGATAGTCAAAGTGCAATAAATTGAAATTAATTACAACTAACCGGATGAACTACCATCCTTTCATTTACTAATAGTGTTTTGGTAAAATGAATTATCCCCTCACTGCTGTGAGTCTCTTAGCAGTAAGCAGAAGCTTTAACTCAGTTTCAGTATATCGTAGTTGTGTTATCGTAGAAGCTATCGTTAAAATTCATTTACGAAATTGAATGAATGGACCTGTTGCAAATATCAATTTTCTTTCATGTTGATTTTCTCGAAAACTATTTGCTTTGATTTGTGCCAGCATTAAACGAGGATACAAATGTTTTCGTTTGTAATACCTTGAGTAAGTGACATCGCGAACTACCATGTACTGTCACGTTCGATCGAATACGATGTTATAATTAAACGTATTGTGTAGCCACATAAATTCTTATTTACTTTATACGTCGTGCTTCTGACACTTCTGTAATCAGTATTTCGAACATATCTTTTATAAAAACCTTCCTCCATTTTACACGGTTTTAACGTTGCTATGAAACAGCCGACGGGGCAATCTAAATGGAAACAATCGATACCTGGTGCCATTAAATTGGGAACGGATGCGATTAAGACGAACAATGAAGTCCCTATTTAAAACGACGCGTTCGAAATGGAGCTTGAAATGCTCCGTAAAGAAACAACGTCCCCTATTACTTGATTCATTAGCACTAAGCTAGTTTGTAGGGCTCAGTAGCTTGACTTACTGTTCCCACGTGCGACCTTTTATTTTCTTTAACCGTCAAGGGAAAAACAAATAGAACTCTTTGTGTGAAAATCTAGTTTCAGTTAGATTAAAAGCTTTCTGAGTCTTCTTTCTTTCTTGACCTTTCCTTGATTACGGAACGTGACCTCGAATGATAACTTTTGATAATCCGAGCGTTCCCTTTTAAGGGAATCTCTCCCTTATATTTTCCTCGCTGAAATTTAAACCCCAAATTTCAAGTTTCTAATAGAAAAGAAAAGAAAAATAAAAAGTTTCTTAATTTACAAAGTGAAGTCCTCTTCGATCTCACAATTAGTTCGCATAAGACATGTTCTAAGATAACATTTCTCGAAATGCTGCACTGTCAAAATGAAAACGGACTTTCGGCAGAGGGTAGAAGTAAATGGGAAAAATATTTCTAAATTTCAGAATGATCTGAAAGATGAAAGACGAAGGGCGCAAATGGCTGCGGCTCGCCAAGTCTTGGAGAGGAGTACCATGATGTTGCTTACGTCCAGTAAAACCTGCTTGAGGCATCCTGAGTGTCCATCAGCCAGGGAGAACAGGGACACCGTGTTCTGTCAGATGAGAAGAGCCATGGATCTGATACATTACGTCGTTAAAGATGGTGTGCTGGATTGTAGCGAATCACAGTCGTACTCTAACTCTCAGGTAATTAATTTCATCCAACATTTGATCCCTAGATGGTGGATCGTTCGATAGAAGCCGTCACAGAGCCGTCAACCATGCAAATACCACCCATTCCATTCCAGTTCAGCGAGGTATCGCAAGAATCCCCTGACTTCAACCCTTAACTGAGACGATGCGAGTCACGGTATTTACAGTGACTGAATTTTTAATATTTGAAATGAAAGATATTCACAGAGATTAATCAAGTGGAAAGTTATGCATTTTCTGGGTGCTAGAATTCTCATTTATTATTTTTTATGATAGAGTCGTAGTGGCATTGCCGTATTATTATTATTATATCGACACTGTGCAGTGTATAGTTAAAAATTCTCTTTCTAAGTCTTTTCAATGAAAAACTAGTCCAAAGTGAACAGATTGATATATCCTATGTTGAAGATATATTTGTCATATCGCTAGAATTTTTTATTAGTGCCTTTTATAATCGTATAAATTAATATTCTTCAGAATCATGTGAAAATGAACTCTGAAAGGAGTGAGAAACATACACTGTTAGTCACTCAATCTGTGAGAATGGGGTACTGCTTCAAAAATTGAATCAGATGTAATGTATCTGTTGGATGCAAGTTTATGCAAATACTGCAGACTAAGGAGTACATACGAAATTTTAAACCCATGAAAAATTGCGTTCTCATGGAATTTGGGTTACCGCTGTCGTCACTGTATGTTACCCAGAAACAAGAGCATGCATTGATATAGATATCATGCGAGAGTATAGAAACATTTACAGCAGGATACATGGGACGAAAGCTTGGAAAGAATCCAGAGAGCTTTCGTTTGTTAAATCGTGATTCACTAGTAGCCCAGAACGCACGATTTCGTCGACCTTGAATAGTACTAGCTACCTTACAGGAAGTAATAACACTTGAGAAATCGAGGTGATCTCTTTATCCTCGCCAAAATCGTAAAGAATGACCGTGATCTCGATAGTGGCTTTTGCAAACGATTGAGAAATAAGAGAAAGAGAAGTCACAAAGTAGGAAACCTAGATTCTGTTTATAACTTCATAAATGATTTAAAATATTCTCATCTTATACATTAAAATAGAGATAACTATATTCTGTATATTATGTTCTGCAAAATTTTATTGTATAAATCACTGATCATTTAGTTAATACTATTCACACCAAAAATAAAACACACGTAAACAAAGTCACGTGCACCTACATGTGGCGTCCACGACAGAGACGTACAGTCTGCCAAAAATCATTGTGTGGTAATAATATAAAATTTGTGGCACGATTGCATCACTGGTGCAATCGCTCAGATTGATAAACAAAATCGATTATTAGTTCTGACTGTACAAATTTGATGAGATTGAAGATATGTAAATTTATATGTATAAGATGTAAATCTGATTGTGATTTAGTTAAATATCAATGAGACCATATTTAGGTATACGATACGAAAATTTTCATTGTCAGAAGTAGCATACCACCAAGGACACATTCAATGATTAAAATAGTTTTTGTTTAGATGAATAGGTTAAGGTTGTGTTATTAACTAGATATTAAATTATTAACTATGGCAAAAATGTCTATAGTTAGTATAAAATGCGTCTGACTTGGGACTTATTCTACTACTGACACACTTTAGTTTCGGTTAGGTGTAGCGAAGTCAGTAGAACAAGTCATAAGTCAGACACATTTTACGCGCATTTGAGACATTTTTTCAATAATTAATAACTCGACAAATTATTTTGGTACGTAGAATCGCAGCTTAAAATATCTGGTTCTTGTCATCGAACATCCTGTATAGACCCAGACAATGTAAAAGTAAGGGTTTCTGTACTGAGAGTTTACCTCGACAAACGAAATTGTGTATTTCAATATTGCGGGCTCCCAACATTAATGTCGAAATTGAATACAATGGTCAATGGTGGTATGATATGCAACAAGTAAATACCTACCTTTATTAACATGTTACATTAATTCCCACTATACTTTAGAAACAAACGAAAATGAAAACCAAGAACACAGTAATAAAAACAAAATTATATTTAACAAAATACAGGAACCTAGAAAAAATACATTACAAACAATCACATTTATGAAAAAATATATCTATTTGGAAAGTCACTTGATTAATTAGTCAAATAATTTGGATGATAAATTATGTTGTCGAATGATGCTATCGAATTTCCACATTTTCTTTTCAACTTTATCTTCAACGTGTTGCACACAATTTCTCCATTTCTCTGCACTTATTGAGCCCACAGCTTCTATAAATAAAATTCTGATGTCGTTAAACGTGAAACTTTTATTACGCGCAGCCACGTAATTTTTAATTTGCACCCAGATTAATTCGATGGGATTTAATTCACAATGATACGGCGGCAGGCGAACTACAATTTTATTATGGCTTCGTGCCATTTCATCTATGACATAAGCATTAAATTTACTCTTATGTATGTTTACTATTGCAAGCAATTCAGGTTTAGACAAACTTTCATGAAACTGAATATTCTTCGACACGAGCCAGTCCTTAATTTCTTTCTTGTTAGTAGTAGTAACTGGTGTTTTTTCAAGTTTCCTACTATGATAAGGGGCATTATCCATAACAATCACAGAATTTTCCTCAAGCTTCGGCAACACGTTTAAGAACCAATTTTCGAACGACTTAGAGTTCATTTCTTTATGGTAGTCACCAGCTTGTTTTGAAACAAACATCCACATTGCTTCTGGAACGAAACCATCTTTGCTACCAATATGGCAGACTATAAACCTCCTTCCTCTACTGGAGAAATGTTTCAGGTCCCTAGACAAACCGGATAAAATAGTTTGCCTAATCGAGTTAACACTCTCGTCCTTCCAAATGCATGGTCCTGTAGGTCCAGCGTTCATCCAGGTCTCATCCAAATAATATATCTTCCGCCCATCCTTCCTCAGGGATTTTATTCTCTCCAAATACTCTCTTCTCCATACTATAATCTCCTCTCTAAGTGCCTTCAGTAGCATCTCCAACTTCCCCATTATCACGTATTCCTTTTCTCAAAATTCACAATATCCCCTCCTTAATTCACCATAACTTAAAATTACACAGAGCGAAAATCACTTCACCCGCATGTACTGTAACTCACAGCCTCAGTAAGACCAAAGTGAACTGTCATGACAATGAGCCGACCTTAGAAACCTGTCCTTCGCTATAAACTCCTCAAAGAGTCTATATGAATTTCATTCTATTTTTGAGCCCATATCGAGATGACACTGTATCTTCAGTCGACTTAGACCAATCCACGATCGTAACCATTGTCAAAGCCTTCCATTAACAAGGGAAACGTAAATTCTCACCGTCACTAGTCTCCTCGCGATTGACAATTTTCTCGTGGAACTTTCCCGATGCATTATGACGCGGCTTCGATGTGCATTCGAATGTTGAAAACATTCCAAAATGCACTCAACGTCCGAGCCAAAATGCCGAAACCCGTTGACACCGAGGCACGCTTTTAAGCAGCCGACTGGAACGTATTCGACGTTTAAGGGACATATGCGGTACGGAATGGACCGCGGGCGTATCGACAGCCACCGTAAATTGATATCGCTCCGCGGGCTAAAGCGGACGCATAGCGCGCGACACTGAAATGGATGTCATAAACGTTGCTGGGCATTCTTCGGCACGTGCCAAATTGCAGCGTCGCGATTTCGGTGCATTAATGCACCGGCGTTATTTAGATTTCTTGCCAGCAAGGAATCGGGAGGCTGGCCAAGTGCACTCGCGAAAGAACAATGAGCCAGATAACGGGGAATTTATTCGGTTTAAATGACGATAAACCCCCCTGTGCTTTCTGTTATGCGGCGGCCTGGCAACTGAATTAGATGTGACATGTATTGTACAATAATAGAAATGCGACGGATTCCGAGTGTAGGGGTGAAAGGAAGTCCACGAAGAGGGTTGATGTGGATGTACAGACTTTGTTTTTAGGTTTCTTTTTTTCTTGGAGCGCAATCGAGGTTTGGCTAGTGAAGTAGTGTTGTGAGATTGAATCGTTAAGATTTTTGCGTTCGATGTTGCGTATACCTACGCGAATATACGTAAACAGTGAATATTTGCTTTGGTGAGCCGATTGATCTTCTGATAGTAACAGTATCAATTATGAGACCGATGATTTGAAATCGTGAAATTATATGTAAAACTTATCTAAGCTTCTATTATTAAGATTTTATGAAACCATTTTTCTCATATGTCTTATACTGTAATGAGAATTTTATTTTCTATTTTTCTACCCCCTAAAAGTATAATGTTTTACTCAGCAAAAATTTAATCCTAGAACATTATAATTCAGCTCTACGTATATTAAATTCAGATTAATCTTAAAAGACACTATGATGCCCGTTAATTAAATGAATAAAATAATAAATGTTGTTCAATATTTTTAACATAAACGTTCATAAAATACATGACTTTCACCCGATATTTATTTTAACGCAACAGCATTCCAATTTTGTCTTCGATAAATAATTTTTTATTGTTTGGAGTAATCATCAGATTGTGTACATTGTTATCATTATTTAATAACTCATTGCCTTCCATATCCCCGATATAAGGTAGATAGATCAGCTGATAATATGTGTACTGACCAAAGGGTAGAATATATTTAGATGCAGTATGTTATCCAAGTTCCGTGTGATGTGTTTGATACTAGAATCATGTTTACTATGTAAACATAGTAATATTGTATAGCGTATATCACGCGATATTGCACTACACGCGTGAGTTCCCTTTAAAAGCAGTGATACAGTCAATTTACGCGAAAAACAAGGAAACATATTTCTACTGGAAATTGATTTTACGAAAATAGATTGGAAATAAAAATATCAGGCGGCTAGAGTTTTCAGTTTTGCACCTGAAGACATTGTTCCACCATTATCTATGATAATTACTTCCTCAGCACAAGTGACCCTCTTTGAATTTGATTAAAATTGATTGATATTAAATATTTATAAAATTAATATGATGTTAACTGGAATGTAGAAACAAGATATAACATATACTACTAACTCTCATTATAAAGTCCTTCATATTTAAATGAGAGCAATAATAAAAATATATCACGTAGAGTTTATCAGATTCTATGTCAATAATTAAGGTCTAAGTAGTTCATAAAATAGAGGAAGTATTTTAATGATCGTCTAATTAAAATCACATAATATCTAAATAAAAAGTGAATAATAAGAATCCATGGAATCAGTTGGAAGCTTTCACTGATTCAGTCATTCATTTAATTCCAGAGTCCGCAGCAAGAGGACTGGGACAGCAGCACTGCTTTCTCTGCGCTGAAACACTTCGAGAGACTAGTCGAGACTACGAGGATGACTCTCTTAGGACCAGGGTGTCGAGAAACACTGACGTCTGCCCTCGAAACCGTCGTCGAAAGAACCCAGGACTTCACGGATAGCGCATACACGAGCCACGAGCACAGAGAAAACATCCTTTTGCTTTGCGATCGGGCGAAACTCGAGCTGAACACACTGCTGAGAATCGGTAACAGCATGGTAAGCATTTCCTTTTCAATTTCTTGAGGACGCAGTTGCTATTCTACTTCCTGGTCTTTGAAGAAATTAAAAGCTCCAGTGTAGAAAATGATCGATAATCTTTTATTTCTCAAATATAAAGATTAAAATTTGGAACACTATTCGGGGGACTAAAAGATAAACGAATTTCAACAAATTGACTTTATATTCACAAAATCTGATTTCCTAACCAATCTTTATTAATAAAAACACTGCCTCTAAATTTTGCTTTAAGTTCAGTCGAGATTTAGTTCAGAAAATATTTGTCTTCGATAGAAATATTAAATATTCCGAAAAGTGTTATTTTATCGAGAATTCGAATATTGATATCATTCGATAAAAGATCGATATGGTCTTTGGGGTTGATAGAACGGAGATCATAGGGTAGGATCCACCTATGGGTAAAAAAGTTTGCTCTTGGTAAAGGGGAGATTTAAAGCAAAAAGAGAATTCATATAATACTGGATTATACGTGAAAGGTTAATCCTTGAGTCGGGTAGAATTCTCGCTGAAGAGAGCTGACAATTTGCCGTAAATCCGAATGAATGACCAGGCTAAACTGAATCAGCTAGAAGTGCTGCTGTCAGTGAATAGACAGTGGAGACCAAATGACTCTTTACTTTAAAACAAGGAGTTATCTCCCCATTCATTCTGCGGACAAAAGAGTCCCTTGCACAACCCCAAATGCATATTACGCTCTCAAAAATGTACCGCCAAACTAATTAATACAGATTACAATAAAAGTAGAAGTATAATACAATGGGGAATTCTTGGATCCTCGTCTGCAGAATATTCTTCAAATTTCTGTGACAATTATAAAAAGCAATTATACAATGGTGTATGCTTAAATTCCAGTAGAGTTTTTTCACCTAAGTTCGAATAGCCCATTACTCATTATCTCAAGGGTCAGTGTAACCCAAACCTATTGAAACCTATTACAACTTGAAGTTCTTCGTGGAACAAAATCTCAATTTGTAACTTGAGAATTCAATGCAGACCTCCACCTATTGTAATTTAAGGGTACACTATTATATTTGAGACGCTCATTTATATTAAATATGAAAAGTTCGATATCAATCAAGTACTTTAAGAAGAAAATTTAGAAAAATTCAAACAGTGGAGTTAATTATTTTGGCTTGTGACTGGCTCGTTTGTTAACTGGTTGATAAATCGTTTCTTTAAATGAATATAGTAAAGGGAACGTTGGAATAATGTTCTCGACTCGACTTAGAAATTTCACTCCAGAGAGGGAATTCTCCCTCGCTGAGGGTTGATCACAGTATTCTTGTTGAGAGTTTTCATAGCGATGAGAGAGTAGGGTAACCGAGAAACGTTTGTTGTTATCTCGTATCAGAACTACGAAGGTAACGGTGGTTCCCCGAGCTCTGAGATGGAGCAAGCCGTGCTGGGAGTATTACGAACCACCAGGGACCTCCGCCAGCAACTGTGCGCGACGACGATGGAGCAGGCAGGTGATCTCGGCCAGGTAACCAAAGCGGGCCAAGAACTTGTGTCAACGATCAGGAACCTCGCTTTGGCCAACGACATAAACCGCCTCCAGGAGAGCAGCGACAGATTTCACGAGTACATTGATCACATTCTCGAGGTCAGTGTTTCGTTTCTAGTACCAGTTTTGCGGCATCCATTTTTCAATGAAGTAGAAACGTTTTAGTTATCATTTAACTGTGGACTTTTATACAATTTTATAATTTCATAAGCACAGTTAAAGGAACCAAAATAAAAATTTGCTTTATTTTTCAAACACCATAGTTTACTTTCTTTTGATATTTACATATTTTTTATATGAACTCACAAATTTCCATAAATGTATAAAAATCCGCAGTCCGATTATCATAAAATATTTTTCATATTATTACGTCTAAGTTTCGCAAATAAAATTTGCAAAAAGGCTTTGTTATCTCATTAATTATTTTTTTCATAAAACATGAAACATTTACACGAAGCATGTAAAAGATTAAGCTAATCATTAGTACAAAGGTTGATGGCAAAATTAACCTTATTCTTACTCAATGGATAATTTAGCTCGATTAGTGTTTAATGCATGCGCATAATTCATAATCTTACCTACAGCCTTGTAAGTGTAGTACGCCACTTATTGATGTCTCAATTAACAGGTGTGCAAAATGCTCAGACACGTCGCGCTCTCGGAGTCGTTGCAAGTTTCAGCAAAGTTCACGGAAATCAATTTGAGAATATACGGTCCCCAAGTGGTCACAGCGGCGCACACGTTGGCAAGGCATCCTACTAGCAAAATCGCCAAGGAGAATCTGGAAGGTAAATTGCAGTCTACTTGACATTCATAACTTATGCCATCCAAATCTTTAATTGTCATTTCCAGTGGGAACCATTTGAATAGTAAAGCTCAACTGTAGCAATTTAATTACTGTACAATGTGAAGCAAAATAATATTATGTGCTGAAATTGTAATTCGTACTTTTCAGTATTCGCCGATATGTGGCAGTGGCTCATGACTGACGTTACCACCGTGGCGAAAGATGTGCTCGAATTGAATCAGAATCGACCCGAGAAGCAAGTATACATGTCCTTGCCACGACCAGGGGTGAGTTCTTTTACCTTGTAATATTTTATTCATATTTTTCTAGTCATTTTTCTGTAATATTTTAGTAATATTTTCCTGATTATTTGTTTTGTTAAAATAAGAATAATGCCATAGTCAGCTTGATAGCTATAAATACTCTTTTCATTTTTCAAAATGAAAACTGAATAATATACATAAATAATATGAATATACGTAAATTCTTAGTTCTATAGCATCATAGAGATTGGCAAATCAATTTCTGTTCTATTCTATGTTTAAATTTATAACAACAAATAAACTTATTAATCAAAATAGTCAATATTTTCGACGATACCATGACTGAAAATCTTCTCATCCCAAGTCACCCAAAAAATGCTTGAGCCTGGCTAAACAAACCATTTCACTAACCAAAACAGTCGAAACCTCATCACAAAATATGGATACAAGATAGCATCAGAAAATTAGACAATTACCTCTAACCCTTCCAGTAATAAAAACAACTGACGAAAAGAAGCATTTCTATTCTTCTTTAAAAAATTGTCCAAAATTTCTCACACTCGCTTAATACTAAAAGTGTGATCAGTTCCATAACTAGCTAATCGTTTGATTTCAGAAACACGGCACAACAAGCAAACCATTGAAACCAGTAAGACTGGACAGCGAGGAGCAGGCGAAGATCGCGAAGGCTGGGCTGGAGATGAAGCTGATTACATCGGAGATGGACGCGGAGACGGAAAAGTGGCAAGAGAGCGGAAGCGCCCTGGAGGAGAACAATGACATCGTGAAACGGGCGAAGAACATGTCCTCCATGGCGTTCTCGATGTACCAGTTCACCAGGGGCGAGGGCGCTCTGAAGACCACCCAAGATCTGTTCACCCAAGCTGAGTATTTCGCTGAGGAGGCGAACAGATTGTACAAGGTTGTGAGACAATTCAGCTACCAGGTACGTGACATTTAACGGGCCACCGTAGATCCAATGCGAAACGAGTTACACACATTCTTTAATTGGACTGATGTTGAGATGCTATGTATATACGTGTATATGTACAGGGACGATTAATTATGTACACGTATACACGTACATCGCCCTTTATTTACGATCATTCTTTTTTACCGTTGTTTATTATTATTATTACGGATTCTATACTGGACTTGATTCCGAGTTTTTTGATCCTTGCTATATTGAAGACGTTTTTTCCTTGAATTTTCGCTATTGAGTTTCGTTTTTACGTAATTGCGACACCTGAGCCAGTTCCAATTCGAATACGATGCAGTCGATACGAAAATTACCGATACTCCTCTTCTATAATTATTTTGTGCATGTGTAATTCAATTAGACCCAACGCAACTGACGTGTCGTACTCTACTCGATGTAAGACGCTTGTTCACCTTTAAGGTTGTACATACTACTGTTCTGCAAATAAGGTACAATCGTCACAGGCGGGTTGTGAGTTGGAAGTGGCTCGGGTGTGAGTTTATTAGCATTAGACATGTTCGAATTAACACGTTTGCTGCCCTTTCGACCCTCCTAGCTAGGCCGAATATATACATATCAATATATATACATATATATATATATATATATATAAATATAGTTACCTGAAACCATTTTGATCTCTTTATACTCTTCTTGAAAGAAATCGACAGAAACGCTAACCTTGTAATATATTCTGTATTATGAATACCCTTTTTTGACCCTCGCTCTTTGAATGCCTCCATCCAGGTAACTCTTTCTCTCTTTACTTTAGACCCTTGTTGGGCACATAGAGATCATATTCGCCTTTGTACAGATTCGTTCTCATTGCCGTGCATTACCGCTCTTTCTCTCTTTCTATCTTTCTATTACTCTGTCTCGCTGTCTCTCTATCTCATACTCTGCGACATTGTTCCAGTTGCTGTTAAGTGTTGCCGTTATCTTATATCACTTACACATTTGTTACTGTTACATACATTGTTTATATACGCAGTACTGCTATGCAAGAGTCATGAAACACCTAGCGTGATCATCCTAACAACCGTTTCTTTTTTGAATGACGTAGTGACGCATTTTCTTTTACCAACGAGGATAAGCACGTTGCAACGACTATTTTCTGTGGTTTTAGTTCCATGGTCATTGCATACACTAAAATGGTCTAGTATCTGAACGATCGACTGCACTGAAAGTAAGCGTTAACGTGTTGTTTCTCTATTACCTGGATCAAAATTCGATTCATCGTGACGAACGTTTCACTTGAGTTTTTATCCTTTCGAAGTATTAACCTATAGACCAACCAGTAATATTTATCAATTGACACGGTGTAAGTACTGAAAATAGTTTGAAAGATACATTCTTCTTGCGTCAAGTTTCACGTGATCGAAATTTGAAATGACGAAGAGTATAGAACGAGTCGAAAATTATAGTAAGAACGATGAGAATTTGTTTGCGTAATTATGATTAATGACGCAAGTGTTTTGTAGGAAACGTGATTCTCCGTTCGAGAATTAAAAACGAAAAGAAGAAAAAGTGAGAAACTATGTTTCACCTCGCACTTGTCACACCATCAGACTAATTACGATCATTATTTTGTTGGTAAATCTATTTTGTGTACGTACATTTTATGACTTTTTTGTGTACGATTAGTAAGGTGTGTTTTAGATGCTACGGGAATGCTTCCGTCTGTGGACGACGTCTATGTGCATTGTGGTCCCCCTCCTTCCACTATCTGGGGCATGACTATTATGTCTCAGTTTTTGCCAGCTTCCGAAACCACTACTCGTAAATGTTTAATGTAAAGCATTGTCGAATCCAGCTAAGGTGGAATTAACCACTTCAAATTTAAATGTACCTGAACTCGTTGCGTCAAATGTATTTTTAAATGGCAGTGCTTGTCTTGTCAACAAGCTCTCTTGTTAACTTCCTAGAATTTTAGTATTTTCTAAATTTTCTAAATTCACCGAATAAAAGAGTATTACTCAAAACGTAAATTCCTAAAGCATATCTCATCTATTTATCTTATTACTAAAAGCAATTTTAATAAAATATTCAAAAATTGCATCTTCTTACGTGTGTACCATGAATATTTGAAATAATCAGATACGATTTATGTAATATTTATGGTCTTTATGGTGGTTGGTTCTTATTATGAAATTTCTAATACTGAAACTTTATTAACTCATATTAATTTGTGAACTCTCTGAACCTATCTTGGATGCATCTTAGCTGTGATTACTTACAAAATGTAATTTAATTCTATCGATGGTTTGATTCAACGTTCGCGAAGCTAGCAAAAACAACAAGGTCTGTACTATTTCACTGTCATTCACACAGTCACTCTCTAATGTTCGTTTCAAACAACTTACACTTTCCGTTAAAACTTTTGCATTGTGTTTCTATTTAGGAAGGATAGACAATCTTTCTGTTAACTTTATTAGATGCAATTTTCTCAGTACCCAAAAATACGTATTTTTAACGTACTTATTACTAGTCGATGAAACAAATAATAGAATCAGGCATTGCTTTGAAGAGTTATTTAAAAATAAAAAGAAGAAGGAAACGCTACATATGTATTAAAAATGATATCGCAAGGCAAATGTAATTAAGGATTTTCAACGATTATTCGAGATATAGAAACCATCGTATAATGAATTTTCTATTAAACTTTTAAATTTAGAAACTTTTCACACAATATTTAGTGTATTCTATTTATCTTGTAATTTCATCATCTTCAATTACATAGAAATTATTATAATATCTTACCACTAAAAGGCAATTTCCAGTTCTATAATACGTAATTAGAAAATAGAAAACAATTTCACAAGTTTTCAATAATTATGATCATAAATTTTGAGTACTTGCTTAATTTTCGAACGATTTAATGAATGTGACATGAAAATTGTTAAATATTTCTCGTTTCTAATTATTTCCACTTGAATTAAAAAACGAAGTGCTCACGAAAATCGTTGAGAAGAATAGTACACGAACACGTTTGCCTTGCGACGAGGATGACGACGTAAGTTTGTATACGATGTTGCATGGGCGCAGGTACCAGGTGGCCCGCACAAGAAAGAACTCTTGGAGAATCTCGATCGAGTGCCGACCTATGTCCAGCAGCTCCAGTTCACCGTGAAGAACCCCACCGTCGGGAAAGCTGCTACCTTCACGAAGGTTGATAACGTGATACAAGAGACAAAGAACTTGATGAACGTGATTTCGAAAGTGGTCACCACGTGTTTCGTCTGCGCCACAAAGGTAAGATGTCGTGCACACCTCTCGATCGTTTTTCTCTATTTACTACACACAAAAATTCAAGTACCGATTGCCACAAATTACTATTTTTCCTTCACGTTACAATTTTCTATTTCTTTCGATACTTCTTCATTTTCGTTTTTCGGCCCAGAAATTGGGAATATTCAATCTTTCTTTTTTGGAGTGTATTATGTAACTATTAATGACTTAAGTAAATTATGGGGAATACTTTTCATTAAATTGTTTTGATGAATATAGTATTAGTAATGGGTTTGGAAATTTATAATTGTGAATTCGAATTGACGAGGAAAGATTGAATGGTATCTTTATTTTGGTGTTAGCTAGCTTTGTGTCGGCAGAAGAGATGTTTAAATTTTGTAATTTTTCAGTGTAGCTGTGCGTAAATCGTTGAAATCGTGGGAAATTTGTCCTGTGCGAATATTCGTTATTATGAATAATTATTAGTATGCATTAACGTATCAAAGCTAATGTAGTCATCAAAGTGGTGCTTGCATTAACCATTGAATCTATATGCCAGTCATTAAAAAAAAATGTAGGAAAAAACTCAGTTAAAAAATATGAGATATTTTCTTTAAGAAGGTGAAAGTGATCCTCATATTCTTCAGTATTCAGCTTCCATAAGTTTATTTATTTTCATAAAACACCACAAGATTTATAATACTATTATAATATTCTACTTAGCTTTATAATACGTACCTCATGTACCTCTTTTAGCGAAACAATATACAAAGCTTACGACAACAGGTATCAGAAATTTGAACATATCGTTCTAAGAATGACTGAATTGTAATTGTACTTGCTGCTTCCTTTTAAAGTTACTCCTTATTAAGAAACGTCTACAGTTCGCGTGAAACGTGTCTGACTTGAGACATATTCTACTACTGACACACTAGCTAGATCAAACACAGCGAAGTCAGTAGAATAAGTCCCAAGTCAGACACACTTTACATGTATCCCAGATGTTTTCTCAACAATTAATAACTCGAAAACCAAGCTTGAAACACAGTTCCCTATACCTTCATTTTCGTCTTATTTTAACATGTAGAATCACTCCTGAACCTCTCATCGAACCCCCTGTGTGTCACTATCAATCTACTCCGAATAAATAATAAATCTACTCGTTGTCACGCCATCATACGAATATTCGCTCAGGACAACCACGTACCAGCCGCAACGCAGTCATATCACGCCTAAAGAATTGTGTACATGTCATTCCATGTATCCATCGAATAGCACAATGTCACGATGCCGCAGTACGTGGAGCTCAGTCCAACGACGGTGCCTGGTCTAGGTGAAGAGGATTGCTTGTACCCAGTTAGCCCCCAGTTGCTACCGTCCACCAGTCCCTACGTGCAGCCCCATCCCTTAACCTCCGCCCAATTACACAATATTTTGAGGGCGCCTGGCCTCAACTTCCCGCCCTTCAATTACGCCACCCTGCCTCTGTCCACGTCGACGAGCGCCAACGGTGCACGCAACTCCGCGTCCTTCGTTCATCCCTCTGTTCTACCCTACTCAGCGAACAGCCCTCAGACCAGTTGCGGACCTCAGGCACCGCATTGCCTGCAGAATCTTCAGCTACTGCAGCTTCAGCTGCAACACGCGCAGCTGCAGCACTTAAGACACACCACACTACCGAGATAGCACAGACTATCGTTGCACCGTGAAGGTCGCATGTGTTCACGCGCGCATCCACGACACTACGCGCCGAGGCGCTGCTCTTTTCTTTGCACAGGTTCGATTTTGGTTTCCTCTTTGGTTTCGTTTTCATTTTTATCGAGATCTTCTGTTGCTGCTTCAGTGTCTTGCTTCGCCGTTGTCGTTCGCACGAGCGCGGGTGACGGAGGTACGATCGATGAGAGTATTATTGTTTTGTCTAGGATAAGTCTGTGGTTCTAAGGCAAACCAGTGTCAGTCGTGTGTTTCCATTTGCGAGACTTTGAGTCTTAATTCTGTATCGTGTAGTTGTGTTTTATTATATTCTCGGTTCTTTGTTTTTGTTTTGTTTAAGGAAAAGTTCTTTTAAGCATACCAAGATGGAGAACACTCAGGAATCATTTACTTAACACAATTGATTTAAAATTTTTGGATTTTCTAATTCCCAAAGATTCCCTTCTTTTACTCTTTTAGTACCCATAAGTTGGTATATCGACTTTTGTAGAGGTTTTTCAAATTAAACAATTCAAATTTTCAAAAAAATTGTTTGTCTTCCTATATATTTGTTTCAATCCTCTGAATTAAAATACTTGAGAACGACTATATTTGATCTCTGAGTGGTCCTACTTGGTATGACAAGGATAGGTTTCACTTGAGGCGTGAATTTTTAAATATGTAATTTATGCCATTTTGTCTTATAGCCATAGATACATATTAGCTCAGGTGGAGAGAGCCTTGTTCTCACGGTGGAACGGCTGTTCCCTCGTTTGGGAAAGTGGGTTGATCAAATTGAATGGTAAAATTGAGAAGTTTGAGTTACCTGGAGTTAATCGACAGAGGACGAATTCGCTTGGTTCTGGCGAAGTTTAAATTAAATTTGCTACTGTTTGGTATGGTGGGCGAGTTTATATGGGGTATATAAATGTGCTCTGTATGAGGTCTCTTTAATTCATTGGGAACACAAATTAGAAAAGTTTCGAAATGTTTCTTATAGAATTTAGATTTTATTACTTTTAAGCTACCTATACTAGTTGCTTAATTTACAAGCGACATTTCTAATTTTAATAATTAAATTCAAATTAAACTTATTTAATCCTGAGATACAGGATTACCTCTGAAATACCATTAAATTCAAACATGAAGCACTATTTTAACTAATTCGGTTTAGATTTAAATGCTCGATAACTACTCTAACCATTTGAATTTTTCATTTTGTACGTGCTTAGTGCGAGCTCCAGTCGACATTTGAATTTATGTCCTCGCAACTAATTTTATTGTCTTCTACAGATTTATGGTAATTGAGATATCACCATATTTGAATGTCACAAACCGCCATATTTTAAGAATAAAAATTATCCTCGAAATATAAATGTTCCAAAACTTAATATATAATCCGTCAAATTAACAAAATTTAACTTAATGTTTGCACATAGAAGTCGAACTCCAACGAAATTGAAATATTGAATTATTGATCATCAAGGTAGATAGAGGTATATTTACTATTGAATTTGACATGTTTAATGAGTATAGTTATTGTTAGTACAATATTATCGATCGTTCTCTGTCATTTGCATTCGTCAACTGTCTTCTTTTTTGTCAATGCTATTTTCACGACGGCACATTTTACGCGTAGGCATTTCAGTCGCTGTTTGGTAAGATAGCTTGATCTTTTTTGTTTATAGTATTTTTACTGCCATTTTTTATGGTGATAGCTTCGCTTCGATTAATAAGGTGCTGCTTAACAATATACAACATAATCCACAGCACGAATGTGAACTGATAATCAATCTAGTTTACTGTTTTCAGCTGTCTTTACAGGAATGGGTGCAATGCAATATTTCGTAACAGAATTTATTACTTTTTTTTAGTCGATATTACAATCTCATACGGTGGATACTATAAAAAATAATGCTTATTTTTTGTACTAAAACTAAGACAATTACTATACATACTTCTTTGAAAGATTTTAACTTTTAACGTGACAGTACGTCACGATTTTCTAATTTTGTATTAAGATGATTTTGCAGTAACATATGAGGATATTAATAATCGCCATAACAATGCTTCCAAAGAATATCAAAACCAAAACAAATTATAATAATTAATGAAGAGATTGTCGTATAGAAGAATTTTTTAATTAAGATAACACAAAATTCTGAACTAATTAAGTGTAATAATCTCTCCACTACTTGTCAATTTCTTCTGGATCATTACAAGTTCAAATAAAAAAGGAAACGATAGAAAATTTACCACGTCTATTTTCCTATAACTTAATAAAAAATGCAAAAGAGAATAAATTTTTAAAGACTTGAAACATTGTTAATAATGCACTAATATCTAAAAAAAATATCCAAATGGAGTATTTTACAATATTTTAATTATACAGACACTGAATGAATCGCAAGCAATATTTACAGATTAAAGAATTCGAGACTTTCAAAATACTTTCTATACGACAATCCGAGAAAGGGATGAATTATAAGAGGAACGAAAGATTTTGGCCATTCATGGTTATTTCCCTAACTAATAATTACTTAACAACGAGCAATTATTCACCTTTAAAGTCCATTCATGTCCTCTATCTAAATCTCATTGCCAGTCTTCTTTTCCACTCCTTTTTCCATCAGGCATTAGAGGCTTCTCTCAATATGATTCCTCGCTTCAAGAAAAAAGAACGCTAGAACCTCTATAACCTTACAACTTCTATATCTCCTTAACTCAAACTTCTTTTCCAAAAAGTCTAGGTTCTCCCAAATACTCAAACAAAAACCACACTTCTTCTACGACAATTCACACAACCATCGTCCCTTAACGATGAAGTCCTCGCATCCATTCAGCCCTCAAAACAAAAACTTCGAAGTAAATTCCTCCAGGAACTTGATCGCCACACCACGTGGAGCCAGAATCGATCACACAGGCTATACTCTTTCACCTTCTTTCCCTCTGTCCTAGAAGTGAACTTCCCACGCATCATAGAAAGAAAGCCACTCGGTGACCTGAAATGGCTAAAATCTTGTTATCTCGCAAGATCCTTTTAGACGATAGGGCGAGAGGTTAAAGCGTCGCGCTCGAAAGTTGACTCTGGGTGCCCTGTGTAATCCATCATTCTGGGTCTCTGTTTTACAGTACAACCTGGATTTCCGAGGTCTGTCGGCGCGCGGGGCCGGCGGCTCGCCGTACAGGGGCGGAGAGGGTGCGGGTGCCGACGGCGACGGTGGCGGTGCTGGTGTCGACGGTAGCAAGACGGGCTCCGCCCCCGGCAGCGACCCGTCCGTCTGACAGTTTGGGATGGCCCGACGGGCCAAGGGGGACGCTCGCCGCACTCGGGTTTCCTTTCTGCTTTTCTAGGAAGAACCTCGCCTGCCCCAGCGAAGCGTACACGTCGAGCACTCGCGGACACCGATCAGATCCGCCGGCGCTCTATGAACGGACATTCGCGATGTTTCGAGGGGACTATGCGCGGCTGCCCTCCATTCGAAGGGATTGCACGTGGGGTTGTTGAGGAACAGGTGGTTTAGCACCGACGAATTAGGGACTTCGATTCTTTGGGCTGTTGTCAATTGGTCGGGCGATGGAAATGTCTGTGGATTCTGACAGTGTATGTTGAGTTTGGTAGGGGAGCCTGAAGATCCTACTCACCTCTGAAGCAACTTGATGCTTATGGGGAAACTGAGAGCAAATTCACTTTCCACCCGTAACCAAGAGTTTGAATTGGAATAAATTATCCCTTTTCTCTTTTTGGAGATCATTGACACATTGGAGACCGATGATCCAATCGTTGGATCAAGAGACGTCTGTTCTCGTGTTAATGGCTTTTGGATAATGCCATGTAAATGCTCAGCGTACTAGCCACGTTTAGCGAACGTTTCAGGTTGCTTCTTCAGGGCTAGGGAGTCCTAGTATGTCTGTGCTCATTGGTCTTTTAGTGGATCAGCTGATCCCTGACCGTGAAGAAGCAAACTGAGACATTTGTGAAGCGTCGGCAGACGCGGTCGCGAGAGCCTAAAAACTCAGATAGCTCTTCTCATTAGCCGAGGTCGTAACATTTAATTTATTTGTGTACTTATCTCTAATGTCAGTAACTGGCTATATGGGTACTGTATAACGATCGTGAGTTGATACCTGAAAGAAATGTAGGTCTGATTAGTGGCACCTTTGTATAAGGTCACATGCATTTTTGCTATTGACCCAATTGGCCACAACTACTAATCCGTATCTGTAGCATCTCGCGTGCCCCACTTTCCTCTGTGGCATCCCAGGTCTCTACTTACGATCGTTGTACAGTACTCGTTTCCCCATTCTCTTTAAAGGGCAACAAGTTTGGTTATTGACATAAGAATTATAAGACTGTTGTCAATCGCTGAAAACAGTCCTGGCAAAATACAGTGGTCTCGAATGTGTTAAGCGACAGGGAGAATCTTTAAAGTCATGTTTAATTCCCACGGTTGTGAGGATGTTTGCTCTTGGGAGAGGACCCTGGTCATGGGTTAAAATTCTTGACGCCATTTGTGGTTGGCTAGATTCTGGACATCAGTTTTCTTAAGATCTATGTTATTTGAAATTGTTCTTTTTTAAAAGATGTACTGTATAAATGAACATACAATCGTTTTTAAACTGTAGATACTAATTTTGTAATTGGTGTTATTTGAAGTCGATTAGTCCACCCTATTAACTGAACGCGCACAGATTTATACGATGTTCAGATAATGAGGGACCACTCCAGCACCGCAAAACTAATCAAAATATAACAATAACAATCATAGGCTCACAATCAATAACTCAGGTACTTAACACACTGTGGTTCATTTATGGCGAAAGATTGAACTATTATCTATTCTCTATATTTCAGAACATAATACTTATGAATTTTAAGTATGTTACAATTTATTTTTCTTCATCTTCGTTGGTGCTAACCCATCAGAATTCTACTGTAATATTCAATCAACTCTAATAGGTTGTGAAGGGGATATCAACTAGCCTAAAGTACCTCACGCAAGGTGAACCCTACTATCGATGCATTTTCAGGAAGCATTTTCTTACCGCTGATTATTCCTTGCATTTTCATCTTAGCTTATGAACAGGTGAGCAAAAATCTACAATATCGCAAGTTCCCTCGAAAAACTCTCTCCGTTCATCAGAATTACAAACAAAATGCTCCTCGAACGTTAATAGAGCACAAACTCTTGAAATATCTTCTCAAGTGTCATTGTCGTTATTGCAGAACGAACATTCACGAAAACGTTTATTGAAAGCTCGAGTTCAGAGAAAGTATCGGTGCTACAGGGCCATATCATTGGTTCCCTGGTTAAATAAGAAACTAAATATCTAGAAGTTAAGCTGACCGCGGAATTTCTTACGGTATTATACTATGCTACACTGAAATCTACGTGACATCTGATCCTCGGAAAAACGCTTGCATTTCAAAGCGATTACTTAGATCGTCGACGTGTACGTTTCAACTGTAATTGCTTCGAGCACAAGCTACATATACCAGAAAATAATCACAATATAATGCGTTGCTCAATACATAGAGAAGGTTTTTTACGAGCTTCTCGCTTGAATCGAATCGCGTACGAGAAGCGACGTGGAATCGCTTTCACGTGACTGCCATGAAACGTGACCGAAAAGAAACTGTGGATAATCGACGACGAACCTAGGCACGCTTTTTACATTTAAAGAACGCACGTGTCTCTTCGGGATAAAACAGTCCTTCGTTCGAAGGGCGTCCCTTCTCGAACTTCCGTGCCAGTGATGCACGCTTTGAGGAACGAATTATGAAACTGACTCGAGCAATTTCAAACACATTCGCCGCTTCGTTTCCTCGGGAACCAGGTTCCAGAACCACTTTCCGTTAAGCGCTTGAAAGTTCCTGAAAATCGATGTGTACGTTTAACCTTTCAAATTTGAAGCCTGTGCACTGACTCGTGTGTCTTGGTGATGGACTGAAGTCCATACAGGCCACGAATCCATACTCTATTTGTATTACTACGTTTCTTTCTTCGTGTGCTTTTTATGTGCTATTTATGATGACCACGTTCTTAACACTAGGAAGACTGGATAAAAGACCGAAATAACCCATTTGCAATTTTCTAACAATAAGTTTTTAAGTATTCAGTATATGTATCTAAATAAAAAGATTATAATAATAGACTAAGAATGGCCATAAGAAATTTTTAAGGTGGAATAAGTATTATAATAGAAATAAACAACTGGGTTGAAATGACGTGGGTCTACTTTTCGGTTCTTCTAGTGTTAAACGAGTTCAGATTATACACAGAATCCCGTCTTTCGAATACTGGCGATATCTCTTTCGCATTTGAAGGGTTGAACTGCAATCGCCTTGAACGCTACCCGCCGACGACTAAACGAGACACGAGCTCACGCCGCTTGAAGTAAACGATTTAGGAAGCACCTTTGCATTCGAGTTTCATCGCGCAGGACGCCCCACAAGACGTGGAGTAATTTCAAAAAGCTGTGGAAAGAAACGATAATTTTGCGTATCAGAAATGCGCGATGAAACTCAACATCAATGGCAATACTGCAGCCATATCAGAGACATCGACGTCTCGATGCGAACAGGGCCGGCTTTGGAACGATCGATAGCCGCGGCAGGAATCGCTTTCACGCTGCTTTAACTCGAGGCCATTTCGAGAAAGCAATAATATGCGTATTTAGTTGTTTGGTCTCTGGCGTGTAATTTTGCTGCTGCGTCGCGAGTTGAGCTATGCACAGCGATTCGCCCAACGAAATCGTTGAACCATGATTTAACGAAGTAACAGCTTGATCAGCAGCGCAAAATTTGAATACGCGGCACGTTTCATCGTTGACGACTGGCTCGACAGAGTTTGTACGACTGGTGGAACAGACATGACAAAGCAGAGATGATGTTAATTGACGTTCAATGTGATATTTGGACGTTAGTGGACATTCGATGGATTGTAACTTAGAGTGGGTCACTTTAAAGAGACTCCCTCGAAAGAGTCCAAAGCTGTGCTATTCAAACATCAATGGAAGTTTTGTAAACTGATGTTTCCCTAGACTACCTCCACTGCTATGTGAGCCCCAATTCACGCAGTGTAATCTATGTGAAAATTACGCAAATAAAATATGACACGAAGAATAGGCTAAATTAGCGACTGTCTCTGTTTCACCAGATATATATTTCAAAGAATAATAATCTTAACTAAAAGCGAAATTGTCGAACGAGAACAGCTCTGCGAAAAGGAATCGTTCTTCCATGTAGAAAAGTTGGTGCAACGACAATAATTCGAGATGTCGATTGGAGTGCCTTTTAGAGGTGAAATATTTAGAGGCCCAACTTCCGCTCACAATGCGTCTCACCAACTTCGATCTTTCAGGAATTCCCGTCGATGCAGGGCCAAGTATCGTTCGACTGGCACTGGAAACAGCCGTCAACGCAACGTGCCACGGTGACGCGTAGCGCTTGTCGAGAGTTTGCTTTCAATATCCAGCAACGTATGATCGATATTTTGCTAATCAGCGAATGGCAGGGTGCTGTACACCTTCGATAGACGTGCAGTGGCATTGCGTGGAAAAGCGTGGAATCTGAGGTCTTTGAAAGACACATTTTAAAACAATAACTGCAAGGATTTCACTGGAAAGATTCAACGAAGATTAAAACAGTGTAATTTCTCTTGAATGAATAAGTCTCTTCAACTCCCGCTGTACTGGAGCGACGCCTCGATCCATCGCTGAAAAATTCAGATTCCACGCTTGCCAGTGAAACGTGTAGCGAAAAGATACGTTCAACGACTGTTCATCATTTGCTTTCTGCACCCGAGCACCAGTAGTTCGCGATCGATGCCAGGCTGCGGTTTCGCAACTAATCAGCCCGAGCACAGCTTTGAAAGACACGATGGGGCAGGAGATGGACCTTGAGGGTGACCTGAGGGCGGCAGCAGGGCGGTCAGGGACGTACTTTGTGGCAAAGACACCTTGGCTCACTATACGAAATCTCGTGGCCCGAGCGCTATTAGGTATAACGTAACCTGACTGTTCGACTCGACGAGCAACAGGCCTTTTCGCCTCTTGAAACGACTTCTCTAATTGCTATACCTCGTCGAGTCGAGCAGGTTGGACAGACGCGAGCGGCGTCTGAGAACGAAGCTTCCTTTCTAGTGCCACAAAAGAATCGCGCTCGTTCTTGTAATACGTCTTTGAACCCGCTGACGAGTCGAACTCGTTATCTTCTATCATAAAAGGGACAAACTCCGTTAATATTGTTAACGACTGTGACGAACCTGTCACTGTCGGTCGAGACTCGAAGCGGACCGCGCGCGAGGAGCACCCGTCGCTTTTGTATCTTTAGCGAGCTCAGCGAACTCAGCGTCTGACCGATCGACGCCTAGTGTAATCCTAAATCGTGTGTTAATGTTACGTGTGTAACGTGATCGCGAGGAGCCAGGCTAGTCGTAATGTACAAATAGTAGAGGAGATCGAGGTGTTCCTCGCGCGCTTCAGAACCTATGTCACATCGAAGGTCACGCAGACCTCTCCTGAAAATCGATCGGCGAGAGGCCGAGAATATCGTCGAACAGCGATTAACGTGATCCTTCGCGAATCCACATCGCGCTGCGAGGCGACAGACTAAAGAACTGATCGTTCTATCGCGAGGCTAATGAATTTTTCCAGCGATCTTAGCGTATAACAGCGTGAAGTCTAAACGGCAACAGGGAGTAGTAGCGTTTGTACATAAAACGTTAAGTTCACGCGAGAACAACGTCGACCAGTCATGCATTTCACGTACGAGTTATATAGAGGATCGATTCTGTATTATACAGAGTTGGCACAAAAAGAATACGACTGTACCAACCACAGGTGCTTGGGAAAAGGGTGCTTTGTCGACACTGAGAGGTCGAGTCTTTGATAAATAGTAGTTGGGACAGCTGAGTGGGTATTGATGTGCCAGAATTCTTCTCTGTAGGTATTTGCTAAATATTTTTTAGCAAAAATTTGTACCTAATATGTGCCCCATTTTCGTTAAAATAATCGGAATCTGATGTGCTCCATGATTATATTAGAATCCAATTTTGAAGTGTCAGTAATTAAGAGTTAGTTTTAAGTTGTAGCTCTAACTCTCTAGTTACAATACAATAGTATTTTTTCTTTACACTCTATTCACCTTGAAAATAAGTAAACTAACGCTGAAGCAAGAAATATCTAACTGAATCTGAAGAATTATTCTTTACACTATATTATTCTGTGTAACGAGATTACAATGTTAAAAAGTTAAGCTTGATTCCTACTAACACTCGAAGACGACCCTCAAGTGACACCGCTCAGCGATGTTCAAAGATCGTCCCACTAAAGCCTGTGTACTCAACCCTTTCCCAGCATAATCGCTCGTATTTAAATCGATATATAAATCCTTCCATTAATCACAATGATTTCATGGTCGTCACTCATGAGCATAAGTAAAAATGAACTTTTAATCCAAGCCTATTCAGTTGGCCTCATCAAACCCTATTCAGCTGGGCTCGTCAAAGCAAGAATTCTCTTATTAGCAAACAGAGCTAAGAGCAACATCAAGAGCAAATTACTCTATAAACTATTCTACAAAACAGGGTGGAAGAACTATAATAGCTTCAAACTTTATTAGTACATCTAAGAAGCCTAGATCTCAACATTTACAGATTGTCCCACCATAAAGCTGTTATCCCTTTGCAAAGCGTGCATTGGCCACCTGCTGGCATCAAAAAATATGGAAAATTTCCACACAGTGCATGTTAAGAATTTTTATTATCGCATTTAAAGGGCTAACTCCTTAAAGCGTGGCTTAAATGCTCTTGGTCGCTCTCTGACTTCGTTTGCTAATAAAATGTTCGAAGGAGTCGTACGTAATTGCTCCAAACAAATGTGTTAATTTCTCTTCGTCAACTTCGTCGACTTCTCTTCAATAGTTCGCGCTGAGCTCTCAATAATTTTCCCAGGCACCTTGGTGTGGACCGAGGCGCCAAACAAGGAAACCAGGGCCTCTTATCGAGGAGGGCATTCGATTGTCCTCGACATGTTCCTAGAGTTGTAATTACGCGCATTTCACGTTCCGTAAAAAGCGTACGCGTAACCTTGCGGGAATGCAACACGCCGACACGTTGTTAAGCTGCGTAACACGTACGCGACGCGTTTGTACAAACTCTGTATCATACCTTTGCCACGCGGTCTTTAGTGTATAGAGTTCGTCAGTTAAGGGGTTAAGCTTAAGTTTTTTTGTATAAAAAACAAAAAAAAAAACGGCACAAATATTTTGTATGGGAACGGGAGTGAGTTCGACGTAAGTGTTGAGTTTTTATTATTAAACAATCCGCGTCTGTAGTCGGCCAGCTAGATACCACCTAGAAACGATTCGCCGAAAAATCGATTGCTGGATTGCTGAGGCAAAATTCTTATCGATTATTGATCGATTGTTAGGATACGTGTTGAAAATGGAATAGTGATGGTCTGAAGACTCGTTAATTAAAGAATTTAGAAGTTAGCATAGAAATTGATAAAGCTGAGTATTCATAGTTAGGTGAAATGTGAGAAAAGGGATTTCTGATTAAATATCTGTGCTTTTAAAGCAATATGATTTAAATCAGATGCTGGTTTCAATTTCAGTACTGTCTTATATATTTGTGTCTTCTAAAACTCTTATTTTTAAATGAGAAATTCTTTCAATGCCCTTTTTCCTTTCTGAAAATATGAATTCTATATTTCAGATCTCAATTAAAGCCTTAACTCAAATTTGTTGAAAATGTAGTAGGTTGTATCTTACAGCCACAGATATATATTTTAAGAACTAACATATTTCAATACCCAGACTTTATAGTCACACAATAGTTTTTGTTTAAAAAATATATATCTATATATCTAGTAGCCACGTGAATCATAACAATTCATCGATACACGATAACATATTTGCCAATGCAAGATCTGGCGCCAAGTCGTTCGGTTGAATCGGCTTCGTTGTTTCCTATCGAATTGAGAGTTCTCGTCGCATATAGCATAAAGGAAAGTGGTGATAGTATTCATAGAAATCATCACAGTTCTAGTCGTTGCATAGAGTCAGTTCGTAAATGTATAACCTGTATCGATAATATCGTTAAGTATGTAATGGTAACGATAAACTGTATCGACTCGAAATTATGCGCTAGCAACCACGGTCGTGACGTTACGATTTTCCCGAAGCTCGTCATTGATGAAAGAAGAAGAGAGTTCTTCTTTTTTATTTCTCACTGGCCAAACAAGTGGCGTATCTATAGTCTTCTCGCATGTGTACATCGTCTCGAGTTTACCATGTTGTAATTCTACCTCAACTCGTAGCTTAGACAGCTCCAAAATATCTCTTCGTCGATGAATAACGTTCAGGTACTCGCTAGATCTCTGCATCGATTAATCCTCTTTCGATATATAGCGATTAATTAACATTACAGTCTCTTAATTATACGTATCTGGTTACGTAGAAGACATGTTATTATAAAAGACAGAAAGAAATACGGGAAGAATAATTATTATTAGCAAACGTTACAAAAGAAAAACTGAATTCGTTTGGCCGATCGAAAATTGTATCAATCCTTTGACTGTTTGGATACACGCTTCACAGAAATTCAATTTTAACACGTTGAGTGCTGTGTTATTTCTTAGCGTCTTTCAAATTTTTTCCATTTATTCAAATATATTTTTGTTTAAAAAGAAAAGCATAAAATTTCATAGCTCAATGGTGCATTTTGTACTTTACAAAGTTTAGGAGTGTTCAGATTTAGCTGTTACAAAATGAACATTCAATGTGTTAAAAGACTCATAGGTCTCTTTGTATTATTCAGTATTTAAAAGGGAGATATCTACTATTTAAGTCTACGACAGTATTAGAAAGTAGAATATTTGAGCAAAGTTCAAGCTGTGCCAAACATACAGTCAAAGGATAAAATAATTCAGTATGGGCAGTGAGTTATTGTAGATTGTTTCACGAGCTCGTTTGTGCCTGTTAGCTGAACTATTTCGTGCCTCCGGTAAGATATCGACATCCAACCATTATTCGATATTTGATTGTCCCCATGAATCGATCGAGTAAGAAAGATGTAAGTCAAAAAAACGAAACAGCCTTGTAATCGAGCATTCTAGTAACTTTTATAGACTATTTTCCAAGATTTTCTTCTCGCTGATAAAAGCGACCCTCGTGGAAACCTCACGATTCTACCTAAACTTATTCAATCATTAACAAAAGTAACGATCTCTCTAAGGTTCTTAAACTGTTCAGATGTAACTTCGTAAAATTTTCGAAGAATCAGTCGAAAAATCGTACTATGAGCTTAACAATAGCGCTTCGATGTATCGAAGGAACACCGATAGATCGTCGAGTAGTTGATTAGACGAGTATACCTTTCCTTGATGTATCTCGAGATATTTGATTTTTCAAATGGAAGAAGAAGAAGAAGAAGAAGAAGCTTTGCGTCTCTTGTCGATTTTTCAAAGTAGAAAGTGATAGGTGGAGCGCATAGACTTTTCTACAATTTATCGTTGCGACTGAGATACGCGTAATTAATTTACATGGGAAGTAATTTACCATAGGAGACCGCGAGATCGCGCAATTTTTCAGGACTGACGAAACCTCGGTATCCAATCAGACGGTCAATTGAACGCAACATAAACTATTCACGAACCTAGTCGTTAGGCGAGCTGTTTCCTATTTATAAACGCTAATGAAAAATCGCGACGCGCTGTTTTCACCTCCCCTGATCGCCAGGGCGCATCTTCCATTTCATGAAAAGATCGACTTTAGACGTCTCTTCGATGGAAAGTCTTCTTAGTAAAGGCAGAAAGTATTTCTCTTGATATTCAAACGTCTCTATACATACTTAAGCGAAGTGTCCTAATCTCTGTGTCTCACGAATCAATTTCTAGCCTTGCGACAACAAGAAGCGATTGTCGACAGGCGACGGAATTCATTTTCAAGTATAAACAGGGGTGGGGAATGATAAAGATAAATGTAAATTAAGCAAGCATGTTTCGTGAATAACTGACGAGCTGCAAGTGAAATAATCGTTTCGCAAACAGTTGGCAAATTTAATTGTAAAATTAGTTTCTTTGTATTCTTAATTTACAGAGATGTATAATATTAGATTAAAAAATACTTTACTATCTACTGTAAGTAGTATAACAATTTCTTATGCAATTTAGTACTCCAAAGCTAGATATAGTTAAAATTGCGAATAAAAATTTGCCAACTGATTGACAAAAACAGTGTACCAGTATTCATGAATGACAGTTAACAAGCAATTACTATCGTTTGAACAAGTACTACTACCAATGAGACCCGTTATATTCTTAATGCCATCCTGATATAGATTTTTCAGACACTATACTAGAACAATAACATCATTTTCAGAATAGAATTATTGCAGTTGTACAATACTCTACCGATCGCTTGTTAACGATCAGTCAAAACCAGCTCACTGTATCAACTATATGTAAAGTCCATGCATACAATTTTCAATATTTGTTAACTGTGACAAATCATTTTCTCTCTGAGGATACATCGTTATCGTTGACCCTACAAGTGTTAAAGATCACGTGTCCAACACCAAAAGGGACAATAGTCAGCGTATCTGTTCAGTTAAAACAGTAAGGCACTAATACCCGTTTGCGAAACGTTATCAGCATCTACATAAATCGAGTGCGCTTGCGAATCGACGAGATAACACATGGATAATGACGAATGATGAACCCCGATTCTGTCGCTGTTTCTTTCTCCCTTCGTTCGACCTTCAAATGTGAGGCTGTGATCGTCGACAAAACAAGAAGCGAATGGCCATTGCACAATGCGAGACAATTGATGTAATTAGTAAGACGTCGCATTTCATTTCGCCACTGCTCATCGGTGTGAATCGTCTCGGATACTAATTAACAGCGCGTATTCTCGCTCGTGTTCGATACGCCTTCGTAGTTCAATACGGTCTTCCCATCGATACTTAACGTTTCCTCCTTGTAAATCATTTATAAATAACTGGCATGTTGAGCCACGTCCCCACATGTACGATGTGAGGCGTGAACGATATTTAACACGTTCATCGGGAGACTGACGCTTTCAATTGGGAATGGTTTTTAGTAACACTTGTAATAAAGAGAACTTGATGGTCATCAACTTGTCAACTTTGGGCGACTTTAACACATACCCGAAAATCATTTTCTGTACTGCTATCGCCTAAAGGCCATCGTTTCTTTACTGCAGCAAACAATAGGCAGTGAAATGCTGAATTTTCATTGTTGGATCGGATATGTGTTGATATTAGGTTGCTGTGTGAGTTCTATCCGCTACTATGTTCTTGTTTTAATTATCTGCTTCGAAGATTTCTGTAAAGGAGGTATAATGCAAGTTCCACATAGATGAGAAACTATCGTAAATCATGAGGGAAAATACACAGCTTGAGACAAGTATCTACCTACAAGGTATTTTCAAAAATGGGATTTGTAGTTGTACCCTGGTAGACAGCACTTACGCAGCAACTACATAGACTGCAGATCCTTATGCATTTATGAAAAATTTAACTATGCAAGAAAGTGCAAAGTGCATGTAATATACAAAAACATACAAGTTTCTTAAAAGGAAGTTAGAATTTCTAAAATTTAGAAGCTGAAGCAACTTTGTACTTAGTTTCCATTATTTTAATAGTATGTACGAAAATCTGAACTTGCATAAACGTCTGTAGTCTATTAATACAGAGTATTATTAAATTACAAAACAATATTAGTTGCAGTAATATGCATATACATAAAATGGCGTGAAAAATCTAGAAAAATTGTCTGCTGGTGAATGTATTAATATCACACGCGTCCCATGAAAAATGTAAGCAATGAAAAAACGCTTCTAAGCCATGTTCTCATTTGCGCAACGTGAGAAGCGATGAATACATAAAACCACGTTCCCGCGTGAATGAAGTATTAGTTTACATTACCACGTGCTCAATACACATTACAAAAGATTTGTAAACTGGCGTCTCTGCGTGAATAACGCATGATGAGAACACACGTTTATGTACATTCTCACATATACAACATACCAGACGTACGTACCTAAAGCCACGTTCTTATCCATAAAATGTACGGCTCAAAACACATTACTGTGGCCTCTTCGATGCGTGTTGCCTTTGGAACGTGACTTTTCTCTATTAAGGTATACTATATTCACTTAAGAGTAGATACAATTATCGTGAGTGTGTGCAATTATTGTGCATTACTCTGAAGAGTTCAATTTCTTGTCATATAAACTAACATGTGTGTCAAATTGTGATTTGAGAGTATTCTGAATAATGGATATTGTAAGAAACTCTTAAGTGGAGCCCCATCCTTGGATCGTATCTCGCATCTCACATTGCATAGACGAAAGCGTGGCTTAATGTGTCCCCTCGATGTTCGTTGTTTTATTATCTCACCTTGCACATTATGAACGGGGAAGTGCGCGGTGCTTTGACACGTTTTACATGTGGGCACGCGGCTGAAGAAAAGGTCGAGACTGCGTGATTTCTACCGAAGACTTTTTGAGAACGTTCGCTTATCCGAGGTAGGTGGGACACGCTCGACACAATCGTGATTCCCTATGATCGGGAGAAAACGAAAAACGAAACGCTTACCTACCTTACGATGATTTATTACCAAACGTTTCATTTATATGACGATATACGAAGAAAATGAGAAAAAATGAGAACAAAAAGGTATCGAGATCGTAGAGGACGAGTTTAGCGTAGATAGGTTTCGTACTTCGTATTTAATGAACATTATTGAATCATTATGTATCAAATATCACATGTATTGGAGCTGAAGAGGACAATGGAAAATAAATAATTGTATCCATAACAGTACTGTGTATTTTGTTTAGAATTTTTATTTTATTGTTCCCATCCTTTTACTCACTGTTCTCCCTTTGTTTTCCCTTTTCTAAGCAACTTGGCCAAAATTCGTAAATTCCGCTAAAATGGCCAAAACATGGACACTGAGCCATCTAGCGTTAACTCTTACGAATTACTGATCCAATACCTACAGCGCTATCTAGTGACAATAGGTATGAAGTAGTCGTCTAACTCGACTACTGCTCAACTTGTAAGTACATTTACAAATGAACAAGATTTATCGTTACAGACTTTTTATTTGAGTACTTATTACAATTTTTACAATTTCCCAAATCGAAACAGCCTGGATTTTTATGCATTTATGACACATTTTCATGTACGCCGTTCTAATTATATTTATTAAAATGTTGTATTCAAAATAGATCAAATAGAAGAGATTCTGAAGCAATGGAACGCCAGTAGATAAATAGTGACCGTAGTTTGTCGTTTTGAGAATCTCTCATGACCACTCCTTCATCATGCGTCACTTACATGTAATATTTAATTAGTAGAACCTTAAATAATATATCTTTCAGGATATTAAAAGGACTAAGTCAACTTCACCATACTATTCGACAAGTAACTCTTTATTCCTTAATATCGTTACACGTATACTGAATCAAATTTAGATTATGTAATACCTTCAACCCTTTTACATAGTGCAAAAATAGAATCGTTCTATTTTTGAATAAACATTACTGGTAGGAATGTATCGTTGAACTTATCTAAATAAAAACGCTTGTCGATATCCCACTCTATCGACGATGCTCACATATACGTATATCCAATTACGATTCTTCGGAAGAACGACAAAATATCGCTGGAAAGTGTGCAAAAGATCTCGCTACGTCATCAAAAGTTTAAATATTTTTCTTCAACATGCTCGATTACTTTGCCTTCTTCCTCGAATCATTCGTCGAAAAAAAAAGTTAATATAAGTACGAGCATACTTAAACAACGATGAAATATCTTTTCACGGTATGTGTTTATTTACAATTCGGTGAATAATAATGGTGTGCATTTGCGTTGCACGCAAATCTCGCTAGCCGTATATAAAGTAAAAATAAATTCGACGATCGCCCTAACTTACTTAAACGTAAGGAATTAAACGAAAATATGAGGCGAGAAACGTGACGTCTCGCTCTTGGAGAAAATGTTAGATTGTGACTAACACGTATGATACAGTCTTCAAAAGCCTTGTGTCGATAACGCACAGTATTTGTTTTAGACATACATCTCACGATAAACCGCGGGCGTAGATATATTTCCATTCGACCCGGTGCAAACCACTCGCGTGTATATAACTATTAAATATATTCTATAACACACCCCAGCCTCCAAAAAAGTGTACGACAAGAAACTCGTTCGAGTGAATTGAATCTATCACGCATTATGTAGGATGGAAACGCACATGCTACACATTCTCTTATACGTGCAACTTATAAACAAATTTCATCAGCTACTACACCTCAATTAATAGTCAATCTCGCATAGATGAAATTATGAACCGTTTATCGTAATATTAAAGCTACGATAGATATATTTTGTGTATATATATATAGCTCTCTCTGTCACTTTTACGTTTCTGTATAATAACTATATACAAATATCTCTTACCATCGGCAACAGCAATAATAATCGTAAAACTCTCGTAATAAATTCTCCTTATAAATAGATAAATCTTAAATATCGTTCAATCGATAAAGACTCTTGGAAAAGTCACCTAAAAACGATGCCTTTGACTAACAGACGAAGTATTCGATGGAAATCAAATATATGAAACTCTTCACTGCGGGACATCGATGAGTAAGAGTGTGATTAATGATGGATGAATATGATTAACTTCGACTTCTTAGACGCAGAACGCTATAGGAGTTAGGTGCATAAAAAACTCGTGTCCTCAACATTTCTACAAACTAAACGTCTGTCATTTAAAACTTCGTTTCCGACAAACGCCCTCGACTCTGTCTGTACTAGCTCAACAGATTCTCAGAGATGTGTGTGAAGTGTACAGACAGTAAAAATCGATTAAAAAATACGCAGCGTGTAAACATGCACCTTCAAGAAGTTTCAGCTTCGTCTATGTTCATCGACCCTTTGCGATGCTCAGTAAAAATTTGCTACAACCCTCTAATGGACGAAAATTATAGGTCAAACGTATCACCGATCTGTCCTCGAAGTCTCTCTCTCCTTCAACAAACACAAACGACTCGTGATTGGAGACAGATGTACCAATAACAAGTGTGAATCGCAAAGGGTTACGAAGAATCATAGAAAAATGTGTCTTCTGCCACGTTGGCGTATCCCTCCTTCATCTACTGCTCCTGAGGCACCTTCAGGAGGACCGTTCTGGTGCCCTCGGAATCAGAGACGTTGATCTTCAGCTCGTTCGTCAGTGCTTCGAGCTTATCGACCACCTTGGTGTTCTTCTGTCCGCCTGGATTCGGTGGTGGCCAAACGTCGTCCAATGGTGGCTCGATGTACTTCTTGCTTGACTTCGAAACAGTCACCTCCTGCTTCCCACAGAATATACCGCCGACGTTGTCCGATGAAGAAACACATTTCGATTCCGTGTCCATGCGAGGACGTTTGTAGAGGGGTGGCTGAATCGCGGGGCTGTAGTCGTGATCCAGCAGGCCCTCCACTTCCTGCAGCAACTCCTCGCTGTATTGCTGCAGTTCCTCGTCCATCAGCTGCTTCGAGTAGAGAAGTGTTCGAGAACGACCTGCAATAAAAATACAATTTTATGAGATTCAGATTTTTTGGGGATGTTGCAGTAAATAAATATTGCAGGAATTGATTCTTGAAATAGTAGTCACATCAATGACGTCTTCAGGCATACGTTCAAATACAAGTCATTTTAAACATCTCTCGTGAAGGCAATCAGATACGAAATGATGAACACGAAATTCTTTATATCTCGTAAACAAGGTCAAATAGGACATATATTTGTATGAACCTTGATTGCTTTTAGGTGCTCAATCAGTCTCTGAAATATTGTCCACGTGTTACAGGGCACCTTGTATAACACGTACAGTGCTTGACATTTCAATTATCGCGTCACGTAATCGGTTGTATCGTTATTCGTGTAAATCAGGTACTCGAGATAACAGTTACAGTGTCATAGATTGTTATGTTATTCTACTGCATTGGCTATCTGGTCAAGAAGGTTCCGGATAGTAATTTGTTTCGTAATCCGAACGAGAAGCTGGTTACGAAGCTCTGCACGTACGCAACTCCAAAGTTCCAACGATTGAATTTCAATGAAGTTCAATGACACTTCGTGGGTCTGACCGTTCGGGTCACAAATTCAGGTTCACAAATAATGCCAATATACAAGTGACACTTAAAAAAGTTCCACGAAAGAAACCTTAAATATTCTACTTCTTAATGCAATTCGTAACGATTGAATATTTTGGTAAAATTATGGTGATAGCGGTTGATACTTCTGTTTTCGAGAAAGCAGGCGAATTAAAAATGTATGAAAAGGATCAGCACCCAGTTCAGATGCAGAGAAAGGATTTAAGATTTCTTGCCCTCGTTTAGAAAGTAGTTGAGCAACTTCTCTGCCCGTTCCCATACTCTGCTCCGGTTTCACCGACCGTTGTTCATATCAATTTCATAGCTATTGCTTTGGAAATAACCTTCTTATCTCTTTATCGAAGTCTACCATTAATACCTGACAAAGTCGATCAAGCAAATGTTGTCTCGGTACGATAGCTGAGCCGAGAGCAAAGTTGTCAGCCGAGTCGGATTAATTTTAATTGAGTGAAAAAAAATTGAACAAGTACGTGTAGACTTGATTACTTGCTCTTCTTCGACGATAATACGAATCTCCATATGCAAACGAAATCACAAAGTTGTCGACTGTGTTAAATTGCTGCGTCGCGAAGCGGTCATAATAAAAACCGTTTTGCAATCTGGAATACTGCTGATATTGTATCGTATCTTGCTATTTCTCTTTTTTTTCGTACATGGCGCAATTGACGCGCATCCATATCGCGGAATTTGCTATTCAAGCATTCAGAACTGCAGACGGAGACGTGTCGCTTAATTGTTGAACCATTAGAAGCGGCAGCGAGATCGAAAAGTACGAAGTAAAGCATGACGAAATGTGCATATGGAAATGTTAGCTGCTTCGATACAGTTGAACAAATTTGGACGTCTGTAGATATGGTATTATTTCGAAATGATATTAGGATTACAAACAGTCTGTTGCGTAAAATATTCACCTAGCATCGTTCAATTATCTGGCGTTACCTAACCGTTTCAAGCAAACAGATACGTGTCAATCTATCGTCTCTTATCCTTTGTGCTTTTCATTAATACATATTGTTCGACCAGTAGCGTTTAGAGGACATAAACAAAATGATAAAGGTACTAACACTAATATTCATCAACAGCACGTGCTAATGAAATATGGTTCTGTTATCAATAGATTCGTTATTTAACACGATTATTACGACTCTTTTTCTCTAATCGGATGAGCACTGATAGTGTTGCAACAAAACAAAGATAAAATGCAAAGTGTAATCTCGAGAATGAGAAAATATAATATAAGTCAGGAATAGAGGAAATTTGAAGTAGTAAAATAGATAAGGCTATAAACGAAAGTATTTTGGATTAAAAGGATTTAAAACACAAAGTATCTATAATAAAAAGTAGATATTCTCCTTTGAAAGGAATCGATACCTGTTATAAAGGACTCAAGCTTTCTAAATATTGAGTAAAATTTAATATTTTTATGCTATTAAGTAGGTAATTAAAGGAATTAATATCAATTAACAAATTCTAATTTTCTTACATAATATTCTTTCTTTATGCTCTTTATCTATTGCTTGAAATTGTCCTCTCACTTTTATTAATTCTTGCCTCTATTAAACCATAATAACAAGTTATTGATGTCATTAATTTTCCAGTTTCAAGTGGCTAATTATATTTATCGTAACAACTAATTGACGATATTAAATCTATAAACCAGTATGCCTTCGTTATAGGTTTGTAGCTACGTATGTTCAGTATACTTCGAAATTATCTAAACTTATTTATGTATTAATACTTACATTTCTGACAAGAGAAAACAAAACTATCAGTGCATCATTTAATTTTAGAAAGATACATCGCTGTAAATTCGTCGATGAGCCGTAAATCTATAATCTAATGAAATCTATCTATTAACGTGGATTATTACATTGCAATTAAAAGAGCAACTTATTCTTATTATAATCAAGTTTTCATATGCATTTCCATTTTTATCCTAATAGATTTACAGCTTCGTAAACAAGCGCTCGAAATATAATTACAATGAAGATTGTATTTCGCTTACTGTGCGTATCTTGTAATTTAATGTTTCCGAGTTTATGGTTTATTTAAACTTCATTTATTTTTCTATCGTAAATATTAAATTTTTACGAGAATGAATTGACTTCAACGAGTGCTGGAATTACAAAAATAATTTCTTATTGAAATGATGTTTCTGGAGAGTGTTCGAACAATAAATGAATATTTTGAAAATAAGTAACATGGATAAACTTTTGACGAGTAAGAGATTACTCACAAGAAATGCGAAAACTTATCAAATGAGAAAGTTAACCACTTGAAAGAGTACATAAAATAGTACATAATTGTTTTATAGCAAACATCAGTTACAAATGTATGACATAAATAATAAATTTACAAAGAATAGCTTTTAAATATTTTTATGTTTTCCTTCTCATGTGGACTTTGAACTCAACTGCAGATTATGAAACTTTTATTGTAACCGTTCAACTATTTTCTTAAAGAATCTCTAAAATCATAAACATCAAATGCATAGTAAGCAAAATATTATTTTTTCACATTTTATATACCACTGAAGGCCTACGTAACTACTAAGCATAAAAAAGTTGCTTTTAACTTATCATTCAGTCATAAAGTTTCATTAAAATCAGTGCGTAGTATCTTGCATGACCTTTTAGAATAGTCCTCGAACTTTTCATCAGACAGAGCTTACTCCATAAAAGTAGATCTTCTTTATCTGAGATAGTTCAAAAAGTATAGGTTTCTAGAAAATCGATAAATAACAAATGTGTGTTTTCTCTAATTTAAAAACATCTGTTATTATAATTTTTACATATAATGTTTAAATAAATTCTGTGAATTTTAAAACTCTTCGAAACCTAAGATGATGGTCCCACTACCTGAGTACTAACGCTAATTTTATTTCATTTTGAGCTTAAATACTAATGTACCCAATTAAAAACAAAAAATATAATAGTACCATAAAAAAGTAGATATAGGTATTCAGCTATTAAATCTCAATTCAAATCTCGGGACATGCATATTTTGACTGTTCACTTCCTGGGACACTTGACATTTGAAGTGATCAGATATTAAGACATTCATCTTAAAACCATCACCAACTATGACTAGAAAACGTCGTGGATTACAGAAAAATAAAAGGACTGAAATTACAAGCAAAACAGGTAACATTTTGGGTACAAGTGACCCGAAAATAAAGTCACTCAAAAATAGCTTGGCAAGGAACGTGCAACAGATCAGTGAAAAAGAAAAAAAGTGGGATAATTCGGCTGTATCCTATTTTAAGCAAAAGCTTGGAGTCTTTGAAAAGCGTGGTCGCGGAGCAGAAGACAAATGCATGCACTCACCTGCCAACGGTGGCATTTTCTCGGGCTGTTCCTGTTCTTGCGTGAGTTCATTGTTGGAATTAGAGTGTGGTCGGAGATTCGGTACAGCGACCAGAGCCAATGAGAGCAGCAAAACCATCAAACAAGTAGCCGGCTGGGCACTCTTGTTGCCCTTCTGCAGCAGAGCCTGGAGCCTCTTAAGTTGGCCAGCCAGGCTCTGGTTCTGCGACTGGAGAGCTTTGATGCGTTTCAGAAGCGTCATGTTCTCTTCGGTGCACTGCTTCACGCGATCCTCCAGCCCGTCGACGTACTCCTTTTTCCTCTTCCGTGAATCCTGAGCGGATATTTTGTTGCGAATCTTGCGCCTGATCCTCTTTAGCTCGCGTTCCTCGTGCTTCGTCAAGGGATAATGCGTGGGCAACGTTATCCCTTCTTTCTGAAGCAGACGCTTCTCTTCCGCGTTCAGCTTCAGCCGCGGATACGGGGAATCCGATTCTGAGACCTCGTCGCTAGAGTTGCAGCCCTTCTCGCTGCTGGAATCCTCTTGCTTGATAGTCATCTAATTGGTAAAATAGTTCGATAAAATAGTCAATTTCGAGAAAATTTATTCGAATATCTTATCACAAACGTTAAGAAATGCTTACTCAAATAAATTGATAAGTAATATAATTTACACAAACAGAACGTGATAAGATTGGAGCTTCAGTTGAGTCACTCGTAAACCATACAAAAGTTGCTCATTCTAAATTCATCTTTTTTGTGGAACGACTCACACAAAAATTTCATCAAAAGTTAAAGAAATTTGCTACCCTCCTCGGATTAATGATAGCTAGTATACTGATAGATAGATTCAATTGAATTTGACTAATCGAGGGATCATTGTAACGTGCGAGGAAAGTTGTCTCACGTACCTGAACAGGCTTGTTAATGATGTTCGTCTGGTTAATTTTGAAACCTTTGAGATTCCTCGCCTGTGACGCGTTGATGATCTTAATAGTCCTCACCTCCTTCATATCTTTCAGACTTACTGGCAGTAAAATGGATCTTGGATTACCGGAACCCATTGGAGTAACACGAATCAATTGCCTGACGTTACGTTTGCCGATGTTGCGAACATTTATCGTGTTACTCTCTTTAGGCGTGATGTGTATTTGTGGTTTTGGTGTTTTTTCTACAAATGAAAATTAAGTTCCCTTCATTTTACTCGTTCTCTCTTCGTTCCTACTTGTTACGAAACTTAAGCAATCAAGCAACTTCTTAGAATCTAGCTACAATAACATTGTACGATTCAAATATCTAACATCTAGAATCTGATAAAAGATCAGTTTGGACGATCAAGATATTCGAAGTTTATTTATGTAATATTAATTGAAATTCAGTCTCTACTTTATTCTAGTATCTAATTTGAACAGTTTCTTAAACGCAAGATTTCTTGGATCACGTTTATCTAAAGAACTAAGTATGCACTTCGGCAGCGCAAACAATAACTATGACGCATTTTACGGTGACACACATTCCTTCAAGAACGTTTACTATGCCAGGCATAAAAACGGCAGTAAAGATTCATTGTATGCGAACGTAAGCGTGACCCAACCAATAACACAGCTTTTAAAATGTCTATTAGAGTCAATGCGATATAATGTCAAATTTTCTCTTGAATGCAAATGGAATTTTTCCATAGTAGCATAATTTCATTGATCTTCCGCCTTACAGAATTTGTTTTAATTTAAATATGATTCTTGAAGTATCGTATCCATGAAAGTGACCTTTCGAGTATTTATAGTGAAGACTTAGGAATACTAAACGAAAATCGTTTTAATTTCAAACGAGGTTTGACCATCTCTTTTGCAACTGTTTTAAACAAAAACGATTTTATGGAAGCCAGGAAATTATTTATTCGGGGATAAATAACGAATATGTGTATTCTAGTTTGATTGATAGATCAATGGTAGTTCTGGATTTCATCTTGAATAACAAAAGAATAATTTTCTTTAAAATTATGAGTGAAAAACTCATCAAATTCTAAATTTTCCTTAGCATGTTCGAAATAACTGCACTGAGTTTCCGCAATAAAATCATGGGTTTGCAATTCTAGCAATCGGCTTTCCAGTTCATCGATAAATTTTATTATCGAGTACTCTACAGGTTCTAAATCAGATCTCTCAGTATTTGTCCACTGATATCACAAGATAGATGTGATGAAATTCTGGTTAAATAAATCTTTTACATTTTTACGCATGGACTTGGAACCAGGAAAACCGATTGCAGACGATGAACTTCAATGTATAGTTTAGCTTGAATCAATTTTCATGCAACTGCTTTTAAAATGTTAATGCAAAGAAAATAAAGAGAATAAATATACTCAACTTGTATCAACTTATTCCTGATACCATACAATCGTACTTATTTAAAGCAATTGCAAAAAATTGCTCCAAGAAAACTTTTTCTAAACTGAAATCATTTTTTTTCCCCACACTAATGTCTTCAATAAAATCTTAACACACCTATTTCTACTCAAAAGCTTATTTTCATGAATTTGTCAGTTCCAGAGTCATAACTTCTTCGAAAAAGTTAGCTCTATGCTTCAAGTACCTGCAAAGTCAATTTTCAAAATTTTGAAAAATTCTTTAAGGTACATTTAAATACCCGAAATACTACACATATCTAAATTTCAGCAAAGTCTGAAGTGTTACTCCAAAGTGTATTGAATTTCGCTTGGAATGACCCGGAAACTGAATTCTTTCTCTATCAACGACGAATTCAAAGGACCCAAAGTCGGTTCTTTACCTAGCTCGATAACCGGTTGCTCCGTCACAATGGTCGTGTTCACGTCTGTAAGGGTATTATTAGGGTTCACGACTGCTACAAGAGTATGCTCGACATCCATCTCCTCCGCAACGTCCGTGGCAGGTGATCCCATATTGGAGCTAACAACAGACCTAACAGGGCTGTCCACGCTGCCCATGGACTGATTAGGGCTGCCCAGCGGCTCGAAATCCATGAAGTTCTGTGGACTGCTTATTTCGGAGTTGCTGATTTCCACCTGGTCCTCCTCGATTGGTAAGAGAGGACTCAACTGCTGCTCGCAGGAGAGGCTGAGAGCACTGGAGAGTCCGCTGTCCGAGGAAGAGGATGGAATCGTCTCCAAATCATCCTGCATCAGGTTGAACTGATTGTCCTCCAGCTTGAAAATGGAATCGAGAAAGTCGTCCGGGTTTGTTGGCCATTCCTCCGCCTTGAAAAGTAAACACAAACCGCGTGCGATTATTTTGGGCTTCTATGCTTTGCTCTGAGTCGAGAACGAGGTCAGTTCTCTTGTTTTGAAAATTTGTTGCATGCAGGGTCAAGAATAGATGAAAGTTGTCTCGATCGATTCACGAAGATACTCTATGGAGTCTGTAGCGAATTTTTTATTTCATTTTCTTTTAAATGTAGGGGAGAAGAAACAATACACTTTCATAAAGAATGAAATAGCGCTTCTGTCTCGTTTTCGAGAAATTAATTATTGAAAATGTGAAGATTTCTGTACGTAAGAAATCTCGATTTTTTAAACTTTTTTTCAGATGTATCCCTTTAATTAAGAAGGAACACCACCCTGAAGCATCAGAAAATAAGCAACATATTTTATATTCATATTATATATTTAATTTCATATTATATATTTTATATTCATATATGAATATAATGAATATATGAATTGATATAATGAATTCATATTATATATGAATATAAAATAAGTTACCAAATTTTATTTATTTTTTAACGCGTCAGGTTGGTAGGTTTTGCTTAAACTATGCTGGGAGATATTGCTGTGGAAGTCACTGATTTCTTTGGCTCTCGTGTCGCACACGCTTTCTCATTTGGATCATTGCAGTCAGGATTGCTGACCCCAGGAATTCCTGCTGAAGTTTTTGCAGCCGATGCGACGCACGCAACAGAATGACTGGAACACGACTTTAAGCTCACGCTGTGGGTCGAAGTAACAGTTTCTGTTAATAATCCCCTGTTCCACTTAGATATCTGACTGAAAGTTGGGCTAATCGACTTAGCGAAACTTGAGAAATGGCTGTTCGCGTGAGCTTGTCGCTCGACCCGTGAATCAAGCGTTTGGCCAATGTCGGCTAACCTACTTTTCGAGAAACGGTAAATATAGTAAAGCAGTGTGTGAACGATGGGTTCGCTTGAATTTCAGAATGCTGCAATTGCATTGGTTGGATGTTAGACAAAGGGGCGTTAAAAAATCAATTAGAATTAGAAATTCGCGGAACTGAACGCTAGACTACTAAGGCTCACGTATGCCTATTTTTATCGGAATGCTAGAATTATAGGTTTCGAGAAAGGACATAATTCGCAGAAACAGTAGTCAGTTACACATTTCCTTGGTGTTATTCAATATTAACTCTTTAAAGCGTGATAGAGTTAGAAATGGCCCACCTTTTTAATACCTAAATATGCATAGTAGGAGGTCCTTTTAACCCAATAGTTCTAGTGTTAATTTTCGAAATCCCACAAATATGCTTCATTAGATATTTCGAATTTTACCTAAATAAATTGAGAACACACATCGAAGAAAAAATCCAAGAAATAAAAGTTGTGTAAGTAAAAAATCCATGCCTACTGGTTCATAGCAAGAAATTCTGAATTGAATATAGAAAGAATCAAATTACAAATCTAGAAAACCATAATCAAGTTTATTTGATCATACAAGCTACAAATCTGGGAAGATTGCCAAATCACAGATATGTAAAGATCTGTAGCAAATCTCGTAATTCTTAAAACAGCTTTAGACAACTCCTGATACAACAGAAGTGACGATATTAAAAAAACACTAATTCTAACTATGAAAGAAAAAATTGCAATATACTCCTGGATAAAAAAACATGGATCAACTCTCGAGAATCTGTTACACAGCCCCTTTAAAAATCCTCACGATATTCTAAGTGATCTTTCGAAACAGATGGAAGTAATTGTGCACAACACTTAGAAGCATTTAGTAAAGAAATAGAAAAGAAAAAAGTTTGGAGGTACTTGGAATTACTCGTAGCCAGTAAAGCATGACTTGTGCTTTAAATAACGAGTATCGATTAAGAGAAAACTTTCGATTGATCGATATTTTCGTTTGGTGGTAAGCTCGTCTGCTCCATACGTTTTAAAAGGACTAAAAATAAGTCTGAGCTAATGCAAGGTGTTCGTGTATTTGCGCGACTGGCCCAAAGCCTGCTTTCTGTGATTCAACTTCCAGACGAATCGCCTATTTCTTTTTCCAGTCGCGCATAAAAAGAATGGGCAGGCGTGTTCTCCTTGAAATTACTTCTGGTTCTTTCTATTTCCCTGAAGAGCTTCTTGCGATTTTCATTGAAGCTTTTTATCCAAACGATTTCAGCGTAAATCGTCGGTCGGTGGGAAAGATAATTTGAAGTTGTAGAAAGGCTGAAGTCGTAAATGGAAGTCTCCCTTTTTGTTGTTGGGTCAAATAGATGGAACAAAGGGTCTGAGAAAAAGGAATTGCAACCTTGCTCGAGGAAATAAGAAAGCAGGAAGTATTTCCTTTCCATTAGGGAATCTAAAAACTTCATAGCGATTTATCATCAGTACTTGCACCTCGGATTTTTATACATTTACGAAAGATGTAAAAAAGAATGCAAAATGCACATAAAATGCAATAATATACGAAATATTGAAACATTTGAAAACAATCATGATTCTTTCGAACGTAGCACAAATATGGGAAGTTCCAATGACTCAGGTTCGTTCACGTGCAGTTAGAACAGTAGTTAGTGTAACTGTGAATGCTATTGTGATATATTTACATCTTTTGTCTACTTTATGTCCACTTTTACGTTCATTTTTTGTCACGTTACCCTTATTCTGTAAGTATGAGTTATTTTTGTCCAGACTAGTTCCAAAGATATGTATAAGTCTCTCAGAAACCAGTAGGTATCGAAAGTTTGTTTTCTTTTATTTAAACAAATCTGTTACTATAATCTTTATATAAACAGGTTAAAGAAGTTTACACAAATACGAATTTTTTCGAGTTTTTATCCACTAAAAAACGTGTCGAAAATAAACAAGCCACGTGTTTCGTATAAAGGCATCCAAAATACTCTTATATAGGGTGATCAGTTTACTTGGAAACCTTCCGACTGTTGACAGTATTTATTCTAAATACTATTAGCATTGTATGTACAGTCAACACCCATTAGAGGGTTTCCAGTTAAATTGATCACTCTATAAAGAAAAGATTCATTTTAACCCATTAAGTATAATTCTAATATTCTGCACTTGCTCTGTACAAAACTTTATAATTCTATTTCTTCGCTTTACTTGTCGACGCCAATAAGCGTTGAATGCGCATCTTACGTTGATCATCTAAACATTTATCGATGCCAATCAGAAAATTAGTACAAAAGTTAAAACATCTTTAGGAATCAAGTATGTAAATCTAATAAGCCTTCATGAATAAATTCATGAGTTGCTAAAGATTGATCTCTTATTCCTTATACATTGATCAGTTTTGAGTAAGTGCTTAAGTAATCAATTATTGCAATTGTATTTATATCAGTCTATCTCTATGTAATATAATGTAATGTAATGTACTCCTACAGAAACATAAAAGAGATATTAAGTGTAAAAGATTGTAGTGCACTGTATGTAGTGTTTTTGCGGTGATTATTTTTTGGAGTTTAAAAACGAAATATAGTAAACGCAGAAAATATAAATTCTCATGCTTTTGCAGTAATAAAAATTTTAATCGTTTTATTTTCTGAAATTCAAGAATTAAATTTTTTGAGAGCTTACACTTCAACCTACGACGTCGATTAAATTAAAAGTGTTTTTCTTTCACCGTCAATTTTGTGAATATCTGAATTAGCTCTGCTTCTAATTAACTTCCAAAATTTCCCCGAAAATTGAAAGCAGAGATCATGTGTCCACAATTTCAAGAGATCGCGATTGAATATCTTTGACGAATATGAGCCACAATTTTTCAGATTATGCACAAGGGGTCCCGTAATATAACGGTATTTCGCGTTCGAAGGTCTCTGGCCATGATGAGTAAGTTGGCATTCTCGGTCTGATTCCGTACCTAAAGCCATTTACCTTCGCCATAGGTATCACGTATAAGTAATAATTTACCAAGGGTATAGTATAAGATGTTCACATGCAGATATTCATACACAGACAAAAATTTGAAACGTATAAATGAATCAATTTCACGCAAATAATTTTTTGTACAAGAAATTGAAAATGCAGGATAGCATTTGTTCATAAAAGTTTTTACGTTCAAAAGGAATAATATTGGATGCTGATTTGATATATCTATACTTTACGAAAGATTGAAAGTATAATAATTACCATAATGCACTCATGAGTGAAAAATCTGCGTGCGAGAATAAGTTGGAATTGTAGAACTCTTTCTCAATGAAGTTTCATTTTTTAAAAAAATTCGTTTTGAATATAGAGTTAATTTTTTGAAAAATATTTCGTTTGTGTTTCTGTCACACCTAGTTCTGCATCTTATCAATAATTGTATGCATGTATACATATAGATATGCCATGTTACTTTTTATCATAAGCATAAATGAGAAACGTTAACATTCAAACGAATCATTTTTCAGGTTATAGTTGCACGCACAACCATCAATTCACTGATACTTTGTATAATTCTAAATATTTCATTGTAATGTGCATACAAAAATTGTACTTCAAAATCCTACGTTATACATCATCACTTCAAACCAATTGTATGCATCTAGAAGCGCATAGGATATGGCTCGAGTTAATGCTACATTTGTGATAATACGACACCATATTTCTAAATCAAACATACGTCTGATTGAAACATGTGCCTGACTAAATTCGAGGAATACAGTTTACGTCAAACAGCTTTAGCATCGTGACAAGTATCAAATCAGAATGTGAATTCAGGCGTTCACCAGAAGTGAAGGCTCCAATATGGCGGCGCTTACCTCGCCGACACGTGCGTTCTACCATTCCATATGTTACAAAAACTCCATCGCGATTACATAACAGCATCTGAACAAAACGTCTTATCAATAAACTTCATAAATAAATCAAATAATGATTCACATCTCACATCTTGACAGATAAAAATTTATTTATTCCTCATATCTAAATAACACAGAAAACTAATAAAACCCCCAAGCGAGTGACTCAAGAAACATTCCCCGAATACTTCAATATTATTCCCAACGTTAATGACCTATGATAATCTGCCTTAAAAAAAAAAAACAGAATAAGATAAAGTAGACTGATCAACAGAAATCTGAAACATGGGTCGAACAGTGTCGGCACGCAGCACGCACGTGGCCAGCACCTACCATATGTTAACGCAAATTGCCTGCACATGCTCTTGCCACTGCAAGTACTGCAACTTTCGGTTAATCACTGCCGCCAGTCGAGAGCGTCATTATAAACATCCGCTTTGTCCATGCTCCAACATACATAGAAAATACGCGTTACGATCCATCCGGTTACATGAATCAACCGGTCGCCTAGTTGAGAATAATTGAATATAATAGTTCGCAACGAAAGCACGAGACGCTTCGTTCAGCCAGACAGAGGGATTGAAGATACGATGAAAGTGGCACACGGTGAAATGCACCATTACTTTACGCATTCCGAGCGTCGAGAATTCTCCCGTCGCTGAACGGGATTCAGCATGCGACTTTTCCTCGAACTTGAGATCATCGATCAGAAAAAAGATCTTCTTTCGCTCGATCGACGACGGGCATAGGCGTCTCGACTTTACCCTTGCGATAAATAATGCACGCCCAGTCACGAGCATCCCACTTTTACACAGTGCCGGTTTTCCCACATTTTTCAATACTCATTCTTACCAAAAGCGTTGCATAAACGCTGAAAAAGGTTTCACCAGCCTTGGAAATAATTCTCCGCATTAGCATCGCAGATAACGAGCATGATACAGGCCAACTTCTTTCATTATACGTCGAGAAGCCTCGGATCGAACTTATAAATAAGAACCAGAGATATTTCAATCCATCTTTCAGCTATTCACTGCGCGTAGAAAGTCTCCACGCGACGTTCGGGGAATTATAACCCTGGGAGTACTGAACCGTCACATGGAAACTTAAGAAAGTTTCTCAAACTCACGCTTCTCATATATATAATTTAGATATTCTGCAAGAATCGTCTTTCGAACATCAGTCTTAAGGTATACGCGACAACAAATTCCTTAACAATGTTTACAAATTAGAAACAGCTCAAATTTAAAATGTTTTGAATTCTGATCTCCAGAAATCCCCTCGATCATTCCTAGGGTCAAATCCAGTATCCCTAAGCGTGTATTCAATCACTATTTTCCCCAATAAACGATCGCAGTCTATAAAAGAGTAATTCATAGTTCACGAGGCACAGTTGTCGTGCATGTTCGCTGAAATATGGTGATACCGTTTAAAACAGCTAAGAGGAAAATCAAGCAAGGAAGCATCGGGAAGAACGAAGGTGAACTAAAGCGGCGACTTACCGCGATGGCGACGTCGCCGTAATTCTGGTCTATGAAGGACTCGTCCTTAATGTCGCCCTTCAGGAACGAGTCCCGCGGGAAGAGGAAGTCCATCAGGTTCATATCCGACGACGACATCCCGACGCTTAAGTGAACACTGCACGCACTGCAACCCGCACACTAGGGTTCCATGAAAAAAAAAAAAGAACTGCACTGCACCGAGGTCGCACCTCCGCGATACGGCACGCTAGTCGACTAACGGGAGGAAAAGAATCCCTTCGTGGCTAGGCGAGCGAGGGACTCGCTTCGGCCTCCTCGCCCCACCCTGGTCGACTCTTGCAACAGACGAAGAGCGAGCGAGAGACCGGTTTTCGGCTCGCCTGTTGGCTCACTCGGGCATTTTTCGAGCGTCCACACGCAACACTGGACGCCCTTTCTCGAGGATGCTCCGAGGGCCTCGAACGCTTCGCCCGCGGATCACGTACACCAGCCCTGCAACTGCAATTGCGTTTGCTTTCGAGCAAAAGGCGACAACGCTCGATGCACGAAGGTTTATCAATTGAACTGCCAGCGTGGCACTATGCGCGTCACACAGACGCACCATTCGTCGAGGAGACGATTGGCCGAGCTGGCTTCCTACAGCGATAGGCCGAGTCGGGACCCGCGCGTTGTGCGCGCTTTCAATCTGATGAAATGAAGGGAGAATGTTGGCGAGGGATTTCGAATCCTCTCGCAGGTTTATGTTTCGATAGTTTAGGGGGATTTCTTCTTCCTTTTTTTTGTAGTAGGTATTTTATGATAATTATTGGGAATGGTAATTTATAAGTGTTTTAACTTGACTTGGTGATTTCATGAAACTTCAAATGAGGAGTTTAATTTGGAATTTGGATATGTTCTGTTTTTACAGATATTGAGATATTTGTAAAAATGCAAAGCATTTGAAATGATGCACTCAAAGAGTAAAGAGTAGCTCATTTCAACGATCAGTGGTTGAGTTTCATCGCCCCGAGACTGGGGAGAAAATTGTGTAGTAACTGAGCGTTTGTATGGGGGATACAAGATATATGAAGAACGAATAAAGTTCGTAAACGACGCAAAATGTTATATGGAAGCGTAGTTGAGTTCTCATTCTTAACGGTTCTTGCATCAGATTGTGTAGGTACCTATAATCGATTTCGGTCATTCGAAAGTGCAAGACACATTGATGCGTCAGCAGGTCGTCCTTTAAATGTATGTATCTCTCACACTTGTCAACAAAAGAAGTTGCGGAAATCGAGTTCTTGCCTCTCGGAAGAATCATTTCCGTGTGTTCACACGATCTCAATAATTTTCGAAAACAACACTACATACTTTGTATTACTTTCTTTCGATAATACTACAAACTATTTTTTAATAATGTCATTATTTGTTAATAATGTCTTACCTAATAAATGATATTATTCTCCAAATCTAGTACTCTAATTAAAATTCATTTGCTCTTAAAAATATTCAGAAAATTATTTATTTTGGAATATGTTAGATTACATTTGGTAATATCAAATAAAAGGATTGTGGAGTGTAGAATGTAAGATGAAGTATACACCCCTCCATAACTCGATATGAGCGAAAGGTCATTGAACTCTCTTCCACTTGGATTTCAAAACGGGTCAGGTAGTAGACTGGGTCTGAGTCTGAGATTGCTATAAAAGTTTCCTCTGTTAGGCATTGTTCAGATTAAGGAATTCAGAATTTTCGAAGCTATTAATCTACCAGATTCAAAAAGCCCTTTGTACATAGTCTTCCCTTAAATTAATCTTTTTTTTTATAAAAGAGCTCATTCATTCGACTCTTTTTTACTGAATGATTCACTATTCGTGTCAATTACGAATATAGGGGTAGTTGTCATTTGAATGATGTGTTAGACTTTACGACACAGAAAAACGTGTCTCACAGATTAGATTTAGGTATAGTACAATGAAGTTATCATTACATTTTTCTACGTCTCCACTTTTAATGAAATATTTTTCGTATAAGATTATTCTACCGATTGCAGCGAACAATAATCTCATACTTTTGCATACGCCTAATAAAATAGAAACACATACTTCATAGTTGTAATAAAATAGAGCGATCGCAACGAGTATTCCAATGAGGACGAAGAAATTCCATCCTTGCCATGCATAAAAGGATGCACCAGCCATAGCTCTTCTCGCACAGACTCCCATTCTATTTAAAAGGAATTGCTACGAATAAGTAATAAAAAATGTTTAGTAATATGAAAAAATTCAGAATTATAAGTTTTTCGTCTAACCTTCCAACGATTGAAATTATTTTATATGGTATAGTAGTTCATAATAACTTATTGCAGCTCCAACGAACTTCCAAATACAGAATTATTCAAATAGAAAGGATGTTGTGTCAAGGTGTATACTCCGAATGGAACATCTTTTAATTTCTGTATTTTATAGTAATATATTGTATTGGATTAGTTACTGTTAAATTATTTGTTGAATTGACGTTAGTAAAATCAAACAAATTTATATCGTATTTCATATCGATTATTCGTTTGATATTAGCCGAACGCGTCACAGCTGAAATGTAATTTCCAACAGTTACACCATGGCGCTGATCATGGCGGCTGTGGAAAGGTTAAGATCTGAGAATCGATTGAAAATATGCCTGTTATAGTAATTTATTAAATAATTAAATTGTATGAAATGAGGTACGTAGGATTATAATACAGGTGAAGTATCTAGAAATTTAATCTATGCTATTATTTTTAATTAAATACATACTATTGTAGCTTTTCCATATTTATAAGGTTATATATTGTAAAGTATTAGATATTGTTTAATATCTAATTGATAAATTATTGAAGAACAATCTATGCAGCTTAGTAAAATTGATTAGTAAAATTGATTCAATAAAAAATCATACAATCTAATTAGTAATCATGTTTTCATTATATATCATTTGGGAATAGTTAGTATGACAATTGTTAATAGTCTTATTAATGTTACAATAGTTAATAATATTACAGGCGCTACTTACGTAAGAGAAATTATGTGTAATTTTCTAACATCAGCTATGGAGACTAAGGTAACTAGTAAAACCAGTAGTTTGAAAGCTCTATTGCTGCGAGCATGGAGGGAACGCTGGAGTGATTTACAATGGGGTATTAATATTAAAACGGTAAATAATAAACTCCATCTAAAATCATTCGTTACACCTGTATTCAGGAATAATTGTCCACATGTTCTTATTTCACCTTTCAGATTTTACCAAGAGGTGTCAGTGGAGATGTATATAATTTAGCAGACTGTATATTACAACAAGCATTAGTAGGACTAGGTCCGAATCAATTAGTACTATCTTACTTGAAACATTCTTTAAGTTCTCAGGTAGTATAACTTGTAAATGGTTTAGTAATTAGGGATGGGATCAAGTGCTTTGCCAAGTAGATTGAAACTGTTATTGAAATTGACTCAGATTCATAAGTACACGTTGAACTTGATCCCATCCCTACTAGCAACATATCATTAACATACTCTACAAGTACAGATGTATTTTCAGTTGGTCTCCTATGCTGCTGTGTTGCAACGAATAAGCAAATACGATGCCTTTCACAAGCCTCATTGTATTTTAAGTTTACTAGAATTCTTAGAATCTATCCAAGTAGGCATAACTTGCCGTGGCAAACCAGAAGAAGATCTTTTGGCAGCTGCAGTTTTGTCTATTGTACATTGGCTGTTACAATGTTACCTACATACCTTGACAAAAATGCCACAGAACAATCCATTAACACCACAACCAACTGAACTTATGGATAAACCTGCCAGTATATTGAAACAAATGCTTAGTTCAGATTTTCTTTGCTCGATGATGTACTTAGCCAAATATGATGACAAAGGTAATTGTGAAGAAGATATAGTATGATAATATAACATTTTCTATGCTGTATTTAATACAAATCTTATATATTTAGACTTGTATATAGAGGTTGTGAAAAAGTGTCAAGAAATTGAAGGGTTATTAAAAACAAGCAATTTGAAATCTTCAGTGCCTATAGAAGATTCTCTTAAAAAATTGTGCAATTTGGAGGTTGAATGCTTAGCTCTGTCTCCTGAAATGACACAAATGGAATCTATAACTCATTGCTTGCAACCGCTATTTGCAGTTCAAGTGTTATTAAACCCTAGCACAGAAACGTCTATATTTGTTAACCAGATGTTAATGGTCCAAAGACTTAAAAATTACACGAACGCGAGGCTGTACTGCGAAATAATACGCGCGTGTTTAATATGTCTACATAATGTAACTGGAACGTTCAAGGAATCGCAATGGGGTGCTTTCACATTTCTAAAAGTACCTCTTATTTTGAAGGAATTGCACGTTGCATATTCGAACGGTTAGTAGTCAATTCTAATTCTTACACTATGATACTATGCATTAAAATAACTTAGCATGTTTCTAGTAATAAGCGAAGGCTGAGTTGTAATTTTGTCATTGTTTATTATCGTCTTACTTCGGTATCAAACACCCCATACATTAAACTATTTTGTCGTATATTGTTATAGGTGATGACAAATCGGAGTATTCTCAAGATATTCTAGACGCTTTCGAACTTCTACTGCAATTTACACCACTTCTAGATATAATGGACACCGCGTGTTCCTGTAATAGCGTAGAATGTTTACTGAATGCATTACAGAAAGTGAATTTAGTCACAGAGAAACAGGCGAAACAAATAAGCAGTAGGAGGTAATGAATGCTTTTTTGAAATGTTACTCTTGATATTCATCAAATTGATATTCACTTTAATTTCCTTTCAGAGAGGGTGTGACTGCGACGTTACAAAAGTTAGAATCTTCTACGTCCACGCCTTCTATCCCAAAGGTAATCGTGCGAGCAGAACCTACGTTGTCTGGAATCTTGAAAACGCTTAACGCAGATTACACAAAGATTCACGAGGCACTGCTAAGCATGTTATACCAAGTTTTGACTGGAAAAAGTTTTGAACTGATGTTAGCTGTAGCTACTGTAGAAGGGAAACTGAAAACCTTCGTTACCAAACTGATCAAGTTTAACGAATGTAGTAAGCAAATTAACGAACCTGTCCCACCAAAGACTGCGGCAACCAGAGCGATGTTGTTCGACGTATCATTCCTTATGCTGTGTTCTATAGTGCAAACGTATGGATCTGATGTAAGTTTGAATGTAAATGATGTAAGTCTGATGGCTTTATTATAAATTGCGCTATGGGCTGACAAGTTGTGTTTTTAGGCTGTATTAGAAGAGGGAGGAGGTGACTCCTTTTTCGAGCAATGGGTGCGTGAGTGTATGCCTGAACGAAATCAACCAAAGTCGCCCCAAAAAATGTTGCAAAACGTAGATCCCGCGAGGGTGGATGCGCTGTTGGCGCAAATCAATTCGTCCGATCCGGATTTTAAATCTAGCAATATCAAATGGCATATTGCGTGTCAGTCAGCTATGGGTGCTGTGAAAGAGCTGCTCTGTGCATGGGAAAGTGATGTGATTGGAGCTGGAGACGTTAAACGTGCTTTAGATGGATTACGTGCGGCTGCATGCTGTTTGCCAGTTTGTGCAGCTGCTTGGCTCTGTGCGTACATGAGCATCACCCATCAGGATGCCCTTTTAAAGCCTATGAATATGGTTCAGCATTTTTTGACGCCGCTTCCTGGAGATGAAATGCAAGATAACCTCAAAGAACGGTTAGTGGATTGCCAACTACTAGGTTGTAAACTAAATTTCAGCACTATTGTGAATGCTTGTGTAATTATTCATGAAAAGAGAGACAAACGCAAATAAACTTAGAAACATTTTATTCAAAGTATTCTGCATGAGATTCAATCAATTTTTGCTGGCGTTCTTCGAGGAGATATATTTCATGGCAATACCAAGCTCGGTTTTTCTTTTAGATCTAGTTTAATGGTTCAGATCGTTCGAAAAATGCAATACGATGTTCATCCTCCAACACAATCGAAAACGAAAGTCCTTTCAATGTCTCACAGGTATGTTGCAAAGTTTCTTCAAATGGTATTAAATTTACATCAATACTATAGGTAGATGTGATTTTGATTATTTTTAGTATTATTTCGAAGCAACCAATATTGGAACAACTGGAAACTGTTTGGAAAGATATTAATGAACGGGGGTGGATAAATATTCAAGCAACGCAATCCTTAGAATCATTATTGAATACTGGTGGATCACTGTGGTTCGTTTCGAATATTGTGAAGGCAGTTTTGAAGTATCGTTACCAGAAGGAGCTGGATCAAGCTGTAGACTTAGCATTTGCAATTTTTCATCTTGACATCGAGAATTGCACCTTAGATCTTATCAACCATATCATTCCCCAGTATTTATACAATTCATTACAGTAAGTTCTATCCAGTTTTATTAATTAATCACATGTTACTTTAAATCTTCACCGTGTGACGAATAATGTCAGAAATATAATCAAGATATATTTCTTGCAGAAGCGAAGAACTCGTAGAACCACAGTCCTCGATTTTAGCGAAACTATGCGTGTATTGTATATTTTCTACATTAGAATATAACAATTCGAATCCATACCGCGGAAGCAGCAGAAAACGTGTACGACGCGATTTAGATGCTGACGAGCTCGATGCTCTTGGTGTGCCAGCGAATAAGATTCTTAGGTTAAACGAGGCAGGGGATTCAAATCCCATTTTTGGTTCACAAAGTCCACAAGCTCAAGGATCGACTAACGGACAAAAGTCGATCGCGCTGAGGGATCCTCTGCTGTCATCGATAAACGCACTATTTATGACATTCTCGTTCCTAGTTAATAGAGACGGTGAAGTATCCCAACAGACTCATTTTATACTTCAATTCTTGCGTCTCATGGTACAATGCGGGAAGGACAGAACTCGTGTTGTATTGCAAAGAATGCCGCAAACATTGGTGAGTTACGATCTCTTCTCATTATGTCCACGAGTTCCGGTCAGTGGTTTGAGTTCTTATTTTTATATTTCAGGTCCCTTGTCTTCTAAAAGCACTGCCCGAATTTTTTACGACTGATATACTATTAAGATTTTATGATATTCAAATAGCAGCAGGACGAAAAGCAACGGCGCGAGATTTGTGTATGTTGCGAAATATTACTTTGAAACCTACGAAATAGGTATTGATGACTATTTCGGAACGGAATTTTGGACGAACATACTATCTCTTTTAGATGAGATATCTTTTGGACGAACATACTAATTTATAGGAATGAATAAGTATAAATAATAGTGAGACATCAACTACATAATTATTTCAAAATATACACGTTTAATACAATTTAACTGTTTTAAACATTTTCCCTTGTGTTCCTAAGAATACTACAATAAGAGTTTGCAATAGGATTAATGAAAGGTAGTTGTTTTAAATAGTGTACTCTTTTCTTTCTTTAGATTTATAAACAGTTTTTGACAAATCACTATAAATAATTTTTATATTTTAAGTTATGTACAGTAAATGATACATGGAGTATTCTCGAAAGTGAGAATTTTTACATGATATAAACATGTTTTGCGTGAATAAATGAAATAAGTGGATGCAAAAAACGTACAAATATCGTTTGTCACGGTTAAAAAAAATCGCTTTTTAAGTAATTTCTTAGATTCCTACGTAATATTTACACGAAATATAGCATTCCTCGCACCTAAAATTACATGGAAACGAAGCTTTTCAAAGGAAATTATGTGAATCAAGAGATCCAGACCTAGAGAATATCAATGATCATGGTTATATCTCGCATTCAAATTCAAATTAATAAAAATAATAGTACATATTCTGCACAGAAAGTGAGAGAATTAAGCTATAATCATTGATATTCCCCATGTTCATTTGTATTGGAAGCACAATTAGGCCCATCAGAGAATACGTTTACAACCATGGATGCCAAGATGGATCCATTCTGCACAAATTATCATGGCTATTTGCTGCAGCAACCAAAGTGCTGACTTTGCTGTCCGTTCCATCGAAGTTTGCTAAAGAATTCAACCTCGCAATAATCGCTGTGACCGCACGCGTGACCATCGTTATTAAAAGTTCGCCCTTCATATCCGCTGGAGCTTGAGACGCATTCTCTGCGTCTTCCTGCTTCTTGTTGTGATCTGCTATCACTTCGTCGCGTAAGATTGCTCGTAGGATTGTGTGCACTTTGAAAGATGGCTGCACTAAACAACGCGCAGTTGCAATGGCACTTGCTGTCAATGGTCCGGAGACACCTACGTACAGAGACGTGTAGGTATTGAACAAATTTTGTCGAAATATTAACCAAGCATTTTAAATTTACTTAAAAATAAATGCTATAGTATGTTACTGAAGTTTAGATATGTTTTACAAACCTGTACTTGTAAGGAATTCAAGAATATTTGGTGTCAAACGGAATGGAACTGGTCTGTTGGCGTCCAGTTCACCGGAGGTGTCGTCGACATCGAACTTGAAATACGCAATATTGATCAGACCCGAATCCTGATGCACGTACATCATGTCAGGGTTTAATCTTGTCAGATGAAGTACGTACTCAGCGAAGCACGCCAAGGATAATTGTAAAGTAAACTATAAGAAGGAATTGTGTTAGAACATTGCAAATCTAATAGGAAAATTATATTTACTTTTATGTATGCTATTACCATTTTTCTGAAGGTCCAGTAGTCGGTGGCACCAGGGAATGTTTTGATAGCCCAATCTTTGAGCATGGTCCTGGCAACCATAGTTGTCTGTACCTCCTTAAGTATATCTCTCAAAACTTGATGACTCGCTTGCGCCCCTCTAGCTTGCACCGTTGCTAATCTATCGTAATATCTAGCTATAGGTGCATCATGTACTATTCCTAATTTTGCACAGCCTTGTTTGTAAATATCTAGTAACGAAACCGACGCGGGATTGTCCTCAACAAGCCGCATTTGTGGCGAAACTGCGACGACACGCGGTACGGTAAAATGTAAGAATCTTCTGGAAGTTTCCTTTTGCTTGCCCAGGTAGTGATTCAGCATTCGCAACAATTGCAGAACACGTTCTTCTCTTCTTGCATCCCCTAAGCCAGCATCGTTAACCACCAAGTAGGGATACAAACGACCATTATGACCACGGATGCGTAATCTTCTGGCTGCAGTGTTGTGTCGTTGAACAACTTCGACTCTGGGCATAAATCTGGCTATCCTGACGTAATAGTGCGAGTGCTTGGGTAACAAGAATTCTCCAGGGAGTTCGACCTCAGCGGTTTTCAAGCTAAAATTACTTAGGAATCGGCATTTCTCCTCGATCAAGAACGATCTATAAAAAATGTTGCATCGGTTAACTCCTTTTCACAATTAAATTTGAAGTGAAATTTTTATTAAATGATACTTACTTTGGTAACTGTTTCGTCTTCCCCTCAAGAATTTTAATCCACTTCTTTAGCTTGTTGATCAAATTGTGAAGCAGCCTTGCACCAGGGACCGTGAAGTCGAAGTCACTAGTGAACTGACCTTTCATCTTCTGGAAAACGGGATCCTGGACGGTTGCCTGTGCCCTGCGCGCCAAGGATTCTGAAGCCGCCGAGCCAAACGTGTTGTTCACGTTTTGAGATGAGGATATGTTTTCTACGATTTATAAGAATCGCACTTGACAATTCTCTTCTCTTAAAAAATTAAAGGAACTCGGATGCCCGTCTTACCAATTCCGATGCCAAACGTCGAGACTAGTTTCTTCACGAAGTTTAATGTATGCGGAGTTATGGTGGCTTCACTCACAGCACCGCGGTTTTCGAAAGCTATCGCGTAACACTTGGCCAAGCCTTGTCTCAATTGTCTCAGAACTTCCTCATACCATGTTTCTCGGAACCACACCATCTAGGCCATTAACCATTTAGTTAATTTGTTTATAACAAATAAAATATACAATAAAACAGATATACAAACCTGATCTACAATGCCTTCTAAGCTAGACAAAATAGTCGGATGAATATCCCTTTGCATATGCATGATCTTCGAACACCTCCACATTGGTGGCGTGGCACGAATTGGTCCCGTTTCAGGTACTCCTTGTTGCTGTATATTTCCTGCGGCACCACGGCCTTCCATGCCTTCTTGGTTCTTCCCAGCAGCCAACTCCGCGCTCTTATACCTTTCACGCTGTTCAATCTTCAGTGTCAGGTATAACGTTCTAATGGAGAAGTAAACAGCTTGCGGGAACATTCTTCCAACTTGACTCAGCAAGTTTAAGATAACATTGCCTTCGTGCCGGACCAAGCACATTAACAACTGAGGGATCCATGGTAGCCACTGAATTGGAGGAACTCCTACTGCATATTTATCCACAGCCTCCATCAGGGAAGACTTGTCATCATCGTACGTGAGCAACCACAGAACCTTCGCCAAATATTTTCTAGACTTGGACTCGTTTTGATGTCTGCAGGCATGAAGGAAGCACGTGATCGCCGAAATTCCAATCGATATTTGACGAGCATCGCGTGTGAATATGTGTTCTAGGTAGTCGCCCCACAGTGCCCAGGCTTTCACCAAAGTATCATGTAACTGAACCGCAGCGGAAAATGCCTTATTTGCATCGTCGGATCGACCAATTTGCGACAGCAACATTCCTTTCAGTGCATAAAACTCAGCAGTCATTTCCTTCGTGAAGTATCGAAGGTTCGTCGACTCTATCACTTCTAAGCCTTCCTGCAACTCGTTCTTGCCGCTGACCGATGCCATTTGTAGATAACATTTCACTTGCTGCCTGATCTTTTGGAAACAGTCCACAATAGGAACACTAGGTATAGTGTAGATCCTCGACAGTGAGTCCAAACATACACCGCAGAGATTATGCTTCCTGGCTATCTTGCCGAAGTGAATAATTGCCTGGACGGATGCGTGTACGCCTAGCATCGAGTGATTGGTCGTTTGATCTTGTTGAGAATCGTAATGGTTCGAAATAAACGTATAATGATGTTGTCGCCAGGTGAAGATGTCCGACCAGTGACTTAAATCATCGGCTATTACAGGCAACCGATTTCTCCAAGTTTTTACGATGGCTTTCATGTCGTGCAACGATGTGCTCCTGCCGTGTAAGAGACCCTGATGAATCTGCATCGCTTCTTGCAACTCCATTATTTGTTGAGCTGCCTGAAGCAATGGCAAGTGCACATGGCTTACAATACGAGGCAATCTACGCCATTCACGCATGCACAGACCGGATGCGAGTTCTACGTATCGTTCTACAGCGTTCAAATGTTGGTCCTCGCTGTTGCATATTGCTAGGAAACCACGGTACAAATTTACCTGTAAAAATAGAGATTCTCAATAGCTGTATCCTTAATGAAAATATGTGTATTTACTGTATGTTTCATACTGTACCTTCCATGCCATTTCCTTTGGACAATTATGCTCCACTTGAGCAAGAGCCTCCTTCATCATCGACCAGTTAGGAATACGCCAAGAGCTCTCCAAAATCAAGAACGGATTCTTCTCCGCCTTTTTGCTGCCATAGTCCAGCAATAAGTCCCACTGATTTAGTTCTTTCGCGCATCTGATCCAATGTTGCTCCCAGAGCATCGCCTCGCGTTGTATCTTAAACGGAGCTGGAGTTGATACGTAATCCTGTTTAAACTTTGTCATCGCTACATCGTATGCGCCTTGAGCTTGCTCGAAGAATCCTTGTTGTTCGAGGGCAGTCGCTTGAATAGTTTCTTTGTAATGAGCATGCTTTTGCCAAAGACCAGACCACATGTCCTCTTCACATAATAATGAATACATATCAGACAACGAATCTAAGATCTCAGCATGAGGGCTATTGTCGGGTTCAAAATCGTAGCAGTCTGATTCCCTTTTGATCTTGAACTGATTGTTCCCGTTGTCAAACGCCATCTGCTCGAGACTCAGTGTCATTCTATGCCATAGATTATGTGACCTGCCCAGGTACTTCATTAAAGCTGGCCGCATTGGTACAGGAGGATTGCAGTGTGATATCGCTTCGACGAACGTGGCTATCGCGCTTGGATGACAATCCTTTTGAATAACGTGCGTGCCACTGCAAATAAATGGCACTACTTCTGCAATTAGAGTATTGTGTTGATGCTCGTCCAAAATGCTCCAGATCCTTGGGAACGTATCTAGCCAAACGCGTTCCGCCAAGTTTGTGTCCATGTGACAAAGCTGCGCTGCAGCCAACAATAATTGTTCAGTTCTAATCTTCTTCGCGTAGTCTATGAATTCTCCTTGCTTCGCGATCAACTGCGTTAATGTTGCCTTTCCAGTCACAGTGATTTCATCTGTCACAGTCGTTGAGTCTGTGTTGGACAGATCCATATCTAAAATTTCTTCTTTCACATCAACCATTTCCGTGGTGTCTTGAGGTTCTTCCTTGATGGAACTGTAGATCATAAAGTTTTTGTGCTCCTCATTATCTGCCATGTTTATCACAGACGTTACGCTGGGTAGCAGTGTGTCCTGATTGGACATCTGAATCTGAGTAGTCGAATTCGCTGTCACGAGAAGCAATTCAATACACTGTTTGATCCAATAGTGAGGACCTATTGCATCCCAACTTTGGCTGCAAATAATGTACAAAAGCCTATCGTGGAGTCGCCTTCTCATAGATCCATCGAATACTTCAAAGAATTTCGCTCGTATCTGTGGTTGCACGCATCGTAGGCCTGACAAGAACGCTGGTTCCAATTTCGACGTTAGTTCGGAGGACTTTAAGGTCTCGTCTCTATAGATGTAATTGACAAGTTCTAGGAATTGCCTATTCAATTCCAGATCGTCAGGAAACCGTTTCTCTACGTACTGCATCATTTTCACCAATAAAATCGACTTTTCCCTCAAGCTAGGCGCCTGATTCATTGCAATAGGATTCTTGTTCTTCATCCATTCCTCAAGCATTTTCGTGATCGCTTTCATCACCTTTATGTCCTGAGTTTTCTCAATCAGCCCAACTAAAATGGAGCCTATAAATGATTTCCGCATTTCCACGCCCATCACTACTACACGGTTTTTCACAAGATCCAAACTCAGAATTAATAATTCGCTCCCAACTGGATTGGCTTCTGCCTGAGCCGAATGCAAGTGATCTTTAGCCATTCTATGCAGAACCCTCATGAAAGGAGTTATTAATCGATCGATGTAACTTTGGTTGTTCGTGCAGGCAGCCTTCAGCATCATTAACGTGCCGAATAAAGTGCTAGGAGTAGCTGCAGTGTTCTTTTCATACGTCGCCAAACCATCGATTATAAATTTGCCAATAGTAGTGTACAAAGTGTCTAACTCTTCATATTTGGAAGCAACGGTAGAGGAAGTTGGTTCAGCTGGAAAGATGGTCATCAATCGAGATAACAGGCCATGAACTAGTCGAATGACTTTAGTGTTACTACTCGTGATGCAGGCGCCTATACCACGTTGCAAAGGCTTAAAGCTTGCTAGTATTTGTTCCCTCTTCATCACACCTAACAAGAACGTCAGCACTTCCAGGGCTGTACAAATATTGCCATAATTAGGTTGAGCACTGTCTACGCTAGCGAGCACCTTGTCCAGCCAAGCAAGCTTAAGATCACACGATTGTGGCCAGACATCAGGTTTTAGGGCCATCTTCAATAACGCTACGCAACGTCGAGAGAGTTGTTCGCCTGGATTACCGTGAATCGTCGTAACATCATTAACTTGGCAAGCTAAACGAAGCAAAAAGTTTAGAATGGCATCAGCGTGAGCCCTTTCAATAGGTTTTCCAGAACCTGGTTCAATCCTGGGCAAAATCACTGGAACAGTATTGCCACCAGTGGCTGCCTGCGTTGTCATGCGTTTTGTTCCTGTGGAATCGTCGCTCATTGGTCGTTTCACGGACCCCATTGCAGTTTTGTTGCCAGAAGAATCCGCACTTTCAGCCTCATCCTTGATTCTATGCAATTCCCATTTTATAATCACTTCTGCCAATTCCACAGCTAGTCTTCTGTGCTCTATTGTGGCAGTGGGACTGAAACCTAATCTCTGAATCGAATTTACTATGTGCTGGACTAGATGATGTCTCACCGGATAGTACACTTTGTAATGTCTAACTACTAATTGCAAAATATGGAACAACTGCTGCATAGAATGTCCCTCCTCCACGATGATTTTCTTGGTCCAATGGGTTAACATCGTATTACCATCCTCCATTCTCACAGGCATTGCGGGTGTTAGAATTTCTAACGCTTGTCTCACGACGTTTCTTGCGTCCAGCGCGTGGGCCTTCAATAGACTATGAAAAACTTGAAGAACAATCCTCTTATGGATGGCAAACTTGGCGATTATATGGCTGAGAAGCAAATGTCCGTGATACCTCGTTGTGGGGTCAACACAATTCTTGCCTAAAAGACAGGGCCAGGCAAAAGTCATCAGTCTACGTAGTTTATTACCTTGTCTTTTGTTAGTCACATCATGAATATGCTGAGAGGCTTGTTCTACGAGTAAACATGAGAACTGAAGCAAAGAAATACGAACACAATCCGCAGAACCAAATGGATTATCTGGGTCAATAATTTTGCTGATAAAGACGGAAACAACATTTTCTGGATTATCCTGATAAGGCATCGGTGCTCCTCCAACCAATTTCATGCCTTCTCCTCTCTCAAAGCTTACAGCGAAGCAAGGTATGATGATCAGTTGCAATACGTTGGCCTTCAGTTCTTGAGACAAGTTGTTTGTGGGAAAATGATCGACAAATCTGAAGAAAGCGCTCCGCTTCCATTCAACTGTGTACTCTTGTGCCACAGTATGTTCTAAGAAGTCTCGCAAGAACTGGAAATCAGGAATGAACCTATCGCAAGTAGCCCTTAACAGCTGGAAAAGCAGATCGATGTCGTTTGGATGATGTCGAAAATAATGTAACAGAATTTTCACAATGAGTTTGGGTTCTTTCCAATGACAATAGTCCACGCTTTCGACCTTTTTGTGCAAGGCTTGATATTCGTCGTTGCACCAAATTTGTTTTAATGCACCTACCAACTGACTCTGCGTCGATAACCATTGATCGTCGAATTTAATCAAGATTGCAATAATTTTAATAGCTTGATGTTGGAGTTCACTTTTCTCGTTGTGGGTCAGGTTCGAGTTGGTTTGAGAATGAGCGAGCAGCATGGTGATAAGTCTCGCCGTGCTATTATGTAATACATCACGGAATGGTTTCCCTTCTTTCTGTTTGACAAGGAACTCCAGGTACCTGCTCCACTGCTGATCTTTGATATTATTATCATGCAAGAATAAGTTGAGAGTTTCTGTCGGGTATCTCAACAGAAATTTCATCAAAGGAATGCGAAATGGACTGGACACTTCGACCATCAATGATTTTTCCGTTTGTAAGACGAGTCTGCAGAGAACGTCAATGAATTTTGGAGTAGCTGCAGGAATTTCATGAAAGATCCCTATGATAGTAGCTATCTTTTGCTCGTTTTCCCCTGACTTGGATATACCTTTATGTGCTTGTATCAAATTTTCCAAGAGTTTCTTTAAGTGTTGCAGCAGTTGCTCACAGAGAGTAATACTGAAGGTGCTAGGAAATAGCTGTGTCAAATATGAAAGTCGTTTTACACAATTCAGACTGAGATTTCTGTGGTCACCTAAAGTCAACAGCATCGGCCGCATTATAGCATGAACAGATTCCATGTCGATCTGAAAACCAGCGATAAATTTTTGCATGCATTCAAAGGCTGCTTCTTGCAATTCCGCGTTTGGCTTTTCCAAAGCCTTGTAAAGGACTCCGAAAATTCTTTCTCTACAAGCTACAATATAATGGCAAGCTGCTAGAGCTCTCAACGCCGATTTTCTCAAAGGAATTAAATTTGATACAGACTTATAGCAAGGCAGTTTGTTCAGATTTGCGTCTTCCGCCTCACTGAGGGCCAGCAATTCTTGGAAAAATACTTTGTGCTCTGTAACGGTTAAATCAATAGTGAAGAGGCGCGGATTTAATGTTGTACAAAACGTGTTCCCATCCATCAAACCAATTTGCGCGTTTGCAGGCTGATGCCTAAGTAAATGCTTCTTGGGCGGAATCATATCTGCCAAAACTTCTTTATGGGGCTCCATCACTTCTGTGACAGTCTTGTTTTGTATTTCAGCAAGCAGTCTCAACGATGCCATAGCTTGTTCGCGCACTAAAGTGTGCGGCGAGGTGACTTGCCTCACTAACTCGTGAGTAACTTCGTATAAACTTTTATTCTGCGCTTCTAGCAATTCCGTGTTTCCATCCTGGATTCCAGGATTCACGCAGACTCTCAGCATCTTCTCTAAGTTAGCTTTAGCCATATCAATGGCACCGTTGGACACTTCTTCAGTTAGGTCCATCATTACGAACATCAGAGCTTTTAAAAACACGAACAGGTGATTCAACACCCACTTTGTTGCCATGCGTTCAAAAAGGAACTTGATCGCTATGCAGCCACCCAACTTTGCGTACCAGGCACGTTCGTAGCAGAGTGAGCACATCTTCTCAGCCAGATATTCCATAAGAGGCAGTTGGCAGGCGCGTTCCTTTGAGCCCAAAATGTTGGTTGCAGTTTCGAGGATCAAGACGAGAGCTAAATGTCCAGATTTATATAGTTCCTTTTCTTCGTGACCCATGATAACAGCTAGAGCATCGATTAGAACAAGAGGATCTTGGCCTTGCATGCGAACTTGTCTCCCAGTTAAACAGAATGGGCCAGCTTGCTGGGCGATCGCCACCATTGTATAGTGTCTCACAATTGACACAACAGTACCCAGTACCGAGTGTTTCAATTCTTTAATTTCGGCAGCAACGAAAAGCCCTGTCAATGCTGTTTGTTGAACGTTCCTTGCGACAGCATCAGAGCACTTATAATGAGGTCCTTGCTGATGAGGAATCTTCCCTTCCTTGAAACTAGGGTGCGTGAATAATTTGTAGAGAACAGTATTGTTGTCATCCAGTCGAAGCGAAGCAGCCAAATAGCAACTTATCACTTCCCAGCACTGTTTGCGATAGAAAGAATCAGTGTTGTTTGATTTTAGAGCATTGAACGCGGTTTCGATAACCTTTTCTACTGCGAAATCGATTGGTTTCGTGGGTTCTTGAAAGTAGACTACAACTGCTGGCGAATTTGTCTCGCGATCGTTGTATTCTAACTTCTGTGGTTCGATCATCATCTTCCGATTCCCACCGCCAAATTTTCCCAACACTCGAAATGCCACGTGAGCCTGGTCAGTTGGATTGTGCAGGGTTCTCCACAATGCTTGCATTAAATCGGCTCGTACCGGTTGTATGTGTTCATACAGAAAATCTGGCTGAAGATTGTCCACGCACAGCTCAAGAGTTCGTAAGCCTTGGCTGACTAGGCAGTAACTTCCATTCAGAGCGGAGACTAGAGGGTCCATCAACATCGGAAGATACGGTAGCAGAGAACTGAGTCTTACGGGGACAGTCAGGCACAACTCAACGAAAAGGTCTTTCATGTGCTGCCTATGTAGACCAGACTGCAATCTGTTGAGTCCTTCTAACATGTTTGGAAGAAGGGGTAAAAATTCTTGATACAGGAGGTCGTGAGAACCACCTCCAATGGATCTAAACAGAGCACGCAGTAGCAGGAAATAATTGTACGGTTCTTTTGCCGACATAGCCAACTCTATAGCTCGGTTCACTATTTGATTCAAATGAGGCCTCAGCATGTGTTCATTTTCAGCTGGGAAAAGAGACACACTGCCGAATACAAGCTTGAAAAGCCTCAAATACAAGTTGCTTCTTTCCACGTTGGAACCCATATCACCCATTCTTTCTAGTAGGTACTCAACTAATATTGTGGCAAACGTGGACGATATCGTAGGGCTCGACAAAAAAGCGCTACCTATTATTTGCAGTGCACAATTTTTAAAAATCCTCTCAACCATGTAGTCAATCGAAGTTGAGAATATCTCTTGGAATGTTTGCGGGTTCATCTGAGTGAAGACATTTCCAAACAGCTCTAGAACTTCTTTTTCTTCTCGCGTTCGTATCGTCTGAGATTGTGGAGGTCTTCCAGGTTGCGCGATAGCTCCAATCGTTGGAGGACCTATCGTGTAAATGTCTAATGCCGGCAACGCCCATTTAACTAATTTAATATACACCAGTATCTCTTTGGACTGAAACTGATTGGACTGTGTCACTTCGCCGGTCTTACTATTAATACAATTCGAAGTAATAGCTTTTGCACCATGCACTAGACTCTTCACCAGATTCCTATAATCAGCCACATTGTAGCTCATAGCCTGGGACGAAGGAAAACCGAATTTCGACTTCCCAGTCTCCTTGTCCTCGTTCAAATCAGGGATGACAGGCTTCACATCTTCCGTTTTGATATCCAAACCAGGGGGCGTCATTTGTTTTGCTTTATTCCGCAGAATTGGTATGTATATCTTCGCTATCGTTTTGAACTTCAGCACAAACACTAAGAGGATCCTCATCAGTAGCTCTCTACCTTGAGTACTGTTCTCAGCATCAGATCTCTGTCTAACGGTGTCAACGAGGTTCATCAAAAGTTTGCAGGAAACCATTTGGACAGCTGTTGGAAGGCTTTGATCGAGCAAGTTCTTACTGTACAGGTGGACCGCTCTAGAAACGTCGCTTAATGGTAACAGTAATCTCACGTGATGAACCAGATCAGCGAGTGTTGAGTAGGCTAGCGGTCTCAAGGATTCGTGGGTTGTCCAGCCTCGACCTATGAATATGTCTTCGTCAAAGAAACATTCCATATGTGGAATGAATTTATTTCGTAGGTCTGTAGCCAGTATATGCCTTGATGCAATCACCAATTCTTTACGCAGATGCGCCACTTCCATGGGACACAATGTGAACAAACCCAAGATACCTTTCACTAATATTGAACTGTGCTGGGATACCACGTCTTGGTATACCCTAATTACATACGCCAAAAACGACAAGGTTTTTATCTGCGCGCCCATGAAGTCAACGAACACTTCTTTGTTAAATCCAGGCGATGCTCGGTGCTGAGGGCTCGGTTGCAGAGTTATAGTCGTTATCACCAGGGGAATGAAGTCTGACACGTCTTGATGCACATTCTGCTTGTACAATTGGTTCATCAGCACAACGATAATTGGTAATTCCTGGAGGACTTTCAGAGACAGCACTGCTTTAGGAATGAGATTGTACTGAAAAAAGGTTGTGTTTTTATACAGCGTGTCCCAGGTGAAGAAGAGTACTTAAATATGTATCTCCTTCGTATGTCACGATATGAGAAATGTTTAAAACACAATTTACATGGTTCCGAAATATAATGCAACAAACGCTTCGTTTAACAGTCACTTTTTTCTAATTTTGCCAAAGTTATCAGTATTATTTTTCAGAAAAGCATACATTTTTTTCTACTGCGTTTGAGACAACTGCAACTGGGACACCAGGTATATTGTATATTTTACTGTGACAAACAATAAATAGGTATGTCTGATACTTACTGTCACAACAGTACCGTCGGCTGCTTTCTTTTCACTCTGTATGGCCGTGATCGTGAATGTTTCTTTCAGGAGTGCTTCGATATTTATTTCCGATAGATCTTTTACCCTCAAAGGCGGTCGAGGTTCGAATATTTTAGGTAAATTCTTTGGTAACTCACTGTACACGGATTTAACGAATTGCAGGAAATACTGTATCTATAAATGTAATTAAAAAACAGAATTATTACCTCTTTGTCATGTGAATTGGAATGTTCAAAGAAGATTGTTGCCAAACTTTAAAATCATGTAACAGGCGCTTATTTAAGGATTGAAAAAACTGAACTTGTTTTTTAATTGTCTCAAGTTTCAACTCTACAAAATATTATGTCAAAGCAATTTCTAAAAACTTAAACCTCTGACAAAATTAACTATAACTTTTATTAGTAAATAGTAAGTTATTCACTCACTTCTGGATTAAACGTCGGCTTGTACTGTTTATGTAATTCAATAATAATCCTCAAACAGACCAGCACATTTTCTTCATTGTCAGTCTCCAACAACTTTGACATAAGGCTCAAAATCTGCTTTACATACGGGCGTAAGTAGTCATTACTGGGTAGTCTGTGTATCATTTCAAGGATCAATTTTCTGACTTGTTGGATGTTGTACTCTGAGATGAAATGCGGCTCCCCTTCTTGAAGTATCTTTAAGAAGATCTTCATCATGTGGTCGAGAAATGCTGGATATTGGGAAGAGCACATGATGACCTGTAAAAAGGGAATTTTTGAACATCAACATCATGTTTAAGGGGTGCAATTATGCTACGTGGTCACGTTTGGTACCTCAAAGTTCTCCGACAATTCTTGGGCGGCCTTCAGTTTCAACTCATCTTTTGAAACTGGATCGGCCAGCATGGTCACGTACGACCTGTACGTGTTCATTTGCGTCAGTGGATCCGGTGGTGCCATTTTGATAGTATAACTAACTTCCTGGTTTTCGCTACATCTGGTCCATCAGGAAACCTGCACAGAATTCAATCGAAACCTTTTGTTACTGCTTTATATCAATTACTACCATCTGCTTTAAATGTAAATTTCTCAAGAATATTGGCACATATTTTTCATTTGCTGCAACAGTGACATAGTTGAAAATTTTGCCGTTTTTGAGTTATTAATATTGAAGAGAACAGTCCTTGCAGATAATAGTATCCCATTTAGCTAAAAATCATTATTTCTAAATTATGTTACTGTTGCAGAAAATGAGCGATATGACCATGTTTAATCCTATTAAAGTTCAAACATTTCTGACAAAGGTGTAACCAATACAGGGTGTTCTTAGAATCGTGATATAATTCAAAAGACAGTTCCTGACGTTAAAATAAATTGAAAGTACCTATAGAATAAAATTTTTTCATATAAAGATTCGTTTTTTAGGAAACTGAATATCAAAATTTATTAACAGATGCATTTTTGATGATTTTTTAAAATCGATTGTCTAAAAAATCAAGCTTTCAATAATATAAAATGTATTCTACAATCTTCATGTATTTTTTATGCGACTCATGAACCCATACATTTATACTCTCAATGTTACTCGATTTCACGTAAAAAAATGCTTTAACTTCGAATGGCTAAACATGAAATACATAGCTCTGTTAAAATCAATGAGGTACACTGTAGCCTTTACAAACGAGCCTTAGCAACCACTTAGTTTTTCCCTTACTATCTACTTTGATTAAACTTCTAATATCCTTCACGAGTTATCTCGGTAATAACACGCTTTTTAAATACAAATTTCCTTTACACTTCGGTATACTTAAAGTCGTGGAAAAGTGGTGAACTTCGACTGTTGCATGTTGTTACAGTGGAAAGTATATATGAAGCTGTCGAAGATATACGAATATATATTCACACCCTATAAATGCTTACGAAATTCTGGAGGAGATCTCAGTTGCCCTTCGATATTACGGGCAACGCGATGCGGCTTAAATTCGCTGATAAATAGTTGATAAATTTACGAAACATTCGAGGCAAGAATATAAAAGATGGATGAAGCAATAATCGATTCGATCTTCGCGGGATCTTTGAAGTCCCTGCCACCTGTCAGCTCCAAAATCGTGAGAATATTCACGAGTTCAACGTTCACGGGTGAGTTTCCCTAACACCAATGAAATTTGAAATCCCAACTCCTAAATAATAAAACACGCTTAAATTCAGACACTGCGATGGAGCGAAACACGCTGATGGCACAATGCTACCCCAAACTGAAAGATTATTGCAGAGAGAAACACGGACTGGAGTTTCAGGTAAAAACAGCATAATCACTTATACAGTAGATTGTTAATAAAAAATATTAGAGTAGCGTGTTAAGGTTACATAATCAAGAGATATCGATTTTTAACACCCGTCGAAAGTATTTCGCGCATATTTGTATCACAATTGCCAAAATCAGTACTGCGTAGGCGTATTCAGTCGACCTTGAAGAAGGAATTGATTTCCATCGTGCCAGGTACCAATTCGTACTATATGAGCAGAAGTTTTCCAAAGTTTGAATATTCGATTTTAGACCTATCCAGCTACGCTTGATCCACTAAACTTTGGTTGCTTTCCAAATACGGGGAATCTAATGACAGGAAAGATATAACTACAGTAATGACGAATAATGTAATCATTATAGGTTGTCGATATGAGATGGGGTGTGAGAGACGAAGCCACTGACGATCATATGACCACAGAGCTCTGCATGAGGGAAATAGAAAATTGTCAGAGGCTCTCAATGGGACCGAATTTTGTGGTAGAGTATAGATAAGACAATTTAAGGAACAATCATTTCGAAAAAATGGTAATATTTTTTTTCGTTGCTTTCTTCAGGTTTTTCTTGGTCAAAAATACGGATATCGACCCATTCCGACATACATACTTAGTTCTGAGTTAGAAATGTTGCATACGGAGTTAGAGAGTCAAGGAATGGATGTCAGTGTTTTGGATAGGTGGTACAAAAAAGACAGTAACGCGGTGCCACCAACGAGTATTTTACAACCGATATCATCGATCTTGAAGAATTTTAATAATAAAGTAATTAAGTCCTATTGTGTACGTAAGAAATTTATTTACTGCTGGTGTTATTTGCAATTTAGAGAATACCAAAGTTGCAACAAGAGGATCAAGCTATATGGTGGGAAACTATGGTAAAAATGCAGAAGCTATTCAGGAAGGGGGCACAATCTTTGTTTAATAATGGAAAATTCGATAAAGACACGATGCATAATTATTTTATGTCTGGTAATGGATACTACGAATTGAATTGAAGTTCGTTTTTAAGCTAATTGTTATTTTCATGCAGTTACCGAGAGGGAAGTAATTAATGGTATCCTGAACGTTAAAAACACGAAAAATCATTGTCTGGCGTATGTGCGATACATAAATAATATTAATCTTCAAAATTTGCGAAAAGCTAGTCTGTTCTTGGACATAGCCAACAGAAGCTTGGACAATGAAGCGTCCAAGTTATTGGCGAATTTAAGGGATGAAAGGCTTCCAGACAAAATCGAAAGTACAAACTTACAGAGGTATTCCTTCGTAAATAAAAAAAAAGTCTAATGGTACGTGAAGTGAATTCTTTGAATTATATTTTATTAACAGATATACGGTAGAATGGATTGGTAGAGAAGGTCTGGACCCAGAAACTCACGGCGAATACCTTCAACACTTTATCACGCACTTTTACCGAAACATAATAAAACTGGTAGATCGTGCTATGAGAAAAGAGGATAGTTCTGCGCAAGGGCAGATCATTACAGAAATTTTACAGCATCTACACGCTTGTAATAATTCTGTCAAGGTATCATGAGAATCTACTCAATTTGTTTACACTTGCAATACAAATGTCTATTGATGAGCTTTAGCTACCTTTATAGACACTTCAGGTACCGAGAGTCATAAAACAGCTGACTGCTCATTCGTTAGAGGTAGCTCTCAAAATGAGTATAAAGGAGACTGTCCTTATGAGAAAAGGTAACTTTCGCCTTAGCCAGTGAAATGAACAAATCTATGTAAGCACTAAGAGACTTTGATTAACTTAGACTTTCACAAAATTCAGCAAAACTTACGAAAGACAGTATCAAAAGCATAAAGCCTCAAGTCTCGGTATTTCGAAGTGTCCAGCCAGTATATTTCGAATCCACGTTTATTCATAATATAATAATTAAGGATACTTGTTAGTGAAACATACAAATACACACATACATCAGTAGGAAATTATTTTTATACATATGTATATCCCCACATATAAATCTTATTTTGATTGAATATTCAGGTGTTTTATGGACGAGAGGACACCTTGGAAGACATAAAAGAATATATGTTAGGAGACAGCGACAAGCCTTTGGTTCTTTATGGAGAAGGCGGGTGTGGAAAGACATCTTTACTGGCAAAGAGCGCGGGATTAACAAATAGCGCGTGGCTTACTGGGAAAAAGCCAATCAACATAATCCGATTCCTTGGCACAACTCCAGATAGCAGTGCCCTAACACCAACATTGATTTCTATTTGTCAGCAAGTCAGTACTTGGGTGAATGTAGTTGTTTGTTGCTATTTAACAAAGATGTTCTACCGCAGATCTCCTACAACTTTATGCTACCCTTTGATGAAATCCCCGACGATCTTGTCCCGCTGACAGCTTACTTTAAATATTTACTCACTCTGGCTACAGAAGAACAACCGATTCTATTGTTCTTGGACAGTGTTGATCAATTAACAGGAGTACAGGGAAACAAATTATCCTGGCTGCCTACTAGGCTTCCATGCAACTGCAAGGTATCTGCTGATCGAATTGCTTGAAGCTGATTCAAAATCTCGAATTCAGGTAGGATCTTTTCGAATGTTTCAGATGATTTTGTCTTGTGCTGCTGAAGAATCGAACCCTGTGATTTCTCGCGATTACCAATTGTTACGCAGGATGATAGATATAGAGAAGAACTTTATCGAAGTGGTTGCCTTGGGAGAGGACCTGGCCATGGAAGTAATAAGGTCAAGAAAATTCTGAGAATATTCATATTTCAAGGAACAATATTTCTATTATTATTTCTATTTATATAATATTTCTATTTATACATCAGATATTTTTTGGTATTTTTTGGTAGAAACGTCGATGTGAAGCGTGTAGTATTATTGCAGAAGGAAATCATTTTCAAGAAAGAAAAGACCCTTATATGACCCTTTCTTCTTTTTAGAAAATGTAGAATACGCTACCAAAGTGAGACTACTTGCATATTTCGGTATCATCCTGTAAAAAACTCTTTATTCACAAAACCACGCAACTCGACTAACTTATATCTCAAGTTATTACATGTTTTTTTTGTTTCTCTCTATACTATGTACATGGTCTAGCACACTATCTTCTTTGTTACATTTCTATCCTTACACTGGAATTTATCTCATAAATTACATCAAACTTTCGCAGGATGTGGATGAAGACAGCCCACAGAGACCTAAACAACTACCAATGGCGTCTGGTAGCAAACGCCATATCCAAGTGCTCCCTGCCAATCTTCGTGAAGCTAGTATTCGCCGAGATCTGCAGGTGGAGGAGTTACACAAAACCTGCGGATACTCATCTAACGTGTACCGTGATGGACAGCATCATGATGCTTTTCGAGAGAATCGAGAAGCAGCATGGCAAAATATTGGTGTTCCATGCATTGGCTTATATAACTGCTGCTAAATCGGGTTTGTCCGAGTCAGAGCTTGAGGATCTGATTTCATTAGACGATAAAGTACTGGATGATGTTTATCAATATCATTTACCACCTGTGAGACGTATTCCACCCTTGCTTTGGACCAGAATACGAAACGATCTGCCTAACTACCTGAGCGAGAGAGAAGCTGACGGGGTCAGTGTTCTGAATTGGTACCATAGACAATTCAGGGACACTGCTAGGGAAAGATACTTCAAAAACATGAACATGGCGATGTATTTTCATTCGATGATTGCTGATTACTACCTTGGCATTTGGGGAGGCGGACGACCTAAACCTTTTAAGTATACTGAGATTCAACGACATCGGTAAGTGGCTCATATTTTGAGTGAATTATTTGTGTCTTGTAGTTTGTCTTGTATTTGGTCCATGATTATCTCTATGTTAATATATATACTACCTAATTAATAGGCTTTTTTAAACGCAAGAGGAGGGTTAATTTAAGTCATTCACGATGTAGAAAATTATACTTGCAGATTCAACTTGGCAGACAAAGAGGGTATAGCAGATAGAAAGGTGCCAGAACAGCCCCTGGCATTTTACTCGAAAGAGGGAACAATTACTAGATACAACTTACGAAAGGTAAAGAAAGTTATTCGAAACTGATTCACTGATTAACTCATTTTACATATCCAGTTTGGAGAACTACCGTTCCATTTGGTCAGATCACGACGTTTCAACGACCTCTTCGAGAACGTTTTATTCAACTACGAATGGCTTCATGCTAAGCTCAGCTCCTGCCCGTTGCAAGCAGTGCTTTCTGACTTTGAAGATGCATGCACTTTCATCGACAATCAAAATATAGCTAGGTAACAGTCCAGAGGTGTTTCCTAAGTGGAAAATTGGACATTATTTTATATAAATACAAATTATTTGCCACACTAAATTATTCAAAAATTGCTATCTGATTAGTGTTATGTCAAATTTGAAATCTAGAATATCAATGGTTTCATGCATAACTGCTTACAGTTAAATAAAATTTTGAATAATTTGATGCTTTTATCGCGTATATTCCTATTATTTGTAAAATATAAAAATATTTCTACTTTTTTAAAAAAATATTGGTGAGCCTACATAACAGATATTACTTTTGTTTTAGAGAGCTAATGCTAGTTGCAGACGCACTGCGATTAGGGGGAGCCATTTTGGGTTCACATCCAAATATGCTTGCGCCCCAATTAATCGGCCGATTATTGCCAGAAATAGGTGGAAACGTAAATGTAAAAATGTTACTGCGAGCGTGTGATAACGACGGTGCCAAGCACTGTGCCCTACTCCCTGTTTATCACTGTCTACATACTCCTGGAGGACCCCTAAAAGTACATAATGGAATAATATGCTTGCGCCATAAAATAAAAGGTTCCTAATTCGCAAATCTTTCAGTATTCGCTAGAGGGTCATCAATTCGCCGTTTTCGGCTTTTGTCTAACATCAGATTACCGATACGTGGTTTCCATATCCAATCGATTTATCACCTGGGATTTGAGCACCAGCGACATGGCCAGGGACGTTAATCCAGGCGTCGAGGGAATTATGCAAAATCTAGTCCTCAGTCCTGATAATAGATACGCCGCAGCGTTTACGACCAATAATCAGGTGTTTACACGACGTCAAATAAGTACATATATACTGAATAGCACAATAATTGGGCGTAATCATTGAATTATGAGAGTCAGCGAGTCGTGTAGCTTTACATGTTCAATGAGATTAGTAGAGTACTTATCGTATTTCAATTTTGTATTGCATACGCAGCGCTACGTATAAGAATTTTCAGACCTAGAATATTGAAATAATAGAATATTGAAATTAGAATATAAAAATTTGTCTCTTTGCTAAAAGTTTATTACTAGTAAATCGCAAGCGTATAATGGAGAAACACTATACACAATTTTTTTTCTTAATAGAGTGTCGTGCTGAATACTTTAACGAGCGAGTTTGTCATCCTTGATAATCCAATGCCGAATGAAGACCCAGTGTACGGCGTTCACTTGACAAATCAGTTTTTTTTCGTTTATGGGAAACTTGGCTGGTGTAGATTCGACCTACGAGGAAATTTGCTGGAGACTCATACGAATCCCGAGGATTCTAACAAGTGGCCAATTTTACGTGAGTAAAAATAATTGCCAAGAATTTCAGAAAATGTTCGATGGCAAGAAGTACTTTTATCGCATTCTTCTCTGAATAGATGTGGAGCACTCGAATTTGGACGATTACAGAATAGTGTTCTGGTCTGGAAGCATGGAAGACACTGGTATGCTTTTGCATACTTACAGGAAGAAAACGTCTCTGGATCCTTTGCAATTTCACAGGTCAAATAATAAATCAGTGATTTATTTTAATTCTTTATCCCTAGGTGTTAGGATAATCAGTGGTACTTAATTAAAACATTCATATATTATACTAAAAATCTCTCTAAATGCGTATTGGTTTCGTAGTGTTCTAGTGATGACAAATGACAAAAAGGTCCTCTATACTTGCACGACGAAAACCGATCATCGAGTCACAAAATACACGAGCGATGAGACGTCTTTGCAATGGGAAAAGGCTTTTGACATGCCTAGAGCTTTCAATGATCACATCGAGTACTTGTTGCAATTAAAGCTGGACAGAGAGGAAGAGATGCTTTTAGCCACAAGTGCCAACGGATTTATCGTATGGTTTTTGGAAAGCAAAAGTGATGCCCACGTATTAATGTTGCCGGATGGAGTTCGAAATATCAGCACAAAAATGATGTGCTCCAACTCGATAATGGTCAGCGGTACGAAGAATTACGCTGTCGCTGGTGTAAGGTAGGTGTTTCATAATAAAAAAGAATATTAAATGATGTAAAATCTGCTGTCTTTTTAGGAAAAATTTGTATGTTTGGAGCCTCGAGACAACCGAGCTGGTGAAAATATTAGACGCGCATTTTGCCAGAATCATTCAATTGGAAGCGCTGACTGTTGGAAATTGGAACAGTGTAGTAACATCAAGTATAGACAGAAGTGTTAAAGTATGGAATATAAATAACATCTTTGAACAAGTTCATGTAATAGACAGACACGAGCTACAAATAGATATGATAAGGTAGCGTGCTGCATCTTGACAGTAAGTAGAAACAGAATTTGATACTAAAGCACTGTTTCTATTTTTCATGACAGCTTAGCAGAGGAGTGTAACTTAGCAGCAACAGTCACCAGAGACTGTGTAGGAATTTGGGATTTACAGACAGGAAAATTGATCTCGAAATTGGCTGACACTCCTTTGGGAGCGATTGTTACTCATGCTTGTATGACACACGATGGCAGGTCAGTAATTCAAGGAGTATACCACGTTTTAGAGGTCTAGAAAAATAGATAAATTTGAAGCTTTGGTTTTTTGATAATTATTGGATAAAGCATCATATAAAATAGAATTTTTTATATCATGTTTATGTTCCTTACAAATATATCTAAAATGTAGCATACGATTTCTTTTGCGATAAATGGGCGAGTATAATAGAGTGTTTGTTTCATTTTAGATATGTTGTTTCGACAGAATCAGGCAATATATTAATATGGAATAGAATTACGGAGCAAGTACTTTTTAAAGAAGAACAACAGGATGTGAGACAGCTGACATTAATTGAAAATTCATCTAAGTTTATAGCTCTCTCACGACCCAAAAATCCTATCGGTGTCGAGAGTATGAAAACTACCACCACTCTTTTTATGAGAACAATTCCTGGTACGTGTGTATATACAGGGTGATTCATCTATCTTGTCGATTCAAAATTACTCGTAAAATATTCACTGTACGAGAAAATGTACGGAGAAAAAGTGAGAAATTATTTTTTTTCTATATTAGTTATAGCCAGTTTTTTTAAAGTCGCCATGATTTTTTAGACTGGAATACCCTATATATTTTTACGGAAATTTAAAAAGTATTCGAAACTAAAGAAATAAGTATTAAAGCGCAATATGTTTCGAAAGAGTATTCACTGAGATATTTACAGTAGTTTTATTTTAGAAGCTGTACGGAGTCTCGATCGTTATAATTATTATTAACACAGGCATTTAGTTGCTTCAAAAACGACGTATACGTTTCCTAGTGTATAGATTTTTCTGCATATATTAATATCTTTCTAATAATAATACATATAATAGCTTTCAGCTTATTGTTAGCCTTCTTTAAACATTTAGCCCTTGAAGTATTTCTTTTGCGTACATCAAAGATTACAATCGTACCTATTACGTTTCTCACTGTCGATAAACTTCGTTTTATTTTCTTAATATACCCCAACTATCTCTAACTTAACTGGCTGTAATAAGCTGTGAAAACAAACAAGTGCGATAAACATGCGAACTTTACAAAAATAAAACAAGCGTCGTAAATTCCTTTTCAAATAAAATGGAAATACTCATTTCAGGTTTATTTTATGCCTCAAACTTATTTATATTTTAATTTTGTTTTAATTTTCGTAAAAAATATAGGGTTCATAACTTTATATATAAATAATGTAGAAAAAAATAATTACTACAATACAAGTCCCCTTTGCAATCATGCAACTTTTGTTTTCTGTAGTTTCTTATTCAGTAAACACTTTATAAGTAATCTTGTATCATCAAGTTAGGTAAATCACTTTATATGTATATGAACTATTAATAAACTAGTTCAGAAATTTTGTACTAATTAACAGTTAACAGTATTAATATCTAGTGCTAATTGACAGATGGGAAGACAATATTTTCACTGGAGTATCCAGTTAGAAGTCAAACTGGTACACCCTTTCGAAACGTTGTAATAACATCTGACAATTTATTTTTGGTTGCACCAGCAGCTGATAAGGGTAACAGAGATTGTGTTATTATTTATAATGCACAAACAGGTGCATTAATAAGTAAAATTCCTGTAAAGCTACCAGGATTTAAAGTAAGAATGTCATTCGCATGGTGTACTTTTCTTTTTCATACGTTATATATTGCAATATATGCTTTTACAGGATATTGTATGTATTACCCCTATGCCAAATAAACCGCAATGGGTAGGAATCATTGGGTCTGACAAAGGCACCATTCTGGATATAAACAAAAAGAAAATTATTCGTATAATTCCAAAATGGAGTGGTAGTATCAGCAAGGATGGAAAATATACCTTATATGCACCCAGCAGGTAATTTCACTAGATTTAATAGTTTTGAGTCTGAGGGCCAAAGCGATATAAGTCCTGTTTTGTCAGTTTCCAAGAAAATAAAAAAATGTGATTACACATTTGCTACTATTGTACTTAAAATAATTTATTTTAATTTCAAAACAATAGACTTGGGTTAGTCTGACTCACAGGTGAAGAGTTTATAACACAAAAACATTTCTTTATTACAGGGGTGGTTTAGAGCTATTAGAGTTAAAAAAAGGCACTAATGTAAAAACATATATCCCAAAAGTAGCAGAGGGAGTGTTTACTGTAATATCTATGTTTAATCGTACAGATGAATATGTTCTTTACTATCACAGTGGACGAAAAACTATACGTGTATTTAGGTAAACATAAGTATCATAAAGTTTATAAAACATAGAAAATTTTATTATATATATGTAATTTGTAGGTCATCAGATTGTGAAATGATAGCAAATTACAGAGTTCAAGCAGAGTTAAGTGCAATTGATAGCACATACGATGGTAAAAGTATAGTTCTAGGTACAGTCGATGGTTGCGTATCTGTTTTAGCTATAGCAGATCCCAAGAAGGAAGATATGAAAGAATATGTTGCAAACTTACCATCTCGTGACGAGGATGTAAGTAAATAGTCCTTAACATAACTAACTTATCACGTTATTAAACCAATAATATGCATTGTAGAAACTGCACACATAAAAAGATTTCTCGTGTCCCTCATTGATTTTATTTCATACTAACATGTTTATTGAAGTTTTTGAATAGTTTACTAATTAAAATGAAACTTTGAAAATTCTTAACCCACGCACAGATTTGTCAATTACTGAAAAAGGTTAGGATAAACACACGAGGTACTGCTGGATAAAAACATTCCAAAATGATTATCTAACTTCATAAACTGAATAAGTTACTAATATTTAACTGAGCACAATTAAATACACTGTGTAACACTTTTTACACGATCATTTTCGTTAAAGTTTTAGGCATCACAACCCTACCCGCTCAAAACAATATTTTTGTATGTAAAGAATTATCTCATTTAATAGTATTCGAGGCCTATGTAAATTCCAACAATGTTAGCAAAAATTACCTTATTTTATTTCATTACCAAAAATATAAAACTATACACACAACACAAGTACGGCATAAAAACTCAAAACGTTCTCTCAAAACACTCATACACGATATTCTTTCTCTCCTACTCCCTCATTCTGACGGAGAGAAAACATTCAGCCAATCTAGCTTGTGTACCAACATTACTAAGAAAAAATCACTAACAGTTCTTACTTGCTATTTTCACTAGGAACACGTTCATTTGATAGGATAGAATGTGAAAGTTTAAATACGCATCTTTGCTTTTAATTTCACTATTTTCATTTAGAGAAATAATAATTGCAGTTATTAGTTGTAGATCAATTCATTGAATCTTTTAATATAACTTCAAATGTAAACATTTCATAAAAAATGCTACTGATTTTATGTAGGGAATTATATCAGGCGATTTTAAGTTTGAGATAAAAAAATCATTTTCTCTATTATCAAAATATATGTATGTTGCAGTTTTTACTTGTTTATTCACTGTAGAATAATGAAAAGATAAGCAGTGTGTTTATACGCACATATGTCCTTTTAGTGAAAAATAAAAATAGAATATACTTCACTTTTCTATGCAGTTATAATGATTAATTTAACGTTGTTTTAGTGGAAAAAGAAAACTGATAGGCAACGAGCGGTCATTAAGTTTAAAGCTGCTGCTCGGATTGCTCGAGTAACACATGACCTAAATACAGCTGTACGAAGTACAAATATTACAGAAACCATTGAAGAATTAGACGAAACTGTGGAATAAAGATTTAAATCTTTTTTATTGTAGAAAGCGTAAGATAGCATATCAATGAAATATTCCGATAGAAATATCGATAATGGAGTAATAAAACAGAAATCATAGAATTTATATTACATTTATTTGTGTCTTTTCATGTAATTAATTTTATAATCTTTTTTTTCTTTCTGTCTTACATTTTCTCCGCGTTTAAAAAGTAAAAGGCACGAGACGAATTCTGTTATTATTGCAAACAAAATTGCTTCTAAGTGCTAGAAGGCAGCTACCCTTGCACAAACCAAGTTGATGTTTCTTTAAATAACAATTTTATAGCTTGCTCTATGCAAGGGGCTGTCATTTTATCTGACAATGTCATGAGCAACTGAAAACGTCTCGTGCCGACGCAGGCGTGATGAAATGTAACGTTTGCGTTTTTTCTTGTTTACAAATTTCGAAAGATCGACAGTATACAGTGAAAGGTTTGAAACAAGTTGTATCATAATTTACGAATAAATTTAAGGTCTCAGTCGATATTGATATCGTATGCTCTACATATGAAAATTTTTCGTTGACCGTTTGCCTTTCGATTGTGGCGTTTAGTTTAGAAATCTCGAACCGTTTCATACGGACTTAAAACATACCGCGACGACCGATTTATATTTGAAAAAGTTGGTAATCGTATGGCAATTGAATCATGCTACCATCGTGTATATCGGTGATCTGTAAACAACTATTAAACGTATTTGTAACAATGTAAAACTAAACTAAAACACACCTGCATCAGAGCACATGTACGAACAATAGTTCCGGCAGAACATAAAGCGTATGGCAGCTTTTCAATCAAATAAACAGTACTCTTCAGCCACGATTATGTTCTTTGTAAAACTTGAGTACGATGCGTTCCATTGCTATATCAAACGCTGCTCATACGACGTGACTAATGTTTTTGAAACTTATTTAACATTCTGATAATAGATTCCTGTTTTGTTTTCATAATTTATTCTTTCATCAAAGTAAATTGAATTTTTTCTATGACGCTGTTTTTCATGATAGGCTTTTCTAGTAGTTCTGCAATGGTTTTTTTTCTTTATAATGTCCTGTTATCATCGTTTCCTACTTTCCCTCAAACATTGGAACTTCTTTTAAAGCATAGTAGCTTCGTCTGTGGTATAGTGCCTTTTTGAACTTTTATTGCATTGCACCACCTTTTTGTTTTTGTTGTTGCTGCTGTTCCCTTTGTTGTTGTGCTTGTGCAGATGCCTCTGTATCTTTAATATGTTTTTCAACCTGTAAAATTATTTGGATTATAGCATTGTAATTGTTGAGAACACTTGAAGAGAGACACTACCCCGATGACTTCAAAAAATTGAATTATTTTTTTAATTTCCTTAAATTTGGAAGTGTTAAAATGTTCTGTAAAAGTGATATTTCAAAATTCAAGCATTTGATAAAATTATAGTAACTTTTTGTTGCACACTATAAAAAATAATTTTAATATGCGATGAAATATGAATGGGTAAATTGATTATGAGCAAATGAGTAACTTGCCAATGCATTGCAAATAACAAACGTTACAAATTAAATGAGGAAGATAGAGAGTTAAAATTATGCATAGATTTTCAGAAGTGAAAAGATTACTATCAGTACTATGGACTGTACATTCTTTTGTAACATTTCTTCCTTTTAAAGTGTGGAAAATAAAGCTTAAACTTACACTCATAACTATGGATAAAATCAAAGCCTTTTGTTGCATAATTAGTTACCTATTTCAAATTCTTCAGGGCAGCGTCCCCCATAAGTTTTTCAAAAAACTTACCACTTTTTTTACATGTTTGTATGCTCCAGATTCTGTATTTCCATGAACATTATCAACTTTGTATGGTGGTCTAATTGTGACATTATCAAATACAACAATATTTGCTCCATTCCACGTAATTTCTGGGATAGTCTTTGATATAGTGCTAAAGAGTTTTTGTCCTTCTGGAGATACTCCGGCCTGCAGAGCCATTACCAGCCTCTTTTTCTCTTCAATTTGGTTACGCACTCTTCTATTGAGCTTTTGCAAATTAAGGCTTTGTGGTGGTTCAGTAGTTGTGGGACTAACTTCTCGCTTTACTTGTACCTCGGACACCAAGGATAAATTTACTATATGCACGTCGTTTAATGTGGGTGTGCCACTGGATGACGGACATTCTGATCAACATTAGTTAAGGAATCACTGTTATCATAGAGTGTGAAAGTCAGATATACCTTTATATCATAAATATTCCTGTCACACTGAGTCTCACATGAAAAACTAAATTCTTAGCTCACGAGCAAAGTATTTAAATATTTCTTATCAGCTGAAAAGGGTTCTTTTTTATGATTGCAATGAAAAGTAGAAATGAAAGTATCCCCATGAAGTGTGAAAACACGTTCGTGGATAGATAACCGAAGAAAATAAAATCAGGGGAAAATCCAGCATGGTTGATTGAATGACGAAACTTAACCTGACTTCACGTAGCTGGTTAGGAAATCAGCGAATAATTGACAAGCGATATTGTACGATGTCCGTGAAAAATCACGGAACAGCAGATAATTGTCATTTATGTAAAGTCACGAAACCTATCGCGGCTATCTCTACAGCTATTTACACTATGGCAATGTTAAACGAGCGACGGATGATCGCTGGATATATGTGTACGTTGGGATGAACGATATCACGTGGGAGTTTACAAGAAAAGGATACTTAGGATCAGCATTTTAGTTTGTGGATCGAACGCCAACACTTCGCCTTCGATCTCCTCCTTGTAACAGGTTTTACAGGCCACCGTACTCCCAATGCTGAAACAATCGTTGGCGCCGGCCATTTTTCACTACGAACTCAGTACCGCGGCCTCCCTGTCGCCATCTGTTCTGATTTCAAATGTCCCTCGAAATTCGCACCATTTGCGCCATTTCTAATTGGGGGTACTTTATCGAATGTCCTCTCCATTAATTTACCATATCACTTGAAGATATTTGCAATTACATTTCGAAGTAATATGAAGCATCGTTCGGCAGAATGTTCAAATATGAGGTAAGATTGCTTAGTATCAAAGTAGAAAGTTTTCTTCGTTAAAGAAAATATTCGAATGGTTGAATGACTAACCCTTATCATACCAAGGTATTTAGGGTCACAGAGTACAGATACAGATTTTCAAAAATTTAGAATTTAGGAATTTAAAGTATGTATATAAAAAGAATTTGCAAACATTTTTAAATTAAAGATTTGAATATTTGAAAATTTTGAAAATTAGACACTTGAGAAAATGAAAATTTGAAAATTTGAATTTGATTATACTAGGGAAATAGTATTAGGATCACTACATAATTTTGCCTTAAAATGTAATGGGTTAAGAAAAAATCTTTCTTGTCTGCCTTTTTTTTTAAATCTTTCTTCCTTATAAACTTCTTTCGTGCTTTTTTATGAAGAAATTTTAGAAGATTATTCAATTTTTTAAATACCATAATTATCAATAAAAACTTTAATATTAACCCAAATTTACATCGACGCCCAATCACGAACGGTATCTGTCCAATAATTAGAAGTAATAAAAGCGTAATTATAATCCTAACTAACCCATATTATACCAACGGGGTTTTCAAAGCTTAAATACAGAGTTCTATAAATTAATCTTCAAAAACTGAAATAAATACGTAAAAAGACTTCGATGGTTTGAGAACTAGAAAATTGAATACTTGAAAGTTCAAGATTACAGCACCTACCAGCTTAAACTTTAAACATGCTGACATAGCATTTCATTTAACTGAAAACATGTCAAAGTAGAATTTACATTAACTATAATTAGTAATTAATGATAATTGATAATTAGTTTGTTTTCTTTTCTAGATTGATTGAAACATCGTTTGACCGCGGCGCAAAACCTCGGACATTTTCGTTTGACTTCGGTTACGATCGGGGTGAGTCGGGGCTGTTCGGCTTGGCGGGTACTTCCGTGGTCGCGTGGTTTCATCGAACCTTCAGTTTATAGACACCGCTCCGCTGTGGAACGTCGTGGGGTTGTTACTGGATTTTTTTAAATTTCGCGCATCATAAATGGATCAAGTGATAAGTGAGTGAACCATCCACCGCATTGACAACAAAATACAGTGAATACTACGGTGAAATTAGTGGTCCTTTCAGACTTTTCAGCATCCTTCCTCTGGTGAGTAAAGTGACATTTACATGTTTAAGTGTATCAGTGCACTCGTCAAACTTTTGTCTTTCACAATGAATTATTTTAATAATTTAAAACAGCAACACTATAACATTTCTGGGGAGTTTTCTTGAAAATTCGAAATATTTTCTGGTTTTATTTCTACTCATTCTTGTCTTGTAATTCGTTACCAAGGATGAGCTTATTTTTATGATTGTGTGAAATATATTTCTGTGATTTATTCATATATTGATAATTCGTATTTACTTTGTGAGACGCGAATACGAAAAAAGATAAGTGTAGAATTGATGTACATTTGTATTGTGTCATTACACTAAAAATTACTACGTGAGGTATGTAATATGTATTGAGAGTTGCGCGATTTCGTTATTTTTTTAGAATAATATACAATGTTATTTTAAATATAATACTAATTACGACTAATGTGGACGTTTTCAATATATTTACTTCACTTTTGAAATTTCGTTATTTTTGAGGATTACCTCACGTTTGTTACATTTCGCTGTACTGCTCTAATCACTTTTAACATGACCTTTCGCGAAGCTAACCATTAATAACCATCCGTTGGTTGATATTTATCAGTGAAAAGTTCTTCACTAGCTTTCAGTAATATTACGTTGTCACATTGACAGTCAGTGGACACGATAGATGTTAATATATAAAATTAGAGTTGTGGTATTATCTTGTATCGTGACGAGCGCTCGTAATTCGTTAAATGTGACAATAAATCTTAAAATGTGTAGTTTAAAATTGAAGTTGTGTTAGTCAGTAGATTACTTAATTAAAAGTACTAGATACTTTAAACAAATTTAAAGATTTAAAGATTGTCAAATAGAAATAACTTAGGAAATCTCTTGCCTTTTATTTTTCACTTTTTGCCAGACCATTTTTGTTAACTTTAAATTATGATTTTTTTTTAAATTTCATAGCTTGAAAAGAGCCAAAATCTGTTTATAATAAATAGAAATTTATTGTTTATTATTTAAATAAAAAAGTTGAGAAATATTTACAACACGACATAAACATAAGTATCGAATTCGCTGAAATTAAATTTCAAATATGTGTAAATCTGTTTACACTTTTTTAAAGTACGTATATATTTCCACGAAACATGAGATTGAAAACATATTTTGTATTTACTCCAGTTCATAAATTATTTTAATTTTGATATTCGAAAAATATTTAAAAAAATAAAGATAAGTAAAAAAACTCGTTTGTAACGAAACAGTAATAGCCACTGCTTTGCTCTTTCTATAATTTGAATCGAGTAATCTGCACAGCTTTAAATCTAGAGATTGTTTTCTACGCAACTACAAACGGGAGTGAGTAGGTTTTTTTGTAGAAGCATATGAGATAGATTTTATTTATACATATTACATTTGCATTAAACTTTACATTTATTTTACATTAACTGCATTCATATGTTCTTGATAGCATACCTAAATATTATAAATCGTATTAGTAGTACTTATAGTTTTCTTTGAAAGTTTAAGGCCATGAAAATTTTTTTATGAAAGGTGACGACACTTGGAGTGTAAGGTAAATAAGAAAAGTACAGAGAAAAAGTTCTAAGCATCTCTCATTCAAATCTAGGAATGACTGTACGCTGAACATGTATTATACATAAGTAGTTGCAAGCAAAGAATAGGAGCATAAATAGTAGGACGATTCTGTTGAATAGGGTGTGATTTTGATGAAATCTTATTTTGTAGATACATTTTATTGAATGTTTTTGTTATCATATATATTATGTAGAAAAAAAGAGAATATGTATAATTTTAATTTAAATTTCCATTTCAAAATGTTGTTTCCTGTTTTCAATAGAATTTCAATATTGTTGAGATATTGAATTTGTCAATTTACGTACTTTAAATCTGTCTCATTTTAATTGAGTAAATGCAATGTTGATTCTTTTCAGTTTTTGTTGCAAATTAAATTCAGTATGATGAATTTTCATAAAAATCACTTTTTGATGAAGAATACTAACATTACTTTGATATGAAATTATGCAGACCCATGTGTAGTGGTATCAGTTTGCTCAGTCATTGAGATTGATCACCTTTAACGATTTACAATGATAAACATAGAGGGAAGTTAGAGTAATTGCATTTGACAAAGAATGATATTTGCATATTCTAGTATTATAAGATGTCAACAAAGAACTCACTATTACATTCATGTTTCATATTTGTGTTGTAACTTACCAGTAGAACGTTTCTTCATTTATGCCTATACATATGTATAACATTTGTTATTGAATCACCTGAACAATAATATTTTTTCTTCGGTACACAGACCTGTGACATTATCCACTCAAGACTCAGAAATATACTGTCTTTTTTATAATAACATTCATAATTACAATTTAATTATTAACACTAAAAAGGCCGAATAAGTCAAAGTGTCTCATTCGTAATTTTTCAAAAGTAAATTTTTAACATTGAGACAATTATAGTTTGCAGCTCTTTAACTTTATTTCTTTGCATATTTACTATTAATTACATATTATATTCTTCACAAAATTTCATGTGAGAGTATAATAATAAACATAACAATGATGATAAGAAATTTTTTGTATAAGTAAGGTCAAGAAAACCCAGCCAGTCTTTTTGATAGACAGGAAGGAGGAAGGTCGTTCTGATGTTGACTTATATCCTACTGAAAACGTTTATCATCTTCCTGTTATAAAATTTTATTTTCACACGCAGAGGAACAATCAGATTATAAAGGGTCAAAAAGGTGACGAATAATTTTTCACTACGTTATATCGTATTTTTCGTTCTTGAAGGGAAACTTTGTCTTCCTTCCATTTCTTCATTTATCTTTGTCATCATTTGCTACGTTTCAACAATCTCAGAGCATGTCGTGCTTCTGTCGAATTTTGTCGGTATGTTGAGATAGCATAAGGAACATATATCGTCGCAGTTTCCTGAATTTCATCAAAAGTTTCGAATTCATTAATTTAACGACAAGAACGTCGTATATGCAGCATTTGTATCCAGATTGTATTCACAAATTCTTGCCTGCTATCTGACGTTAGATCGCCGCGATATTTGTTTCGCCAGGCTAAACAGATTTGATTGAAATTGTTCCAAAGCTTTGCCATTCGTACGAAATCAACTGCGTTTGTCGTTTATTCACGTGGAATATTTGTTTCCATTGTTCAGAATTGTCGAATAGTTGTTTTGCATTGATTGTATTTCTGTGGCTTGAATCATGTAAAAATATATGCGAAAGTATTCTTTCTATTTTCTAGGAGAGTCAGAAGACAGGTACAATTGTCCATTTCTTAACATAATGTTTGAAGTAGTTTATACTATTAAGTTTCCTTCACCTATGATGTAACTTGACTCTTCCTGTAAAAGACTCAATTTTTAAAAAACAGACTTGGGTTAGTCTGGCTTTGAGGCACATATTTTTAAATAAAAATGATAAATGTGTTCATCAATTTCATTATTTCTGAAATTTATATACGGGATATAAATATTAATGAAGATATTTCGGTTCTCGCAAAATTATGGTCCCTGAGTTACATGACTGATGCACTAAATATGTATATCAATATACCTACGTACATATTTCGTCTTTTCAGTTTCTATATTTGGTCAGATTTTACTACGCGTAAATTCATAAATCTGTATTGACGAATTTGAACAAAAAACATAAGTTTCGATCATGTAAAGAGCCGATGAATAGGAACATAATAGATAACACGAATCATAGGGAGACTAAGGGTAAGGTGTGGCTTCCTTGCAGAGATGTAAATCATCCGTAAACCGTTTTCATCGTACGACGGAATTCTGCTCGTGAATAGCCCAATAAATTTTGGTGTTTCCCTCGCTATCTCCGCAAACGGCCAGATCCGTACGCCTCTCGACGAAACGCAGTCAGTATTTTATTGTATGCACCCCGTACGCAGATCCTGATAGCAATCGTGTTGCTCGGTAATCGATATCACTTCTCCATTGGAATGTTTTCTTTTATTACACACGTTGTAGCATGCTTTCAAGCTTTACGATTTCAGTCTTACTAGGAACCAGAGACAGCTTTTATCTGTCAAGCCTTACTCGACTTTTATCTGATATGTGTGTAGGTACTTCCTTAAGAATCGTTGGTTTCCTGGAGTAAGGTCTTGCACTGTTATATACCTATTTAGAATGTTGCTTCTGAAAGCTATTGGAGGATCTCCAATCGACAAACGATATCTGAAAAGTCATAGAATGTAGAGGGAATAGTGTAGGAACATATCTTTTTGTTTTCGATGTCTGGCTTAATATCCAGTTGACAAGAACCTCTTATCTAATCATTCCACTGTAGGTACTTATTTACAGTTTCATAGCTATAAGATTTAATTTTTAAGTAGGTAACAGATGAAAATCAAATAAACTCTTTTTTGTGTTCTTCTCACCCTCTCGAAAATTGAAAAAAAATTCATTATCAATAATTGACAATTCCATTAATTGGCACGTAGATTATATAGTCTCTGTAAAGACAGATTTCCTATACACTTGATGTGTGTATATAGAAATTCTCGCCTTAAGAAGCGCTATAGAAAGAAAAAGAAAAAAAAATGGTTTCTTTTGTGAATGGAGAGAAGCAAAACGTCTTTCTGTTTGGCGTCAAAGAGGCGCATAATTGTCGAAGATTGCGAATCAGCTTCATGAAAGATGCATGCCATCTCGTCTTGACAGTCGATTTTTGAGACACGTCGCGTCGTTTCTTTCATAAATGTCGGTGAACGCGGCACAGGTGAAGGTGATCGCATATGTCCGACCTTCATAAATAGAATCGCGTATGGGCTTTTGCATTTAGAACCGTGATACCTAATCCGGCGAACGTAAATCAGGCTCTCGTGTAGCGCAACCACTGAATGACCGTCTTTTCGCAAAACATGGGAACTAGGCCAACCTCGGAATACTCCCTCACCGTTGCCATTGTGCCATTTTTCGAGACCGAATTTCGCGGGGGTTGCTCCTTTTAGAGTTTCTTTTTTTTCCGTGGAATGTTGGTATTTCGAGTTACTTTTCCTTGCCCATCATAAGTTGCAAACTTTGTTTGAATAGTACGCGATGCATAAATTTTACAGACTAACTTTCTGTTGGTAATTACATGCTGTAGTAGGGGAGAATTGACCACGACGAGGTGGTTGGATAAAACAGAATATTTACTAGTGGTGGAGATTAAAGATAAGCATCTAATTGAGACTGTATTCAGTGGACAGTTGTATAATGAGGGTAATTTTTTACTTGGAACTCTTCCTTTTCAAAATAACTCTGCTAAAGGAAATTTGTTTTCTGAAACTTTATTCGATAAATTAATGGACTAAGATTATTACTTTTGCACAGTAATTCATTGACTCACACACGCATATATCAATTTGATTGTTTATTGATAATCTTGTACGTACTATATTTTTAGCTCATTTCACGTAGATTTGAACCAATGCAATCTACTACTAATAATTAAAGTTTCATAAACTTTATCTCAAGAGATAGCTGAAAATTCATTCTAGGCACGTGGACGGTGCGACGCGTATTTTCAGATTGACAGTCCATTGGGAATCGTGACTGATGGGAGTTTGATGAGACACAGCTGAACATTCGGCTACGTTCCCAATGGCGCATGTTTTTATTCGTCTGTGCACTATAAATACTGGTTTATTGCTAACATCTGGTACTCTACTCATTTAGATGCATGGATTGCGCTACTTTATCGATCCTGGTTTACGCCTCGTGGACCAGATCAAACAACGAGGCAAATTAAGTCTATCCGCTCGTGTACTTGGTTTACAGCTTCGTTCGACACCCCTTTGAAAATTGATGTATGTACTTGCTCGTCCAGGCGATGATTAAAAAAAGAACTTCAGTTGGAACGTTACATTATCATTAAAGAATCTAACAGGAACGCTATTGTAAAAAATAGATTCTACGTTTTCAAACATTTTTCTATCATTTTCCAAATTTTCTTTGATATTTATCTACTGTCTTGTCAATCTGTTTTTAATGTTTTAACCAATATATCATTGACCAAGAAGACGTCATTTCTTGTTATCAGAAATACGATTCTTGACTTAAAGCTCAGGTCGCTAGTAGAAAGCCTATATGGGTTGTCTTACTGATCGACCTTAGAAATTGCCAATGAAATGTAAAATTATGTTCGCTTCTGATAATAGCTAATGTTTGTTTTTGAAAATATGAATATGAAATGAATATGAAAATATGAATCGATATGCCACGTAAATTCTTGAGAGGTTTTAACCTTTATATGCAAGTATCTCAAGATAAAGTGATTAACGTGAGATAGTTAACATGGTCGTTAAATTCGTTTTTTCATGCTGTACAAAGATATCTAAAAAAGAACAAGATTCCAGTTTGAAAAATACCGATAACCTTAAAATATTAAAAAGAATGATCTTGCTAAAAAATTGTTTTCATAGTTACACATACTTCTTAAAATAATGCAACTTTGTCTTGATAAGGTTTTTCGTACAACAATAAATAAAGCAGACATTTATGTGATATCATTTAGATAGAACACTGTATAAACGGAAACAGCTCTGCTTCGGATCACTGTTCGCCAATTAGAGTTGTTTTTGCTTTGCCTGCGGAACAAATTTAAACGATCACGATGTTGACATAATGGAAGTTATAAAAACGAGAAAAAGGATTTTTCTCTTCCGTTGATTTCTGCCAAATAAAAATGTCATTTGTGACATCCGACTGTGAAATGTATGTACACGCGCAGAGTTGTAGTGACAGCTGCTAACGTTTCGTAGAGTTTTACATATTATATCAAAATTCACCATTGATCGTGTGGTGATCGCGTTTCTTCACGATGCGCTATATTTTTTGGGAATTCGAGCAGAATCCCACTGAAATTTTCTTCTAATGTCAATCTGGAAGTTACTTTCGTTACGCGAAACTCGAGCAATTTTCCGTAGAAAAATTGTTCTGATCGAGTTGGGACATTCGACAGGCTTGCGTAAAACTTTTCGTATCGAATCGTTGCAGAATTTTCGTGTTAATACTGCCTTGATTGGGTACCAAAGTTTCTCCAACCAGCTTTAAAAATTCAATTATTGGATTTTTTTCATTTTCGGTCGTAGCTGTTTCGTGTGCTGATTATCGATCGATTAATCGTTTTTAGAGTTGGGAGAAATAAACGAAGAAGTTTCATCGTGAGTTAGAAATGGCATTAATCAGTAGTGTAAAATTACATTTATACTTAATCAAAAACCAGTAATTTGTAATCATCAAACAAAAATAATAAAATACTTCGGTATTTATACCGAACATTTTTTTAAATTTAATCACACGATAAAGATTGCATCTTCTTTATTTCGAACTTCCATAAAAAATAATCAACATAACAAGGGTGATCGAGATTGAGGGAATTAAAGTCTTAAAGGCCTAGAAAGCTCGATTTGTAGGATGCTTAGCCTCAAGGAGGTTCACCTTCATAAAAGCCGAGAGAAATAACACAGACACGGTTGATAATCACTTCAGTGGTTGTGTTCTGTGTATCATCTTTTTTCTTTCCAAAAAGTTTCTCGACAAACCTTGGCGGAACCGTTCACGATCTTCGTCCGTCATTTTCGTAATTGTGCGTCTTGGATTTTCAAATGACGCACTTGACACGATTTTAGTGCTTATCGCGTCATGCCTGAACTTGCTAAATGCATGCACCAGCGAAACGAAGGTTGTTTTCCGCGTGATTTATGATTCGCGCCTGTAATTGCAGAGTGTGTGCCCTGAGAATTATGATCTAGAATCATATTGGAGTCAATAGAAAATAAATCTGCATGAGTTAGATGGTTTCCGCGAAACGCTGAATCTCTCGACTGAATAGTGCCTCGAAAACTGATTTCTATAGAGGAATTTGCGAGTTTAACAGGTTCCGTGCCGTGTGGGGCAAATGCGCCCCAAATCCAAGTAACCAAAAAACGGTCCAGCACGGAACGTGTTAAGGACTGTTTTAGTCGGTGCATAGATTTTAAAGCAGAGTGTATTAAAAGTTTCGTCTTATCGAAGCGTGAGTGACAAATGTACCTATTGCAAAGAATATTCGTTCACTCTGAATAATTTTAACATAATTATATTTTTCATGAATACATTTATTACAAGCTTGAACTGCATTCACCTGTTTATTATTTTCAATATTTCTCAAAATATCCAGAAAAAAGTATTTCAAGAAAAACGTGTTTAATTTTCAAATTGTAACAAAACACTTATGTGTATGTATATTTAAAGAATCATATATCATTAGACAGTATTAAATATATTAATTTTATTGAGGACTGTATCAGATTTTTATATCAGTTTCTAAAACGTAGTTAATATAGTTTTACTCTAAACGAAGATTATTCTACTAAACAGTCACATGCACTTTACGAAGAAAGTAGGTACATCCTTCGTGGAGCACATCTCCAAGACTGACGCAGACACGAAAAATACGTTAGAGTGAAAATGGTTCAAGGCACCCGTAAAGTCGTGATATATGTTCGACTGAGGGTGTAGCGATTATCGATTCGTCGCTCGTGATCAATAGCATGACTATTTAAAGTGAATTTACGCGTACTAATTAGCCCAGAATTAGTGCATTGTGAAACGGATCATTTGCCAACCATGATTTCCCCAAAGTGATTCGTACTAATTGAATAAATTGGTAGTATTTATCTGTGAGTGCGCTCTCATTCTGTTTAAATACCAAAGAGAACTATTTCTATTTTTTTCCGAATTGTCTATAGTCAATTTTGTATGATAGTATAATGATCCTTCACTCTTTTAATAAAAATGCACAAAGCAACCTTACAAGACATCACAGAGTTACAATAATACGTAATATTGAAGAAAAGAATCTGCTGTAGAAAAGAAAAGAGTCTGCTTGCTCTAACAACTCTCAAGTTAAGTAGACTCAGTTAGTATTTTAAATTGGCCTTTTCCATTATTTTCTTAGAGTAACCTTTCAATTACAATTTTTATCGAACAATAAACCCGAGTTGCAGTCTTTCGGAACTCATTGTTAGTCACTGACACAAAGAATTGAAATAATTTCTGAAATTTCTCAAGCGTTTTCTTCCAGTTTTATAATCACAGGGGAATCAGTTGACCTCTACGCTCAGTGAACCTGTACTAGCTGAACTTCTTTATAAATCCTCGGTATAGATCGATTGTGTTTCAACAATCTCAACAACAGTTACGTCATGTTTCTTGCACAAGGCAACGATACGAAGTGACCGGATCGATAATCGATTGATGTATCTCCCGAATCCTGAAAGCACCGCGGTATGTACTGCCATAAAGTCAGGCTCATCCTGGCGCATATTAATTATGCACATGCTGCGGTTCGATGTGATGCATTGTATACGTGGACTTGACATTTGTGCTTTCTGTTGTAACTGACAAACTGAAGTTATGAATGGTTATAGATAAGCGTACTTTATCTAGTGTTTTATCTTTATCTAAAAAATTTCATAACGCAACAGTTAAGATTTTTGAGTTTGTTCCATTTGTAGCTTCCTCAGTATTTTTACAGTCAAATAAAGAAGCACACATAGCTTTTTGAAACTCTACTCATTGCATAGTAAATGGCGGAATATAGTAATTTCATCGCAGTGGCCACATCGAGTGTCTCCTTATTTTGAGTTTCATAAATGAAGGATGTTCTATGGCAGAGCACGTACTATTCTGATAAATGTTAACGATGATGCGAATGAAATATGGTTGTTCGGTGATGAACGCTCAGGAAGGCTCTAAGTAGTCTTAAGCCTTTTCTTTTCTATGTATTGTGATATAGTGTAACGAATGAGAAGTTTTTGTTATATACTATTCGAATTAGTTTCAAGGTTATACATAACTGAAAGGTTTCAATTTTAGTTATTCTCATATGTACATATCTAACGATTTCGTTACAAGTTGCCAGCCAATGTAAACTAATATGAGGTTAGTAAAGTATCGAAGAGTAGGTTTCAGGAAGAAAAATAAAAGTTGGTAGCTGTCACAGTATCGATGAAGCGGAAGTCGTCAAAACGTGACTAGAATAAAGTTCTCGGGGTTCGATACCTAATGAAGAAAAATTGCTAGGAATTGCTATGCACATGCAGTCTCTTGTCTTTAAAATAATTTGATTACTTTAGTACGCATGAAAACAATTTGTTGTTCAATTGGAGTTTCACTCAGATTTCGACTGCTTAGTTTCTATTATTTTCGAGAATTGCACAGCCACTCTAATCCACGGCTCTTAATGAATTTATCGACTTAACTGAACCTAGGCATGCTGCATATTCCGCAGTCAACATAGGGGTTTCCATACAGAATATTAAGTGTAAGTTGAATTTCGCATACTGCAGCACAAGCTAGAACTAAAGCTTGTGTTCGTACTTTCGTTAAGTCGGTATTAATAAGGAATGTTCAAGGCAAAATGCACGTGTTCGAGAAACGTTTCACTTAGTTAGCTATTTTGATGGTTAATTTATGTTTTCCTTTGCTGTGTAAATTTTCAGTATACCCTTCGAAAATTGGGAGTATCTACTCTGAATGGGGACATGATATAACTGAATTTAGTATGATTCTCAGTATTTTATTCAAAATTTACAGGTACTGATGTGCATTATTAACTTTATCACTGGAACATGTAATCAGAGCACTGATATACTTACAAAATCAAATTGCATCAGTTCTGAAATTGCAAAGTGGAATTAGATTAAATACAATTCTGAATCAAATATTACTGTCACCAGATAGCTGAAAGTCTATGTATGTTTGATGATTATTACAGGCTCAATAAAACGAAATGTAGTATTGAGCATATATTTGAAATGAAAAAGAAAATTAAATCTTGCAGCAACTGTAGGGGATGTTAACAAAAATTTGAAAAATGTAGTTAATTTGAAATTCAATTTAATTTAAATTTAAAGATTTTAGATGTAGTATATTTGTGCACAAAATTTAAAAAATTAAATTTCATTTCAATTTAAAAATTTCAGATTAAAGCCATTTCAAAAAACAATTTCCATTTTATCAGACCATAGTCCCTTTCCAGTTTTTACTGTAACAGATTGTATCACATGACACTCTTTAAGGTTCACAATCAGGTACATTTATTACAGACATAAAAATGATACAAACTTCAAGTTTATGAGGTATACTATCTGTTTATCACACAAAGTACATACGAATATGTGTATAATATATACCATGAAATACATTTAGGTAAGCGGGTCAAAACGATCTCGTTGCACCCATATTGCCAGGGTTAAAAGAAATTCCGGTAAACTCTCATGCAATTTCTTAATGGAAATGTATATCACTCTTTGAGACAGAAAATATCTCGAATCATAAAATTAGATGGAATATCCTATTCACACATATAACTCAGTTGAGAACTCCAGAATACTGCAAGTGATAGATGTACCTTTCTATTCTCCCAAGGATTAAGGATACAGTATCCCAGGGCAACATGGGGAGGAGAAAATTGGTGATCGAAGAGCAGACAGGAACGTTTCCTCAAGCTTCGAGCACGAAGGATCCTCAAGGGACGATACGAGCGTGGTGGGAGTAAGCTTGCAAATTGCGGTGCAGTTAGGGCAGTGAACGAGTAAAAGTGCAGGATGGAAAACGTCCTCGTGAACGCTCGACAAGTGGTTCCAGACTGTGAAGTGTCGTTGTTAAGAAGCTAATCGCAGTCATGTCGAACGGGACTAATGCGACGGACGATTTTCTCGACTACGACATCAACGAGTCGTTCAGCCGCTTCGACTGGACTGAACTGGGACCTGTCCTCGTCGTCTACTCCCTCACCTTTTGCCTCGGATTAATCGGTAAGTGCTTTTCCATTCGCGCGGCGACCTCTCTAACTTTACACCTTGCCTTTTTCAATTTTTCTTCGATTTATCCGCTTTCCATGTTTCACGATTCTACTGCAGCTTTTTCTTTGTGTAAGAAGGTTTTGTTTATACTTTAACAAATAGATTTGATTCTATGAAATAGTTAATTGTATTCTTTGCATGTTCCTGTGAGGTTACAGCAGTATCTGGATTGATTCCATGTTTCTGGAAACGACAATTGCATGCTTGAAAACGAGAATATGTGCAAATTGGATGTTGGAGATAGAATTCCCTTGAAATCGATGAAAAATTAGTTATCTTTAGGATTGTATCGGTCGAGGAGATAGATTTGTGATAACCAGAGTAATGGCATCAAAATTCGACTTTAATTGGGTTTTTATTTACGATTTTCTTATTATTAAATGATTGTTTCAGCAGTTATGTGTCGAGCCAACGAGTCCTTTAATTAGTTATCTAACGAGTTTTATCACAATCTGTGTAAAAAATTGTGCTTAAAATAATGATTTTGAAAACTTGGTTTTAATTCGGACTCCCTTTTTCTTCCAAATTCAGGTCGCTCGATCTAAATAATTATTTTTGAAAAAAATGTAGGCCGACTTCGGTTATGTAATAAATAATTTATTGAGTCACAAATCAGGCTTTTAGCAAGTTGTTTTAGTTTGGCGAAACTAAAAGAAGTGCAATGAATTTCATCTTATCGTTACTAATCGCGTTCATTGTCATGGAGGAAAAATTGTTATTTAAAGCACCATTGGGATGATTAATATTATCGCTGACTTCCTCTGCTTTGTTGTTGCCACTCGTACAGTACTTGACAAAGTGAATATTTGTATTTTCTGCAAATTTCTAGTTACTGATTGTATTTCTCCTTATGTTTAATACTTCGAGAAAAGTTAACTTCGAGAAAAGTTTTCGATAAGCATCTAAAATTATAGTACACGTTTGAAACAATATCAACGACAAATTATTTTTTACAGCTTCTGTACCTAATTGCTGAATCCTCGTAGGTATTGTTCACACTTCTACGTATATGTTTGTCTTTCATGACTTTGAGCAGCTTATTTCCTTCTACTTAAGTAATAAAGATAATTTTCAACGCAGAAGCGTGTTGACAGCATATTGCATTGAACGTAATAAGTTGAATCATATTCCCAGACATGCCCACATGCTTTTGTATAAGCATCTTAAAACTCTTTAGCAATATATTGTTATTAAACGTCATTGTGCTTTAATCAAATTTAACCCATCTCGAGGAAATGTTGGTAATTGCTAAACGCAGTAGCAGTTGTCGATGCATAAACTTTAAAAGCTCAAATAATGAAAGTAATATCCTTCTATAATACTTCGTTTTTCAAAGAGTTAATAACAAAAAATAACACGATTTATCAAGCTCTTTCCCAATTTTTATTTAACTTCATTATCATTAGCGTACAGTGTATGATCAGGCAAAACAAATAACAAAAGCCCTGTAATAATTTGTAGTTCTGTTTTAGGAAATGTTGTCATCATTGCTTCCACACTGTGCCCGAGGTTGAGACCTTTACCAGCGACACCGACGAATGTTTTTCTGGGTGGGTTAGCCTCAGCAGATCTTCTACTCATAATCTTCTGTATTCCTGTAAAGGTGAGTTTTTTAAACGTGTAATTGCATGTCGTTATCGTTTTGACAATTTAACTAAAATATAGTACTTGTGCTCGTAATTATTTGAACCTATTTGGACCAATTATAGTAACAATATCATTTTCTGTATCAATTGGCTCACATAATCGCTATTTTAAACATAGACAAAAAATTCCAGAATACACTTTAAATCTACGCAATAAAATTTCCTTATGATGTGTGTCTTAATGAGAATACGTATCACCTTAATTCAGAATTCATGCCTCCGTAGTCATTGTTGAGCTTTCAATATTCAACATAGCAGGTCACTGTCCAAACGACATTATAATTGCGTGAGTAAACGAGAGACAATTGTAACACATTGTCAACGCAGTTAATACCAATCTTGTCTACACGAGACCTGTAATTTAACTGATACGTGTGATGTCACGTATTATAACATGGTATCTTCGACGCTGTATGGGAGAAATTATTAAGCAAATTGGACTACGGTCTGCGTCTCGAAATCTCGTGAAATAATAATCAGTGGTTTATTAGCTCGCTGCTGGACACGCAATAATTCATTCATCAGGCAGTTTCCGTCGGTCCTAATTTATCACTCAGCCAGTTGGTACGTTTTTCCGTGACATGTTTGTCCCGCTATTCCAGAGTTTCGATTGATCGTACTTTTTCATGATGTTTCCTAGCACATCGAAGCTTATTAACTTGCGCTGCCAGTTCGTGATCGATTTGGCTTTAGCGGTGTGTCTCGTTTATCGACGAGCTTCCGAATTAAGCTTGTCGCAAGCTACCCTCGTCGTCTACTCATTTTCGCGAGACGTGTGTCGTATCTTGAATAGACGTGAATGTAATTCCTATAGAGTTGCCAGGAAACATGATTCTGAATTTTGAAAGCTAAACAGATACGCGAGAAGATAGTCTACATACCTCGAAACTTTAAATTACAGCAATGACACGTTTCATTTAAGTATCAATCTCTGAATACAAAAGGTAAAGACGACATTTGAACTTTCAGCAGCTCAAAGCTCTGGAAAGCCTCACTCAATCCTCCTAACCTTGTTTCACGAGTTTGTCAATTTCGAATTTGCTTTCTTAATCTTTGCATCGAATTCAGAAAACTACTATGATCGGGACTTTCTACTGTAATAATATTTGGCAGACTCAGAGATAGCAACAGATGAATTTAAGATTTCGCCTGGTGGGGAGGGGGGTCGACGAAAAGAACTCCCGCCACTTTGCCTTAGCGCGGCAAGACACGATCTCAGTGTCAAGCGGCGCTGCGACGTTCTGGCCTGAATGAAAATAAAATCGAATTGTGCCAAGTTCTAAAATTACATATCCGAGAATCGGCCCAATGCCCTGTACACACGCGCGAGCTTTCGGCTATATTTTCCCGCTTTCGCGGGTCAATTACATTCCGCTACCTGCCAGCCTGCCACTTCATTTCCTCTTCAGAAGCCTAAATTAAAGTTGGTTACCTCAAACTTTGCGCTTCTCGTTTCCCCTGTTCTTTCGTTCCCCTCGCTTTTTACCAATACTCTTATCTCCTGTTTTTCGATTAAGGAAATGCTGTAAGATAGAACGAAAATTCCTCGGAGAAACTTAATTGAATTCTACTTGACGGTACCCTAACGACGGTTTTTCATTTAGATGATAATCGCTCTCCGTTTTATGAATTCGGAACGTGTCTTCCGTATCGTCGAAAAAGCAAAGTTTTAGCTTTAAATTGAAAGTTGGGTAATTAACTTTAACATTCTGTTAATCAATAAGAATCTCTCGAATTTGTAACAAATTCTTTAAAGATAATTTCGTCATTATCAACTCTTTCCATTCTGAAATACACATTCGTACAGAATCAGACTTACTAATCTGAAGACTCTAGTCATTTTCTTTTTACTAAACAGTTAGTCTATGGAAAATCTAAGACAGCATTTTTTAAGGAGCGTTTTTTATACAGTAGGACATAGACTAGTCGATGCATTGAATTCCATATTGAATATTAGATTCTTACTGACCTCCTAATGGCTAACTTCTTATTTTTGTGCAGATTGTTATTAAATTATGGTTTGAGTTTCAATATGTATGTTTCATTATAAACTTGTTGGGTTATATTTTATTTTTAGCGGAAAAAAGTATGCAAAAATTAATTCGGAATAAAGTATACAATTTTTTAAACCGAGAAAATCCTTTTTAGTCCATCCTGTATTATCAGTTTACGTCTTTCTTTTAACAGAGTTTCTAGTATCTCTTTCTCTCGCAGAATTGTCTCCTTTTGCCGCCAGCTACGTTTAAATCTACTTTTCTCGACCCTTTGAAAAACACCCACACGAAACTCTCGATCGAACAACTTAGCCCTCCGTAAGTTTCGAAACTCATTCCTCTGATGGCACTTTCGAGTCGTTTCACGTAGAAATATTTTTAACGATTGTGGAATCGGCCATTAAACATTTTCTATACCGTTCACCAATTTCTTTTTGCGTCTTCCTGTTAGAGATAAGGGGGTCTCTTAAGCTGGTACTCGTTAGTTAGGGGAGAATGGAGTTAGGGGAGGATCAAGTACGAGGGACAACCGCGGAAGTTGAAGGCTCTTGTAAGGCGTTATTGCGTTTTGACGCGACAAGTAATCCGGCGAGTTAATCCACCAGCGAGTAGGTCGACTTACTCACGTTTCACTGACAACTAGAACCGTCTTGACGATCGTTTACTGCTCACTATTCAATTTAGGCGGACGTGATTTAATTTATTGTTCGCTCAATTCGATCCGTTCAGGGCTAGTGATGTCATTTGCAAATGTAGGCGATGGCGTGTTTGCGACGATGTTTCTTCCGTTCCTTTCTCCTTTTACTTATGGTTCATCTCGTGGAGACATTGCAACGTGGATATTGGAAAACAGATCTTCTCTGAAATTTTGTGAGTTTAATATTGTTTAGTATATTTAATAAAATTGTAGCCTGACTGTTTGGAAAAGAAATATACAATAGTTTTAAAAGTATGAAGTTATACAAAATTTGAGTTAAAAGAATTGCTTAAAAACGACACAACTCGAAAAAAGTATATTTTTCAGAAAATGTAAAAGAATATTTGTAAGCTCAGAGGGCAATTATTTAGTAAACACATATGTACCTACTATTGAGAAAAGGAATAGAATTATCTAACAAATTATATTACACTTTTACTCTACTTTTTTCTGTTGTTTAAATTTAAAATGTTTACAGAAGGGAAAATGTTCCGTCTTGAAGTCTAAAGTTCAATCCATTTCAGTAAACCACAAGGTAGCAGGTGACTTATAGGCTTGGAAATGGAATTTTATCGTGTAATTTCTTCTTCAATTTTCTTCTATAACTTTGAGCAAATATGACGGCAAGTCCTTAGGGTATGTCCCAGATTTTGCCAAAGATTCCGTACTTTAAATCGTTATTTACTCTCTCAGCACTCCGTTCTTCATCCCCTCGTTCTAAAATATGCAATCGAGAACGTAGAGTAAACTATACTTTAAGTTTGATGTGTAATTTTCTGAGGTTATTTTAGGATAGTCGTTTGACGCTGCACCAAAGGAAATAGTCCTCTTTGTATCGTTGTTATATCTTGACATACTACAAATTTATGTCACTGGCGATTTATGTCTTTCTTTACGACAATTTTATACATTCACATTGTTTAGCTTGACAATATTTTCTTGCTTGATGTACGTCTCTATTGCTGATTAACTCAATAGTATCTTCGATATGGTATTTCACTTTTTCCTTCGTTAAGGCTGATCGTTAACTTTATATCAACTTACGAAGTTAATCATTTAGCATTCTGGTTCATAAGGTTATTAAAATTACGAGGTTAGATTTTTACAAAAGAGATTACGTGAAACTTATTTTTGAAATAATTGGTGTTCTTAACTCTTGAAAGTATTATCCTGAAAGTAACAAATGTAATGATGTATATTCTGCTTAAAATATGAAAAAATTTGAAATAAAGTTTTTCAGTTAATTAACGCTATGACCGAACTGAGTATTTACCTTTAAGAGATTAATTAAAGAAATTTCTGGAAACTTTATTTTAAGCACAATGCATAACATTTCATAATCTTTTACGTATATTTTAAAGATTACCTGTTTCACAGTTTATTCTTTGAAGTATTTTTCTACGAATTATTCGATAATTCGTAGCCGATTTTTTGTTCTTGAACAGGATGAGCATATTATCGCACAAGGGGTAGTTTTAATTAACCAAAAAGGAAAATGATTGCCAGGGACACGACAGGTTCGGCAATCGATAAAAAAAGTGGGCAGTGTCAAGATCGTTAATTCAAGCCTCGGAGATGTAGCACTGGTCACGCGTACCCATTATCTATCGTTATGGCATTCGTCTGGTTACGAGTACGTAATCCAATTTATTCCATATCGTGTTACTCGTTGGAGCATGCGAACTGAGCACGAAAAATAAAAGTAAGTGCGCCACTGGGCAGATTTATTCGTTATGCTACGAGAATAAAATACCTCGTCTCTACGAGGTCCTATTTCCTTGTGGTTGGAATATTACTACTAGAACATTCGCTGTGGGAGAGCCAAACGGTGAACAAGGAACACCTCTATAAATTCTGTTATTATTCGATGCTATGGTGCAGTAAATGACAAAGTTTTAACTGAACTCTGTGTAAATCGAAAAGTTATTCTCATATTTCTTTTATGGAGATGGGGGAATATAGTTTCGGATTATCGGTATCTGAATTAATACGATATATTTAACTTTATGGTCTGTATGAATTACCAAGTTAATCGAAAATAAAAATGTTAGGAGAAAAAGGTCTGAAGCTTTAGAGATTTACACTTAATACAGAGGCTTATATTAATGCCGAGAGGAGTAAAAAGAGTCTAATCAATGTAAGTTCTAAAATTAAAACGTAAGTAGAAGAATTAATTTAGATGCACATTAATTCAAAGTTGTACTTAGGACAAGTTTTCATAGTTTGAGTTTTCATAAAATACATATTTAGTGACGGTTACAATAACGAACGTATTACCTGCAATTATCAAAAGATATTTTATTACCTTCAAACATATTTTCTTTAGGAATCAGTCCTTTCTAAGAATCAAGTTTATCATAGATTCTCTAGCGTCAGCTGTAAACTACGGGTATGTAGGTTTGTCCGAAAGTGGTAATTTTAGCTGGCGCATGAAACCACCCTTAACCCCATTTCAACCAAGTGCTCTTCATGGAGGACACTACTTAAGCGCAAATATCTTGCTTAATTTAGAAAATCGATTGTAATTTCAATAAATGAGATTGACTTGTAATCTTTATATCTGCAACAGTATCCTCTAAGAATAACGAAATCGTATCAAGAAAGAAAGCAAATGGTATGACAGTAGTCTATGCATCGAAGAGATCTGCATTTCGTTTTACTGTTATTATTATTATCATCCTCTTAACCCTCTTGCGTGTAACACCAAAAAAGCAGAGAAATAAACATAAGAATGTCGTCAACATTGAGACAAAGATGAAATCATGGGGCGTGGAAGGACTGGCATTCTAGTAAAGCAAAAACGTCATACTCTGATCCTATGGAAAAGGGGAAAAATAGTTTAGTGGTAGGGGCAAGGTCTGTTGCAAGGAGAAATAGGTTTACTATTGAATCGAACGTCGGACAATGCACTCAGTGCTTCCAGAGTTAACTTTGGCTAACGTATATTACATTTAATAGAGTTATCGTTTCCTGTTTCCGCTTTCAGAGCTTAATGTTACATCGATTTCTCGGTTATTAACAAATTTGGATTTGCTTTTAGTAGCCTAGGTAAATTTGATTTTGTAGTATCGATTATCGTTCAGGATTTGATTGTGCTTTTCATATGGTCCTTGGATGTGAATCTCATATCTAATTTTACGCCGTTTCTTCGTGTGTATTTTTTTTGGCGTTTATACAGTTTTCTGCACTCGTGTACTATGTGATTATTGCAAGAGAGTTAGTTCTGTTTTGTTCGGTGATTTTAGTGTGACTAGTCCTTAATCAGGATACTATAGATTTTTCTTTCCTGTTCATGATATTCATGGTCTAGTCGTATAGTGGTTTCCAGAAATTCTGATATATTTTTTTCTTCTGTTGCATTCTAGATTTTATACTTTTTTTTTTTTATAATAGTTGTTTTTTATATTTTCATTCTACTGAAAGTACGACACATTGCACATTGAATTGTAATAATATTACATTGATAACAAATCGCTAAAATCCTACAATAATATTTATATCGATTTGTTTTCTTGAAACTTTGTATTTTCCCTTGTCCTGAATGTAGAACGTTTATTTCACATTGAAATCAATTAAACCTGCGCTGACTATGCAATATCGCTCATTTTATTCTCCGTAAGAACAGTTCTTAGTGTACTATGCAACAGTACAGGTTACTTGAACACAAAAAAGACATTAACTTTCTTGCTTGTAAGTTAAAGTATAATTCTTTTCACGGTTAGTAACACATACGCGATTCAGACCGCTTAATATATTCAATTTCAGTGACAGTGATAAATGACCTTATTAAAATTCCACTCGGCAAGACTGGCTGAAGTTCTTCCAGCGGTTGCTCACGATTTTTGTCTGTTTTTATCATAGTCTTTTTATCGTCACTGTGTTGAGCTTAACGATGCTCGGTATCTGTGGCGAGCAACAGGTATACGCGCGTCAGTTGCAGAGCAATTTATTGAACAGCGTCACAGTCTATTAATTTGTCACGAAAGTGTGATCACAAGTTCATTTGTCATAGATAAGGATCACTTTTTCATATTAGATACATTCAGATCAGTGTCGATTTTATAATGCCAAATAACCATCGACGAATGTTGATTCGAGCAGTTCCACATGGCTTCAGTTATTTCTACCGAAATTATTTCGAGCTTCCAAAATAAGCAATATAGACATTATTTTCACTAATATCATTCTTTCTATATTCCTAGTGAATAATAGTGTAATTATAAAATACACCTACGTTCTACACTAATTGATTTTATTTAAACATAATATAAGGCTCGAAACGAAACAGAGTACAAATATTATTAATACGTTACGTAAAAAAGAGCTACTACGTAGATTGTAAAAAAGACTTGCAATATTTTTAGTGTACAAATAAGTGTCAACAAGAATGATTTATGACCAGTAAACTTAACGAGTGATTTGATGTGTCGATAGGGAAATATTTTAGTTAACTTTTTAACATTTCCGTGTGCCTTTCAGTTGATAAAGACTCACCTATCATCAGCAGTGTTAACACTTTCATCGTGAACACGAAATAAACCTGAATTGTTATGTCACTTGAATGCTCATACAGATGTGAACGGGTTCCACTGAATGAATGGCTGATTACACACGTATCTCTACTACTTGCGCGTCGTACGTCCCACACGTGGCATCTGCGTCCACTTTTATCCACCTCACCAAAGAGTACATACATATGTATATCTACTAATAAATAAGAGGCGGCACCTCAAACGCTACATTTCAAGTAACTTGACCTTGCCCCTTTAACTGATTATTTGAATTACTGAATCTCATTTTTCATGAATGACTTTGAGTTACGCTTATGTTCATGCTTTTAGATAAATTTGTTTAGGTAAATCATAAATGCTGTGTACGCTAGTAGATATTAAGAGACACAAATATATTAAAACAGATGTACGTATACATTAAAAGTATACATAAATACATTAAATAATATTTATTAAACGAAAATCACAAGGACATTTATTCTGAATAAATTACAAAAATGTGTTACACAGAAATTACAGACATTTCTTGCTTTTTGATTGACTAATCATTATCAAAATTTATCGACATTTGCTGAATGAATTTTTAAATTGACTAGGTAGTTTAATCTTTCTCTAAATATGAAATGTCGATGTCGCACCTTACTATACTTACTCTTTGCTCTCGCTCCATGTTAACGAGTATGTTGAAGTTTCTACGTCCAACTTTATCATAAAAGCAACGCGCAAATTTTCTCCTTCTAACTGTTTCCTTTTTTCTTTTACAAAACTTTAAGTAATTTCTTCAGTACTCTCTTATAGGTTCATGTTTTCCGTTCTGTAAGCGTACTTGCTACGTAAACCCCAAAGTACTTCCTTTCTCTTATTTCTGCAGGGTATTAAAAGTTCGTGGTCGTTGAAGTTCATGTCGGAGCTCGTTCATTTTGCAGATAGAGAACTTCTTATTGAATCAAGTGAAATGGATGCGTGAGAATGTGTAGGAGAAAAAAATGTAAGAATCGAAAGACAAAGCGAGGGTAGTATCTATTCTTACTATTAATACATTTCCTCAAAATTATAGAATCTAAAAGAAAAAGTATTTCTGATTTTTTGCTAGTATCTATATTAACTCTGCACGTGTCGGCGTCGGTTATATAAATGAATCTTAATATTTACACTTCAACATGGTATACAGCAAGTGTTAAAACATTAAAATACAGTGTGAAGATATAAAATACAATAATGTATTTATTTTACAAAATTCTCTAAATACCAATTTTTAAAAAATGATGATAACGCCAACACAATATCCAAATTTCGACACTGAATATTTGTTGAACTTGTGGTCGTGCACATTCTATTGCAAGGACACAAAATTTAGCGAGGGGTAAGAAATTTTACAGAACGTGAACGAAGCAAAATTCCGTAACTATGAATTCTCAAGATTCCTGAATCGAATCTTTAGAACCCTCCTCCAGGTGATAACTTGACCTAACAGAGAGTCCTTAACTTCGCAAGTTACGGGACCCACGTAACCATTGACGCAAAAGTTTGGCAGTCCTCTGCCTTGATGTGTTTTCGGCAATCCAAACAACAAGGACTTTAGAGGAATATCACGACGATCTTTCGTCGAAACGAGTCGTCGTTGGATTAAAAAGCTAAATGCTGTTCGTGGGATGGTGTTTCTGGTGTCCCCTTGGCAGGCGTTCTTGGCACAGTGACAAATGCTCGTGAAAGTTTTTGTTCGTCTGTGTGATCACCGAATATGCTCCTTCGAAAATAAAATTGTTATTTCTAAGAAGCAATGCGTTGTACTGCCAGTGTTAACAAATCGACGGTCTCCGTGGAATATTTTTCTTTCGAGAAACCGAGGAATATTGATAGGATTTTCTTCTTACAGAACCGAGTCGATGGTATTGTGTACCATTTGTCAGGATTAGGTTTCTTCTTTTTATTTTTTGAAGACTTCGAGAGGTTGTTTAATTTAGACCACCACATTCGAGACGACTTTTTGTTTTTAAAAATAAGCTGTCAAATCTTGCTTTCCTGAAGGTCGAAATAAACTGGAATAGAACGACGGCAACGACTTTTTTCTTTTTTTGTGTCGTTAGATAAAAATAGTGTTATTGCCTTTAGTACAAAAGCATTTGAGGTTGTCATAGATTTCATTTTCTTTAATTTGTACTTAGCAGTTTTGGAAGAATATCGAGATAAAATGATTGATGAGACCGTGTCGATCGGTATCGGGGAAAAGGTGTGAAGTTTCTCGTTAAAGGTGATGCGAATATGAGGTCATCCATAATATTAGTGAACGTAAAAAGACAGTAAACGGGAGACGATCGATGCCATCGGAAGCAATGAACATAGTAGGAAACTGTTATTTGTTTACTGTGACACTTTTATAGCCTCAGGCTTATACAAACATATATGGTAACTTAAAAGTGTAATATTGACACATACAGGGTGTTAGAAAGGCTGTGATTTTTATAGTATAGAAATGATTTTTAATAATTGATTAATAACTTTAAGGCGCTATTAGATCAGACAATATGTCATAGGACCTTTTGAGTTCCATTTGAGGTCTTTTACCACCTCATAGAATATTTCAACGCCTATTCGTTACACCCTGTATAAAGCCTAAAGAAATAGTTTGAACATTTCATTAATAATTAACTTCCATGACATTCTAATTATTATATTCCAGTTCAATGTATCACAAATAAATTCAAAAAACTTTTTACATTTTTTGTTCACTTGTGATACGATTTTTATCGGTCGTGTTAAAAACAGCGTTTTAATTCGTGTTTCCTCTTTGAGTACATTGAATCGTTTCTAATTGTTCTCTTGTTAAAACTATCTGATGTTTCTCTGCGTAATTTGATCAATAGTATCTGGTTAATCAACTTTTCGTTTTATTTAATTATAACTTTCATTAGATCAAATGAAAGAGATGAAAAACAATTTACGGAAAATTGTATAATATGTTGTTTGAGAGATTCAATGTTATCTACTTTTATACTAAAAATCATAACTTTTAGGAATTTTCATATACAGGGTATTTCGATAAATGTCAGAAATATTAAGCAGTGAATTTACAAACCAAATGAAGAGGAAAAGCAAGAATAACATACTTGTAGTTGAGGTTTTAGAGTTATTAAATGTTGCAAAAGTGTCTAAAGTTCGCGTAAATTATGTCTGACTTGGGACATATTCTACTGCAGAGAGTGCATTAGCTAAGTCAGACCAGCGATGTCAGTGGAATAACTCTAGTAGGACGCATTTTAGATGTATCTTTAGCAGTTACTTGGAAACGTAATCTTGAAAACAATATCACTCTTTAAAATTTATGACATTTGTCGTCCTACATTCTGTATGAGAATATATCGAATAAAAATCTATTTCCAAGAGACACTCGTTTACAAATTGTTTCTCGAAATGACTGAACTGTGGTGAAATTCCATCATACATAAATCATATCTATCACACAATTATACACGATACATGTTTCAATAATAATTCATTTAAATTATATAATGTAAATAGTGAATCGTTTACCGAAATCTGTTGTCAACTTTTCTCAATATTATGACAAGAATTAATATACAAAGCTGCATGCAATTCAGAGATAAGGTTAAACAGGTTAAACAGGATAAACGTTTACACAAATTCTGTTGTATTATTTCTCCCTTCCTAATGTACTGTTGCAGTTGTGCTTACATGCATTGCAACACTTCATGTACTTAATATTTAAATTTACTGCTTCGTAATATGTCGTTCAAAATAAATTAATAACATGCAATTTTATATATCCATATATTGCCTATATCAATAATCATAAAAAAACTAATTAAAATATAGCGCATCGTAACATTGATCTAGTAGCATGTGGGTACTAAATATAAATATTTGTATAGAATAATATCAATATTAATTATTTGTGTAAAATAATATTCTATACAGTATTACCAAGAAATATGATTATTAATGGCCAGTAGGGTTTTAAACCTTGTATGTTTTACACCTCATTTCTAATATCATTTTAATGCAAATGGTGTTGTAAAGTATCGCGAGGGCATAAAAGGTTCAATAGTCTTCAACAACCCATAAAAAAATTAAAGCACCATTAATTACCCTCGCGAAGACTGACATTGCACCTTCTATGTGTGACTATTTCTATAGCAGCTGCAATTTAATCCAATGTTTACAAACTCGCCCATGAGAAACTAATTGATGTACCTTCACTACCTAATGCTATGATACATTGGTCAATGCTGCAGCTTTGATAGCTTCCGTTATACTACATCCATTTCTATCCCTATTTCTGATGGACATATTTGGAGATGGGTTTCTCGTGCGAAGGGTTGATAAGTATATCCTTTTCGTCCTCTTCTTTGTCACTCCCTTATCGTCCGAGATCGCCACACATGGTCACTAGAGAATTTCTAGGGAAATCGATGTTTAAATTTTTCCTCGAATTTGCGAGAAATGCGAAAAGTTTTGCGGATCCTTGTTCCACTTTCTGTTCGACCATTATAGTGATTCTGGCTTGAAGCTTCGCCTCGCTATTCTCTGTTCCTACATGCCTGAATGGGAAATGCGAACGAAACTTATAATGGGAATAAACTTTCTCATTTTCTCGTTGTCTTTCGGTCGAAAACAAATTGCTCATAGCTTTCATGAATTATTCAACTGTTAATTTACAGTTTTCTGATTAGAGGATATAGAATGAATGAAAATTATAAGTATTCATGCGATAATTTAATTTCTTATCTCAGTTGGTATACTTCAATTACAAACGTAACTTTTTACTACACTGTATATATAGTTATATATAGATTAATTTGGAAAGAAATTGAAAGAAGTGAAAACAAGTTTATATTTTATTCCCAGTTATACAGTGCAATATTGGAGAGAAGGCTCAATTATCACAAAATAACCGACGCGTTCCGCGAATACTTTTGGCTGACTTATAGCGGTCTATACTACTTGCGCGCCGTGCATATTTGGCAAGAATTTTCAGGCGCCATGCTACACAGAAATTGTTCCCCTAAAGTTGCCTCGACGATTTATTAACCAAAGGCTGCTGTGCATGGCTTTTCTAATTATATGACCCGTTTCTCTCGACATGTTTAGAAGCATAAATCGATGCTCAGGAAGCAAAGTTTTGGTTTAATTCGAATTAGTAAATTACTAATATACTTGACCACATTTTTGTCATGAATGTTATGTAAAGGTATAATGTACATTTAGGAGTAAGTTGTGGGACTTATATTAGATCTCAATTAGTAGCATTTTTAATACGTTTAACTTTTTAAAGTAGACTATTAGGATTAAATGTCTACTTAAGTTATAAACACGATAATCAAGCATATCGGTTAAAATGTGTTCTGATTTAATCATTGTCGCGGTAGTGTTGAGTCTTCGTCGTCGAACGAGCCTATTTTCAGAGGATATGGTGCGAGAACCCTCTAAGAGTAAACACTAGCTGACTGACGTGCTTAAACAATGTGGCGTTAATAACGTGTAACTCACGGACCTGTCAGGAGAAACGTATCGAGGGTTCATTGTCGAGCAATTGTACGGTAATACGTCGTGATGTATGTATCATGGAACGTGCATTGAATAAAGGGGACGCCTACACTATTGAGTAAAATAGTTTGTGAAGTCACGAACAGGAAGGCAATCAAATATTTCACTGTCTTTTTATTACTGTAAATTATGGTCTTCTAGTTGTTTGGTGCAGGACACTTTAGATTTTACAAGTTTTATTATACTTTGATTAAGATAATAAAAATACGAAATTCCGAATAGAGGATATGATTTTAGAATTAATGAATTAAGAACATCTCTATTGAATAACACTCAGGGAGTTAAGAGCTTCTAAACAGCCTGAAATAACACTCTGTTATTTATTCCTGTAATGAGTAGCATAGGCGTACAAATTGTATTTTCATTCACAATAATATTACCACCTTTTTGTTTCCAAAGAACGAAAATCACTTTCTTATTTTAAGTGAAGCAATTTACGTGAATAACAAAGTTCTAAATTCTTCAGAGTAGAACATTGCAGGTTAAAGATAAAGATCAGGATACCAAAGCAGTGTAATATCCATTTCGTTGAAATCCTGATAGCCTTCAACATGGAGCTTTTAGGATTCTACCAATATCGTATTTCACGGCCAAAAACCATGCCGACGTGCCGCTATATCGGAATATCGATAAGTTAATTGGAGATCTATGTTTAGGTAACGTTAGTCTTATCGTCCTGTCGAAGTTACATAGCACGTTGCCGCTACATGTATCCCATTTGCATCGTTGTCTACCGTAGAACCACATAATTTATTGAATGGCCTCGTTGATAAACACAGAGACATACATTTCCAAATTAGTTTGCATCACCGTAGTCATCCTGTAATTGAATTTCTTAAACATATACATTAATTATTTGTTCTGTAACATAATATTGGATACCAGTTGACTTATATGTCAAATAAAGTCAGAAAATTTTATTGTACAATATATTGTCAATCATCCCAACTGTACTGGCTACGCTAACTGCACTAATAATTCTGTATTTATGCTTTTTGTTAATATACTCCATAACGAAGTTGATATGTAGTTAAATGCAGTTATATGATCCTAGCATGACACGTAGTCGTTAAGGCTAGTATTATATTAAAACCTTAAAACTATGAAAGTGACAATTACTTCAAAATCAACAATTTCTCTAATATTTATCGCGTTCCCAACTGATATGGAATTCTTCAAGTTTAATTCCCTGGCATTTCGATTCCTAGAAATGGACTAGCGTAAAACGAATGACGATCACAGTAACTGCCGCTGGCTTTATTACAGTAATGCTTCGTTCAGACTCCACTTGGTACCCAAATGAACGTTCGCCACGAAAATTATGCTTTTTCGGGAGTCGTGGTACAAACCATTCTATAGACAGGCAATTTCGCAACGAGACTGAAGAATGTCACTCAGGCGACATACGCTTTTTATCGGGCGTTTCTTTGTTACCGAGAACAAGAGCAGTCGCAATTTTCCATGTTGCACGAGGAAGAAAGTCGAAGGAGGATATTATATCGGTGTAACAAAAGAGAAGGGCTTCGATATGACGGAAGCTCGTGACTCTGAGAGGAGAATTCTTTTATAAACAGGATGAAGGAGAAGAGGAAAAATATTGCAATCTTTATACCGAAGGACATCCTTGTTTGAGTTTCAAATTCTTACAAAGTTCCAATAATGTTGGCGCCTCTTGAATCAACCGTTTTGCTCTGAACCATCGATAGTTCCAAATGAAATAGGTACGAGTTCGACTTTCTTTCTTCAAACGATGCAGACAACGTCTGACAATCCTTGAAGCAATATTGTTTCTCAGTAGAATTTGAAACTTGTGATACTAAACATGTACATCGAAATTGACTTGAGCTCGTAAGTACACGTAGCACCTGATCTTATCTCCACTGTTAACCTTTTGTATGCTGGTGCCGACTTTGAATAGCGCGATCGCCACGATTGCGACCCATGTATTAAGAAGGGGATCCAGTATTCCTATTTTACGACGGCCAATCCTCGAGTTCTTCGACACGACTTAACCCTAAGACCCGCTTCCCCATTTCTTCCGCAATTTTGGATACCACGATGACACCATAAAGTTTGATTGCAAGGAAAATGATCGTCATCTGGAGTAGTCCCTTAGGAGTTGTGAACCCAGACAGACACTCCGACGTATAAAGATGATAATAATGGCAAATATTATACAGAACAGCAAGAGCTTAAGAGTTGTTAACAGAGTTACGTTCCACGAATGTAGAAGGTTCAACCGAATTGAATCCTGTTTTTCGGTAGACTGGAGAGAGTGAAAATCCTCTCAAAAGCGTTCACGTTGTAAAATTAAATTCGTTTTAAACTCAGTAACTAGAGAGCATTATAGCAAAACGAAATTTGATATTACAAAAAATTAAGCTGATTATAGTAAACCATTACTATTAGAAAATGAACACTTTTCATTTCATCGAAAGTCATGTTTGAAACAAAATAAATTTGTTGAGCACTATCCTTTTAATACAACGATAATATAGAATCTAGACGCTATCTCAAATAACGTTGTAATGTATTTTGTACCTAATTCACTTGGATGTGAATTATTTTCTGAAAATTATTTATAACACCTAGCATCTCCCAGAACATTACTTCCTCACATGTTTTAATTCTCCCCGAATTGAACATTTTATAAACACTCTGCTTTCATCCAATTCTGTAATATTATTCCACGGAGCTTGTTTCTATTTTTAATTTTCAAGCGTGTGAGTGTCTGAGCGTGTGGGCGCATGTGTAACGCCAGGGGTGCACTACGCATTTGACTTTTTTTCTCCTTCATTCGCACTATTCGGATTTCCCAGACTTCGAACTTGTGGTATTGATCGAGATCTTTGGAAGTCAGACCCATGGGAATTGCTGTGGAAAAACCTGCAGATGCTTTGATGAGCTGTCTGTCCATTCGTATTCCGTCGGAAGGAAAATAGAGGACGCTGATTCGTGGCTCTCGTGAGGACAGTCCGACGTGGCTGTCCCTAGCGAAGGGTGACTGCTAGAACACTGTGTAAGTGTTGGAACTGCACCAGGGCAGCTCGTTTTACTCTATTTTCCGTAAATTCGCCACGACAGCAATCAGCTGCTGCTTGAAGATTGCACTTCCGTTTATTTAAAGGAAGATACACTCTAGATTGACCCTATGGCAGATTTTTCAGATCACGTAGAGTGTTCAGATTCCCAAATACCAACGCGAATTTTCTGCACTTCATGCTCCCGTAATCAGTCAATCAGGTGGTTGTCGTTTCCATTAATCAAGGCTCTACTGTAATATAAAATTGGATCCCTTTTTGAAACCAGCAGGATTCTCCCTGCTGTCGCGAGTTTATGGGACCACTTCCGATGCGCTCCTTGCGTACACTCGATTACCTGCAGGTGATCGATTCGCGAAAGTACATAGATCAATGCCTGCAGAGTATTTTGTTAGGACAGTGCCTGTTTGTTCTCTGGTGGCCGTCGTTCGTTATTCTCGGGTCCCTTCGTAGCTATAATCTCGCGACTTTCTATTAGATCGTCTTTGATAATGACGACGTGACGTGGGGAAACATCTTCGCAACGAAAGGAAAACAATTTACGTGGCGGTCCTTCGAGCGTGGCTTCAGGAGATGAGAATGCAAGGAAGCGGCAGCTGCGTTTACGTGGAATTTTTATTAAAGATGGTAACGACCTTTTTATAAGGGAAATGTTGGAATCAGAGTGGAGCCAAATGCATGCAGCGTGGAGATTTCGCTTTATGACACATTTTTTAAAAGAAATCGTGAAGCTAAGCGAGCGGGAACGACAAACGGTTGTTGAAGAAGTTATGCTGGAAACGTTACCTTAATTCCGTCCTCACGATAGTATTATCTCTGGCGGAAAGTGGAAGAAATGACAGGCTTTTTACTGAATATAAAGTGCAATTGCGCGTTTAAAATGATAATCGTTGGTATGCAGTAAATGGTGGGTTTGTCGTAATAAAGCTTTTTGACCTAATCTTGTCGTAGAAGATTTGCATGTCGAGCAACGGCACAAAAGCTTGAAAAATGATGGACTACAACATGCTATAGACTGCTATCGAATATAATACGATACAAGCCTTCCCTCACCTTTTCTTCATCAGTTCTCTGAATGTAAGTGTATTACTGTTCCTTTAATTATCTAGTTAATATATATTTTCTAAAAAATATTCACAATATCATTACTACTCATATTGTTTGCAATATGTGTTGCATAATTATAATTACACTTAAATACGTTCTAGTAAATTGAAGTTTTCTCTTCACTTGTAAGATCTTCAATTTGTAATCTTTTGTGAGTGTTGATAGCTAATTTAATTTTCTATCATTTTTCATAAGTGTTCTTAAGTTTCTACAATAGAACAATGTTATATAAAATGTCTATTAATGCAAAATTTCTGATTCTTGCTTTGCAACTAAGTTATCTTCATATTATCCGCCTCATAACTTCTTTCTCGAATACATTATTCATGTAAATTCTGTGGCAACTTTTTTAAAGCTGAATGCTGAGAAGTAATCTTTTCGTACATGTGCCAAGTAATACTTTTTCGAAATGATCGAGTAGACCACAGATCCCTGAAAGAAAAGGAAACACAAAACGGAAGTAAGGGCTGCAGGAATTTGGCGGAAGTAAGGGTCGATATTGAGAAAGATTCAGAGCTCGATATACCCGAAGGAATTTCATATCCGACAAAGTTAATATTAGTAAAGTGTGTTATAGAAGTTGACGTTTCTGTAACGACGAAATTCTCGGTTTTAGAGGTTTGATCTTGCCTGCGGCGAAAAATTCCACATCGTTGCCTGACGTTCCATTATTCAAAGTGGCCCTCAGCCTATCGCATTCCATTGTTCTCGTACGAGCAATATCTACGACGAGCCATTTATCTCGTTCGTTTCGAAATCCGACTCACTGTCAGTTTCTTCGTTTCACTTTTCCCTTGATGAGAGTACTTGTTACTCTAACCCTTTTAGACTGAACATTAAATTTGCAGCACTCAGCGTCAATGAGCTAAATAAACTAGACAAGCTACAAGTATGCCTGACACTCCGTAAAGGGGAAGCCTTGACAGTTAATTTTCCTAGCATCGTATTATTGTTCTTTCACTCTTAGAGTGTTAAGAGCTTTTGCCATCAAGGGTTTGTCGTTTTATCATTCAATTATGTCTCCTTTACTCTTGCGTTTCTCTATTAAAATAGGACACCCAAACAGGATTTTACCATGTCAATTTTTAGAACGTTGTCGAGCTTTTCGAGAGAAATGATTTTTCATTAGGTTGAAGGAAAAGAAGTAAAAAGTTGCAAATTGTGTGAAATTGCTGTACACGTTGTATTTTTAAGAAAAATGTTTACTGTTCACTAGCAAATTGCTACTTTATCTAAATCACTCTAAATCGAATTTTCTTCTCTCTACAAATTCTACAATAATGCTTCTTAGCGATTACAAATTCTAATTCCACTCCACAATATTGTACTTCCTACGACGAATATAAATAGAAAGTCGTTGAAGGATTTTTGCTAGAAATTCTTCGCGAATAAATTTGGGGGCATGGCAGAGTTCGTGTAAGTCCGATTATCCCGTCAAAGCCAAAGAGGTTTTAGGGGGATTTCGACTTGTCCTTGGTTCTATATTTGATTGGTTTCCGATCCCTTTATTTAGTAGAAAAATTCCAAGCTGTCTCGTGAACAACATAGAACCTACGACAGCACGTAAACCTCATTTCATTTTTCATGTACGTGGAATTTAGTTTTTTTTTAAAAAGTATCTGCAATGTCTTGCCAAAAATTATAAGCAAGGGAAGAATACTCATTGTTTGTAGATAGTATGTATGTATCTACTATGCATAATAATGTACGATTTAATAAATATAGCTCTGCTGACCATATCTGTCAATTGTCGATTATTAATATCTTATCAATTTTTTTACTTCTACACTTTCACGGATGTTCTACCGTGTAGCGAATACTGCATCAGTAAGAGTGTAAAAATAAAACAATTGACATGTGGTAAAAAATTAATAGTACATCGATGAGAAAAATAAAAATTGAGAGAGAAATAACTTTCGAAACCCAATAACATCAATTGTTCTCACATTCTGATGCCTTTTCCCTTGAGAGAATCGATTAAGGGGAATACATAACGAAGCAATTAGAGGTCCCATATAATGCTGACCAACGCGCTATTAGTTCAGGAATATCAGATATTCAGATTAACGATAAAACGAAAACATTGTTATGCTTTGAATCAATTAATTTGAATTACTGGCTATTAATATACTCAAATTTTATTTTCAAAAAGAGAAACAAAAATGAAAATATTTTTTCTCAAAACGTAACCCGAAACAGAGGAAGAAAATTTTAATTAAGATCAAGTGGGAACGAAAGCGAATGTACAAACCCTCAAAGAGGAGATCCTCGATTAAATTGGATATCCAAACTTTTTCGCGTAACTTTTTCAAAAGTAGTTCAATCGTGTTACCGAGGTGGTAGAGAAAACATGCAATTGAAAAAAGTAGCTAAAAGTAGCATCCCTTTTCAGAACAACTTCTGATAGTAATGCTTTCTCATATGATTCTACCTTGTCTAAAATGTGCGAGTACGGATGGAATCAAAAACTTTTCTCCCAGATCATAGCTTCCTTTGGTACTTAGTGGCAGATTTGGACAAACATTGTTGGAAATAATAGAAAATTCAGAATAGTTCTAGGAATAATAAGTTATCTAAATTATTATATTTTTTCTAATTCACATTAAATAGAAGCAATTATACCAGCTTAGAATAACTTTTTATTTTAGTTAACAGATGGTTTTGGAATACTTATAAAACAAAAATATAATATCGCCAATGAACGTAATCTTGGAATTGCAAAATAACAATTTTATATAAAAATGTAATGATATTTACTCTTTCGACTGTCTGCTTTCAAATATTTATTTATGTTGAAGCTCATACGTACAAATGTAAAGAAATACATGTATACACATGCATCATCATTATGAAATAGATTTATTCAGTCAAATCTGTTTTACAGAAATCCTATTTAGGTTCGTACTCTTATTGACCTAATACACATATGAATGATAGCTATTACGGATTCGATTAAGCACAGTAAATTCCTTCTCTGCGAGAATGATATGAATATATATGCACAGCAACTGTAACCGACATCCACATGATACGAATGGGTCTTGATAGAATCAGACAGTGGTGTATGATAAGATTATCTTTAGCATACAAACTGTATGTATGTCTAACAACGTCTTATTATAATAACGTAGAATATGTTTTAGCCAATCATATCCATAATCCATAGTCGCTAAATGACATATATTAACCAAATTTTTGATTTGCAGATATCTGGTGAAAAATAAAATGTATAGATTAATAATCTATCTAATAGTAATATAAGAAAGGGAATCCAAACGAACGATATTTAGTATTCTAATAATATTGGAATAATTGAATTTTAACATAAAATAAAGTTATTTAAAATATCTTTCAGTCCAAATTGTTCTACATGTATCTATATTTCATAGATACATAAATTTTGGTAGGGAAATATAATGTAAATGAATAAATAAATTATGAAATGTTATATTTTCGTGCACTACAATTTTAAGAAATAGTGAACATCTTATGAGAAATCTACGCCAATCTCTCTTTATCGTACAGATCAAAATATGTACTGTGCGAATCTTCGTGGTTTGCTGCGCGTGAAATTCTCAAATTTCCTTTACAACGTTGTTCTATACCAGGAGAGTCAAGTGCTCGTTTCCGGAGATTAAACTGCAACTTGAAGTTCTAGTTGTTGCTCGTTTCCGTGTCTGCATGGAAATCTTTCGAGTCTCGTTCCTTCGCAATATTCTAACGTTTCCATAAATAGCTCAGAATTTGCTTTCCTTTTTGCTTACGTCATCGAGACAGTTCAAAGGATTCGCGTTATACCAATGTGTTTTTCAAGAAATTATAGATATTGACATATTGTTTCATATGTTATTGTATTGATAAATAAGAAAGGTTTTTGAGTGACAATACGACGACAAGTTACCAATTTATTCTTAGAATACTTATCTGAACTAGATTCTCCATTTTTCTGTCAAAAATTTCATACAAATCCCGAATATAAATCTTTCTCTTCGTTCGAATGACACTTCTTCCAAAATTGATATGCCAAAAGCTACATGTCAATATGGTTACTATTCTGTGATCTCTATTTCACAGCGAGCAGATGTCACACTCTGTTTCTTCCTATTTAATTACAGCCCGCTATATAGAAACGCCATCACAATTATAACAGAGATTCAGTAAGTTTAAAACAGAAAAACTAATTTCAGAAACAAGACACAAACTAAGATGAATAATTTCGAAAGAAATCATAAATTTATGAAGACACTTAATCGCTACCTTATCGTAGAAAGCAATAAAAAATTTACAATTTAAGAAATGTTGTTAAAGCTAATACTCTGAGAGAAACGTCATTTACGTGAATACAAATTCGTGAATGTGCATTGCGATAACTCTATTTCCCGCGATCTCAGGGAATGAATCATTATGCCAAAACATCATAATCCCTGCGCTTCCATGAAAAGCCTGTAAATGCTCTTAAAACAGGTGCGTTTCCATCGAGCAATTCCTGTACCTCATGAATTAGAACTTGTCTTTAGGAAACATAGTACATTTATTTAATGACACCATGACGTAAATTTACCCAATTCTCTGTGGATTCTGAACGAAGAAAATTACATCGAATTTAGTACTAGACAAATGGAGAAATTAAATATTCTGATTGATCCTCTAAGGGATTAAAATGGTTGGCATGATATGCAAATTGACAAAGCTAAAAACAAATCCTACATTTATTATATTCTGTGCTGTACTTCTCTTTTGGGATATTTTGTCGTCCAAGTTCATATTCACCATTCTAGCTTGACATTTAAAATACGTACTATTTTCCAGCTATTTTTCTGTGAGCTTTTTTATGATCTCTAGAAAATAGGAATAGGAATACGGGAAAATTATTACATGAACTGACTTGTCAAAGAAAATTAAAAATTTCCAGGAAATCTTGCAATATTTTGTTTTATAAATTTTATATTGTCATGTGTCAATTTCTTCATTGTTGCTTTTTTTTATTAATTCACATACAAGAAAATAACGTATCAAAGGCTTACTGAAATTTCTAGAAAGTAAATTTTTAGCAAAAATGAAACAGTAAATATCTATCTCCAAAACATCCCTCACATAAATCCATCGCATTTGATATAAAAATAGAATACAGTATAGAAGCTTAGATTTTTTTCCTTCGGGATGTAATAAACGATAAAATAATATTGCAATCAAATAAACGAAGTTAGTTGTGTTTCTTATCTATCATGCTAGATTAAATTTTGTTGTGTAAAGTAGTAGTCTTCATGTTGTACTTGAACGTGAGTATCATATATGGTTGATCGTCAATTGTTTGTTATCGCAGAAAGTACAATGGGTGATTCTGTTTTATTGAAGATGCAGTCATGTATGATTTTGGTGTTTAGTTCTTACTCGAGATATTATGAACCCTTTCCTATTCATGTTGTGGCCGTGTAGTGATTGATGGAAGTCCCGAGTATTGTGTACATTGGTTCTTTCTGTGGTATCCAGATTTTACCCCATTCTTTTTTCATTGTTGCTCCTGCATGATTGATAGCGTCTTGGTAAGAGATCGAGACTGGTGGCTCGGTTGGTGAGAGTGCTACAACTGTAATTTCGATAAAAGCACTTATTCCAAACATGTGAGTAGAATTTTCATCGCACTTGATCTGACAATTGAAAAACATTACGAAACATTTGTCCTCTCAAACTTGTTCAACTATAGAACACTTTATTTACATACATTTGCTATTGTAGACATATCTATTCGACCATAGTGTTTTTCACTGAAAGATGCTGAACATAAACTGTCAGAATATGGATCGGGATACTGTTTCAGTTAATAAATTGTGAATAGTAGAAGATGAGACGGCAGATGAGATGCCAGTATTGATGTGAAATATAAATAGTGTTCTCTGTTGCTGTCATTTATATCAAACAAGATAGCGCGCCTCACGATGGTCACACATCGATCAGAACAGTGAAAAATTATCCAGAAAATCGATCCTCTTACGAAGGCCTGATATTTCACAATATTTCCTCGAGTAACGTGCGTAACAAATCTCTGCAGGTGTCAGGGATAATAAGCGAATGCAAGTCTAGAGAATTTAAGGAGGCTGAAGCACTAAGCTATGAAGTGCATTCGATACAGTTGAAATGAAACAAACTCAGAAATAATTACCATTATTGGTATGAAATTTCCCAAGTTCTGCAAACTACAGGATTGTACCTGACAGATTTATTTTCGCACAATTTAGGACTTCAGGACTAACTGTGAAAGCGAATTTTGAGTAACTCTGTAATTCACTTTGTAATTTTAGTCGAATTAAATTAAGAGTGGGTTAAGAGTTTTTATGATGTATTAAATTCACTTAACTGGATTAAAACGTGATCAATGAAATTGTGGTCATTCTCCATTAAATACAGAATTCAGTGGAAATATTATTCAGCAATGGCCGAGTTATCTAAGAACTCAACGTGGAAGTTATTGCTAAGAGTGCATACATATCTGGATGCCTTTAAAATTAATATGAAATGAAAGGCTGTAGAACTATTTAATTTCCAATTGCAACCAGCATAGAGCAAGTAGACAGGAGTCAGGCCATCAACGTGCTTTAAATTTTGTACATAATTAATGCATAACGTGTAAAATAATATATTAAGTTCGCAGGATGCATTATTTAAAATTTCGAGGAAAAACCAATTGCAATGTTTTATTTTTTGCATACATTATACAAACGTCTATTTACAAGATAGTTCTATTTACATTGTGAATTGTGAACAAATTTATGAGTCACTGTGTGCAACTGACCTTCCATATTATATAATGGAATATTACAGAGAAATTTCAGCAATTTCCACAATGTTCAGAATACTCAAAGGTTACCGAGTCTTTTCATACGAGATAATTGTAAGTCGACTATTAACGTTAGTAATTAAGGAGGTAAATCGAGCCTCATTAACTAACAGCTGAAATAGCTAGTCGGTGTTTTTTTTCTTCTTTTTTTTCAAATTCCATGCCGTGTGCCGTTTTAATTAGTACCTTTCAATAATTGTTCAGCTATCAACAACATTGAATAGATTATGTGTGAAATAGAACGTTCAAGACATACGCAGCTATTTTTGGAGTGATTAGTGCTCTTTTTGCTGTCATCGTCGAACACGAAGTTACATCGTGAAATTAGTCTGCTAGATCAAGTTACACGTGAAGCTGACACGCTCACAGAATTCAGCCATTACAAAGGAATGGTTTCCTATGAAGAGAAAAAATTCAAAGCATTATTCTGCTGCATTAAATTCACAACCAAATCGTTTCTCAAATTTAGTTTGATTTCTTGTATTTTTTATCTCTGTAGGATACTGCAACATTTTCAAGTTTATGATCGTTCAGAGATAAATTTACGATACAGTAAGTAAAATAAAAAGTAATTAGAAATTATTCAACATTCGTGAATAAATAATTCAGGTTAGAAACAATTTTTACTGAATCATATTATTCAAAACAGAATTCATGTAAAAAAATGTATTGGAATAAAAATTCATATGATTAACATTTAATATTGCTTCAAAATATTATAAGAAAAGGTAAAATAACCTTTTTGTTTCTTAAAACTTTCCAGCATTTATCAATATTGTTCTTTCACGTTTCCTATTTGCCGCGTCATTGTAATATCAGAATCATTCTTTAGCCTGAAGTGAATAGTTCTCGCAAGAGACTTTGAACTAGAAAGCTCTTATCGTCGCTTTGATTATTCCCGACCAAGTTTCCGTAAAACACAAAGGCCTTATTAAGGCAGACCCATTAAAGTTCCTTTTTCCTATAGGAGCTCGAACCAGTCTCTAGCTTGGCGGTCATCAGGCTGCAATTTTCTTGCCGTCGGTTAATCGCATTACATCCGCGGCTCGACTGTATTCAATTCCTTTAATCGACCGAACTTGACGCTAATCGCGTTAATTTCAGTTAGTGTTCCTGCACGGCGCGAAACGCCCTCGATGTTATCAATTCAGCGGCGAAAGCATAGTTGGTTTCTTTGTTCTTTAATTTTACATAGCCACTCGAGCGAATTTCCTCGAGCGATCTCCACGGATTATGCCTGGAGTCGTGGTAAGAATAGCAAGGGACCTGATTTTCCAATTTGCCTTGTGTCTCCTATGCAGTTCAACGAAATCTCATTCTGTTTCCGGTTGCACAGGAACGCGTACACGACGCGAAATACATTTATGTATCCGACGACGAAATTATTTGCGCGCGCTTAGCACCATCTACGTAGCACTTAAGTACCAGCGCTTGACTTGAATACATTCGTAGCTTTGCGTCTGATTAAAATGTTCGAGGCCGTGAGAATATGATTAAGCGCTCGCGTACGCTGAGTGAAATGCAAATGCGTTGACAAGACGAACCAGCTTGCGAAGGAGCGATGATTCTGGGCTTTGTTCGGTGTGTCGAATGATAAAGCATGAGGGATATACAGCGTAAATAATGAATTTATTTAGGTATGATAATAATTATCGTAAAGTAAATATTGTTTACTATTTAGAGTAAAGTGAAACACAAAAGTGATCGATATAACTGGAACAAGCGTATTTATTATATTATACACTTTGTCTTTTGAAACGTATGATATAAAAGCCCTTAGAAGTTAATTAATCATTTGGTTGAAAGATGTTCTACGACTTAAAGAAAGCAGTTCTTGTATTTTTCAGGTTGTGTAAAGTATATTTATCAAGGCGGCGAATTTATCGTTGACTTGTACTACTGGTTGCACTTATCATTGATCATTATGGAAAAAAACTTTTCAAATGTGTAACGTGGTTCTACTATTTTCTAGCAGGAATTATTAGAATTATTCTTATTGCTATGTAGAATATTTATATCTGCAAAAAATTCAGAATACACATAAGTTGTAAAAATTCTACTAAAATATTCAAAGCATGTGTTATAATATTATTTTTGGGAGTTAGAAAAAATCTCGATTTAGGTCCTATTCCTTTATGGACTTATAGAAATATAAATTTATTTCTGATTTGTAGAAACAATTTGTATAAATATTCATAAATAGTCTATTCATTACTTGCATCTTTAAAATTGGCACCATCTTACGTTCCTTTTTTATTATCGCTATAATAAATTCAGTTTCATTACCTCACCTCTCATGCTAAAGAATCCTTAAAAATCTCTTATCGCAATTTATTGTAGCACCCCCATTTTTCATTTCATCAAATTCGCATTATCCACCGCAAGTAGCCTTGGTTTTTTACTTAAGTTGAATGTTTTCATTGAAACCCCGTTCCTCCATTCTCGGTTCTCTTTTCGCCAGTAACCTGAGGCATCTCACTTCGTGAGGTTCACAGGATGGTTCTCATGAAAGGTTCTCAGAATGGTACAAAAACTCTCTCGATAACTTCTTATCAACAAATATTCATGCTCAGGCTTTCAACCTCCAGCAATGTTTATCACATTTCTTATTTTGTAGACTCCCTTTAGTATCAGGGCAGACTTCAATTTTCTTCAGTCGTAAGAAACCTGGAAATTTGTTAACCTCATTCGCAGCTGGGTACCACATCATGCTATGTTCATTACAAACGACCTTAACTGAGGGAATTGAGATTGGCTTGTTCTTCTGCTTTCTTATCTTCGAGGCGCTTATAGCTCTCTATGGACTTTCGCTGACCTGAATTAGAACGAGAACCACGAGCTTAATCGTTAGCTTTCCTGCTTGATCCTTCGTGGCACATACATGGAAAGAAAAACAAAAGTCTTCTTTCTTATACATCTTCGCCTGTCCTTTTTGTTTGGTCTGAATGTTTATCCTCCGGTTGGATGAATAGAAAGGCTGCCCTTTTTTGTAGGGAACGTTCTTTGCCCCTGGCGCTTGGTACTTGTCGTACTGCTCAACTTCAATGAAGTACTCGCAATTTTTTGCCCAACATATGTTCACAATTACTGCATTTTGTACTAGAAAAAAGATACTTTACTGGACTGTTGTGTTATTACACAAATTGCACCGCTGAAGTAGCAATTTATCGCGTTGTTGGTTTCTTTCATGTGCTTGCATTACTATGGTACATGGTATTGCATGATTGCAGTTGCACTGCCCTTAGGTTATTAAATTTTTGCATCGATTTATTATTGCACATTGCAGCGATGCACTTTTGCTTTGCTACTCTGTTGCGGTTTTATTTTTTACATCCATGTTCTATGCACTGTTTCATCAGTGTATCATTGCTCTTTCTTTTGTATTTTTTTTTGCATTTTTAGATCATAATTTTTATTCGAACATTATTCGAAACAGAATTTATTCGTAATTTCACTACAATTAAAAACTCATTTAAATTGCGTTCATCGTTACCATCTGGATTGCACATATTTCTGTTGAAAAGTGAACTGAGAAACTTCTGAGAGTAAGCCAGTGAAAGTAGACATTTTCTTGTTATTTCAATAATTGAATTAGCTTCGCGTTATTGACAGAGAGCGCAAGAACATCATCGTAAATTATTGAAGGGAAGTGGTACCATTCAATTGTCACGAAACATGTAATACCATTTATAATACAGTAACATTTAATAATTGTTTCCGTGTAATTGCGTCTTCTCGAGAGAATAGGGAAATTTTCAATGGACGTGCAATTATTCGAATACTTTCATTTAAACGTTTGCCTTTGTTCTCGGCACGATGCAATGCAGTTTCCTAGTGGTCACTCTACAGACACACATGGCAATTTGTAGCGCAGAGATTCCTCCTGGTTAGCTGCGTTCTCTGCTCATTAACAGCTCTAAAAAGGCATGGCTCCATTGCATCCTTCTTTTTCTTCAAATGGGGTTGATGAAACGCGTGAAAAGCCTTGGTGAACGCTTTCCCGTACTTTCGTTATCGCAATCTCTTTTCTTGCATTTGAATACGCGCTGCATTGTCCCTTGCCATTTTTGTTCTCTTCGGCATTATCTCGAGGCTTCTTTCGAGTGACTAAAGCCGAACGAAATGAATAGCTTTACCATACTTGCTGTTCAGTTCTCCTCTTTTCGTGTGAAAATAATTGTGGGAAAATGCAGAATGGGAAAATAGTGTTGACAAAAATATGGAGCACACTTCAGAAGAATGGAAAGTTGAATATTTGGAACGTTTAAAGTGTGGCCATGCTTCGAAACGTACATACGTATTTTGTTCAACAAAAATTACAGTGCTATTTATTCCAATCTAATTCAATTATACAATTATTTAGTAATTCAAGAATTATACATACACATGTAATTAACATAGTAATATATATTACAGCTAAGGGTTAATACGATAAATGATAAGGTATATGCCAATTAATCGGTATCTTAGTGTAATATACTATAAGGAGAATCGTATTAACAATGCAAACAAATGATACGATGGACACGCGTAGTTCAGCTCAAAATCAAGCAGCACGACGCGGCAGCGCATGCAACAGTTCGTGTTACAGCATTAATTCGAATGGTAGTAACTTAATCTCTCAAATGGTGCAAACCCACGTGTCTCAATATTACAACTTCGTGTTCGTGAACTTTGTCACTTCCACTCAGTGATGCCTAAATCCTTGAAGATGCTCAGATTATATGTACATAGATCCTGCTTTTTCAAACATTTTGTGTAATTGAACTTGATATTAAGATTATTCACACGATACTTGCGAAATCAGGCAGAGTATATTTCCAAACAAGAGGTTATTGTGTTTTATTAGGATTAAGCTTGCAAATGTGGAGTAGTGTTGTAAATTGAGAGCAATTAAAGCCCTATGTTTCAATTGAAAGAAACCTGATATGAATCAAGAACTATTTCAACAAATGTCACTGCTGCTTTATTTTCCCATGAATGTGAATACTCATTTTTTATATTCATCAATTTTTCATGAATTAATTTTCAGTTTTGTGAACAAGTACAAAGAAATATTGGATGATCCTCTGACTAAGAGACTCAAAGACAATGCTGCTGTGAAAACATCGCAGTGGGACTCTATTGTCATCCAAGAGGCTCACAGTGCTCTTATGCGCTTCGTAATTAAAAATCGATAGATTCTATACAGAGTGTCCCTACTGCGATGTTTTCGCGACAGCACTGTCTTTGAGTTTCTGAGCGCAAGGATAACCCTGTATAGAGCTTCAAAAATTGACTGTATGTTCGCTTATACGTATCCTTTTATTTTAAAAATCTATGTTTTGGTATTAAAAACCTTACCTACTTTTACTCAACAGTTAAAAATTTATAAATTTTATAAAGAAGCTTTCTAAAATTCTGAGTAAATATATCTACTGTACACTGATACGTTTCAGTGTCTAAATTCAATGAGTCCAAAAAACAGAAAGTTTTTCCGTGAGTGAAATAAAACTGTGGTAATAAGACATGAATTGTCTTTTTTGCAGGTCGCTAAGCTGTTCTCTTACACGTGGATGATGGGTTTGTTCCTGTGCAAAGCGGTACATTATATGCAGAGCGTCTCGGCCATTTGCTCGGTTGTTACATTGACCGCAATGTCGATTGAAAGGTAAACCTGTCCTTATTACTTCTTTCATAGTAGTTTTTTAATCTGATTGCATCGACGCTCCAAATGCCATTATCTTGTATCACTCACATGGATTAGGTTTAAAAAAATCTTTCTTCGATTTCTTTTCAATTAATTCCAATCATATCGAAAAAACGAATTACATTAGCATCTATAATTCTTCTTGGTGCATTATAATAGTATACTTAATAATATTGTAACAAAAATATCAACATTAAACGTAAAATAATTTTTTCACATTAATGAGTTCATACGTTTGTATAAAAAATGCAGACTATGTCAATTAATACATTATGATTAATACTACCTACATAATCCAGTAGCAGCAAAATATGTCTCCTTCGAAATATGTCACCTTCCAAGTGAAACATTTTTCATCTCAGATAATGCTGACGAAAATGAAGATGATAGTATCCTTCAGCTGCCGTATTTTGCATAATTCCCAAATTGCATGATGGTTTAACTATTATGGGCAACTGTGGAAGGCCGTTTAACGCATCCTGTATACATTCGAGGCGCATAATTTTACTTAATTGATGCACTCCAAGGAGTTCCTTGAAATCCAGCTTATTTATAGCCACCGCCCATTTGAAAAGTTCTCGCAGAAGCTGGCTTCCAAAGCGTTCGCTTTATCAAGAAACACCATCCATTAGTTTCTAGATCCGAGAGCAATTTTATCGCCTGAGAATAGCTGAAAGCCCATCGCCTAATATTCTCGGTCGTTCTTCTTTTCATGTAAAATTAATGGATCTGTCGGAGCATAACTTCGCGAACATGATAAGACTAATAAGTATGAGGGGTTTTTTCGTTCGCATGTTGACTTGATCGCGTTAGAGGAAGTAATTAATTAAATAAGAACGATAAAAGAAATAAAAATGTATTAAGATATCGGGAAAGCGAATCTGAGATGATGAAGGACTTTCGAATAAAATACGAGGTTAAGTCAATTTAATTCATTCAGAGTCATTTAAAAATTACAGCTGCTTCTATACTGAAAGGAGCTCTGTGTGCTACTCTATTACGCACTGCTCTTCGAAAAGGTCTCAATGAAAATAATGCTCGTCATTGACGCTGATGGAAGGCTTTCCAATAATACTAAAAGATTGCGAATGATGTAACACAATCTGATAAATGAGCCAGCTTTTGCATGCAGTAAAATATTTAAAAATATTCAAAGGGATGACAATATGGAATATTCCTGTAAACAAACGTCGAGGATTTACAACTTCGAGTAGGATTTATTATTTCCAATGAGATGAATTAATTCGCAATTATTTATTTTTAAAGCACAGTAAATGCATTTTTCATACCACTTGTCTTTCATAAATGGTAGACGCTTTTAAGAGAAAATAGGTGCCGTAGGTTTGTCAAAGGTTAAGAAAAAAGAGACAAGGAAATTATTAAAAACCGTGATGAAAAAGAACTCGTAATTCACTTTGAGAGCTTATTGATTTCTTTGACGTTAGTTCTTTTCTCACTTGTGATGTTTTCATGGAAGCCATTTGAGGTTGTGCTCTCTGCAATTTGTCTTTTCACACCTACTGGTATATTAATTTTCGAATCCTATTTGGAGAAATAATTCCATCAACTGAAATCGATAAAAACAACATTCCATGCAAATTACTTCCGATAACATTAATTTGCAATGTAATCGAAATGCAAATCGTTCAAAAACTCTTTTCAGCGTTCCAAGAGCGCCTCTTCAATTTTTCTGAATGCAGAACTTGCCCCAAGAAAGCTGCACGTCGAAATGATTCCAACGTTTACGTTTCTTGGCGCAATTCCAGCAAATTCGTTCGCCCTTTTAGAGGCTGTTAGCATAAGGAAGGCTGCGAATTGTCATCCCCATTTCAGATCAGATGGCGAGTGAGTTGTGATTGCTTTTACGCGTTCTGTAATTCTTCTCCTTCTTCATAGAATAATTAGTTCTGTCTTATTAAATCTCCCTTGATGAAGTTACCTGTCTTTGAATAAATAGGATTTCGATTAATCGATTTAATCGGATCTCAGATAAGTCGAGCAAATGAAATTCTATCGGCTAATCGAAGTTTGAAGATCAATAATTAAGAAAGTAGATTTCGCGTTTATGGTACACTACCTATATAGATATTTATGTGCCTGGTTATTGGATGAATCTAACACTTGCTTATAGTGGTAGTAAAAATCGATTTTTATATAAATGTAATACAAGTAACTTTTATATACACAGTCTAATCAAATAATTTCTAACGAAAGAAGCAAAGTATATTATTATCGCAAGATCTACGATAGATCTTCGAGAGATCGCTGCTCTCGCTTGCCACTCACGTTTAACCGTAATAGAGAACCGATAAAATAGGCCTTGAAGAGGTCACGGACGCGCGATCCAACAGCCTTTTTTCCCGCGGCGCAGCCATGCTTAAAATTTATTTGATTCCAGAGAAAATTGAACCACCTTATCATCAACACACTCTTCCAGGTCGTTGAATCTATCGCCCCCTGAGCTAAGCTTTCTTATTGTTTATCGTGTCTCCCTTAGCGCTGACTGTGCGCTACTGAATGAAACGGATAAATCTCGCAAATTGTTCGTAATTCGCGTGGGGACGGTGGCTGAAAAATTCCACGGGCTGATAGTGACAGGTAAAGGTGTAGTAAGATCCGCTTCGTCAAGCTTAGTTCTGCCGTACACGCGATACAGTGTCGACGAATACAGGTTATTATGCAGGCTTAAAAATAGCGGCGATAAAGCTAATCTAGTCTTTATAAATGTCGGCGCAAAGTAAAAGAAGAGTGTGTATTACCATAAAGAGCAGCTATTCTATTTGGGAGAGGTAGATCACTAACAGAGTACGATGACTTGTGGAATCTGTTTCATTATACAGGGTGTCTTAGTTAAATGGGATCCACTAAATATTTGTTTTATTTATTGTTGGATGAAAAAACTTCTCAGAGCAAAGTTGCACTGTTTTAAGGGGCACATGTAATCATGGAAAGAATTTTCATTTGTGGAAATATGAAGTGAGAAAAGATAAAGTAAACAAAAGTCATCTTGCAGCTTTGAATAAAAAAGTAATAATTATTTGCTGTGTGCCCTTCGTCGCGTTTGATCGGGAATGCGTTTTGAATAGTTCGACAACTCGTTTATGTCGTTTTCCACGTGGCTGCGTTCAAAACTTGATGGACTGAGTATTCATGAATGGTGTTGGAAAATTTCAACAGTGAATAGAAAATGTTAGTAAATTTATTCGTGAAAAGGGAACTATTTTTGACGTATGTACAATGAGGTGCTTTGACGTGAAATTGTGTGTTGAATATGGGAGTAAATGAAAAAAGTGTAAAGCACCTTTTATGTACACCAAAGAGAATATCACAGTAGAATAAGATTCAATTTACAAACTTAACAAAACGAGAAAATTACACTTTCGTTACTACTATTTTTTCGGCTATTCTTATAGGAACATATTTTTACTTCATTTAGTGAATCCTATATTCTACCCAAATAGTAAACACTTTTTTAACATTACCTGTGTCCATAATGCGCATCAAATAAGTTATTAAATTTTATTGACTTCTACTCATTTTGGTATTGATCCAAATTTAAGAAATTTGTTATATGTATCTAATTTGATAATTCTGCGATTTTGATCATTTACATCTGAATTAAGATACCCAGAATTTGTTCACGAAGCACTCTACCAGAATTGGTATGCAGGTAAAAAATTCATAATCAAATTTCCGTGACATATAAATCACGTTCAGCAGAATAAATCATTTCCTGTGGTTCTTTTCTCTTTTCCATGAACTTGGAAGTTCATCATGTCAGAATTGCAATCCCGAGTGGATTCGTTATACTGAACTGTCCAATAAAATTTTCCTTTCCATCTATTCCTTACATTTCACTTTGAAATCGTCAAGTGAGTCCAAGCAATTTGTGAAACGGTGAAAAATGTGATCCCAAAATAATGGCAGCACAGTTGGGCCATTCATCATAGGATCGATTCTAAGTAGGTCCTTGCGCAAAGCGACAGAGCAGTCTTCAGACGATGTTAAACGAAACGAAACGGGCGGTCTGATTACACACGGTATGGAAATCACGAGATACTTTACATTCGCGTCCGCAACCAACCGAAAGGAAAGCGGATAATCATCGTCAGTTCTTTCGCTTAATTGCGAAGCTGTGGCGTGCAGAAGGGAAGAAAAAACATAAACTGGCAAATAGAAGAGTAACAGAAATAACAGCGACTGTAAAACGAATATTTTATTCAGATTTTTCGTGCCATTAACTCGTTTCATCGCTCTTTCATAATCTATTTTCCGTTTTTTCTTCATCTCCTTGCAGCGGCGGTTGCTTTATAGCTTCATGGATTTGGAATCGCGCGAAGGATCAAGTGTTGTTGTCATTACCTTCTGGTAGTTTCTCATTCCATTTGGACTGTGATAAAGATTTCATTTCCCGTGTAACATTACTCAATCTCGCGATCATACTTCGTTCCAGCATATTTACCGATGCAAATAGGAAAGAACGTGGAGCGTGTTTGCTGGAGGAAAGTAATAAGAAATTCAATTATTGTTGAAATTGTCGAATCAATCTTGTTCATATATGCTGAAGGTTAGAAGCTTGAACCTTTACAAAACTAATTGAAAATTCCGCTTGTGTTTTAGGTATTATGCGATAGTTCATCCCATGAGGGCGCAGTACACGTGCACCATCAGCCAGGCTCGGAAAATCGTGATCGCAACATGGGTGGCATCGTTTCTGCTTGGTATTCCAATGATATTCACGCAGGTAAAATATTGGTTCGAAAGTTGTTTAAGCTAGTCTTCTAGTTCTTACAATTGTGCGACTGAAGTGTCAACAAGATTCTTTCTTAAGGAATATCGTCTACTGATATTCGTTGCACGTTTATTTAGTCTCACGATTTGCTGAATTAGGGATACGACTACATTAGAACGCAAAATATTTTTTAGTTAATTGAAAGTATACCTAAATCAATCAGTTATGGATATTAAAGATATTTAAGTGTTCCCGTTTGGGTCCACTCTATAGAATTAGGTACTTTGTCATATAGCATTTAATTATTAATATAGAAGACCTATAGGTCGCAGTGAAATATGAAAGAAGGGAGGTCTTTTCTACCTATAAGGGAAAATCGTTCCTAGGGAGTAGTAGGACGAAGGAATTAATGAAACATGCAGAAACCTTCCTTTTACGTGTCTCATAAAGCAAATGGTGCGAATGTGACGATAAAAAAGCCCTTATATGACTATAGGGAATTGTACCTTTGCATGTGTGTGTACTTCAAACACTTTAATAAACGTTCCTTACACGGTGTCATAAAAAAGGGAATCGTAAAATTGTTACGCTGCTGCGTGTAAAAGACAGTTTTAAATTTAGAATACTGTGTTAACATTATTTTGTGCAGAAGTTTCATTCCTAAAACCAATTTCTGTAAGTGCGGAATTTCATGAAAAATTTGTAACATTGTCTCCATTAATTTTGGAGTAGGTGGATAGTGTTCCATTCGTTTAGATGCTGAACCTTCACACATGTACCTATTTTAATGTAACTGAATATGAAAGCGTATATTTGGTGAAAGCATACACTTGATATGCATTGTAAGTGTTTTCCCAACAATTAATAATTTGGAAACAAAGCTTGGAAGAACAGGTAGAATCGTTCCTTAAAATTTCTGATAGAGTAGTTTTATCACAGATAAATCCATCGTTCCAAATTACCTAATAAATCAAAGTTTTTCTCCACATCTAAATAATTTCCTAGATATTAGGCCAAATATATTTTTACTCTTCAATATTGTTAAGATATATTATGTTAGGAATTTTTACAATTAATTATCTTCTTTACTAAAGAAATAAATTTTATTTCGCTTAAATTTCAAATATTCTACATACATAAATGCTTGGAGATTCTTATTGTACCCCAATCGATGCATAGTTATTTCCGTTTCAGTAGTCATATCATTATTTCTATTATATTCTGAATATTTCTTCACATTGAAGTTATTTGAAAATTGGAGCAGAGAGAAGTTGCAAGGCGAACAGCAAAAAGCTAGATCGAATTTCTATTTTAATTACTTTTAATAATTGTACCTACTGTATGCTGCTGTATTAATTAGGTTTCCAAGATATTTTAATTGAAGCATTCCTTTCTACGAGTTCTTTTTTAACTCAATTTAAACATTTATAAACAGTACTATTTTAACGAGAAATCTACTTTCTTAGATAGTTACCTCTTTTTCAGACACACAAAGAAGTTGGACTGAGGGTGATCGCTTATTGGTGTGTTCGCGATTCAGAAGCTGGCCTTCTCTGGCGTGCCCACGAGGTCTACATGCTTATGCTGGTCCTCGTTTTGCCCTTAACAGTTATGGCATTTTGTTACACGGCCATTTGTTGGGAAATCTGGCGAGTAATGGAACGTCGATACCACATGACGTCCAGACACGCGTAAGTTTATGAATTTACTGTCCTACGAACCGCCAAATTTTAAAACTGTAAAATATTGCCTAATTACATATTCATGAATTAAAACTCATTTTTATTTATGAAACTTTTCATCGAAGGCAATCTTAATGGTGCAATATATTTTCCTCGAAGTATCATGCAGAAAAGTTATTCAAAAATGATTCTGCCTGTATTTACATGATATAACAATTAATGTTGAGGTCTTTTATAAAATTTTCATACAGATATAATGGAACATTCAAATAAGATGTATCTCTTTTTTATTAAAGTTTATTTGTTTAGTTCTGATAAATTCCTGAGATACAGAAATTATCATTTCTTAAATCGCCATTTTTCCTTAAAAAAGCTGTAAGTCTTTGAAATAACTGAACCAGTTAGCGGTTAAAGGAACGATTCCATTTCATCGTTAACAGTTTGACTGTCTCATCGCTTGAATAAGGACAGCAATCTTATTTGCGCGTCAATGGATTAACTCAGTTTAATTAATTAAACCTTTGCGGTCCTCTGTCCAGTTTGGCGAATATTGGTTATGTGAAGTGAGTTCCGTTTCTAAAGTGTTACGACATCGTCATTGTGTAGCATGGATATTGTTACGCTCTTGCACTATTCTAGACACAAGTTGTTTAGTTAAATAAAATATGTGTCGTTGTTCACGGTCTGTTTCATTGGAAATAAATATTTGCCATAGTACATATAGATTAAAGAGGATAAAATACCTATAAACATTTAAAACATATCTGATCTTGAAAGTTTTAGAAATGGAAATATTGTAAGAAAATAATTAAATTTAAACACTTGTTTAAAGTTTTAAATTTATATCACCATAGTATAAGTCTACTTTACTGAAACTTTTTGTAATTTCAGCACTAGTAGATTGTTAAATAACATCAAAACAGGTTACTTGAAAAAAGGCTAATGGAATTTGAAATTTTCTGAACTGTGGAAATTTTCAGTTTAGAAATTGTTTATTTATTATATACGCAATTTGTACGTGAAATACTATAGACTCTTCTGAAAGAGAGAAAGCATGCTCAACTGAACGTAACATAATCGATTAAAAAAAGTTTTATTGAAAAACAAATTCCCCGTGTAAACCCTTTTAACAAATCTAACGTGACACTAAACCTATTAAAGGATCAGCAAAATTGATCATTTTAGTTCAAAAATTTGTTTTCCCGTAAACTGAAGCTAACTACTAAGCTTCGTAATTTAATACAGTTACAGAAAACTCTGATAAAAACCTGGAATGTATTCGCCAGTGTAATGCTTTGTCGGTGACATAATTTAATCCGACATTGATCATATTCTGCGTCTTACACGATTCAAAATTGACATTTACTTTAGCTCCCAATCCACTAGAGACAAACTTTAACAGCCATCTCGCCTCAACGACCTTCGATAACAAGGAGAGAAACTTGGTAACCGAAGCTCCAGAGCTTCCGAATTAATTTAGCATCCCAGGTGTGACTTGAACATCGTGGATGACATGTTTCGTATTTTTCTAGCAGACTCTTTCCAGTTCACAGTTTTCTGTCTCAGTTTAATGAAAAGCTGCCAAGTCCATTCGTGTTCCTCTTTCATTATTTACAACTGAATTTACATTCTACGTATTTCTTGCAATTTTTATCGAACATTCTCTGTATCGACACAGATACTGCTGCTGTTGCGTCTCGAGGGATTCGAAAGAGTAAACGTAGTCGAAAACTGCTGCGCATCAGTCACAGTTGTCGATCTGGCGTCGTTTTCAAAGTGACTTCATGCAAATGGCAAAGTGCACAGCCCTGAAAATCGAGGAATATGGTCTGAAACGTTATCCACTTCGAGCTTGCTATGAGGATACTGATACTCTCTGTAAAAAGGAGATTGTGGCCAAAGGCAATACTACGAAGTTGACATAAATATTCAAATCCTAGAGATGCGAAATGCTATGGTATAAATATGAAACACATGGGAAAGCAAAATCGATGTAGTATAAAGCAAATACAAAATATGTATTTGATGAATAACCTTACTATTTATTTAATTATATAGCCAACTAACATTTACTGTTGATACTTGAAAATATCCTAAGTTTTATCAAATATTTTATACATGTATATTGATGATCCATTAATCTCTCTTTTCAAATATTGATAAAAAATATTATATTTAAAAAATCCCTTTCCACTTCGTTCATTCTAATTATAAAATCTGTACAATCTCGTATTATTTGAGAACGAAACAATGACGTACTTTAGTAAAAGATTTGAACGCTAGAAATAAATTTTAAATATAGGTATTTGAAGGAGGCGCAAAATGCTCCACAAATGCATATGCTAAATTAACAGAATCACCTGCAAAATTTCTTTCCCTTGTACCCTGAAATGGACAACATTCAACGATCACGCTAATTAAAATACAAATGCAAATTCAAGGGAGAGCTCTTTCTAAACTCAGTACTCCTCTAATAATTTTCATTATTTACCGCGTTGCCTTATTATACGCCGAATGCATAATGCATGAACCAGCCAAAGAATAATTTTAAGAAACTCGAATGCAAATATAAAACCAGCACAAAATAACAAGAAATAAAACAGTATATTTCTGAAAGTGCTTAAGGCTCATTTCAAACCTCGTTTAATTTTCTCTGGAAGAAAAATATAACCAAAAATTCAAATTTTTAAAAGAGCAGTTAAATCAGTTACAAAAGGTATTCAAGAAAATTATAGGGAATGAATAAACTAAAATTACTTTCAATGAAATAAACGAACTTCTGATAACCGATCTCGATACCAACGTCATAGCCATTTCGAAGAGCTTTCCATTTTTCGAGCCTCAGATAATTATCTATACACGAGGCAGCCTTATTGTTCCACTTTCTTCCTGAGACTGCAAATTCGATAAACTTGTCAATGTCTTCAGAAGTTTAGCTGTCGAGGTGGAAACTTCCTAATCCCAAGTTCAATATACAACTACTGCTTATCGATCGGGAGGGCGAGCAACTCACATCCCGCAGATCCATCGTAGTTTATCACGCTTGTTAAAAACTTGGAGACAACGACGTCTCCGGTTGATCTTAACGACAAAATTCTTTCACTGAAAACCGAATTTCCACGCAACTTTTACGAAAAAATTTTTTCAGCAGCATGCTCATACTACTGCACTGTTGGTAGAATGACGTTTATTTCCGTCGTTTTATTGACTTCCTGTTCATTGCTAAAGCTACTTGCGTGTAGTGGAATCCATGGTTGTAACTTTCGAGTTTGAAACGATCGTTAACTGAACTTCCGTATTTACGAGTCGTGGCATGGGATACGTCTCAGTAGAATAAATTCTGACAGCGTCAGACTCTGACTGCGTAAAAGTTTCTTAAATAGAAGGATTTTTTAATTTTTTAATGCTTCGCAAGGAGTGAAGTTCCAATCGTAACATTAGAACCAACGAATGAGAATCGTTTGAGTGTCTAGATGCCATGATTCTCGACTGAAATGACTTGTTGAATTCTTTATGTTGCAGATTATCTCCGAACAATATCGGTAGTGAATCGATACCCATGACAGAAAGGTCGAACACTAGGAATGGTCGTCGAACATGTCGACAAGACGGCCAGACAGAGGAAGAATCTCGGACTATGAAACAGGTTTGTTGGTTTTCCAATTTTACGAAGAGTTCCTAAATTCTTTGGGTCAAAGAATATTTTAATTTTAGTTACAGTCAAATAATTATGCGATGAGAAACTAATAATTCTATTATATTTTAAAATTTCGATGAAATGCCCTGGAGGCATGCTACGACAACATTAGTCTTTTCAATACTGTGGAAAGAAGAGAATCGAATTCATTAAAAACTTCACGTTCTATTACTCCCCTAATTAAGCTCCCTTGTAAAACGCCCTTAACTCACCAAAGTCAAAAACAAGTCACAATTAGTACAATTGCGCAAATTAAACAGCTGAGTGCTAGTTGCAAATACCCAGCATCAGAAGTTACTTTTGAGATCGCCCTCTTTTCGTCATTATACGGCTAAAAGGGACTGAATATCTTCCAACTCCTATTGAACGTAAATTCTCTTTGCAGGCAAAGTTCAGTCACCGACAGTATCGAGTAGAAAGGGAGGGAATTAATGAAAAAGTAACTTTTCAGCGGTGCACTGTTCTTTCCTCGCTGTCTACAAATTTGTGAAGGTACCCTGGCTCGAGTCGTTCAACGAAATTGAAGTAATTAACGTTGAGACTCGTTTTATTTGTCGTCAAGATTCAGTCTCTCGCGAGAGCGCAGAGAGCGGGAGGATCGTTTTAAAAGTTTCTGAAACGAGTCACAGAGGGGGCGAAGATTCACAAAGAATTATATTTCATGGCAGGTGGTGAAGATGCTGGTCGCTGTGGTGGTGCTGTTTGCCATCTGCTGGGGCCCAATTCTCGTGGACAACACGCTCACAGCGTATGGGTTTTTGCCACGGGTCAAAATGGGAACATACAAGCATCTTAATACCGCCTTTCACTTGATGGCTTATTTTAACAGGTACGTGGCCCAAGCGTTACTTTAAGTCGATTTCAGAGGCGACATTGAACGGAGAGCCTGCGCATCCTCCGCGTTTATCCGACGCATGATTTCATTCGTACTCTCGCAATCGAAGCCAGACACTTTGCTCGTGTCGTTTACGTCCCGTTTTATTGAATCCTCTTAGAGTGGGGTGTATCTTGGCAGATAGAGATGTGTCTTCTCCATACGTTCCTTTTTATTTCCCCTTCTGTTAAAAGATAGATTGAATGTGGAGTCTATGTTAGATCCATGTGGAGTATAAACATAGCAGGATAATTTTGGATAAATTTTCCCCTGTATTATCGCTGGTTTCCGTGGAAACAATGCCTCAGATGCTGAGATCTTTATTTAATTGTCATGAAATCACTGCAGTTTCCACTCCCAAGCTCCCTCGAGGCATTCTACATACCAAAATAAAACGAAACTCGAGAATAATGCTTCATTACCGAGTTATTCATTGTTAAAGACACGCTTAAAAATGCTTGCGAAGTGTGTCTGACTTGTGTGCTTATTTTACTGTCCGCATGTATTAGCTAGGTCAGACGCAGCGCTGTCAGTAAAATAAATTCCCAAGTCAGACACTTCTTTGTTTTTCCTAATTTTTCTCGTCTGTGGCATGTACAATAGAATCATTCTTTAAAATTCGTGACACCTATTGTCGAACTGTCTACACATAGTAATACTTCAGAGTTCCTTCTGAAATTTCAGTTTCAACTATGTGAGAGGTCAAAATTACCCACTATTGTACTACATACTAAAGATCACCATTCTAAGTGAAATTATCTTCAAGAAAAATAAAAATACTTTCCTGGTACATTCACCTGATAACAGGATCAATCTTCTTTTACATACTTTAACTGCAACATATTATGCAAAATTCCATGAATATTTTAGATCTTCAATCAGGCGTAATTTAACACGAGCACCGTTAAACTGGCGTCGTTAATAGCGACTGCCTGGATGCAATGGCCGCCACCAATACAATGCCCTCCTTATCGTAATAATACCCATACGTAGCAATCGACGCCACGAGTAAATTACGTTCGATTATACCTATCGCCAATCGATGCCATCATTGTTTACAGATGATTGAAGCGGCGAGGCGCGTAATTGTCCATAGCTGATTACTCGTTTTATTCAAAGTTTCGCGGTCAAGTGCAAACGCTTCCCTTCGCGTATCAGTCATAAATAATCCCTGACTTTATTCCCCTCGAACACTTTCCATTCCAGTTGCATAAATCCGATCGTGTACGGATTTATGTCGAAGCACTTCAGGGAGAGCTTCCTGTCCGCGGCTTGCGGCGGTTGGAGGATGTGTTGCCCTAGGAAAGGTTACAGAACGCCAGTGAAGAGACACCCCAGCCTCAGCCAGACCCGAACAACGAGTGTCAGGTATGTGATCTATAGTTCTTTTGGCTACAAATGGAGGAATAGTTCTGTGGTTATAAATACACTTGCACTCAGTGTAGTGAAAATATTGTCACACCTTCGCCTTGAAAAGGGGTAATTCTAATCAATTCTAGTCAATGCAGGATGTATATTAACAGTAACAAGATTGTGGCTGAGCCTTTGTGTATGTATTATACGCGTTTAAAGAGAGAAATGATTGCCATAACCACTGACTACAAGTGCTGCACAGAGCTGAAATTCTACGACACTTGATCGAGACATTAGCTATGACTTCTATGGTTTGATCTCTTCCACGAGTTTCCTACTGGCAGTTGTGTTAGAATGCTTGCAGAGTTTCAGATGCTTTTTAGCAATTTTTAGACTGTACAGAGCGTTTCAAGAAACTTGGAATATTTTTTAAAGATCGGGTAAAATACGAAGTCAATGAAAAAAAAAGTTCTGTGTACATATACTAGAAAATGATTACGAGGGAACTACCCGAAGTGATCATTTCCAATTCTGGTGAAACTTGGCATCGTCTTATTTTAACATCTAGAATCACCCCTTTAATTTTCCTCCACCTGTAGCCAAGCAACCTGTATATAAAAATTCTCGCATGCGCGAATATTTTTCTGCTTCTTTCTTTCTTCCCTCTATTAATGACACACAGCATAGATGGTAGTCAAAGTATCACTGTTTTGAATTTCAGATCTATTTGGATAAGTATACGCGATGTAACCAGAGGTCGTAGTCACCACGCACGATGAAACGTAATATCTGCGTGCTCGTTAATTGCGTTCTTCATAAACAACAGTTTTCTACTTTTCTATTTTTTTTTATTTTTTTACTTAACGAGTTTTTTATCACACAGATACACGGATAATCCTCAATTTGTCCCTACGTTGGCATGGCAATTTCAAATCCCCCCTTGTTCCGATTTTCGATGGTCAGCAAAATCGGCCACGATTCGAAGTAATTGCGTTAAAACGAAGCTTTGTACAGTTCTCGTTACTATAGTGCAGAACTTGGCCGTTCGCAGATCATGCAATTTGCATTGCGTGCTCTGGATTTCGGAATGTCCTCAAAGAGGTTGATAGGTCTGGCGGTCTCTAATTTGCTCTGAACGACACTGTCAAAGTGTGCGCAAGCCGTAAAAGAGTTTACGCTTCTCGGGCGCACTGCTGACTTTTACGAGCATGTTTTACGCATCCGGAAAATGAGAACGAAACCCTACGCGAAACAATTTTAAGGAAATTGATTGTTCGTATACAGGCTACCGAGTCACGCCTGGGATCACACGAACATTCGAGGCTTTTGAAGTTTTCTATTCTTGTAATACAATTTTCTTTATAATATAGTTTTTCCTGTGATACGAATTTTATTATACATATACTTCCTGAATTCGAGTTTTTCATAACATGACTCAATAGAGGAAACATTTTAATTGTTTCGAGAGTAAAAAGGCTTTAATCAATTTAAAGATGAGGAGTTTATGAAGGTCTGTAAGAATGTCTCTAAAAATTAAAAAATAATAAAGTAATTAAGTAATAGAAATTAATAAATAATTTTCGTTATTTTGAGTTTCCATAATGTGTTCCCATCATTTATTGCCTTTAAAATTTATTTCGAGAAAGTCGTTCTCAACTGAAACCGGGTTTTACGATTGACAGTTTTATTTTTCCCACTGAGAAAGACGTTTGTTCTCGTTTCACAGCTGGCCAAATCTCTAAAACGCTGGTCGACTTGAAAACATTAAAAAATTGTTTAAAAATACCTTATACTGAAATTCTTGGGATCGCTGAACATGAATCTAATTCGAAATTCCTTAATAAAGCACGAATTGTTCGATAAAAAGAGAGCAATTTTTTAAATGTCCCTTGAATATAAACAGTTAATATAAATATCTGCTCTTTTCCAGGAGTACAATTTCACTAAGTCAATCTGCTAATATTCAAAATATCAGTTTCATTTTCCAGTCTTCAAATAAGGCAAAAATACAAATTTTTTGAAAGTGTGACTTACGTCGCTCTGCTTTACAGCCACAGATTTAATCACTAAAGTAATATTTTCAATGGACAAAACTGGTCTAAAATACAAAGACATAAATTACTATTATACTTAAAACCATTGAAATAAAAACATACAAATAGAGATACGATTCAACAAGTTCGTAATCAGCTTCCGTTACTAATTTTTATTGTTTCTGACATTTTAATATTTTCCTTCATGTACGATATTCGCTACTTCAAAACCTTGTATTTTTCCAGCTTTTCTAGAATTTGACCCACTGTGGCGACTAAGGTTGCAGTTACAGTGAATACATTTTCTGACAAATGTGTCCGAACTCGTTCGTACGATAAACAGTTCGGACATATTCGTCAGAGTATCAATTCATCAGAAAACGTATCCACTGTAACTGCAGCCGAACCCCTGCGAAAAACCGAATACCAATCTGTTGAATCCGTGATACAGGTGGATAAGAAACTCCCTGCGGGGGTCGAAGTATCGAAACTCGACCGACATCCACACGGTAGCCTAGCCATGACGCGTTTGCGCAGGGTGTCGAAGGTCCTAAAATACACCTTGGCAAACGGCGTCAGCCACGGACATCCGAAACTCCGTATAAATACCATGACACTCCGAGCTAGGGAACGAAGCACGAACTGCTCTAGGTAAAAACCGAAGACTGTTCAATCGACAACGTTCTCATGAATTCACGCCTGTCCGTTTCGCAGATTATCGAACTTCGAGTCGACGATCAAAAACGAAGAGGGTCGAAATTTCAACCTAAAAAAGGGTTTGGAGATATGAATGTATCGAGAGGGAATATCAGTGGCTTGGCAGTTCCGATCTTTTTTTGAAATTTCGCTACTTTGGCGAATTTCAGGCTACTTTTGACCTTCCTTCGATACCAAACGAGTCAAACGAACTGTTTTTAGTGAAATGGTCTCTTATTTCTTACGACTTGGGTAATGTCAAGGGATACAAATGACTTTAATGGTAAAAAAGAAGTACAGTCAGTGAGAGAAGTTTTAGCAAAATTTCAAAAACAGAAAGCAGAAAATTGAATGCTTAAACGATTGACAAGCTCGTAATAGGTTGACCGGAATTTTTGAACGTGGCAGTGAATTCATCGACGTTTTCGTTGAATAAATTACAGCGTTTATTGGTGACGACGCTTTAAACTGTTGCTTTTGCACGACCTTTTCTGCTCTTTTTCTCTTAATGCTTTTTCTATACTTTTTGTTGCAGCTTTCGCCTCTTTCTGGCGAACATACTTCGCACTTATGTACTAACCTCAGTTCTTCCTTTTTGACGAAAATCCTGTTAAAAATGCCATTTGTTACTTTATTATTTAAAGTGCTTGAAAGTTTGAGAAGCACAGGTTTCAACTTTGCTTCCAAATTATATACAATTTTTCAAGGAATTTATGCAAAAAAATTTCGATATTTGTTGAATGATATCATGTGAGAATTAACTTCTGTGCTCATAAAATTGCTTATAAAATTGTCATTCTATATGTTTATCGAGAAAATGTTATAAGTCTTCTTACAATGTGTTCACATTTTTACCCTTTTAATATGCACTCATGCAGATCTATAAGGTTTCATCGAAATCGAAGATTGATTTCGAGATGGTCCTTATAGTAAATACCTAGACTATCTTTCGACCTCTCATTCATTCTTCCAAATTGCATAAATATTTCCGACTGACAAGTCATCTTATTATCAGAGTCCATTGCAAAGGATCTTAGCAGACCTCTTTGAACTAGGTCAGCATCGAGCCTCAAAGGCCAGCTTCAAGTCTGTTAGTTCTACGAATATTTGAAGTCCCATGTCTAGAACGAAACGCTTCCGATCTATATTCGCCCCTTTCCACCGCGTCTGCTTTCAGATGGACTTGATTCTTCCGTTGTAACCAGCTCACCTCGAGGCAGCTTTCTCGCAGGTAAACAAAAACGAAGGGAGGAGCGAGAAGCAAGCGAGCAGCGAACAGAAGAGCTGTTTTTCCAAGGTTTTCGATGAAGAAAATGACTGCACCCCGACTGCCTACAGGACTTTTTAAAATGTGTGTGGCAATCAGAAGTTGCGCCTAAAAGAAATCCTGAAATGAACACACTGTGACAAATACGCTGAGATCGTGTCAGATTTTATGAACAAAGCGTTTCGTCACGATTCCGTGGTTTCTTTCATTTTAGGAACGCGTGACTTTGAATCATTTCACTGTCAATTTCACTGTTCTTGAGATTCCCAATTCGCGTGTCTGAGTGTACCGTATATGGTACATGAACAGTGAAACGATTGATAGAGATGATGAGTAAAATAAGTTTTACTTTAACTTTCATTATTCTTAGCTTACAGAGTAGACTGCTTCCAGAGAGACGTTCTTTGCAACGAAGGACGCGAGATCAAGGTGTATCGATCGTGATTAATCGAGTCATTCTATCGGCGCATCCTCTCTGCCGTCACTCGATGTGGATTAACTCTAAAACATTGTAATATAGCGTACATGCTCAGTGATTTATGTGTGCAGCGTACGGATGACCACGCTTGAAGTTTATCAAAAATGTTGTAAGATAAAGATTTTGTAAACGTTTTACAAAAATTAACGCGTTTAGCAAATGCCCTGTTCAGATCAGTGAAGTAACTTGAATTCTAGTTACTTGAATCCAAGTAACTTGAAATGAAAGCCTCGTTCAGATTAGTCAAGTATTACTCGAATTCAATTGAATTCAAGCCTTTTGAGTTCAAGTCCTTTAAATTAAATAATAGTTGAAATGCGTATAATTTCATTTGATTTACTGGATACTAAAAACAGTGTAGAAAAGTGTGGTTTGTAGGAACATCTATAGTAATAAAAGAAATTTTCAATTTTTCAAAGACACATTTGTGTCATTTTCCTCAAAGTTGATATTATACAGGGTATTTCGCTACAGTTAGGTTAAAATTTAAGAAGTAATTGTAATTTAATTACTGTGTGATTAATTAATCTGAACGAGCTGTAAGGAACTGTTACAGAGGGCAAAAGCACGAACCGCGATTTTCTTGTCATATCATTCGAATTGGCCGCTCTAGTGCTTCAGGTTCACGTAGTTAAATTTACAATCCATAAGCGAGTTAAGCATAAGTATGTAAGTATAACAGCTGTCCTCCAGTAACTTCTATCTTCGTAAAATTTCATTGATTATCGAATTAATAAAATGGGGAAACGAATCGCTAATCGACTGAAAAAATGATATATAAGATCTTTAAATACATCGTTAATCGTGTTTTACTCGAGTTAGTTAAGTTATACTTCTTGAAAATAAATGATATTATTGTGTATATGCCTGTACACGCGCGGGTGTGCAATCATTATACAGTGAAATGACCAGGAGAGTGTACGACCTTTAAGTCCCTGATTTAATTGAAATTTTGGAAATTTAATTAACAAAAATACTTAAGTTTAATTAGGTGAATGAGTTTACAGTAATACTTATTTAACGTTTTAACTGGACCATATTTTCAGGGAGTAGTGAATCTTAAATCAGTAATTTAAAAATATCTCACAAAATAATGAGTATTTAGTATATTTTAAAGGTTGGTGTGTTCAAAGTTTCAGCTAAATTGGTGACACGAAGATTTGCACTCTTTTTACGAGTCTTTTTCTGACTGGAGATTGATCGTAGAAGAGCCCACCGAGCGTAAGTCTATTTTTTAAATCGTATTGATAATTGTTAGGTAAGAGATTGTAAAATACGTTTGATAATCGTTATTATAACATTATCCCAAATATTTGGAAGCACCTTGTATATTCCAGCGCTTTTCTTGAATGTTAGCTATAAGAAAGAGCAGCGTCACTGCGGTACATAGAATATATTGTCTATAAATATTTATTCTTGAAATGGCGACTCAATTGTCTATTACAGAATACAAACGTTTAACCTTAGTACATTCCTCCTACGAACATTGGAACTTAAGACACAAAAAACGTACACAAGACACGTATTAACTTCCTTCCACATTTCTCAAAGTTAGTGAAAAAAAAATTCTCGATTGGGCCAATGACGACCCAAGGAATGCACTAGGGTTAACCAAGGACAAACTTCCTAAGGTACTAATTATATAGTGTTCTGTTGGCACGCGATGTGAAAGGACTACGTGCTCGTGTACGAAAATTCGAAGGCGCTGTTTTATAAAACCTGTGTATGTGCAAATATATTCGCAGCGTGTCACTCATTCGCACCCCATTCGCGACAGCAGCGTCGCGAATTGTTCCTTCTTCATACTTTTTCACATTTTTACCGTGTTCGTAATTCCTGCGTGTACTGTTTCCTATAGCATCTGTTCGTATTTATTTTCACGCCTGCGACAGACGATTGAACCGAGTGTATAGAGTTTTTTATGTTGACTTACGCGTGTGTAAATATTCAAGTAAATTGCGAGGAAGAAATAGCGAAAAAATAGAAGAGCTTCGGCCGACAGACATCAGAGCTGTTTGTCGACGCTGGAAACGAGGAAATTCACAAGGCAAAAGGTAAAACACAGAAAACTCGTTTCACTTTTGTATAATATTCGATTCATCTTGAAGCAGTCGAGAGCCTCGAGTTTCTCACGGCTCAATTGGCGAATGAATAAACAATAGAGCGAGAAATTACACGAAAAAATTGCAAGGACTCGCTCTCGGAATGATTTCGAGAAAATCGATTTCCTGAGGGAAATAGTAAATTATCCCGAGGGTTCAATTAACTCGCTGGGAATGGAGCGGGAATCCGAATCGAGCAATGCTCTACTTTATCAAGCATATCATTACGATGTCCTGAACGAGTATCGAACCTCCTAGTATTAATTTCAACACTGCCACGTGGCAGTAATTCGTCTTCTCAATCTCCTTCTTTCGCTCCATCTTTTCTTCCTTCTTCTTTCCTTTCGAAGCTGTTTCCACTCCTTCTTTTTCCTTGCCTCCCTTGCTGGGTCGTTGAAAGCGTATACTGAAATCCACCTGCGAACGAAAAACGAATGGATTAAATTAATTTTACAGGACGTCGATTCACTTGGTAGAACTTCTATGTGAAAAGTGATGGAAGAATTTCGAACGATCTTTCAAATTCGAACATCTGTGGGCTTTTCACTCTCAGGCATTGTCGTTCTTCTCCTTTAAAATAGTTCTGTCAAAAAGATAAAAGGATAAGCGTTCTTGGAGAGCTGTCAGTTCTGTGACGTATTCAATAAATTTTTCTCGCGTCTGCAGTCAAACATTTTGAATAAAAATATCTTTCATATTCGACATTTTGTTGCCTGAACTAATTATGTCACAATTGACAGATTATGCATAGACTGAGACTATAATACTGTAAGCACCTCTTTACTTTTGCAATCTAGCTGTTTATTTGCATTTCATATTTCAAATATACAGGGTGTCTCTTTTATCCTCTACATTCAATATCTTCGTTATTTTAATGTGGCTAAATTTACAATTTATGTCTAATAGGTAGTATGTTCCTCTATTTGTATGATATTTTTCACTTTAAATGATTCATCGATCACGCCAGAAAAGCTTGCAGAAAGCCTAAAGAAATACCCTTTGTAGATACAGCTGTAAGTTCATGCGTCTGGGGAATAATCGAGATAACAGCAACAAGGTAAAATATTGCGTGGGAGACTTAAAAGGGAGAGGTGTTCCATTTTCTATAAATACTTTGTTTCTCTAGCAACCCCCGCATAATATGAAATACCTACACATAACATGGTTTCGCTCTATCTCGGCTAAAAGGTAGAACAAATTTTAAACAGTTTAATGGTACGTAGCAGAGTTAAAAGAGAAAATATCATATGCATTAATATCAGAGATAAAGTAATTAATTATCTTGTGATTACCTACTTCCGTAAACAATCATTAAAAATCGCATTCTGTAATCATTGATTACTGACTTCATTTCACGTTAATCACGGCCTTTAATTATTAATTAAATTGTATTCTGTTCAACTCTGTTTAGTACTAATGAGTCTTTGTTTTCATGGAGGAAAATATTCAAAGAATGGTTCTAGACATCAAAGTAAGAGGAATGTCAAGAATAAGAAATTCCGAATGAGCTTTGGTTTATTAATTAGAAGTGTTTAAAAATTAGTAATATCCACCTAAAGTTAAGCAAATCGAATGGCATAATTGTTAGTGTGAAGCTTGTAGCAGGCGTCAGGTTATGGAGAATGTGAACAGTGGTTACCCTGGCCACTGAACGAGTCGAGAGTTGTAGAATTCCACCACAACTATACAGTGTTCGACAACAGGTGTCAGAAATTGTAAGTGGTGATCCTATACTCCACACGACAAAATACGACGAAAATCAAGAACGACCAAATTCTGTTTAAGGCTTCATTTCAATTGAATATTACAAAAAAATGGCCAAAATTTGAAGTTTCATTAATCTACTAAAATTTATTCACAACTTTCGCGAGAAAAAGTAGATTTCAATTTTCTACGTTTTGGTTCTTTTGGCCTATTTCACTTCAGTCGTATCCAAGAGGCAAAATCCTCCCTTAAATGCAGGGTTGTAAAGCTGTAAATATTTCTTGATATTTGACAACTACTTAGCATACCATTACTTATATTTTCAGGTATGAAATTTTGTCCTTTTAGATCAAAATACCTTTTTGCCTTCGCGGACCGATAATTGCATGTGCTCATCGAAGTTCCAAAATGAAAAGCAGCTACTGTCTGTAGATTGTTTTAATTCCCCGCCGAATATCGCTGATTCTTCGTGTTGTCGTAGGTCGTCGGTGAGTTCTATTTTCCTCGGCGATTTTCCTTGACTTTCACCATCGATTTTCCCTTTCTTCTTTCTTTTGCTGGTCTCTTCTCGAGACTGGTCTTGTGCTCTTGGAATATTACCTTCAAGAATGTTGATCACTTTAAGTTGGAAACTCAATGGACAGCTTCCAGTATTATGTATCTGAAAAATTCAAACCAAAACGAAGCGAATTTAGTTTTCTTACATTTTGCAATCCTGTAAGCTCTAAAAAAATCAAAAAATAGAATAATTTTTTTCGTTTGTGGCTCATTAAAATAAATGTACTTATTTACTTCAAATTTTTAAGATTCAAGAAACATCAGGAGTACGAGGAACTCATACCATTTTCATTGCGATTTTTCGGTAAAAATATTTCATGAAAATTATAGACATGTTCATATTAAAAAAAGATGAACTTATATTTTTAAGATACACATATATATAAACTAGTATAGGTATGTATAAAAATTGAGATGACTGTTATCAGTAGTACTCGAATAAAAAACTCGAAGAAAAAAGATTGTCATCTATTTTAATATTTCAGACCAGGAACTTTGTATAAACCCAATTCTCCACGATATTTGGATTCGATGCAAAACTGATCTCGCTGGTAGTGAATAATACATTCGAATTTGAATTATAAATAATTTATCCAAATTGCAAGAGACTAGCGAGGGATATTTGCACAGGGAGAATTTTTAAAATCTTCAGGCGGATGTCCTTCGAAAGCAGCGCGGCGTGAGTGAAACTCCCCGAAGTCGAGCTTCAAAAACCAGAAATTCCTTTTTTTTTAGACAAGGAATGAAATTTGCCGACGTCGCAGGACGTTTGGCATTCCTCGAATGTTCAAGAGTCGCGTTACATCGAGGCTTCTGAATAATATTAAATTACCGAGCAGCTCCAGTGGAATTCGAAAGGATCGTAACAAGGCACAGCCACGTTAGCTGAGGGTAAAGAGGAATCACGCGAAATGGGAGAAGGAAAACGAAAGAAGAACTCGCAGCGACAAAGAGGGAGCATCCTTTTTTTTATAATTAGGCTTCACAGGTCACATGTGTCTTCTAAGGTTGTTAATGGCTACGTTCTCTTGACACGATACATGACTCACCCTCTATATTAAACTTAACAATTAAAGGATTCTGTAATTTTACAGACACATTGAAGAGCAGAAATAGAACAAAAAAGACTTAATACGTTTTGTTGTATCTCTTATGGTTAAATTATATAAAGCTTTGAAACTCCGAGATCCAATTTCTATAAACCCCTCGAATGTTCAAAGCTTTATAAGAATCAAACCAAAGAGGTACGACAAAATGTATTAAGACTTATTCGCTCTATTCCTGCTCTTGAATGCATCTGTGAAATTTCAAAATCCTTTAATTGTTAGCTTAATATATATGTACATAAACTTTAAGGCATTATTATTGGAAAATGGAGGCAGATCGCACACTATATCATAGCACATTTTGTGTTCCATTTGAGCTCCCCAACGACCCCTTAGAATATTTCAACTATACTTGTTACACCCTGTATACCAAATCCTCTTTCTTGCTCAAAAAGATATTATATGCTATACTATAAAAATATATATCATATAATATTATATGAAACTGTGAAATCTTCAATCTATGACGTTCTCCTCGCAGGGGTGAGATACTTTTCCCCTTAATTCGCTTGATTCCTTTCTTTCCAGCTCATTGACCCGTCAAAATGGTCTACTCCCTGCCGAGTGGCGGGTCGCGTTGACTTCTCAGAAAGAACAGTCCACTTTAATTTGCAATTACCCTAATAAGGCGATAGAGCATAAAGGATCAGAGATGCACTTTGATTAAATTGGCGCAATGCTCGGTCTTTGAGGACGTTTATCTCGCGGAACGATCTTAACAGCGATCTTTGTGGAACACAGTCCCGTTGCCGAAGTGCACGACATGCGTCACGAAACCGCTAACGGAAATTGTGCGCTTCGAGGTTGCAAAGTGGCCGGAAGTTCTCGTCGATCTGGCTAAACGGGTCAAGACTCCGCGGGATTGGCAATACCAGGAAACTCTATTGGTCTCGGATGTCAGAGATGGAAGCTCGACGGCGATTAAGTAATCGTTTTTGCTCGACTACCAGAATGCAGCAGAGGAGCAAATATATTCTACAGATATCTCGGTAACTGATTGTAATTAATGGCCAGGGAATATTTTAAGCTCTCTATCACGCGGAGAAGGGAGGGTTGAGGAGGATTCTCCAGTCAGACGTATCTGAAGTAGTCAGTGTCATAACTGAAATTGAAAAGAGTTTAGAGAGTCTGAGAATTAATATCTTTAAGTGATTCCATTGTTCATAATGGAAACTGGTTTTAGTTATGGATAATCATTATTGGTGACGTTTTTTGCGGGAATCTTTTTGGACACTAATAACTTTTGTTAATGAAGGGAATTTTTTATTATTATCGAGAGGGAATACCTAGCGACAGCTATTCGTAGTCAGAATACTTAAAAAGTAATATTTCTTAATTTTTTAAGAATTTATTGATCACTGTCTTTTGCTTAACTAAAAAAATTAATTTTTTCTAGATGATTCTTTGTGTAAAAATTTGTAAACTAACAGTAAGCGTTATTTCTTGTCTCAGTTCTCTCTTCCTAACAGCTTTAGTATTCTGCCTTAGCTTTCGTGGGGAATTTTTTATGAAGCTTAATTCAGGGCTTTTATTGTTTCGTACATAGGATATGAAAAAGGTTATAGTTAGGCGTTTCATGGAGGTAATTACACATTTGAATCAGACATAACAAACGAAGTAACGTATTTCTTATTCAGTTCTAAGGTTCGAATTTTCATTCCTTTCACGTAATCACCTTAACAAAGTAATTTTAGGGGAACGTAATTAGATATTCTGTAAAAGGAACATAATTTTCAATTAAATATACGGGCTATATAGAACCATTACTGAACTGATGTATAATGGCTAATAACAAATACTTGGTACAAGATTAAAGTTCATTTAAAAAGAAAAGTGGAAGAAAGTTCCAAATGAGTTTTCGCAACCTTAATGAACTGAAATTAAAGACACTATAAAGGGAACATAAATCAAAAGTAATGAAATCTTTGCATACGAAACTTTGTTTTTACAAAGAATGGGTTTCTGTAATTGCCCACCACTGGCTGGAACAGCTGTTTCTTCCCACAATATTTTGGATATGAACTTCAATATTTTTTAATTAAATGATGAAGGGTCATAATCATTTGGTAAGCAACAACGTTTTATGTGGCTGTTCGAGGAATGAGGAAAACTGACCTCATATTTTTTTTAGTGGAACAGCGTATTATTTTTTTTATTCCACTAGCTCTTGTAACGAAAAAGCTTTCTCAAGAGAAACTTGATATTAAAACCGAATACTAAAACAGAGTCGAAATGGTTTAGAATATTTATCTGAAAATGTGTAAAAGACGCCTAAGATTCAAGAGCAATGTGTCTGACTTGAAACATACGTATTCTACTGACTTCACTGTATCTGATCTGGTTAGTGCGCCTCGACAGTAGAATAAGTATAAAGTCAGACACATTTCACGCAAATTTTAGAAGCTTTTTCAATAATTAATAACTCTGAAACAAAGCTTTGAATATAATTTTTTCATTTTTGATTTTCTAATATCTGTTGTCGAACACCCTATATAATGAATCGAACTTACCAATATTACAAATTTAAATATACTAATTGTAAGTTTGAGAAATAGTAATACATCTGCTATTTCAAAAAAGTAAGAGAACTTTATACTTTCCACTGAAATCTACTGCAAAAGAGTTTGTTACACACCAAATGATTGAACTTTCAAGCAAGCTTAATTGAAAAAACTAAAATCGATACCTACAGTGGTCTCGAATGAAACAGCTTTATTTGACCCATTCTGCAGAACTTGTTTCCTTTACGCATTTACTACAATAGCATAGCATCGTACAAAGTTTTAGGTACAGAAAGTTAAAGTTTTGTAGCATATTTTGTAGCTATAATTCTATAATTCTATAATTCTTCAAGCAACTAATTTAAAGTAGTAATTCCAAATTCTTTATTATGTAGAAAAGCTCTCACGGACCAGAGTGCAATTTCTGCTATCGTCTACCCACACAGAGTGTTGAGTTACATCTGAGAGAAAACGTAAAGAGTACTTCCAGACTTGAAGATAAGATGAACACCAAGAATAATGAAATTGTGGTAAAACCTTGTTAATTATAAATGTTAAAAAATTGGTAAAATCCGTGGTAAAGATTAAAGCCATAAAAGTAGTAATTGTTATAGCCACTCTCCAGTTGGAGTGCTGCAGAATTTCATCGCAGCTGTATGAGACGAGTACTCTTTTACGTCAATGACTATAACAGCTGCTACTTGTTATTAATTTCAGTTTAACCGCTTGGTGTATAATCTTTTATACATTTAGGTAAACACTACTACGTAGTGGAACATATAATTAGCAAAATAGATGAAACCTCAGACTGAAAATATTTTAAAGTTTAATTTAAAAATTTAAACGATTATGAATCACAAAAGAAATCTCAAATGCAATTTCGTTCTTTTTAATTTTCGTTATATTTTCAAATCTTAAACTGTCTCTTAAATTTTCCCCAATCTGTAGTTAAACAGTCTGTTCGTATACACACAGTTAACCAATAAATAACTATAGATCACTATTTTTCATAAAATATAAATATAAAGAATGAACATATTCTATTCTATTAGTCATAACACATCGTAAGACTTCTTCGTTTTTCATCTTTCCCTATATTTACGAGAAGTACATTGTGTTATTATAACGCAAACACCCCCTATAACGTTCATTACGGAACAAGCTCTGATCTTCGAAGAAATCTTTGATCAAACCATTAGTTCTCTTTGAGAACTCTATTACTTCAAAGAAACGATTCGTTCACCAGCGCAGATGAAAAGCAAGAAAAGAACCCAAGTAAATACCATAGGAAATAAGAAGCCAAAGATCCGTTCAAAGAATGAAATTCTTTCATACTTCAGATTCACTAGAATCAACAGATCAACTTTCCCGGAACAAATTGCTAAAGACCTCATTCTAACGAGAAACAAAGGCAAACAGGTTTTATCCTTAAAGAAAGCCTCCGCCAAGCACAAAGGTACTTTCTCAGCATTTATTTTTAAGGAAGTCTCGAGGGAAAAGTGAGTATCAAAAATTCAAGGGTAGCGGGCGTACTGAACGATCGAGGGGGAGCGTTTTCCTTTCAAAGAGAGCGTAAAATTGGCCCACGGTGTTTCGTCAGAGTGACGACGGAACCGATATCCCTGTTTTCGAGATTCCATCTGCGTCTTTGTAGACCCTCGTGATGGTTCAGAGCGCATAATCTCTCGATACAGTTGACGGAGAGAAAATTCCGTATCGCGTCTCGTTTGCTCCGCGTCCTGGAATACGCGATGATCCTTTGGCATCCTTCAGACGAGACAGGCTGCTTTGCACGCGGCTGTTCGCCCCGCCGTAGGGGACTCAGATAAAGTTATCGACATTTGTCGCCGCTTCACGCCCCATTTTCTCTCGATACTTGTGCCTGCCCTCCAACGACTGACTTCTCACGTTGGAATAATATTTTCTCGGCTGCACCGGTTGGCTTCATTGATGGACCGCTGTCGTTCTTCACGGAGTCGGTATTCTTCACACTTTGAGACTCTGGCCGTGAGCTATTTTCTTGTATGCTTCACGCAGTTTACCAAGAAACAAATTGCAAGAAACAAAGCAACGCTGCTGAAGAGGTGAATTATGCACTGTATATGGTTGGTGTGTTAACACTTGGAACTGCACTAACACTGGAACTATCAATGCTGTCAGAATGACAGGTACGATTGTATTTTACACATATTTGATTTTTTATGAACATTATTTTTTCCTTAGTTAATACTGAGCAAAATTGAAGAAACATGTGGGTAAACTTTATTTCTATAATTTATGTACTTCGAAAATCTATAATTTTGATGTGCAGTTAAATAGATATCACATTAACCTTTGGTAGTTCTAGTATTCAACTCACTTTTGTCGATGCTATAGGCACCGATTAGTGGACTTGATCGATTCTACCAAAGAACGAAGTTCATTAAAAAGTCCTCGCTACCATTTATCTTGCATTCGTACATATATTTCTGTATCTTTCACGTGCAGTCTCTTCCTAATATGTGTATAGTTCCACAGTTAGCTGCCAGGAACACTTCTATCGAATCTGTCTCATTTTTCCAATGAATATTGGCAATCTCCCTACTCAACTCTGTCATCACTAAACGATTAGAAAAGAAGAACCTAATTATGTAACCCTTTCATTACTGCTGGTGCCTATAGGCATTTTGGAAATGTGCTTGTAGTATGCTGTTGATGGTTATAGGCTCGTAGGTGCATGTTGACATTCAAATTAGTTTGGTCACCTGGTGTTAGTACTGCCTAAGGGTGTTTCGAAAATTTAGTTCTAGATTACTGTTGACGTCTATTGATGTTATAAAACTTTACTTGTAGTGTACTGTCAGCAAATATTGATGCTTAATTTACATTGCCCTCGCGCGGTGAACATCAATAGTGAAAGGATTACAAATTTCATCCTTGAAATCTTATAAAATGTATTTAACTTTCAACATTTTGTATTGTTTTGCATGGGATGTAAGTCGGAAAAAAATTCGAACAGTAATTTTAGACACTAAAATAGGACAAAAATTAGGAAGATGTAAATGTTTTTAAGGGTTCGTTTCAGAGTTATTAATTGTTGAGGAAACGCTTAAAATTCGCGTGAAATTTGTCTGACTTGGGACTTGTTCTACTGCCGACGTGCACTAGCCAAGTCAGACACAGTGAAGTCAGTAAAATAAGTCCCAAGTCAGACACATTTAGATCATAATCTCATTATCCAAATTAATGAAATTTTCAGAACGATTTTAGCATGAAAGTCGCCATTAAGTTCATTAGAATTCAAATAGAAAATCGAACGACAGGGTTAGAACTGAGACACTAATTCATATGGTTTATAATTAACGCCATCACTGAAATGGAATAGGAGATAGTGGATTCCAATTAATTTACGGTAATTTAAAGTGAGTGTGATTAATGTACGTCGTTTCTGAAATTAATCTTCTGACAGTGGTTTCGTATATTTACATGATGCAATTATATCTAGTCAGATTGCTACTGCAGATTGCATCTTTGGAACTTTACTAATCTGATATTGCCAGTGCTCTTATTACTGCACATTTAGAAGTGAATGCTCATGATAGAGAATTTATCAGTTTACTGTTGACGATATTTCAGCGAGTAAGTTGCATGATCAAACTTTGAATACTTTAACTTTGCAAATATGTAACTGCAACATGTAATTTATGTTTCATTGGGCATAATAATATGAAATGCAAAATTGGTAATTTATCAATAAACTATTATTATTGTTTAATAGCTTCATCGTTTTTAAAGTATAATAGTTCAGAAGAGGAATTTAATTTAAAAAGTTGAATTTCAAAGTGCTTCAGACTATTGGCGCCTTATTTTTTTAATTATCTGATGGTACGAAAAAATCTTTTCCTTTTTTCGTGCTTAGAGCATACCAACTGTCGGTATCTTATCTTTGGATACAATAAACATATTCACTTTTATGAAACTATAATGTATACTTGTCTGATGAAATGTAAAAAAGACTTATCATCATTGACATTGACAAAATACTAGATAATCATATCACTATCGGCTAAATATAAGAATAAAAATACTGTCTGATACATTTTTATCTTCCCATTTCTTGGGGTTCTAGTTTCAAGCGGGGGTTTCCCACTTCATTGGTTTCCTGTACATTTTGGTATCACTAGCAATGTTACCAACAGAATATAGTATCGATTATGGCGCTAAATACGAACAGTGACTTCAGCAATTACATATAACTCAAGCATAAAAATCGATAACAGTGAATAAAGTCATACTCGCCTTTAAGTAATGGAAAGAAATGTAACTCCAAAATACAAATTTGTACATACATAATCATTTCATAACTATAGTCTAATAAGTATCACTTACAATTACAAACTTACAAGTTTTTTGAAAATACAACTTACATATCTCGTTTTGCTTTATAGCTACGAATATGTGTATTTGAAAATCTTGTATTTAATATTAATTCAAATAATTTAGCAAATATTTAATTTTCTTTATATCCTTTTTTAAGAGTCAGTTTATTCATAAAACTTTAAATGTCAATTGCGATCGTAAGTATGTGCATTGAGGCTTTAATCTTAAGGATATTTATAATCAATTTCAAACTTACAGATATCTTCAACTCCACAAGTTTGTCGTCGGTAACTTCAACACGGGCGACTCCAAAACGTGGTTTCAAAACATAAGATGGCACCACTCCACTTCCCGAGACTTTCATGCGCCACCTTGTCCCCGTTTTAAATTCAAATACTTCGAATAACTCCTATACGTAATAGAAATACATATTTAAATCTTTACGTTTTCTAGCTTTAATCAAAATGAAACATATCAAAATGCCATTTTTTAGTATAGAACATTCATAATTTGATTACACCTGTATGCATCGAACAATCGATATATATCGAACGAAACTAAATGCAACTGCATCAGTCTAAAAATGTGCGCGCTATCTTCGCTAACCTGTTTCTAATTCATTTTTAAACCTTAATCTAGTTTTATTCCATTTAAAATTACTTTTGTCACTTGTCTTAAAAACTGGAATAAGTAAAGAATAAAAACGTAAATTTATGCCGCGAAAACGACAAATTTATATAAATTGGTGACTGTTGTTTAAAAACTGTTTACAATGTCGAAATCTCGAGAAAAACTGTTACCAAAAATTCTAAGATCTACCAAATACAAAACTCAATCCTTCAAGCTTTGTCGATGCGCGTGCAAGTGGCGATGTCAGTGTCTGATACCTCGTGAAAAAAAGCCCAGTCCGCCCTTTAATGTCGGAATGGACCGCGATGTTGACATTGGATTACATCCAAAGTTTTACACTAATGTATCAGAAGCACCACCTCTAGGATCGTACAATCCTAAGCGCTCCAAATGCAAATCCACAGACCCTAAGTATACTTCAAAGTATGTAATGTAACTAGAAATTAAATAGTGCTAGTGCAAATTATATGGAAGGAGAGAATTTTGATACAAAGTATTTCACTTCAGTGGATACTTTTATTCTGTATTTTTATTTAAATTCCCAAATGTTTGAACTTTTAAATATTCGAAACTCTCAAATTTTCGAATCTTTAAATTTTCAAATATTTTTAATACAAAACATCTGTTTCTCAACATTTTTTATTTTCAACTTTTAAATATTCAAAACTTTTAAATTATCAGTTATTTGAGGTATGAATTTTCAATTTTTCAAATTTTCAAATTTTGAACTTTTAAACAACAAAGGTATATAAAACTTTCAAAACCTCAAACTTTCATATATTCAATCTTTAACTTTCAAACATTCAAATCTTTAGTCTTCTTTAACTTGCTTAACAAGTAACGCATGGATTCTCGTGGAAAAAATTTAAGAAGACATACCCTTGCTAAACTATTAATTGCTACAAGATTTTTTGCGACTAGTAAGATGGAAATTTCGTTTGGGAAATCAGTTGGAAAAAGGAACTAGAAGATGTAGAATATTCAGCGACGATGGGATGGCGAGATTTGAAGGAGCACGCGATTCAGAAAGACCTGATGAGAACAGGACGAGGGCCAGGAACGCATGAAATTCCTCAGTGGCCTGAAAATGTTTTACAGGCACCATGCAAAACTATCCAGAGGGATGTTGGCTTCGGAACTGTTCCTCTATTCAAACCTGCTATAACGTCTACTACACCTGGACCAGGTGAATATAGAACTATCGTAAAAAGAATTTCACGTAGCAATTCTGAGAGATTGAAATTTCACTTTTTTCTACCTAACTCTGTGACATCTTCTACCATGTTTAATAATTTGTACCTATTCAATTTAAGGATACACAAGGAAAGGCCCTTATTATTATATGGAAGAAAGGGAACGCAAAGGTTCTTCAGATTTGCCTACTTTCGAGTACGATGGCCTGCAGCCGAGATTTCGCACAGTTACCAAGAGTTGGATAATGCCTTGTAACTTGTACATATTTTTACCTTTTACATCACTAAAATGTGGTTGCTTATTTAAATATTCTTAAATACTAAAATTTAAAATTCTTTAAACTGTTGAGAAATTAAGACATAAGTATTGGAGTATAATAAACCTCCAGTTAAGGAAACTAATTAAAATTGTTGAATATTTATAATTTATGACCAAATGAGGATCATACATTTTTCTATACTTATTTGTATTGAATTTCTTAGCATATACAAATGAAAGTTCATTTCCATTAGGTATGACGTGAAACATCCAGACTCAATTGAAGCTGTGCTCAGGAAAATTACTGGGAAGAGGGGACCTTATGATCTATTTACAGGTTTCTCTAAAAGAATACAATTAATAGAGAAGATTGTAATCATTTCCTAAGATTGTATTTAATTGATTTCTTTTTTAGGGCCAAGGGATGATTCGACCCTCAGAGGCTACTTGGCACGTCCAAGATTAGAAGATCGTGGAGACTGGCCTAAATTCCTACCAGGCGAGCTGGACAAGCTATTACACAAGTCGAATTACTTCAAAGGACTCTGGACCATGTGTCCCAGGTGCGCTCATTAAATTTGTAAAGTAGCAAACAAAGACCAATTTGAAATTACACCAAAACTTAAGTTTAACCGAGTTACGTATGAACAAAATTCTAATATAGACTAAAAACTAACAACGTATAGTTCTTAAATTGTATAACACAGAGCCTCGAGTATTCGATACTTAATTTCCTTATTTTTGACTAGTCTATATTCATTATTGTTACATCATGGTCAGAATTTTAATCGAAGCTTCCATGTCCTCTCACTATCAGTACAATCAGTCTGTTTGACTCTAGCTAAGTAGTTAGAAAAATATGAACAAATGGAAACTTCCAAAATTGATTTTAAATACCCTTTTCTACACTCTATACAATTAGTGTAGGATTGTTTATGTCGATGATATATTCGTAGATAAGCGTTGGACTGAAACGAGCTACTTAAACACTGAATAATCGAAATCCTATATAACAGACACTATAACAATTCAGAGTGTATCAGTCGAAAATATTATGATGACTGTTATTGTTTTTTATTAGATTTCCAAAGGTAGGAGGCACGAGGATGATGCTGCAGGACCTCGCGTTGTGTTATAAAGACCCCAAGCACCCAGGACCGGGTTATTATAATCCCAGATCTCCCAGAAAGCCAAGAACTACAAAAAGCTATCCTTTTGATAGTAACGTTGAGTGGGCGAGACCTCCTCCACCATCAGAAATTCGTCCTGGACCAGGACGATACACGATCAAAGAAAGGGATAAAATAAAGGGAAATGGATGGACTTGGGTTTTCAAAAGCAAGGCGCCACGAACAGACTTCATAATCATACCGAAGCACAATGCCTTTTAGCAGATTTCTTTCGCAATAACAAGGTAAAAAGAACAGTCAAAATTTTGAGGTAAAGATTTTTAACGAAAAAACTTACTTCTTTATCGTCTTCTTGAGTGGGTCGATAAGTAATCGGAAGCTTCAAAATGGAACCAGTTTCGATTGTCTTCCCTGGAGCGACGAAAAATGGACCGAAAGGATCCAGTATGCTCACGTCCACTTTCACGTTTCTAGTTAAAGTAATTTTAGTGAAAATTCTAGTGATTGTTAGTACTAGTGTCAAAGAGATTATTTTGTATGTTTTAGATGTTTTTATTACGATTATAAATTGCAATTACCTGTTGGAAATATTCTTGATGAGTAAAAGTTTTCTCGAAAAGGTACCAATTGGTGTTGGTCCAAAGGCCATTTCGTGATCCTCGTTCAAGATTAAGATCGCTGGTTTTGTGACTGGGCAAATTAACTTCACGAATAGGTGTTCGTTTCGATCTGTACCATCTTTTGTCTGCACATGGATCACACACGTCACGAGGATTGTGGAAATGTGTGGCTCAAAAGTTTCTAACAAATTTATTTCGCCTGCTAGATTATCGATATCGGATAGTGCCTCTTTGTCGCTTGCTGTGTCCCTCTTTGGCGTTCTTGATCTCTTTGGTTTTCCTTCGCGAAAAAGTAACCATTTTTAGGAAACAGTTAGACAATTGTAACAATAATTAAAACACTGAGTATAATTTTTTAGAGTTTCTAAATTTTCAGAAAATCAGTTATGTGTAATTTCAAAAGTTTGGATTTCCTGGATTTACTGGAAACTTCAGAACATTAGAATGAAATAGAATAAATATTGTACTCTTTGTTTTTTCAGCTTCTTCAGATGTTTCATCTATATCCTGTTGTGTCTCAGCTTTTATGTTCAACTTTTGAGATTCTGCGAGAATCACATCTTCAAGCAATCTCGGCCTGAAGATGAAATTAATTTTGACGAATTCTTTATTATTTAAAATTCCATTGATTGGTACAATCTGGACTTGATCAGAGGAACATTTAAACTCGTATTGAGCTGTGAACTCTTTTTCTTGATTCTTCAGCATCCCGCAAGTACAATGAGGATAAGACGCCATGTTGATGCCTCTCAAATGCGTGAAAACCTGAATTCGTTCACCATTTATTACATTTACAATATTTATATGTTCATTTCGTAACGTACGACAGTGATGATGGATACAAATATGCATGTGTAAATGTTCATTAATTTTAGAATATTACTCAGAGAGTAAAAATTATAGAATAGGCAGGCATATTTATTGAATACATAGAAGAAGAAGAAGCACAGGATTCGGATCTGTCATGTTCTAAAAGGACTGTTTCATTTTTGCACAATACATTAGAGGGTTCAAATTTACTTAGAATATACATACTTCAGCCCATTTCTAAGTTTTATACATATTTTTATTCAAAATATTTGCTGATTCACTCACTGTTGAAAAAGAGCCGCAAGGTGTCGCAGGGAATTCAATGATTTGCTCGCTCATCTCGCAAAATGTGTCTACAATATTGACAGAAACAGTAATCATATTCTCTCTCTTCCTTTGATCAGATCGACCCTTCAATGATTCCTCCATTTCTTCAGTGTCTACGATAAAATACTTTAGACTAATTTCCACAACGAAAGGGGGACATCTGAAACAATCTGATCACCTTCAGCATCTTCCTCATCTATTAAAAAATTACTATCCACAAGATCATTGGAATCATCGACATTGACTCCATTTTCTTCATTTGTATCAGACACTGCTTCAGGATCCTTAGGTTGTAGAACTACTTTCGGAGGGAGGCCACGATGTTTTGGTATCGTCTGTCTGTCGCATAAATTTTTCAATTCTCTAAATTTCTTCTGCTCCTTATTCCCAGCGAGCTCTGCCAAAGTTACCACTTCTATCTGAAAGCTGATAGAAACCTGATCTATTCACAGATTTTCTGCATGTTATTGGGAACGAAGAGGCGTAAAGTGATTAAACATGAAACAGTTATGATAATTGCATACAATGAACGAAATTCACACGTCTATTAACCGCGCGAAAGTCTGTGGAGTAATTTTTTCCCAAACTTCCACGTCTTCACGAAGCAACGGTGTTCGACGAAGAAAATCCACGAAGAGTGCGCCTGTGTTGTTAATTGAAATTTAATAACCTTCGTTCACCTGCCAGGCCATTCGCTCCAATCTCATTTCCAGGGATATCAGTTACGCATGGAGAGTAAATCAAATGGAGCTTGAGGGTCTCTCCAGCCAGAATGGTGCCGAAACCGTGATTCGGTTGTATTTCCATGAACGGTGGCAAATTTGGAAAAGCAAACTCTTGAATGGACAAACAGTTGTTTGTCAACGTGAATTCTGCGTAGACAGATTCGTGGGTGTAAACCAGACCCAGATCAATGGAAGCTGGTTCTAGGAAATGGATGAAGATATTTAGTCTCGTTAGTTTATCTTGATGAAGTTTGATCAAAATAGCACACTACCTATGAAAAATTTGGAATCATCTGCAATCTGGATGAAACAAAATGAAAGTGGCCTAGTTAAATGTTAGCAGACCAAAATCAGGTCCCTTAGCGTTCAGGAATTGAAATTTAGAAAACTGAAACAATATATAGAAAAGGACTTTGAAAATTTGTATATTAATGTTTTAAGGAATAGGTAATTTAAAAATTTGAAAATTTGAGTTCGATTGTGTTTTGAAATATGTAACATCAGAGTTCCTGAGTGACCTCAACTTAGTATACTAAGGGATAAATACACAATTTAGACAATAAAAAACAACTATATAATTTTTTCTATTGCACTGAAATAAAAGATATTGTATATAATATTAAAAGTACTCACTCCAAGTCAGAAAGACTTTGCCATACAATATAATTTTAATAAGAATTAGCAAGTGATTCCAAATTTTTATCTAATATAGGTTTTTTGAGTGCAATTATTTGAAAATAGTATCAAAGTACCTAGTACTAAATCATGGCAAGTAGTTAAATTCACGAGCACTTTTAAGATCAATGGTGGAGGCTTTTCTGCATGTAGAGGCAGAACTTGTACATGAATTGGAAACGTTAGCATATTTGTCACTGGATCATAGAAACTGGAAATAAGTTATTTAATGGCATTAATTTCTTATTGTTTCGGGTACACTGAATATGAAAAACTATATATAAACTTTGTATGTGTAAATCTTTACGTATGAAATCCATCTTATGAATCAGACCAGGTCTAGAATTTTTTCTATGTACTTTATTTTCCTTTATTATTGGCTTATGAACAGATACTTTAATTTTGTATAATATTTTATCAATTATTTACAATCGTCTCAGAAAAGAATGAAAAGAAAAAATTAATTTGGATGAGTTTCTCTAAGAGAAAAGAAGGTGTTAGTTCTCAAATGATGGGGTATCAGTTAATTAAAGAAAAAATGATTAATCATATTTGGTTAACCAATTTTTGTAGTATATCGAATTTAGTAAAGAATTATCTAAAAAATGTATAACACTACTACAGCAGCTAAGGGTTAAAGTTCTGTCTATCTGTGAGGTAGCAGAAAAAGACGTGAGAAAGGAGAAAATGAAGTAAGGAAACCACTTAAAGTGACAACTCTGATCTCTCTTGTGTCGAATCGTATGAAATCGATTATTACCGTTTCGACAAGCCCAGAAAATCGGATTCGGGTGTCAGTCTCACACTAACTGTACGAAATTTTTCAGGCATCAAAATTATGGATCTCGGATAAACCGTTACACGACTTCCTAAACATCTTGGTGTCTTCATCACAACTGTAACTATCGTGTATCCTAGAAGCATACACCAAGCGCTCTTACGGTATGTTTAATTATCATTTAGCTTCGAATCAAAACAAACCATTATGGACAACATTGAAAGTCTGCTGGCAGACATCAGAATCTATCATTGCGACGCCTAGATCGACGCAGGGTGGATTCAAATGGACGTCGAACTCAGTTACTTCCGCCCAAATTGGCACATCCTATTTAACAGAAAAAGAATATTATGGTCTTCTGTAACTTTTTTTGTATTTGTTATTCAGTAATCTGTTTCTGCCACTTCATTCTGATTGAACTCAAAATTGCAAAGGGGCATTGTCTAGAAATATATAAAATTTATTTCTTGTGCACCTCAATGATCTACCCCAAGATGCATATCAAACTCAGATACCTGTGTAACAAACCAGTACTTTTACTTTAGAAAATCAATTGCTCATATAAAATTCATAGAAACCTGTGTATGAAACGTCCTTTCGTCACTGATTAAATGGAATTTTATGACCTCATGATGCAAACCCACGTGTCGTGGACGAAATGTGATCCTCAAATGGCATTTAAGTTTCGGAGGTACCTCGATTTGGAACATTTTTCGAGGAGTGCTGGGTCCCAGCATATTCCCAATAGTATCTTCCATATTGTTTTCCCCGCTTTCGCTTTCGCCTAAAAGGTAAATCAAATCGCTCAGCGTCGCCTAATTCGACAGATTTTGTGGTAACTTGTTCCAGCCATTTCATGCACTTAAACTGACTTGCGCACGAAATAAGCGATTTTACACTCTGTGCATCTGCCTCGTCGAAGTGCCAGACGAAACAATCTTTACTGTGATCTCTTTCCCCGATGACGAATGAGAAGGGTTTTCCACCTAGGTTGGACACGATGAGCTTTTTTTCGTTCCACCTTGCCTTATCGAATTTCCAAGTCGGCAATGTTGGGTACCTGATCAATTATCCCTATTACTTTTTTTCATATTTTGATAACCACTCGTTTGATTATAATTTAACGAATATACGAGTTTTCTTATTTAATTTTAAATAACGATATTTTTTAATTGCAACCACGGTTAATTTTGTAACTTTGCTCGTTACCTGACTTCCATAGGCTCGAAAAAGGGTACAGGTCTTGCGGGTATGCAGAAAACAGATACACGTAACTCGTGGAAAGTCTTTGTGTCGTCAGGTTTAAATGTGAGAAAAGAGATCTCTGCTGTAATATGCTCATCGTTGACGGGTGAAAATTTCACGGTGAATGTTTTACTCAGACCAGGTTTGACTTTTGCAGCGTCCGTGAGATCGACCTAATTTTAACATTTCGAGTTGAATAAATTAAGTTGAGCCCTATGTTGACACATTTGATTTTTGCAGTTTTCGTAATCAGACTGGATCCATTCAACTGCGACTATTATTTTTTGTATTTTATGCTTTAAAAAATCTGAAAATATTCTGGAATACTTATTAAAGTTTTTATTTTAACAAGTTACTTGAGTCAAATGTTTGTAGAATTAACTAGGAAAAATAAAAATTTGGTAGAAGTTTACAAAAAACAAAGGGAATTCACTGTGAGAAAAATGGACTTAATCTGCTCGTGGAAGGTTAATATAGACTCGATTAAAACTCTAGAAATGAGAGAAACATAGAAGATAGAAATTATTATACCTCGATAACTCCTGGCTCCCAAACGTCAGTATACACTTTGTTGAATCGCACATATGCCCATTTGGAGGTTTTGTTGAGCATACTCAAGATCTGTGTATATTTTTTATTTACGTGGAAGTCCTAGTAGAGAATAATATAATTAGGTATATAATCTTTGATTGACCCTTAGCATACCAAGATGAGTTCACTCGAGGAACCTCTTACTATTTCTTCATGAGTGATTTTAAATTTATCAACTTTCAAATTTACACATCTTGAAATTTATAAATGCTTGAATTACAAATTTTCTATTTCTTATCTTCCCAAATTTTTAATTCAAAGATATTTAAAGTTTTAAATTTTCAAATCTTTAAATTTTTTAAGTGAAAGCTTTCAATTTTTCAAATTTTTAAATGTTGAACTCTAAAATATTCAAAACTTTCAAATTTTTAAACCAAATTTTCAAACATTTTCAAATATTTAACGTACAAATCTTCAATTTTTCAAATTTTCGAATATTGATCTTTCAAATAACAAAGAGTTTGAAATTTTCAAATATTTAAATTCTTCCTTTTGAGACCTTGGATACTACTTTGGTATGATAAGGGTAATAGTAATGGAGTTTTCGTAAAACAGAGAAATTGGAAATTTAAAAATGTGTGAAATTGTAGAAGTTTTTACTTCAAACACAATGACGCTTGGCATCGCCAGGAAGCAAGTATCTTTTGGAAAAACTTTTTCCACTGACTTTGATTCTGTGATTACTGTGGATTCGCTGAGATTACTGTGTTCATCTAAAAGAATTTCTTTTTTTGCTTCAATATCATTTTCAACTTTCGCTGCTTCTTTCGAAAGAGACTTGTGCTTCGTTTCCTTAATTTTATCATTAGCCACAGTATCAGGTTTGACAAATTTGTCTGTGGTCTTGAACATTTCATGTTCCTCCTAAAAATTAACATATTTATCTCAATTGCAATTTACTATCATACACTGATAATATTTCGTGAAAACCTTTTCTCCAACAGTCGCAGAATCCTCATGGAGTATCTTTGACTGTACTTCCAACTCTTGCTCATTGGTTTCAGCTTCCATGACAGACATTTCTGTGGAACTATCTTCGCCGAATTTTTTAAGTATGCTTGTTATACTTTTTCTTTTCCCTTTTTGTGTAGCGACGGTTTTTGGCTTCTTCAACAATCGAATACCACTAGTCATCTCTCGAGTAATCTTTTCAATAATCTTTATCATTCTCTCCTTTCGAAGTTCTTCCTGTTTTCTTCTGTCGCGTTTGTATTTCATAATCTACATGTATTTTTTTATGTTAAATATACTCGAATGGAAAAATTTACAGAAAAATGGAGAAATTCTGATTTCATGGTGTGAAACTTACCTTCTCGAAAATGATTGAATCAGGTCGTAATATTTCGTCAATATCGTATTCCCGTCTTATTCTGCAAAGAAATTCATTCTTTATTGACAATTACTGTTATTATTAATGATTATACTTGTTTGAAAACTATTAAACACCTTAAAATACTTTCTAAACGAGCATTTTCTCGTCGAAGTGCTCTTTCTTTCAAATGGCACGTTTGATGCCATTCGTGACTCAAGAATGTGGTCTAAAAAATTTTCAAATTAATCGTATAATTAATTACTTTTCTGTATATTCATTATACCTTCAACTTGGTCACAGAAGTGAAAAACATCCATTTTTTGTATTGGTTTCGAAACGCCTCGAATTTTTCTTTCTCTTTCTTTGAAAGAAGTATTCTCAACTTCGACCATTTTGTGAACTTGTAACCTACATTATAACAGTTCGTGATAATTTAATAATAATACGTTTTTATAATAAAATAGTATTACTTGAACGCTTCGCAATTTCAACTTCCTTCGATTTCTCTGCCAAATCTGCTTCATCTTTATCAAATTCTAACTATTGGAAAATTAGTACATTAATTTCAGTTTTTATTTAATAACTTCGTACAGTCTAACCTTTTTGTGTTCATGTTGTTCCTTTTGCTGCAATACTGGAGGATCCGTATAAAGTTTTTCGCAAGTTTTTAAAGTCCATACACCTTATTATTAAAAAAAGTCACTACATTTTCTTAAAATTTTAAATAAATAAGGATTTTACCTCTCACAGTTTGTTGCCTTTCCCTTTCAAGCCTTTCCCCAGTTTTTTGATCAGAAACATATATGACAACCTATCAGAAAATGAAACACTTTACCAAAAGTACGTCATTAAAAAAACATTGTTACCTTTTCTCCCATCCTTGTAGTCTCCTGAAGTTCCAAGCTTTTTGGAAAAGTTTCGAACCGTCAGAACTTCAAAGAAAAGAGCGAAGAGCTATCGAAGTTCTTTATTCCAAATACTATCTACAGCTCCAAACTACTATTTTTTATTCTTCCTAGTAAGCTTTTAATAGGTATAATATCAACAGGTTTGAGTTAGGTATAATATCGAAGAACGTTGCCTAGAAACACTAACAACGAGCTCAGTTAGCTCGGTACGCAATTTTCAGTCGAATCGACGTCGCCATCATGCTTTCAAAACAACCACTACAAATTTCGCGAAAGGAAACCCTTAATTGTCTAAAACGAAACAACTCACTCAAATTATTCATTTGAACCAATGCAACATACTCCCAATATTTAATTCTCTGCCTCCAAGTAATTTCTCGACAAACAGAGTCGATCCCTTGAGATTTCAGACGATCCACAATTAAACGCCAGTGCAACCTGCGATCAGAACGATCCAGGACCACCAAGATCATAATGATTCATCCCGTGAGTTAGCTCGCGTTGCCAGACTTCACATTATCCCCTTTTTTCGTGTCGAAAGTTCCGCGAACGCGGTGAAAGCGCGATATCTCGCGCCAGATGGAATCGTAACAGAAGCGCCTGGGATAATGATGGACCGAACGATTACATCGGCTGCACCGAATTCATAATTCATACGTATCGCCGCGAACTTTGAACCAGCGCGGCGCCTGCTGGTCTCCCATCATGGTAGGGGATTCGTAATCGTGTGCTTTTAAATACCCCCTGCATCACGGCTGACCCCTTTCATCCCGTGACCTCGCCACACACGTCACATGCGCCTGTCCTGGGGTATTTTCGTCCCTTTCGTGTTCTTGACTCTGGACTACGATGGAAATTGGTAGCTAGTGAGGTATACATTAGAGGAAGGACATTGGTTGTGGAAGGGTTATAGGTAAAGGTGGAATCACTATGAATTCGAGTCTATTTGAATATCTAATTATAAGTTTCGTTCCTCAAAATTTTGATACTACTTGAGGGCAGTAATATTTCATGGATATACATGCAATGAATTTAATTCTCAAGTACAAATACCTAATTATTTTAAGAAGTGAATTGAGAAGTGAATTAAGAAATGAATTAACTGTGATCAAAACGTATCGATATTAAATGTTTTTAAAATTGCTATGGTGGTAATTAGAATGGGAAAACGAGAGGGCAACTAACCGTGACTGGATAAAATAGAATAAACGATCGTGATACGGTAAATTTCACAATATTTTGTACCTTCTCGTGTTACCTAATACCTAGACCTTCTACTGTCTCCTAACTGTTAATATCTAACTGCGATAGTTTTCACATTTTACTTCTTTCTTCATTTAAATTACCAAAATTGAAGTGCAAATATTGAAATATCATTTCTATCTAAAATCAAGTAATTTTAACGATTATTTTGCTTTAAAAATAAAGAGAAATTTGTACCTATTTCTACATATAGAAAGTTGTTAGTGTTCTTATTACTTTCTGCGAAGTAAGACATAATATTGTTTCATAGTGACATTTATTCTTCCAAATCTTAATGTGTGAGCATCCTAAGCATTTAATAGGCGTTCTCAATGAATATTCAAATGCCAGGCCGGAAACGGTGCGTCTTATATGAGATGTACAAAAAATATAAGAGTTTCTCCAGCAGCCATATGTCAGATAATTTTGTAGATTGATGGAGAATTTCACGGAGCAACTGACACCCCTATAGTTATTTCCCATAGGAGGGGGTCTACGTTATTTGCCAGGGTGAATTAATCGGGACCCAATTGGACACTAATAACTTTCTAATTTACGAGCAACAAGCGCGATGCTGTCGACACCTTGTTTTCAATATCTAATCGGAGCCGAAATAACTATTGTATTATTGAATTTCAATTCTCTGAACGACAAAAGCGCAGAGAAAATAATATACCACTATTGAAACACATACTTACTTAGATTTTTAGTTGCCTAACTTTTTTAATTCTCTAACTAACCGAATAAGAAACAAATATAAATGCAATTTCTCGTATAGCCATTTTCAAAATAAGCAGCTCATACGACACAAATACCTCCATAAAAATCTGGATTACCAAGAGACTTATCACGATTATTTATATTTCAGAATGAATCCTGTTCATCCACGACTGCTCAATCCTCAACTGCCTCCCCAAAGCGACGCCAGTCTCCAAAATCCGTGAGTAGAACAAAACAGTTCCAAGCAACTCCGAAATCCATTAAAACTCTCATTGGCAAGATTTCACCTGAAAGAGACACTCCACGGTGTCCGAGTACTTTCGAAAGCGAGCGAGCGCGCGACACGGCACGCGCCCCCTGTCAAACAGTCCCAAACATTTTGAAAACATCTCAATCTCGTCGCGAGTGGACCACGGGTGGGCGACTCGCTCTCTCGCTCGGTAGGCTATTTGTCAAGCATCTTAAGGGGGTGCGAGCGGAGATCTCTCTCCCTCAGAGGGTCGCGTGGCCAAACAGAAGTCGGTCGCCTGTTTTCTCGGATGCTCGGTCGTAAATCAGCCCCACAATAGGGGTGAACGCGTTCACCTCCTCTCGCGTCTCGAGGAAAAGCGTGGATCTCGGTGAAAATCCTGCCAGCTTCCACCTAGCGTAGGCCGATTTCGTTTCACGAGAGGGGAAACCTCTGTCTCGTCCCTGCCGAAGGGACCCTCTCGATCTGGCCTGAAGACCTAGTGGCCCTAAATTTTCGAAAACTGTGCCAGCCACGAGAGCCTTTCTTTCCAGACTTTCCACTTTTACGGCTGGCTACCGTGGACACAATGCTGGTCCCCCGCCACGAGAGCTGCCTGGAATAGGTCACCTAGCTGCGATCGCTACTGGTGTTCGTACGGGTTATAAACGCATAAATTCACCCCGATGCTCGTTGAATGTGAGAACAGTGACAGTTGGTCTCGTGACCTGAATATTTCAAGGACGCAAGTCGGTTGCTGAAGGAGCTGCGTTTTCTGAGGAGGTCGGATGGAAAGAGCTCTGCTTGGTCTAGCCTTGGGGTAGTTGGACACTTTTTCAGGAGGACTGGAAGACGTTCTAGTATTGGAGTTGGAAGGTTTAAGAAGATAGGCTTATTTCATTTCAATTTTGATATACAGTAGAGTCTAGAGTCTCCCATGTTCAACTTGGTAAATTAGGAAAACGTGTTTAGATAAGGGAATGTTTGAATGATGGAACAATCACATTTTTGGTATTAACTCTTCCAGTGTCAAGGTATCTATTTATCTCTGAGGTTGCCAGAGACCCATTCGTGTCTACTTTAGAGCTCTTCTAATTTCTTTTAATGTCAAATGTGTGGATAAAATACAACTTTCTTTTTGTTTGTAATTTAAAAATTGAACAACAGTTCCCATTCTCTCTTGAAGAATTTTGAAATATCGATTGCGGGGGTGTGGGGACACATTCACCGACAACAAACAGCCGTGAAGATGATAGCGCGAAAAAAAGGAGGAGGCGGGTGGAACCTCTCCCGATTTCGTAAGCGGTTTCCTCGGGTCTTCGCGTTGAAATTTGTCGCGGCGTTCACGGCTATCTTTCCCCCGTACAGCTGTTTAACCAGCTGTAACGCATCACACCTCCCCTCGTGCTGGAGCGGCACACCGTTGCCCACCGTATACACGTCGGAATTTTTTCACAAAAGGCACGTGTGCATCGATAATACGCTGGGTGTTGCGTGACCGCCGCTTCCGTCCGCTAACCGACTGGATATTTGCTTCCATCAGCGGAGAAAGTTCGCGTTTGGTCGAAACACTGTGGATACGAGGAACGAGTGTCTTCGAGAAGCTGCGACATCTTTTGTATAAAATAATGAATAATGTAGAATAGGGCGAAACCATAGTCGAACATCAAAGACAAATAATGCTTGCAAATACAGGTTGATCGATTTAACTGGAGACCCTGTAAAGAGCGTCGACAGCACTTACAATGTTAACAGTATTTACAATAAATGTTGCCAACACTCGAAGGGTTTTTAGTTAACACGTTGACTACCATGTCACCCATATGTGGATGACAATTTTTACATGATTGTGAATAACGATAAGTTATATAATCATGAATAATAGTAATATATAGAATTTCAGCGACACTTAAAAGAGAAAAAACACTTTAAAATAATCATGAAAATGAATTAAAAACAATTTTCTTTAAAGCTGGAATCACAGCCAAAGTGATAGAATTTTTAATGAAATTAAAGTGGCAGTCAACGTGTTAAATTGATCACCCTGTACTTTGCCAGAAATTTCAGAAATATGGTGTGGCAAATGGGAATATCGAGTGGAAGTGTAGCCTAATATGAACAGATAACAAGAAATCGTGATCCTGCAGGAAGCTGAAGCTTTCTGTTATATTACCGATCTAGTGCTCTAAGCTCTAAACAGTATAATCCAACTATAGGTACATGATCGATATATTCGAAATGAATGGGGATTTTGGGTTCAATAATAGTTTTATGATAAAGCCTGGCGGTAATAAAACAGGCCACTCGTTCTTATATGTGTGAGTTGCAAAAATTCATCGACACCATTCCCTCGCGAGACGTTGAGGTGAACGCAAGCTGTGAAGTGATCGTGGAATCATTCGGTTAGTTCTTATACTTGTCACAAATCCCCAAGTTGGTGTGGAACAGTAGTTCTGGTGTTTAAAAGGGTGAACATTGTGGCGTTCGATATTGTAAGTAACTTTCTTTGTAACATGAGTATTTAATGTCACGAGAGAAATGTGGAAGGAGAACTTCTACGACAAATGAGAAAACTAACTTTTATATCTTTTATGAAAAAGATTTATTCGACAAACTATGTTACTCAGAAATTTTACAGACCCACTTTCTTTAACACCCTGTAGGTGACTCAGGTAGCTCAGTTATGTCGTATCCTTGGCTTGATTGTAATTAGTAAAACATGGTAAGAAAAAAGTAGGAGGACATTCGAATAAAAAAAAATTTCTATGGCTTTATTTTTTTTTGCAAATGCAGCAGTTTAAAATACAGTATATAAGTAAGTAACTATACGAATGCACCTCTGGACATGCTCAATGCAAAATTAATATATTTGTGAATTAATACTTCAGTTAATCATGTACCTAAATAGGTACCCCTAAAACATTTACAACTTACACTTGCAAATTAATGCCTACACAAATTCTTTTATACAGTACGTATCCACAGTGTAAAAAAAGATTCAGGTATCTTGTTAGAAATATCGTCTTCAGCGTCTACAACAAAGGTCTCTCAGCTCCACTTCTGTCCCCTACATTTATCTTAAATGTTAAATAACAAAGTAACTTTCTACCACCATACCCGCCCTCCATTGTCATTAGCCCAAATTCCTTCAGACGACCCTGAAGGATAGGTCTTCTGGCAGCTCTAAGATATTTTTTAAAGAGACCCATTCAAAGGGATACGACCTTGGGCGTCAAGATTATGATGCCCCGGTAACCCACATTGCCTCGGAGAAATTTCCAGGAGCCACCATGGTGGGGTAAAAGTCGCCCTTGTAAGTCGGGGCTCGCTCTATGGGACAATGAGGGCGGGAGTAGGTCAGCAGAGGCTTCCTCTGCTTTTCGCTGAAAGACCAAAGGCGAGCAGGGACACCGCAAGGTCTCGTAAATTTTATTAGCGCACGGTAGCTCCTGAAGACGACCTTACAGTAGCCGCTCTCGTGGCCAGCCTGGAACACGGATTTTCACGTTTTATTGCTGCCTGAGGTGGATGGAGAATCGAGATTCGGCCACCTTGATTGCCCCTGTGTAAATCAAGTTTGGAGTGTTTTTTGAAAGCCACTTCCTTCCTCGAGAAATCGCTACTGCAGTAGTATACACGGTGTGTCTATGGAGTCTTAGAATCAGGTTCGTAAAAAATTAAATTCTCAAGAAGAATAATATAATGCCTGTTTAACCTTCAATGTATGCTTGACGTGGTCACATAACTTCTGAATTCTTCTGTGGAAATCAACTTGTTTCTTCATTTCATATCTTCTGATCTACCTCCAAGATATGAAATAAAATTTAAATAGGTATTAAGTACATTTCTTGATCTCCAATGATAGTTCACGAATTTTTACTATAATTTTCTTAAGAAGAATCACACGCATGGTGAAAAAATAGTGCTACGTTGATCAGTTAAGAAAAGTAATTTAACACAATAACATAGCGGTGTCTGGACATCAAAGTGAGAGCGACTACACAGATAAAGTAGAGTAGTTCATCGTTTCGACGTCGATCTATTCTCCTAGTTAGGAGCAGGCATCGAAAAACCTGCTGCATCATGGTTTGGAAAACGACGAATAGAAGTTTAGAGGATACCGAAACACCGGTAGCGACTATTAGCTTTTTTCTGTAATTAGTATCATCGTGAGAGACCGTAATATCGCGTTCTATTCCTTCACTCGAGACCTGATCGGCACTTGTGGATACCTTGATTATGGTGTCTCTTATCCATAACGCGTAACAGGTTTCCAGATTGGAATGAACACGTTACAGTAGTTTATTTTCTAATTTCAGTAGAAGACGAGATACGAGAGACGAGTATAGATTGTATGTGCGTCTCGATTTAGTAACGTTTATCGATTTAAGAAAGAAAATAATTCGTATTACATTTTATAGTACTAACAGATAAATATGTAAAGAATCAGAAATTCTTAATAAGAAGGTGGAATTTATAAAAATAAAAGGAGTGTTAATGAACATGGGATATGTTATAGATTCTAAGATTTATTTTATTTTCAAGCTTCAAGAGCTAATGGACTCTGGACTCTTCATTAATTTACTTTCGTTCTGAAAGGATTGCATTCCCTTTCGTCGAAACTGAGAGAAATACAATATCTCAATTCTTAATAAAGACTGTACCAGAGATCGTTCAGCAACGAGTCCACCCTGTCAAGAATTTTCGAAAGCTCACGTTCGTCTCAGGTCCGTTGTCCTCGAAAGTGAAGAGACGAGGAGGGACAAAGGACATTTCACGGGACTTAGCTATAAAATTGGCCATAAATACGATCGTAAAGTCCCCGTCGCACGTCCTTCGGGACACAACTAGGACCCTGGTTCCCTTGTTCCCTCGGTGCTTTTAAATTCTCCTTTGCGCTTTAGCAATTCTTGCTTCGCCCCTTCATCTCCTCTGTTCGCAAATTTTTGTCACTTTAAATGAATTATACACAATATTTTCACTATTTTCTACATATATACAATTTCCACATAGAGAGAGGTAATTGATCTACATTCGACAAACACCCTGCTGTTATCAAGAAATCGAGAAACTAATCAATCATTATAAGAAAATTCTTAGACCTCTAATAATAATAAAATAATACGTAAAATACGAATTGGAAGTTCAACTAGAGACGTAACTTTATTACTTTACTTTGCTCAAAATTGCATAATATTCTCTGCTAAAAAAAAGTTCGGGGGAGGAGAGGGTGTCGAGGTCGATCGAAACATTTTGTTCTCCAGCGAGCTGAAGAGACTCGGGCCCTCGACAATAAATCAAAAAATCTAAGGTCGTGGCCTCGGAGAAGGGAGAGGAGCAGGCTGAAGCGGTTCGAGTGGGAAGCAGCGAAATCGTGGAATCCACGACGATTTCCTCTGGTCGGGCGACGGCCACACGCCGGCCACCATTGGCCACCCCCATAAACTCATCAACTCGTAAAAGTTGATTTTCGCTCGCGTTCCTGGACCGACGACCTCGTAAATCATAACGCATAATAATATACACGCGAAGAGCTAGTATTCGAAGGTCGAGGCCACGAGGGACACGACTTTTCTCAGCCTGGCCGCACGCCCTCCTCCCCTCTCTTCTCACAGAAATTTTCCTTCGAGTTTTTGCTTCTTTTATCCTCTCTGGACTTAAAACCTTTCAAAGCAATATTCCTTCCCGCTTATCTTTCATTCATTTGTATTTCAGATAGTCAAGGTTCAAAGTTATTATTTTTTAAGGAGATCAAACTTTTACCCCCTCCCTTCGTCCTCTTCACGTGGCCACTGTGATTTCCACCCTTAAGTAGATCCTGTACCATTGAGGTGCAATTTTTGCAACGTTCCTGGTAGGATGGGCTTCTATAGAATGGAATCACTGAATATAAATATTTCTATTTATTAGGGATTCTTAAAATGTGAATCTTCATGAAGTTAAAGAAAATTAAAGTATGTAAAAAAGTGCAATATTTAGAATTTATTGTAATTTGTAGTTACTGTAGCAGTGTATTAATAATAAACTTTTAAAGTGAAGTATTTTTCGCGGCCAGACAGCTGCGAAACAGTGACAGTGTTTTAGAACACTGTGTGACGTGGAGACATTTCTTCAACTTGAAAACCGAGTACGCGTCTGTTCATAGCTCCCTTTTACCACGCTCCATTAACGCCTCGTAGTTCCATTCTAATTTTAACGGAGCAGAAAATTTCCAAAAAATGGCCACGATTTTTCCGATGCATATTCGTTTTTCACGGTGGCGGAGGAGGAAACGTGGAAGTACGCGTGACGCGTGCGTCATTGGAACCGAGATCAAACGGCGACGTACGATCGCGCGGCACCCTCAAAGGGACGAAATACGACTTCCTCGTTTCTTCGTCTTATTTGGCTCGGTTTTACAAAGCGCCTCGGCCCTTTCGAAGCGGTCCGCTGAAGGAAATAAGAAGAAAAAACGTCACGTCGACGTGGCGAGCCTTCTAGGGTAATGTTCATAATCGTTCCTGTACAGAGAGCGTAATAAATCTTGAGATTTTCTTTGGCTTGCACGCGATACGTTTATCGAATCGATAAATCAAAAAACGCTTTAAACGGGCTCCATATTTCTAGCTATCGCTTCGACGTTTCGCTTTTTCTCGTAACCTTTGTTTCCGACATGGAAATCGTGAATATTCAAATTTTCCAAAATTTTACTCAACTGGTATATCGTAATTATATTTCCTCTTTTAATTCAGTAGAATTCATTTTGAGGAAAGCTGTTCATTTTTAACATATTCAGTGCCGTGATTGAATTCCCTTTTTAGGTTTTAAATGTACAATATTCATTTGCAGTAAACTCGTTCTTATCCTTATTATTTTTTGAAACTATTGTCCTGTTTTTTCTTAGTCGCGCTTCTAAGAAGATAAGCATACAAATATATAATTCACAAAGTTTCGAAATCATTCATGTTACTTTGAATTGATAACATAGTAATAATATTATATTATGTTCTATCGAATATAAATATAAATCCTCTAACACTTACAATAAATTTCTAAATTTCAAATATCTCCGCGTAAAAAGTGAACTTTGCGCATTTACTTCAAAACACACGCTCCCCAGAGCTCATACAACCACACACACTTATAAAACAAATGAAGAATAAAAACCACTTTTAATGAAATAAAAATGTCCATCAGAAAGTAAGAAGCAGTTTAACCTAAAAGTGGGCTCAGTACGGGAGGTCCCATAGGAACTTTGTGAAACGTAGAGTGGCGGTCAACGCGTGAATGCATTTATGGGAAAGTTCGATTCAGTTCAAAGGCGTCCGAAAAATAGATTAAAGGAGCGGCGGCTTCTCGAGCATTTTCGCGGCAAAATTTCAAAGGGCGAACTGTCAGGTCCGAGGGAACGACGAGATCGGGACAAAAGGCGAATTTCCAAGGAACCGAAACACCCACGTTGAAGGCGGCTGGATAGTGGGATCGTTTGCCCGGCCTCCGTAACGCCCACACTTCGTGGCGATCCTTCTGCGGCCTCTCTGTAGTGGGGTTCGAGTACACAGAGAAAAGTGGGGGATAAATGTCAGCCAGTCGACTTCCCCCCTCAGATTAATTCAAACTCCGATCCATGGCTCGCTCCGACAGCAAGAAAGCGCGCGGGATCGATCGATCCTCAACGCAAAAACTACGGTGCTTCGCTTCTGTGAGGTAGGGGTACACAGTCCCGACTGTGTCTTCAAACTCGTCACTTATAAGAAATTCATAACTATAAAATGGAAAGTAAAATCACTGAATAGGATTAGTGTACAAATTATAGAGAGGAGGGACTTCGGTGCACAGTGTTTTAATACTAGAAATACATACCGAGGTTAGCTTATGTATATTTTTAACTGTATATCAAAATACAGGTTCTTGAAGAGGTTTATAATTTGTAAAAATAACGCTTATTTACATGCTCCTTTTGCGTTTGGCTGAAACTTTTACTTTTTGCCAAAGGTATTACTACCAGGAAACTGTCTATAATTCCACATATTGTATACCAATAGCCAACGAAATTAAAATAAGAAACGAATCATTTTGTAGCTTGAAGACGTCTTCGTATATCTCAAAATAATTCATCCCATTATCAGTAATTTTCCCCAAGAAAGTCACATCGTTCACATTTAGTGCCCTCACACAAGAATTCTCCCACAAGCCTAGGCGCCATCGCGTGTCCACCCCTTCTTCCCTCTTCCACGACAGGGTCAGCACGCGCGTCGTCGTAAAAACGTGAAAACAGGCGCGCTCGCTAACGGGATAACCGTAAATTCGTCAGCCATAGGCTATCCTAATAAATGCATAAACTGACGTCGTAAATGTGCGAGTGTCGGTCGTTCCAAGGGTCGCCGGAAATCAAGTGGCCGGAAATTTACGATAGCTCGTCCGCGTGCTGCGACCGAGGCCTTGGAGAGGAGAGGGTGCGCTTGGAAATCGCGAGAGAAAAGCGAAACACGAACGCTGTGAAACCGTTTAATGGTTATACGACCTACAGGCTCGCAGGCAACCAGAAACTAGAGCTGATTATTAGCACTCTGGCCCGAGATTTTACCGTGAATTACGACTAATTGTCGGAGACAGTGCGTATCGGTTCCTCGTTTAATGCCCAGTTACAGCTAGTACCTTCGATACTTGTTCATGAAGATCGTTCCTTTCGGAGGATGATACCTCTTTATAGGTGAAAGTGAGTTGATAGGAGAAACCTTTTAGACAGTTATAGCTACCATTCTGTGGTTGTTAATCGGTTAATCATTATATAATCAGTTAACATCTTTCTTTTAAACGATTGCACCTTTTCATGAATGGAAGGGAGTCGATTTTGGTAATCTTTTAAACTTTAAACAGCTGCTGGTGTAATTCTATTATTGTAAGATAAAAATAGTATAAATTACATATTTTTTTAGAGGTAGATACCTGAATAGTGGTAGATACCTGAAGTTGTAGACCTAGGTTCTGTATTATATACTTGTGTCTTATTTTATCATTTTTACTTAAGAGACTTCTGCAATATCTGTATCACTATCTTTTACTATGTAAATTTACTATTTATAATTAAGATATCGATAACTTCCTATTATTCAAGTTTTTACTGTGACTACTAAGCAATCTCAAGATCAGAAATATGATCATATAGAAGAGTTAGATACCTGTATAGAGTTAAACCAGATTTATACAGTTACAGAGACACTCACATTATACCGATAACCGATTACCACAGCAAACCCAAGTGCTATTTCCCTAAAAATCTACTCAAATTGGAAACAGGAGAACAGAAGAACAGAAAATAGCCCTATAACAAATGATTAGAAGGAAGAGCCAGAGGTAATATCCCGAAGAATGAAGCACCCGATGTCCAAGAATCAGCTAACACCAGAAGCGACCGCAAAACAGCGCACAATTATCCGCGTACCGTTGGCAGGGGCCAGGAAATCGGTAAAAAGGATTAGGAGCGTTGAATGGGCGTGGTGGTTCTTTCGAAAAGGCATTCTGACGAATTTATAACTAAGCGTGTCTCGAACAAACCCGCTCGCTGTAAATTAGCCTCTCGTTGCGTGTATCGTCGATACTCGCAGTTCCTCGATACTGCTCGAACAGTTAGGGCCTAAACAAAACGGTTCCCCCCCAAAACCGACGCCCACTCGCTCCATTGCAACCATTCAACCGTCCATTGGCCCCGTGGGACTGGTTAATGGACAATCACCACAAGCGGTCATATGACAGACAAGAGGGATTATGGGATTAACCGCGAGGATGGGACACCCTCTGGCTTTCAGCCGTGGCCATATTAGCGGAGGATTAGGCGGACTGTTGGCACTCGGTTCGCGCTGCGAATTGGCTAAACTTTCGAGATAATCTGGTTAATATTGTCGATGGCTACAAAGATTTCGTCGGCGACCTACGCAAATGTTTTGGTAACAACAGGATTAGGGTGGTGACGCGCGAGATCTCTGCGACGAAACTGGGGGAGGGGGTTGCTGACTTCTGGTTACTTCGATAGTCGTTTGGTAATCGAATTAGTGCCTCTTCGTGAACGTTTCGAGGATGTTGCGTGCTGGAATACAGTGTTTTCATTGTGTTTGCTCGAGTGTATGCACCATTGTTCAGAAGTAGATACTGGGACACTTAACGTGATAGACATCTAGAAGAAGTAGTGAAATTATTCATGAATTTTATTAACTGTTCAAGACTTTGTTTTATACCAGATTAAACTATCATTCTTTATTTTCTTTTTCATCTATGGAGTCAATCAGCGAATAACACCATTAATTGGCGCGTTAAAAATGTTTTTGATGTGTAACTCATGTACCTTGTTATTCAGGGGTTGTCTGTGTAATCAGCTAATGTTTTAGTAAGTAAGTGTCTTGACTACACTGCACACCGAAGGTTCATTAAAAATTGTAGATCGTGTATGTACTAGAACTAGTAGTGAAGTGTGTAATATAAGTGTTATCCAGGGTTAACATGGGACACCATACCATCGCCACATTTTTTAGGGTAAGTTTTATAATATTTCTAACTTTTCCACATGATTTTCTTTTACAGTATAATTTATTTAATACTATATATACTATGTACTTTTATTCTGCAAAAAGCATATTTCATATGCCCAATTTTGATATTTAACTTCCACTCCAACATGCGCAGTGGCAACTACAAAACCACGCAACCATTATTTTTCTGAAATCTCCTTACTAGGTTACTATCATAGTTCCATTGAAATCGGTAATTCTGTCCTTGTAAGTAAAGTATATTCTTCATTATCCTATTTATATACAAAATCTGTGTCCACGCTGCTAATTGTTAGAGACACTAAACATCCAAGAGTATCCTACAATTTAGTCGTGAAGTGTACCCTCTTGCAAACAGGGAAGAGGGTGGAAAGCAGAGGCGCTGAGGCGTTGAGTCGAGGCGACAAACGTGTCCGCGCGAAGTCGAGAATACTACTTTGACGAGCATAAGCGGTCGCAATTAGGCTGGTAGGAAGTTTCCACGGCGGGATAGGCGAGGCGAACGCGCGTTACCACGGGTACATTCCCCACGGAAGGCGTATCTCATTAATTGTTGCTAATAATAGGTGCACACCACGTCGTTGCTGACACGTGCTTTTGCTTATTTATAGCCGCGGATCAGCCTTTACACCTGATGGCATCCGTGAAAACAGCGGAACATCCGTCCAGAGGCCGAAAACCCCGCGAATTGAGACATTTCTGTTGGACCTAGCCTTGACTGATGCATACGTTTCGTTCCGGCTTAACTGTACTGTTTGTGTATATTTTCTTCCCATGAGCGCGTGAAAAGTCGTAGAGTTCTTTGGGAACCTAAATCTTTTACGAAAATCGAAGGGTAGGGAGAGCAAAGGTGGGAACAGGACTGAAGCTTAGGGATATTGAAGATTAAACCTTTCGGCGCCAATGAGACATAGATATATCTTCCACTTGACTAATTGAACTGTGTGAAATGACAAATCTCATTTTTCTTAGTAACATCACAGTGAAAGAGTTCTTCGTATGGGGTTATATTTTCGTCTTGCTCCGATTGCATATTTTTACATTTACTTTTATTTTTTGGGAGAGTTAGTATAAATAAGAAGCGTCATGTGTAAGTTCTATATTTTAATGACATTTATATTAGGTACTATTTCTTATATATTATATAGACAAATGTTAGTAAAATGCAGTAAAAATAACTGTTGAAAAATTTGTTTCCCTCTAAAACTTATTTCTTTGTTCACTGGATTCAGAGGGAAGAGGTTTGCAAATTAGTAAGATTGTCATTTTTAACAGTAATTTTATTTTTATCCCACACAGCATAGATAATATTTCAAATTTAGCAATAAAAGTATTGTATTATTTTTAAAGCTGCTTTAACGACTTGAAATAACTGATAACGGAGACACTGCTGTTTAAGTAAACTCCATCAACCTTCATCTTACTTTTTGCACGAATCTTATAAAAGTAGAAAATCACCAGTGACACACGGACTGACGAAACATCCTAACACATTCGTTTCTTTTGCGGTGGTTCCAAGATGTTTCCTGAAAAGTGAAAAAAAAATGAATCACGTCGGGAGGCATAAAAGTAAAAGAGAGCGAGGACTCATTTTCATTGGCAGGTAGAATAAAGCTCGCGAGAAGCGACAAGAAAGCAACGCGAAACGTCGCGTTAACCCCTTGTGAAACGATTCGAAAAAAAAGGTCTCCTCGAGGGGTTCCTATGGCGATGGTCATCAATCTTGCCGCGATTTCGTCCCCGAGCCAGACGTCCAGCCACGAAATCCAATTTTCTTCGGGCGCGAGAACAGCGAGATCAGCTGGGGCACCGATCGCGCGGACCAATTGGCTCCTAATTTAAGGATGGCGTCGAACAAAAAAGCGGCGTAATTTCGTGGATGGTCCAGGGCCCAGCGACGAGGCCGCGACCACGAAATGGTCTCAGCGAGGAGTGGCTCGCTGTTGATAAATTAATTTGCACCGGAAACGGCTGACAAGGAAATGACGCCATTACATGCTACCGGCCGAGCCAACGGGGTTCCTCGTCCTTTGTTCCCGCGGCATTAGCCATCGCTTTTGTTCCCTTCGTTGGGTGAAGTCTCGTGCTGGGGAATTTTGGGGAATTCTGAAAAACGCTGGAGAACAATACCTCGGTAACAATTGTAGGCTCCTGAGTAGTGATGGGACTCGGCTCTTGCCAGTCTAGACTAGTGGTGCAGTCGTGTTGGAGAGTTACATATTCGAAAAAGGTGTTTATGTAAAAATAGATCTAGTTTATAAAATACAGATTAATCACAGCTTTTTTATTTAGTATTTCAGTTGTGAAGAGAATTACAAATTTATTGTCCATGAGAAGACGTTTGTAAAAGTAGGTACGTTTAAAATCTCAAGGGACACTTTCAATATTTGCTTTTAAACTAGAGTATTTCAAAGATACAGTGCTAGTTAAGTTTGTCACAAGTATGACCCTTTCCTGACAAACTACAGACATATGAACTTGTCCACTGACAAGATGAGTCTCTAAACCAGTAGATCTGTATTGTTACCAGAGCTCAGTAGAGCACTATACAAAGCGAACAGTTTATCTGGAAACCCTCCCAGTGTTGGCAGCATTTAACATAAATGCTGTTAGCATTATAAGTGTGCCAACACTCATTACAGAGTTTCCAGCTAAACTGGTCACGCTATACTATTCGTGTTTCATGAGAAGTCTCCTGGGAAGCATTACAGGCAATGCTTTCAAGGGGACTTCTCACGGGACGCGAACAGTACACAGCATTTAGGACTAGTAGCGTCCGAATACGCAAGGAATAGGGCAAGGCACTGATACGGGAGGAACACGGTCCCGCGAAGGAGATCGAGAGGAAAAAAGAACGAGTGAGCGAGTGGTAGGAGAGAGAATCGGGATCAGAAGAGAAGGAAGGACGACGATCTCATTTCGAAACGTGAATGAGCCGGCGGCTACCTCAAACGAGCGCTCTTCTGCCTCTCCTTTTTCTCCTCTCTCCTTCCCACCTCTTTTTACCCTCCGTCTCTTTCTCCCCGTCCCGTTCTTATCCTTTTTTTCCATTCCCGCCCGGTAGATTCGAGTTTTTCCTGACACAACAATGGCCGTCCTGGTGCGATCTCACCGCGTCGCTTGTAACACGGCATCGGAGGATGATGCACCACCTCTATCCAGATAATGACTAATCAAGACACTCGGGAACGAGCCGGTCCGGTGTTCATTGTTTTCTGGACGATCCATCAACGTTCAGACTCCACGCCAGGAACGTACCAGCGCGCGACAATCTATGTAACTAGCTATCTTCGCCTCATCTTAATTCGAAGTATTGATGTCTGTTGTCTGTTGTTTGCTCAACGTTGTCTTGTTCGGATCTTGACGCGTTCCGATAACTCCGTTTGCTGCTTGCTGCAGCTGATGGGATGGGGGTTTCATTCTATCCTCGTTTTTTACTTATCGCTTGGATGTACGCTACCTTTCGTAAGTATTTAAACACGATGAGACTCTGGTAAAGTGTCCATGCCTTTATTTTGATGGGAATCTTTGTAAATGGATGGTATTGACGTCGATATAGTGTTATTGATAGAAGAATTAATAGTAGTATCTGTTGAAAAATGTACTAAAAAGTGGACGATAGTTATTAAATATTTTGTTCGTCTGTATGGTAGTAGTTTAGAAGATGAATCTACGTACTAAATATCTACTTGACTGAAAAGAGTTATATGAACTATATGTTCTACGTGCCTTAGTTTTCGAGTTATGGATGGTTGTAGAAACTGGAAATGGAAATGGAAATTAAAATTGTATCATTAGGAAAATTCATCCCTGACAAGTGAAAGCAAATATTTCAAGTGTCCATCTCGTACAGGGTGCCCACATTAACACATGCTACTGCTTGCCTTAGTATTAAGTTCCGTACCCACTTGAAAATACTAAGTGTTCTTCGAATAGTGTCAATTCCATTTTAATAGCTCCAAAAATAAAAATGTAATAGATTTAGATCAGGAGATCTTGTTGGCCTCGCAATGAGTCCACTTTGAATTGATCCACCTTTAATGAATCCACGTTCAGAACTTTTACGAAAGTATCGTTTAGGAACGTTCTAACTGCAAAAGGAAAATCGTCCACAATCCACAACCAGACAAGTAGAGAAAGATAATTTAAGTCAGTGGCTATAATTAAGGTCAAGAAAAGATATTCTGATTGCAATGTTTCACTAAATGCTTCTAGATGAGAAATCTGTAAGGCTTAGTTAATGACTTAGTAGAATCTATCCTGAGTATTTCTGCTGCCTTCATGGCGAAAATCGAAGGAACTAAGGTATATGCCATGGGATGCACTCGCTGTATCGAAAAAGAAAACAGAATGTCGTCCCCAAGCTGACTGGTAATGGGTCCACGTCACCGTGCCAGTGGTTAATTAAAACGATCACTCGGCGAAATCGGGATCATTTGTTTAGCGATCGTGCACGGAGAGTTATCTGACCGTTACGATCACGCCGTGTCGGATCGCAATCAGCTACCGGATTTAACATACGAAGAAATCTTGGGCAGCCGATGGGGAAGAAAGAGAAGACGAATTTGTGGACGCTTGGCCCTTCATTCAACGAGGATCAAGAGTGGGAAACTGGGATAGAATCGAATCGAAAGAGATCAACACGATGGCAAGTTGATCAGTCAAGAAAGGACCTATTATCGGAGGTAGACGAATTAAGTCGTCATTTGAAAGTGCGCGTATTTCTTTTAGGGAAAGAAGAGTATTACGTAGTAATAGATTAGATCTAATCTTACTTTAATTAGTTCGTAGAATTCTAGGGAAAGAGAACACTTTTACTTTGAACTGAAAAATAACACTAGACGAATTGTGATCCAAATTGAAAGTCTAAATAACCATTGACAATTCATTAGCCTGCAATAGCCTAGCATTCATTAGCCTGCAATAGATTGTTCGATTTTTTCTTTGTTGTAAACTATTGGAAAGAAGTATAGAACTTTGAATTTCTATCTCTCACTTAACATGTGCTATACTGATATATTATCACAGATGAACATAGCATCTCAAAGAACGTTCAGGAATTTGTCATTCTTCGTACTTTGCAATAAAAGTCAATATTAATCCTTGATATTTAGTAAGTAAAGATACAATACCTTCCACAAAGATAAGAACCTGTTTAATACTTTCAAACACCATGAGCACAGTATCCCTTTAAATGGAAACATCAAGACAACATTAATATCCTTGTGGAAAAATCAAAGAAACTGACGAAGTACAAGCTTTATAAAAATGTTCAACAAGCGAAGATATACACTCTTTTCATAAAAATAATAACCAGTTTGGTATCCTCAACTGCCACCATCACAGCATCCCCCTAAATGGAAACATCAGCAGGTCATCATCATCCCCCTGTAAGAAGCAAAAACGACGACTAAAAATAAGTATAAGATTCACAAAGCTTCTCGAGACGACAAAAATCCTCGATGTTCATCAAGCAAAGCTACACGCGCTCTTTTCATAAAAGCAACAATCAGCTCGGCAATCTCTCCTACCACCACAGCACCCCCCAGATGGAGACGTCAACAGAGCATCAACATCCCCAAGGAAAAAGCGGAAAGCCGAGAAAGTCATCAGGCTCCATAAACAGTAAGACAACTGGCAAACGAAGGAAAGCAAGAAGCAAGGGAAAGCAGGAATCCGGGGAGGAAGAGCCGTCGTCCTTCCAGAGGCGTGTGAAACGAAGCCTCACGCCCTTGGATGATTCTGCGCGAGCGGAAACGTCGGTTGCGTCGGCGCGCCACGGTACAAACGGATTTTTCGCGGCTAGGTCAACCCTGGGAGGGTCGAATTGACGAGGGGGGAGGCGGACGAGGAGCTTGGTTAATTACTCGGAGACCCATTATCGAGCACAATGAAGCCCGAAGTCTCAGCAACACCTCTCTTCTCGCCTCGTTCGATCCGCCGCCGTTGCTTTCTCGCCGATGGAGGGTGAGGCGTTTTTGTTTTTACCTAATTTGCCCGACGGTTTCCAGCGGCGCGGCGAAGAGGGTGGGCGGGTGAGGCTGTCGCCTTCGCCGCCATTTCTCGGCCCTGCCAGGATACCCATCCGCGGAAAGTTGTCCAGTCATCGACGCTTGATCGAGCCGACGCGGATACTTCTCCTCCCCCTGCTCCTCTTCTTTCGTCAGCTACTTCTTCCTGCTCTTCGTTTTCTACGCTCCTTCATCGTATTGCTCCTTTTGCCCGCACGTTCGACGGTGTCCTTTCTAACGGTAACGATCTCTATCGGGAGGTGGTAATGGGTCGGTTTTTCGGCGAAAGAGTGCAACAGGTGTATGGCTGGGAAACGAGGTAGCCTCGATGGTGGATTTCTAAGTTGGAGTGGGTAGTTGGTGGTTGATTGGAGAAATTAACTCGCGTTGCGAAGGTAACTAGAGGTTTAGTTGTTTAATGTGGGGAATTTTTTATTCTTAGATGGATTAAGTCACTGTAATATGAAGTGAAGCTTGAGTTGTTGAAGGTTAACAAAATTAAGAGTGATTCTGTGATGTATCTGACTTATTTTGTTCTAATTTGGACTTTGAACTTGGGGTTTGAGAAATTCGCCAAGCCTATTTCAAGTAGACTAATCGGTATTAAATTGGTTCAATGACTAGTAGAATACTTAGATTTAAAGGAAGAACATAAAATAATAAGAAATACCACAAATGAAGTTGACTAAAAAATTGACGAATTGTTTCCACGAAAAGGAAGCCATGAATAATTTTAAATAATTTCAATTCTTTAAAGGATACTTTTATGACTGCATTCTTAGCCAACGCGTATGTATGGCGGTACTTTTACCCCAAAGAAGACGAGAAATCAGATCTCTACTTGTATAACTGGTACACTGATAAATCGAAAAATAATATGAGAAGACATTTGATCAACTTTTAACGAAATATGAGCATGCACGCAATTTAATCCGTATTTCCTTTACATATTAAAATGCCGTGAAAGTATTATGACTGGTGATTAATATAAAATACAACAATATTCTGCGCCCTGAAATGAATAAATTAACTGTACATCAACTTGTCTGCCATACTATAATTCTGTGTCTACCAAGCCAGAGGATAATATCCTCGCATCAAAAACAGAGTTACCGATGCTCGTTCACTCTTATTCACACAAACTCACCGAAGTTACTCGAGAAAGTATACGGAAACGCATCTGCCTGTCAACTCACAGGTGTCGAAATCCGCTCCAGCCAACGGTGACCAACTTCCTCTACCATTCACCATGAACGATTCAAATCCCAAGGTGTCACCTCAAACCCTCCAACTTTCAACTTTTGATCGCCTGGAACCTTCAAGTGCCATGGGGTCAATTATATCATTAATCTTCTGCACCTTTCGCAGGACTCAAGAATAGCCAAAACCAATCGTACTTGAAGATCAAAGCTTTAGAATCTACACGTTATATCAATGGGGACAGTCCTCACGAATTTATAAATTTTATGGATCTCTGTGGCAGAAAATGTGCATACTTAGAGAATCTCAATACTGCTCCAAAATGAATGTACCTTCTTACGAACAAAATGTTATGGATTATAATGTAGCTGAGACCTTATCTGAGTTATTGTCAAATGATACTCCTTCATCTGTCGAATGACACTCCTTCAGTTCATATAAGTGGGTTATATGAACGTCTAATAATTACAGCTAAGTATTATTGATTGATTACAAGTACAGCCTGGATCAAACATAAATGATTTACAATGTATAAAGAAATTCACAGCAGATACTTAAAGTTATTTACTTAACATTTTATTTTAAGATAGATAAATTTACACAAATGATTCTTCTCGATACACACATTAATTTCTTACCCTCGACTACTTATGGGGTAGATTACATCTAGATAAAGATATAATATCTTACTAAAAGCAAGTGTGCAATACGTACCTACGTACCCATATATGTATATGAGTCTCTCGTTATTCTAGAATAACCATAAAAATGAATTCAATTCCATAGAACATAGAGAAATCTTCAAACAAGTAGATGTAATCCACAAGTTGGCCTGAAAAAACGAGTTGAGTACCGCTAGCCCGGTAGCCCGAAACTTTAATTAATGATGTTCGAGTCCTGGTTCATTCATGCCCCGAAGAATTCCGAGCGGCCAGTGAAAAAGGAACAAAGTCAGAGAGGGCCGACGAAACGAGCAGCTCGAGGTCCGAATAAAAATTGGGGCGCATTGTGGACCCCGGTTTTTTTTCGGGCGACCCGCTGCGCCCCCGGGGAAAATTTCATATTCTTCTGACATTTTTTCTCTCTTTTCAATCCCCGTCTCTGTCCCTCGCCGTCGACGGGCTAATTCCAGAAGCTTGATTAGTTTTACCGTACAACGAGGCTTCGCGCCTGCGGCGAGCCGCGCCGCTCTCATTTTCGTGCGTAGTGCCGAAAGGCGAGGAGAGAACTTAATGGACGCGTGCAACGCGCTGGATCATAGCACGATCGGATCGATGCTGGGCACCTTGATGATATTTAGATAAGTCTAGCAAAGATGCGCATAGTGAGTAGAGCTGACGAGGTTGAAGGGAAAAGATGTGGATTTACAGGATGGCTCAGAAAGTTGGGGACTAAATTTGGGGAGCATGTTGTACTCGTTGAAACAAGAAAAAAGGTCTTGGTAAAGATGGGTCCAAATATCGTTAGTTTCGAAGTTTTGGGACATTCTCTACAGCGACTCATTACTTACCTGTCTGTACACCAGACTACAGCAAATATTTGATATGACTTATGATCATTTCAATGCATGCTTCGACACGTTTTCTCATAGATGCACGCACACGTTCGAAGATTTCCCGTTTTTCTCTTGTATCTTGACAGCTGCTTACAAATCGCTGTTGTAATTCGTCTAACGAATTAATTGGTTCATTGTATACCATACTGTTTAAATGACCCTATAGGGGTAGTTACGCTACAGGTCCACCTCGACCAATCCACATTTCATTAAACCTAGTGTTTAGAGACACTATAATATAGAAAAACTGATCATTCTATTATTCATAAGTTCCTTCATATCCGAACACTTTTGTCTCTCTATTAGTTGAGATGTGGAAAGTTCCAATATATTTTGCATTTTATATAACTGCTTATCATTGAAATGTCATATTCGCGGGTTCCAAGGAATCCAGCCGATGATAGGAAAAGATATTACAGAGGATGAGGCACGGGAAGTGTTGGCATTCCACAGGAAATAAGAGACAAGGAAATCGGACGGTTTTCTTCTGCGATGGACGCAAACGCGTGTGTAATGCGGCGTTTCCTTTTTTCCTTCCGTTATTCCACTTTCATCCACGATAGAGCAACAGGAGCCAAGTGTAAACAGACGAGGAAGCGAGACATTAGAGAGGAATGAATGCCCCGGGGCGTACAAAATCAGTAATCTCGTCTTCGAACGCCCAGTCTGACCCGTCTGCTCGTGAGTTCGCCTTAATGCTTCCGATGCAGGCCGCTGCAATCCGCTGCATCTCGTGCACCATCCGCGAGATCTCTTCACCTTGACTAGACTTTCCAGTTTCTGAAAATTCTTAAATTATTGGTTTAAGGAAGTCAAGTATTTCAAATTATAACTGTACATATTATTTAAGTAAGTATAGTGTATCTTAATCCAAAGGTGTGTAAGAATTTTCGAGTATGGATGATTGTGGACTACAACAAATTTTTTAACTCTCTTCTTCCCGAATGATTTAATGACTACAAAGAAATATTTATATTTTGAGCACTTTGTACGTCAAATATGCTATTTATAAAAATATTCTAACATTTTCAAAAGATTCAAATCTTTATTTCCTTCGTTATTGTTTTTTTTCTGTTTTTAGCAGTGACAGATAGGGAATATAGAAAATTTTAATTGCGATTGTTGAGTAGCGGTATGACTCTAGGAACAAAGAAGTAATTAATACAGTTATACATTTATTATACGTCTTGTACATTATGAACGTCATCATAGTAGGATTAATAGAATGCAAAAAGTCACATATGAAATTTATTATATTAACAATTGTCATACCTTCACGTGTGAGAGCAGCATGCAATAAAAAAGGTAGAATTTGAAAGGAAAACAAGAGGACAGATAAGAAATAAAGGAGAAGGGAACAGGGGTGGTCACAGGTGGGTGTCGGCTTCGTTTGTAACGCGAGAGCTGCGAAAGCCACCTTCGTTCCCTTCCCCTGCTCCTGCAGTCTCCACCCCCGCAGCGAGGGGCGACACGAAAGTCCCGCGTCTGGTATGAAATCGAGATCGTAAGGTAATAGGATTTCGTGTTTACACAAGCTCCAAACGAGGTCCCCTCGTTGCTCCCACGTCGGCAGCAGGGAGGGTGAACCACCCGAGGGTGGTTTAGGGTGTCCCATATGCGGGTGTATCGCTTTGAGTCGCAACTGCCGATTAGAATGCATTCCAATGCCTATTAATTACTATTTAAACGAGGTATTTAGTATCTACTTGATACTTTAGTACCTACTTGAATATCGCGCATCAACTATCAAGGGGTTGCTGTCTTATTCGTCTGATTGTAAATACTGTATTCTCTTACTTTATAGCTATTTTATAGCTATTTTATAGCTATTTTATAGCTATTTCAGTTTGAGTTACCTACCTTTTTGTTTCATAGGTATCAGGAAATAATTTTGAAAATAAGTATTTGCTATTAGAAATAGTCAAGGAATCAAATATTTTATGGTAGATATATTTAAATTTGTCATATAGAGTAGAATTAGTAGAATTAGTTCGATGGATATTTGAAATTGCTGTAACTTCAAACCAATAAATTAGTATCTTCAATATTTCGAGTAGCACGTACAATTAAAAAGAACGTTCTTAAATATTATTTTAAGGAATTATATTTTATCTTCATTTACCTATACCACTAAAAAATTAGACACAATAAAGTGAAAAAAGACAAATGAATAGGTCCTTTATTTCAAATTAGAATCATTATCCTATCCTACCCTAACAGATCTTAACACTACGACGACCGCTAGTTTCGAAAATCACTCAAAACAATGGCAATGTGGCATCAAACGGAGATCATAGTACCAATCCAAACACCGGAAGATAATCAAAGTAATAGTTAAAAATAATAGTTAAAAATAAAAAGTCACAGAAAAACTAACTATAAACATAATTAAGTTCACAATCGATACCCCAGTACTATTTTCTGCAAAAAGAAACCTTGCGTAAACCAACCGATTAAACGAATCGCGAGCGTCCAATAAAATTACTGGCTCGTTTAAACGGTCTTCCACATTTCATGCTCTCGGATCATGTGAAAATGACGACGTGGAAAGTCTCTACCGCTGATCGGAAGGTTTCAGATCGTGATCTCGGTGATTCCCAGTCACGCTACGCGCCCGGACTGTTCTCAGATAATAGTCTTCGGCCGAGTTAATCAGCGGGACTCGTTTGCACCCAGCTGGAATCACTCTCGTTTTTGCGCGTGTTCATCAGAGAACTGTGCAAAAATCGCTGCCTAGCTGACGCAGTGGACGTATCCTGGTCGAGAATCTGAAACAAACCGACCTCGGAGCAGCCACGTCGAAGGGGCCATGCTGATGTGATTAACTCGGACGTTTCGAGTTGCGTAATCCAGCTTTCGAGGAGACGGAAGTTCCTTCGAATTGATAAATCTCCAAAGGCGACCCGTGACGCGCGGAATATCGCGTCCCCCCTTTTTCCCGCGAATTCTAACGACGACGGTGCACCGTGTGCGTGCACCTGCGACAGCGAGTTGCATGCGTGCGCTCGCTGCGAGCTCAATGGCCCGTGTCGGTATGCATCAAGGGACAAGATGAGGTTACCACTGCGTTGGAATGCTCTCGCGTGCCTTTTGAGTTCTTTGTTGAAAGACCGAGTGCGATTCAACGGCAAAGTCGCATGCAATGCGAGGGAAACGTGACGAGCAATTATGCGGCGATTTTGAGCGGACACTGAGAACGTTAAATGGTTCTGTTTATGGGATAGGTGTATGTAGGTGGAATAACCACCATAGAGGATCGAATAATATTAGTAGGCTGATTCCTCAGTGGCAGTTCCTTGCGGAAACTGGATAAAGTGGCACTGGTAACGGATATCGACACGATTCCCACGAACTCTGTAACTTGGCAAAAAAGTTGTTTCGTTGTTGGAGGACAATCCCCTAGATCGATCTTACGAAACGTAATTGTGTGATGATACCCCGTTTCCTTTCTAGTGACCTCGCTTCTTGAATTCCTCGATAAAACGTCCTAGCAGCGAATAGTCTCGCTAAGTACGAGAAGGAATTCACACAGTATTTTTAAATTTGTTGGAGGTAATGTAAAGAGTACAGAGAATTTATTAGGGATGAGTAGACTGAAACGCTTTACAAAGATCTAAAGAATTCAGGTCAGGTAATCACAAAAGTGGTCAAGTGAGGTGAGTCAGGTGATCAGCTTGCGTTTATCGAGCAGTCTTCTGATTAATTGATTTTAAGACCTTTGTTAAGTAAACAAGTTCATTCTTTTCTGTGAGTGCCATAAACCCATAAAATTTGAAACTCTTCTTCACCTCCTCGTATGTTGCTAAATAGTTGGAGTGTATTAGTTAACATTTTCCTCCCTACTTCCTAAAGTTCATTAAAACACTCACACCCAGAAGTACCAATTACTTACTTCGTTGACTACTAGTTTACTAAAAACGATGTTCTTAAAAATGTTCCTAGTTGTTGCTTACTTGGCTGAGTGGTTGTATCCAAGAGTCGAATTTCCCGAATTAAGGCTGATCAGGCTTAAGCGGAGAGGCGCCCACGTGGCTTCGTCATATTCGTGACAAAGTAGAATTTTCAATTGCAGGATACGCCCGGTTGTACGAACCGCGGCTAATTCCATAAATCGAGCGTAGAGGGGCCGGTCCCATCAAGGGTGTCGAAGAAGCGACCGCGCTATAAAAATTAATCATCCAAACGTTAATTGGCACGCATGATTAAGCTTCTACGAGGCGAGACTATCTTCGTTGCTTTATACGACATGAGCTGATTCAGAATTATTGATCATGACTTAACTGACTTATAAAGCACACAAAAACATTCTAAATAAACAAGCTTTTACTCTATAAGAGAGGTCCTTGCGCAAAACTAAATGGTTGTTATTAATGTTTAATACAATGTAGCGTGAATGTATATTACTGGAGTAGATATTAGGAAATGATATATCAGGAAAAAGAAGTCTAAAGGTCTAATTCTATTTTGTCTGTTATAACAGTCAGTTATCTAATTATTTATTAATGATTGCAAGATTATTTATTACCTATTGAAATGTTACTCGATATTAAAGAACAATTAACATATGCAGTTTTTTTTAATACTTAGATTGTCATGGGAAATAGCATATCTAGAGGCTCTACTTCTAACTTAAAGCTTCTCGTTTGACATTTCCTGTCGTCTCTCCATTTTAACTTTTAACTGTTTTAACGCTTTTTAACTAGTTTCCAAGTTCGCTAGTTGATTAGACTAGATTTTTCTTCAACAATAGGTACTTCCAAATCATTAGTTTTCGTTTCTGGTAGACGTCCAACGTGAGCCTTTCACACGTATCTATAAGTACACCTCTACTACCATAGACTTCCTCCATCAATTGCTCTGCTTCTACTGCAGTTTTCATTTCAAATTCAAATAAACAAATATCTTTTCGAACACTATTAAAATTACCAACGTCTTTGAATTATACGTCGCGTATAATAAATTCAGTGCAGCCTAACATCATTTCAGAGCGGTTCACAGAACCTGCAATTACCTATTTAACGACCTATCATTTTCCCTAGGGACATCCTAAAGGTAGACAGCAGAATGTCGAATTCTCGTGTTGAGAGGTTCATTAACTTTTCAAATCGGGTCATCGCGACGGAAATCAGAGAAGGCATCGCGGCAAATCGAAGCTCTGCACGAATGTGAATCAAGTGATGGATCCGAAATTGCAGCCGGAGGATGCATGTGCATCGTGTGTAGCGTGTGTGGTCCCCCAATTCATCACGAGGCTCGCTCCTCGTCGCAACGCTCTGATGTGAAGTATGGCCCAGCCGGGAAATGATCCCTTAAATTGGTCCGACACTGCGGTGGGTCAGTTACAAGCCATTTGCATCGCGAAATTTCGCGGCACGCTCGCGATTCGCCGCAATACGGCCAATAATAAGAAAAAGGAAGAGAGGAAAGAAGAGGCCTGCATCAGTCTATTCTGATTTGAATTCGTTTGCTCCGTATTTCGCTGGGATTGGAGATCGTTCCATTGAAGAGCTATTAGAAATTTGAGTTCATAAGAATTTTAGAGTCAATTTTGAGAATTCAAGAAGAAATTGCGTGATGGAGGAAAAGCTTAGCATTTAAATTGATTCGCCTTCTTTGATTTTATATAAAATAAATGAAATAATACTTTCTCAGTCTTCCTAAAATTCAGAGAAATATTAGTTCCAAAATGGGAAATTAAAAAGGAAATAAGGGAGAAAAAGGAGAATAGATCAGAGTTTCATGATACAAGTTATTTAGAAAAATTATGCAATTATTGAAAGGATTTTTAAAAAAGTAGAGCTACACATACATTTTCAGAAGTAGAAATTTAGGTTCGAAAGTTTCATTGGTCTCTGTGTTAGAGTTCTTTGGACTTAATTCCGTTGCATTTATGATTACACGACACTGTTTCGATTCGTTAGTTGCGGTAGAGTGAATCGTTTTTTACAAAAGGGGCGTTTTCTCTTTTAATGACGAAATTTTGTGTAAAGAACTCCTAACTGGGAGTGTGTGTTAGGATAGATCATAGAGTTTCTAAATTTTAAATATTTGAAAATTTGTATTTTACAATTAGATACCTATTTGAAAGTTTGAAGACTTGAGATTTTGAGAATGAAAAATTTCTATTAACTCTAGAGCTCGAAACCACCTTATACAAGCTTGTACCAACTTATATCAGCTTAAATACATCACAAATCTGATTACTAAACATTTTTGCTTCTGAGTAGTATTCGAAACTCTTAAAAAGAAACGTGGATATTCAAATCAGAACTTCAAGTCTGTCTCGTCACGCAAGACGAGATGTCAAACGTGTCAAACTTATCCAAGGCATAGGAAAGATACGATAATTGGAATATTTTCATTGACAGTTAATCGAATATTGTTTCAAGCAGTGTTCAAAGATGCTCGAGAGAGGAAGAGGGATGCAGCCAGGGTCGCGGGCTTTCTCACACGAAAATCCAATTTTACAAAAATATCGGTCTGGTAATGAGAAATAGCCGCTGAGTCATTCGGGTCTCCTGTAAAAACTTGAAGAAGCCGGCTTGTTCTTGGCTCGTACACGGCTCCGTTGCGTCCCACGCCCCCGACCAATGAGAAAAATCAACCCCTCTCTGTGTTCTCCACTCCCCCCACCTCGCTTTCGCGCAGATCACGCACTCGAATCTCCCCTATCGCGGTGTTTCTTGCGATCGCGAGTTCGCGCCTTGAACAATTGGACGATCTCGGAGATCGAGGGGACTCTGTTTCTTCTCATGAACTTTGGGCCCGCTCGAATCGTTTAAATCCCTTGCGCTCTTTTTTCCTGGAGGCGTAAGAAAATACGAAGTCACCGATGCAGTTTTACAATCTGCTTGTAACTGGCATCGTGAAGAAATGCTGTGGCAGAAAACACGTTTCCTTTCGATGCCTTTTGTCCGCTTCCTCATCCACTCTGTGAACTTAGCTTTTGTCGAGCGTTTTTCTGGATCGCTTTGCACACTCCCTACTACAATGCACCATGGTGGATACCCTATTTCAGACACGTAGGAATCGAGCACTCTCTGGCTGAATCGTTTGAGACCTCGGTACCCCTACTTGCAGTAGCTGGGTAGAATAAGCGGCAACGCGCGGCACATAATTCAAATTAGATACACCGCGCAATTATCCAGCGGGTATGGCGATTTTTGCTCGAACAAAGTTACTAGCCAGCGCAGAGTAGGTAGGTACTCTAGAACGTATATAGATAGAGAATGGTATCAGGAAGTTGAGTACAAAGTCAGACGAACATGTGCAAAAAATTGAGAGTCATTGTTTAAATGTGAATACTGAATAGCTGAACAAAATAATAAAAAATGGAAGAAAACGTATGTGTATATAAAGAAATGTTTAGAATGTAATAGTGAAAGGTTTACGTATTTGCTTTAAGTTTTTGAAACTGGTCAAATATTTTGCAGAATACAGTGTATTCTTCTTTAAGTAAGGTAGAATTATTTCAAATCTGTTTTATTCAGGGTTACAGTTATTCGGTTTAATGACAGTGAGAGAATATTGCAACATCTATAGGAACTTGAGATATGAAGTAGTAATACTAATCTACTGAAAATGAATAATGTGTAGATTCATCCCCTGAAGTATTGGCGTGCATTTATGAATTGTCTCGTATATTTTATCCTAGTGTATCACCCTGTACAGCAAATTCCATTACGACTTACATCGATTATCCTGGAACCAATGGACGTACTCCGCGAAACAACACATATGCAAGAGGAGTGCTCAGAATCTCTGTATAGTTCTGCATAAGCCATTTTACTGAGCCAATGAGTTAGTAACGAATCTCTAATCTGAACCCATTCAAACCCACACAAATATCAAAAGACTTCGCTAACACACCTAACGCCAGTAAAGTGCCACAAACAAGAGATTCTGTTACCTATAACCAATGGAACCCGCATTCCTTTGGACTATCAACTGACCAACAACATGCAACACCGTCCTACTAAAACTTCAATACATAATGGCTCCAAAGTACAGCATCTCTAAACTTAGAAGCGAACCACGGTGCCCTCTAATCTACCCAGGAGAAGTAAAACGAGGAACAAGCCATTTAACATACAACATAGCAATTCCTTCCATCCGATCCTGCAACTGCACGCAATGAAAACGTGCTCCCCCCAGGCGAAATGGAGGAAGAAAGATACAGGGGTGAACAGAGGAGCCGATGACAGTCGATGGGAGAAAGATCGATTTCTGGCCGAGAGGCAGCCAGCATTGTAATTCTCGTTGGCCGTCGGCGGATCTTTTAACGCGCTCACGAATGTTGCACGCGCGCTACCACGGGTATGCCCCTCATTTGCTGCACGTCGGCCGGCTCGGATGCATTTATCATGCGGCCGCCTGCCTCGACGCGCACACATCGCCGCGGTCCTCCATCCACAGGCGAAAAACGTCACCCGTGTTCACCTGGACGACGGTGTGCACGCGCGCGTGCGTGAGTGCACGGTGCACGCCGCAGGAAAACACGAGCCGGTTTCACGCGTGGAACTCTGATGGACAATGGCGTCCGTCATGGTGAAACGCATCGCGCTGCTACCGTCTTACGCTGGCCTCGACACCGCTTTCCTCCTCGGTTGGAGGAAGAACCTTGCGTTCCTAGAGCTGGAGCAGGAATGTGGTAACACTTTCGTGGGTGGTATACGTGCGTCTGGTAAGCTTAAACTTGAGCTGAAGCTTGAGCTTAAGCGTATGGTGAACGCAGGAGGATGGAGTATAGCGCAGTGGTTTAGAGAAGAGTTGGGTGAAAATGATATGACACTGCTCATTATCGCGGCTCAGGATATGTCCACTGACGGAACAAAGAGGAACTTTTTGTTGCTTGTATCTTGAGAAAGTCGCTGGTTGTTACTGAATGTTTCTTCAGGTTGATTTGGGGTTTTGTTGTTGGCAATAAATGCTGTTTTGAAACTGAAGCAAAGCTCAAATATGTGAGGAAATGTTTCTGTAAGTATGTAGGTGTTTGCTCGAAACATTTTGAAACATACAGCTTCCTGGCTGTTCCTTCAGTGGAGATACAGCGCACATTGGTTGAAGTGTCCAGCAAGTGGTTCATCTTGAGATGAATTTGAGTTTAGAATAATACAAAACAATTGATACTGAAAGAGTTAATAGTAAAGGCTAACTTTTAGCCTTTTTTTCATTCTTGCAATAAATGAACGATACAGATATCAAAGTTCATGTATCTGAACAAAACTACCCACTAATTTTTGTCAACTACAATAAGAATTTCGCTACTAAAGTTACACGCTGGAATGGCCAGATATCAACTAATCAAGAAATCCATCGAAGTGATTCCAGAAAACAGAACCGACTCGTTTACTCGACACGAAGGAGAAGAAAAAGAAGAAACGAAGGACTCCCATCGTCTATCCCGACAATGCACGTACAAAATTACATCTCACCTCTGTCTGTTCCTCAGAATTTCTCGGTCTTATTAAGGCCGAACGATAGATCCAAGACGAGACAGACTAGCCAATGAAAAAGAATTTCTCGATCTCGTTCGTGAATGAAGTCGTGGCTACCGTGGTAACCCGCGGTGAGACCCAACATGATGAACGGCATTCCGCGATGGGAGGCGTCATTGTGATCCGGATGTCATATGTTAACGTCCTGGTAATGGTTGGATGACCAAGGATTCCAGCTCATTGCTGTTAGCGGGGAAGAAAGAGACAAAGTTCTTCGCTGAAGTCAGTATTCCTGACCTTAGAAATAAAAGAAAATATTAGTTGAATTGTAGAAAGACAGCGTATCGTTTCTGAAAAAACAATCATGATGAAGATCGGAAATATGGATTAGAAGAACTGGTGACTTATTCAACTATTGGCACATAAAATAGGAACAAATCTAATAAATAAAATTAAATCGGTGAAATATGAAATGAAAGTGACTTGTACATGTTTCTACTGCTAATTTACATGTACTACCTGTTTAAGTATTTGGACAATTTTCACATTATTGGAAATGCGTAAAATACCTACACTTTCTTGTTTATGCTAACTGATATTAAATACTATTCTCATCAGTATCTATAAACCTTACATAATCTGAGATGTCATTTGTAGCCAAAACTATATTATATAATTTTACTTGGCGTATTTTACATACTTATTTCAATGACGTGAAAGTCTCCAAATACCTACTTCTGAGTGTAGAATAGTGAATGCAAAAGCAAAAGTGAATGTAAAATTAACATCTAGAATGTATGAAAGATCACATTTGAGGAAAACCTTAGAACAGTATTAATGAAGTAGGTTCTTAAAGGTCAATACGGTAATCTGCATTTCAATTTTTATGATATTAAAAGATTTTCGCTTGAAATCCTCAATTAGCTTACCTCCTTTATTACAAGTTACGAGCTGAGTTCCTCACTGTTTATTCTATATCATCGCAAATGATACTCAAAGAACACATTGACTTCTCCGTTTAGGAAAACAGGGCGCCACATTACGGCGGCGTCGGTCGATTAATTCAAACATAGTGATTTCCCGCCTGGCATGTCTTCTTGTGTGCCGCGTTGCATGCGTCTCCCTGCAGGCGATAAAATTGCACCGCTTAATGACCGTCGTTGATGAAGTCGCCTAAGTGAAAAAATATGCAAAAGACTTTTTTCCCTGGCTTCGTCGGGGCCGTGGGTATTCAGAAATAGCTGATGAATCGTGTCATCGACTACTCGGCCACCTCGATAGTCGATCCCACGTGAAGGTTTGAAGGCGAAGGGAAACGAGGAACTAAGGAAACGAGGTATTTCGTTCGCAATAACCGGAGAAAAAGAAGTGAGAACGAAAGACAGCGTCCCTCGAAATGGCAGGTGCTTCCGTAATTCAATTGGGGACAGCAAATGTGTCACCTCGAGCTAAAAAGATTGCATATCGAAACTCGAGGTCTATTTTACTGCCCTTTCTTCATCTGCCTTCGGACGGTGTTCAAGTAGCAAGAATTATGGGGTGTTAAATGAATTGGTATGCAAAATGGCCCTTAATGGAACTTACGAAGTCAGTTGCATAACACCGTTATTATTTTCAATTTTTGTGGAGCACAGTATTTCTTTACTGTAAGCTCTTTATCCTTATTTCTTCAATTTTCTCCCGTTTATTTTGTCGATTTTTATTGTTTTCATTTCTGATCATGAGAGATACCATTCTGAAATTAATACTTGCTTCGAATTATTTGGTCTCTAGTTTCTGACTTAGCCTAAGTACACACGACCAACAATTTTGTCGATCTGACTAAAGGCTGATTATATACTAAACAATCCTTTTTCTATTTAATGAATAAGAAGACAATCGATATATAAAATTTTATTCAGTCTGCACTCGGTCTCTAGTTACCAAAAATTAATTTCAGGATGGTATCTCTTACGATTTTCAACCCTTAATTGCTACAAGTCATGAATATATAACGAAAAAATATTGTACTGGACCATCTCCTGAAACTACTACAATTTAAGAAACTTCTTTCTCAGTAATACGTTAAAGATGTTTTCTTAACTGTTAGTTGTGCCACTTGTTAATCGCCAAGAGAAGTTTCCCTCCATCGCCAGTTCTTACGTCACAACGAAAGGACTCGCTATGTATTTCATCATACGTACTAATGACTTCATATACACCTGTATGATGATCGAGCTGCTACCAGGGATTAGCAAGATCGATCATGTTCGTTATTTCACAGTGAGTGATGTAACAAGGATTGCCTAATATCAGAGTTATTGAGTTTTCCAAGCGCGGAAAATGTGGATCAAAGTCACAACAGCACTGGGCAGTCCATGAACTTCGAAGCAGGATTCCTAAGGGTGGATTTGTTTGAAATTCCACCTAGAACAAATTTCCTTATAACCAAAACGTCAGATGAAGCTTTCCAGATCCTCGCCTATGATTCCTTCGAAATGAGGTTTAATTTATCCATTGTTGTTCGCCTGGTATCATTAATACAATAAAAAAAGAATGAAAAGATAATTAAACATAGAATACAAACGAAGAAGGAAGTATGGAAAAATTAACACAACATAAAATGTAATATACGCTATTCGTGAAAATAAGGAAAATATAAAAGGTTAAATGAGGAATCGACAACGTATTATACTTTACAAATTGAATTAACATTTATAGTTTATACACATGAAATTAATGGCATTGAATCTACCCATTAGTGTCTCATAAAATATTGAAAATAACGGTTCGAGGTATGATTTGAAATGACTACTTTTTCTTTCAATTCCAAATAAAATTGGCCCAGGTCTGTTTTCAATTAAACTGAGTGACTCGGGGTGGCATGGTTTGACGCGCGGGCTGTTTTCTCCAGCGCAAGAAACCCCTTATTGCGTGAAACGTGGACGCGCGTTACTGACGATACGTCACAAACTATCCAGTGGCCGCGCAAAAACGCTAATTGCTACGTTATCCGCTATAATAATGTTTAATCGTCGTAAGGATGTCTGTGGTCGACGTCAGTTTTGTCGCGGAGCTCGACTCGCGCCGGTGATATTAATTTTCGATTAGCGGTTTCCCTGATGGATTTATACGAGAGGCTCGCGATTCCTTGATCTTGATTGTTTGATGATGTAAGCGCTGAGGAATTGGAATCGTAGGGGGTATTAATGTTCCTAGCAAAGACTATCCAGAGCCTTTGATCGTTGGAAAGATCTACTGTGATGATTTCAGTTTCAGTAGCCTGAGATTTTGCCTGTAATGTTCCTCTGAGGACTTCTCGTGCAACATGAATAATACCTACATATATTTAAAATATAGATATGGATATCTATCTATAACTCAGCAGTCCAACAGATACAAATAAAATGTCAGTTCTGAATCTTTGCATGTACATCTCATATTCATGTACATACGATCTTAAGTTCGCTTATAACTATTTATTTATCACACCTCGTGACAAGAAGCCACGAATGTGGCTATAAAAGTGATTGGCAAGCTTCGTTATCGCCACGGTCGTTCCCACGGTGTTTTGCTGGCTAATTAACCAAGGGATAGGATAATCCTTGACGGTGGATTTCATGGAAAGCATAGATCGATGGATCGTGCCAGAGTACCGCCTACGATTTAGCCGAACGAAGTAGCCGATTCACGCAGCCTCAATGTTCCACTTGACGATCGGCATGCGACGCGATAGATATTATCCAAGACAAAAAACCCTCGATCCTGAACCGATTCCTCTGCTTGGAGCCGGAACCTTATCGACTTCGCGAGATAATTCGATGGTCCATCGACGAAAATTGCTTCTTCCTTTCACGGTGATCGTCCTATCCTCGATCGCGATTATTCTCGCGGAGGACGATGTGTAACAAGGACGAAGAGGTGATTACTGATTAACGAACGACGATAGCGGATTGATGAGGCGATTAGAAACAGACTGAAAGGTGTCGAGTGAAATTGTCGACCGATTTTTATCTGTTTTGATATTTTATTTATTTATTTATCTATTCGCTTAATCGTATGTGGGGAAACTCGTTACGTACGAAGTAATCAGTTACTTTCATGTCGGTTAAAGATAACTGTTAATAAACTTGTCATCGTTTATCATGATGGAAGTAATCATACCATGAGACCACTTTCAATCATATAATTATAATTATTAGCGAAGGTAAAAAGGGTGAAATCATGCGTATGTTAGTGGATAAGTAGTAATAGCTACTTTATTATTAGATAGAAATACAAAAATAAATAAATGTACTAGGAGCTGTAATTTAAGAGTTATAATTCTCTGTAACATTCTATATATTCTCCTACTTCTATTAATCAAAATCATTTGTTAGGAAATGTTTTAATTTTGAGAAATGTCGACTCGATGTAATAGTATAATATTCAATCGGAAATGACATATTCGCTAAAAATGTAATTTTTCTGAATACCCATTGGTTGGGCAGTATATTCTAATAATGGAGTCTAATGGTGGTCTATAAAAAATTCACAACTGTTCAGTCTACTAATCTCTATAAGTTATAAATATTCCCTATAAATTATTTTCACTAGATATTTGCTCACCTGAGGATTCAAACAAAAGTAAATGTCACTTATATAAAAAAAATATCTCTTAATTTAGAATCGTACTTAGAAGGTTTAAGGTTCAAATAAAACTTCGCCAAGAATAAAAAAAAGTCGACTTGGACCCCTTCCTTCCTCCTCCAAAAAATCTGAACACTTTTAACGTGAACATGATGCTCTCTCGACTGATTTCTAAAAGGGTTCGACAAATACAAAGGCGTTGAAAGGCAATCGCGAAAGAACTGGGAGCAGCTTGGAGCGAGGCACGCGAGCAAAAAATCAGCATCGTAAATTTCCAAAACGGGGTATGTAAGGGAGAGGAAGGGAGGAGCACGGAGGAAAAGATGGAAGATCAGGTAACGTGAATTTTTTCCTTGCGCTCGAGTCGCACTTGGGACCAGACACTGACAGATTTTTCTGCCCTCTTCGAAAAGGGCTGCCCCTTTTTTTCGACCCCTGAACTGGACCTAGTTCAGCGGCAACAATGCGGATTATGAGCGATGATGACGAATATTTATGAGTTTACGATCTGATGACTTTACGACTCGAGATTTTACCACCTACACGCGAAGGACGTTATCCTGTTTTAAAGGAACAGAGTCCTGGCAGGAGGTCCGTCACGTGGTCGCATCCAGTACATCCCCTTGCCCCTGTCACTAACCTGACCCTTAGAAATTACTCGCTGAAGTGACGGAAATAAGCGTGTCTTCCTTTTCTTTTACCTTCTCCTGCTTTATTCTAAAGTCTTACAATGTACCTACAGCAGAACCTCTAGTATCCAAATTAACCCTACCAAGATGAGGTCATTTAGAGTTAAAGATTTCAACATTGTTTGTCTCACATGTTCGAATCTTAGTTTTCAAATTACAAGTTTTCACTTTTTCTTTTAAATATAGATATTTGTTTCAATTTTCTGAATTCGAATTTTTGGGCATCTTCGAAATTTTGAATAACCCTCAGTGACCTCACCTTCTACAAAGGAATTCTGGATCAACAGAACAGGTGCTTTTACTGAATTTTATTTAAGTATTTAAATAGAAATTTAGAAAATTGAGAATATTTTTATATATTCACTAGTAATAGGGATAATATCATTGCAAATTTGCATGTGAATTGGTCATAGGAAGAATAAACTCATAAGTACCTATCGATACATACTACAGAATGTAGTGGTCTTGCAAAATATATTGGAATAATTTCGATAGAACTAATAAACCTACATTACAAAATAATTCGCTTTTACTCTAATTGTATAACTTCTCTAGCATAAAACAAATACATTACAAGTAGAAACCTCATTTCGTTAACCTAAAATGAAATTGGAGTAAAACACTTGCTGCAATAGCACTACAAATTTTTATCAAATAATTCATATGTCCATGGTAAATTTCACAGATTACTCCATCATCCGACACAAATCGGTTGAGCGAAAGAGGTTTTAAAATGGCAAACAACAAGGTACTGCTATTTGATTTGCAAGTCTAGTTGTCGAGCGCCCGTGAAAGGAAACAAAGGTTCGAAAAAACGAATTAGACAAGAAACTCATCGTGGAAATCGCAATTAACGAGCTCCATGGCATCATGGGTTTACAGAAACCGGAAGAACAGTTGCAGTGTTTGGGCCAATTCGCAACTCTGGTGAGAAGATTTCACCGAATCGATGGCGCGAAGCAAATCCGCTAAATCAGTGCATTTCGAAAGTTCTGCACCATGTCAGATGCAATTGTATCTGTCCGAACTGTTAGCCACGATCAAGTAGATACATTCACGAAATTCGACACATTAGAAATTGTGCACGGAGTAATTACGTCTAGTACCTAATTCTGAAAGAAAGGCAGTCACAGTAGTTTTTATTATGGCCTTAGCAAGCTCCAGGTTGTCCTATAAAAGAAAGGACAGTTATTTTCCATTTCACAAAAATAAATATTTGTTTCAAATATTCTTTATCGAATTATTTAATTATGTAGAAGATGAAGAGGAGATAAACAGACCTACAAACGATCCGAATTTTATTTCAATACACCTAAAGTCATTCATTGCTTTGCAAACAGCTTCAAGACTGTGTGAAGCCCTATAGAAAGTACACGTAATGCGTCTAACAAAATAAAAGTATAAAATAAAATTTTTCATTTAGCAGCTGAGAAAATTAGAGCAAGAAAGAGAAAGGCCAATGAAAGCTCAAAATAAACTATACTCTCTTTTGCAAAACCAAGGTTACTTGACTACCCGAAAAATTCAATTTTCCAAACTGTGTATGCTAGATTCTTACTACAATAAACACTAACTAATATCACACCAGTTGAGAACTAAGCTCCTATGGTACTCATAGTCAATCTATCTCAAGAGTCTCAGGACCCAAAAAAGTGACCTAATCTGCTCCAATTTCGCAGACGTCCCGCCATCTCTCACCACTTCTGAAAAGGAACAATCAGCACGGATATATCACGTTTCAAGTAACGCAAGAACGGCGTTTCCGCCGAAAAATGTCGAGGTCGGTCGTAACTCTTCCAGCTTCTGGGTAACGTTTCGCAAAGCTGAGTCTCAGGCACGAGAAATTTCATAAATTGTCGAGCGCTCTCGATTGTCAGCGAGGGCGAAGCGAGACAGAGGGAAAGAAAGAGCGAGAGGGTCCGAACTGCTCGTAATAGCGCGGTAATAACGCGTTAAAAGCTGGCGTGGATCTCGAGCTGGCATGATCGGCCGATCCCGGAGTCGTATATCAGGAATGATGAGTTTACTGCCATCCTCGTATAGCCATCATGCCCTTCCTTCGTCCTTCCTCGCGAGGAATATTGTCGCACAATGGCCGATTCGAGCTGCGTCAGATTTACGATCGGACCTGGAACCGAACTGCAGGACGTTTATGAAGTGACAGCGCTTCCTTCTTTGGTTTCCGTCTTGCCTCCACGATCACGGTACGGGCAACCTCTGCGGCTCCACTGGCGTGAAGATTTTGAAGGACTCAGCTTTGAAGCTGGGATACGGAATGGATCGGTGAGTTTGGAGAAAATGAGCCATTTTTCTTCGACGGTTATTACTGTTTGAGGCTTTTGAGTGTAATGGTTCGTTTAAACTGAGCAGATGAATACTCGTTCTTCCCCGAGTTCGACAAAATTCAAGCGATACGAGCATATTTTCATTCATTTGTTGATTCTATTCGTGCGTAACAACTGCATTTTCTTCTGAAGTAGGAGGAGAATGAGCATTCATTCGTTTGGTCTAAACGCACCATAAGCTATGTCTAATAGAAATTTTATATCAACTTTTCGACAATGCTGCAGTTAACTTCTTCAGGGACTAAATGATAGACTGATGCTGGTTTTCGTCTGGTATTTTAGGTCTATAGAGAGTCTTCCAGAGGAGGGAAAAATATAAGGGATGATTTTAGACATCAAATCAAGAAAATCTTAGACTTTCGTTTATTAATTAAGCAATTTCATTATTGCATGAGTTTCGACTTATTTTAACGTTTAATATTACTACTTGAGTTTTCTTCTACTTGTAACCGAATTTCGTGTATAGTGTGCCCGTGTTTATCCTTGATTATTATTAACTACATAAGCAAAGACTTTCCTCAACTTACCAAAATTTCACACTGTAGGTGATATTTATCAGTAAAACTATTAAAAGCAGTAGAACTAATGCAAAGAGGATTCATACAAGTGAGGCTGCGGAATAAGGCGACATACAATCAATGCTCTAACTTCCAGTCACCTTTTATTCAGCCATGAGATTTATTTTCTTCCGTGTTCCAAAGATTTCAAAGCAATTTTGTTACGCCACTGGGGAATGAAAAGAGGCTTGAATAATTTTCACAGTGACAACTACGGCGCGGTCCGTGACGAGAAGTGGCCAAAAGTTAGGCTTTAACGTGGTCGGGACTACCTTCTGGCCCAGACGCATAGCTTCCAGGAGCTTCTTCAGCGTGGACGGTGGAAGTTTTCTGGTTTACAGGACATCCCGCTGGCCAGCCGTCAACATCCTTGACGGGGTTGCTTTCAACCTGTCCTGACGGGGGCTGAAGGTGGAAAAAAGTGAAGGGCTGCTGGCTGTGATGTTGACACGACTCTTGTCTGTTGCTGTCGCGAAGAGACAGACTCCTCAGTTTTCCTTTTGTCAGGAACAGAAAATAGTTGATCAGTGCAGATATCATTGTTTTGTAGATGAAAGCGAATCATGCATGAAAGAGAAAATATTTGTTAACGCTAGGCTTAAGAAAATTTGCACTTATTTTAGCGTGGAAATTGTAGTACTTTATAGTTTGATTCAAGGTATGAAAAGAATGTAACTCTGTAGAATGTTTTATGTAGAAAATAATTCAGCAGATTAGAAGATAACGGACCCTTAAATATTGAAAGAAATTGGCTGCTTCTTTGATTTGTACTTGAATAATTGAAAAGTGTCAGAAAAGTAATTGTTCTAATATCCGAAAATTTCCTTGTTCGAACACTTTTGTTTCGTTATTAGATCTTAATTTCAAAAACGAAAAAAAGCTAGTGCACAAATGCGAAATTTAGTAAATAACGAAATGCAAAGTAATGCAACATTCAGTTGGAGAACTTTCACTGGAACAAGATCAAAAAATTCAAAATATTCTGAATAAGGAAAGTATAATGATACTAAAATTGACACTTCTAAGAACGAACCTTTGTAAAAACGATTATTAGAAAATTTCGAGCCAAACTTTCACAAAATATTCGATAATAGTCTCATCAGGTCCTCGTGATAAAAAATTAGGAATCTTGCCATCAAAGGAACCCGATCATTTTGAAAGATTTACCCAGGGACGCTTTTTATTCTTTAGTCCTTTTAAGGCAATAATTTGCTTGCAAAGGCACGGCTGATGTCAAAATTCCCTTTTTTTCTTGGAAGCTACACGAATCGACTACTGGGCAGCATCGTGACGCTGTTAGTCGAGAACCCCTACGGTCTTGCTGCTGCGAATCTGTCAACATCGTCGTCAAAGTCGCATTGAAATCCCTTCTTGTGGACCGACAAAGAATCCTCTGCAGCCGGGTTGTTTGCTGGCAAAAAATCAACTCGTTGGAAGGCACTGCGTGGCCTCCGTGTCGAGATCGATCTCATTGTATCCCGTGAAAAATTTCGATAAAGAAAGGCAGTGGTCAAAGGAGTGAGGTAGCTTTACTGGGAATTGTATCCTTCGATCAACACAGGTTCTAGTAGGTACAATTTTTTTTTATTAATCATTAGTGAAAGCTACTCTTCTGTTTAACTAGAGCATTCCCCTTTTATTAAAACAGTGTACTAACTACAATATGGATCAAGTCGTTCTTCACTTCTCTTGAGCATCCCTATAGTACCTGTCGTAGTTATTAAATTGTATTAAAATCTTTCTAGATAGAGATGAAGTAATATTTCATATAATTTTCACACGATTTACTGTTTCAGAGATATTTATTGTTCTAAAACACCAAAGTAAATAATAAAGAAAACAAAAATTTATGTTCACAATCACCCAAATCAGATTAAGTATCAACAATCTCCCAATATGTACTACGATTCCAATTCCCCATCTCTTTCCCTCAAATTTTCTACCCATCTCTCCCTCGATCACCCCAATATCCCATTCCCTATTCTTCCATGCCTCCGACCAACAGTCACTGGATAGTACTCAAACGATCACCAACAGAGGCAAAAGAGTCGAGACGGGAACAATGAGCAGCCCGACCGCAAGCACTGAGCGTCCAGAAACCGCAATTTCTCAGATCGTCGCCGGTAGCCGATTCCTGAAAATCACAAGAACCGATGATTTATGGTCCTCAGCATCGAGCCCCGCGTCTTCTTCGCGCGGCTTCGTTATACCGCCTCTGGGATATTTACGATCCCCTTATTTACACATCGTAGCCCTCCGCGATGAATGGAAAAACGAGGAAGGAGCGCGCGAGGACGAGGGGAAGGGGTTGGATGCTCGAAGGGGGTGGATTATTTACGGCGTAACGGTGTTCCGTGGCTGTTGTCTTCGCTGGCAGGTAGGCGGATCGGGGGTCCGAAGCAATTTGCATTTATTTGCGGGTTCCCGACAACGCCCCCTTTTCATGGCTCCTCGTGGGACGAGATACGTATCGCCTCCGACGTTTCACACTTTACGTCAAGCGGGGAGCTGTTGTTTTTTGCGCTCGATATTATGTCGGGATCGGTTACCCCGTGTCAGAGTTGGCCACCTCTCTTTTTTCCTTCGGTTGAAATGCCAGTGCCGACCGATAGGGAGTGACGGTTGATCAAATCACAGTGCTGACTTTGTGACAGGTAGCACGAACGAGCTGCGAAATGGGTCTATCCAGCGCGAGTTTCTGCCTTATGGTTCGGAGCTCGCGGCTTACCTTGTGACTGTCCATCTAAGATGGAACTGCAGCGATGTTAGCTTTTCGTGGATGGGCATTTTCATATGTGCAAACGGGATAGGAAATTGTGTTATTGATGGGATGGAGCTCAATATTTGGATAACAGAACCAAAGAGTATTGAGTCACAGAAAAAAGAAGTGGACTCTTAATATACTCACGCACACTGTACTCCAGTAATCCAATCACTTTTTTAATTTTTTAACTTTTCGATGACAATGTTTATAAATTTGCAATGCCAAGACAATCGAGGTTGTTGTCTAACAGCGTCACAACGCATAAAATGCGCAGGTTCTGAGAGAAGCTCTACGTATCACACCCCCTACGAGAGAACTATCACAAGTCTTAAAAAGAGTAAACAGAAAATTTCTATTTTTATAGTAACTGAATTACAGCATGAACTTACTCAAATTTACTAAAATTCATTTAAAAAATCTATCATTCTAAAACTGTAAATTAACAATATTTAACCCGTGGCAGTTTTATGACACTCCAAAGGAAGGAGTCGGTAAGAGGTAGAAGAGGGAAGCGGAGGGTTTAAATATAAATTCCAACAAATTAAACTCTTCTCCTCCTCTCCCATTTCACCTCACCTCCTTCCCTGCACCCGTTCATCCCCTAAAATGCCCCCGACATCTCAATCTCCGCAAGTCCCATTTCGAAAACGGACATCGTTGTCACCTCCACCCTAGCGACACGTCGAAAACAAACACCCAAACGTTGGTCCCTTTCCCAATAACAGTGGGCATCGCCCGTAAATCAATTACGTCTTCATCCATCTACCAGCATTCTATGCTTCACGCTCGACAATCGGCATGATATTGTGACGATACCGTGACGATCTCGCCGCGACCTTGGGAGATGAGGATCGGTGCGGTAATCCTCGAAGGAGCTACCAACTGGCTACGAGGCGGCAAGGGCTGTTGCATGGTCCCCGTCACCCCCGTGGAAGATGGTCCACGGATGAGTAGCATGAAGACATTAGGGAGTTTGTTTTGTCCTCGCCGCGGGACACCGTCGACCGTGCAGCTCCGTTAAAAGTAACGCCGTATTGGTCCGTCAGGAAGCCTCGGCGGGTGGTCCTTCCCCAGCTTCCTTCCGCTTTTCCACCCCCTCCAGCGGGCTCAATGCGCGTCGTCTCCTAGGCAGCCTTCTGTTTGGCCATTCTCGTGCTACGGAACGCGCTGTGCGCACAAACAGGGCGATAATAAACATTGATGGGGCATCAACGACCCGCGCTTCCTCCACCGACGGTGGAACAATGTCCAGCCCCGTCGGATCTTTTTTCCTACCGGGCTTTCCCTCTCCGCGTCGACGACGCTGATTTTTCACGGAACGAATCGACGCGTCGACGAGCTACGCTCCTGGAAATTAGGAGGCTGAAACGCGATTCGACGCGAGGAAAACGAGGGGGTGAAAATCGACGAAGGACAGACACGGATTGAGTTGGCTCGGTTGCACCTTCTTGGGGTGAGCTTTTAGTAGAGGGACCGTCGAGGTGATGGAGTGGAATGGTTTTTTATTGTAGGAAAAGTGTCGCTTGATCTTGGGGAAGTAAGGTATTTACAGTTGACCATGTGACTGTATTATGCAGGTGTGTTAATGGATCGATTAATATTTTGTTCATTGGGTGATATAATTTCGAAGGTTCTTTACAGTGATGTCACCTGATGTTTCTTTTTTTAACTAAATTTTTAGAGTCATTGTCATCTTTTTTTTGGAGGTAAGATAATATATATTACCTAGTCTATAAGTTTTGTTGCCTATTAGTTAATCGAGGTTAATTCAACAGGTTCAGAAACAAGTATTTATTGCAAGAATAAATTTGTACAAACTGGATGATATGGAATATCATAATCTTAAGTTTCGCACTTACGTGTATTCGTAGAAAGTACGTAGATGATTAAAGTGCTAATAACTACCTTCTGGGTTCAATGTGGGCCACAAATTATACACGCTCTAGTTACTAGCCCACAACCAGTTAATACACGGTGTTTATTCATTTTTTAGTTACTATGTTTCAAGATCATGTGCATGCGAATACTAATTATATCGTTCTTTTGGTCCATTTTCTAATCTAAACCAACAACGACAAAAATGGAAAAAAGAAAAGTGGAAACCAGTGGAGTTTTCTGATTCAATTAATCTTTTTATGTCAACATCGAGTGTCACGTCCTGTTTGCAACGAAGCATCGTCATTTCCTCGTCGAGGGCAACGAGGAAAAAATAGTGGGCCTAAAAAGCGAAAGTTGGGAGTCGGTGATCTGTGATCATGCGTTATTAACCGGCACCCACAGTTAGGGGAACCGATTTAAAGCGAGTCGTGGTATTTGTGCTCGTCGCTTGCTTAACTCGTTGCCGCTTCACTGCCTTGTTCAACTCTCGCGACGGGTTTGAAAATTTTCTTTTGAACCTCTCATCCGTGAATTCGTATTTAATAAGCATTAATAGAAATTTGTCCGCTCGTTTACGGCAAACCAGCGCAAGTTTCTTGATATTCCAACAGTCCGAAATGGGATTCGTTAATCCCAGGCTCCGAAACTGCAAGAAAAATGCATCTGCTCTCGAAATAAACGCAGGAAAAAGTTACAGAAACCACAAAAGGAGCGATGACTTATTGTTTGCAAAAAAAAGTCTCGAGATGCAATCTAGCTGAACCTAAATGCCCCATAAACCTTCTCACGTTCCCATAAACAATTCTTTAAAAAGAAAAAACGAATCGAACGTGAACATTCATAGCAACTGTCAGCAATCCGCGAATTGTTAGGAAGAATATGGCCAGGGCAAGCCACATTCTCAGTAGCAAGCTCTGTTTACATTAACAAATGTGAGATATGTAGTTAACTAATTTCTGCGAATCGCTCAAAGACAGTGTCGAATTACACTAGCGATGAGTTTATGTATCGTGCTGATTTTCTTTCATTTCTCAAAAGTCAGACGAACTCATCTTGCAGTATGATAATTCTACGCCATGTACTACTAAATCCATTGACAAAGGAGTATCAAAACTAGGATGAAAAGTCCTTCCTCCACCTGACTTCTGTTCAGATGCTGTACGTATCTACCTCCAAATAATCACCTGTTGCGATTAACATAACATGATTTGGAAATCAACACTACAGAATTCACAATAAAGTGAGATCAGTTTAGACTGGTATTCAATACCCAAAACCGCAAAATTGTTTCGTCATAGAATACAACTGCCAGAAAAGTAATAAAAAATAACACAAATTGGTGGTTATTATTTCAATTAAGAAAAAGATACTATAACCATAAATATTTTCAGGTGAAAGACCCTCTGAACTTAGTTAACCACTCAATAGAATCGCACCAAAAGAGTCGCCAATAAATCCCCAATCAAAGAAGCTCAAATTTGTTCTCGGAAGTGTGCGCCCTGGAGTGAATAGGAGCATGTCAAAGAAGCTGACATCAAAACATCTTCCAAATTCTCGCACAAAGTGCTACTAATCACTGCGGGGTCATATGTCTTCATCGATCATCCTCCAAGATGATTGACAAGTACCTGGGGACCCTAGCGAGGCCCCAGAGTGTACCCAAGCGACGTCCAACATAACTCTAAACAAGCATCGATGAATGCATACTAATCGTCCCTATACATCCCAATAACCACCCCTAAACTTCGACCCTCGACTCCATCGAACGGCGCGAAAAATACGGCGTCCACGTCGCCGTGGAAGCTACCCCCACCAAAGGTGTTCGAAAAAAGGAGCAGTCGTCCCAAAGACAGCATGGTCTCCGCGCTGGCCTCCCCCGCAGGCTTCCACTCATGCGCGGCTGGGCGTGACTGCAGGGGCGCGACAAGGGGAGCCTTTCGGGCCATGGATTGGTCGGTTAGGTCGAGGGAACAGGTACGAAAGCTGCCCGACCACGTTGTCTTCGCTACCTAACCGAGAGCAGCTTGGCCTAACATCGGTACCAGCTTCCCCACCAGCGTTGCCTCTCGTCGAGCACGCGATGGGAGTGGCCAAGCGTTAGTTACCCCGGTGGCGAATGGTCGAAGAGGCTAGTCAGGATCAGGAAGCCGATCTGTCGAGGTCCAGCTCAGTCGTCGGAGGACTTTACGGTTACCAGGACACAGGTGTCTAGCCAACGAGACAGAGGCTTCGAGCAAGGCTGGACCACGAGCAGAGACTGATCCTAGAGAAAGTGGCTGATCCTGGACCAAGTGGGAGCAACCTCCTCGGGGATTCGTAGTGACAGTTGACTCGCGTGCTCTCAGCAGATTTGTGGGATTTACCCTGCGCGTGTTTCTCTCGTTCGGTTTCGAGCCAAGGACCCTGTTTCGAGTAGTGCCTCGTGGGCTGGTGATGCACGTTCGGTGAAGTCATTTGAAAGGGAGGAACAGTGCTGTGACAGCTTTTGTGGCGTTTTGTGAGCGGACTGGCTGGCGCGGACGCGCTGAGATGACGGTGACCACTAATTTTTCGATGATGCGACCCTGCTTCACTGGATACCCATTCCAAGGTAAGAGCACATTACAAGTTCGTGAATTTTAGAGTATGCTGATGTGTTTTCATGAGGAGGGACCTGGGTTTGTTGCTGCGTTGGGATGTAAATCTCGATTCTTATCACGCTAATATAAGTCACTCAAGATCCAGGTACGGGTTTTCAAGAATTCGAATTTAAAACTTTAAACAAGTACGTAAGAAGTCTTTGAACATTTATGAAGTAGATTTAAATATTTGAAAATTCAGAATATTGGGAATTTGAGGATTTGGAAATTTTAGAACTTGAATTCGATCGTGTTAAGGATATAGTATTGAAGTCCTTGAGTGATTTCATCTTAGTATGTTAAGAGTTGATTCTGTGCAGTTTAATTAGTCAATCTAATAAAAAGTCAGAAAAAGTTCTGCGATACTTATAGAAACCTTTACTACAATTAGTACCTCACTAACAATAATCATTGTGTACCTAATAACAATAGAAATACAGTAGACTATGATTACAAATTTAAACCAGAATTTAATAATAACCTACTAGAAATAACAAACTTAGCTATCATTAATTAAGGTACTTCAAGTTTCAATCTAGTGTCACTCCGATTAATTAAAATTCAGCCATATTTGAAAAAGTAGTTTTCTCCAAGCAACTATAAGAGAACTAAGAAAGACAGGTTCAGTTAACCAAAAATGAAGGTTTTAAAAATGTGAAATAATTTAATATGTTAATAATTATAAATAAACAATTAAATCTAAACTCACTCAAAGATGGTGAAGAAGTTTCAGAACCTCTACAAATAATCTATTCGAAGAGGACAGTTTTTCCGATTTCTTAAAAACTGTGGAAGCTTTAAAAAATTGCAGGGCAGAATTGTGTTAGTATTGTGCAATATTCCGTCGAAAACGGTTCAGAGGATTTCGATTTTACAACTGCCCCGGTGGCAGGGAAATCTTCCAGATTTTGACCGACAGGATATCCTGTGAGATTTTAAACGAAGCGTGATATATAACCTTACCTGAGCCGAGAAGACCGGAACATTACCATTAATGACCGTCATAAATAATGAAATACATTTTTCGGGGCTTCTGCCGTCGCTTTGAAATAGTCGACAATTCTTGTACTCGTTGCCTTTCGACTTCTCCCGCCTCGGTTCGCTCTCTTACCTTTTTTTACATTCGCCAAAAAATTGTGTGGCTCTTCCCTGCAATATTCTTGCATTTAACTCTTGACTAGTAGTAGAGGAAATTGTTAGAATCTTCAGTTAACTACACCTTTCATTACAAAGACTATTTAAGTGTTAGTTAATAATTCACTTAAAATAAATTGCACAATTAGTGTTCTCTCGCTATAACTTTATGATTCAGTTCACTTCTTTTCTTTTTGGAATTATCTGAAGCAGAGTTCGGTTCTGCTACACACTATAGACTCGTCATGAATCTCCACCTGTGAATTTAGATATAGGAAATGAATTTTATATTTCTTTTACTTTACATAGTAGAATACTTGAATACAGTACCTATTCTGTCGATGAAAATTCTTCAGGTATACCATCATCATTCTAAGAACTATCTACCCTATACTTAATCGTGTTTTCCATATTTACAATATACTCATCTGTGCATGCATTGATCTCAGTAATTCATCTCTATTTACTCTGCAAGCTCACTCGTAAACTGACTGATTTCAAGTCGCCCATAAAAAATTAATACTGCACTTAATCTCAGTTTCAATTCCAGCCAATGGTTCCTTCTTTAATAGAGAGGTCCTTGAATTTTCGTATTACACATTTTGTATGAATTTTATGCGTTTCTATGCTCAAGAGTAGATGCAAGTCAAAAGCAACTATTAGCAAATGAAGCGGCTGGAGAATCGTTTAAAATTCCTTGATGGATTTTTTCTTCCCAGCCGACCGACGAGAAATCGAAAATGGACCATGTAATTGCTAAACTTGTTCTGCATTGTTGGCATCCGTAGCCGGAAAATTTTCATCGCCGAGAACTTCATGAGCGGCTCTCCTGTCCCGAGACTGGACTTCCTGACGATCCTCGTTTATTGCCTCGTAAATTTCACTGTTCCTTCGTGCTGTCGACTTTTCGACATCTCCGCCTAATGGGGAAGATGAATCTCGAGGGTAGATTAAAGGAACCGTTAAAAATCATTTAAGAGAATTAATTTTGAGATCGATTGAAACTAGATTTCAAACGGAGCACCCTAAAACGAGTTAACCCAAGATACAAAATTAGTAAACAATTCAATTATTAAGCTCGTAGAACTGTGATAGGCACACAATCCTCCTCCGACGAAAGTCGAAGTTATTTTAAATTCTAAGAAATGAAAAAATCGTTAAGCTGTAACAAGATCCTAGGAAACTCCAACAATGACATCTGCTTCAATATAACAATTTTATAACTAGGAATTCATTAAGCGAGTACCTAAGTGAAGTCGTAAAGTATTCAACATATTAACTGAATGGTCTGTAAAACGAAGGTAAATACCTACAGCCATGTGGTAAGATGCAAACGAGTGGCTCACCTTTGAATTTTGCAATTCCGCTCGTTGTTTACATCCCGTCATGGATCATCATTTGTCACTGTCCAACATTAAGCACCTGTGCGCGCGAGAATTTAATTGCACCATACAATTAGTCGGTTTCTACGACTTGTATGCAAAATGGAATCATTTAACGCCCGCGGTACGCCTATAATTAAATATTCTTGAAAGATTAATAATGTTGGCGCGTTTTCGCGATTACGCGCGACGAAACGCCTCTCGCATCGACGGTTAATTATTTCAGGGAACGTTGAAACGACGCGGACGCGTGAGAAGCGGGGGCAGAAAGATTGATTTCGCGGGTGGTTGCTTCCTTTGTTGTACATTAATTGCAATGATGCACGCGTTAGAGCTTTTACGTTTCGATCATTCCTCGCAGATGTAACGGCTGCATGGTTCGCCATAATTTAGCTCTAATAAAAATTCAAATTTCTGCGGAGACTCGGTTGGGATAATTGAAGGAGAGAAATGATCAAAGAAGCTCTGTAATTTATTATAGCAAGCTGTTAAGAAACTAGAACAGAGATTACGGAACTCTGAAATTTGCATAGGATTGAGAAACAGGAAAGTTAAAATCATTTTCTCAAAAATAAATTTATAAATGTCTACATAGATTAAATTAATTACAATGTTTATCGTGCTAATTCTCTAGATTTTTGTGTATCTGTGAAAAATTAGGTAAAATCCGCGGTCTCAGGTATTCTGCGATTGTGAATTAATTTTTTTTAGGAACGACGCATTTTTTAAGTTCCTAGCCAGTGGATTGTTAGATACACTATCGTGCATGAGTATTTCGCGCAGTCTTCCTTTCATTGTATAAAATATCTTCGAAAACACCTGCAATTATTTAAATACGTGACTTATATCATTCTTCCTTATAGCCATAGATCTCAGTAAAACAATTTTAGTGACCTTTCTCGAAATAGACAATAATTAAGTTACTTAACAAGTCCACACAAATCCCAATCTCGTCCTTCCTCATCAAACCACTATAAACAACAGAAGAAACACCAAAAACAGAGTGGAATAAACAAAAAGGTCTTATCCTCATTAAAATAATTTCACAATTCGTGTAAAGTTCGCAAGAAACGGCCAGACTTCCAGTTACCAAATCTCGTCGTGTTCAATTTCCCGCGCTAAAGCGTCCCGATCACCGTACGCCAATGGAAATCGGGTCACGGATGCCTAATCGCGAAACTCGCGACGCGGATAAGCCTGAGCCAATTAGCGAAACAATTAGCAATATCTGCAGTTTTTTCTCCCTTTCCCTCGGCCAAGTCGACGGGAGTTCGTAGAAAAAGCGTCACCTGCGTTATTCCGCTCCGTTGTTCGTTTTTCGGCCGTCGGGCGCATAAGTTCGGTTACGCAACCGACCACACGAAATCCGCGCAATCGTGGAATCAGCGTTTCCCTTTTTTCCGCTCCCCCTCGCCCGCCTTTTTTTTTTCTCTCTCCTCCCTGTTCGTTACGTGAACGCGAAGGCGTCGATTCGTCGATTCGTCGACACCTTCAGCCCCCTTCCCTGCCACGCGCGCCAAGGTGACACGATCTCGCGGATCCACGAGATCCCAGCGTGGGAATCGATCCTTGGATCGACGCTGAACCGCCGACGTTGGATGGTTTCGCGAGTTTTCCGCTTGGAAGGATAATAAACCCGCCCTGCCCCGAAAAAGTCGCGAATTTCTAACGCGAGCGGTGGAAAAAATCGAAAGCGAAGAAAATCGAGGTGTTCCTCGCCAACGACTGCGTCCACCTACCCCCTCTTTTCTCGCTGCTTATTTTTTCCTTTCGTTTGATCGATCTTCTCGATTTTGATGAAGGCCGAAGGACTCCACGTGGGTTTCTAGAAATCACGGTTCTCGAGGATTTCGTTCGGGGGGCGAGCTTGTGAAATTTTAGTTGCGAAAGTTTCTTGAAGTCTCTGGGTGAAAATAGAGAACGATGAGTGCTGAGTGTACACCCTTAGATTACACTTCCGTTTCGAGATGTGAATTATCAAGACGAAGTCGATGTAGAAGGAGATTCTGTGGAGAATAAACTTTTAATGTAGGTACTCTAATTGTATATACACGGAAAAAGAACAGACTCTTGCTTTATAGGATCTGTTATGGATTCATGTAAAATTAATAAATGTAGCTTGACTATAGTAATAGCAGCTTTGTTAAATCTGCAAAATCGATTTTTACTGATTCTATTAAACACAGGCTTGCTAGAGTACTTTTATTCGTTATGTTCCTAACTTTTTAAGTAGTATTAATATCTACATGTATTATATAACCAAGTTCTATCATCTCCATAGTATAAACATGCATATATTTCCTACATAAATATAAATTAAGCTAAAATATCTATATTATCATTGCTCGTAACTGTATACACACGGGAAAGTAAATCAAGCCTGCATCAATAACACAATAACACAAACGAATACTACTCACCCGATAGGTAAACCAAAAACACACGTATTTTAAAAGTGCTGCAATTTCTATAAGCACCACTGTACATTTCTTTGATTCTCATAAAGAATTCAGCTCTAGATCGCGTGGACTTGCACACATGAGCACTGGAGTTGTCGAAGGACTTCCAACGAACAGTTTCTTTCCTCAACAGCAACTAAGTCTCTCTTTTTATGAAACTTTTCGAGCTGCTTTCGAGCAAATGGTTCTACCTTGCTCCCAGGACCTTGAAACTTCATTTTCCGTTCTGCATTCCGCTATAAAATAAAATTCACGCCCCGCAAAAAGCGCTCGATGAAAAATCGCACCGCCAACGCGACGAAAAAATATAATTGCTTCTGGAAGACAGATCGACCGTGCGAATATTTTTTTTTTTCACCCACGCCTTCCTACCGATGTGGCGCATAATTACGAAACGAGCGGATCGTACACAGGTGTGCTGTATCCCGTAGTATCGAGATAATGATAATAGTCCGTGATCCTTTTTTTGTCGTCTTTACTTTATGCACTGTCTCGCATCGACGGTCAGACGTTCGCGATCGATCGTCATTGGGAGGCTCCGTTTTTCCTCTCGTTACTATGTCGCAAAAATGACTCACGCCCGCATCGAAGACTTCTTGCACGATCGCGGATCGATACAGTCGCGATTCAGTTCTGAGACTCGCCATTTCCTCGGCTGCGGAGAAGAAAGATTCCGTTGCGTTCGGATTAATCAGTCATGTTTTTCGTCTCGATTCAACGCTCTTCAGGGAGAGGCGAAAAATCGTTCGATGCTCGAAAGTGGATCTAGATCCAACAATTACTGAAGCTTCGCTTCATGAGTGACCAGCGCTCAAAGTTCTCTGTTCATGTGTTGCGTTTTTCTATTGTTGATGATGGTTAGAGAGAAAAACAAGTAACTGTGCGGAGGAGAAAAGTGTGAAATTAAGTGATACAGTGTTGCTTCATAGGTTCATAACTCTTTGATATCGAACTTGTAGCATGGAATTGATGGCTAGCTCAGTTTTATTTTGTTGGAGATAGCATTCGAATTTTGAATAATTTTAAGATTTATTGATGTTATGAGAAGTTTGTAGTGAAGAAATATTATAGGTTGAAGTAACAAAAGTATATTTGGAAGATATAAAATCAGACACAATCTTAATCCATATTAAAGGAAAGAATGTACCTATGTTAAATCTAAGGGTTCTTAAAATGGCGTCAGCGGGAGGACAAAATCCTACTAACTTATGTATTATCTACTTTGAAGTAACAATCTATACGCATATTGAATCCATAACTTCATTTTTTTTTATTATTATCATAGTTACTGACGAGTTTGTTCACAGAGAAGTATTGAATGTACATATTCAAATTTTAAGCACGCTTCATTTTTTCTAATAAATTTCTAGAAGACAGACAAGACTGAAACGCAAGAGCTAAATCTGAGAAAAATAAAAGAACAAAGCACACTATAGTAATTTTGACAAATAACTTAATGATCTGAATATACATGCATAAATAAATCCACGAATCATTGCGTATTGCTTATTACACATCGTATGACTTGGCATCGCGCAGTCTCTGCTCGTTAAAGTCTCGTGACTCGTTACCAAAAATAAGCTTATACAGCGTACCGTATCTACAACATCTTTTTGAAGCCGCTCAATGTATTCATAGCTTCTATTTATTAAAAATGAAACGAACAATGAGAACAAATATAACAGTAGTTTTAAGAAATTGTAAAAGTTCAAGAGTTAATAACAAACAAGAATTATATTTATAAGATTCGATAACATATAAACACAGAACTCTATGTTAAAATTTGCCTATTATAATCATCTGTATTGAATAAAAGCCTGCTTACAAACATAACATACCTAATGCTAATATAATCTACAAATACATACTTAATAGTACGTATTAGGTAATACCTAGTCACATTAGGTTAACTTATGTGTAAAAAAAAACCATCAATGATCTTGGAAACTCTAAGCAAAAAATGAACTTAAAAAGGTTATAGTTTACAACGTATTGGTCTCTTGGTATCATTGAAATTGCATATATGAAATACTTGCTATTCTCTTTACAATAGGAACAGATATTTAGATGGATCATCCTGTATAAATTCGATCTGATCTTCCACCTTTATTAACTTACATCGATTACCTTCTAATCAATTAGAACGTAAGTTCAGGATATTACTGCATCTTAAAATCGGCTGCAAAAGAAGAGTTCTCAGCAACCGATCACGAATCCCCGAGTTATTATATCGCGGCATCGATTGAAAAAGACGGAAAAGGCATTGCAAAGCAAATAGTTCCTTCCGATCGCAATCGCGCAACGCAGATTGCAGTTAGCCAGGCAAATTATACGCTATCAGTGGTGCGCGTCGTAAACCCTCAGATTCATTGGTCTTATCGTTATTTATGGTACTGTGAGCCAGCCAATAACTCTTTCCTTCTCGGCCGCCTCTCTTTCTTCCTCCTTTCCCCTTTCGTCCTGTCTCCCCTCGACGCGCAGGAAACACGTCGAGGTGAAGGTGGAACGATAAATCCAGGTTTCGCTTTATTCTCCGTCGGACTAACTGTTCTCTCGACTGATTCGCGTCCGCGCGCGCACTGAAACAAAAGGATCCGCGATTCTGCAATCGGCCTTCGATCGGGAGGTCCCCCGTCTGCTCGAGAAAGGAACACAGCCAATCTCTCTCCGTGGTAATGAAGAAAGGGGGCCGAACAGGAAGAAGAATTTTTAAGCTGTTTTCAGCAGAGATATTTCAAGTTCGCGCAGTACACTTTCTGATAGTACAATTATCGAGGCAATCGGAATGACTGGTGTGAAACATTTTATTACGGCTGTTCGATTCTGTGATAATACGCTTTTCTATTTCGCGTGATCTTATTACAATCGTGATCTGAAGGGCTGAGTATAGATGCAGAGAAGAATAATTGTACTTTCTACGGTTATGGAGTAAGAGAAACTGAGAATTCTTTTGTTTGCATAATTATTCGAGATAGAGAATAGATATGTAACTGCGCTTTTATCTGCTGAGAAGGAAGAGCTGCGGGTTGAAGAGAATTATTTTTTCCAAGAATCGTAGGAACCCTATCAGTACGTAAACTGCGGATCTTTATGGGAGATTTATATATGGGAAAAAGTACAGAATCTATTGTATAATACGTAAAAATGTACAAAGTATCACAAGTTAAACGTGCTTTAAAATTATTTGAGAAAGTAAAACAAATTTTTAATTGGTTTCCATTTGTGTAATTGTGTTTATGAAAATTTGAATTTGCATAAATATCCATAGTCTATTTATCATAATCAGTGAATTCAAATGTATGCAGTTTTTTCAGGGATACCATGAATATACACTTGTTTCATTGTATAAGAAATTTTATACTCAATAAACGTGTATCCTAGAATGATTATCTATTCAAAATGAAGCATGATACTGATAGATGCTATATTGAGGAACATAAAATCCCTGGAAAAGCTAGAACAGATAAAGTCTTGTTATTAAGTGCAACTTGTGTTAACATAAAACGTCTTTTGTTGCAGATTTAGGATCGATACCAGGTCAGGGACGCGTCAATCAGCTCGGTGGTGTCTTCATAAATGGAAGACCACTACCGAATCACATCCGCCTAAAAATCGTTGAAATGGCTGCCGCTGGGGTCAGACCTTGCGTAATTTCAAGGTAAATGAGCATATTATCCAAATCTTTACAAATTCATCTAGTCTACAGATTAATTTAAAATAAAAAAAGGATAAATATTCTTCATAAAATCAAGCAAAGTATTGTAATCCAACATTTCCTATTCAATATGAAAACATAAAAAAAGAAACAATTCTAACAATCCCATTCTAAACAAACTCCATCCAGTGGTTCACATTTTCCAGGAATGGAAGTCGTCAAATCTCGATTTTAATATTCTTCTTCGCTTCAATAGGCAACTGAGGGTGTCCCACGGATGCGTATCGAAAATCCTGAACCGATACCAAGAAACCGGAAGCATCAGGCCAGGCGTGATCGGCGGAAGCAAGCCGAGAGTGGCCACGCCTGAAGTGGAGGCAAGAATTGAGGAGTACAAGCGCGACAATCCGGGAATTTTCTCCTGGGAGATCCGAGACAGATTGATCAAGGAGGGAATTTGTGACAGGACCAGTGCTCCAAGCGTTTCTGCCATTTCAAGGCTTCTCAGAGGGCGTGATCCCGAGGACGAAGCGAAGCTTGGCGATGGTGAGTTTCAAGTCGAGATTTCCCTTAATGTTATCCCTTGGGATCTGCCTGCCTTCAACTCTCGAATCTATACACACAGCTAATACACACAATAACTCTAGAACACCACTCGTGAAAAGGTTTACAAACTTGTTCGCGAGGGATTACTAAATTCACGTGTTCAAATTCTAAAGCTAGTTTATTTTTTTTTTGTATTATTTAGTATAGCAAGGTGGGATCACTGTTTCCTCAACAGGTCCCTAAGTTCTGAATTCTTTAAATTTCAAAAGGAATATATTAAATCTATAAATATTTAATTTCTCAGATTTTCAAAGCTTTTGTGAAACTAAAATTAAGAAAATTGGACGAAACACTTTTGACAAATTTTGTAATACGCGTATAAATGATTATTAAGAGATGACTTTTCAATACATAGTGCCCACTGATATTTTATTCAATTTCTAACTTCACCTGTAGCCTCGTATTTTAAGTTTTTCCTCTTGGATTACAAGTTCGACTCCGAGACAAAATTGTACATTAAAATTCCGCGATGCTTTCCATATGCTCTGGCAAAAACTTCGATCGAGATCACGCTGGACTCGTGTCTCTTTTCCCAGCTGCCCCGGCCAAGATTGATGATCTTGAATCAGTGAATCAGCCTCTCGCAAAATACGCGCCGTGGTAACAGCGCCACCGTACGAAATTAGATTATAACAACATCGCCTCGTAATTTGGTCCTCGGGGCTCTCGTTACGTGGGATCTCTTAAAATTGAATTGACCACCATTTTCGCACCACATAATTTTCAGCGAATAGCAGATTATTATTTGTGGCGATCGCATAGACACTTTGAACACCTTCAATTTTGAATTTTAAAATTACTTTATCTTCGACCTTGTTTGTGCAAGTTGATTATAGTTCTTTGAAGAGGTGCAAAAGCTAACAAAAAGGCTCTATAGAAGTTAACCCAGGTGTGCTTATTTAAATATAAATTAGTAGAATTGTCTTGAATTTACGAATCTGTTAGAGAACTTTTTATAATAATTATTCAATTTAATAGTATTCTATATTTAAAAATCCTCCACAGTTTTTATTGTAAAATCTTGTTAATTAATTCTACCGATTTATTTTTCCTCCTTTTTACAAGCATATGAAGTTTCGTATTTATCATCAAAATTTATTAGACAGTAAGTGCAAAAAATATCAGGTAATCTCTGCATTTTACTATTTCGTAAATCATTAACTTGCAACCTAAACTACTGTACAATTTCCGTACGTCTGAACAAGGGAGTATCATCCCCTAGAATCTAAAAAGGCTCTAGTTAACCCTGTGACACATTTTTCTGCCTCGAGTGCCGATTCAAGATCCGTGGTACAAATAACTTACGATTAGTCAAGAAACTGAGTGAAAATATCCATGTTCGTCCATGATTTGTCGCCAAAGTGGGACACGATATTAGCGTTGCAAACTCGCTAGTAATAGTCACGCGATTCTACATCGCGTATCGCTTTGGAGGATTTTCACGGTGGGTTTCGCGGTACGAGCGAAAAATTTAGCCAACGATCTTGAAAAAAAATGTGTCCGCGATAAAAGCGTCCATTAAGGCATAACAGCTTCCTGTGCAACGTAATGCCCTGTCCGAGGGAAAATTACAACGCCAGGAAATTACGAAGGCGATCAAAAGTGGAGCTTAGCAAGTAATTCGCAGTTAATTCGCGCTCGAAGCTGAAACTTACCTCTCAGAGTCTTTAATCAACGTGGAGGATTCGAGAAAAAGTTTCTTAGTTGCCGTGGAGAAGCATCGGTTTCCTTTCATTTTGCTTTTTCCTGCGCTTGCGTGCACCCTGCTGCAACTTTGTACAACAAAGTTCTCCTGTGGGTGCGTATACAACGTTTCAGGAACTTTCCACTCGAGCAGAACGAAAGCTCGATGAAACGCTGCGAGAACATTTATTAAATAGGTTGCAAAACGTAAAGCAGGATACTTGTGCCTTCCTCGTTACGTTGATATTGATGGAAATGTTGTTTATGATGTTGGTAAAAATTTGATATCTGGGAATCGTTTTTTTTTAGGCAAGTAGATTTTTGAGACAGCCTCAGTGCATTATTGAGCTTGTCTATTTTCATTGGATCAGTAAAAAGTTAAAAAACAGTTGTAGGATTTTAATACTTTGGTTGTGTGAAGGTTTCGTGACACTTTAATTGGTTAGTTCAGTTTTTCTATAAAAATGGCCTCCATAAATTAATAAGATGCAGAAATGACATTGAAGAAAATAGCAACTGCAATACTGAAACATGAAATAAATCAAAGACGAAATATTTTGTAGTAAAATTAATTTTAAACATGTTCAAAAATATCTATTTTACATAACAATTCAAACTCAAAACATATACCTGCCTATATTCATCATGTATGTATACTATAGAATATTAAATTCAACTTTCTATGTATACTTCTACATACATACAATTTTTACAGATGTATACTGAGTGTCAATGAACTGAAAACACAACCCGAGTGCGTGATTCTACATAAAAAGTCAGTATCACAAATATTCTAAAGTTACAAAAATTATACTCACCAATTTTAAAGAAAATTGCGTACACCAGTTTTTCATTTAAAATAGAAAATATTAACTTAATAATTGAACTATTTTAAGCTGAAAATAATTCCAAATATGTCAAAGCATTTGGTAGCTCTTATTGGAAAACCCTACTGATTAAAGTGAAACGATATTCAGAAATAATTACAATTACTTACTATACGTTATTGTTTTTCTTCCATAGCTTTAACTATAATGTTAAATTTTCCTAATGAATTAATTTCTCTCAGTAAATACAAGAACATTTACACTCATCTTCCTTAGTCAACAGGTTAATCTTGAGCAATTAATCTTCAAATCTCCTGCTTACATAATTGCGTCACCAACTCCAACTTCAGTTCCCCTTCTATGTGGCAACATATTCCTTCGCAATCGCGACACTAATTCATTCCCCTCTTCCGCATCCTTTGCAATCGAATCAAGATCCCACAGAAATTCTACTTGACATCTTCCACTGAATTTAGAACCACGTGCAAAAATCTTGCTTTCTTAATTACAACACTATGCCAGGAACATCAAATGTTCTCGATTAGCAAATAATTTAGCAGTTAATTTATTTTGATATCTGCACCTGAACCTACTGGTGATTGATTACTTCAAAGATAACTCTTGGATTTCAGTCGCTTTAATTCAGTTCATTAATTTCTAAGTAAATTAGACTATTACAAATAGGTAATACAGGGGGATGAAAGTAACTAAACCAAACCATTTACTTTAGTCCAAACAAAGAATTGTTTATAACGTTGAGGATATCAATGTTTACTTGAGCATTATTGGGCATTTTCTTAGTACCCTGTATAAAAGTCAAGTGAAATAATTTCTCTTCTTGATGGTATTTAGGTACTTCGTTAGCTGTGTGTATCCTAAAAAGACTTAATTAACAGAAACTAATCGAAACATCTCATAAAAAATGGCAACCCGTCCCAGCATCAAATCGAGACAAAACGAGCAACAAAACCTGCAATCCGAAATTCAGCTAAAACTGCTAATATTCCTGAAGCTGGTGTCACATGACGTACACAGTATTCAACAGTTCCAACAGTCTCAGCTAATATCAGGGCCCAGCCACAAATCACCAATGAAGGAGATGAATTCATTAAATTATACATTTTTAACAATCTTAGGATCGCTAAGAAGCGCAATATAAAAGAGGAATACAGTTACACTGTATCGTTCGTGGGCTGGTCGACACGGGGAAACTGTTAATCGTGGAGGATTCAGAGCTATTTAGCGTGGAATGATCGCCTGGGCACGCCCCATCAGCTGGCTAGACCACCAAGAATCCGAAAGCAGGATCTCGAAACGGTGAATGAATAAATTAAATGCTCCCGCATTGATCAGCCTGGCGTTTCTCGATCTTGGAAATTACCGGTTCGCCAGTGCGCCGCAGCGAGAGAACGCTCGGTAGCTAGCTATCTCGGCTCTGTAATTTTCTCGCCGCCCGGTACATGCCCACGTGCACGTCCGAATGTTCGATAGGTGGTATCGTTGAGAATCGACGGTACTGAACCATGTGCAACGGCGGCGAGATCGAGGGGATGCACGAAAGGATCGAACGGTTCCTGTTCTTTTCAGGGAAAGCTGAGGAAGAATGAGACTCCAGATTCAAATGGTCTCTGTGACAAATTGGAGACTGACTTCCTGGCTGGCGGGATTCGTCAAGCTACGGGGAAAGTGAGGTCGGATGCTGTGGTCGATCAGCTGGGAGATTTTTAGGTTCTGTGTCGAGAAGGGATCTGATTAGGGGAAAAAATGAGACACGTGGGAGAAGGTAGTTGAGAGATAGGAGTTTAGGGTTTAATGGAGGTCTCGAGGAAGTTCGAGTCCAGTTTGTTTTGACTGTGCTAAGTAAGAGGTATTTTGAGTTCATTTCTATGCAGGTTAATTTATATTAAATTATCCGTGGAGATGTAGGTGTAGGTACTATTATTTTTGGAATAGAGAATTGAGAATACATAATTTAAAATAGAGTGATATTAAATAGTAGAATGGGGTGATAAACAAACCCTGGAGTAAATAATTGAAACAAAAATATTAATAGAATAGACAAGTGTTACTATACTTGTTTTTTGTAAGTTTCTGGAGTCCTGCAGCCCTAAAGCCTTGAAGCTCTAAAGCACAAAAGTTCTGGAATTGCTAAGATCCCTTAATTTGAAGTTTTATCGTGCAAGTGGTTTGAGATATCTTCTTATCTTTCTAAAGAGCTGTCAGTAGTTGTTTCTGGTCCCAAAACATGTCAGGGCTACCGAAACATCTCGCCTCTAAAGTGGTGATCTAAAGAATACAAACATGGGACCCTTTCCTTCTACTACTCGCTAAAGACACAAATAAAACACCTAATCTATAAAATAAATTGGGGAAACCTCAATAAGGGAGGATTTGAATATACATAAACTTGAAACTATTGCTCAAAATTATAAACAACCTACATAAACTACACCTACATAAATTTATTTATTCTTCAGTATACCAGGTTATTCTACAAATTGTCACTGACAATTATTTTATTTCTATGAAAATTAATATTTATAGTGACACACAGATTATTACTTTCTACAACCATTTTCTATCTTCCAAATCATTTTTCAAACCCTTTTTTGAACACTTCACTGCTCGTTTCATATAAAATATAGAATAAGGAGTAACATTACTCATGCAATGACACGATGTAAGGTATTTATTAAGCAAACAATTGAAAAAATACGAAAAAGAGGAAACAGCAACAATCGAGTGGTTTCTCACGGTTCAGGGGGTTGTTTCCACCCCTGACCACAAGAATGGAGCGTATACCGATGGTGGTCCGTCGTCGGACCATTTGAAAATTCTTGTCGGCGAAGATGAAAGAGCAAAACGAGGAGAAACTGCTCGTAGATTTGTAAGTCGATCGGACCCGTCGGTGGCGGCCTTTCAAAACATAAAAAGGAGGGCAAAAACAACGTGTTACCACCAACGGGGGTGAGAAACCTAAAAGGGCGCCGACCACTGTGCGCCTCGTGCCTGTCAACCTACACCGAGGCACACAATGATCTCTTTTCTCCTCGATCTGCTGAAAAATATTACCTTGGAGACACATAAAATATGAAGGTGAAGCGGAGACACTGGAATTAGTTCTCATGAAAGATTAACAGGACATAAAATTCAATTATAAGTACCCATTTGCATTGAAATTCCTTGAATTTATCTACGTTAAATCTAGATTTCTCCAAATTTCTTTGAGTTCAATAATACATTATTATTCCCCTCGTATTTTGTTTGTATATTAAGTTAGTAATTATGAATTGTATAACATTTATTTCAATAATCTCCTTTTCTCTCAAGTAAACACATTGAAGTTTTCATTATTCTGAATCTAGAACTATTAACATTATTTAGAGGTTGTAGCATAGTGATTCACCTTCTTAATATCTCATATGGAATGTATCCACAGATGACTTGTAAAGAATTTTCTGTATAGCAGTCTTAATAAGTTTTCAGTACTTATTGAAATACAATTAGTAAGCCATGATGGTAAGCCATGTTATGTTAAACTATTGACACTAATAATTATTATGAACTAGTATGAATATAGTGGTATCTTTGCCCCTTACTTCTCAAGATTCATTTTCTCTCCTAAATTAGAAGCTCGATACTTGCCGTGTCTTCATCGATGTCTTCTGGTCCAAGGTACTGCCTTGCATCGACCAGCAACCCAGCAATCTCACAACCCTGGGGGTAATTTTGGGTTCGAAACTTTGGTAATTACTAAGCGGTAGCGGCCGCTTAGTCCCATGGAGATGCAATCTTTGTCATGATTTTGCAAATTTACTGCTTCTATCGCATACTTAAATGAGTAGGAACTCAACGAAATACTTGAAAATAACGTACAGAATGCAAAACCTAAGAAATATATCAACACAGAAAAGCTTATAATTTCAAACAAATTCTATTAAACAAACCTAAACTGAAACAGAAGAGAAGCATGAAATAATAAATAGAATTCTGATTAATCCCGAGTATTCGCTATTATTTCTTTAGTATCCTACTAATAAGAAAAACACAGATCCTTGATGAAGGGTCAACGAGCTATATCCACTCATTATAGGTAGTAAGAAATCCACAAGAAAACAAAACGTTAATCACGAAGACAATGCTATAGCTTCGATATCGATTTTACTGTATTCTCAGCAGCATTCCACCATTTTCTAAATCAGACAGAAGTTTCCAGCTTAAGAATTCCCGAGCCCCGCTATATTTACAGTAGGAAGCGATAAACTAGCAGGGTGGTAATATTTTATTGTTCAGTTTTTTCATATTCGTATTATGTACTATGCGATGGGAGAAAGGAAAAGGAAGAAGTGATTTCGTCCGGGAATAGAGCCCGTGTCGAATGGGCATGAACGCGGGGCGTCCCGGCGTCAGGCGTCGTCGGCCGATTAGTCGCGGCCTCCGCTGCAAAAGCTGCTCGACGATTTCTACAGACGCGAGTCCAGACAGCCAGAGGCCTTCGGAAGAAACTGGCACTCTCGTTTCTTTTTACGCCGCGTGTTGTCACCCGTCCCTGATGATGATGACTCCTCCGCGATAATCTAAAAATGCGCGAGCGGTCTACGAGCGTCGTTTTACCCTCTTTCGAATTCCTGGACGAGGAAACGTGTCACTGGAGGGTACGTGGATAGGGTAGAGAAAAACATGAGTGAATAGTGTCGGAATAAATTCCAGGAGCGTTCGATATCCAGTAATGAACACTTTGAGCAAAATCTAGGTAATTATATTCCTCGTTAAAAATTTGGAGCATAGTATAATAGTGATATAACCATTGTGGGTTTCTTTCAATTTCAGTTTAGTAGGTTTCTAAGAAAGCTTTAAATTTATGTTCAGTTTGTGGAGATCATGTGTGAATATTTAATATTATTTAATTTCGACTACTTGGTATTTTGCTGATTGTGAGTAAAATCAAAAGTTTAGTGTTTGTGGAACAGCCACGTGGTGATGGACTTATGAAATAAATAAGTTTCTTCGATTTTCGATCAAGTAGATACTAGAGGAAAGGAAAAATACCTTCAAAATACAGAAAGTGGAAGATTCCATGAAGTTATATGAAAGTAGTTACCATGAACGCAAGATTTCTTACATTCAATATTCTCGGAAAGAAACTCTAGACTTCCATTAATATAAAAGTCACTATAAATAAATGAATAAAGAAGGATCGAGAAATATCGGCGGAAAAGGAAGCGTGGAATAAAAAAATCGATTGGGATAGAATAGTACAAATGAAAGTAGACAGTCGATCCAAGTTAATTAAACTCCTTTTCTTGCAAAGTTAAAGGACGTGCAACATTCGTCGTAATTGTACCTACGATTGACAAAAACGCTACTTTCACGTTGACAAAATGCAACATAAGTTTAATCAAATGTTGCTGATCCGCACGAAAAGAATAGGCCCAACTCGCGTCTGTTCTTGGAAATCGTTATTTCACATCGCAGGACGATTTGAACCGATCTTAACACTCGTCGGAAACAGTAGAAGGCGAGTGAGTCACGGGAGGGGAAAAAGGAAAAGCAAAAGAACGTGGGTGGCGAACGAGTCGATCGCGAATCGAGTGTGAAATAACCAGCGGTTCCTTTTGAACTCTGGCTCGGCAAAACAAACCATAAACCAGGACGTGCGTTCACCTGGAAAGAGAGGGTTGGCCAGGTGACACGAGCACAGGGAATTAATAGCTATTAGCCACGACCCCATAATTCAGTCTACCTTATTCTCGTTCAGGCGCTCTGTTATTTTGTTGCGTTTCTTCCATGTTTTTTGCACGTTCTGCGGATCCAGTAACCAGTTGGTTATTAACGCAAAGCAGGCAGGAAATTCTACCTCGCAGGATATTCTTCCTTGGTCCATTGGAGCGTGGTAGATCCTTTGATCGTCCTAGGATCTGGCGGATAATGTTTGCAGAGCATTTTTGGCGAGCGTTGTTTTCAGAAGAAATTCAGAGGAAGATCATATTAGGTTTCTCTGTGAATAATTTCTTTCAGAATCGTAAGCATCCTCTGACTTTCGATGAAAATGAAATATGGAGCTCTGTGTGAAGTTTGAAGCACTGATTTATAGTGTTCAATATAACAAGGATATTTAATAAGTACTAAATATGTAAATCTAGGTTATAATTTAAACCATAGATCTCCACGTTTCAACTCGAACTATCGAACTTTCAGGTTCCCACATTTGAGTCGTTAAATGCCCTCGATTTATCTCAACTTAATTTTGTTCAACTCGATTTAATTAAGCCTTAAAGCAACTCTAAGTCTTTGAATTTAATTACAAATTCAAAAACTCTCATTTAGACTCGCTCAGCTATTAAATCAAAGTCCTTAGACATTATTTATTACTTATTACTCATCGCAATTCGCTAATCAACCGTTCATTTTCATTTCCAGGTAAAACTAGTTCCGGCTCCGACTGTGAGAGCGAACCAGGGATACCATTGAAGAGGAAGCAACGTAGAAGCAGAACAACCTTCACTGCCCATCAGCTAGATGAGTTGGAACGAGCGTTCGAGAGGACTCAGTATCCAGACATCTACACTAGAGAAGAACTGGCTCAGAGGACGAAACTGACTGAAGCTAGGATCCAAGTATGGTTCAGCAATAGGCGAGCCAGGCTCAGGAAGCAGTTGTCTTCGACCACTTCCGGCGGTTACGTCAGCTCAGTGGCCTACCCTACGGCTTCCTACGTTCTTCATCCACCGGCTGCACCTCATCCTCACGCCGCTGCCTCTGTTCCTCCGAGTCATCCGCATCCTCATCCCCATGGACAGACTTTGCCAGATTCCACGTTCTCATCCAGCCAAGGTGAGTGAAGTTACTAAATGTCTCAGAGTACAATGAACTCTATTGACGACTTTGGCATCTTCTTTAACGCTACAATTACCGAAATTAAAGTAGATTTATTTTTAAGAGCGTACCTACGTTTTTGAAAAAGTATAAAATTCACAGAAGTAATATTTATTCATATATTTTGTTTCATTGTACAATGTTTCCATTAAGATATCTCCAGAAACCCTATCAAATAAAGCATATTATTAATAATCACAAATTCTTCCACAGTTCCAGAGCTGTATTCGTCCCATCACGCCAGCATGTCTCACCAATTGACGCCAGATTCCACTCGACTACCATCCTCCGTCGGGTCCACGTCGAGCTACGGGTTACCAACCTCTGTGACGTACCCCAGCTCGCTGTTACCACCAACGTCATCCACCAGCAGCCACATGAGTCACCAAGTGTCCCCCGTGACGCCCGCGTCGTCATCGACGTACCAGCAACCAAGCAGCCATCAGCTGCCGCCTACCCCCAACTCGCTGGTGACCATGATGGGTCCGAATTCTGGCAGCTCGAACCCAGCATCCGATCAGTTAACCTCGTCGGATCTGCCCATCAGCTCAGTGTCCCCTGTACAACAGTCGCAGCAGCAACAGGCTAGCCAAGGGAACACCTCTCCCTCGTGGAACCTACCAATCTCCAGCGCTGGAAGGGTGGGCCTCCCCAGTCCTCCCTCCAGCTTACAGCAACCCCATGCACACGCCACTCACCCTCATCAGCCCTTCGCCAGTCACTACGGCGCTCAGGGCTTCCAGCAACCCCCGAGACCTGCTCCCCATCAGCCATTCTACAGCTGGTACTGAGAGGTGTGTCGCGGAGCTAGATCGAGGTCTATGATTGGGTGTTGCGGGGGGTCTGGGTTCAAGGTTCAGTGCTTGGAGTGATTTATTGGAACTGTTAACCGGTTTAGGCGGAACTGTCAACTGGTTTGGCGATGGGGCATTGGGAATGACTTCGTGGAAAGAATTGAGAGAGGTGTTTCATTTATCTTCTATTATCCCCGTTTGGGAATGGGGTTGTTTTAGTGTTGGGTTCCTGTAGATTAGAGTTAACACGTTCGCTGCTGAATATGTGGCATCGGGGCGCATTGTCAACGATAAACGTTCGATCAGGCAATATTCAAGAATAGTAATTTCGGGTTAATTGTTTGTAGCTGTTCCAACCGGTTCTTGAAACTGGCGTCGAAGAGTGAGCTTTTGGTGAAAGGTATCTGAAATACAGAAATGCATTCGAAACTCCTGTTAGATAATGCTAGTTCGAGTGCTACTGAGTTACGTATTGTATATGCACAATGCAGAACTGAAAAGAAGTCCATTGACACATGGGCGAATAAGAAGGTTATTTTGCTCTCTCTAACACTTTGCCCTATCTGTGTCGTTCTACTTATAAATTAGGTACCTACCTATAGATAAGTCCCCAATCTTATAAGTATACACACACATTCAGTTCTATTTTGATTCAAGAGAAGGTGGGACATAGAAAGACATTAAATATCAGTGCTGTCCAAGCTACAAGTCTGACTACGATTTCCAATTACGAACAGATAATCCGAAATTACTGTATATTTTTTCACACATAATAAATAAGTTGCTTCTTAGACTGACAGTGAACGTGTTAATGAAGTGATATCAGACATCAGACAGTAGAATTCTGTCGAATATGTTGAGGACGAGAAGGGTGTAGTATGTTTTCCTATTGAGAGAACAAGGTGAAAAATTATGAAAAGGAATACTATTATTTTTCAAAAAACTTTGTCATTACGACTCATGCTAGATTGCTAAAGATTCATAGAAAATGAATAATCAATCACCTCTTCTATCAATTTTATTGAAACCTAGAAGGAAGCAGTAACTGGAAGAATGGAATAAATGTAATTATTTTACAAAACTCGAGGGATATGCCAGTAAATAGTAATCATTTAAGTTTTAAGCGTTAGGTCCGTATTGTAAATTCGGGTAAAATAGAAATTAAGGCAAATCGAGCTTCCTTGGCTGCGGGACGGACGAATCCCAGTGATCGTGTATTAGATATACTTAGAGAAAGGAATGTAAATATTTAGGGGTACATTAGTGACCCATTTTGAAGCATTTCGAAGCAGTTTGCAGGCGACTGCGGAGGAACTAGGATCACGTGTCTTGTGTAATAACTGTAAATTCTCCTTCACTCTTGTAGCTTAAGTTTATATTTGTAAGTTAAGTAAACAATGTACATATTTGTTTCGTTTATCCTCGGTTTTCAGGTTGCTTCCTTCTTTCTAATGTTCCACCAGTTTGTGCTCTTGTGTGTACACACAGCGCGACCAAAAATCTTATTTAATGTGTAAATAGTAAGTAGATTTAGGTTTACGATTTTCGGTAGCAATATTACGTATTCTTGAATTTTTAATGAGAAATTTTGTTGTCGAGTGAATTATAGGATCGAATAATATTAACGATGACATTAAATTTTGCTAAATAATTCTTTATCATCTCCTTGGTAAAAGATTGACTATCAAATGTTAATCAATTGTCGGTTAGGAATATTTGCAATTCTCTCGACTGTAAAATTTGTTATGGAAGTTACTGTAAATTATTTTAGAAAATTAAGTTTAGGCATTAAATGTGTATAGTAGTTGTATTTTGCTCCGTATGATTACTAAATAAAGTCTTGAAAGTAAATCAATGCTAATTCAGATATTCAACTTTTGTAATAATTATTTCACCTTAACCGATGGCATTTTAATTAAGAAGAAAAAAGCTAATTTAAATATCCTGAAATAGGTATACTTTTCTTGTCTTTAGTATTTATTTTCCTTATCAAACATAAATTTGACAATATTCGTATTTCACTAGAATGTTTTCTTCAATTTACAATTATTGATCAAATGACAGTAATATACTATTATCATACTTTGTATTTGTTCCAGTGGCCTCTCAGAAATATTCAAAATTAAATTATATCAATTATTTACGAACATCATCAAAGTATCGAAATAAACTGAACAAGTAATGTTCATTTTTGTTCTACAGCTCCAGGGCTCCCAAAGACTCAAACCCTGTTACCATTTTCGTTTCACTCCCAACGTTAGCAGCTGTACATAAAAGTGCAGCAGTACGAGCAGTAAAAATTAAAATTAAAATACTAACACGAAATGTACCATCAGTCGGTACCAATAAGAAGTAGAATAGATCTATTATCTTATGAGCTTTTCTGTCACATGCTCTGCAATACCGACTTCACAAAACACCATTGGCTTTTTGCGCCCACTACGTTTAGAAACGGTGACTTTAGAAATCACATACGATCTTGACGCAGAAATACTGTCGCCATCTCACGGCTATACTTATGTACTAGTGATTGTGGGTGTTCGTTAAGTTTCCACCTACACATTTTATATAATCCCTATACCCATAGGCGTCGGCATTGAAAATTTATAAATACAAAGGCGTCACCTCATTCTAAATTTATAAAAGCCGTTTTTCTTGTAATATTTGTGCACTATTTCCACTCAAAATTGCTTTATAATGAATTATAGTATCTAATAAGTGATTTCAATACTTAGAACAAGGTTTATCGTTATTTACTAAATAAGTATAGGATAAGATAAAAGGTTTTTAGTAATAAATAAACATTTTTAACTTGATATTGTTGCATTATGAGTTGTAGAGTCTTTATAGTGATTTTACATTTCTTAAATTCTCAGTAGGTTTATAAATAGCTTTTCCAAGTTCCATTACCATGCATTTTAAATGAGAGTTAGTTCATTGATATCGCCACTAGATGGTTGTAGCAATTCAGTTTCCATATTTAAATCAAACATCTATTGGCGTGCTTGAAGCCTAAGACTTGTTTTGATAAAAACAAATAAAATTTCTGCTTCTGCCCTTTTTATTCTTCCGTACATTCGACATGTATGCAAATGTAGTACCTGTAAAAATAGAAAACAATTAGTAAAATTAATCATTTTATTATACATACACAATGTCTGAAATTCACAAGTATTTTCATAAACTAAAATATTAATCTAGCTACAAATTTTTGTATTCTAATATATATTATACATAAAGCAATTTCAATGTCCTGTCAGAAAATTTATAAGGGAAATGTACAAATGATAATAAGCTAAGGATTTTCATAAGTATTTGTTTAACTGAAAATAGTAATTTTGTCTTTCTTAATACATGCAAATCTCTCTGAAAGTTACTCAAAGCAAGTACCCTATCACTATTCCCGATAATTCTCCAAAAATTTGAATTATTTTTTCTAGATTTCAAGTTAGATTGTGTGACAACAAGCTCACCCTGTATTTACGTACCACAATTTCAGCTCGATTCCTCCCAAAAAGCCCTCGAATCGTTCGTCACGATCCCAGCCACGTCTTGTTAGAAATAAAACGCGCATGCCAAACAATTCCACTTGACAACCGCTGATCCACGAAACGTCAGCGCCCTATCACGGCTAACAGCCACCAAAAGAGGGTGGTAGCGGGTTATCGAACTCTCCACTTTCCTCTGTCTTTCCCCCTTTTTTCACCTTGCGATTCTGAACGTCACGGCGAGGCCACATATTGGACGGTGCAAAGGGAAAATCGAGCCTTTTGTTTCTACAAGTAAGTGATGCCCTTTTCTCTCCACGATTGTACACACGTGCCCTGAGGCATGGAAAACGTGAGCATAATTTCAGAGCCATCGACTTTCCATTGGACCACTTATAATAAAACATTTCTGTCAGCGTGAATTTCAAATCAGACGATGAATCGTTTGTACGACCTGAACACGCTGTGCGGGATATCGATATTTATATTTACAAATTATACTGTTGGATGCAACGAGGATTACTGGGACACGGAGCCAAAATTGAATTTCATGAAAAATGTCCCTGAACGTTATGAAGTTAAATACTTCTTACATGTAATAAAAGTATTCTGAAAAACCTCTAGGATATTATTGGATATTATGTTATATACCATATCATATCATTACATGGATATTATATTGCTTCACCGTATTTTTATCAGTATAGAATGAATTATATAATAAATAAAACAGTAAAAATAGCTTGCATAAACTGCAGAACAATGTCCTAAAAAAGATGTCGTTTATTAACATTATTTTCTATTATTGTAATATCAAGAAAAATATAATCTGTGTAACGAAACTACTTCAAAGAATACTGTTCTCCAACATCAATTAGTTCCGCATCTTTGATACAGTCTTCGATATACTCGAGAGGTACTTAAAAAATTCCCTTACAAAATCGGCTTAGACTCAAATCAACCACTGATAACAAGCTTGCTTACATTTAATTACGCATTTACACAACTTCGACTTACTTTCAACACTCGTCTGATCCTCCCGATGAGGACTCACCCTTTTTCCCTCTAACTCTTGAGTCTGAGACTTCTAAGGGAAACTTTTAATCAAATGCGGACTGTCTCTGTTTTCTCTTCATCCTCAGACTGGGCACAGGGTTAAGGGGAACAGAGGCGAGCTCTTCTAAACGACGCAGGTGAATAGCCTCCAGGTGAAAAGCCAAGGTTGTGAATAAAGCAGAAGGGTGAAATCGAGGGAGAATGTCCGATGGAACGTCGAGATTCTCCGGTCCGCGTCGGTCCGACCGAAGGAACCGGAAGAGGAAGCCACCCCTTCGAGCAGACATTTTCAGGTATATAGATCATACTATGGAAGAATAGGAACTATACGGATATCGTAACTTTATTAAAAGTATGACATAACTAAGAGAGGCACATTTTTCAGAAAATCAATTCGACATTTTTTCTGGGAGAAAATTATGAACTATTTAACTATTTAGCGATGAAAATATCTGTTTACTTTTATGATTTCACTGGCAATATTTTGGTGCTGACTGTTTTTAATAGACTACTGTTTAGGTGTATCGATTATGATTAAGAATCAATAACAATATTATTGAATTTTCTGCAAATATGAATTCAAAATAACTAGTTGGTTGAATCTTTGAGAAAAAGCAATACTTAGAGGAGTTTCCTTTTTGGTAACTTCTACTAAAATTGATATAAATTCTGCTTCTACTAATCTTACTTTTTTATTCTTCAATTTTGTTAGATAGCAATCGTTATACTTTAAAGATACCAAGTTTTGAGTCTGTCTGTTATTTAGAACACAGTATTATTTCACGAAGGGCCATGAGCACCTCGGCGAAGCAATCAACGTCACTGAGGAGCAATCACCATTCCTTTACCCCCCTTGCTCCCTCATGTTCTCATATTTTCAATATTGGAAAGCGAAGAAGCGCACAATGGGAGAAGAACAAAGGCGAGATCCTGCCATGTTGAAGACAGCGCACGAGCTTCTTCGAAAATTAAGAGTAAGAATTTTTAAAAAAGTGTATTAATAGAATATAAGTAGTGTGTTTAAGCTAAGCTTTTGGGCCCTTACAAATATAATGGACCAAATGGCTAAAGGGTACAACTAATTTCTACAAACAATTTTAGATCTCGAAATTTTCCATAGTAGGAAAAAGGATGTTTTAGATAATAAATTTAATATAAATAAATCTTGACGAATCTTAAAAGATTTAAGTAATACTACGTATATTTCAAAATATTTGCTTTAATACAAAAAAGCAGAAGTAAATATATAATATAAAAAGAAATTCTTTCCACTCCTTAAGGTTTAAAAAACATTTTTAATTACATTTTGTTATAATTCATGTACTTACTGAGACTTGTATTCTTCCAAATTGGTTCAACCAAGGTAGACGTGGAAATTGAAGCGCTGGAGGCGAAGAAACACAAGGATCCAGACGAAATGATAGCTATCACCGATGTGGATCCAGAATACTTCACAGAACTAACTGGTAGACCAGTGAAAGAAAAATTTTCTCTCCGTGAATATATAGAGGACTCTCGCGAGATCTTCAGAACTCGACTACTTGCTGGACAAGAACTGGATGACTGTATTCGTATAGAACAGCAATTCGTTCTAGAACAGAAAAAGCTGGATGAAATTAAGGTGCACTATACTTCATCTAAATCTAATACAAAAGTTGAACAGCTAAATAATTTGACTTTTCGTATTCTAAAATCACTGAAAGTACCTGCACAAGTAGAATTAGTGCACGTGGATTTTTGAAAATTAATCATAAAATTTATAATAAAAGGCATTCCATGTCATCAGAAGATGTCCTCTTCTACCTTAAGATACCTTATTTTAGTCGTCTTACCCTATATGTATATCATTTCCAACAAAATTACACGAAAATATCCCTGCACCTCATTTACTGTTTCATGCAAAGCTCTTTATACCATCAACCATGTGAAACATGTTCCAATCTTCCATCAGCATCGTTATCGCCAATACGTCAGCGGTTTCGAGGAGTTCCTTTCCAAAGATCACGAAGAGAGCATGAAGATCCTCCTCCACGCGGATGAGGAAGTTAGACGGACCAGAGAAATCAGCGACGAGAGAAACCGATTGGCGAAAGAATTTGGCCAGGTCAGACTAGAGGTATACAACTGGGAGGAGAACTGGAGGACGGTGAAGATGTGCCAGAGATTCTTGTATCAGGTTGCCCCAATCACCTGGCGCGAGGAGTTTGACTGGATCCATCGAACTAGTTCTGGAGAAAACATTGCCTCTGCCAGCACCGAAGATTTATTCGGACGATACAAAATGGCTGAGGAAGCTGGTTCCTTGGATACGCTGATAGGTGCTCTTGCCAATGTGTTTCTAGTTATCTCTGGAAATTATCTATAGATATTTTTACTACCATACCTACTGTGAATTAAAAATTCTATGCTTGATAAAGTACACGTTGACTTCAAGTATCTTACTAGTAGAATGGTAATAATAGTTTAAGAGGGACTCTAAAAATTCTTTAAAATATTTTGAAAGGAGCCTATACAAAAATGAAATGCTATATTATGTACAAATACGTTTCTGAATATTCACGAATCCTGTCTTCATATTTTCAGAACTATTCGAGCATGATATTGCCGAAGCAGGCCCAACAGACTTGTACTTTCAAGAGCCCTTCGAACTCATTCAGGTCTTCAGGACGATAGAAACGCAAAACTTAAACGCTCTGATCCACCTAGAGTCCCTGGCTCAGCCAATGACAGATATGTTAGCGACGATCGAAAGTGCTGAAGAACATATCAAAACGAGAGTCACCGAGCTCACTAACGAGATCAACGAAGTCCAAGTAACTATTTCCACTTGTAAAGGACAGACCAACTGCTCCCCTATTTCTTTAAACTCAAAGGGCAGCATTCAATCCTCCGTCATTTTCCTAGAACGCCATTTCCAAATATGAGACGAGAGCAGCTGACTTGGAAATGTATGCAAATACTCTCCTCGAAGGCGTGTTCCGAGACGCTGTGTGCTCCGACGAGGTGCTGCGTTTCCAAGTATTCATCGAGAATGCTTACGAGAGCTGCATCGGTCCCAATGACGCCAACTTGGACAGTTTCTCTATGATGAAATGGATCGAGAAGACCCACGAAGAGCTCAATTTGGAGCTGGACACTCTGCCGCCAGAGGTTGTTCAAGCCTGCGAACAGGAAGGCTTCAAACAGGAGCTGAAAGCGATGAAGGAGACAGAAGAAGCTGCTAAGAAGGTCAGACTGTATGAATATGTCTGGGCATGTTGTAAATGAGCTTGGTTCCGAATAGTGGTTTGTGTATAGTTCAATCCTTCAATCCTTAGAAGCCATAGGTGAAATTTTACCTCATACAAATTTTTATTTTAATAAATATTATTGAAAGAGCCATAAAGACTGATAATATATATTTATTAGATAATAATGAATCATATCATTTGCTGATAAATATCATTTGATAAGTCTCTTATAGTAATCTTGTTCTTTGTTTTACAGTACGAGCTCATGTATCGATTGCTAGCTGCCATGAAGCGTATCATGGAGCCACCAGTGACAAAAGGACGACCTTTGACATGGCGTTCGAGACCAACAGTTCAGAAGGTCAAGGCGAAACCTCCGCCACCGGTACCAACTGACGAGGAGATGCAGTATCTAACATTCTTCACCAAATACTGCCCACAAGAGGACTTCACCGAGTATCGTTCCCAATTTCCCGACGATTTTGATCTATCATTTCAACCTAGGCGTCGACCAGTGCAGAGTGAAAGCGAAGTCTCTGAAAATGAGGAAAAAGTTTCTTCAGAAGCTTCTGAAGAGGATGAAGCAAATGACGAACAGGAATAACTACGCAATATGACAGTAGTAACTTTATTATTCTGTGCTAAAAGCCATGTGCGATGTCAAGGTGTCTCCGTTTTTATCGTCCTGAGTTTTATAAAGAGGATTCATTTTTTAATACTCGTACTTTGGCTACCATGTCACTCGTAGACAGCTCAGACTTTTATTATATGTACAGCTAGGAATAAAATTGACAAGAATTATTAGGAACATTAGAATAAATAACTCTATAAAATTAATTCAACTATTGATCAGAAATAGCTTTGTTTAAAATTAGTGTAGAGTTTTAATTAACACATGAAAGTCTACTAAGTAGATTAAGAAAAAAATTCTTCAAGTTGATACAAACTTCGGCTCAAACTATTTGTTTTTCGCTGCTGTAGTTTTTGCTGAATAAATTTTTGTTGCCATTTAAATATTTAAAGGAAGGTTATTGAGAGATATTCTGTTGAGATAATAGAATGGATATTAAAGTGTTTGAATAACAAGAGTTCAAATATGGGAGTCTCTACCATGCTTAAAAATTTTGAATATAAATCGCTTTTCTCCTGCTCAAGATACTCTAGACCTTAATTAACTCTTAAATGCAGGGTTCAAGAACCTCATCAAATTTTAAAATCAATGGCAACCAGATTTCCACGTGGATGAAAACGTTTGACTCGTAAATAAGTAATTTTGCAGATCTGTAAAACTTCATACTAGAAATATAACTAACAGTTATTTGCTTTTATACTACAAATTTAAACTTCTGATTCACATGATACTTTTGATATTCGAATTTAGTCTACTAGAACAAGCAATCTCTTCCCAACTTCTTTCTCCGCTCTCCAATTAACCATCTAACGCATTCCATGCTTTCAATAGCAACTTCACAGCCAGCCTCGTGAATAATTCACAATGACGTTTCCAGACTTCAGGATCTTCGTCGTCCAATTAGGTAACTGAATTAATTGACTCCGAGAAAGATCTACTAGGGTGTCGAATAAGCACGGAATTGGTCCTTTAGTAAAACAGTCGTGGAATACAATGCAAATATTGTTCGAAAAAGATTTTCTATGTTCATGTTCAAGCCTAATTTTTCCACTGTTCTAAGCTTTGTAAAAGAATAAGAAACAATTGTTACAGAATTTTGCACTAAAAACCATGATCTTTCAGAAAAATATAAGTAGAGACATTTGCACAATTCCACAAAGTTTAATTATTTTGAGACCTAGTATATAAACGTAGAAACATAATATTTGTAGAATTTCTGTCGTAAAACTGGACCTGAAATCCATCTAAATAACGCAACTCCTCAGCTCTTCTATCTACCATTTTCTAATACAAAAAGAACCCTACTAATACTCGCAAAGTTAATTTGATTAACAAATATCCAATGAATAGCAAACAAACGAAAAAAGAATTGAAATTCACTTATAGAAAGACAAACATCGTCAGCAAACTGGGTCGCAGAAACTAAAACGCTAACTTTGATCACGTCGATAGCAAATCACCTGTGCCAGCATCCTTCGGGAGCTAGAACCCCTCTGCTCCTAAATTTTTTGAGACAGGAAAACCAGCCTCACGCTTCCATTCGTTTCGCACAAATATTGAGGCTGAAATTTCGCTCAAACCGCGAAAGACGCGAACTACTTACGAAGAGATAAGTTAAAAATTGAATGAGAAAAGTTGAACGATCCGTTTGCCTGACGATTGCAGCAATTTTTCCCAATTCTTAACGGTGGTCCATGTGTTTCTAGTTTACGCTGCGTGCCAGTCACGGACGTTTGAACCTTTCAAAGGAGCAGCTGCTCGCGAAAGCACAGGAAGTGGAGAGCAACCGTGAAACGTGGACGATTTGCCAGTTAAAAATGAAAATTTTATCCGCACTCAGGAGAATGGAAGACAACGGAATGCACCGAGGATGCTGCAGATTTCGCTCAGCTATTCCTTCGATTCGTTTTAAATATTACTGCGGAGACTAGCTCTGCATAAGTGCTCTGCAAAGTAGACACTCAACGATGGGGAATATGAGAAAATGTGAGAGGAATTTAGAGACAATGAGGGAAATTTTTCAAGACGATAGAGAATTGCACTGAGAACATTCCAAGCTTTTTCTTCTTTTATTTTTTTAGTTTAATAGCATAGAAATTTCTCAGGATTATTATAAGACATTTAAGAACATCTAAGGTCATTTAAAATCACTTTCGAGTTATATAGGGTCACTTAAATGTACTTCAACGTTCGTCGAGGCACCTCAGAATACTTCAAACTGTGTACTTCACTCGAGTTCACTTCGTGGTTACTTCGCGTCTCTACGAAACGACATATCTTTCTTTTAATGTCATGAAAATTCGTCATGGTTATTTTGTCGTTACGTCAAGATTGCTTCAAGGTTACTTTGCACCTTTTAACAAAATGATATTTCTCTTCCAGAACTACCTTGAATTCCTCGTGGTCACTTTAATGTCACCTTACGAATATTCAATGCACAATCAATTACAAATTTTTGCAGGTTTCTTCACAATAATTTATATAGTTAATTACTTCTGTAATTATAACGTTATATGTGTATTAATAAACTATTCGTTTCTCAAAATATATCAATATTAAAATAAATTGTTTCTTTTTTAACTACTGTGTATGCATAGTGTATTAGACGAAACATTGTCGAACCATTAAAGGTGGTCGAAACATTAAAGGTTGATTAAGACAACAAAATAAGTCGAAAATTAAGAATAACGAAATTTCAATTGAACCTCCATTTCATAATTAATTAAATAGGAGCGTTAAAAAATTGATCTTGTGAAGTGCCCCTGACAGTTGGTAAATGGACTGGCACCACTGCTAGCGTGAAGCCTATGGTAGGAGTCATTTAAGTACATATAGCCACTGTCCAGGTCCAGAGTTGTAGAATTCTGCCACACCTGTATAACACAAGTGCCTCCTTACAAAAATTATCATCATTATCTCACTATATAACACTGACTCTCTTAATCTCTATTTTTAATTGTACTATTTCTTTAAATACACCTACTTGTTCAATAAGTGATCAGAGCTGAGACGCCATAAGATAATGCAATGGCCTAGGACGAATTATATCCTTTATATAAGAGTATGAGAGATATCTTTTTATACAGGATGTTCCACGATAGGCATCAGAAATTTTAGACCATGATTCAACACATCAAAATGGGGCAAAAATTAAAACAATAACAAAATTGAGCTTTAGACTTTCCTTCAGATTTAAGTCTAGAATTCGTCTGAAATGTGTCTGACCTGGGACTCATTCTACTGCCAGCGTGTAGTAGATAAATCAGACACAGCAAAGTCAGTAGAATAAATATCGAGTCAGACACATTTCACGTGAACTTTTCTCAACAATTGATATATTCATTTTTTCTTATTTCTATCTTAGAATCATGCCTCAAAATTTCAGACACCTGTCATCAACCACCCTGTATAATGCTATTACCCACGCAAACCAGGTATAAAAATACTTTCTTCACTCCCCGTAAGCCTTAAGCAAACCTCTTTCCCTGCACCTCGACAACTAGACCCTTCGTCCAATTAAACACAACAGCGGCAAGAAAAGAAAGCCACGAGCATGGATTGGACGTGATCCGCGGTATCGCAGCAGTTCGAACGCGAGGATGAGTGGCGCATGAGACAAAAAGCACTCTCTAGTCGCGAGGAGTTCACGGACAGCTGAATGGTGCATAATATAGCGCAGGAGGGCTAGAAGAACGTGGTAAAGGGCAGAATACATGGCGAGAGTGGGAAAAAGGGAGGCTCGGTGTGCGTGTTAAAAAAAAACGAGGAAAGCCACGGTGGCACATGGGGTGGTTGAACACAGACAGGCGATCCGGTGGGGGAGAAGAGGGGTAGCTCGTTGAAGAGTACCCTAGCCAGTCTGCTATCGAGCAATCCTCGTTGCCATGGGGATAATCTCGAAAGGTCTCGTCGAAGTACGCAAAATCCAAGCTTCCCAGCGCCGATTTCTACGGAAACAGAGGCCATTTTTCTGGGACCGAGCAGTCGGTGGTCTTGGACGCAGACGATCGTTGTCTCCAGGCGACGAGCCCTTCCTTCCCCATGTCTCGACGCTTCCCGAAAATTGCTTCAGTCCAGGATTCACTGTTATGGAGGAAATTAGACATGTAGCTAACGATGTACTTGGTCCTTAACAACGTGCTTGGGATTTTTGCGAGGGTTGTAAGTGCTTGGATTCGAAACTAGAGGTTTGGGAATTCGTGGAGTATTGGGATTTCCTGAAGTATTTTCACACTTTCTCTAGGGTTATGTTACTTTTTAAGGTTTCTTGTTATAGGATTCTCTAAAACTTGTAGGAGGCTTCTTTTTAAAGAGAGACTTTTCTAGAGAAACTCTAGGAGAATTTATGTGTTTTTGAATTAAAAGTGCCTACGTGTTCCAGGTACCTACAGTTTTCTATTCTGAAGTCTAATTTAAATTTTAATAATTTAAATGCTTGGAAATGTGTAAAGTGTTTCAGAATTCTGAGATTTAAGGATTCCTTAGATCTCTCTTGCAAGATCTTCTTTTCGTTCACCGAGTGGCGTGGAGTGTTGTCGCTTGTAGTTGGCAAGTGTCACCACTTCAAAGGAATCACAGAGATTCCGTGTCGTTCGAAACGATACCTAACTATCCAACGCTCAGCATTTCCGCTCTACAAGTGGAATCGGTGTCAGACACGTGGTCCTTGACTAGCTGCAGCCACCCTCGACTTTTCAGCTCCCTTTGTGCCTCTTCGGTGTTAAGATGACAGTCTCGAGATCACCTGTCAAGGCCGACCTAAAAATTCTTGTTTCTATACCTTGTCGCGACGACTTTCTTTCGCCAGTGCTAAAGCGATATTTTTATCGTTAAAAATGTTCCCATTTTCGTTAGCAGCGTGATGAAATGAAACCATGATAAAATAGACTTCTTATGTCTGACTCTATAAGCTAGTTTTATCTTATAGAAGGATAGAAGATCTTTAAGTTTATAGTCCATTCGTGGACTCTATAATCCTAAATATATTTTTCCATTGTTTTAGAAATTCATTAAGGTACACATTATCTGGAAGCAGAATTGGTTACACTCTTTATGTGCTGTTAAAAGACAAAAATTCTTTTTTATAATTGTATTTTTTAATACTACTCAATACATATCGTTTTTCTTTTCATTTAGGAAGAAATATTAATATAGACCCTGCACCCTACAAGAGAATAGCGCAGCATATTTTTTGACAAATACATGTATACAACCTAGCTCCATGGTTTCCATTTCTATTCTATTTTTTACTTGTCGTCGCCTGAGAAATTACTTTCTTTCTTCCAAAGTATCTCCTCCTACCTTTCTCGCGTATCCGCGTGCTTTTCTTTCACTTAGCACGCGCGCGGTTTTACGACGGTTTTCCTACTCCTCCATTCGGGCGGCGTCGTTCCTCTTGTTCTTGCTCCTCGCCTTGGTCCTGTGGGAAAATAAGAATGCAGAGGAAGAACCTACGAGCGTTTCTTCCGGCGAGGCGTTCGCGAATGTAATCTGGAGTTATGGAGGCTGATGCCACGTTTCGCGACAGAATTCCAGGATGAAGCTCTTTGGATTGAGTTTGTCCTAGATTACTCGAACGAAGGGTTTGACGTTTTAGGAATTTCATTCGATTCAAAGCAACTTTTCTTTCTAATACTGATTTGATGGAACGAGTTACTACGATGGCTGGAAGATTAATTAAACCTCTGACGTATAGTTACACTAAACGAGTTTTCCTATATATATATGTATGTAAAGATTATCTTAACCTTTAACGTACCAAGATGAGGTTGTTCAAGGATCAGAATGTGTACTATTTCATCTACACGATTAAATTCAAATTTTTAAATTTTCAAATACCAGAATCTTTAATTTATAAATTTTCAAAGTTTTTCTTAGGCTTCTCCCAATTTTCTGTATTCTAATTATACTGGAAATCTGTATCTGAACTCTGAGTGACCCTACTTTATTATGATAAGGGTTCCAATCTCCTTTGCTCCACTTTCTATGTACGATATAGGTATACCTATCATAGATAATGTACCTAGGTATAGGTACATAATTATAATTTCAAGCTACAATGAACGTACCAACGATCTTATGACGAGGAATTACTCTAAATTATTCATTACTGTTTATGCCTAGACTATTTCTGTGCATTTATGGAAAATTTCAATCTGCCAATAGAAAAATATATAAAGTATCGACAGTTAAATATATCTTATATTAAATATTTGACAGAAATTTGTATAAACCTCCACAGTTTACGACTATCTACCATGAATATTAAAAATCCCATATTTCCCTATTTCAGAAATAAAAGATATTTAATAATTTCTTACAAGAAAATCCGAGGTATTACCAATGTCTCTGCGTAGACACGATGTATGACACGAAATCAATAGTGTATCATTTTTCAATGTATCGAAACAACGCTATAAACGTCATTGCACACAAGTTAGTAACTGTAACTAATGCTCCACTTACGAAAAAATCTTAACGTAAATTCTATCACACCGAACACTTTCCGCAAATACATCTTTCTACCATTTTATTCGCTCATCAAACCATTTCCAAGCATAAAACTCCGTAACGATTGAAATTCAAAAATATAAGCGCTAAAATCTAGTCGTAAAAAATCCTTTAAATCTCTCGCCCCGAACGCTTATAAAAAGCCTCCTTTTCCTTGCTCTTAGCAGGAACGCCTCCACCCTGAAACGTTCCCTTTGATCCATTTTATATCGCCTCCCGAGCCGCGCAACCTTTCTGTAATCCATTCTCCTCGACAGATAATGACACTAACGTAAATTAAAGTGATAATTTCAAGTGTCTCGGCGCACAGCTGCCCTTAGCATCGAGTCGCCGAACCCTTTCATCTCCCACGCTGGACCATTTCGTATCCGTGCCCTTTGATTCTGGCATGCGAAAATAAAACGAAATCTGCCGTTAATCCGACAGCAGCCGGACAATTTCAACAATGGATCTCCGTGGTTCTGCTGAACTACTTTATTCGCCATTCAGCCGTCCGCGAATACCGAATAATAGAGCCCTTTGTCTCGAGCGCTACTCGTGTCCAGGGTTTCAATACGACTCGGTTCCGTTTGCAGCCGCTCACGAGCAACAATCGTTTACAGTAGTTGTTAAAACCTTATCGAGATGAAAGTTCGTGGGAAAACCGCTCCCAACGCTTTTGTCCAGAAAAAAAAGAGCCATTTGTAAGGAACAGGGAGGAAAGAGGGAGAGACGGTACGGATAATGCAAATTCGGCTGACAATGAGTATAAATACGTTGCGCGAGGTGTTTGACAACAGGTGGTAGAAAAGAGACTGTTCTACGTGGTGAAATAAGAGGAAAAGCAGTGGCGATGGAGCTGTAGTGGGTGAAATAAATTTCAAGGGGCGGGGGCCTTGACGATGTGCCAATCATATACATATAGAGTGTTTGACTATAGGCTGGGGACAATTTAAGGGGTGATTCTGAGCATGCTGGTGGAATAAGAATGGAGAACAAAACTACATTTGTACGTTTGATTATAAAGTTAATGAAATTGTAAGTGTGTAAAGATGAGTTGAATCTACTTGAATGATACTTGACAGATTGAGTGACACTGTTGTCAACAGTGTCTTTGAAAATTGTTTTCCTAATTGCAAATAGAAAGCAAGTACGACCTCAGTTACATAAATCACCCTCTACGACAATTGTGTACAAAATCTATCCAAAAGTAATCATATTGTGAGCAAGAAATTATGTGACCCTTGCAATCTGACAATTAAACAGATTCATACATAAGGAATGGTTTCCAAAGAGTTGAAAATTAAATGCTTCTTAAATAGATAGGTATCTACTCAAGTACTAAATTGCCCTAAGCCCTAAGTGTTCAATCGGCATCAAAACGCAATGTATTAATCCTTTGAGACTTCCCCGCTGTTAGGAAGTCTGTTTTCTACCAAACAAAGTTAAATTGGACGCTGTTAATCTCCCCTGCTTCTAGGTCAGCGAACCTAACGCAGAGTTGTATCCTCCCTGGCTACACATTCGGGTTAATTAGGTTCATTAAACTGGACGCTAGCTGGGGAACGTGGCTTCTTAGCGTCTTCGTTTCTGTCTTAAACGATGCCTTGAACAAAAACGAGGGAGAATTGTAATTGCATTGGACCTTCGCGTTCCGCCGCCTTCGCCAACCCTTCTGAATAATTCCTATACAAACTGGATGACCCTTATCGCCTCGCGGGGAATAGAAGCGAGGATTTTATCGAGAGTACTAAAGATAAAGAAATTTATGTTCTAGTAAAATTAAGAAATTTTTTAAGGTAAATATACCTATTATGAAAGCACGTAATTATATGTTTTTTCAACATTTGATGTCATTAAATGAAAAAGCTTACTCTAAAAGCGATTTATGTATACCAAAGGCTTCAATTTTCTCTAGATAAAAGCTTTTAAATGAATTTGTAAGTTCAATTACTAGGACATGAAATTTGTCGTTAAAATTAATAATAATTTTACAGCATAAGCAATACTCTGAATCATCAACTTTTATTGTTGAGGGAATGCTATCATTTGAAGCTCCCATTATAAGAAGAGCTTCTCCCTTTGAATTATGAATATTACTTTGAAACTTTCTTCCAGAACTGTCACCGTAGGATGATACATGAAACACATTAATCAAAAAAGACTTCAAAAGCTCAACAATTCCAAATATAACTATTAGAGAATTCAAAAGCTTTAAATCTTTAAAAATTTGAAACCTTAATATTAAAAAATATACAAAATTAAAGATTTATATTTTAAATACTTGAAATTTTAAAAACTTTCAATATTTACGAATTCAGAATTCCTAAAATTAAGAAATTGAAGATCAATCACTTTAAGTATTTACAAATTTAAAATTACTCATGTTGAAGAAATAATATTGGGTTCTCCAGTAATCTCATCTCAATAACCTAAGAGTTAAGCCATTTAAGTTACACTTGATTGCAGAAAATCCCTGTTTGGATTATTTCGGTAAGGAAACCCCTCTTTGGCCTGGCGCCACGAGAGTGGGCGAGCGCAATATCGAAAGGGAGATTAATTTCAGAAAATGGTACATGCCGCCTTATACGTATATCGATACGCGCAATCTTATTCACTCAGGAACACGTCGCCCTTTACTATCGTCGATTCTATACAAGGAGCGAACTATAACGCGTGGCGCCCACGAATCCGGCGCCCACGTCGATTTTCAGCACTTTTGATTCCGGATGCGTGCACGAAAACGACAGTAAACACTCTCCTGTATTTACGACGACGCTCGTTTTCTATGCACGTTCAGCGAAAATTTCTATTCCCCGAGATACACCGAGGGAAAAATAAAATTCGATACACGTTGACTCTATTTCATTCGTCCAGATCAGCTTTTGCTCATTTATGAAAAGAGAACTACTGGTCTCATTTGACGAGATATACTAATAGAATTTTACGAACCTTTGTTAGAGGAATCTTCAGAGATACGTATTCTTGCGAGGAATATTTTCACGGTGGTTATTTGCAGATGAAACTTTGCGAGTTTATGTGCAGAGCGACTAAAAACAAGGAGTCTATTATTTCTTTTCAGCTACTGCGACGCAAGTTTAAGAAGAAACTACGTTACACAGTTTTGTTTTGCTAATGCTACCTTAAATCTTGAGTTCAAATAAGCTGTGGAACTAAATATTGCATATGAGTATAGTCAAATTAAGTTCGTGAAAATTTATGCTTAACGTACTATTATTAAATGACAACGAATTTTATGTGAATTGAATTCTTATTTCAAAAATATTCAAAATTAAAATATTTGTTACAGTTTTCTACTTTTGTTAGATTTTAAAATAAACTATTTCTATTATACTTCTGTATTTTCTGCAAAGAGTGCCTAAAAAGGTCTTAAAGCACTTTACTACAAATAACAAATATTTAACTCCACAATAGGGTAAGTGTATCCCATACTAAACAGCACCTAACACTGAACATTACCTATGCAACAAAGCAACCAAACTGCAGAAATAAAGAGAGCATTCCCTGTTATGACGTTCACAGTTTGGTCATTTTGTTATACGTCATTTTTAAAAATATAGCTAATGTCTAGTATTAGGTACATTTACCTTGTTTAGGGACACATATATCGAAATTCAATTTTGGCACTGAGGACCTTCAGTATTTCCTGAAACGTTCAATTCAATGAAACACCCCATTGCAAGAACGAAAAACAAACCATCCCCATTCATTTATTTTTCAAATCGTTAGATTAGTTTTTCACCGCAGACTTAAGTGTCTCATACAAAGCTAATGACACTTTTAATTAAAGCAGCCAGTGGGAGTGGCGATTCGCGATCGTGACCCGTAAAGTTGACACGAAATCAACGCCGCCTGTCCGCGGTGCACACAGAAGACCTGGCTCGCTTGCACTTTCTGCTGCAACTGTACGCACATGTGCATCTAAATATATATTCGCATACGGTGCACGTGCCGCACCGCCTACAATTCGAACACGCAACCACGACGTATGTGCACGTGTGTATTCCACGATGATCCGAGGAAAACAGTCTCGGGAACACTCGCTGAAACGGTTTCCAGAGGGGGAAAAGAAATCTAGACGCGGCGAATAATTTGTCTTTCTTTCTGTGCGCGCCGCGTTTCCCACGAGTCTGAATTAAAACGGGAATAGAAAAGGCACAAAAGGAACGTTATTAAAAAATGGTAACTTCGAGGATCCAGGCTGCACTCTGTGACGCTGCAACTTCGCAGAGTTACTGTTCTTAGGTCCTGAACTTGTGCATCGGAGAAAAGAACGTTGGGCACAATTTTTTACTTTGAAGTGCTTTTGTAGCTTGTCTTTGACTTCTTTGAAGCATAAAGTTCTGTTCCGTTTGGTGAAAGAATTTAAATATGTGATTCTGTACGTTATGAAAGCAGAGGAGATTTAGAAGATTTAAAAATGAACATTTTGGAAACTGTTTTGATTCGCTTAAGTTGTCGTTAAATGTTAAGTTTTTTACTACATTCTTTTTATTTTTGTAATATGTCGGATTGTTTCTCGATATGCAAGGGGACAAATGGAATAATCAGAATAATCTTAGTAATGTCTCTTAAGCACCAGTTGCGCTGAAACAGATTACAGGATTCCAAATCTGCTGATGCAAATTCTGGAAAGTTAAACTTTGCTGTATAGTATTCACACGCGCGTCTGACATAAACTGCTTTAATCTACTTCTTCCTACTATTAGCTTCATAAATCATGTTTTTTAACCCTCAAGTGGTATGAAGGGGATATTATGACCCCATTTATTTAGCACTAAATTTATTATTCACAGTCAACGCAGCTGTACAACTAAGCAGAAGCACCATATGAATAATCGACAGAAATTGATACGTGAGATTGAAATATTGTATATTTCCTGCGCCTTAAATAACTTTTTCAAATGGAATTATTGTAAGCTCACTACACTACTTTTATTATATTAACTGTGTGAATTGATTTGGCGCATTCAAATTAAAAGCTTGCATTTCATAATAACGCTAACAATGATACCAGCAACATTTTGCAATTGGAAATGCACTATTTGTACATCGAAGTTTGCACCGATCCATAAAACATTTTATCCGATAAAGTTATTGTCAGAAATGGATTCCCTTCATTAGAATATTTTGCCGAATGTTTACCTTCGATTTCCCCGAATTTACATACGTAGCTCGGTAGGCGAATTTGATACGAGGACCGAGTAACTTTCATTGAAATGAATTTTTCGAATATTCATAGATGAATATTACACAACGTTCGATGGTGCAGAATTTCATCGAGAGAAGTGGGATCCTAAAAAAATGCTCCCCCGATCGACGCCCGCGGATCTATTTCGTTCCTGGTCAATTTGCAAGCTCAACGCACTCTACCCTCGGGCATTTCCAATGCAAAGTGACGACCACTTTGATCACTCTCTTCCGGCAATTATGCTTAGCACTTGTTCTCTCTGACATCCCCAAACGAACTACTATTTTTGGTACAGAATTCCCTCCAGGAAATGTCGCCACTACTTCATCCGATAATTTACATTTCCTTTAATTTGCGGAACTATTCGTCGAGCGACATCAGCTGGAACAAAATTCTCAAATAACGCGCCGAGCTGAGGCGTTTTAATATAATGACGTGATAACGTTGATATCGTTCTGAACGATCGAGGCTGTTGAAATAATTATCGGTGAACGAGGGATACTTAGCGTGGCGACGTTAAGTATAATTAATAGCGTGTGAAATGTGAAAGGTGTCCAATTATCCGTGAGCTTCGGCGAGAAAACTTCCCGAGATGCTATCTAATATTTGCATCCTGCAATAATGCCCCCGCGTGTCGTCCGAACGCGCATTGTTTCTATTGTAGCGATACGAACTTTCCTGATTGTTTCCCGTGCGCTATTCGCAGAGTTCCTCTAACAAGATGACGTCTCGCAGTTCTGCGAATGAGAAACGTTTTTCAGTTGAACGAGCGTCATGGACATTTTCAGTAGAAACGAAATGTTGGGTAGGTGTGCAGAATTCTTTAAGCTTTTTCGAATTTGTCAGCGATAAGAGATTCATAAATCGATTTAGATAATAAAAAGTAATTTATGTTATCTATTATTATAATTTTTGTTACATAAAATATAAACGGTGTATGTTGAAAAGAATTTCTCGCTAAAAATAAAGTTTCCCCAACTTTGCAATATATTTCGAAGAATTCTCTCATTAAGAATCTTGTAGGCTCAATTATTTTCAAATGTTTCGCTTAAATAAACTCATTCTTCTTTTCTTTTTTAAATTACCCTCAATACTTTGAGTGTCAAGTCATCTGTATGAAGGTGACAATTTTTAAGAATGGCGTTGTAAATCTTAATTTACATAATTATGGATGATATTAACAAAAAATTATGACGAAGGCTACTCGGAAACAAGGATCATTATAAAACGAATATAAAACAGAAATTGACTTAGTAAAAACTGTATTACAAAAAATTCTATATATAAAGTTAGAATTTAGAATCACTCTCCGTCTAATAGAATTTTTAATAAGAATAGCACTCAAAATTCTAGGATCATCGACTTCTCAAAATTATTCTTACCTATTTTGCAAAGTACCTGATGCACTTCACTAGAGTAATGCTAATAACATCAATTCTGCGGAAGGAAAATCTTGTTTGCATCACTGCGCGTTACGATTCGCGACGCATCGTCGCTGCACACGATGCACTTTTTACCGATGCACGCCTCTGCGTCCCACATCACAGAGGCGACATAATGTTCGAGCACCGCCGCCGTCTTCCAGCGAGCTTTCCTGTAATTACACTGCTTTCCTTAATTACACTCGTGTGAAGACAAAGTGGCGAAGTCGGAATAATGTGCTCTATCGGTCGGCGATCTTTCCGATTTCGAAAAAGACGGTCGAGAATTGGCGGGAAATTAATTGTTGTCGGTCAATCCTTTGGCGAGAATGGACTCTCATGGGAGCTGGGCGGATTCTGTCTGACAACAGCTGAGTATTAATCACGTTGAATGAGTGAAAGTGAGAGGTAAGACGTTGTTCCTTCCTGTTTGAGAAACCGATCTTCTGATTCTTATCGTATTGAAAGCGATCCGATTCGGAAGACCTCGAAAGCAAAGAGTGTTTGTTCTCTTTATTCACTGACGTCGCTAGCTATGTACATATTGGTAAAGAAGCTCCACTTGTGGATTTTGCATGGGTGATCTTGAAATAGTGCAGACGAGATGTTTGTAAAACCGTTTTAAAATAAAGTTGAGCGTGATTTTCTGTGGTATATTGATCGGTTTTATCAGATTTTTAACATGAAGTGTGTTAAATTACTGGCGAGCCACAGGTGGCCTATGTTATTTATCGGAAGTAGAACTTTAATCGAAAGTGTAAATATAGGGTGTTCAACAACAGGTGTCAGAAATTTTAATGGTAATTCTACACGACAAAATAGGACGAAAATGAAAAATGAAAAAATGTACTTAAAGCTTTGTTTTAGAGTTATTAATTATTGATAAAACGCTTAAGACTTGCATGAAACATGTCTGACTCGATACTTATTCTATCTTCGAGACGCGCTAACCAGGTCACATAGAGTAAAATCAGTAGAATATGTCCCAAGTCAGACACATTTCACTTAAATTTTAGACGTTTTCTCAATACTTAATAACTCTGAGACGAAGCTTTAGATTAAAATAGAACTTAGATATTACTCACATCCTTCACCAATACATGTGTTATATCGACGACTCATCCGGAAGTTGTACGTGCAACACGCTTCTGAATAAATTGTCTTAAGTGCAATCAAGAATAAGCTTTCTTACTCCAGAATACCAAGTCTAAAATTACAATCAAATCCAAAAACCGCATTCTGAGATATTTGGTCCATTGATCCCAACGTGTAGCTTTGTGCATTTCACATATCTGGACCTCAGAACCAGAGTATATTAAAAAATAAAGTTCACTTATCTTCTGTGTTACATAATCTTAATAAACTTTACCTTCGAGATATAATTTTGAGATTACTTTATCAAAATGGCTTCCAACTCACAGACTCAATTGGCATTCATAACAAAGAGCAATACAGTTTTCTACAAACTAAAAGACAAACGTACGAGTTAACACCAGAAACACACTCCCTCCATAAACTCCTCGCCAAAGGCCGAGCCTATTCCCGAGCAAGCTCCCGCTTCAAATATTTCCCCCTTCGAGATGTCATTCCCATGCAGATTCTCACTTCTACCATTTTCCCCTCACCCTCGAAGAGGCGCGAGCCTCTGTTCCTAGCTCGGCCCGAACAAAGGAAAAAAGCGTCCAGAAGGAGTCAGTCAGCGCGCAAGAATCGCGGGGACTCGTCCCAGTCGCTCCACAGCTGGCTCCTTCGCGTTCAGCGACTCGGCTCGCGCCGCTGGCCCCATTGAATCGGTTCCTTCTTCAGGATCCTGAAAACAGAGGCCTCTTTGAGGCTGCAGGCGTGTTCATCGTGCGTGCACGGCGTAAATGGCCGCATCCGTGCGCCACGTGCCGTGTATCCTATCCAGAGAGAACAATAACCGTCTACCGCGAGGCAACACGCTCACGCTCCTCTCCCCCTTTTCTTTCCGTCGCCCTTTCTCCCCCGTCGCTCGTGCGGGCTGATTCGCATGAATAAGTAGCCACGACGACAGGCCAAAGGAAGAGGCGGAGGCGGAGGAAACGTCCAACGAAACGCTCTGGACGAGCCAGCCGATTGTTATTGGCCGGATGAAGGTAATTTCAAGGTTCGAGGAGACTACTCCTTCGAGAAAATCACCAGAGACTGTGGAACTTTTACTCCTGAGGAACCTTCGGCAAATTTTGGCTCGACTTTCCTGGTTGTAATCGATCGGATTTAATGGGACGAACTTCCTTCCTGTAATATTCTATTTTTGAGTTGCATGGAGGAGTTCCCCAGTTCGGGTTATTTTTGGACCGAATTGCCTCTTTCTCGTACCTTATGTGGAAATTGTGAACTTGGCAAAGGGACACGTGTTTGGCAGAGATCAGATGCTGGTAGGATAGATGCAATATGAAATGCTCGAGTTGTGCCTAGAGAGTTATTGTGGAGACAAGTAATGCATTTCGTAGTTTGCATAATGATTTCATCTTACAAAAGTTGGCTCGTCCTCGCTTCCTTTGTGGGTGGTAGGGGCTGCCTAGGCCTGCTATTATATCCTCGGTTAGTGCAAGCCTAGGACAGTAACCGGGGTCTTTGAACCCCTTGTGACACTCATTGAATATAATTATAGAGAATGTTCAATACAGAATTTTGTTCGTGCAGAAACAGCTATTTGTTAAAGCTAAAACTGTATAACATCTAGAAAACAATATATATGAAAGTACAATTCGTAGATTAGAGTATTATGTAATGACGTTGGTATAAAATAATGACGTTAGTAAAAAATTATAATTATTTAGGAAATAAGAGAATACTACCTTCATTTGGTGCAACAATCATTCTTTTCATACTAATAAATAGTAAAAGATAACTATTTTTTTATTATTCTAGTAGGTGATCAATATGCAAATAAGTATTTGCGAGTCAGAATGTTGTTTCTTGTCCAGAAATTGTGAATTTCTAGTGTCCTCTACTACAGTATGTAATGAATCCCATCGTAAAGGGCGTTGACCTTTGAACTTCTCCACGAAGGATCGAGAACATTGTCAAGACCCCCAACGATACAGTAAAAGGGTAAAATAAACGAGACTCTGAATTAAAACATAACGGAATTAGCTGATTTATTTTGGGGAAAAAAATCCTCGCTCACAGTCGAAAAAAGGATCCATTCAGTCTGACGGAACGCGGATCGTTCCTGTACGATCGACATTCACCAGCTGTACCTACGCACACGCACACACGAGAAATTTGCGAATCCTACTACATAAATATACGAATATTCAAGCGGCGCGAGGGACGAACGTCGAATTACAATAATCGTTCTCGGTTACAATAAAAACACCATCTCACCTTTTCTCCCTTCCTTCCTCGCACGCAACATCGACTCACGCTTGTTCGCGGCTCTGCGCTCGCATCATCATCCCTTTAATCTGTAATCATCTCTATGGGGGTTAGCCGTACGTACGATACATAAATACGTGATCTATCGATCGATCCAAGCACGAGATAAAATATCGAAAGGTAATAAAACACAACAAGGGCAAGTATATATAGTGTACAATATAGAATTTTGAACGACAGTCGATATAAAAAACAACAACCATGTTCGACAGATATTGTTCGAGCCCAGCCACGAAAATCCGCCAGCGTTGGAAGAAAGCGATAAGGGAAAACGAAAACATCCATCCTGGAAGCGTTTCATTCCACTCTGACTAGTAATCAGCTCTATTCTATGAAACTTTCCGAAAAATGAAACAAGATTAGTACCAAGCTTGTTGCTGAGGACATTGCTTAGAAAGTCAACGCGACAACCCTTGGATACATTAAAAATTCCATTGAAACTTTTCCGATTTACGCCGACGCTTTTTCATGGCGAGGAAATCCTACGAAACCTTACCTCTTGGTTGCCTATTTACAGTGTCCTTACAAGTATAGAGTTCGTTTTGGCGTACGATAAACACACTCGTCGTCGTGTCGCACAGTGTTCCGAAAGGACTTCCTGATCGCGAAAGAAACAGAATCCTGACCATTTGAAATTATTTCATTTTTTGTGTCATTTAGGTCCTAAATCCTTGGGGATTCTTATTTAGAGAGTGTTATTTATCTAGAAAATTATTTCAATTGAGTCATTTTTGCATAAAAGGCTGTGATCTCCAACATTATTTAAGATCCAATTTAGGTTTATATTTTTCTTTTCAGAGGATTGGATGCCATTTACATCTCATTTTTATTTCACTTATTTACGAAAAATATATCACATCAATTACCTACTTACATGGAAAGCAGTTATCAAGAAGTATTCTTAGGTAGAATTATAAAGTACAAAAACGCAATTAAACATTTGTTATATTTTCCACTGATATGGAAATACTAAACAAGAAACATAATTTCATAATTTAAATTTAAAACACAATATGTGCAAGTTGTATCTACTTGCGCTCAAAGTTTCACAGTTTTCTGAATTTCTGGGTTCCCTAACTTCCCTTACTAATTCACCCTCGAGAAACCGACTATTTAGAACTGCCACTTTGCAAAGCCGACACGAGGTAAAAAATGACCTGGCGTTGGCTAGGGGAAGGTTAAATACTTCAATTTTTACTTCAAATACTTCAAATCCACAAGAAGAATAATTCAAGAACTTTCGAATCGTCAATAACTTGTTCTCAATGATTTATACAATTTTCCTTGAAATTCCTTCTAAGAAATATAATTTTTCGCGGCTAAATAACCGTTTTGGAACACTGTGCATCGTTTTGTTTCCCGTTTCTCAGATAACTCGCGGGTCGACTAGCATCGTCACTCGTTACAGTCGCTCGGACGTCCCTTTCTTTTCTCTCCGTTCCTCGCTTTGCATCCGTGAAAGCCAAGGATCCTCGCGGTATTCTCGTCGCCCTCCCAGGCCACTGTGTGGTCCAGGACACGCTAATTGGGAACCGAGAGGGATAATTAAGCAGTCGGTAACGGCGATCAGTGCCGCCGGAAGTTCGCAAGAACTGGGTTAAGGCGAGGCTGCAAGTGGGACAAACGTGGAGAGGAAAGTCTTGCTCGTTTGATCGACATGCGGAGATGGCCCTCGACAATGTAGGTATACGTGGTATGACAATAAAGTGTTGAAAATATGTAATTCATTTCTAACTTTTATTTTGAAAATTAAGCAAATGCAAAATAATCAATCTCGAAACTGCCCCCTTAAAATTGTACATACTCGTTTAAGAGTTAGACAGGTTGGTTGTAACATTTTAGGTTGTCAGTTTTTTGTAAGGAACCTCGGTTAACCGAATAATTATTATTCATGATTTTTGGTATTCAGATTCTCCATTATTCATTGCATTAACGAGAAAAATATAAGGTGAGTGACCTCGACTTCGCCAGTACTGGTCTGAAATGTGTTTAATTTTCAAAATAATAGTTTTAAATAAATTAATCATGGAACCTTGCTGTCTTACCTGGTATGTACTTGGATTATCGAGGGAACCGAAGGTGTTTCAAAAGAAAAAGCTATTCTAATAACTTGTAACTTGTAGCTTCAGGATTGCAATTTTTTGGGAGCTGGATAAGAATTTTGGCAGAGTAAGAGAGAATTCACTTAGAACTATTTGTAGTATCAGAAGCGATTCGTATGATTAATATTTGCTATTCACTGTGTTCGCTTCGTTGAAGTCATTTTATATGTGATAAGTCGAGCACAAATGCATTTGAGGATAGATTACCGACGGATTGTAATATATCTTTGATGGGCATTCCATGTGGCCACATCAGTAGCAGGAAATGCATTCTAAGAATTCAGTGAACGTTCCAAGCAACAAAGTGTGAAGGAACGGGTTCCATTTCACATACTCCGTTTTCTTCTTCTCATTCGACGTGCATCTTGAAATGAGAGACGTTGTAATAACAATAAATAACTTTCGATTTATTTTTGCTGCAATTTTTAGCAAACTGAACACACTTGATTATTGGCAATAGTAATAATTACCCCCTTCTCTTCCAATTTTAATTACACAGTTTTTTTCTTTCAATATGAGTATAGATAATGCTAACAAAAATGGTCCACAAAATATTTACTCAATGATATGTTAAAAATTCGAAACTTTGATCAGTCTTTAATATTTCACAATCTAAATAAGAAAATTGTATATATTGTAAACTGGAAATATTTTCTAATAAATTCAACAAATTCCGCTGTAAACATATTTAAATTCAAATAACACGGGACAGGAAATATCCTCATAATTTTTCATTTAAAAATTTGGAAAATTACCAAAAGAAACACAATAAACACGAACAACTGAAGTAAACTCTTCATAAAGTAAGTATTTAAACCTAAACAATTATTATATATTTTCGAACTCGAAGCACACTGTCTCACCCAATTCAACAAATTACAATATTCAATTAAATTTCTGCCATCCATTTTTCACTGAACTTTTTTCGATCTCCTATCAAAGTGCCTCTATTCAAATTCCAGATATCTAGAAAGCGGTTGAATTTTTCAAGTAACAAACTGCGAAACTTCCATTTCTCCTCATGCGTGCATCACTCCGCCGCTATCTGATAACACGGATCATCGAACATCATCGTTTCCCGGAGACATCGCTGTTCCGTTTCACGCATCGCTGCTGCGTCTCCGTTTCCCTGCTCCTTATTTTACTCACTTTTGCATGCCAACAGTGACACGGATCTTTCACCATTTCCCTCCGCCTTCAACAGAAATCTTGCACACGGAAGCAGACCCCTTAACATTGCTCTTCATTAGGGCAATTCCTTTGAATATTCAGAAATCGCGTGACCGCCCTGGCCTCGCGTTTTCTCGACAGTATTCAACGGGATGATAAATTGCCCCGTTGCTTGCGTTTTATTGCGCTCTTATCGATTTTTTTACCCCCTCGAAGCGGTGACGATTTAAATTTGCCATTTTTCTTCTGCGTATCGCGGTACTTTTGTTGCGAGCCTCCGAGCGATATTTTATCGACGATGTAGGTCGAAAGGGGTTATTGCACGTTTTTAGTGACGAAGAAGTTTCTGGGGAAATCTTTGCCTGGTTTCTTTCAGTGTATAGATAGATATGTTGACAGTGATCGAGGGTATTAGAAAACGGGAACTGTGATGAAAGAAGTTGTTGGCACAAGAAAAAGTCGACAATATTCGAAAAATGAAAATTATTTCGGGTCATGTATTGTTTCTTGTGAAATACTTTAATATTATATGCATTTAAAAATATCTTTTTATTTTTGAGACATGTTCTTGACTTCTCAACTTCTCTAAAATATTTATTCTCATACATCTGTTTACGATTGTAAAATTTCACAAACAGTTTGCAAAACGTATAATTTTAGATGCTTCCAAATATTTAATGAATGGAGATATTGTAATTATCACTATACTTACTTAAATTTTGGTTTTTCTCTCCTTCATCGATAATATATTTCCAATTTTTAATGTTTCGAGAACTTTGAAATATTTACAAATGTTTACCGAAGGACAAGTTATTTAGACCACTGTCAAAATAAATATATTTAAAATAAATTTTGTTATCCGACTGCTGGTATATTAAACTTAAAGTATTTTTATGAAAATGTTTCAAATAAATTCAGATTTTACAATTTCTAACATTTACCAATGTCGTAATTATTAATGCAATTAATTTTAACACTTTGGGGGTAGTTTTCAGTCTCTGTGATTTTAATACCTTTTATTTTAACAGAAATATATAAATACGAAATGAATGGGTTCAAGGAACCCTTCTTCTCTTAGGTTTCATGATAACTCGAGACAGTCTATCAGGATTAGGTTTTTCGTTTTTCCCTTTTAGAGAAACTCTACCAATTCCCAGGTAACTTCCGCTACATCCACCATTTCCTGATAATAAATGCACCGCGTATATCGTTCGCCGCAAACCACGGTTTCCGGTCTCATATTGCCCTCTGTCTCCCAACTGAGTATCGATCTGTGCCTCGCGATAAACGAGTCGAATCGTCTCGCATGACTATCTTGCTCTTCAGCTCTTATTTGCATTTACCATTTCATTCTGTACTTGTGAGGGTCAGAAAATTAAGATTCGTTAAAGGTTACTGAATCTTCTTCTTCTTAATTTTTAAAGGAAGAAAGAAGTCACTCTTCGTTGGTTCTTCAACAAAGACCACTGTTTGACTTCTTGCGTCGTCAATGATCTCTTTGTAGCTTCTTTGCTTCGTTTCTTTGAATATTCGTTAGGAGCTTCAATCTTAATATAGTAATCTACTTTTTTCAATCATTTTAATCAATCGAAATATGATGCGACATTGTTGGAATTTTTTTGGGAGATTTAACTAGGTAATTAATATCATATTTTAAATGCAAAATATTTCTTAACACGTTCCGTGATACAGTAGAAAAATCTAGGAAGTGGAAATAAATGTGATTAATAAGAAAAAGCTGAATTGTAATATCCTGAGAGGAAAATTAGCTTTGAGCGTTTCCTTTTTCCATTGCTCAGCACAATTTTTTCAGAGAGACATTTCTCCCTTTGAAGAAAGAATAGATTCTTCCACTTTGTTTGATTAATTTGCGTTTCGCTGTAAAATGAAACCTCTGATATTAAGTTCGTTTCTTGACTTCCAGCGGTTGCAATTTTATGTCTTCTCTTTCACTGAAACAGTGTGTGTAATAAATGTTTAAAGGAAAAAGAAAAATAGAATAAAGGAAGCATTCTTGAAAAAGAGCAACTTCTGGAATTGGAAGTGTTGATAGAAAAAGGGAGGACCACGAGAATACCGAATGAAATTGAAATTTAAGCAAAGTACATTTTCATGTGGTAATTTTTGCTTACTAGAATTCGAGATCCAGAAGCAAAACAAGTTTCGCAGATATGGTCATGTCTGCCTCAGACAAGTAATCCTTACCTTTGCCACCCTCTTTAGTTAATGGAACATCGCAAAAGTAACACGAGAAAAATACTAAAAAAATTAGATATTCTTAACAATAAATCAACGACCGAATCTCGAGTGAAATTTTCCCATATTCAGTACTTGAAAGGTCATCTACGTTCCCAGTGCGTATAATCCAGAGCTGTACTGCATTTGCATAGTACTCGAACGCCCACGTGTGTCTGCAACGCGTCACCATCACAGTTACAGTAACAGTACTCAAAGGGTTCGATAACGACCGATTGGCCACGTGGGAAGTAGCCAGTATCGAGTTCCATATTATTAAAAAAAAAATCACTATCTCTCTACGCTGGTGGTGGTCGATAAGAACTACTCGCAGCGGAAGTGTACGTATTGAAGGGACTTCGGTAAGGATGTGCAACTGGCAAGAAACACGAGCACCCACCGTTTTGAGCTGCATACTCAATTCGAATACCTTCTATCCCAAAGAAACAATTATCCTTCGCGGAATAACCTTAAGGCTCCCTAAAAAGCTCCGTTTAAGAAGACAATAGACACCTCGCTAAATCTCGCAACGAATAAACTCAGAAAAGCATTCGAGGGTTAGCTCGAATGTGCAACACATTAAATTGGAAAGGTTCAACCGCAACGAATTCTTTAGCTATCCTAATTGTAAAACGATATCACGCTTGGTCAACTTGAACATCGAAAGCAGCACCGATTTCCTCGAGATATGTATGATCACAACGACGAACGCTCAAAACGATCGGTTCGTTCTTCGTTTTTTCCTGTACATTCACTAGGGAAGCACTCAATTTGTCTCTGTCGCTGATTTTGTCTCACTTTCACAGCGTAACATGATGCAAATATCGTCGCCTATGAAATGTTAGATCAGACATTTCAAAATATTGAAAGTATAAATCAAAGTTTGTCAACCTATTTTAGGTTTATGGTTCTTTTCTGAACATTGACTATCTCTATGACCACTTTCCCGTTTCCCGAAAAATTGAATTAAAATTAACCCTCTCATACCAACGTAGAGACGATCAGAGTTGAAACACATTTGAAAAACTTTCAAATTAAACGTTTGAATATTGGAAACTTTGCAAAATTGCAAGTTTAAGGATTTGGAAATTAAAAAACTTGAATTCGATCGTGTTCAGAAAATACTATTAGTGTTCCTGCATCGGCTTGGTACGCTAGAAGTTAAAGAGACAAATTCCGTACTTCCCTTTATCAGTTCCTCTCCCTCTCTCTCCTGTTCTAGGCTAGCACGATACAACGACAGTACAAATACACGAATTCGCGTGTACACGCGCACACGTACGGATATACAACACTAGTTACAACGTGGGCAGGGGGGGGTCTGTTATCACATCGTTTTACAAAAATCGTCCGCGCGTTTTTTCGTTCTCGTTTTCTTTTATGTCGGGAGAAGCCACGGCGTTCTAATCCTAGGTATCGATCTTCCTTCCCTTATAACGTATAAAGGTGCAAAAACTGGATAGGCACGGCCACCGCGGGGACACCTAGGTCCACGATTCACCTCGAGCTCTACTAACACGCGTTCCTACGAGCTTCTAGCGCGATAATCGATTACTACAGTAATTAACGGGGTTCTGCGCAGCGAAAGACTCGGATCCCCGTTGCTTTCTGACAATCGTATTCGTTTTGAATCTCTCATCGACGTCCAGGTAAAAAAGCTCTCCGATCTCTCATCAATCGTAGAAAATTGGAGTCTCGTGCAGCCATCCCAGTTCCTTCTGAACTTTCAACTTCCTCATCCAAGACGTAACGCTCATTGATGTCCTGCTGGTATCTCCTCGTACTTTTAAACAATAGTCGTCAGCGTTATTAATACCGATCGACGTCATCGTTATCAGCAACGAAGCCTCGCAGCTGTCGCGGGGTCCCTCGCTGACCTCTTTCGCGAGAACACACTCTGGCCTCGCCATTGATGACAAGTCGAGACTTGGGGAATCTGCGGTCCGTTGTTAAAAAGTTTCCCAAAGAACGTGAAGTAGGACCTGGTAAAGTAGAGCTTCCATGGGGCAGCGAAGAAGCACTTGTTTCGTTGTCGTCCAAGGAGCAACTTAGCGAAGTTCCACAACCCTCTGCATTGTGGACTCGATCGAGTCTTATAATTACTTCGTACCGAGGCTCTATCATCCGATGATTTCGAACATAGGTCAAGAGGAAACATCCTCTCCTCGATTCACAATAAATGAAAAAGGACCTATAAGAGTTAGGCCACTTTGGACTCTGGTCCAAACAACCGATGTCCGAATCTCTCAAGCTTCCTTCATAGACAAACGTTTCGGGTGCTGTCCTGATGTCTGTCCTTCCAAGGAAGTCACCCTGGTCCAAGGAAGACGGAGGTCAGGATACGAATGGATGATCGTTGCACCGACCTCTGAACCTTGGCTCGCGCCTCCGCACGCTGAGCCAGCGTCGAGCATCGCTAACAATCCATGACAGCGGTCAGGTAAGGCGACCGTGAAACAAATGTCCGCGTGCGCGCAAAAGTGGCACGCGCTCACTTGAGTGCCTCGTGGATGTCGCCATCAAGCGATGACAAGGAGGACGAGGAAGAAGACACCGTGGAAGGCGTAGCTGTCGCCAGAGGAGAGACTGTCCGCGACTGACAATAATATCAGAAGACGCACGTGCAGTCCTCCGAGGCCCTGGCCTACCTGGCCCGCTTCCTGTTCAATTTCGCGAGCTTGCGCCGCTTCAGTATCAATTGGTACAGCGTGTCCAGGCCCTCGTGGAGGCCCTCGCCCGTGATGGCGCACGCTGGCTGCACCCTGATGCACGCGCTGCCCGGCATACCTGCCAGCTCCAGGACGCCCAGGTGCTTCTCTAGCTCGCCCACTTCTTTAGCACCTGTGGACAGCCAGGTAGATCGCTTTGATCAGTTCAGGTGAAGGGCACCCGACTGGCGGGGGGTTTGGGATGCTTTCTTGAGAAATGTAGGGGGTCGTTAAGTAAGTATTGCGGATAGCTTAAACACAGTGTTAAGGCACGTCCTCGCTGAATTTAAATCTCCGTCTGTAACTTGGCTCATTTATGACCCAGGCCATTTTTGTTTTTAAATTTTCACCTGCCTTCTTTAGGTAAATTAAAGTAAGATTGTATGATAGTCTAGAAATTTGGAAGAGTATTTAGGAATTGTTTTGGAATTTTTAAAACACAAAAATATTGAAGAAGTTGCATAGATCCAGTTTGCAGATGGTTATAGTAAAAATGAAGTTGCAGGTGAAAGGTTAAAATATATATTATAGCTACTAATTTATATTTCCAATAATAATACACTACTAATTTAAACGACTGGTAGATATGAAATGGTGTTTGAGATATTTTGGAAAATAAGGAATACATTAGACATTATAGGGAATTATAAAGGTGTAAAAAAGAATTTTTTATTGATTCGAAACGAATAGGAGTGTTTCTAGGTTTCTTATTGAAGTTAAAAGAATTGTGGATGTCCTTTGTTCCATTCAAGCTTTTGTTTGAAGATATCTGGTTTGTGAAGAGTCATGAAAAGAATCCGTGAATCGATTTAGGTTACAGGAGTTTAAAAATAATCTTGCTGGAATTGTGATTAGTTTGGTACAACAAAAAAGGCAATATTAAAAATACTAAAAATATTATGACAATGTTAAAAATTTGCTAGTAAAGTTAGCTTAAGCCTGTTATTGCACGAGACATCATTCTTATCCAAATGAAAGTGACAGTACCGCATAAGTGATTAGATGATATTAAGTTACTCAATAGTTGGATTTAGTTGTGTAACTAAAGCCACGAATAGCAATAACAGAAGCCCAATAGATTTATCTCATTAATTCGATAAGTTCCTTTCGGCCCACTTTTTGACATCATTCAAAAGAACACATTGAGAACAATCAACCATTCATAGTTGATACACACTGTAATCTACAATCTAAACATGCCCTACTATAAATCGCGGTCAAGCGCGTTCAAAGTCTTCCCAATGAAGCCATACATTTAAAACCAATGCAGCAGTTTTCTCGGACACTTGCTCAAACATTCTTAAGACTTTGAAAGTGATCTTAAAACGGCGAAGCCAACTATTAAGGCAATCTTGATTAGAATCATTCCAAAAATGATTCCAAAATTTAAATTTAATTCTTCACTGGTGTAGTGTGTGCCACAACTTCCAAACTTCTGAAGATACAAACTCTCTATTTACTACTATCAATCATTTTTTATAACAGAAACCCAGTAACCCACCTAGATTGTATTATAATAGTAATACCATACCAGTTGGATTAATTTGACGTCACCAAAAGCAATCACATCTTCAAAGGAAGCCACAGCTCTTCTCCCCGAAAGCAGAACAAGTCGTAAGGCACATACATGCATAGAGTCTTACCTGGAAGGTCCTGTTTGTTAGCCAAGATCAGGATGGGCACTCCAGCGTTATCCGGGCTCCTGGCTGTCCTGGTCAACTCCATTTTCGCCTCCTCGAGTCGTTCCGTGTCGCAGGAGTCCACCACAAAGATAATACCATCCGTACATCGGGTATAGGACTTCCATAAAGGTCGTAATTTCTCCTGTCCACCCACGTCCCAGACGAGAAAATTCACACCTGCAACAGACCACGAACGGAATCCATTTATTTCGATCTCCACCCTGCCATGGGACTAAGATTCAAAGTGGGTAGGTAGAAGGTGGAGTGGTCGATAGTCTTCGAGCAAAATGCAGGGCTTTTGGGTGACCTGAGATCATTCTGTCACGGCGACGACTAACTTTGTTAGCCTTGATTCAAGAAAGCGTCAGCCGATAATTTGTACTTGGCTACTATTTTATAATACTATGCAGAGTTTAGGAATCAGCAAGAAGGAATGGAGGTCTAATTTGTTGTAGCGTGATAAGTTGACCTACTCAGACACAACCATAAAGACGAGTCACACGCATTTTCGTTATTGGCCGGATCGGTCATATTAACTAATCAGTGCTTATAAAATCGCGTAACAGAGATAGGGACAAACGCACGAAGCGAATGATGAACCCCTCTTGCCTTTGTACTTTTCCAGAATGCCAACTCCTAAGCTTTGCACAATTAGTCATCTTTACTTATCACAGTTTGAACAGAGATTGGATTTCCTGTTTGTTAATAGGGATCTAAGATCATCCACTTCTTGCTTAATACTATTGTATATGTATAAAGTGACAACGAAATAAATGGTCTCACTTTGGTAACATATTATGCTCTTTTCAAATACGTATAATTATTATTGATAATAGAAGACGTTAAAATAAAAACTTTCGAAATTCTCTAAAATTAAGTGTATTTTATAACCCAATTGATAACACATATAGGTAAGTAAAATTAAGAACAACTACTAGTCTATTTTATAAAGTAGAGTCTCCAAAAAAACACTGTGCAATACCAGCACCAATACAGAACAAGTCTAAAGAGGAAGATTAACTGCCCGAATCCTACAATTGGTCCTCTGCGTTTCTATCGGTCCCACGTGTACACTTGGTTCAATTAATGGGTATACATTGTAGATCGGGGGAAGAGAGAAGAATGAAAGACTTTCAATAGCTAAAAGGACGGTACTAAAGGGAAAAGTTTGAGAACCAGTTGGTCTATAGTCTATATGATTACAACTTCAACATTCTCGACGCCACCAGTGCCCACTAGTTACATGTTCGAGGGCTCCCAATAGCCCGCCAAAGACACCTGTGACCGCTAATGCATTCATATTCTGAAGCCAAAGGATCAAACTTTTAGAATGGAGTTTAGTTACACTAACTGTTTACCAGTGTCATATTGTGAATGTAAACTCGCCATTATGTACAAGTATAAAGTTTGATATTGGCTAATGTTATTTAAACTAAAAGTGTTTGCCAATGAATATAGTAGAACTGCAATTTTTTAGATCTTTTTTAGATCTTTTTTATTTAGAATTACAGTGATTCATTGTCGATGTGATGACAGTAAGAATACATCAATTGAAACTTGAACTATGATTTAGACTCGATGCACACGAGCGATATTCTGACACATATGTCTGTCCTGAGATCATATATCTGTCTTCGTTGTTTATAATATGAAACACAATGAAAAGCATGGTCACAACGAGATCTCGTGCGTCAGATTATCACTCGTGTGCATTGGACCTTTAACAGTAATCTACTGAAAACAATTAAAGTAGGGACCCTATTGTACTACCTTTTTTTGTTTTAAACACATGTACGTTTTACAGCTGAGGATTGCCTTCTCTGATCTAGAATTTGAACGAACCAGTTTTTGTTTGCAATATGAATTTCTAAAAAAATGTCTTGGCAATGAAGGTGCTAAAAGCTGAACCTTGGCGCTTGAAGAGCCATCCAAACAAAAAAGGAAGTTCATACAGAGTGTTTTAACTACAGAGGTTGAACAAACATAAAGAACTACAGTCCGTGTAAAAAAGTTATATATACTTTGTCATATTTACAAAAATGTCTCATATTATCTACTGCTCCATTTCAGATGATTAAAATTGTACCGAGATCTCATAGAAATGTGAACAGTAAGTACAACTTCCATTTTCAGACAGCCAGTGCATGGTGCACTGCTCGCTGGCAGGCATCCAAAAACTATATACAATATCAGAAGCTTTGTAACCAAAAATTAAGGACAGATTTAAAAGATACTATAACTCCGAATCACAATGCTTGAAAATATAATAGGACACTTCAGATATTTGTATATTTTGTATATATAAAAGAAGAAAATGCCTGTTTCAATCAACCTATATCTACAATAGACATTTCTTCAGAAAGAGCATACAAAACCTGAGGTCTTAAAACCAGTTTTTTGATAAAACATACAAGTTTGCTTTCGCACATTTTCACTGTAATAATTTTAATGACTATCTAAATAGAAATTAGAAAATAATGGGTACATCGACATAATATTGATACTTCGATACTAAACAATTTTCATGCTCTATTAAATAAACACTAAGGCTCATTTCAGAGTTGATCGAAGAGTCCGCGTTCCGCGCTACATGCGCGGATGAAATTGCTTATATTGTACAGAAACATTCACACTTTCACGGATGATCCGCACGTTATGACATAAGATAACTTCATCTGCGCGCAGACGCGGAACGGACACTTTGCTCAACTCTGAAAGGGGTCTAATGTGTGCAAGGATCTGTGGTTGATCACGAGCTGTTGTGAAGACAATTTGGTCCCATGCCACACGATAACTATTCATTTACAGCTCTTACTTAACAAGAACATTGATGTTTCGCTTACCCTACTTTCCTGAACAACTCATGTAAGCTCCGAAAGTTCTACACCCTTTTTTCTAACCCTCTGTAACATCCATTATCTGTGATTGTCACTGGGAACTATATGTATACTCAGCTAAGGACAATAGCAAAGTGCAGATCTGAAATGAAAAATTCTAGCTGCCCCAAAGGTGAAGAGGCTGTCACAATGGGGATTAGTTATTAATATCGGAAGCGATTACTCCGTCAATTTAGTAAGTCCCATCGCAAGCCTCTTTTAAGAACGCCGAGACTAAGCAAAACTTGCAAAGCGACTCTTAGTGACAGCGTCATTATCTTAAGTACAGTTGCCCAAGTGTGTGTAATTCCTTTTACTTTTACGCGACCTTAATTCAAGGAAACGAGGCCTGTAGGGTACTTCCCGAGCTTTCAGAGGAAGACGGTGGTGATTCGCGTAAACTTGTCCTGTCCTCTTTGCTCAGTCCAAGTGCCTCGCACAGTAAACACTCGCAACGAAACGTCACGTGGAACGCGTCAAGAAACAAAAGAAAAAGAACTGCAAGGATTTCATTTCTAGATCGATGCTAACAGGTTTCTAGGCCATCGAGATAATCTGATACGAGGAACTAACTTGATGGGTTATTTCGTTGGCACGCACGCGATAATGATAGTAATTGTGTCTATGATTTTAAGTGTCATCCTTGGTGGATAATGATTACGTGGATCTTTAACGACAACAGGTATTTTCTTGGTTTCTTGAACGATGAAGGAATATGTTTGGCAAATTATTTGTGGACTTATGGTTTGTGTAGAATAGAAACTTTTGTGAGAGAAAGTTTGCTATAAAATTTGAGGGATTAGCCTGCAGAGTACAGGGAGTAAAAAGGGTAGATTAACAGATTAAGATTTTGGCCAGTACCTCTGAAATGCAATTGGACTTAAAATGTAAAATCGATATGAATATACCAATTTTATAAAGAATGCTTCAAATGCTTGCAATCATTTGTGCTAGGTATTTTACGATATGGATAAAACTGTAATAAACATTTTCAGCATATTACTACTATATAGGTATATTGAACCAACTAATTTCAGGAGCTAAATAAAATTGACTTGATTTCAAACATAAAAACCTAACTTCTACTTTAATGCTATTTATAAACATTTAAAATTTGATTTATGAATTCAGTGAATTTAATACACCGTAAGTATATGTAAGACCAGTTATTTCAAATTTCCAGAAATATGTTTCATATGCACCAACCTAATAGTAAAGACAGATATCGCCCTTTGCTTAATTCCATCAGAATCCTAAAGATGCAGGTGTCCCTGCCCCCAAGTTAGCAAGGAGTTCTATTTACCTTTCGCTTTTCCAATGCCACCGCGGATCCTCTCGCAGTTGAAGCCTATGGTGGGCACGGTGTTGAGGTACTGGTCGAACTTGAGTCGATACAACGCGGTGGTTTTCCCAGCGCTGTCCAGACCGAGCATAGCCACATGGAGCGGCGTTCCTGTGGGAAGTGCCTCGAGGAAGCCGCCGCTCGTCCCGCTCCTGCCCATCCCGGCACCCATTCCTCCCCCTCAACAGCCCCCTCTACCCTGGACCCCTTTCTTCTAACCCTCCTTCACCTCCAATATCGTCCTTCTTGTATCTGGCATTTAGCCCTCTTCGTCTGCCCTTTCAGGATTGATCCTCTTCTACCTCTGCTCTAATCAACTCTTATTTCTCAATATCGCCCCTGTCCAGACCTATCTCTGCGGCCCTTGGTTATCCTCTGAGCTAGGCCTGTCTCCCCTCCTCGAGTCCTCCGCCAAGGAGAACCACCGCAGAGCCTTTTCTCGTAGAATCTCCCCGTTTCCTAGGCCCCGGTTTCAATTTCCCCCGAAATCTTCCCTCGTTCCTTCTACTTCATCCTGGATTTACCTGACTGCAGCTAGGGCCACGGCCTCCCCTCGCCTGAGTCCCCCTGGTCGTTTGTGATTCCTCGAGCGTTTGTGCTCCTTTTATTCCATGCTGGCTCTGGTCGGCGTCTAGGTCCCGATGCTTCTTCTGCGGCCTCGTCTTTCTCGTTTTTCCTCCGCTGCGCCGTTCCCTCCGCTCCCCAGGTGGGCGCCTTTCGTGTCTGTGGGCCAAAGTCGAGGCTGGCGAGAGAGGGAGGATGGGTCTGCGCTTTCGATGCTCGTCCCCGCCGTAAAAGGACTCGCCTCGAAGCCACGATTCACTACCGTACCGGCTGAAAATGAAAGGAGAAACGGCGTTAGCGACGCTTCGTCGATCGCTGGACCTTCGGGGGATATTCGTTTCGTTAGGGACGATCAGTGGGATAGACCTAACGGGCAATCTAAATTTTCTACGCGATCCTTGTTACGTGATTCTTACGATACTAGTTAGGGTAATAGCTGTAAGTGATAACCCGTGGTGAGGTATGGAGTTTAAGATCGATATTGTTTCATGAGATAGTAAACAACCGTGGCAGTGTTTCAGCTTATTAACTGCAAAATTATGAGTTTTGTATATGAGTATTACCATAAATCATTTTTTTTCCATAAAACTGTAATGACTCAATGGTTCTGTATAGAAGAATTTGTCTAAATAACTTCTCAGTAATTAATTGTAAAACCTGTCAAACAATTGCAACTGGTACAAGAATACACAATTATACAAGGAACCAAATAATAAACAAATTTACCAATGAATTTTAGTTTGAACTTCTCAAGTCCAGTTTCTGATAAAATCCACCTGTGATAATTGTGCATATACTACTAACTTATGATTGCTAATCCTTGTTTCTTAAGCGGTTCTATTCTTAGCATATGCAAAGAAACTATCTTTTAAATTACACCTTGTTCTTAAGCCAAGTGTGTAACAGTAATTTAAGTTAAATTAAAAATATAGCTCACGAGCTTTATATCGTCTATAACTATAACTTCACATAGTCTATAGCAGTATTCTGTAAAGTCTCAGAGTCATTCAATAAAGAACACGCTTGGTATAGGTAATAAAATTTCGTGCCAAACGATAGGCTATCGTTATATCCTTGGAACACAAGCCTTTTAAATCGTTAAGTAGCAGTTAGTGTTCCTCGTTTTACCAATTTAATTTTGCGGAAATAAACTAATGTCGTCTGGCTATTTTCTGGACTTTCCAGTAGCCATCCTTATCAACTACGGGGCAACAAACATGTAGCTTGTACCAGAGTCTCGATGAGATAACAAGCGAGGTACTAAGTTAATTTAATTAAACGCATACACTATCTAAACGGCAGTAATCCAACAGTTATTAAGCGGCAATGAATCGTAAATGGAGGGTCTCGTATCACCGATAGTCCTTGAGGACATAATGCAGTGCGTGTGTGTTGAAAAAAATCCGAGCTGAATGAAGATTTAAGAAGAAACTCAAAGCTTCTTCACAGTTATTGTAAATTTGATGGAGATAGAAATAATCACAAGATTTAAAAGTCACTGTTTAATAACGAGTGCGAATGCTTGTGAAAAATACTGTCCCTGTTCCTATACGTGTAGCTTATAATTAAATTTTGATCCTGGGTTAGGCTATGCCTAGAAGGAAGAGAATGATCAGAGTTCTTAGATGACTATTTACACTTTAAAGTAAAAGCAGGAGTGACTTTCGATATGAGAGCTAGCTGTGTTTATCAGTCAGCCTTTTCAGAGACCATACTTAGTGATATAGAAAGCTGGTAACCAACAACACGATTTACTGAATATCTTCCAAATAAATTACAAAGAGAATTTGTTCCACAAGCTCGGAAAGTAGGTAGTCGAGCTTCGTAAACCTATCATAAAGCGATCCTAAACTCCCCTGGATATACACGCTACGTATATCCTACTATGTGCTGCGTTTGCGAGAAGGTCGCTGGACGATCCTCGATCCAGCAGCCTGGAGGCTACCGAATCCAAGCGCCGCTAAAGGAACTCCCCGGGTTATTCGAACGCAGTGATCGATTACCTCTCGAGGAACCAGTCCCAAGTCAGAAAAACTTGGACGAGTCAAGAATCGATAGAAGGAAGGGAAAGCGAAGATCTGCGACTCCTTCGTAATATTCGAATCGCCAAGCAATGGATGCAAACACATCGATAGGTAATGTTGATTAATAATTCGAAACGCTCACGATTAATATGGCCATTTTCAAGAACAAGCCAGCCTTTCGAAAGATTTAGGATCGTATTGCGATATAATCAAGAATTACACGACGGTTAATTGCTTCAGATAAGAGCCAATTATAGAGGGCGATTAAAAGTGGTATTCCAAGTGCACGAGGAAAAGAATTGTTAACCTTGGCAAAGAAGTGCGAGCCTAATGAGCGAGCATGCAAATCCACCGTCCGTATATTCCAGTTTAGCGAGACACGATTAATCTCTTCCTAGCCAGGCAAACATTACGGATAACAGTTCCAGATCTACAGCCTCGTTTGTTAAACGTAATGTACCTGCTGATATATGCGCGATTCTGTTCAAAAGAACTAGGACACTTCCTTAATCGTAACAAATATCTGGAGAAGGTCATGAAATCATCTAATAAATTTCTATCTAAAACACGAAGCTATCGTTATAATTTCAAGAAACGGATCCTCGTTCAAGCCAAGCGAGCGAATACTTGCATTCTTGGGCGTTCTTGCCCAGCATCAGCGAAATTCAAGTGACACAATTATTCTTTCATTCAATTGTAAATTTTATTCACTCATAACAATTGAATTTTTCTAAAGGTGGTAGAAGAACGAGCATTCTCTCGCTTCGCCTAAACGCGCCATAGTGTACCATTTTCCTCGCACGTGGCCAGAAAATGATACTTATTGTTACTGAAAAATGTCTTAGCAGGGAACGTGTTAACATCCACGCGATCAAGCGTGTCAGTCGCTCGGCTGGAAATAGTGGCACATAACCATGAATTACGCCAACAGAAATAATAATCGAACCGAAGGGGATGATATCGTGGCACGAGCTTGTTCGCCGCATCATGGAATCGCGATGCCTGATGGAGCCTCGTTTTATCCCTCGCTCGAATAGCCGACAGGCTATTTTTAGGCGACATAAACCGTGCAACAACCGGTGTCTGACGGAGAATTAAAACTCAGCTACAGAAAACTGCTTCGGGACACGATAGAGGAGAAGGCTTTTATTCCTTCTGTTTAAAGAGAAGACGGCGAACTGCGCCTCTGCCAACCGCCGCTTCCTTCGAAGGCGTGAATGGACAAAGGAGAGATACTTTTCACGCCTTTGATGCCAACCAATGGCGAAATGAGAACGCAGTGCCTTGATTTTGATGGAAGATCAGATTCGATGAGGAATGGAGGTGCATTGTTCTAGGAGGAAATTGAACCCAGGTTTTGACTTCTTTTTAGAAGTTTCGCTGGTTCTTTCGACTTTCAATCGACGACAGCGGAGCTCCTCGGCGAAGAAGATTGTATTTTAGGTTGAGAGGGGAATGGAAGATGTCTCTGTAAGAATGGAAATCTCATTTCGCGAAATGGGTACAGCTACTTTTCACACTCGAATGCAGGATGCGCTTTTAAAAAATTGGAGAAGCAAGAATTCCCTAGATATAGTTATCTGACAGTTTAGTATTAAAGTTCTTTTTGTTTCCAAGCTTTTCCAACCCTGTACAACATCTGTGCTTGCAAAGCAAAATGATCTAACTAACAATTAGTCTCACTTTTTTTCTTTCGAATTTTTATTCTTATAAGTAAAAAAATTCTTCGAATGCCCTTTCTTTTTTATCAAAGATATAAATTCTACATTCTAAATTTTAAGTAAGGCCTTAATTTGAATCCTTTGAAAATGTAATATAGGTCGTTTTGCATTACAGCAATAAATATGTGTATTTAGGTATTATTGTTCATGGTTGAAAAATATAAAACTAAGGAAAAGACTTTTTTGTCCAAGTCAAGTTTAAGAGCTACCTGAAAATTGTTCACGAGCGTCTGACTAATAGAATATCTTTCCCATTTAAAAAATACCACAATTCCATCTTATTAAAACTGCGCTCGCGTGCACGTAATTGCATGACGGTAATACAGAAATACGATGCACCTCAAACCATTTAATTTTATGACTTTTCTCTCTCCGCTTCTAACGATTTCAAAGATACCATTTAACCCAGTTACGCAGACAATATATAGTGTCATAAATCACCTTATTTTTTCGAACTTCTAATACTCTTAATACAGACAATATAAATATATATCGCTTACAAATTTATTTCTCTAACGAATCTAACTATAGGATAACGATATTAAAATTGACATAACGAGAAAAATGCTTAAAACCTTGTCTCTTAATCTTAAAATACCACAGAATTGGAAAAAATAAAACACAAAACACATAGTAAAACATGTTTATATATACAGCATACGACTTTTAGACACACTATTCATTTGACACTATGTATGTATTTAATTTTATCTATAAAAGCTGGTACAATTCAATTTGACCTCGGAAACCATCAACTGCTAGCATTTTATCCACTATTGTCACGTATTCATCATTTTAGTATTTTATACCTGCCATAAATGTCACTGAATTTTATTCAAGTTTATTTAGGTACAAATTCTCTACCACAGGTTAGGTAGAAGCTAATGGCAAACGTATGTACCATGGAAATATCGAGGCTTTTTTATTGTGACTACTTTAAGAGGACATCGCAAAATCAGAAAAAAAAGATGGCGAATCGATATATAAGTTTTCCTCAAAATAGAACATATCGATGCAAGATCAAGTCCAAAGATAAGCAAACGCCATGGGCAGAAACAGAAACGCTCAATATCGTACGAATCACGGTTCATTCTGCAGGCCACTTCCGGTCTATTGTTTCGACCGTTCCGGTACCTCTAGCATCCTTTTTTTACACCAAGTTAGGTGGATCTTTTATTCTTATTTCCGTCACGATCGAATCTCCGTTTCAACTTCCGCATTCACCTCCATTCGATCTCTCAATTTCCGTATCGCCGTGCGCGACCAATCGAGCTCTGAAACAAGACATTCGAGGGCCAACGAGGAAACGATTCGAGAATTATACTTTCATCGCGTCTATATAGTTTTAACGCGTCTATTGTCCCTAAGAGGATCTATTTTCTCCGATGACGCAACTTGCCACTTTTGTTCTTGTCTCCCAATGGATTCAGCGCAATTGCGCGTCTTTCCTGCCTATTTATCTATTCAGTTGCGCGTGTATGCGACTCGGTGATGTATAATTTTAAAGCTATGCGTCTGCGCCAATGGGATATCGTTGCGAAAGGAAAGATGTACACGGAACAGCATGGCAAAAATGGGAAAACTGCAGAGTAAATGATGATGTTAGACATGAAAGAGAAGAAATGTCGAGTCGAGTTTGAGTAATTAATATAAATTGAAAAAAGTGAAGAGTAAATTTATTGGAAATTTAAGAGAATAGTGAAGATCTCAAGATCAACTTTATCGATTACTTTATACGTATACATCCTTGTAAAAAAAAAACTAAAAAATCAAAAACCTTTGAAAAGCTTCAAAAATCTTTGAAAAGAGAAAGCTTCTCTTTGAAAAAATGGAGAACTCATATAAAAACGACTATTGTCAATTTTTAACTTAAAACTTTGTTTAACAAAGTATTCATTATTCGATTGTCCAAGTTCTGCTGTGCTCTGATTCTTCTTTCTTAATAAGAAGAAAGTTTATTATTACACTAATAAGTAATGCCAGCATAACGTTAGAGGACTTCAAAGGTGTACTCCATACCAAAACCATAAAAAGCAACGTCTATGATACCTACAACGTAATAGGCTATGAACTAGCGAGAATAAGAAACTCATTAAGGTTCACGAACTATCGCGGAACTAACATCATTCAATCTTGTTTCGACCATGCTTTGCGATAAAAAGGGTTCACTAGACACGCAAACGACAGGTGGATCAGTCGCTTCTTCAGGGAGTCTACATTCTTCGCGTAGGCTGTCTAAGTTAGACGACACGCGTAATCTGAATCTGTTGAAGCGAATTTAAGGCTTCACGGTGAACAACGAATACCGCAAGAGATACCAGTCATAGAAGGCTAACCCAATAAACCGCGAAACAAACACCTGACACTCGTTTAGTCCTGTGTTCTTCTGTCGGCAGGACTGTGATCGTAGACGTTGGTACATATTGTGGATCATTGCATCTCTTGCCCAATCCCAACGTTTACACAGTGCAATTTCTGCAAATTTTACTTAATGGAGAAGAAGGTAAACCAAGAGCAAGCTTTTTACTCATTCCTGTTTTTCATTTCTGTTCTACAGGGACCATTATAAAATGTCAATACTTGCTTTCGATGAAACCTTTTAGATTTGTAGAGTAACTGAAAATATTCGACAAGCATTTTTCTGTCGACTGATATTCATGTTAATGGGTTAAAAATCGTAGCCAAAATTGGGGATGAAAAACCTATTAAACAGAATATTTAAAAAATTACTACGTTCAGAAAAGTTAAATACGATTTAACAATTAATGTATCAGCGTTGTTGCTGCTTGAAAATCTTGAGAGGCCCTAAGATAGCTATCAATGAATAAATTAATTTTAGAAACGTGTCCTTCACTACAAACTAATCAATGAGGCGTGAGTTTATAACGAGAAAACACAACCTATATTGAACTGCTCCTTTTCTATCACAAAGACTCAATCGAATCTCTTTTTATGGAGCATAATCCTCATTAGCGTGTTCACATTCGAAATTTACGAGCCACGAAAAAATGTCATTTCATGAAAGAAGAAAGTGACGATACCCAAGCTCGGTGTCGCTACAGAGAACACGCTGTCCCTGAAAGGAAGAAAAAATGAAAGAACGCAGGGGAACGCGTGTTCGAAAATGTTCCTGTTGGCAGGTGCGGCCGACTGGTCCAGAAAAAAAGGAGATAAAAGTGGGTCGGGATGCAAGCCAATGCAGATGCATATGCACCAGATGCACTTTACGGATATTGCTGCCAATACTTTTATTCCACGTTTCTCTGCTTCCCTATCTTCTGGTCCATCGCTCTATTCCATGTTTTCATTTATTAATACAGTCGTGTCAGTTACTGCGAACTCCCTTTCACACATTTCAAAAACAGAAAATAAACTGGTTAAAGATCGAGCCAAAATAGTGAATAATACGTCCATAAATAAACAAAATACTGCAATAAGCAATATCAATCGCTCTCAATGATCTATGAGTAACTCATACACACTTTCTAATGTTTTCTAATCAACGCAAATTTAATCACTAAGATAAGTTATCGATATAGGGCACCCAATGGAGTCTTCCTTTAATCAAATAAACTTCAAAGTGAAAAGTTTAAAAGCAGAAAACAATTCTTTTGATAATTATTCATTCTTGTAGAGTTTAAAATGACTTGGATTCCTTTGAACTGTTAGAGATATTATACATATTACAACTCGCAAATACCTCTCTCTCGCTCGACCAGTGTAATTAAACAAACAGCTCAGCACAAATGCAAGCAATGGTGTTATGTTCTATTGCCTCCATCCATGCAATTCCGACAGTGCAGCATCTCCCCCGTAATTACCTTACATCAATTACAACATCAACTATCCCTAGCGCCCTCATGAATAATTCATACGAATTTTGTCGGATATTACGCGAGAAAATAATCAGCTGAGATTCAACATCGGAGGTTCATCCAAAAATTTCCTCTCGCGGCTCGCAGCACGACCAACCTTCCAATTTGTATTCATTAACTCCAGACACCGTCGGACCGCGTGTCTGAGCGTTGATCCTCAATTACGAGCAGCGTCGTTAACGAACGTTCAATACGATCATGGTTGGGAGACGAGGCGGCCAACGGGGCTCAATGTTGGCGAGATTCGTGCCAGGCTCGTTTTCTCTCCAGCTGGAGCGTTTGTGTGGATAAACGGATGCTATTCAACTGGGGTTCAAAGAGCATTGAAATTGTCGCTAGAGTCGGGGACAGAAGAAGCTGGTCGCTGGGGGCCACTGAAGGAGGAGAACCCTCACTCCATCGTTTTCCAAGGGAAAAATCGGATTATTTTAAAAGTACCTTTTTTAACCCTTAGTCACTCGTGGTTTTTTACTTCATTTTTTTAATTTATTCTCAGATTACTGTACAGGGTATTTTTCACGATGATTTTTATATTAAGATTACCTACTTTTCTTAAATGACGTATGTTAAAATTGAAATATCAAAAAAAGAACACGTATAGATTACTGAACTATTAGTTTTCAAATTTTCTAAAAATGAGTTAATAAATGAATAGTTGTCGAAAAGTAATTCAGCTTATTTTTTGTTATTTGCGATAGTATAACAATGCTTCTAATATTTTGAATATAATTTCCTATACATACATAAACGAGGTGCAAAGTTTCATTTCGAGAATACATCGCGGAGAGTTCACTGCATTTCATATAATTTAATTCGAAGAAACTAAGTCTGGTGAAAAGTCTGATTGAAATTCCTTCGGTATTATTACGTCTGCTTTGAGGAATATTACTGCTAGACTGGCTTTGGTTAAATTACACTAATTAAAATCATGAGCTCCATTTCTGTACAGATCACGGAGGATCGCCAACTTTCAAGATTTGTTGCCGAGAACTTTCAACCTCCATTTGTGAGAAGGTTGCTTACCAGAATCTTCCCGTCACGGAGTTTCAAAAAGTTTCGCGATATCTAGCTGAAGACAGGTTTAGCCCCAATTCCAGAACTGAGACATAAACCAAAAAGGCTGACAGAACTCTGAAAAGTTGTGAAACTCGCGCTTATTCATATAATTGTTTAAAACTAATTCAACTACAGATAAGGTATAGAAAGAATTGATTCCATTACCTTATCTAGTTTTGTAGACCAAATCGACTGTATTAATGACATAGAAATTTGAAATTCATTTCTAAAATAACAATTCTTTTTAACAATATTGCCCTATCACACGTGTTAAAAGTAGAAGAGTTATTAAAACTATTTTAAAGAATATTAAGAATTGACTAAAATATTTAGAAATAACTTAAGTCGCTTGTTGGCTAGTAAAGTTATACTAAAATTCAATTCACATTACACGAAAGTATTGGTTTAGTGATACAAAAAATATAATTGTTTTTAAATATTTGAAAGCTTTTACAATACCAAAATCTTGAAGCTTTGTTGTACAAGCAGAAGAACAACCATAATATTAATGAAAGTTAATTAAACTTGACTGTAATTACAAAAATATGTAAACAAGGAATTTTTCGTTCGATTCTCGATTAAAATTCCGTTCAAAACCAACTAACTGAGTACGAATTATACAGTATTGTTTCGTTATATGACCGTTGTTACCTTAAACTTCTTCAGAGTGAAAGAGTTTAACGTATTTGTATAATCAATCAAATCGCCAATTAACCTGTCTACCATAAGCACAAGTCGAACTCAGAAATGCATTCCTCACTATAAATTCTCTGCTGGCCTATGAGCCAATATTAAGACAACACTATAGGATCGAAACCGTGCCTGTAATTCAGATCACAGAGGTTTAACATCCTAAAAACAACAACAGAGGTACAGGTTCTCGCCAACTATCTCCTGTGGTACATCTTCGTGAAAGGGTCATCGTTTCAGGTGCACAGGGGTTAAAGGATCGATCGATCGGTGCAAATCGCGACCAAGCAGCAGCAGAAGGAACCTGAACGATGACCCAGAACGCCAGATTTCTCTGGCCTCATCTTCCCTCCCGTCTCTTCTGGTTTAAATTTGATTTACCTACTTCTCCGCGTGCACTTCACAACGTGGCCTGTCTTCTTCTTGGCCAGTGTGCATTCGAGGTCGCGTAAATTAAAATCCATGGCACGTCAAGCTTCTGAATATTTATAGAAAATAACACCATCCCTCTCGTGCGTCACCTTTGCGCGGTCAATGTTGCATAATCGTTACATGACTCTCGTTCTCGTTGGGAATCAAGAGGTGAAACTAAAAAGCTTTACATACGCAATGTATGCGTGTGTCTTGAATATTTTTATGAAAGAAGAAGAAACTGTTGAATCTGGACGCGTCAAAGGATTATTGTATTTGAGAAATTTTATTTATGGTCTTGTGAGATAAAAAGGATGTATTCAACAAGATATATGCATATTATAGGTAATGGAAAGACAGCATAATCTATCCTTCTTGATATCTCGACTTTTGTTGAAATATTTTTTATCTCTTCCGTATTTGTCAAGATATACACTTAGGTAGATTAAAATGGAGTAGTCTAGATATATGTAAAAGTAGCATTGATTAATTCACGCATACAAGACATATACTACTTATGTTCAAACTGGTTTAAGTTGTGTTACACAGAATCATCATTAAATCCTATTATTATAATATATAGAAATTAGTAAACTTTGTAGATGATATGTCTTCTGTGAATGAGGTTTGTAGAGCAATATAGAACAATCGTCTGGAGATTTATGATTATGTATTAGATAAAATAATTGTTTATTCTAACTTATTATTTTTACTTTTCTAAAATTATTCTTATTTTTGAATAATTTGCGAGCCAAGCTACATCAAAACTAGTTCAAATACCTAATAAAATACATAAAGCACAGTTTTATTTACAACTATTTTTTCAACAATTTCTATGATGTGAAATCAGTTAATCCATTTTATTTAATAAAATAAGTAATGATTAATTATCTTTCTGTAGAATATTTTTCACTTGTTTACAAATAGTCATCTCCTTAACAATTCTACTAACGATCTACTGAAAATCCTGTATATCCATTTTAGTGCTAAGGGGTCAACTAGATCACTTCTTGACTAGAAACGCTTTCATTCATTCTATTTAAAATCGTGTACCTCAAAACAATTAAGGACAAATGATTTCACTTTGCTTGTGATGAATAGTGTATACGTTTTAACAATATAATTAACAATTATTCTCATTCTATTATACTGTCAGCATCTATATACACATGTACAAACTTTCACTGTAAATGAATTCACTTTTGAGATTCGAATAATTTTCACATGACGAGTCAAATCGTCTTCCTCGATTTTCAGATTAAGGAATTTGCAGATAACGACTACAATCGACAAATTAGTCGACCACGTCTCATATTTCTGAAGAATTCGATCTAATCGCAGTCTAATAGCTTCGAAATGGGCAGAGCCATTATTCAGTCTCGATGACCTGAGAGCAGAACCGATAAGAGAATATCGTGAATCCCTTAAATCTTTCGACGCGTGTGTAATGGCAACGGTAAATGGGAATACCAATGAGTTCCTATTTGTGGCGTAGTTTATGGTAAACAAATTCGATTGGAGTAACACGAAGTACCGTTTAGCGAACACAGTAACAAAGTTGCATGTACCAGAATTAATTGCAGCACATTTATGGCGATTTCCATACCAATAAAATCATTATGTGTGTGAATACGTTTATACTAAGCTAAGATTTTGTATTTTTTCTTTTTATACAGTTCATTTTCTGTTTCTAAAGTGCAATATGCATACAGCGGTACTTTTGTAAGGTTTAAATGAGTTAATTACTTCCTGAGAACTTTGATTACCTTTAGAACAAAAACATTTGTAATCAACTGCATTCACCTGCACAAAAGTTCGTATTTTTCAGTGAACAGTTGAGGTTTAGTAAACATTGTTTATTTATTCATAGAATTCCAGATTTAAAAATTCAACTTCATTTTTTACTAAAAATTCTTGCAGGTATATTTCTGTATTGGAGTACTCATAATACCATGTAACCTTCTAGAATGAAATTTCTCCAAGTCTAAATGGAAACAGGCAGAAGGTACTGTCTGACTGTTGAGAGTTCTCTAGAAAAGAATTTTTCCAAATATAAAATTTACTCAACAACCTAAGATTCCTCTCAACATCGTCTGCAAAATATAATAACTCCGAATAATGATATAAATAACAGGTACATTTACAATATATTTTTAAATTTATCGAACTCGACTGAATTTAATTTCTGGCTATATTTACTTTGATTACTTCGAATTATAGAAGGCTGAATTTTTTAGTTTCATCAAGTAAGCTTTTAAGAATTCAATTTATTTTAGAAGATCTTCAAATTACTAACCGAACGAGCCTATAAAATTTATTGAACCTCAAGAATTCCAGAATCACCGAAGCTCTCTGTTCAATGTAGAACATTTACGAGGCAATACGGGCGATTCAACGCGTTCATTTCCTCTGTTTATGCTCTCGACCCGCGAAACAGGTGTATTTCGAGGCTCATAGCCGACCTCAAAAACACACCAAGCGACCACGGTATTCGCGTTCACGCGGAAAAGTAGGTAAATCAAATATAAACCGCGTTGCAACGAACTAACAGCGAAGATATACATAGCTTCTGAATCCAGCTGATCGAACTGATAATAAGAAGACTGGATTCAAACTTTGTAGACGCTCTTCGAGTTTCCCTGAAGAACAAAATTGTACAGCTAACAATGGAACAGATTGGAAGTCAACAACCTTGAATTTGGTTCTAAGTCTGCTAGAGAAGTCTGACAGAACATCTAGTAAAGGAAAAGCTACACTTACACTTAACAAGTGGGGTTCGATTTCCTTTTAAGAACTGTTCAACTTCAAGCAAGAATGCAGTAGATTGCTTATTTATAAATTTAAGTCCATGTTTGTCCTAGGTACCGAACATCGAGAGAAAATAGTGGCTCACTGACGAGTTTATACCGAGGTGCAGATTTCTAAAGTCAATTTATACGTTGGTAACCAGGTGTGGTCTTGCCAAACTAGCAGTGCTGTCTTGTGAGTAACAGTGTACAATAAGTACTTTTCTAGAGACACTTACGAACTTATTCGTACCAAATATCTATAATTCCAAATCGACACAATATTCAGAAAATAAGACTTAATTCTCCTCCCACAAATACCATATAAAAAATAAAATAAACTCTCCTTAAAACTCCAATCGTCCAAACGTTTAACTGATACGATATCAATATCATATCATCTTACTATACTACAATCCCTATAATTCTCTAATACCTTTAAAAACCATTAAAAATTCACAACCTGTCCTTTCATTAATCTCTGTAAATTATTCATAAATACTCTTCATACCAAGTACATACTCCGCCACACCAGGTAAAGATGAACAATCCCCAGCATGCAGTGCCTTTAAACGAATCGAAACACGTTTGCTATTTTCTGCAGGCTGTCTATCCTTAGGGAATCATTCGCCACTCGAGCACAGCTCTTCGGGAAGTCCAGCACGCAGACTGGGATTTTCATTCTCCCCGTTACGAACAGTCCCCGTGACTTATCTAGAAATCATAGGCCCGACCGTGCAACGCTATTATTACCATCGAGATAAGGGTCGAGGAACGATGTCGACGAGATCGTACGAAACGCTTGGCGAGCCGTTATCACAGCGATCGTGAATTACGAGGCCCACTTGCTCGATAGACTGATTTCCCCTCGTTGAGTCCCGCGCGTTCCAGATCCTACGCTGACGCCTAACGCGGACGAATAACTTTTAACTAGCGTGTGTAACGGGGCTCGCGTTATTCGCGCGGTCTGCTATTAGTTTCGGTACCCATCGAGTGGCACGATACCTCGCGGATTTTCTAGCCTGCCAACAATTTCTTTTCCCTTCTTTGCATGCTTCCTAGCGGTAACAAGTTGCACAACCGTTCTGCTGGCAGATGGGTTAACTAATTGTGAGTTCTGAGGGCGTTTTGTCTGAGGACTTTTGTTAAAGTATTGGAATCGCGATGAATGGATTATTAAAAGTTGTAAGTATGTACCGTCCAGCTGGGACAGATCTGGCCACATCGATAGTCTCTATTTCTATTTTACGTAGAAGCCATTGAATGAGAGAGAGAGAACTTTTCGGTTATTCTTGACTTTACAGAACTATGTTTCGCAAACAAGACACTGAAATATTGTTACTACACAATTTGTTGCACTTAATATTAACCTTGTCCCCAATTGCTCTGGGGGACCAAATTTATACAAGTTTAAACCTCCTACATGCATAGTGCTTTAAATCGAATTACAAGCAGGGCAAACCTAGCCTAGAAGTTATAAAACACCAGCTTTCGAAATGAAATTTTTGAAAGCTTCCTCATTTTTTTTATCTCAATTTTTCCACTTTTTATTATTATGTTCGAAAATAAAAATTTGTGTGTGTCTGACTTGGGACTCATTCTACTAATTTCGCTGTGTCTGACCTGGCTAGTAGAATAGCCAGGCATAAAACGCTGGCAGTAGGATAAATATATCAGTATATCAGACACATTTTACGCGAATTTCAGGCGTTAGAAGTGTTCCAAATATACAATATGTATAATGTCTAAAATATTTTCTCACACGCACGTAATTTAGCACTTACGATGGTCATAACTGTTTCCAAACTTCTGAGATGGTTCTATACGTCTCTTCTGACAATCATAATTTTCTGAAAAGTGTCAGATAAAATTACCTTGTTAGAGGTGAGGGAAAACGCAAGATAATATTCCCTGTTTCAGAAGCAGAAACACCGCTCGAATTCTTCGCGTGCCGCGACGTAACACGAGCACCAGAATCAGCCTGTAATTTGCGGTAAAAGCGAGGCAATTAAGCGCCGCTAGACACGAGCACTGGCTCGCGATCGACATCGTGTTTCAGTGATTCACTTCTGGGAACAACCTCTTCCCGATCACGGATAATCGTTAGACACCTGTCTACAACGAGACGAAAGTAGACTTCCTCCTTCTGTCGACGAAAGCTCGACTGTCCATAGCGAAGGGACCATGTAACACTGATTCAACAACTTAAGGAGAAATTTTAGCTTCTTCTAGGAAGATTTTGTATAAAACTGCTTGAAAATTAAAATGATGCACATGCATACGCATGCAAGAATGCATACAATATACAAAAATATACAAAATCTCAAAAGTTAAAAACACTTTATAATATTTGAAGACTGGATCGAATCTTTAATTAAGTAATATTTTTCTAATTGTCTTTAAGAGGTTCATTTTCTCTTTTGAATTTAATTAACCAACTCCTGAGGACTTCCAAGAACCAAAATTGTTTATACTGAATAATTTCAAAATCCAAAGGAACTCTAAATCCTGATTTCTAAAGTTCGAGTTTCCTTTTTAGAAAACTAGAATCTTCATGGAGATAGTCTAAAATTCTACAAGCAATAAATAAAACTTCAAACACTACAAGCTAACTAACCCAGCTCCAAATAGAATCTAAATCACGCCCAGTATCCCTAATACATATCGATTTCAGATTCTGTTTCCAGTTCCCCACAACAAGTAAACTAAGATAAGCCATAGAAGAATATTTACGGTTCTCGAATCCAGCATGGAGGATTATTAATAGCCGTCGATCTCGTGAATATACACAGTGAAGGGTCCAAAATTAACTGGACGATTTGGCAGCATTTGTGGGAACCAAATATCCCAGTGAACGATTTCGTATTGTGTCAAGGCTAGGTCCGTGTAATAATAGAAAACATTTCGACGAGGGGGTTGGAGGAATCTATCTCGACGCATTTTAACGCGAGATCGCGCGACTGGCACGCAACTATGCGATGAAAACACTCCCCAGTGGCGTTCGTGAGAAGCAGGGTGTTAATTAGAGGAATAGCTGAATTAGAGACGTTTGCCCATGGGAAAATCCTTGGGTGTTCACTTTCATACCAGCTGCCATGAAAGTGGAGCTGCTGCTGTTCGGTTTCACTGCGATTCAATTCAAATTTCTCGGGCAACTGGACGCAGGTCGTCGAACGTTTTCAGGCTTGTCCAATTTATTCGCCTCAGATGCACGCTCTGATCGCTCAATTATTATATTCAATCTATTCAGCTGAAAACTTGGAGAAGAATCCCGTCTCGAGGCGTGATAAAAATGAAACGGTTGTAAGTTTCCATTGATCGTCTAGCCTCGTGTAAGAGCACAGAAGCTGCCAGTGTGCCCTGATTTTATACGACGACAAAAAGCTAGTTGAGCATCGACGCGATGTCGATAGGCGAAAAACGGCGTCGTTACTGAAATATGGCGTAATCCGTAACAAGTTCATAACAGCGTTCTTCGCTAGTAACGATCGACGATCACCACTGCACGCTGCGCATTCATCGACCCACTTTGAGCCACACTGCCGCAGGCGTTCACGTGAATCGAAATTTTACCCTATCTATTTACCAATTTACATCACCGCATTTTGCTCTGGAAATTTCCAGTTAATGTAAGTTGCAATATTTTTCGCGACAAAGAGAAATTAGACGATTAAAATTATATTGTGTAAAACGACAATTTATTATGCATCTCTAAAAACAAATCACTTACTAATAGATAAATTAAGCTTTCCCTGGTTTCGTCTCTTTCTATTCTTTTTTATTTTGACGATTTATTCGCCAAAAAACGTATTGCTTGATCGATTATATAGTACTGTATATAACTACTTAATTAAGCAATAAAATATTTTATGTTTTCGTCTAGCTTCACTGAAGAGGCACTTACCTACATACACAGTTGTCTCTGTTGCTTTTGATATAATGAGAAAACCTTGTAATTAATCCCGTGTCTGCAATACTGCATTTATACTGAGAAATTTAGTTTCGTTTAATTACCACAGTTCCGTGAAACATTCTTTCAACTAATTCCTCAAAAGAATTGCAAACATTTATGGAAGTCTATAGTCTACTTTATTACTGAAAGTGATTACTCCAAATGAGCTCGAAGGTATTCTTAATAATATAAATAAATTTGTATGCTTTAACACTACCTAAAATAAACATTTCTTATAGGTAATTAACTCTATAGAGTCATCAGTATGTGCCTACAATCAATCCTAATATTTTTTGTCAATTATAATTGAAATTGAGTGCGCAGTTTTACTTTCTAATGACTAAATAATGTTTAAAGTAAACCTTAACGTCGGAATACTGTCTTTTCTGCGAAGTAACAGAGAAAGGGAAGCCAAAATGGGAAGAAGAGATTGAACAACAGTGAGTAACTTCCAGCGAAGGGCATTACATAAACCGGAAACGATTTCTTTGGAAAAATGCAGCTCCCTCACATTAAACCGATTTATTTTACACGCCATGAATTTTGGGCGCAACGATAGGGAAAATCCAACAAGGAATTCCTGAGTGAAATATGCTACAATTATTCAATCGTATTTAGTTTATTAAGATTACCTTAAACCTTAACGAGTTTAAATACACAATTACAATGAATTACGCTGACAAATTTACCATGCCAGAATTATTTATTTTTCTTAATTACATCCCTGTAGTGAACCCTACTTTTCAGAATTCGATTATTGTCCAATATTCGCACGAAGGTAAAAGCAGATTAAATGGATAGCAAAGAATTAAAAAAATTAACAGTCGTTTGACAAGTATCTCACTTTGCAAAAACTAATAAATCAGGGATTAAATTAGCTCTGACGATATCTTGATTAATTCGTAATAATTATAATCGGAGGAAATTAGCTTCAAGCGTGCCTGATGTAACGATTCGATTTTACGTAAGATGGAGAAGATCGTTTTAATTTCATTCGGCTGGACGTTGCACCGAGCGCGTCGCGTCGTCTCGATGCAGAATGCACCCATGCACGCATGTTGCACGAGTAATTGCAGTTTCCGCGTGTGCATACATTCGTGATCATTATTTTTCCGGTAGACTGGCCCTGTTCCCGTTACTGTTGCCTGAAACGCCATGATCCTCGCCGAACCTAATAAAGACTCCATTTATTACATTTTACTGATTCTTTCTGCAGGTATAACCAACAGTTTAGCGACAAATTCAATATATTTTAAATTGAATTTAACAATGGTAATATAGTTGATTAGTATTTTAGAAATAATAGTACCTACTAATAGAATTTTTGCTAGTTAATTCATAGCAACAGTCTCATAATGAGTTACTCAGTACTTTGCAAAATGAATTATTTTCATTGTGTGCTAGTATGTAGCTTGTAAAATCTAAGAAATACAAAAATATTGGCTATTTAAAAAATAGTATTCGATATTGCGACAAGAACTCTCAAACCACAATAAAATAGATTTATTTTTCAAGATGTTTTAAGTAAGAACAGAGAAGTGGATGAATCTAGAAGAAAACATGTTCTATAGCTCACTTTACAGAAAAAGATGATCTAACATAGCTAGCAATAAAAACTGACAACGTGATTCACAAGTTTAATTTTGTTTAATTTTATGGAATATATGTAAATATGAACAATACCTATTGATATTCTGATCAGTATGTATGAACAAATATTAACCTAACTTCACATTATCACAGATATTATATCAAATACTACATGATTGTTATTCTACCATGTGAAAATTCGCTTATCCGAGCTCTTTTGTCTATCCACTAATTTGGATAACAAAGATTTTACTGTACCCGTAAAAAACTTAACACCTTCTAGAATTCCTACACATCTAGTTTATTATCTACTTCCCCGAAAGAATTAAACAGAAGATACAAAAAAACCATCCGAATTACTTGAATTATAATTATGTCCATCAACAAGGGGGAGGGAAAAAGAAATTGCATAATTAAAAAAGTAACGTCACTGAGAATTTTATAATTATTTCGAGCAATTCACAGTTAGTCCTCTGACGAAGAGCAAGGTCTCATCGCTGAAACGAAACAGAGGGAAGAGTTCTCCAAGCACTGAAAGTTCAAATAAGGGCGCAGAAAAATTTACGAACACTCGACCAGTCCGGGTGAGGCTCGCGGAGCGCCAGCACGCGGGAACAGAATGCGCCGCGTTGCAACTCGGCAAAATCCAAAACAGGAAGGAAAAAATAGCAAAGGAGGCTTTCACTTCACGCCCGCTGAACAGACGGAAGCGTCTCAAGAGGGCTCCTCGTTTCGATTCTGCGCTGGTGCAATTTTAATGATCACCGAAATCCAAGGGGAAACGAAAGGAATGGCTACGATTAACAGACGTCAATTAAATGCCAATTGGTTGGGTACGAGCGGCAGATTTAAAGTTCCCTTGAATGAATGCAGAGTGGTCTCTGCACGACTTTAAAAATAATATTAAGGCAAATTTTAGTATTCTTTATTATTATTATTTATTGCTCCTAATTTTACTACTATTTATTAGAGATACATATGTAAATGAGAATTTTTCAGAAGCTGGTAATTATGTTTAATGAGAAAACTGAAGATAATTTTTACAATGATGAAAATAAGTATACCTATATTATGTCGTTGGACAAAAGAAACTTCTTCATAGAGGCGCAGTCATTTCATCAAGATTTTTATATTCAGGTACATCATGTATGTGCATCATCATATATGAGGAATTGAGAGCAACAGCAGACTAACTCCACTACTCAGTAAAGTAAAAAAGATAAGCAAACCCTATCTAAAATATGGCTTAACCCACTTTTGTACTCAATTCCTCATATGCATACAAAAATGTTGCAATATCAAAATTGTAGCCTGTGGTTCTAAAGAGTCAAGAAGATTCTTTTATAACAAAAAGATACTTTAATAAGATTGTATTACTTTTCTAGAAACTAAATGCACTGTAATTCCAACTTCTACTTCTGATTAAATACACTTTCTTTACCACCACAGGATAATATTCTCAATAGCAGAGTTATTTGCTTCAACAAAACCTCATTTGTGTTGATGCCACAAACTCTGCTGTAAACTTCTGAACAACAATCTATGTATGTATGTATGTAGGTACATAGACATGGTTTAAGTCGAAACTAGGCCCAGTCTAAATTTAGATTTGAACTAGATTTAGATTAAGTCTAGACAGATTAAATACAACTTTACTGTAGATACTACTCCTACTAGTGATCCAGACTAGATCCAGATTAGATTTAATTTAGTTCCGGTCTAGATCTGATTCAGCTCCAGTTTGGACTCCAGCCAAAATTCGGTTTAAGTTCTGTCTAGAACTCCAAGTTTAAGTGTAAGTTTAACAGTGGCTTGAGTTTAATCTGTCTGCATTCCAAGTTCATACCTAAGTTTAGTGGACATCTAAACCTACGTTCGGGTGCAAATTTTATCACAGGCATAATCTAGCTCAATATTTAGGTTTATATCTGTTAGAGCTGTTGGAAATTTGAAATCACATACTAATCTCGTTATGATTGTATTGAACAGTAACGTTTCTTTCAGTCTGCAGTTTATTACTTCAACAATGATTGAAACATCTGTTATTCCAATAGAACTATACAAAGTAATGAACAATACGAAGTGATTTCCAATTTTTTGTCCGTCAAAGTAACTTATGTAGGTCTGGGTTTGACCCAGACTAGATTTAAATTAATGTAGGTCTAATTTGTTTCAAGTTTTAATTGAATCCCCAGTTTTAAATTCGAATTTAATATGGATTGAGGTCTAGGTTCTGCGTTTAAGTTCAGATATAAAACCAGATTAAAGCCTAAATTTAATTGTAACTGTAAACTTAGACTCTTAGTCTACGTTTAACCGACATGAATTATGTAATTGAGGTACTACTTAAATGAACTTCAATCAGCATAAATCCACTTCGAACCTAAGCTCACTTTAAAACTAATCCAATTTTAATGCATTTGAAATGCATTTCAAGTTCAGATCAACTGTAAACATTAACCTACTTCCCGACTTGATCGCGCAAGTTAAAAATACTGAAGTAAGCAAAAAGCCTATCTCCATGTACAATCTCTGGAAATTCCTCCTAGAAGTGAACCAGAAAAAGCTAAATGCTGTACGTAAAAAGAAGACTGGTCTAAAGTTCTGTTTCACCGAGTAGGTTCACCCGATGAGCTCGTGACGCAGTCAACCAGGATGATGCTCGATAACATACCGTTACACTGATGTAACATACCTGTCGACCCGTAAACTTACTCTTGCCTACAAACACACCAGCAAAAAGAAGGTATAGCCTTGAAGATCGCGAAGACGAAGCGGTTGACGATTTCAAGGATAAACGATCATTCGCTATTTAAGACTGGGAAGGATTTTTTAACACCACCCCTCTAAGAGATAGAGATAATTCACACGCATACTCGTTGAACACTCATTTCAATAATTCCTAGCAATTTAAGTACAGGAACTGAGACTACAGCTCATACAGTTTCTATAGAAAAGTTCAACGTTCTAGGTCGTAAATTAGTACCATCAAAAAATGCATTACTAATGCAGGAACTTAATTTCATGGGTAGTGACTTGGATAGTTTTTCATATGAAGATGCGTTTTCCTGGAGAATTTATCACTGTCTGAAACGAATTCAATTTCCTCGCTATATAGAACGATTAAGAAGTCAATAAACTCGTTACGTAGTTTGGAGTTAGAGAAATATATTATATTGTCGATTTGAAAACACTGAAACATCGGAAAATTTTTTAAACATTCAAATTTTGAACTTTTAAATATTTGATTTAAAAACTCAAATTTGTAACTTTTAAATATTCAATTCAAAAATTCAAATTTTAAATTTTTAAATATTCAGTTTAAAAATTCAAATATTTGAACTTTTAAATATTCAAAGCTTCCATATATTCAAATTACCAAATTTTAGAAATTTCAAAATTTTCAACTCTCAAATATTCAAAATCTTCAATGTTTCAAGCATTTCAGATACAAATCTTCAATTCCTCATATTTTCAATTTTAAACTTTCAAACTTCCAGACATAAAGCTTCTTAACTTTCAAATTTTAAACTTTTAAATATTCAGTTTAAAAATTCAAATTTTGAACTTTTAAATATTCAAAGCTTCCATATATTCAAATTACGAAATTTTAGAAATTTCAAAATTTTGAACTCTCAAATATTCAAAATCTTCAATGTTTCAAGCGTTTCAGATACAAATCTTCAATTCCTCATATTTTCAATTTTAAGCTTTCAAATTTCCAGACATTCAAAGCTTCTTAACTTTCAAATTTTTAACTTTTAAACCGTCAAAGTCGTTTTATGTATGCCTGATATTCTATACTTAACCTCTGAGTGGTCACTTTGGCACGATAAATGGTGTATGAGGAATCGTATATTCCTTAATAATAATTCATATTTTTCTATTTCCATGCAATTCCGTGCACAAAAGCGAGAAGTTCCAGAGACCTAACGATACGGTCATTGGCACCATTTAGTGACGATGACGAGCATATCCCGCTCAGTGTACGGAACTTCTCGCGGCTTTCATTTGGCGCATGAAAAACGGTCCTCGGAAATATTACTTGGGTCTGTCGACGCTCGGTTTTTCACGCATCCACGCGCACAACGAACTGGGTAAATAGGACATGGGCCAAAGATGTCGCGCGCCTTTTCTAATGCAAAGTCTCGAGGAAAGCGGGTCGATCTTGCAACGACGTATCAGCCCAAAGCCATCGCGTTATCAGGAGAACCATATCGAGTCTCTCTGTGAAATATTTACTTCCGCGTTGATTATTACACGGTACGCCTCTCAATGGAAGCCTTAAGAGGAAGTTCGAGGAGTTAGAGCTGCTGGATTCATTAGCAAATGACTGTCACGTCCAAATGCTTGTGCACAGTAATGTATGTAACTATAAGAAAATTCAAAACATAGACTAACTTCTATATACTTCTAATAGTTTATAATTGCATCTCATATAGTGAATCCATATGAGTACATTGATTGCCACGCTAAATACGATAAAAGTTATATCACTTTAGCGATGAATCCAATTTAAAAAATAAATTATTTTTAACTCATTCTTGCATTACCCCACAGTGTATTTAGTTGTCGCTATAATTTTTTATTAATACCATTTACAATTATGTACATCAATATTACTTCTAATGATGTTTTGAATTTATTACCCATTAATGGTAGTAAACTTGTTGATGGCTCATACTTCTCTCAATTAAATAACAAGACTCATTCTGAAGTTATGGAAGACCGTTTTTAAGCGGTCGTTTTTCTTCTAATTTTAAATTGAAGTTGTATTGAAAAAGATTCTATTCTAGTAAAGAGTAGATGTAATAACACTCAGGAATTATTAATTAACTTATTAACGAAGAAATAAATAATCTGAGATTTAATCCTAAATTAATTATCTTCGATGCTTTCCTACATTTCCTGTTAGATAATATCGAGTCGGAAGGATCGCGACAAAATTCTCGAACAGGATGAATGCCTCTAACTATGCATGACCGTGTCACGTGGGAATTTTTACGAGACGTAACTACGTTTCTGCGTCGATAAATTGATACAGGCAGGGGTACAAGAAGTGAAAGCGAGGTAACGTCTCGGAAACGAGGCTCCTTTATTATATAAAGGCGCCGTCTAACAATAAATCGCGATAGCTCCGAGAACAGGATTCACCGTCACCTGTGAATTTCGAAATCGGTCATCGAGAGACTTTAATTGAAAGCATAATTTTAATATTAATCATTTAATGCTTTCCTGTGGCGATCAACAGTTTAATAGGGTTTTGAGTTATAACTGTATTCGTAACTAAAACTTTTGTGAAAATCGACTTTCTCTTGCTGAGGGGAAATTTGTTAATTTAGCAGGTCATGAAAATCGATATTCTTACACGTTTTTTTCAAATTTTAGTTGTTAAAACACATTTTGCTAACGTTGCTGTCGATAGTTTTACAAAGAAATTGCTTCTCCTTAAAAACACCATTTTCAGGGAATTTTTATACTATGAGAATAGTATCTAATTTATAAAAGAGACATTGGTTTGTTAAAACTATTGAACAAGCTTTTCAAATATTTTAGAGAAATTGAACTTTACAATCGTGGAGGTTGCATGTATAGAAAAAAACGTTTTAAGCGAAAAAGACTGTAAAACGTCACGCTTTAATGGTGGATATGCTAAACCAGAAAATGCACTTAATCCACTACAACAACGATTTTATATTTACTAGTGCATAAGCGTTTAAATCTGAATAGCAGTCTGTGGAATTCTGGGTTGCATTCAAGTGACGTAACTCGTACAAATAATGAAAGTACCCAAAGCCGAGAATTCCGATGTTAATGAATCTTCGTGCAATTTGGAATATTTTTTAAGCAAATATTTACCCCAAAGAATGAACCAGTATTTTTTCAGAAATAAAAGACACTAACTGACACACATTCCATTCTATTCCCCTAACAGAATAAGACTTAACTTTTCACATTTCCAGCTTTCCAAATGTTCGAATATTCAAATTTTTACTTTTCAAACTTTGGGAAATTCTTTTACATATTTTTCTCTCAATTTTTGTAAATCTACATAAGTAGTATATTTCAACTCTGAGTGATCCTACCTTTGCACGATAAGTGGTAAGTACATACATCAATATTTTCGAATCTGAATATGTCCTCTTCAGAAAATTGGAGAGCACTGAGATACAATTATGAGCTATTCCTATCCTCCCAGGATTGAAGGAGATCGTACAAAATAAAAAAAACGAGAATAATCAATATCAAGTCAGGGATCCAGACTTCTCGCTCTCGGATTTCTCCTTTGTATGCAACTTTCGTGCAGTGCCTACTCAGTCGGTGATAAAGCCTCCATAAACAATGGATGTATACCCATTGTTTATTTACGATAGAACCTTTTGCAGATTCTAAGCGTAACGAGCTCAATTCACCAGCAGATATGCTAATAACAGAATCAAGACTCGTCGCTGGGCCCGCCGAAAGTGGGGTGAAAGTTTCACGATGAATGCGGGAGCAGCTCTTAATGAAGCCATAAAACACGAAGGAAAAGATTGTGCGCGTTGTCCCAACAGCTATTACATGTAAAAAGTACTTTTGTTAAATGTGGAGGAAAAAATAAATGTGAGGGAAGCACCAAGCGTGCAGAGGTATCTTTGTAATCTGTAAATAGATAATTCTCGTAAAGCTTACTCAACCCAAGTGGAAAATCTGTGAAACTGGATTTTTAAATTACTGAATTATATTTTAAAATTAAGGAAGAAAGAAATTAACACGTTTAAGAGAGGATTATCATTTGAAAGATTCAAAAAGCAGTCTTTTTTCTTGCAGATTTACATAGAGATACATCGATATTTGAAGAATACTTTAAAACAAGCACTGTGAAACAATTCGAAGAATTAGAGAGAAATTATAGAGATTTGAAAGAAACAATGCAGATAACGTAGCAGTTTGCACAGATTATTTAGCGTTTTTCTCAAAATTACATTTTTCAATGCGATGGCCCTGATAACTCAGGCTACATTATAAAATTCCACATCTGTTACGAAGACTTTTTTCTATATAACTCCTCGTTTTATAGTTAAGAAAAAAGAAAGGTGGTCTCTGTTCCGAAACAATCGAATTTTTCTTTCATCATATCACTACCCTATTACTTTTTTGAATTTTTAAAATCCCCTTGAATACCAAATACCTATTAACACGCTTAGTAGAGTATAATTCAAATTTTTTCTTTCTGATATGACGTACAGGTGTTTTCATAGCCATAGTCCAGAAAAAGGAGCACCAGAAAAACCTGTATCACATTACATCTTCTTTCGAACTAGTTTAAGTGCTTTCAAATAGTTGGACTGAAGTAAAGAGGAAACAATACATCAAGCCATTTAACTGTAATAAAATGAAGAAAGTGCGTGCACCTCTACAGGCAGTTCAAGCGATCATCTCCTCTTAAGTAATAAATATGTAGATTCGAAACTTCTAAATTATTATCAAATTCTTATCGCAATTTTAGACAATTTAATTTGTATGACTAACTAAATACCTTAAATTATGGCCACATTACATATCGTACCTATAAAATAATAAATATATGACCACAGTTGTTCAAATCCTCAAACCTGTTTTCACGGAAACATGAAAAGCGGATATAGAATATATGCACCGTGAACCATCGATACAATCTGCATAATACATCAAAGTTCCCAGAGCCTCAGATACATATCTTACAAAAATAAGCTCACAACAATTCCTCCAAGCGATTTCGCCACGCGGTCGCGGAGGCGCGCAATCGCTCTACTTGTTTCGCAAGCGGCACGTGCAAATTTTGCGCGATTTTCTGGCCCCCGAGCGTAATTGTCGCACGGAGTCTAGAACAGTCGGTGGGATCCAATTAAAACGTCATTTCGGGGGCAATTAGAAGAGATATCGCGCGAAGAAACGAGACTCTTCGAGCGGCGATTCGAAAGTAAGCCGCGGAGGAATCGTGGGCCGATTATTCGATGATTGTTAGGGGCAGGATAATAGAGATTAGAGGGGCAAACAGACTCCCATTAGCCGTGTCGTGAAAGAGACTTATATGGAGCAACAGATTGCGCACGAACATTGTACGGACACGCGTTCGCCCTCCGACTTTCTGCTGGCTGTTTCATCCACCGACGAGCCTTAATTCGATTATTAGCATTTCTGCTCCGTGAATCGGACTCGTTAAGCCTCCCTGGTACCTCAGAGCGCAGAAAGGCAGTATCTGTGAGAATCGTGGAGGAACAATAGAGTTTTTTCAACCGTTTCTCGCAGCTCCGACTCTCGATCATTAACTTCCTAATACGATGATTAGTTCAGTGGAAAAAGTCCGACATTAGACGTAAATAGCTGAACTTTCCTCTTAATGCGAAATGTTTGAGATTTTTTTGGCGTTGAAAGAACGCGATTAAGTGGAGGTAAATGTTCAATTAACGATAATTAGTGCACTACTTTTTTGGAGCAGCAATTCTTCAAGACATAGAACCTTGATTAATTCAGTTAAGACCTTTAAAGCTGGTGTATCCACTAGATAGTTAATTTTTCATTTTCATTTAAATCATGGTCTGACTTTTACTCGATGCACTACTTACTGTACTTTTATTGTTGATGCATTCGGTTAATAAAGATTCTACTGTAATTGAATCAGTGGGTTAAAGAACAGTGGTAGTACAAGTCTAAAAACCATATTTTGAGATATTTGATCCCAATATTTAATACCTACATATTTAAGTCCACACTGGATCCATTTTATTCGTAGTGAATTTTCACTCTTGAATATCTTTGAAGGGAAGTTTTACTTTTCCTAATTAATCCTACAAACATTTGACGCAAACAGCGATGGTACACTAAAATAGAAATTTTAATAAATATCCTACAACTTTCCCAGATTTTTTGGAAGCATAGAACAGTAAAAAAATAATTGCAAACAAAATGGACCTAGTGTGTCCACAGAAAATACAAAGATCCACTATGGCCACAGAGGGTTGATACACGTTGGCTATGGTTCTGGAAAATGGTTAAGTTTGGACTTGTACTGTTCTCCAACTCATCGATTCAATTACAATCGCAGTGCCTACGTACATTAATCAATTTAAATCAGTTTAAAGCGTCAACACAGTAAATATCTTTATTCTTCACCAAGAACAATATGTGAACAAGCGATTTCTAGAAAATTTAATTTCCATATTGCTCACGAACAGTTCACAAGCTCTGGTATATTCGCACCTTTAAGGTTTCCCAACTACATAAAGCATGTTAAGCACCACGCATCCACCAAGCGAGAACGTGTCTTAACGTTACTCCTGGGTAGCATCTGAACGATCAGACACCGCGAAGAGACTAGTTTTGCATGTTCCTGCGAGACAGGCACCTGTTTCACTTCCGACATGTCCGAAACGAGGTGGAAATCAGGCTAACGGTCCTTTCGGAGAAAGGACAACTCGTTTCTCTTGTTTGTTACCTAGATTAAGCACGGACAAGGTAAAAGTCGATACGCGATCGACGCACGTGTGCCTAAAATTCATCGCCAGAAGGGTCCTTTCTCTTCTCAGACGTTCATTAAACGCTTCTGCGAATCTTCGTCGCGCCTCTTCACTGCTCCACCTCGCTATTCCACGTTCTCTGCCGACTCTGCCTTATGAAACCTTTCTTTTTTCTTGCCATCCTTTTTGCGTCACGATCGAAATAACTGCGCAAGCAGGCTCGCAAAAAAGGCTCAGTTCTTCAAAAAGCACGGCTCCTTTTCCGAGCAAGGCTTCTATGTTCTTGCTGTTTGATTACTCGCTTGGAGAACCTCGTTCTGGTTCGGGGACCTAAACAACACTCGCCAAAACAGACAAAGCTGAGGACATGGCGCCAGGACGTGTCCTAAAATACTTGGCGAGATCGGCAAAGTTAAAAACGGCGGATCTGTGTTCTCTGTCGCAGTGCGCTCCAAGTTCGACGACACCAGCTGGTCTAATTCGAGCGATTTTAATTGCATTTCCCCTGGCAATCTGACTCACGGGAAAATTGTAATGCCTGACAATGTTTGTGCGGTGAAGTTGTGTTGGAACCCCATTTGAAACTAATAAATGAAAAGATGTTCAACAGCATTCGATAGAATTGCCTCTTTGGACATTGCGCGATTAAAAATCGTAGTAATTACACTTGGATAATTATCGTACGGTATCCTAGGATTGCATGAGCTGGAGACTGCCTTTTTTAGAGAAATACATAGTAACTGTAAACTAGGAGGCTAATAATACACTTATTCACTCAAAAGGTGAAATACAATACAGTATTTATTACACTATTAAAAGAAAAGCACTTATCTTCGAAAAATAACAATTCTCATCGGTTACTATACAGTTAGGTACTTAGTTAACATTTAAGTTTTAAAATGATAGAATTACTGGCCATTCAGGTGGACATTTTAGTTTACACACATTAAAACATTAAACACTAATTTTAAATAGTTTCATGTATAAATTTCACTAAATCTATTTTAATTAGGATTGTAAAAATTTGATTAAAATTTTGAACCTCTTCTCTAGACAAAATAACAGAATCTGAGCTTCTAAAGCTCTATTTAAATTAGAATATTAGCTATATCTCGTGAGTATACATATATCACCATATCCACATGTCCTAGAACAGGAAGATTTCCTAGCCTCGAAAGGGCGATCCTGCGTAAACATCGATTTCCGGTTACCCCCTAGAAATTCACCTGCGGAGACGTCAGTCAAGTACGAGAACGAACCTGGTCGATTTTAATCGAATTCTCAATCGTATACGAATACTGGGGAAAGGAAGACTTCAAGTGCATTTGTATACATATACACAATACACTTGTATACTTGATAAGTGGCACAGAAAACTAAAATGAAACAAGGTATATGATAATGAAAATACGTTTCGAGATATAAGTCCTCCTCAGACCTAGTTTGCAATCGAAATTCTATTAGAGGTCAAAATGACTTTGCATTCGCCTCTCGCGGCCATTGAAAACTATTCACCTTCCAAGAGTTAAATAATCATAATTGCCATGACTACTTTCACTAACTTTGATCACAGAAGTAATCACGAAGCAATTTATTACTGCTCAGCCCTGTTCTACGCGACACAGGACACCCTTGGTCCAGGTTCAAGCTCGAGTTCACTGGCTGGCATCGAGATTGGCGATGTGGATCGGTGTGTCAGTGTTGCAGCTGGCAACGGGGCTGGTTGCTTCGGTTGCTAGTGCCGTATCGGTGGTGTTATCGACTGGCAAAGAGGCGCATGCGTACCAACCAACCCCATCCTTGCACGGGACGTCAACGACGACAACCATCGTCGTCGTCGTTTCCAGGAGACCGTCCGAATTGTCTAAACAAATGGATACCCAAGTCCTCTATATCCTGGTTACCATGACGCCGTATTAACCGCAACCCTCGAGCTTGACAGTGTCCATTGAAATCAGACGGCTGAGACTACGATGGAATATTAAGCCTATGGGCTTTGGGAACCCTTTTTCCTGCTATACAGCGACAAACAATCAACAGAGATGATGGTGCTTCGTGGCCCGTGCTATCTAGAGCCACGCAATTTGGAAAATGCTCTTTAGGAGCTTAGGGATGAGTGAAAATTATGAAATAAATTCAGGAACCCTTTTTCCTTCCGCACAATCACGAATCGAATGGTAAACATGTGATAGAAGTGGTAATGTTTTATGGTCCAGGCTATTTAAAGACACATTTTAATGAATGCTTTTTAGGAGCTCTAAGATGAGCGAAATGTATAACGCTGGAGTAATGTGAACGATCAGATTACGTTTAATCCCTAAGTTGAATTACACTGTTACCTGTTACCCGAAAATATTGATTTTTCGAGCTTCGCGCAGTCACGATTGAAATACAAACGCCTTGTTTCTATGAACGACTGTGTTAGATGACCAGCTTTCTCTGAGTGGGATTCACGGAAGGGTTTACAGGGAAGATCGAGTTTTAAAGCTAGGCCAGAATAAAGTAGCTAGTGTTTAGCTATTTTAACCTTTGGCATGCCAAGGTCACTCGGGGTTCAAATACAGATCGCGATGAATTGGAATGTAGAAGATTGAAAGAGATATATAAAAGAAATCTCGAAAATTCTTAAACTAGAGTTTTGAATGTTTGAAAATTTGAAGGGTTTGAGAAATTGAAAACTTCAATTTGATCGAATTAGGGAAATAATATTGGAATTCCTCACCCTTAGCAACTTCAAGTCGATGTGCTAAAGATTAACATAAGGAATTTCAATATTTCTGCTGTTTATAGATGTATGGATTAAAATGTTTTAAAGAATAATTTTTCCAATCCATAAAGAACTATGAAGTCACATGTATTCTCAGAGGACGTTAATTCTTTCATTTATTCATTATAAAGAATTAGTATAACCATTTTTTCCAAACTCAGTTTTTGATTTTTTTTAAAGAACATACATTTTTGAGTTGTTTTAAAATACATAAGCGATATCGTAAATAAAGCTTTATTGAGAAATCGCTTTTTGATGATCTTGTTCAATGGAGATCTGAGAAGAAGACAACGCAACATTCTATTTAAATTTAGGATTGCGTAAAAATGTTATACTATCCTCTGACGACGAAAAACACGAGATTTTAAGTTGATAAAGTCTTTAAGCAAATTAGCCTATTCCCACCAGCTTCCATTATCATATCATCTAGATATCTTTTCTAAACAGACGTCGACAGCAAACGGCTGTCAGGAGCATTAAAGAAGAAATCTTCACAGTAGCTGATAAGAGATGCAAACAAATTTATTTACTATCTCACGGTACGACGTCAGTTGTCAAACATGCTTGTCTAATCTGAATCAAAAGTGGAAGTCAACGAAGAACTCAACGAGCTGAAAGTTTAACTTCACCGAGATGCAGAGGAAGGAATGGGAACACTCTGAACTTTTCAACTGTCAATGTCAAGTATTGGAGAACAGATACCTATACATATTACACTGTATAATAGGAATATACATACCTACAAACTAGCACATACGTATCTATACAATTATGTAGTAATATATCTACATTGTAGAACTTAATCAATTTCCTGGATTATGACGCAGGTAAATTTAATTATGTATAAATTATAGTTATGAATAATATTAATTCATACATCCTTCAAGTGAAATATCAAGAATCTTTAGTAAACAACATTCTTAAATTTTTAGTGAAGTAACAGACAGACAAGCATTTTTTTACTTGCGATAACTCAAGTTTTAGAAGGTAGATATAATACTCTTCAAAATTGTTCGTTGGAAATACATTTTCCATAACAAACGAAGGCCAATAAAAATAAAAAATCCGAAAAAATGAAAGTTATTTTGTCCTTTCCAAAGAGATATCAGAAAATATCACCTCTGATTATTGATATCATCGAAATCCCAAATAAAATTCTCTATCAGAAAATATATTTTCGTGAATACTTACTTTTCACGCACTGTCTGCATTTCTAACGCTACACACATACACATACATACGAAGGAAACACGCGTGTTAGTCTTGTACACATAATTTCTCCGAAATTGTCGCATGTCGCAGAATCTGAATACATGAAACGTAAACAAACAGATCTTTTCCAAGTTTATCACGAACGAGGAACAAGAGCCAGCCTTCTTGCGCAAAATCGCGACGCGTGAAATCCAACAGCAGCATAATCCCCCGCTACACGATTTCTCATAATCCCTCAGCGAATCCAATTCCCATCTGCGCCTCTATAGACCCAGTAAGGTCTGTTTCCTCAATGAAACAGTTCGACAAACACGCTGACCAAGGAACGCTCGGAATCGTCATCAAATTTCCGGGCGGATCGATGGTCGGCTGGTGGAGTTGTTTACAGAGCAAAAGCTATCTGGCGGACCCTTTACTCGGTCACAAGGCGCTTCGCGATCGAGAAGCGCAACACACGAAATGGGTTCTGTCGACCGCGAGAGCATCGCTCGAGATGCAGAGCCAGCGGATAATCTTCCCGCCCTTCCTGCCCTTCCTGCATATCTCTCCCCCTCCTCGTCGGTAATGCACCCGCCGAGGTGGGGACAAAAAAGGGTCAGGCTGTCGCTGCAACTCGCGAAACTGCAGAGCTACGATTTTTGGCAATAGGAAACTCTCACAGAGAAGATTGAGGGAACTTGTACCGCATCGAGCTGTGTCGTTCACCGTGATCGTTCCTCGCTCTTCGCCCTATTGCACCGCCTTTTTTACGACCAAACGTTTCGTTCTCTTTTGCTTCCTTTTTTAACACGTTCTCTGACACGTGTACCGTTTACTGTGCACGCTGAAATTCATTTTGATGCCAAGTGGTATTTTTGCCGTGGATAGATACAGAAATATTTGCGCAGATATTTGCGGGAATTGTTTCGTAAAATCAGTTTGGGAAGTAATTCTAGCTGTGGGATATTTAAACAAGAATAAAATCTTTCTGAACAGGAAGATTACTTCAAAGTTAAAGCTTTGCGCATTTTCTTATATCTTTTCACGAAATTGTTACTAATGTATGTAGTGAAAATAGTTATGGTTATTATTTTACTAAAAATATCTATTTTTCACGTATTATTCTTCGTTCGATTAATTTCGTACTTATTTCACTGGTTTCCTCTCTTTCCTCTCTTTTCACTTGATCAACAAAATGAACAGAAAATTCTGTCACTTACTCAAACTTTTTCACACCACTCAAATTTTCGAATATAACATTTTCAATAGTCTCAAATATTTTCGAATTCATTAAACTACTTGATATCTTTTCCACTTGAACTCTTTTAAGTTACTCGCTCGTATTGCACAGTCTACGATCTTCACAGCTGATCGATTCTTTTTTTCCAAGTTATAAATTCATCCACATCATTTCCCTGTCAACTGAGGGATTCCTTTGACCGTCCTATTTGTTTAACGAAACGAGCCCGCGCCCCTTCAAATTCGTTCGCAAAAAGAGTTCACAGAGGGCTTTAATTGGTCGTTCGATTATGCTCCAACGCTCTCTCGAAGCCATGTTCGAGTAAAAAGTAATTAGCGAAAAACTGTTCGAACACTTCGCGAGCCTCCGTCTAAAGTCGATCGTTTATTGTTAATTGTAACATGACCATGTTTGTATGCGTTCGCTTATTTGAATGAGCAAATGAAATATTAAACGAAATGTAAATAAAATATTCTTTTATTTTATTTGATATTTTATGTTTGATATTTTCCTAAACCTAATTTCTCAAATAATTTTTCATTCTATTATTATGTACTGTTAACTTTATCAGAAATACAGATTTTTTCCTAGTATTTCACGTGCAGAAGTTCAATCACATACATATTATCTAATAGTAAAGATAACATTACGTAAATAGATCAACCATGGAGATTATTTTAGATGTTTTGATAAAGCTCGATAAAAGATCTGTGAAACGATTGTATTTGTTTGTTACAATGCCAGATTTAGATACCCTGTTAATTACAATTATAATCTCAATAATGAGACTACTACCTACTGTTTTATTTTTGAATGAATTAACTCAAATAGAAAAGCTAAGTATTAAAAAATTATTTAGTTGATATAACACAAAATACAGATATTTTATCAAAATACTATTAAAATGATTCATTAATTGAAAATGTTATTTTTCGTTATTAATCCCTAAACAAAATGAATCATTTCATCAAGGAAAATAACTGGCACAAGTTCACACGAGCTGCAGCTCTAAATACAACTCGTCTCCAGCTGTATTTTAAAAATGGGTTTATTTCCTCAAGGTGGGGCAACTTTCTCACGAGTCACGCCACGTATTTTGGGCTGACAAGTAAATACACAGAGATATATAAAATAAAATATACTTTGGACACCACGATGTTACTAACACTGTTTAATCCCTTGGAAAACGTGATATTCCTTTTCAAAACAGTTGAAGACAGTGCTCCTACCATGCAGGAAGTCCAACTGCAAGAACTAATGTTTCAAGTCCATTTTCTAATTGTCATAATATGTTTACCATTCAGGCTACTTTCTATACAAATTTATAAAAAAAAATTTACAGTATATCTTATTATTACCATGCTACATATTCAAAATTTAACCCAAAATTTTCCACTTAGTTTAGCACAACACTGTCAAGTTAAATAATTCCATCACATTTAACGCAATCAGGATCGCGGGACGGTGTCTACAAGCAATAATTAAATTAACGCGAAGAAGAAACCAATGCGTTGAGAAACGTACCTCAAACATGTGTCGAGATATCGGTTTGCCCCGCGAGTTTCAAGAAAGCTATCTCGAGCGAAATAAACAACCCGAGGCGCAGGGCCTTTATCGTGCCTAATCTAATCGCGATATCGCTATCGCGTTCTACGCGAGATATCGCCTTACTCTGGAACCTTCGCGATAATTACGTCCAAACGATTTCTCAATTAATCTACATTCACGTTTCTGCGATCTGTATTATCGATTCCCGAGCCTCGCCAAATTGCTTTTCTGCAATTTACAGCATTGTAAATTTTCATCAAATAATAACGTCATATTATACTATCCTGCTCTCTCCTGTCATTTAAAAATAAATTATCATTTTTGTCGATGTACATGTCATACATTGAGTGTGTACCAATTATTGGTGAATTAGTACATGTAATTATACATCTCAAGTAAAAACTTTAGAAGTATTAAGATTATTTGTGATACTTGCTTAATCGTAATTAAATATCAGAAGAAAGTTATGAACCCATTAGGAAACTTTACTAAATTTATTTCACTATAATATTCTATTTTAAAGTATATTTCAATAAATATACTGTGAACTTATGAAAGAAGGGATTTAATATTGATAATTGATATTGTAATGCGGAAGTTCATTGGAAATGGCTCAGCCAAATTTCCAGAATTATGTTCAAAAATCCACTGTGCTATAAACAAGAAATGCAGTTGCATTTTTCAAATGCATCAATCCCCTAAATACATGACTAGCTGACTAAAACGTCATACAGTATTTTCTCAGTGAAAACACGATTATCGTGTCGCGATGAGTGATCAGGATTATGTGCTCATCTTTATGTAACGTGAATGTTAATTATTCACCATTGATTAAAAATAAACACGAGTTGCAAACCAGATTAAACACATGAATAAAAAACCACCAACGAATAACTGGATCACAAAAATGGTATCCATATCACGATTTGGTATCATCGTTGATACCAAATTGCAAGTATTCTGAAAGAAAATATACTCTCAGTCTAATGCAAACCCTCTTAAGTCAAATTTTCGTATATTAAACCTTCCTTACTCGAAAACTTCGATAACTTGAAGCCTCTATAACTTGAAGATTTTAGCTCTTCCCTTGAGAATCGAGTTATCAAGATTCGACTGTATATACACAGTATTGAGCAGTCTTTATTCACTCCATTCATCCCATGAACAATCTTTACTCTCTACTATAGTACTATGTTACTACTATGTTACTATTATGTTACTATTATGTTACTACTATGTTACTACTATGTTACTACTATGTTACTACTATGTTACTATTATGTTACTACTATGTTACTACTATGTTACTACTATGTTACTACTATGTTACTACTATGTTACTACTATGTTACTACTATGTTACCATTATAGTACTATGTTACTACTATGTTACTATAACGTAACATTACCATCCGAAAACTGGGTGTGCAAATACTTTTTCAGCTCCCTGGAAGTGTGTCGCAACGCTTGCAACCGACAGTATCGCGGAAGGGTCGCCGAATGGTATTTTCATCGCTACGATAGAACGGTAAAACTCAGTCTTCGACGTCTGTTACCCGGATTCCAGCAATTTCTACCGCGAGAGATCACTTTCGTCTGGAAACGGGCGAGCTGTTGGGTATCGAGGCTCGATTATAATCGCCACGTGCGCCCGTGGTAACGGCATTCTTGAGTGCCGTTCTCCCGCGAAAGCAGCTCGTTACGATGCCCGCCGAGGAGGCTAGACGATCGAATACGACGCTTCCAGCACGACGCCCGCGAGATTTCGGCGTAGGAGCACGAGCAGCGAACGATTCTGTTTCCACAGCTGCCAGATGCTATGCAGAGCCGCGATTGAGACGACATTCGGTATTTTCATTTGATGAATTTTTAGGAATCTTAGAAGCTGATTTCTTTTAAGTAAAAGGGACATTTTTGCGAAAGCTATACTTTTCTTGTTTGTTGAAAACTGAGGTACTGTGAGCAACAACGGACTAATCACACTATTAAAATATGTATAGGGTTTGTTTGTTACAAATTAATGCTACTAACACAATTTCAGAAAAAATATGGCTTTAGGTAAATTTGGACTTTTCACTTTGGATGGTCATTGCGGATGGATCATCTACATTAAAAAGGGACACTATTTTTCACTGGGGATAAATTATCCACAATGGCCACCTAAAGTGAAAAATTAAATTCATTCAGTTTTGCATTTAATGTTTCAATTGTAAGCTGCATTGGAAATGATTTGTTTTGATTTTTTGTGTTTCAAAAGATAGTTCAGAACCACATATTACTACATTTAATTTTGTGGTATTAAGTGGCACTTTTTGGTACTTTTCTTTTTAAATGGTACCTTCTAAAGAACAAAAGTACAAACTAATATATTTTTTTATCTCTGCTCGGAAAATTACAGATACACTGCACCTTATATTTGTAAAACCCACATTGAAGTATTAAAATATTTCAATATTATTTACTCTAATTTTATTTCAATCTCAAGAATTCAAATTTCTAGAGTGGTTGTATAGTTGAGCCATTCACAGGCCAAAGTGATTAACTCCACTTTTCGAATTTTTTAAAATTTGAGTGCCAAAGCACTTGATGCTCTACTTTTTATATTCAAAATAAATGTAAATATTTTTGTTCTATAGAATTAATCAATTTGGCAAATGAGTGGTTCAGTTACGAAACACAGTGTACCTATATGTAGGTATCTGTACAGTTCCAAAGTTTTTGCATATTTGATTGCCTCCCCTCTGAAGTTTGAAAACTGTGGCTTGCGCTCTAGCTATGAGAGTCCAAAAATATTAATAATACGAATTTATGCTTCTCTAATATGCGCTACACATATTCCACACGCTTACATCCTTTTAACACGACTTCATAGCCAAGGCCTCTGGAAATTATAAAACAACTAAAATCTAAAAGGTTCCCTGTCCCACGAATTATAAATTACTTCAGACGTTAATTCCCTCCTTATCTTCTTCAAGCTTCCCCGCGAAGAGTAATTTCGAACTAGCGATATTCGTAAAAGATAAAATGCAAAATGTGGTGCACGCGCTGCTAATGTTTAAAAGCGTGATTAAATTGGTCGTTCGTCAATGCTGCATAGGGGAAGGTGTGCTCGTTACATTTATGAGGACAATTAAGGGCGGATTGGAACGTCCAAGCAATTAACGCGACGCGACGCTATACGCGTATGCAAATGCATCGATACGGTGCCACCGATCAAAACAGCGAGGATTCGACGCAACGCTGCTGCCTAATGCCTTTGAAATAAACCAATCGCTACCATCGATCTTTCCACAAAGATGTGAAATTAATGTAACACAGAAATAATACAGGTCAGTCCACAACACAAAAACGTCCATATCCCCATATGTTTCAGCGTCCCATGACTTACGTGTACATCAGAAGCAGATTTGGTTTAAGTTTACGTCGAGCCAGGTTTAGACCCGAGGCAGATCTATGGTAAACATACCACTATAGATTTATGACTGACGCCAGAAAGACATTCACGCTTTTATTATAGATAAGCTCTCCAAACAAATCCTTCGTCTACGATAATGGAAAGCGTCCCAAGGAATACCTGAAACGTTTCATGTCGCCCAATATAACCTTCCTACGACCTTTTTAGCAGCGTCTCATCTCAGGGAGTGTCTCATCTGTTACTTTGCGAATTTTCGTTTTACGATACTTTTTGTATTTTCTCGCCTCTATTACCCAGTCAGGTTTATATTTACTTATATAGTTCTGAAACGCGTCCTCTATGAACACAAGAAACACTACGCTGTGTGTACACAAGGAGATGCGACAGACCGGCGCGTTTATAGAACAGTTGAATATTTATAAAGCGTGGCAATGACTCCAACCAGAATGCTAAATGCGCTCAGAGTGCATTTAGTGCATAGGTATGTACCTCTGAAGTGGCCCTATCGTAAACGAAGTTAAATATCACGTTTGAAAAACTTGACAATTTTTCCCTCCCTCCGTGGAAAAAATTCAAGCAAGAATTTTGGATTTAATCCTTACTCAGACACGTATTTATGCTAAATCAATTTTCAATATTTGATATGAAGAAAAAGTAGTATATTTTCTGCATAGTATTCATATTTTTTATCTTAAAATCCTAGGAATTTTAATGTCTTGTGGTATTATATTAATATCACATTAGCTGAACATTAAAAATGTCATAAATGTGATTGATAGGCTTGTATGAATAGGGGATTCATAAACTTTTGTACCACATTGCGTACAAATCTTCATTGGAATAAGATAAGACCTGCTATTCTCTTATCATACGTGGTATACCATTATCCTATTTAGAGCAGTGACGAGCAACCCGCATTCTACCAATTAAACACATATTTACTTGTGGTCTGCCGAAGTTGTTGTGTGACCCAATTCAATCAACTAAAGTGAAATATTTTAGCGCTACACAAACTGCAAAAACCAGTTACTCATCACTGATTTAGAGCATTAGGTCTGGGCTAAACCTATGCTTAGACCACTGCTACGTCGTCACAATTAAATATAGATTATGCCTAAAATGGACCTGGAGTCAAATTTAATTTAGAATTAACCTCTCGTTTCATAAAAAATCACAGTCGAATAATTCCACACTTTTCGAAGCAACATTTCAAATGTTGCTAACACTTGAATATGTCAGTCTTTAAGAAAGATTTTAGAAAAGATTTTTCAAAATTATATTTCGAATAATGAAGCAGACTTTGTCAAATTAGTGAACTTAAAAGAACGAAAGAAAAAATTGTAAAATCTTTCATGTGATAATTCACCTACCAATTAGTTAATGTATAAATTTTCCTTTTACATAAACTCCAATAAACCTCGTCAACCCTTCAAGAACAAAAAATTTCTAGAATTCTCTCAAATTTCTTCAAAAAAAGTTTCCAGATAAATATTAAGATAGGTAACAATTAATTTACTAATATATTGCAGCGAATTTTCAGGAATTAGGTTTTGATCAGCAACTAGATCCTCAGCAGTACGCGATTTAACCCTCTATGTGCCCGTGTAACTTCCAGGTCACATGTTAACGTATCAACATTTCATCAAATAATTTTAGTTTTTTTCTGTAATTCTATAATTTCTTCGAGACAACCAATACCAATATTCATGACAGTTGCTAGAACCAAAATAAAGAAAAACAAAAACAGAAGGCTATGCAAACTGCCTATATTGAAAACAAAAATTCGGTTCATAGAGGGTTAACGACAATACAAAAACAAATGCGAGTCCATAAAGCCAAACTACAAGTACAGTATGCAGACACTGTCCTCAGAGCCAACGTTTCCTCGAACCAAGAAACACGAAGTCCACTGTCCGATCGGAGCCGCGTCTATGTAAATACAAACTCGACAGAGCGTCCGAAGCGCACAGCGCAGAGTCTGTGCGCGTAATTTTCTATGGGGCGCAGCATCCGATGGTATTTCCACCGCTTCTGCGTCGATTAAAGGGCAAAGAGAACAGGTACCCATTCATAAGGCACGTAAGGCGAGGGGAACGTAATAACCTTGATTGCTCCACGAAGCTGTCACATCGGCGCGCAGCTCGGCCAGAGATTCATTCACACGCGATCTCAACCGTGCGACCCCGCCGACGAACAATGGACCGTGATACATCGACACGCGCATTTCGTTGGTCGCAGGGCCAACGAAAATATAATCTCAAACGTTCCCTCCACCCTCCTACCCCATCGACGCTTACTTTCCACGTATTACATAATTCTCGATTTTTTTTTTCTTTTTTTCCCACTCTCCCCAAACAGAAAAAGATCGATCCTTCGACTCACCATTTTTCGGGCCGATATCGTAATCCAATGCTCCAGGAGGCAGCCGCAGCGACGTTGACTATGGACGCACAGAAAACACGTTACATCGGCTTTGACACACTTCTCGCGACGCTCCGACGACCGATCGGAGAGTATCGTTTCCAGGACAGATGGTTCTGGCGGTGCTCAGCGTTCGATTGCCGCGCACAGTCGCGGAACGAGCACGCTCGATGATGGGGTGCGTTTAACTGAATGACACAACACAACAAAACAATCGTACGCCGGTTGACGTTCACGAGCACGACCTCGCCACGTCCGACCACCCCAAGCACCCGAGACAGACTGGCTGGCTGGCCCTCGGTGGCTCGGCTGCGCGAAGGTTTTCTGCGGCGTCGCTAGATGGCGGGGAGAGTCAATGGTCGAGCGCCAATGGGAAGAGCCCCCCTACGGCGCGTTCTCCAATCAGAGCGGGCGACCTACGTGCCGAAATTCGCTTTGAAATACTATGGGGTGTCCGAGAACTCTGACCGCGGGGATATCTTGGGGAATATTGATTGCGGGAGAAATCATCGTGTTGTCTGGAGCGAATCGTAAGCTTTGTTTCGGATTAGTCGAGTTACTGGGATTCGAGTAGCTTGAGTGGAAGTGATTCGAGGCAATTTTACTAGTCTGCACTTGTTGTTTTGCTTGATTTGAACATCCCTTCAAGTTTCTATTTCGTTTAGGCATGTTCAGATTAGTTCAGTTAGTTGAATTCAAGTGGATTGGGTACAAGTATTTGGGACGGTTTGACCAATGTGAATATGGTGTTTTATTTGACTTGGAATTGGAATTATGGGACTCTCAAGTCACATAAAAGTAGTAGAGTTTTAAATGTCTTTTTAAGATCTCGGATTGCATACGGTGTCTTGAAAATATTTATTTTATGTCCATATTATTCTTGAACGTTTTATGACATAACTTGGGTGTCTTAAAAACAACCGACAGCGTACGTCTGAAAGACTTCTGAATTTTATGTTCATAAGACGTCTGCAGGACACACTACATGGACGTCTTAAAGAATTGCACTTTTGGATGTCTTATCTGAACGTCTTATAGACGTAATTTACACATCTATAAGATGTTTTATGAACAAAGACGTCTCTTGACATCTTTAAAACATTTTTAAGACGTCTCTGTATTATATGGGATCGCGTTCGGCACAATTTGAAGCTTTATTCGTAAATTACGCAAACATTATAAGTCTGAAGAAAGAAAAGCTATATAAAGCGGCTCATTTCCAAAATCGATTAAAACGCATAGGACAAAAATATTCACATTTATTTTAAATATAAAAAGTTGAGTATCAATTAAGTGCTTTGGCACTAAAATAACAAAAAATTCCAATATTGAAGTTAATTGCTTTAGCCTGTAAACGGCTCATTTGACACATGCAGAGTGAAACGAATCACACTGTATAACGTCCCTGAGTTTATGGGCCGTCGGTGTCTCGAGATTGGCCCCCCTTAAGAAACAGCCGACCGTCCAAGTCAATTGTTCTTAAATAATATAAATTGGTGAGTAAGAACGTAGTTCAACGGAGAGTGGGCTCGAACAAACAATTCGTCTTTCGCTCATGCGATTGAGTGTAACACAATGGCACGAAGAAAGGAAGAAAGTGAACGCCCAGTCCGATCCAGCAAATAATTTATTATACGCCTTCGAGACTCTGCCCTTATTCATTGGATTGTGGGACCCCGTCGTCGGTTCAATCGCGAACTGGACTCCAGTTTCGATATCGTATCAATTGAAGCGCTGGAAAGTAGTGTAAATGCCAGAACTGAAAAATTTGGTTCTTTTGTTGAAAAGCTGTTGTATGTGCTACGTAAAAGAATTTTTCAATTTGGCACTTACTCTACTTTTCACAAGAACGCTTTAATTTATTAAGTTAATAATTTTGTATGTACATATTTCCTATATATGAAATATATATTGCAATAATGTAATAAATCGTTTTGACAATAATTCAATGATTTAACTTTGCACAGTTTGGCAATTTTAAAAAAAGAAAGAACAAAATGAATTCTAAGAGTAAAGATTCTTGCAAATTAATTGAATTGTAAATAAAGTTTCAGTATTAGGAAAAATACTGCATGAAAATATAGTTATTAGCATATTGTGTGTAAAAATTATGCAATGAACGTCGACTAATGTTTCTCAAGCATACATCTATATTTAGTTCTTATTCCGTCATCCATTAGTCAATTGATTTTTGAAAAGTATGCAAGTTTCATGGTAATCAAACTACTGCAAAACAAAAATGTACGTAACATACCTAGTAATAAAAACAGTAAACGAGTTTTCGAAATTGATTTATTTTCTTAACTTAAGTCTCGTAATTATAGAAATTTAATTCTTCAATCTGGACATACAAAGAATTTCTACTCAAAAGAACATCGCTTTTCAAATTGATCAAATCTTAAAGAGCGCCTTACCATAAGAAAATTTTCCTAATAAAAATTTAATTCTAATAATATAAATGAATATAAAATTACTATTTTCATAGTTACTTTTCATACGAGGTATCTCATTAAATACAAGTTTCTTATTAATTAATGTTAACAGAACATATGGTATCGAAAGTATCAATAAATTGTTCTAGAACATAAACTACAGTATACAAGATAGGAAAACGCATGACCAAGGATCTGAAATTTCAGATAAAATTTCTCTGAGATGGCAGAATCGAAGTTGAATCGAAATGTATGAGAATTGCTTGCTAAAGATTTTAATGAAAATCAAGTACTCTCAAACATATTAATATTTATTCACTCGTTAATATTAATACTAGCACCTATGTCAACACATCGCGGAAAAATATGGCAGTTTTAAACATTGTGAATAAAAGCTATGTACCTATTCATCAGAGCTCTTAAAAAAAACATACTGTTCGCAATTTTCAACAAAATCGTGTCAGAATCGATCATGCTTTATCCACGAAACATTATCTTAAAATGATGCAAGACTACTAACCACATTGGCGAATAATTCTATGAAATAGTCTTGTGCCGCTAGAGCTCGTGGTTGACGTCGAAATCAGCATCAGCGCAGTGTTGATCTGACATCGAACGAAATTACTGTTTGGTGGCGAGAAAGGGACCTTTCTCACGGCAAATTTCTGTAGAACAATTCTTTAGGTTGCCACAAGCTCCCTCGCCGAAAAAATGCCGCGCGGTAAGCGCATAAAATTATAATTTTTGCTAAAACAGATAAAATTGTTGTTCACTTGTCCCCACCATGTTTCACTGACTGAAAAAAACACGTAGTATTTGCACATTTTGACCTCGAGATTTGGAGCTCGGATTAAAGATGATTTTTCTTTAGGTAAATGCGTCAGTCACAAAGGGAGGAATCGTCACTTCACCAACCCCGAGGAGTTGGAGGAGCAGCGACGCCAGGAGGAAAAAAAACTCCAGTGGAGAGTCAGTATTTTTAGGTTAACGATAGCACAACGGCATAGATATTATTGTTAAGTACGTAAGGTCGAATTGTCCTTTCACGATTGAACATGATTGCGTGCGCCGCATGCCCCAATTACCTTGGAGCATGATATTCCACATTGGTGCAAGTCTCATTCTCAAGACAAAGAGTAAACTTTCAGAAATTCTTGAGAAACAAAAGCAATGGGTAGAGCATAAGATGATACATTTTGTGTGCCCTTTCCTTCTGTGCTTGCTCCTTTGAAAGTGTTGCATAAATACTGTTATTTAGATACTGGTAAATAGTAATATACAGAGTGGGTCGCCTGATATTATCATCTTGATTTACGTCAGTGTTATTATCCATGGCGAAAAATTTATCTTAATTTTTTTGTAAGTAGATGTCTAAAGGACACGTGAAGGTCAAGTTTATTTTGTTTTTAATGATATCATAGGTTTCTTACTGCATTAGTCAATAGAGCTTGATATTCCGTATGCAAAAGTATTAACTCATTTATGTTGCAAAATAATTAATTTAGAAGATATTTTATTTTCTATATAAGAAACCCATCCATTTCTTACTAATAGCGATGGAATCAAGTTCAATGCATACTTATTATTCTGAAACAAATCCAGCACCCAATTTCACATGGTTTAAGTGCTACTCATAAAATATAATGGTCTATTCATTGTACTTGCAAGTTTCACAGAATTATTTACAAATACTTTAATATTAAAATAAATCAACCTTCTTCTAAGTAGTAGTTGAATCACAATGATCAGGGAGTTATGTAACTTTATATGCTAAATCAAGTTAGTAGTGCGCTTATTATATTTCAATTTTTATTATGTACACTGCACTCCATTTAAAAATTTTCAGACCCATAATAATTTTGCCAAACCCATAAATATTTAGGCATATTTGCTATTTTTGATCATATATATTAGAATACTTGCTCCAAAGCCGATATGCAAATAGAAATAGAAATTATATTTTAGCGCATAGTTAAAAATAAACTTAATTATGACAGATATACTACTATTTTCTTTAAATACATGAAAATATTCAATGTTTCTAGGAAAACTAAAAACTATTACTAGTACTATAAATAACACTGGGAGATACTATTCCACAATTAATAAATTTGTCAATTATTAATATACAATTAAATAATACATCAAGGTTACAGTAGTTGATTTGTAAGATAGCCAAGAAAAATGATTTTAACCAACTGAGGAATTTGTGGTAACTTTTATCAGAACTTTTATTAAAAACATTTTCCACTATGAATAATGACATTGACATGAATCAAGATATTGACATCAGGTGACCCACCTTGTATTTACATAGATTGAATATTTTATACTTACAAATCCTAATGAAATTGTTCTTTTGCAGAAAAATAAAGGTATTGAAAGTTCCAGTGAAGAGGAAGATGAACCTAAAGCGGAGGGTACATCAGGAACAGATAGTGAAAGCGAGTCAGACTCTGAATCTGAAACAGAGGTATTGTAATAGATGTGAAGTCCTGATACTTGATTAGCATCAAACTTTATCCTCAAAAATTTACAGGGAAAGGCGAAAGGTGTAGAAAACTTAATTGAAGTCGAAAATCCAAATAGAGTACAAAAGAAGTCAAAGAAATTATCACAATTGAACCAGTCATTGGAATCTGCCAAACCAGAATTGTCTAGAAAAGAACGGTAAAATTACTAATTTGAATAAGTCTATGGTTCTATGGTAAAACGACGTATGTTATATATCCAAAGAAATTAAGTTTATATTTTAATGAAAATCTACAAAAAATCATCTGTATCTTACCTTGTTTTGCCTTACAACCACAGAATTCTAAACTTGAATAAATTTACATATTTTGAATTCTAATTCATTACGAATTAACTTATTTTTCAGAGAACAACTAGAAAAGCAAAGAGCTTACGCGAATTACCAAAAGCTACACGCAGCAGGTAAAACTGAAGAAGCTCGCGCAGATCTAGCACGATTAGCCATAATTAAACAACAACGGGAAGCAGCAGCAAAAAAACGAGAAGCTGAGAAACAAGAGAAGGCACTTTCTGAGTTAAGGAAAGTGGAACTTACACGGAAAGCACTCAATAAAAAATGCTAGAATGTTTGAACTTAAGTCAATTACAATTATGTCATTGATACTATTATATTATAATTATATTAAAATTCTGAACAGTTCAAACCCTTCTTTGATATCAATACTATTTGACTAAATCCACGCATTTACAATCGTGCGTTTGATGAGAATGTCCTTGTTTGTATAAATACAATTATTATAGTAATTAAATCGACTGTTTATTCAATCCTTATACTTAACTATTCATTTCCTGCTTCGTCAGCCGTAGAAAACACGTTTCTATCATTTATAATTTCATCAGAAAAAAAATCCTATAAAAAATTATTTCCACTAGTTGAATTGAAATTTTAACGAATATATGAAATTATTTGACACGAACTATGTGATTAACATTAATATGATTTAATCAATTCACTCGAGACAATGAGCGTTAATCGGTCGAGTTCAAAGGTTTTATATTAGCTATAGCTTTGCTGCATCGCGAATGAAAGCAAATGGGATAGCAGACACAGTAGAGCTTCTGCATTCAAACCGACAAGATGTGGACGGATGTTGTTTACGTTATAATACTATTCTTATGTGTGATTATCGGGTTTTCTTATCGAAAAATCGACGACCCATACGTAAAACAATGGGCATGTACAATTATCGGCTTAATTATAACTGTACTCGTCTCTGGGAGGCATATGGTTCATCCTTTTGTTATGACTCTGATCAACGCGATTATCATAACCAAGCTCTCGCCAAGGTATGACAAAATGATAAGTCATCATTTTTTATCAGTCCAAACATGCAGACGTCTGTAACATTTTCATTAATGCAACTTTTATCTTATCATTGGAGTGCTGCATCGCATTACTTAAGATAATGTTCGATTCATACATAGAATCTCTGCAGCGATTGATCATTAAAAGTGCAATATATTGAACGATACATGTTTTATATCTAACATTAATCTCGCCTAGGGCATAAAAGGCGTTATTAATTTAAACAAGAATTATGCAACGCCAGTTAAAGATCGTTTTACGAAAAATTAGTCTTTCAACTATCAAATTACCGACGGTATCACTTTCAAACGTCAAATACCAATATACAAGAAAGTACTCTAGTGTCCCAATTTAAAGATTTGAAATATTATTAATAGACTGCAGATGTTTATGAAAATTCAAATTTCTATAAGTACTACTAGAAATAAATATTACAGTAGAAATTAACAAAAAATTTGTTTTAGTCTCCAAATATAATGTATTATACTTTTGATGTCTTTTATATTGTATATTGTGTACTTTGCATTTCTTTGTACACTTGAATTTTTCATAAATGCATAAAGATTATAGTAGACAAATCCATTTGCTAGTCTTTTCTTAACAAACTGATTAAAATATGAACTACATATTGACTATTAAAATCTGTAGACTGATAATAATCAAGATTTTCTATGCTAAAACAGAAATGTTTACAATAAAAACATATAAATGAATGTACATAAATTTTTTGTATTTGTTTCTAAAAAGTATTTATGAAAAAGTAAAATTCACTTTCAATATACAACTTAAAAAAATGATGCATTTAATTATGTAATAGATGAACAAAAACATTTTAAAAAAATATCCCTGGAATGTCTTTTGAGGAATACATTTTATACATAAATCCATTTCTTGACTGATTTTCCAAAGAAATATTTAATCATTAATGCCATATTTAAATTATATTTAATTTACAGAAAATGTCACCTGGCTAGTTTTTTCTTCTCATTCTTCTATCTGCTTGTTATATTGCGGATTGAAGAATATCTTGGTTTATCACAATCGCCAGCTTACACAAACCTCATTATCATGATATTGACCTTGAAATTGTCCGGATTAGCTTTTGAAGTAAATGCAGCTTCAAGTTCACCACCCAATGATCCAGAAGGAGTGAATACCGAAGCTATAAGAAATGTTGGAATTGTGGATGTATTTCATTATGCCTTTAGTTATATGGGATTATTGACTGGTAAGCTAATAGAACAATCATGAGTAATTTCTCTGATCATTATATTACTGTATCAAACTAGATACTATTTGTAATATATTTTCATTTACAGGTCCATATTATCGTTACAGAACGTACTGGGATCACTTGCATAAACCATTCTCTAAATATGTAGATCCCACACCACTTACAATCTACAAACTTAAACAAACTGCATGCTACATCGTCTTATTTCTCGTTATGAGTCATTTGTACCCCCTGAAAGTAATATCAACCCTTTTTAGTGGCAAATATGGATAAAGTCGTTAATTTTCAAGTATATGTTTCTATATTTCAGTACATCCTGACAGAGGAATATGCACAACGGTCTTTTCTTTACAGACACATTTACATGTACCCTGCATTCGTTGTTTTCAAACTACGAATGTATGTTGGTATGACTCTTGCTGAATGTGCTTGCCAAATGGCCGGACTTGGAGTATACCCTGCAAGATGTAATCCCATACAAGGACTAGGACCAAAGGATTACAAAACTACTGAGGCTTTGTGAGAACATCTTTTTTTTTCATATCACGAGACTGAAGATATTTTTGTGGCTAGAAGACAAAGCGACATAAATCATATTTTAGAGATAAGCATATCAAAGTAAAGGAATTTATTTCTTTCAAAAAGTAAATATGGTAAAATGTAAGGTCAGAATACAAATTCAAAACTTCAAGCATACCTCGGAAATAGGCTTATCGATTTCTGTCGTTTTGTCTTATAACTACGAATTTATCTAGGTCAAATATACTTCAATATATAAGGCATATGCAAATATGCTAAAACTATATAGGGTGTGTACTCTGTCTCTCTAACACTTTTGTAAATGTATCATTCAAAACTTTTGTAATTTTTTATAGCGAATCGTAATTAGGATTTTTTTTGTACGATATTTTAATTTCTCTTTAATTTTCTCTCCAAAAATACTAAATTTTTCATTTTCAGTAATTATTAAAAGGTAGTTAAAGTTTTCTCATACTGATAAGGATAGTATATCTGTTCATTCGTAATTTGTGCAAAATGTGCAAGTCATGTTATATAAAAAATATGTATCCACAAAAATATTCGCATTCTACTTATCATTTCTAAACGTGAAACATTTATGTGATTATGTTTTATAGAACTTCTGCTGAACCAGAAAAATTAAAGGAAGAAGAATTCAATTACACTACTATACATAATATGAATATTTGGAAGCTAGAAACATCAATTTCAACAAGAGCAGCTATGAAAGCATGGAATGGTTGTATTCAATATTGGATGGGTGTTTACATTTATAAAAGATTTCCGTACAAAAGTTTGCGAACTATTGCGACCTTGGCATTATCAGCTATTTGGCATGGTTGGGCCCCTGGTTACTTCTTTTGCATTTGCCAGATTCCTCTGTTCTTGATGAGCGAGGATATATTTTTGAAAGTTTACAATCAGATGAAAGAAGATAGCCTTGTAAGTAATGATGTTTTATCTTCAATTGAAATCATTTGATAATTATAATTAAATTTTCTCTTTTCAGATTAAGAAAGCATTATGGCTGCTTCTGTGGTATGAAAGATCTACCTCAATGGCATATTTAGGAATGCCATTTTTATTATTAGATTTTCATGATATAGTGACTTATTATAAGCTCGTATATTGCTCTGGACACATTATAGCATTTGCACTGTATGCAATTGCTCGTTGTGTACAACCTCATGCTTCAAAAGAACGCACAGAAATTAAAGATAAGGATAAGTAGTCTGAATATTTATGCAAATTATCTAAAATTGTATGCAAATTACGAGTTTCATCATTCAAAGCAATTAACGCATTTTCAAAAAAACGAATCAGTCTTCTGAAGTAGTTTTAAGTAGTTTTTTCTAAAATATCAAATTTTTACAAGTTGCAATAGCACGAATAGACCTTATGTCAATAATACAATTAAAGTAGTTGTAAAGAAAAAAGTATAACGTACTTTACATTATGGACTAGTCAATATAATAAAAAAAAATAATCTGTTTCAATCACTTTCATAGAGGTTACCTAAGAAATGAAATGAAAAGAAAATTGCTCTCACATGATTTAGGGGATTTTCACTCTTCCATTTGTAAGTAAGAAATAATAAAAATTTTATTTATTGAAGATAATCTTTATTGATCATATCCCCCAAGTGTCTACAATGATTCATTCCTTTCCTTTATAAAAAAAGAAATTAACCATCTCTTATATATTCCATCACCATTTTATTTCTAAAAAGAATACTTACTCTACTGATGTTCGATGATACCTGAAAAAGAAACACAGGAAAAGCGAAAGGTTCCCCAATTCCCACCCACAAGTCTTCCCAAATGATTCCAATGTGGCGGCAAGTGTTTCAAGCGATGATAATAGGAATTAGATCTTAACAAACTCTATCCGGGAACGATACACGGTGGAAAATTTTTCGCGGAAATTTCAAATAGTTAATATGAAAAAATTATTTATCTCGAAGTTATTAAAACAAACAAACAAACAAAAAGTTAAATAAAACTTTGAAAATAGAAATAATTTCTTTAGACTTATCAACCATTACTGCATCCTAGAGGCAAATTCAAGAAAAAAAAAAAATTGAAACAGATATTAAATTGAAATGATAATTATATCAAAAGAGTATCCGTTAAAAAGATCGACTTTAAATTCGTGCAACTTACGAATTGAACCTACACGGCTGGAAACAAAATACGTGCTTGTCTAACGAACCCACACTGCTGGAACTGATCTCTTTCTCGTCAAGAAACACGCGACGTAACTGGCAGACGTAACAGTTGAAATGTGAGTCGTTGCTCGCGAGGTCTGGTGATGCTCTCTCACGATGCTACCTGCAAACCGGACGGTGGCCGAGACCAGCAACCGCGATGACATTGGTTGTGCTCTCTGCTCATTTCTCTGCGCTCGACCGTACCCTCTGCGATTTTCGGCACGCCGACCCCCCAGAGAGACAGCTTTCGCTCACACACTTTCTCTCTTTTTCTCGCCCTGATCGACTCGCGAACCTGCTTTCACCAGACCACCAACCGCTCGCTACTGCAAACTGCTTACAGCCCTGCTACTCTCGGCTTACTGCTTACTCTCAGCTACCCCATCATCGGCTACACTCGCCACGCCACCGCCTTTCCACCGCCTGTGGCACCATAAAATTACAACTTAGTTATAACGAATAAACATGTCACATCCGTGTGTGAGGATATTGATATCTTTTTCTTTCTTTCTTTTTTTTTTTTTTTTTTTTTTTTTGTTGGAAGATATTAATCCTATTTTGATCTTACATGAAAATTTTACATGAGTAAAAGAAAGTTTACATGAATGGAAATATGTCAATATTAAACTATACTAATTACTTGAACTTGTTTAAATACAATGTAATGCTTAATTGTACTAGTGATCAGTTGCTGAAAATATTACATTACATACAATTTTGTAGAATTTAATGAAGTTGGTAGTTTTGAGTTACGGTATGTCTATAACTGAGATACCGAATGCTTCTAAATTGAAATAAATTCAATCTACCACCGGGTCTCGATTCAAACTTTTATCATACAGAATCACTCACGATCGTTTGTTCACATTATTTGCGAACTTTACAATCTTTTTATTTTCATTATGTGAAATATTCGAAATTAATCATTACACTACATATATGTTAAAAAACTTTGGATTATAAATATTAAGAACGTAAATATCTTCGAATGAGATACAGATAAGTTTGCGAACGTTAAAAGAGAGCAAATTTATATTTACGTATTTCACGCTATACTGAATCATGATTTGAATAGACAATTGTGCAGAATAAGTTTTAGACAAGAATTTCAAAATTAATACACACGATTTATCAATTTTCTGGCTGCATTATCTACAGCTATACACTTAGCATTTAATTCATTGTCTAAAACTATGCGAATAGTTCCGTCTTCTGCATTTTAATACACTTTATTATAAATGGCAAACTTACATAAATAAACCTGTATGCTATTACAGAAACGCAGAACTTATTTCTACAATTCGTACGTATCACAACTTCTCTCTTTCTCTATTTTGAACTAATTAAGACTGATCGAGATTTAGTCGTAAATACTAGAAAATTTAAGGGAACTATTGAGATTTAGAAATTTCGATTAAAATTTGTACAGAAGCCGGACTCTGTCCACCACATACGCTTTACATTACCTGCTGAATACCATTACACATCAACACCCTGACGTATTTTCCACGAATATCTAAATCTAAATTCATCTTCATTGGTTTAAATAATATCGTAATGATAAAAAGCAATCTCATAATGAACATTTTCAGCTAAATAGATGCTTTCCTATTGTTACATACGCCATATGGCTTAAAATAGTTGAACAGAATTCAAGAAATTGGAAGAAAAGGACAGGCTTCTGTTATTCATAATTCACTTATACCAACAAGTACTAGAAGTTGTGCACACTATATTTTAACATAAAATAAAAATGTTGTACGATCAAACAACAATTTCTTATTTATTCATAGAGTGCAAACTCGAGTATTCCCTGCTTTATTTTCAAAATCTGTATTGTTCTTTAAGAGCAGAAAGAGTATCAGTTACATAGTGCTACTGCACATTTTAACACTTTATAGAGGACACGACTTGTATTTAATGATCAGGACAAGCTGTTTCATTTATGAGGATAGTTTCGTTATTTGTACAAAAAAAAAACTTTACTATTCTCTGATCAAAACAAACACTGCTCGTGACAATGTCACTCAAAGGGATAAAGAACAATCATGAAAACTTGAATCTTCGAAAAAATCTTCGCGAGTCCGTTAAACTCACAGTCTAGATGCATTACATTAAAATTAATTTGGGTTTTGTTTCAACCCAAACAAGTGCGTCATCATAATTAATATGTAAGTGATAGAAGAAATGTGAACGTGCGACAGTGTTGCTCTAGGTATAGAGGGTAATAGAATACCTTTTCATTCTCAAGAAATGATTATTCTGCACTCGTGTCACGTGCATCTGTTCACAGTCGTAGTCGCATGTGGTTCAATTACTTCAGTCCCTACGTAAAAAGAGAAAATATTGACAAAAGTAGAATTATATACCGCAGATTATTTGTAATTAGGATGCAGCAGACTTACCTTGACTTGGAACGGCTATCTTTTTGTCTGTCTGGAGACTTGCTGCGAGAACGGGACTTCCCACGCGAACTCTTACTGTCAGAACGGGAGCGGCTACGGCTTCGACTGTAAGACCTCCTACGATCCCTATCTCGGCTCCTAGATCTGCTACGAGACCTGGAGCGCGAGCGTCTTCTGTCCCTGCTTCTACTACGTGATCTACAAGAGAAGTAACGAAACAATTTACAGTTCTATAAGATCAGAACATTTTTCCAAGTGACATCAGTGACCGATCCAGATGAAACTGGGTAAGTTTCATAGGGATAAATGCTGAACCTGAAATGTGAAATCTCAACTTCAGCGAATCATGTGTTCAGATTAATTTCCTTCAAATTTCAGTTATCTTTTTTCTTAACAAAATCTGTTCTTTCTTTTCGAATGATTGTGCAAGTTTTGAATTTTTAGCAGTCTTTATTCTGTTACTAAGAAACCTGTGATCTGTGTGATCGGTTTTTCTTTTGTTTAACGGAAGAGATACTTACGAAAATGGAAAACAATCCAAATTGTATCACTGTGCATGCGTATGTATTTATTCATTGATTTATAGATCAGGATTAGATTTGAAATATAGCGCAAGAAATACAGAATGCAGCATTTAGTAAAATCAACGATCTGTAATATATGAGGACTTGCATCTATAAAACGCATAAATTGTGGAAGCTGAAATTTCATATTTCGTGTCCCTATATAATCCAAGTTATATTCCGATCGGCCATCGGTCCCATTTGGATGTATCGCCAAAGTAACCAATACATATAAAATTCTATAAAATATAATAAAAAATCCTTCAATAATTACCGCCCACGACGACGGCTGCCACGACTTCGATGTGGCGAAGTCGGTCGTCCATATCGTGCCATCTGAACTCTCAGCTCCCTACCGTCTAACAGTCTTCCATCCATTGCATCTAACGCATCTTCAGCATCTCGTTTATCGTAAAATCTACAAATTTAAGTAAATACATAAATGGAATTTATTTGATCATTGATAATTTATAATATAGCATAACAGAGAGGACAAAGAAAATTGCTTGCGTCGGTATGCGCAACACATACATACACAGATAGTAAAACGGAGTGATAATGCTGCTCTTATATTTTCGAATCTGTTAGATCTCGCATGAAAGTTACTTTCTGCTTACCTGACGAATGCAAATCCACGACTTTCTCGAGTAAAACGATCTCTGGGTATATAAATGTCGCCGACTTCGCCACATCTTTCGAACACGCGTCTTAGATCTTCCGGCGTCGTTCTGTAGGTGAGATTGTCCACTTTCAAGGACACCATTCCATCGATGCGAGGTGGCGGCCTGCCGTAACTCATTTTTCCGTATTTTTCGTACTCCTGCGAGGAGATGAAACCAACACTCGAGCCGGAAAAATCAGTCCTCGAGGAAGTAGCACACGTCCACGTACGTCAAAGACAAAATGGCGAGTAACGGAAGAGTGAGTTCAACGCGCAGCGTAATAGGAAATGACGTAAATCAAGCTTCAGACTGTTCGGACTGCTTGGGACTACGCGACTCAAATTTCTTCTCTTGCCAAACTCAGCTCCGTTTCGTGAAGCAAATTATATTATTTACATACCTTTATATTATTTAAATACTCTTTAAATGTTGCACCTATTGAGGTGAAAAATCGATGTTTAATTTTTTGCACGATTTCAGTTCAAATTAAATACTGGAAATTTCAACGAATTCGGCATTTATCTGTCAGAGCTGTATATAAATGCATAAACAATGTTTCGTCTTTTAAGTCTACTTAAAATATTAAATATTACGTGAATATAGAGCTTCTTGTTTTTTTTTTATTGTAAATAACTTGGTTCTGCGGAAAATAGAATGTATTTTTGATTCTATTTTTGTTTCATATGGGGCGTGAATTGACTCATGTTATCCACTTCCGGTTAAATTGAAATTTGAAGTTGTAGGAGACTTATGGCAATAACGAATTACACTATGCTCATTTTTCCATGGAACAAAGAGGAAAAAACATCCGATTATAATACTATTACTACTATTATTGCTATTATTACTACTACTAATAATAATAAAATACTACGGTGGATAACCTGATAAATGAAGAAATCGAATTTTTTCGGGCTTTCATATCCGAATTGATTTTATATATAAAATTAAATATATACAATATTCGACGCATCGTTAATGGTAGTAAACATTGATCGCACAACGAATCGTTAACGCATTATTTTTTCTTTTTTATTTAAGTTTCAATGAAGCTGCATCTGTGGTATCACAACAATGCCCTTACATAAGATGCCCCCCGAAAAAAATACTCTGTCAACATCGTTTAAAACTCCTCGGACTCTCAGATACATGTTTACAGCTTCGATCATTTTTATTACATGTTATATATAAAAAAAAAAGAAAAACGAATCGGTGTCAACCGTAGAAAGGGCAAATGTAATTGTTGTACATTTTGGTCCTTTGCCCGCCGATCGCCTGTGTCGATCATCTTTTTGCGAGAAAGAAAAAAACGATTTATTTCTCACGCATCGATATCGATCCGAATATCAAGAAAGGCAAACGCGCCAACAACAAACACAGTTCGCGCTGAATACTTTTTGACTTAGGTAGGCGGTAGGCGCAAATGAGAATAAGAGACGTCGAGTGATCACAAATTTCTCTTTCTCTCTCTCTCTCTTTCCTCTTACTTTTTTCAGTTGCCAACTGATTGCAGTTTATTTAACCACTGCACAAATGTTTGTAGAGATTCTTTCTGGCGCCATAAATTAATAAAAACTTGAATACGGTTCAAAATAAGAGACTATAAAAACAGAGACGTAGAGGACAGAGAGAGAAAAATGTGATTAAAAACGAAATTTGACGATTTCTTGTTAGACCCGCAAAGCTAATCAAATATAACTGTTACAAGAATTCATTTTCAGTAAAAATGTGCTTTAGTTATTTATAAATTAAACTGTTCTATCAATTCTGCACATGAGACTTGTTATAATACCATAGTAAAATATATATATAATTTATTTATAATATATATACGTGTATACAGGGTGTCCCGAAATTCGTGGTAAAATGTATAAAAAAGAAGATAAGTCCTTATTCAAAACAAGTAAAAAATGTGGAATAGAATTTTTCCATACAAGATTATATTCTTGTAAAAAATTCATTGTTCATTGGAGCACGTACGTACTTGACATAAGATACTTCAAATGAAAATTTGTTTATTGCTTACAGGAAAGTTTCATTCTACGTTGTAGACTTATATTTCAATAAGAAATTCCTTCTTCCTCATATAGAGTGTAAAAAAGTATTGCTTACGATTTTCACTTGTATAAGAGTCGCTGGAAATTTGCTAAAATAGTCCATACCATGTTCTGAAATTCAAGATCTATTTTTTCTTTGATTTCTACACAATCTATTCGAGAAATGAATGAAAAGTTTAAAAAGAATGAAACATTTCTTTTAGAGGGAGGGGTATTACTCCTTCTCTCTTCTTGCAACATGAAGTCACATATTGGCTAAGATTTCAACAATCTTTTGCAAGAAAACTGTCTCCAAAATACAATTTCCTGCAAACTTTTTATTCTTTTGTCGAGTGGAATATGTAAACAAAAAAGAATTCGATCTCTCGTTTCACAATTCAATCTAATATTTCAATATGGCTTTTTAACAAATCTCCATGAAAGCTGTGGCAGTTACTTTTTCGCACCTTATACCACGAATGTCGAGACACTCGGTAAAAAAAACAGAGACAAAGTAAGTCAGCAGGTCGATCGTACGGGGCAAACGTTTATCGTCATGACGGGATGAAGAAGTTTGATATTTCTGAATACTTGAGACCGAACTTGGACGACGCGACGTCTCTTGGTTGTCCATGGGCGGGGGACGTCGCCCCGTTCAAGCCACCGCTTACACACTATTTACTATTCAACAATTCAAAATACTTATAATGATACACACAACCTTGAATAATCTCAACAGCTGCTGGCCTTTAGCCCGAACTAACTTATCGCAGATCGTGGATACAAAAGTAATTTTCTCTCCGCTATTGCTACGACGCGTCTTCTTTTCCTCATATGTATATTGTGTTAAGTTAGTTTCCGGCCGATCAAAGCTCTTCGCGAAACACCCCACGAGATAACTCTCGCGTTACAATCCATTTATTTACGATAATTACTATCTCTCCTTTTGTCGCATCTCGTTTCTTCCTCTTCATTCTTTTTTTTTCCCCCGCTTTTCTCTGCCTTTTTCTGCCTTTTTCTTTCGCTCAAACTCCCTCAAACTCCTACTTGTTGTATACAAAATATGTGATCACCAGGGCACTCGCAATCATCAGTCGCGGCGAGTTCCTTCTCCCCTTTCTGTTAATGCCATACGAAGAGGGGAAGGAACGCGTCATCACCGCTGCTTCACAATAAATTCATATCGACGTCGCATACGATAACCGTCGTTCCGCCTTTAATTTATCCATTATTAAATATTACGCTCGATATAAAAATAATACTCAGTCGATTAGTACAGATTTAATACTCAGTGTAGAACTGGGGAAGGGGTCTTAGCGCTTTTCCGGTTGCACGTGTAGCCTGTAACGCTTCTACCTCTTTTATATATTATTGTTTCTCGTATGACTTAAGCGCGTAATTAAGTTACGATACGATTGTGACTTAGGATCTCCACCGAATGGACCCGATGGAATCGGAGAACGTCCACGGTCAAGCAGACGGACGGAACAGTGCTGCGAGTTTATTCACGAGCAGGGTGTCGACGATGACCCTCCTCCTTTTCGATCGTTTCGCAAAAACCCCTTCTCTCTGTCGTGTTACAATTATGCGTTGTTCTCTTTTCTTTTCTTTTTCTTTAGATTCTTGTCCTTGAGGCTTTCGTATACATTCGTTCGCTAAATGGACACCCTTCGGACAGTATCGTACGAGATGCTTCGTAGCCACGACTACTTTTATAAACAGGCTCTAGAATATTATTTTCTTACGAACTTCGTGGTGGCGAAGCACCTCGAGCCGATCTAATCCACTTTCAACCCTTCGTTTCGTCTTCCTGTTATCGACGAGCTTGCGGCAATTAATTTTGTACTCGAGAATCGACTGCCTATGTACATACGTCGTAAAATGAGAGTTAAATGTTAATGTGGTAGTGGGAGGCACGCTTTGGAAGGTGAATAAGAGGCGAATCGATGGGCTAAAAGTAGACATTTGGATCGAACAGCAATCGTGAACGTTTCAATAAAACTGTTCACGCGAATCGATTAACACGAAGCATTATTGTATTGAACATTTTTCTATTCAACGAAATCTCCAGGTGAAGGCACCTAAAGCATTGACCGTCCGCATCTCGTGCCGCACTAAGATTGAGTGTCTCGTGATAAAACAAAAAAAAAAAAAAAAACAAAAAAAAAGAAAGAAAGGAGGAAATGACCATACGCGCCGATGTCTGATCCTGCGTAAATTAATTTTTTTCACGAGAGAAGAAAAAAAATGAAAAGGAGAGAAAAAAGAAGAGAGTGAGATTCATATAAAGTACAATGTAGAAACAATAAATTAAGCCAGTCGCTGCCAAATGTCTTACGCAAACGTCGGTGCAAAAAACAGTGAATACAATAAATTATAGTTTAAATAATGTTTAGAGATAGGGTCGCTTATGTAAAAATAGACGTACAAAAACAAGGATGGGAAGGACGGGGTGAGGGGTTCTGGGGGGAGGGTAAAAGGATGGGGAAGATAACTAAATAATTTAATAATTAAGTAAGAGAAATCTCGCCGTTGGGGATCCTTTTAAGTAGTGTTGGTTAAAACTCTTAAAAGCTAAAGTCAAACGCGTAGAATACTGATACATAAAAAAAAATCTATAAGAAGCCTCAGCTTATTTCCATTTTTTTTATCATTTGTGTTAAAACAAACCGTTCGAGTGGCGGTCTTGCAACTATAATAAATCTTATTTAAAAAAAAAAAAGGATCATTACCGTTAACGTGTAATCCATCGGTATTCGATAATATAATTAGCAATACTCGATCCTTCGAACCTAATAATTATAAAAAATATCCTCTAACTTCAGAATTAGTAGAGAGCTCAAATCTATTCTACTTACGCGCCTATGTTGGTAATAATTAATAATAATAATAAAAATATAATAATAATAGTTATGTTTTCTGGTTGTTTAACAAACTACCGCGAGCCAAAATATAACTGAGAAGAAAAAATGCCTAACGAAATAACTGTCCATTTCATTTCCAGCTATCGGTGTTATTCATAAATAAGTTCGTTCTTTTCGCGTATGGTACACTTAAAATGGTATGTTACACAATGTTCTGTCAACGAAATTTAAAACTGGCGGTCAAGGGCTGATGAAAAGATCTGGCCCTACATACTTTGATAAATTACTGATTATCTTCGACTTCACTTTCTATCGAGGAGACGTTATAGCTATAACGGTACATATATTTTAAATAAGTGTCACACTTGATAAAATAATAAGATTCTTAAGGCGTTTTACAATAAAAAACTTTGAAAAATGAGTGTCATAATTTAAAAAACCATTACGTTCTTTTACAACAATAAAAATAGCACAATGATTAAAATTCCAGTATACAGGAAGTAAAATCAATTTTTATCCGTTTCAGAAGTCAATTTTAAAGAAACAGATTGATATAAAATTAATATAAAAAATGTGTCTTGAAGACTTATTTAAAAGATATGATACTCCTCAACTTATTTGTGAACCAGGAAAGATACTGTATATGTACTAAATGGAGGGATCATTTCGACATATGAGAGAAAATCATAGCAATCTGACGTTCTGATCGCGTTAGCACGAAATCTCATCATCATTTATGTCTTTTCCTCCAATACTCGTGTTATTAATGTCGAGATACCACGTTCTCAGTGCCATTTTTATGTAAAAAATATAAATTCCAATATACTTGAAATGCAATGTTATTTTTTATATATTAAAGCGCAAACTTCAGTAAATAGAAATGATAAAAAAACAATTATAAATTATTATATTGTACAATTCATCAGTAAAAAGAAAAGCTGCTCTATTAGCGAGAGAAAGAAAGGGCACTGGTTTATGGTATCTTTCATACTCGTGTAATAATATAGAATACTATATTTGTATATGCATATATATATATATAATATATATATCTATACGAGTGTGTTCATAAGGCTCCTTTGATAATGACTAACACTAAGTTGCTCCACGAGTTACTGTAAACAAATTTGAAGACTCTACAAAGCAACATTAAGAGATATCACTGACAAGAAGACTCGTAAGAGGGGAAAACGAAGGAGAAACATGTAAATGTTGTGCATGATGTTGTGACAGAGAAAGATAAAAAGATTAATTTTTATCATATGCCCTTAACTATACTCTATGTTACAATAGACTAAATCTATTTTTGGCAAAGTTGTTTAGGTATACAATGTTAGATATAACGATACATGAGTAGATGCACTGGCCATTGTATTATGTGCTATTTAGGATTGCTTAATACTTGTTCATTAACGCATGATCTGTACATTCTGGGAGAAAAATAGATCAGTGATAGCCCTTAGGGAAACAACGGGGCGATCTGTTAACTGTCACATGACAGTTTCACTCTATGTATTGTTCAATAATGAATAATTTTGTTTCTCTACTCTAAATAGAAGTGTTAAATAAAATTAAACGAACAGGGATGAAAAAAGAAAATCAAAAGAAGACTATGAAAAGTTTGCAAATACCTACAGCAACTGTGGAGCAATAAAATTTGTTACTTTTAACGTCCAGCATACAAATGAATGTTATCTAAATATTACTTCCTGAAACTCTTGTATGTTTGTTAACTGCCGTCGAGAGAGCACGCCAACGAGTATTGTATTATTGACGACAATCTATCCTATGTACCATCGCGTTTTTTATTGCTTTCGGAGTCTTAGCTTATATGGTGGTGCGCTGCTTTGCCTATTAAGTACAAATGATCGATGACTGCATCGTCAACAGTCAAGAAGCCTTCCACGAAACGTAGGGAGAAATGGAGAGAAGAGAATACGTAAAACGTAAACACAATAATTAAATATGTTTACATCGGCAGTCTCGTGCTCATACTGAAAAAAAAGAGCTCCTAACATCATCTAAATTAAGATCATATCTGTAAGTAAATAATCTGCACTTACTGCGCGAAATAAAAGCTAAAAAAGGAAGAGAGGAGATAAATCGCTGAAAGGCTACTAGATTATGATGATACTGGCATAGACGTAATTTGGTAAAGCTTAAATTACCAAGTACGTATCGGACATTTTCATAAATATTTGTCACATCGTGTAACCGTTTTCTGTTCCATCATAATTTTTCCTTCAATTCGAGGAACATCTTCCGTTCCTCACTAAAGCCGATTAAAAAATACATATTTCCGCTCACTAGTAAAATTCAGCCGGGTCGGTTTCAGCTTAATATTATTACGCAAGACAACGAGAGTATTATGATTGTTACGTCACTGACAGCTAAAAGCCCGTGGAACAAAACGGTGAAATTTTGTTCACTAATCATTTAGTGACAAATCATCATTTTTACAAGTCCTTCCTTTTTTTTTTATTCTTCTGAGCCTTTTCGAACAGTAAAATCTAGCACCGTTCTAGATACTTTCACTGGTGACTTCATTTTCTTACGTCACTAAGAAAAAACAGACAACGACCACCATTTCGTCGACGCGAGAAAAATACGTGAGACACCGAAAGAACAATTTGCGCGTGTATGTACAACGATCGCCCATCGCTCTCTAGCTGCAAGCGTAGAAAATTTTGTATAAAAATATTCTTCGTAATTCATGTATATATATGTACATATTTCGAATAACCACGTAATTAATACTGCGTATTTAATATCATCGTTCCTTCGTGCGCTCTGCACCACGGGCTTGGTAGCTCGAGGGAAAATATATCCCGATAGTCTACCACCTCAAATTCTCGAGACCATAGGGAAAGGGAGGAAAATAGAGAAAAAGAGAGCTTTAAAAAGGGAGGGAAATGTTGGACGAGAATAGGTGGCAGGAAAGAGGAGAATAATCTCGTCCTCTACACCCTGTGTATCACCGGACAGACTATTCTGTCTAGAGATTCTTTGTTTTACGTATACCTAGTGATGTCGTTCTGAAGCTGGCCAATGTGTTTCAGTGTGTTTCTTCGGATAACGACGTTGCAACTAGGTTCAACGGTACATCCGAAACATTCTCTCCATCTCCTTCTTCTGTTTCTTCTGCCTCCGTAGGTAAATGATATTGTTGTTGTTCTCGTCCTTCTGCCTTTACATGCTGTTAGAAAAGAAAACAATATTATAATACTGTCTTATAGTATCTATAGATCTGTCTAGTATAATATCTATAGATATTGTAGAAATTTTTCTGTATCTATAAATTACTTAATAATATTTGATACTTACGTGCATCATGTAACTGGGCAGGGGAAGGGAATAATTAAGTTGAGCGGCAGGAGGTGGTTGATAGGCACCAGGTATACGTGGTGGCGTTAACGCAGCCATCATTAAATGAGGCTGAATTTGTCGTCGTAATGCCGCTAACATATCCGCACTTTCGGCATCCATTTGTTCTAGCTTAGGTGTCAAACTTGGGTCCCCTTTTTCTGGAAGATATTTACGATAAAAATAAACACATTCGAATATATTAAAAAGTGGAAAAAAAAATAATGTAACTCCTACTTCTGTGCCTTGTTGGTTTTTCGCCTTTAGGTCTACGTCTACGCGTGTGTATCGTATCCCTTCGCATCGTAACTGGACGATTCACTCCATGAAGTTTGTAATAGAGCCCACAGGCATTACACACCATTTCTCCTTTCATATTTCTTCTCCAAATAGTTGTGGTCATGGTGCCGCAATTTGTGCAAGACATGTCAACCTTTTTCGTCATGTTACCAGTATGCTGATCAAATTGTGGTTTCTGATCCTCTACCTATAATAAAGAGAGATAAATACAATATACTATTGCACAAGTTGATGTAATTGTTTTGGAATCACTATTCTCACACAATCACTAGTCGCACCTTTACTTTAATTTTATTCGACCATGTTGTAAAATCTTGTGCCTGTTCCTCAGTAGATTCATGTTGATAATTAACAATGTCTGGACTTAGCGGAGCTTTACTAGGATAACTTTGTTTCCTTCGACCCTTAGTCTCTTTTCGGCCTACACTAGCGGGGCTAGACGGACTACTGTCCACGGAAGTACCCTGAATACAATAAAAAAAGCAAACTCTGTATTAGCTTTTACGGTAGTCAAGTATATATTGTTTCAAAATCCATCTTTGTTTTAACAAGGATTTTTGATCGAATAAAGTTGACTAGAAACACCGGACATTTGTAGGTAGAAAATTTGATTGGTACACAGATACTTTGTCCCGAGGGTTTGGAAAGGTTGCAGTAATTCCCTACAGGTACCTGTTATCAGGACAAAAAGCCAGTAGAATGGAAAGTGGCACAAAGGATACTGGCAGTCCTGTTTCTTATTATAGGAGAAATTGAAGAATTCCTCGCGCGGAACAAAGTACGTTTTAAAATCTATAGAAACCCAACTTATCTGAACATCTGTTAACAGCGGGTTGACATGGTGGGCTTAGCGCTTATGGCCTATCACAAAGAGCTTCTCAGTTATCTATTATCTACAAAGCCTACTTCGTTTCTTACCTGCAGCCAGATGGGACCTGAATAGTCCCAAAGGGATCCCTTGACACCCAAGGGTCACCTGACCTGTCCTTCTTTCTATACCTGCAGATCTCGTCTGGTATTTGCATTGAACAAACTGCAAGGACTTCCCATAGAAAACTTTTATTTGCACAGAGATCAGGGTCAAAAGAGTATGAACAGAAAGGAAAGCTAAGATTTTTCGGTTCTCAATAAATCTCGAAAGTTTGCTCGAATTTGTAACTTTGGAAAAAAGTTAAATTTTACTGCTGTTTATATATGGAATAATTGTGTACTTTAATAATGACTTTAATAATGCTTTACAACTATAAAATAGATTTTGGGAAGACCTAACGAAAGATACAGAAATTTTACGCTCTTTTATCAACATTAATGATGCCACCATGGGAACAAAGTTTAAGAATTGATATTGTCATATTTTACAAACCTTATTGTCTATACTCGAGACATTCGAACGACTGTTGAGTACAGAACAGTCTGGTACGGTACGTTCGATCGTTGTCCCTTGTGTGTCCCTGTAAAACCTAATTTGCGGTGATACTCCGTTAGAATCAACAGCAGTAATACCGATTTGTCTGTTGTTGATCAAAGAACGCAGGAGATTAGTTGCCTCGCCAGTAAACCCGTTATTCAATTTGTCACCATTTGTCCTTGTTATCTCTAAACTCCTGTTGCTATATGAAAAGCAAAAATAAAAGATATGTTTTCCAATTTCACCAGAATACACTAAAGAAAACAGTAAGCAAACATATAAATATGAATAATAACAAATAGGTATCTCTATAGGTAATGTTTTAGTCTAACATCAAATAAGGACAAAGTTATCTTATCTTGGAAGCACCAACACCTGTTATGGGTGTGCCCTTGTAATCTCAAATGCAAATATATGTTAGAAGTACAAAAACCTGTTTGAATATTTTTAATTGGTCACAATTTGAACTTAAATATAACACTCAAATAAATGTTGACACATTAATTTGTAAATGTAAACTTCTACCAATGCAATTAGAGGTAAAACTTCTTGTTATTAAACATAATAAATATATTTTCTTACTCACTTTGCTAATGCTTGCCACAGCTTTGTTGTTTCTTGATCAATATTTGTGTCTGAACAATTGCTTTCTGGTGTGTCCATTCTGTTCACTGGACTGCGATTAGGGGTACTTGATTTTGATTCCTCATAATTAGTATCAACTTTCATTCTCTTGTTAATGGTCATATCATAACCATTCTCTTCCCCCTCTGTATCCTGGTCATCCCGATCCTCTATTTCTAGTCTGTCTGGATCAGAACTGTTCGAACATGTGTCATCTTCTGGTTCGCACTTAATGTTATCATGGTCAGGCATATCATTGGTGCGCAGCTCCAAATGATGCGTTTGCGTCTGAGGTATAACGTTTTGATTAATGCTGGCCGGAGAGTTAGGCTCCTCATTGAACAATGTTTTATTCAATTGGAGAAATGACTGTAGAGGGCTTAAGCCTGCTACTTTGGCAGTGGAGAAAGACGTCTGAAACAGAACAAATCACTATTGTTTGTCTAATATGTACCTTTACTAAACTATAATTGGTATAAATTAATATAAGTAAAAAGAATGAAAGATGTTAGAATGTGTATGATAAACACAGTAATTAATATTAATGAGTCAACGCTGCATACAAAAATATGTGTACAATTAGTTATAAAATATACCTATAAACAATTTTACGGAAGTATTGATAAGCATATTCATGGTTTACAACATACATATTGTATGTACATTTTTTGTAAGATTTACTTATGTTTTTATACTGTGTAAATAGTTCTAGACTGTTTCTTTATGCTGTACAAATCCAGCAAGTTTATAAATTTGTTGAAAATAATATTTTTGTTTATTGTAAAAACCTGAATCCAGTACTTTCTGTGTACAAATATTGTATATCCATGTAGGACTTTTTTTTTCCTTTATAAAAATATATAAAAAATGTTTAAAAGTTCATTATTCTAACATATATTATTTATTATAGTATTTCCTTCTTTATATTGTGCATGCCCAACTTCTAAATATTGCTAATAAATTATTATAATTTTAGAGGTTCCAGGTCATATTACTAGCTATGTAAATATCTTAAATTATGCTTGTATTAGATATGTAAGATAATAAATACAAGGTCAAATTTATTTAATTATAAAGCATTATTTAGTAATAAATATATAATATGCCTACTGTAGACCATCAATATGTTTGTGATGAGCAATCAATGTTATGAAAATTTTCACCTCAATGCTTTTTGATTGAAAATTACATTCTGACATTTGTACTTTGCACTTGTTCAGGAGTAATTCATAAGAAAATAATTGACTATACATAGCCTCTTTTTATAACAACACACTCACTATCAAACTGATAAGGTTAAAGTTGACCGCATTAATGGAAACCTTGAAATGTCTTACATAATTATTGATATATCAGAGCACAAACGCAAACAAATAATACCTTGCATGTATTATAGACACAACTCAAACACACGGAATATGCTCGTGTCACACAACATTCTTATCTACAATCACATGTTGTACATTCATAGTTGCATCATTACTTGGAACAGAATGACTACTGCCACTATTTTCTTGCAAAGCTAGTTTTAATTTCTTGATCAATGAATGATTTTAATCCCTTAATGACTCATGTTAATACCATCACTAATGGCCATACGCATTTTATTTACTGATGAACAAAAACTATTCAACAAATACCTGTTCATCTTGTGAAGATAACTGCTTGGCATAATCCAGGTACTGTTTGAGTATGACATCAGATTTGTGTGATACTTCACGGAAGTTGTGTAGTACATCCAACTTGTAAACACACCGGTGACAGATTATTGGTGGCAAAGAATCCCCATCTTTCACCTGAATGAAAGTGTAACCATAAAATTGACTTTACAATTAAAGTAATATTTTCTGACATCTCAAGAATTCAGTGAATTACAATCTAAAGGACACCAAAATTTATCATACTGTCAAAACAAATAGGAACAATCTTTTTATAACAACTTTAACATAACGGAATTATCTTAAACATGCCTCACAGGAGAATTTACCTAAAACTACAACTGTACCTAAAACTGCAAAGCCAAAGCAGAACGAAATACGATACTAACATTCTCATGGATATTGTTTACGTTCAGAAACGACGATATTTCAACGATCTTTAAAACACAACTGACGTTACAGAAAGAAAGGGTAAAAAGAGGTTCGATGTAAATCAGTTTCTTACATTTCACGTAGACATACGGGAGCCGATCCGCGATATCCGTGATCCGAAGATTCACGATAGAAACCGCAGCGACGAATAGGCAAGATTTTTTGTTAAAGTAGGTTGGACGGAAGCGGAGCTTTCCTCCAGCGCAGGAAGAAGCCAGAACCGTGTGTATCGTCGGATCACGGATGGAAAAAGAGCAAGATACGTAGGGAGCGAACGTGAAATGTGACAGCGACTCGTGGAATCCGCGTGTGAAACCTGATAACAGGCCGTCTAAATAAGGAGCTGCCTCCCCTCTCCGCGAGGGATCTGCACGAGCGAGGAGCAGAGCTTATCACTGCCATTTTAAATGCTCCCGTGAGTAGTCGGCTTATCTCGCGGACACATCTCTTGCCAAACTTTCTCCCGTGGCACGCGCACACGTACACACGCAAGGCACACATAAACATTATACGCGCGCGCGCGCACCCTTGAGAGACAGTCGGTGAGAGAAAGAGGGCGAACGAGGATCGAGAGAGAGCGAGGAGGGAAGACGAAGCGAGAGGCATAGGAGCACGCACGGGAGAGAGGGAGACGCATCGTGATAATGCGAGCACAGATGGTCGCGTCTTGATTTATCGTCGCCTCCGCACGAGGACCCGGTGGAAACTGCGACGAGACTCACCGTGATCGAGAGGCACGTCAATATCTTGTCGGCGAAGTTCCGCTGGGCGCCCTCCTCCTCGAATATGGACAATTTAACACCGTCCGACGATAAACAAAGGCGACACAGCTCGTAGAACTTGGGCGGTACATCGAACATAATTGTGGGCTCCGGCTACGTTGCGCCTTGCGTAAAGCGCGAGTCATCAAGAGGTAGACTCTTTTCTTGGCCGACGTACTATCTTTCTCCACTGCCACTACGCGTTTAGCGACGAGGAAGGGTACGCGATCACTTATCACAGTCACCGCCGCGGCTCATTGTCAGCGGCACAGTACACATAATCATGCGTTTACGGCTTCCACATAGATGGCCAACTGACGAGTCGGGCATGCTCCCTTTCGTCACGTTTTACGAATCGTCTTGCCGTTCGATGGCGCTGCCGATCACGATTCGGCCGAAGAATAAATATGGCGAGAGGCAGCACCTGGGGCGGCATGTTTGAAGTCCTTCGTTGATCTTGGTCCTTTAAATTGTTTGGGAGGGAGCGGGTTGTTTGAAGCAATTTAATTTAATAACTTTCTCTTGCTAGAATGATGTTACAACTAACTATTCGTTTGATATACTATTTTCTTATATTTCAATGACATATGCGTTTTGATTAATGGTGCTTGAAATACTATTTTTTTGTGTAACTGTTATTTCAATGATAATTTTATTTACAATATCGTGGATTAGTTTAAGAAATAATATTTGTTTGTAATACTTCAAGTATGAACTTTGAGCAACGTGACATAAACGCTTTTGATATTTTTAACAATAAATTCAAAATTTCACAATATGCGTTCATTCAAGTTAAATTAATTGAAATAAGCTAACTGAATTCAAGTTTTATACTTGACGAATTTAAACGAGACATTAGAGAAAGGCGAAGCTCTCATGCCAGTTTAAAGGTCCATTCGGTAATGATCGGTAAACTTCGGTAATGATAAGCAAACGAAAGTAAAAGGCGGCATATTTGAAATTCTTAGAGCGTAAGTCCCTGTGGTAAGATTTTAACAGTCAATGCTTTTGATATATAATTAATAATCGAATTACATTACGGGAGACTATATAAAAAAATTACTACAACAAATGTATGAGTGAGCAAACTGACTGGGATTGCCATTTGTTGTAAAGCCACTACGGGTAGAATCGAACAAAATCGTTTCATTTGATTTATAGATTTCGATATTAAAACTAAGATGGACTCAAATTTTTTAATAATGTTACTCATATCGTTTTACCTTACAATTACAGTTTCAAAATATCTATAAACATTTTGAAAACCAGAGAATACTTTCGTATATCGAATACTTTCGTTTGCAAAAAGTACTAAGACAGTATAGAAACAATGCTGTAAGCGTTTTGTCTTACAATGAGACTTTTATCCAACTTTTATTGCTTTCGAATTCTCGAAGATGTCTGATTATATCTCGCGCCACTTTTTTCTTTACTATTTTTTCAAACCGTATGATTTTCCCGATACAGTTGTTATGTAATCAAACTCGTGAAAGGTGCGAAATATTTTTACAACCATAGAACTTAAAAAATAAAATAAAGAATTTCATTATTTACATTCATTATTCAATTGAATCTATCATATTACCCGAAAATGTCTCGATTCTTTTATTCTCGAAAGCCAATAATATGTTCCAGTTCGCTCATTACGTCGTTTAACTTATTTATATTCGCGTGTAACAGATGTTTCTATGCACGTTAAACGTAACTGTACTTTCGTACATCGTGAATTATGAATTCGGAGTAGAGAGAATCGTCTGAACAGCATAGCGACTAAAAATCTATCACTGGGACGATAAAATAAAACTTCTTAAATGACCTTATTGCAATTTAAATTATTGTGCATAAAAAAAAGATTGGAAAACATCTATAATTCTTAACCATAATGTAATGATATATGCATACACTAGTAACGTTAGTAAATTATTAGTCACTCAGGAGCTACATAAATTAGCGATACTTAATCGAGTTAATATATTTATGTTTTATCACGAAAATCGTTAAAAAATCATTTAACAATTTATTATGTGAAGGTCAGAGATCGGTAAAGAGATCGATAGAAGAAACAGGTTTCTTATCACGCGTCATTTTACTAGGAATTTCATTACATCGAATAAGTAGCCCAACCCATAAATAAATCAGACAAACGGGGGGAATGACTAACGCGAGATTACGCGACCCATCGGCCACTTTCGGCCCACGCTATTTTATCACACGTTTAATCCGATCTTCACGCGTATAAGGTTATGATACGATAGTCCACGACTTTCAAATCGTATTATAATTTCTGCCTCATGAGTTACTACTTCTTCATGCTAGATTGAAGAATAATACTTCCTTATATATTGTATAGTTATTTCTCAATTATCGCCTTTCTTCCATCTGCTCATTCTTAGTGCCTGAGATATAGTATGCAATGCATTTAAGTTTCAAATGTTCTTTATATATCAACATATAGTTTTTATTATTTTTGTGTATAACAATATTTACACAAATATACAAGTGACACACATTTTAGTAAATGCATGCTTCAATTACACAGCGTACCACAAAAAATAGGATATAAAGAATTTAGATCATACATCTTTCTTTTAGAGAGCTAAAAGGTTGTTAATGACTTTCAAATTGTTCACTTTAAAAACCAAGTTATGGGAATTGGAACCTGTTGCATATGCCAATTCATACATTACTTTATGTGTCCATTGAGTCTCATTTCTCTGTTCTAACATTAAACATCATGAATATTAATCAATGATGAGTAATTCAAATGCATATACACTCCCTCCATGGAATTATGATGCACTGTGAAAAATAGTTTTATCAATGAGTTACTATCTTTAGAGGAATAGTAACTGTAAATATCTTCTTTTTACAAACCTTAAAAATTGTTAAAATAAGAGTTATACTCTAAGTCACACTTACATATTTTTTTTTTACCAGAAAAACAAGTACTACAATTTATCAAGTATTTAAATTATTTTATAAATTAAATTTATCCATTTTTAACTTTCAATCATTCAAATGCTACAAATGCAATAACAAGAAATTAAAATCACTTCAGTTAATTGAGCATAATGTACTAGAGTAGTTTATGTTTCATCGTGAAATATTTAAGATCTTTAGACTTCTGAATTTGATTTCAAGGTAATGTATTGTAATAAAATCATAAAAAACTGTGTCTCTCTTGTAATATATGCGATCAAACAAAAGCAACAAAGAATCATCTAAATATATACTCATCATATCCATCTTCACGAGACATAGAGTTTAATCGAGCATTTTTTATTTTTACAAAATAAAATATTTCGTGAGGTATGTACTGTACACATGGTGTGAGGTCATAAAAGAACTTAAATATAACACTTATCGAAGTATATCTACCATTAAATCGATATCACAATTCGCTTTTAACTGTTTCTCTTTTGAAAACATTTTGTTGTAGAATAGTATTTTCTGTTCGAGTACTATTCATTTTGCTATCTAATTGAGATAAACTAATATTTTTATAATATTTTCTATACTTCTGTCTGATAAGTTTCACTTTGTGCTGATCTTCTTTGAGATCAGTTGTAGTGCCTAATATTAAATGTACATCTTTAATGTGTGCCAATTTTAGTAGAATGAGTTTTCTCTTATTCCTTGCGACTTTTCTTCCTAATAAACTTATATGTCTCATTAATCTTCGATAATCTCGAAGTAATTGTTGAATGATATCTAGGCACAGCCATCGTGTTCGGGCAATACAGGTATCTGGTAATTCACCAGTCCCAGATTGACAAATATTTACAAGCGCTTCGACATGCGAATCTCCATCCAAATTCGCCAAAACGAAGTTAACGAGATTAGGAATGGTAATTGGCAAAGAAAACGGATATACTGTGCTATCCTCTTTTCTGTAATAATAGAAGCAATAAAGTTGTTGTAGAGTATGATCATAATTGGCTTGACTTTAATTACCTTTTGGCAGGAAAAAAGAGAATAGATGGGAATCGATTCATATTATATTCCCAAGGCAAATCATTGTTATCACCATCAACCCTTACAAATAAAAGATGATCCATTTCACGTAAATAATGAGCCACTGTCAAGTATACATAAGATATTGCACTACAAAATGCACAATAAGGAGAATAGTACATTACAACCACATCCTGTGAAAATACCATTATAAGTAATATATTCTTTAGCTAAACTTTTATATTTCGATGCATCACGATATGTTAATTGTTTCTTTTAACTCACCTGTGTCGGATCTAGAATAGTATTTAAGAAAGTCTCAGTCGTTAATTCTGGTATACATATGTTCCGTGTATCCTTTGTTTCGCACTTAAGTTTAGTCTTAAACTTTTGCGTAAAACGCCGCGAATTATTAGAACGCAGCGAACGTTGTAAAAAGCCGTGAGTATAATTATTGATAAATTGAATAAGTGTATACCGATTGAAATCTTCCTGCATAACATATTGACTCTCATGCTAAAATAAAAAATTATACATTAATATATGTAACAACATAGAAACAAAACAAAATGTTGAAACTTACAGCAGCGTCTAATATAATAACAGCAGTTTTGTCCTTCTTTTTGAAGATGTCTATTCCAAGGCTTTCCGCAAAATGGAAATAATGTAAACTATCGATTGCTATTAACGCTAATGTTTTATTAATTTTGCACACTGACTCTGTTAAATTTATATTCGGAAGTTCGACTGAGTCGTGTGGAAATATGGGTTGCTGATATTTGTTTCCAGTTAACCACTTTTTACAATCTTGTTTTATGTACGCTTGTTTTACAGCGTTTGAAGATCGAGAATCATTTTCATCCACCATGAATGATGATGTTTTGTACTTTTGACTGAAGAAAAAAAGAAGCGTTGTTGTGTTTAAAAATTATAAGTATTACAGCATAACTCTAAATAAACCATTTTATACCTTTCATGTTTGAATTCTTCTTGTAATTTGATCGTTACATGATCTTTGTTACAACAAACTTCATACCTCCCTTGTGCATCTTCTATACTAGAAACTTTGAAAATATCTATTTCTTTACACACATGGTTAAGTTTAAATTTATCAGAGGCTAGCTTACAAATGGACGCCTCCTTTTCTGCATTACTTAATACACTTTTTTCACATAAAGAACATTTATTCATTACAATATTAGCACAGCAACTATCGTTAATCCATCGTTGAATAGAAACACTTATAGATGGTTCATTTAATTGTTTTTTTTTCTCCTTTAAGAGTTTAATACATTGCTGACTTTTCTCAGAATGTCTAGCAACAGCTGTACGACGATTAAAATTCAGTTGTTTAATTATGTCTGTAGTCAGAATATTATCTCTACAGTTATAATACTGTAATCCAATTTCTCTGATCTAAAATCGATATTATTTTTAAATGTCCTTTGTATAGTATATTTATACTTATGCTATAACCCACCAGATTGTAATTGTAATTTTCAGGATGCAGAGGATTACGAGGTGTGAAGAGAAAAAGTACAGGCCCTTCCTTCAAATATGGTGCTAATGTTAATGCTTTTACACCAGGAGGCTGCAGCCATAATGCTGGTTGATGAATAGAGCTGCTAATCCAATTTAACATGTTTTCGGAAGTCCATTCAGAGTCTTCTGGATACCTCTACACATTTGAATTCTCACTCATTTAATCGTGCTATATATGCAAATGTTTCTGCTTTATGTATCCCATGTATTTAGAGAACTGTATAAGTATGAAAATATTTTCATGTACTTACTAGAGATTCATTCCACATGAGTAAATTTGCAGATGGAAATTTATAAATGCTGTGTTCCATTTCACTGGACAATGCATTGGTAACAATAGCAAAAACCAACTCTCTGTTGGGATCTCTTTCTAGTGAACGGATAGCAGCCTTATAGAATTCTTTATAGCCAGGAGTTCTATCCAATCGAGTAAAATTAAAATAACCTACCACCACAGCCTACAATATTTTGAAAAATTACTTATCCATCCTATTAAAAAAAAATGTCAAATTGTAAATTATATATTTAAGTTGTCTTGCAATGAATGCTACAACTGAGAGAGTTAATTCTGCATATAAGCATATACTAAAAACTTCAAATAAAATTCAATAGAATTATATTCTACATCTCAAGTTTGTAATTTAAATTTATCATGTTTCATCATGCTTTTAAATTCATTATGTCACTTGTGCATGATATTTCATCATACTTTTACATTCATTATATCACTTGTGGCAAGACACCCTGTATTGACTCACATCATAATTCACAAGTAATTCCATTAGGTGCTCTGTATGAGTTATTCGAACAATTGGATTCATAACTGCATGGAGAAAACGAATCATGTATGGAAAAGTACGAATACCCCTATATTGTATACCAGAATCCCTTGATGGATACAGCATTAATACTGGATAACTTTGAATCTTATTGTACTGAGCTCTACATTCTGAGCTTGGGTGCCAACAATTGATAGCAGCAAAAAAAATCTGGAAAACATAGTTCAAACTAGTTATACTAAAATAACAAATATACAAATTTTCAATTCCTTAATGTTTTGAAAATTATTACTATATCTTATCATAATCATATATGATAGGAGTAAATTATTTACCTGTGTATGATAATACTGGGCTACTTTCTCAAATTCTTGCCGCACAGCTTGACTCTCTGCGTCCCATGGTGCATAATACATAACAAAACTGAAATCTGCTTCTGTAACTCTTTCTATCATAGCTCCTAAATGACCCTTATAAAAATCCAAGACAATCGAACTCTGGTTAAAGAATGGTTTTGCTATCGGAGGCTTTGATACTTTTGGTGGTCTGCAATGAAAATAATTTAACTAACACATATAGCATATTAAAAGAACAAAAAAAAAAAAAAAAACAAAGTATGATATACCAAAGATAAAAACAGTGTCAAATCACTGCAATACTTCCAAATCATGAAACATCTGTTAAACAGTGTCAAAAACTTGGAAGTCATGTTGCTTACAACGTAAAACCGACACGTTAAACGTCAATCAATTTTTAATCAGAAAATCGACATAACCTAAAAACTTACGAGCCATGTAGTGCAGCCAGGGTTGTAAAAGTGATAGCTAGGAGAAAACAGATTATTTCTCTGGCATAAGAGAACATTTTGTTGGCCAGTCTCTCTTCTATCGCGAGCCTCTGATTCGACTCCTTGGCCACGTCGTTACTTCCTGAGTCCGGTGCAATCGTGTACGAGTTATCAGCATTTCTTGGCGTGCTTGCTTCAAACTCTTCCTTCAACATTATCCGCGTAACAGCTAAGAGAAAATTAAAAACGAGAAACCACGGCGTGTTAGAGCTTCATCACACGTCCCTTCTTTAGTCCGATTCGTCAGTTCAACTACTACTTATTTAATTAGAAACAATTAGCCGGGTTTTTCGTGGATCTCTGTTGAGCTACCTGTATTTTCATAGACCGGAAACAGCTGACCGCTTGTCAACATATCGTTGATACACGACACGAAAGAATAATTATTGGATTGGGGCTACCTTTCAAGCGTGGAAGACCCAAGTGAACCCAAGCAAGAACCATTGTGAAGTAATATCTGAAGCGCAGATCAGGAGATTGTTAATCGAAAGTCAAATTTGACAAAAAATAAAGTTTGTTCGCATAATTACAAATGTTTTCTAAATTTAAATTTAGTACTACAAAAAGTTATTTCTCATGTTTTTGTTATGGTTTCATGCTCATTTAATTGCAATGCAGTTCTTTAATACACCATAGGTACACCACTACATAGCTATATATCTATGAATCCTGTGTAAAAATTAAGGATGCAATAACTACTATATGGTTGTAATATTTTTCCTGTAATATGATTACAGTTTCAGAATGTTATAAAATATGTTTAATATACAGTTGAAAGTTCTGAAAGACTCACAAATCAAATAACAGTTTACCTGAAGGTAGCTATAATGAAGAATCTGCTAATCTTTATACCGGACAGTCTTTACAAAGAAAAGCCTGGATATGTGTTTGGTAAAGTCATATATGATGGCAACAAAGGAGTTAACAAATTTTATATTATTGGAATAAGTAAAGTAGATAATTTAGACATGATAAAATGCAATAGTAACATAATTGGATATTATTCTGGAACAGAGCACAAACGTGGATATGTAGATAAAAAATATTTGGATTGGATTAATATAAGTTTGCAACCAAATATTTCCTCTAAAGAAATCAATTATGATTATAACATAAAAGCCATTATAGTTAATAACAAAAGAGTTTCTACACTACATTGTCATACAGTTATTACGATATATGATCAGGTGGCTCTGAGTAGAACAGAGTTGTTTCATCAAACATTTGGCAATTACTTTTATGAATTAATGAAAATAGTACAAAGCAAGCAAATAGAAGGAGAGTTAAAAAAAAAAGGAAAATTTACATATATAAAAGAAACTTTACTTGTCTATCACATGCTCTTATATTTTTATCCAGTTCTCTTCCTGAATAAAGTAACAAACAAATTATTGCCAATTTTAAAATATTCCTTTCTTGGAGTACATGTTAACGGTTGGCTGGAAAATGTGAAATGGATGCTAATTACAATAATAAAAAATAAGAGATTTACATTAAAAACTGGGAATTATGCTTTTGCATTGATAATAGACATGTTATTGGGAATATTTATTCTGCAGTTATTACTACATTACTTTGAATATACATCTCCATCTCAAATACTATTAAATAATGCAGAGGCAAGTTACAAATCTAATAACATTAAAATAATTATAACATTATGTTTGGTTTTTTACATGAATATATGTTTTACAGAAAGTTGTAGCACTTTTAAGGGATTTGATAAATTGGCTAATGGGAGCTCCAGCTGGTTTAAAATTGAACCATGTCCTAAACAATATGCTTGGAAAATTTTTCTTATATCATATACACTTATGGTGGACATTTTTAATATTTATGAAACCTGTAATGGATTTTGCTTTCGAAATATTAGTATTATTTGGAAAACTAGGCATAACATTTCAAATAGCAATAGCAGCTGATCTTCTAGCTGTTGTTAGTTTCCATGCATATTGCATTTATGTTTATGCAGCAAGGTATAAAACTCCATCCTATAAAATATACAATGAAAACATTAATTCACGTTTTTCTACTAGGTTATTTAATATCCAATTAAAAGGCATTACCGCTTTATTCAGACTATTTTTGGGCAAGAAAAAAAATCCATTGAGAGAAAGAGTAGATTCATGTCAATATCAACCTGACCAACTGTTTGTAGGGACTCTATTATTCACAATTCTGTTGTTTCTCATGCCCACAACATGGGTCTATTATGCAGTATTTACTACGGTACATTAAAAATGATACATTTAAATTTTACGTCTATATTCAATAGATAATAGTTCCTTTTTACAGCTTAGACTAGCACTAATTGGTTTTGGAGGTTTCTTGACCAGAATGAAATTTTACCTTCAAATTATACCTTTATATACATTTTTTAAATGGTTATTTCATTCTTACAATACTCGCAGTAAGTAAACTATTCATATATGCATAGTAGGATCTCGATTAGGTTTAACCTGGATAGGTCAATGCTAATTTTTGTTAGTAAAAAAAGAAACACCAGATAATTGGGACCCCAGTTGTTTGAGATTAAGAACAATCCTGAACCAGTTAATCGAGGTTCTATTTATTTTTGACTACATATAATTAGATTGATTATAAATTTCTAATGATATAGTATTTATTATTGACTTATTTCTACTTTGTATATTGTAGGTATTGTTAATATTAAAATACATTCACATCAATCAGAAGGACCAATAATATTAATAATGACAATGGTAATAGCACCATGGCATTATACGTGGGATAAATGTATACCAGATACAGTTGTTAAGCATCCTCCAATTGAATGGAATAAGATAATAAGGAATATAATATGGGGTGAATTGTTATATCCATTATAAATATTTATTCATAATTTTCTATAACTAAAAACCTTTTTTACACTACATAATTGTAATAAAATAATATTTATTTAAGACATAGGGCCTTTTATTTGCTTCCTACTCTCTGCAGCTTTAACTCCATATAAATATTCTTGCACTTGTGGATGGACTTCTTGTGAAAGTTTTTCATCAATATCATTTTCTTCCCTAAGTACACCAAAATAAATAAAAAAAGCAGCTAGAGATGCTGATACAACAAGTCCCTGATACCATGGTTGTGTGTCAGCTCTTGTACGTGTATGCTCAGCAGGAGCTGTTGCAGCTGCAGTTTTTGAAAACTGTATGGGTTTATCAAATTCATCTCCTTCGTACGGGTTTGCAGCATACCTTTTTGAACTGGTATTATATTTTGATGTAGAACATGTTTGAAGAACAGTATTTCTAAAAAATATTAATTTCTTTATTGTTATTATTATACTACCAAAAATACTTATTATGTATTACACATAACCTCCCTCACATAAATGTTTTGAAACCATAATAGAAAAAAAAAACATTGCGTACTTTTCTTATATTTTAATGTACCTTGTTAATAAAGCTGTTTCATTCTTAATTTGTGATACGATGTAGATCAATTTTATACGCATCATATTTACGAGTTAAATGTACACTGATATCAACTTATGCACGCATTCTCTAAAGTTTACTATAGTTCGACAATTCTTTCGTTGTAAATGCCTACAGATCACTTAATAATTAACCAAACTACTTTGTTATACATTCGTTTTATGGTGAAATAAAAGTCAATTATTATGAGTGAAATACTTGTAATAGTTTCTTGTCTTTTCGATGTTCTTATTCCTATTTCTTAATCACTATAAACAGACCTCTCCACATGTGCGGCGGCAATCAATTTTAAAAGTGGTTACTATTTTTTTATATTATTTTATATTTGTTATTCAATTTTTATCTAAGAATAACGGCAAGAAGGTTATTTTAACTTGATAAATTACACGTCATTTCTTTGTGTAAAGTAGTTGAGTAGTTTTCTATTACTATGGGCTCCGATAGCACGTCAAAATTTGAGGTTAAGGATTCAAAATCCCGAAAACGAACGAAGAAAAAAGATAAATCGAAAGGTGAACACACGATAATTCTTGTTTATATTTGATAATTCTATTTTTATGACACTATATTGATGACACGAATATTTTTGCTAATTAAGTCATAAGACAAGTCTCTTTAAGGATCTATACTATGTAATGTATGTTTACTGATGGAGTAAATGATTTTAGACAATCTCTTACAGATTTTATGAATGAAACAAGTAGTAATGCAAATGCACTGGAAGACAACAGCAATCATATAAAAGAAACTGACAAACAGAATAGAATACGCAAAAAGAAAAAGCAAACAAAGCAGAAAACAAGTAATGGTAGCAACTTTGACAATATTTGTAACGAGACAGTAGAAAGCGATAAACAGGATAATAATCATGTTGACATGGAGGAAAGTAAAAATGAAGAAGAATCGGACACTGAAGTAACTTCTTCAAAAAGACAAAAAATCAAGTAAATAATTAAATTTTTTCTTGTAGTCGTCTAATATATTAAACTAAACTGATTTTTGTTGTTTCAGAATTTCAAATACAGACAGCAGTCTTGAAGACAAAGACAATAGTAAAAGTGATACTAAAAAGCCAAAGCAACCTTCTAAAAGACAACTAAAAAGAGAAAAGGCTGAAAAAAAAGAGAATGAAAAGAGAGAGGCCAATAGATTAGAAGCAATGAAAAAAGGATTAAGTTATGTTTCAAAGGTATTTCAAAGATTTTACTATAAAGCAATTTTAAACAAGAGCGTATCTTAACAAAACCTACCTTTCAACTTACACAATCTTATTTTCAGTGGAAACATGCACGAAGTGAATGGAAATTTGAAAAATTAAGACAAATTTGGTTAATAGATAACTTACTAGATGAGACTTCCATTCCAAATGATATTTTTCCCACTGTTTTAGAATATTTTGAAGGATGTAAAGGAATGGCAAGAGAACAACTGTTAAAAAAGAGTATGGATTTCATAAAAAAGGTAGAGGAGAATGAAGAAGATAAAAATGAAACAGAATCTATTGCTTACCAAAGGGCAAGAAAACTTTTGCAAGCTTTACCTACTGAAACCTAATTTGAGATAGTATTTAAAAAAGGCAACAGATTGTTTTATGTTTTGGTGTTGAAACTGTACTAATCAGTAAGCATAACTATTGGAACATTAAATACCCATTTAAATTTGAATACTCTTTGGATATTATGCTTAGAAATTTTTCATGTTACTTTCTTTGTGACACTGAAAAGATACTATTCAAATTATTGCATGTAATATTACATGTTAGCATCACTTATAAATATTGATAAGCATGTGTATGTAACTATATTAAATGTTTGTAAATAATTAAACAATAAAATTTATCTGTTTATTACATGAAAAGGATTTATTTAACAATTGAATAATTTCCTCTAAATTAACAGTTTACAAAATCAAGGACTATACATAATTAAAAAGTTGCACCTTGTACATTATGCTTATTACTGTAAAAAAGCATCTTCATACAGAATATTATACAAGTATCCCATTTACTACGGGACCATTTCAAGGCAAATCTCAATTAAAAGAAATTAAATTACTCTGTATACTTATCTACAAACTGTCTAAGTTTATCTTCATCTTGAAGGCCAACAATTCTGTCTAAAACCTTTCCATCCTTCATTGCTATTAACACTGGGATAGATCCAATCTATGCACAAAGATATTCGTTTTTCACTTTGAGGAAAAATGTACAATATAATCATACATACAGTAACTCAAACATTCAAACCTCGTAGTCCAAAGCTAGATCACTATTCTCGTCTATGTCAACTTTTGCCAACAAAACCTTTCCCTGTTTCTCTGCAATAACTGACTCTATACGAGGAGTGAGCATGCGACAAGGATTACACCACCTATGGGATGAATTACATTATGTACAATTTTTTATTTAACCAATTCCTAGTTGATTATTATTACGTACGTTGCAAAGAAATCAACAATTACAGGCACTTTGGATTTTTTCACACGGTCGTCGAAGTCTTTTGGGTCTTGGATTTTAAAGGCAGTTGATATTGCTTGTTCTTGAGCTGGTGCATTTGCAAAACTTTTGCTCCCTAGAGCGTTACGCACGGTTCGAACGCTGACTCGAAACATATTTGAATATCACGTCGATATACAATGATTACAATAAGTGATTCGAAATGACAACGTCCTAGTAAGTGCAAACAAATCTTGAAACGCAATACTACATACACGACTCGTTTGATCCTAACCTATACGTTTGTTTCAAGGTTATCCGCTACCGCAAAGGTTGTATTATTACATGCTGGTCAACATTATAGAATGAAAATCGAATTTTTAAAATTCCTTCCCAGGGACATGCGTACACTTAATTTTCGTGAGATCAACTAAGAAACTTTTGTTAATAAAATCGTATCTATTGAAGAAAATACATTAGACTACATATTTCTCGTCTTTTAGTAAAGTTAATGAAAAAAAAACAGAAGCGCATTTTACCCTATGATTTTACCCCTGTTCTATTTTCTATTAAATATATTTAATTAATACCTACACTCCGAACTTTTCAATTTCAATTAGTGATTTCAAAATATTAATTCTCAGATATTTCCACAAAAGTTATATTTATTATATTACATGAAATAGACTTTGAGATACTACTTAAATGTTTAGTTCTACATAATTCTAATTTGATAATAATATGCGTTGAACACTGCAGGAATCTGTATTCTCGACGGAGCACTAGTATGAAGAGTTCCTTTCAACACTTCAGAGATGGGCACTATTTATATCGATAACAAATTATTTAAATAACTATTCGAATAAAAGATATGTTTTATCTTCTATTTAAACTTCAAAATGTTTATCTGGATAAAATTTTGTTCATTCCTACCCCAGAGTGGTCCCAAAATTATCACCAACTGTTCCAGAGTTGTCTCAAAGTGCTCAGACCCAAATAGCACACGACGTCTTGCAGACGTTTATTTTATATTTACTTTATACCTGAACGTCTTATGACATAATTTGAACGTCTTTAAGAAGTCTTACTTAGACGTCCTAAAGACATACTCATTTGTAGCTTCGGACATCTCAAAGTTGTCCTTTGGACATTTTTAGGACATTTGAACTTTGAACATTTGAACTTACAAAGTTCATAAATTATGCATTATACTGGCAAAATGTTATTTTCTTTTACTAAATCGTTTAAGATTTAGATATAGATTAAATTTAGATTATTCATTTAACATTTAATCATCGACATTGAAGGTTCATTTTTGTGGATAATGCGTGAAAAATTAAAAAAAGAATGCTGTGATTAATCATAGAGCGATTGAGTAAAGTGCATTTCTAGAATTCATGGAAACTTCTAAATAAAAAATTGTTGTGACTAATTGTAAGATAGACCACGTTGCAAAAGGATGTGACTAACAATGCGTAACGAGACTCATTTCCCCGAGCACAGCCACCGCATTTACCTTTCCACGAACATCGGAGAAGTCGATTCCCCCCTGGTTTGCATTATTCTTTCCCGTGGAACTATACAATGCAGACCTATCACGTGGCGATTGTTGGCGACGAATTACTATGTACTTCGTCGTATCGACTGCTTTTAGTCTATCGACTACCCAACAATGCTAAACGCAGTCCATTCATTATCGTCTATTATTGGATCTGCGACTAATGATGTAACATGATGATAGAGTGAACCTGGGGATATTGTGTATACTCTCACTTGGCGAATTGTATAGCGGCTTAATTACTAAATTGAATCATTTGCATGGTAGCAGTTTCGCGCCTACACTGATGCATCGAGCAAGTATTCTTGCTAGCCCTTTAATCGCTCCAATTTAGTGTTCGGAAAAATTTCACGCGAATATATTGCACTGATTGAGGGAACGCTAGAAACATTCAATGTATTAAAAGACTCAGACACTATTACAATTACATCACCTCTATTGCATGACTTATTCAAGCGACACATTAAATCTTTTAAATTTTTTAACGAATTCTTGGCGTAGTCAATCTCTAAATTTTTTGAATTCCTTTGAGAATCCTCTACTTGAAACGTCAATCCCATGCTTAACATCGCTACGACGTTATATAAAAAGAAAATACGTAACAGTTTCTTTCGTCGTAGAGCATGAGAAGACTCTTGCAAATTACCGGTTAAATTATGAGAAATTTTTAGTCCTATACTGATGAAAATTATCTTCTACGATTAAACCAAAAAGAGGATTTATTAGCTGAAAGATTAAACGAATTTTACAAAATAGTTGCACTCAAAGATAACAATGAATACAAATTAATAATAAGCTTTTTGACTTTAAGGAAAGTATAATTCATGAATCTTTGTAACTTAATTTACCGCAACGTTACGTGAAACGAATATCTGTTACATAATCAGTTTCCCAGTCCTACGGCAGGACGCGTTTATGAAAATAATAGATTTTTTCTGTGAGAAAGCTTCTCTCTGAGAGTCAGAATGCATGACAGAAGGAAGACAGTCGTTCTTCCTTTTTATTTGCACTGAACAAAGTCATGGCATACTTTCAATCACCACGCCACTAAATAAATACAACGTTCTGTGACGGATGATTACAATGCAACGATATTGTGTATGGTAGCGAAATGGAAAGTGAGGTATTCGTTGTATTCATTTCCATTAGTTATTTTTTAATGATTAATAAGGCAGATTAGATAAACAGTTGTGCGCAAACGATTATTATAATTGTTCAACTCATTATACTTCAAGGAAGTATTATTTTGAACATTTATTTAAATGCATTATATTATAAGTTAGAAATACATACCAACGCTGATGTTATTTCAAATATCGATTGACAAAATTGACAAAAAGACTTCCAAAGTTAAGTAGATGTGATTAAAATGGATGGGATTGTGCAAGAGTATCATGAAGCATCGCATGACGTGGTCGTGGCATTGCATTCAAGACAGACGGTTACTTTTAAAGAACCAAGTTGCGTTTGGTCCTCCAAGGTCTTCGTTACCTTGGTTAGTGGACCTTTTCCTCGCGGTACGCGAATCATACTCACAATCCTAGGAATGTTTCCACAAACAATCCTGCTGGTATTATCTTGGGAAGGTGTAACAAGCACGTTTGAGGACTTTAATGCGTGCCCAAGCATTACGTAAAACCTGCCGCTATTTCCTTATACGAGCACAGGCTGCCGTAATAAAAATGTATGACTGAAACGACCTGCTTCAAAGTAAACTCACGTAGACCGAGGTTATAGAGCGATCTTGCTTCTCACTCTTTCTAAGCTGGAAACGTCACGACTCTTAAATTTTGCTTGTTTCAGGATTTTATATTCAGTCACAAATTCGCGTTGAAGACTTTTCAAGGAGGTGGTATTCATGAAAATTTGTATGGTCTCAGGGTTTGAGATTTGCAACTCGTAGCATCACGATTCAAGATTCAAGTTCTTTCAAATTGGAGGTAGTTTCCAAGGCATTCACACTGTAATTTTTTGAATCTGTTCCAAATTTAGAATCTTATTCTACTCTCCTTATTTCAGCGGAATCACAACTGTTTCCAGATATTATGATCAAGCAAAAATGACCTAATACTTTGAAATGAAGGTGTACACATTCTTCACAAAGAAGAAAATTACAGTTTTTAATCATCGAGACTATGAGAAACATAAAAAGGTTTGCGTGACTATAAAGTCACTGTAAAATGCGATATCACTATAAAAAATTGCCATATAAATTGAACGACGATGATGAATCACACGAAACACTTTAAAAGATTGTAGCAAGGTTTATTTTGGTCGTATTCTACTAGCTGAGGCTTAACAGGGTTCTTCCGAGAACGAAATCGCTCGCGAGCATAGATAGAAATATTATTATCGGTTAACGAATTGGCGTTACGATTCTCTGTTCTCCCTGGATGAAATCTGTCCGTGAGTTGTCCCGAACAGGCGGTACACGATAGAAAAGCCCTCTAAAAAAATAGAACGTTGGGGGTTGTGAATGGAGTTGCTGGGCCTGTAATCGGTCGGAAGCGAAGGGACAGGGTGTTTTTGCAGGGAACGGTATCGCGCGCCCGACACTATGGGGTAGGAAAATAATAAAGGGAGAACCGTTGGTCGTTATGGTAACCGTTGATCTAGGATTTCACCTGGCCGACATCACGCTGACTAGAATAGGTGACCCAGTGTTCTCGAGGAAACGCATTTCTAGCTTGTATGTGGAGTCCCTAGCGAGTATACTATTCTCTTCTTTAATGAACTTAATATACGGGATGGTTCGCATGGATACCTTTCATTGAACTATATGACGTATAAATTGCTGAAAGGAGGAGGAGAATTGTTTACTGCAAGGGAAATTATTCATTGCAATACCTATGGTAGTTGAAAAAAAGTAGTCGTTCTTATAAACCGATAGAACTATCAATGATTGATCTATTTTTATCGAAGTGGTGACAATTTGAGAAAATATGTATATGAGATAAATATTTCTTATTTTTTGTATTTAGTGCCAGTTAGAAGTAAACGTAATATTTTTGATTGATTAAATTTATTTAATGAGATATTGAAGGTTTAGCGATTTATGCGGTTCAATAGAAGCCAAAACAATACGAAATGAAATTTTATTCAAAACTAAAGTTGCTCCACTTGCATAATAAATGGCTCAAATTGTATCCGTCACGTTGGTCGCTTTAACAGTTTTAATATTAAAATGAAATTAAAAGTAACTCTAACAAAGCTTACGGAAATTGAATAAATTTCATAAAATATAGGAAAGTAATTGTCACAGACATGCTGTTGCGAAAATGTATTGTACATGTAGATGATCCATTTTAATCTACTTCACTAAATGTTTTACGATAGTAATTCAACGTTAATTTCATTTCCTTCACCGGAAGCAAAGTTCAGTAACGAAATTTCAGTAATGAAACGTAAATGAAAACGTCATTCACTTAGACAGAAGCGATATTTGAATTAAGGGAAATTCTAAATTCGTTTGCCCCATTATTGATAACACAAGGGGGGGTCCTTCGGAATATTTTTCGGATGTCACGCGTGGTCTTCCGTGAAACATCGTTCAATTTGATTAAACCGACTGCGTCCCTCGTCGAAGCGTGAAAATCCTGTGGAAGCCTCGAATCCTTCGCTTTGGGCTTCGAAGCGGTAATGATTCAATCGCAGAGTGAACGTGCTAAACGTTCGTAAACTCGTGCTCGTCTGGCCCGTATTATCGTTAGCAAGCTTGTCATATGCTGTTTAAACTTTACATTAAACCATTGAAAACGAAGTTCGCTAGATGAGTGTCTATTGAAATATCGATTTTGCACTTCCCAATGTACAGGCTTTTAAAACGTATCGAATTTTGAACGAATATTTTAAGCTTACTGTTTCAAGCACCTTTTTATAAAAGTTCTTTTTTTCTCTATAAGATTTTTTACAGTATTTATTATAAACTTTTTCCATTCAAGATCGATGAGGTTTAAATTTAATACTTTATTTTGCTGCGCGTTTTATTTCGTTCGTATGACAAAAACTATTTTCTAGACTTAAATATTTAATAAAGATTCGCGAGAAGAGTCTATCAATATTCTATCTAAATTTCAAAAGTCTATCTAAATTTAATATTTTTAGAACTGACAAGGAAAGCACCTGAAGTGATAACTTCCGGCTTTCAGTTTATAGAGTGCATACAATTTTTAGTAATTAAATGACAACAACAGTCTGTACAAGCATTTATCACTTCCACTTGATTCCCATTAAATTTCATTCACCTTGCACCGTAAGTACCTTACCCTTGTTCTTCACACGCAATAAGCATTCACTGCAAGAATTTCCGTAATGCATCGACACAATCACCTATCATAAGGTTAATTGAATGCGAAATAAGTTGGATTGTAATCGTGACCCAACTGTGGAGGGCATCGTTCGTCCTAGTTTCATTTCCCTCTTCTTTCCTCGTTTTAGTACGATGCACCCTTTATGGCCCGTGGCACGAAAACGCCAATCGGCGATCAAGAGTACCGCGAAAATTCCTTATCACGTGATGTTCCGTGTATCAGCCTCCTCGTGCAAACTCTCTCGAATAAGCGCGCCGTGTTAACGTTTTGTTAACAGCATTATGACGAGGCCACTGTTTCTCTCTCCCTCCCTTTTTCTCTCTCTGATTCTATCCTTGTGTTTCTTTCCACGATGCGTGACGCAACGACCTTAATTGGATTTCTACAGGGCGTGCAGAATATTCAACAAACATTCGCGAAAAATTCTCACTGGAGTGTTCTGCAAAATGTCAAGGAGTGGGAGAGAGAGCGATTTTGCATAGAAATTAAATTAAAAATGTGATATATCTTGTGTTGGTCATAAAGTGAAGGATTAATGATGACAAAAGGAGCTGGTAAAAGGAGACTTGTTTCTGAAATCGATTCAGGTGCTGCTGAAGTGTCTCGTCTTGTTAAAGTCGGAGTATATAAAAGGAAATTAATATAATACAAATTAGTATAATATTTCTTGATTTTAGATTTCATGTTTGAGCAATATGATTGTGATTTTTGTGGATTGAAATCAGTGCAAGTATCAAGATTGACACAACTATCGATTGTATAGACAATTTTTAAAATGAAATCTGTGCGCTTACTTACAAAATTGCGACATAATTGTAAAATTTCTAATTTTAACTATATTATATAAAATCGTTCATATAGTTAAAGTTTTACTATACTTTATTTATTCTTCTGATTAAATATCCCCGATTTCCGACTTATTCTTGTTGGACTTCAACAAACGTGTGTGTATGAATTGTTCTTCTGGGGACTCTATCCAAACATATTGAGGGTCAAGCCAATTTATGTAACTGAATCATTCAGATAATAGGAGCTCGCCCAATCTCTCCATCGTTCATAATTTTCCATTCAAATAATTATAGTAATCAATTGATTGACCATATGTAGCACTGTTACTTGCTCGTTCATTTGTTTATTAAATATTTGAAATATTTTATACTCACTACAACCTTTCGACTCGCTACTAGCAACGAGCTTACAGAGTGTAACATATATTTCTGGCTCAATTAATGGGCTCATCGGCTCATGGCTCATGTTTATCTTGTTAGAAGTGAAGTTGAAGAAAACTGAAACCGTAACTCTAAGAAATGGGTAGATACAACGGCATACTTATAGAGACTAAATACCACATTTGTATTGCATTATTGTCTGAATTTTAATGGTTATATTAATATACAGGATGAGCATAAAGTCTTTAACTGATTATTAACAAAACTTAAATAAAGTTTCATTTTACGTCCTAATTTTAAAATAAAAATCTTAAAATAATTAATACGCGTCATTCCATGGCGCGTAGAAAATTTCATTTGCGAAACTTCTCATAAGAGGACGGCACAGCTTTTACAAATCGCGTGTCTCACGTGATATACGAAGTGCTTAACGTTGCCTATGCTTTCATTACTTTAAATCTCCTTTGCTCCGCATCCACTTTTGCGTCCAAAGGCTCGTGCCTGTTACCTTCCTAGGGATAATGAGATTACGCAGCCGCGATAAAGAGTAAAGTTGACACGAACTCTGAACATGTTCGCGGGCTTTTTTTGCACTTGAGACGTTCGGCAAGCTCAGTGGCTCGAAAGACCGGAAGTGCAATTTTACCGCGTTACTTTCGAGCCACTAAAAATCGTTCACTGGCCAAGATTAGTTCACGGTTCCAGAGTGCTCAGAGTCAAAGGTAATCTGGTGTGGCTGAGAGACGAAATTTTATTATAATTTCAGAGCCATTTTGATTCAGTGTGATCTGAAAAAAAATTCATTACTACGTAGATAGCTTTTTATGGTTTTGCACTGATAGGTTGTTTAGGAACGAAGAGAATAGTAAATAGTTGAAGTTTTACGATAAGATGTTTGTAAATCAATTTCTGCTTTGTGTATTATTTATTACCTTCATTTTTTACAGATGGGTGGCCATTTTTTCGAGATGCACATATGCGTCATTCAATGCAAAAGGGTTAAATATTCAACCTTTGTCACACTTTCGTGTTGCGTGTAGTGGCTTCAGAAACTTTCTGTGCGTCGAGGTTGACCTCTCTTCATTCAGTAAGAGATTAACAATGTAGATTTAGATAAGGTGTATACTTAATTTATGGAATAATTCTAATTTCATTTTTTTGTACAACTTGGATATGATACTAATTTGCTCGCTTCTATAGATAATAGTTGAGATATTAAATAATGATCTCGCGTGAGATTATACATCTATTACTAAACCAAATTAGTTAGGCTTTTGTGTTTCATATATGTTCTAAATGTGACACAAATCAGATTATTATAAAAATTTTATTAAGTGAAATTCGAAATTGTAGAATGTATGCAAAGAATTCTTTAAATATTAACTACAAAGTAAACTTTAACAAAAATTTTTACTTTTAACCCTATTAGTATTAGATATTTATAAAATTAATATAACGTTAATTTTTTTATGGGAACGAGGTATTACATAAGTACATTTATCAACTTTAATTATAAAATTTTTCATAGTTAGATGAGAGTAATCATAAAAATGTATCACGCAGAGTCTGGTAGACTCCATGTCAACAGTTGAGGGTTAAAAATGTGAAAGGTCCTTTCAAAGCAGTAGTTAATTCCATCTCCCTGATTGCGTTCGTCAAAGGAACAAAGGATGCAGCTTACAAAGCAGCGTCCGTCACACCTTCAATTATTTAAAATCTGGAAATCAAGGACAATCATGACAAACGTTACGTCCTTCGACTACCGAAGTTCCAATCGTACGAAGGGGCACGCGATGCTTCCAATTCGCAATATCCATTAGCGGAAAGCTTGAAAACGATAAGCGAACGACGATTCGTCGTTCATCCAATTTCGATAGAGGATTGGTACTTGCCAGTGGTTCTTAACCTAACTCAGAGCTAGTTCGAACTCTCAAATGGTCTGAGGGTGAATTTCAAGAAGTCCGTAAACTTCAACGGGAAAATATGATATCGTTATTTCTGGAAGCTTAAAGAGTGAAATTAAAAGATATTTGAATCAAAAACATGGGTCAGCTTGCCAATATTTTTGGAATTGTTATAAATTATAAATATCTGCATAGATATAATGAAACACTTATTGTTAGTCTAGTATTTTTTACGTTTTGCATGTTAAAAATTCTTTTATAATAGTCTCATAATAGCTAAGAAGGTAGTTCAATGTAAAGTTTGGATACTACCGAAGATGGTACCACTGAGTCTTAATCTTGCACAAAAAATTGATCATTTTTTATCATTGAAGCGAAGAAAGGTTTATGTTAAGAATCTAATCCCACATGTTTCACTTTATAAATTTCAGATAGCTAAAGAAAGTGAGTATATAGTAGTTTCACCAAATCGATACAAAAAGGAATTACCTTGCTAACTAAGTCAGTCCTCGATTAGAAACGTTTTTAGTTCTTTTCAGATTACGTAGATACAATTTAAAAACGATTGAAGGCAAATAAAAACCCTGCTTCCATAGTAAACATCAATCCATATTAAAATTATGAATGAATCTAATCAATTATGTAAAGCTGAAAACCGTGTACAGTTTTTGCTCATTATAATCTCGGTGCATATTACTACTAGTACGCTGACACTGCGTAAAACACACACCTCAGAGATCAATTACGTAACCCAGAGATTCGTGTTTATTTTGTCAGAAATGAGAGTAATATTATAAGACAAAATGAAAGTAGTTACAAGAAATGGGGAAATTCTTAAAATAGTGCTCAGTTTGTAGCTAATAAATATTGTAGATTTAAAGCCTACAATTGTTCATTAAGTCAAATGTTTAGGAATTGCTTCAATAAAAATAAAAATTCGAAGAAAAGTCAGGGAAAGGTACCATTTTGCTTGTGCTATCAACGTCCAAATTACTTCCAAAGGATTAACACAGTTACAATTTTACGTAAACTAGCGTATCATTAAATTGTACAAAATTTTTGGTTGTAGTAATATACAAAGTTAACATACAACTCAAAGAGTTTCTCTTTTGAATAAGTAGAAATCCACATGTGCACAGTTTGTTGCTCACAACAGTCCAGTCTATACTCGGTCTCTTGCCATATTTTGGTTCACACATTTTGGGTCACAGTTGCCAGATCAGATCTTATCTGTCTCTTAAACGTGTCAACATGGGAAAACAGAATTACCGAGTCATGAAAACGACACGTTGAGTTAACACAACTTTTCACCCCCAGAAACGATTTATTTTTCGCTAGTGTGATTTTTTCATAAATCTCCACACTCACATAAAGGCTCTATGTTCATTCTACATGTTTGTATGGTTGACGGAGACTCAAGAAATGAAGAAAAATTTCTTGACAGCGAATGTGCTAAGAACCACTGATCCAATCGACAACAGTTGCCATCTTACGTCCTTCTCGCCCTGTTTTCCACCTTTTCGTATCTAATCTGCGAAACGCCGCCCAGTAGCTTCCTCCTATTCTTTTTCTTCCTGCTTTGACGGTTCTATTTCCATCGACGTGACGTAGGAGCGTAGATTTTAGTAGGCCAGTGGGAAACGGATGCGCAGGGTGCGGCCTTTGCCTATATGCTAGCTCGTGCATTTATGCTCGTTAAATCAGACTGGCTTATTTCCCGCGCCACATCCCATTTCACCCGTTTATGGCCTGCACGCGAGAACTGTGGCAGAATTAGGTCCAACCAACCGGACGATTCATGGAAAGTTATCGTTTGTCCGTTTCTGCCTTCGAACACTTGCGTCCCCGGGTATTCTTAACGTGGCATTGAATTACCTTCTGTTTTTGGTGTGTAGAACCACGAATACAGCATTGCTCGTAGTAATCGAACTCTGCGGTTTTGCGCGTGCTCGTGCTTCCACGCTTCATTGGAAACCAGAATCCGCGAATAGTTTCGGATTTTGGAATTGGGAATTAGAACGGCAGAGTTGCTTTGCATTTCGAATCATTGGATTACAGTTAGCTTGGAATTAGAATATTGGAGTTACGATTGCTTCGGGATTGTAACGTCGTAATAAACATTAAATTGGAATTTGTTAATTCAAGGTAGATATCGAACGTTTCTATGCAGAACTGCTCAAATGAATTTCAGGTCTACTTGTTACTATTTAAATTGCATTCTTATTTAATACTTACACTTTAACACGAGATAAAGAATCGATCAAATTTCAATTTATAGTGTGTGCACAATTTACAGCGTAACACCAACACAGTATCGAAACTTCGACACTGGAAATTGTTGGAACTCAGTTAAACAAAAACTAACGTGTGCACAGCTGTGTAATCGATTACGAATTGTTGTGCAAATCGTTTGGTTCCATGTCACGCGACATGTAGCGACTCTGAAACACGAAAGCTTTCATAAAAACAACCATTGATGATCCGTTTCATCCAATTTTCCTCTGTACATTCAATCTCTTCCAAAACCAAACTTTTGGCAGGAGCTACATTTTTTTTACGACTTCACTTTTTAATTCCCTAAATAAAGCAGAAACTACACCTATGTCATAGACCCAGACCAAGCCACTGTCCCCAACACATCGATTCCTCGATAAAGCGAATACCGCGTACAGGAAGAGAATTCGTAAAGGTTGTCGGTAAAGAATTACGAGCAGGTCGATACCTCGAAGGCTGATGCAAAGCGAACGATTCGAAAAGCATCGCCTCGACGCATTTTAACCGGAAAACTTTGGTACGATTTACGAGTACGTTCTCGTGACACGACGGTTGAATCGACTTATTTCGAAGCCGTCGAACTCCCTGAGCCCGATGCAAAAGAAAAGTCAGAACACTGTTGAGGGTGCAGATGGAGAAGGATTGATCGAACGGTGGCGAGGAGTGTGAAAAAGAATTGTCCAAATAAATGATTCGCTGTCGATGCTGACAGCAGGTTGCCAGCGGACAGATTCGAATAATTCCTCGTCGATGTTACAGGTCAGCAAAATTTATCTCCATTGTGTTCGAACGGTTGTAATTTTTCGCTTGTTCACGCGGCGCACGCGTTTACGCTTCGACTCATCGACATCTACGCTCTCCACACTCCACGCTCTCGAATTTCTTTGGTAATTTTACCTCGATCGTGTTTCTATGACTCTTCGATTGACCTTATCACGATGTACTAGCGTTGTGAAGTTTTCGACAATTTTATAATATATAAAAATAAGACAAAAATCAGGAATATATCGTTTGTGACAATTGTTGCATCAATAATAGTAACATTCAGTTTATCAACTTCTCAGCAGATTGTATTAATTTCTTTTAGATATTTATAAATAACAAACGAAAGCTCAAGTGTACTTTTGTTATTCTTGATTTTCGTCTTACTTTAACGTCTGGTGTCTTCCTTTAGATCTTCCTCTGTTAAATACTCTGTAGAAATAAATGCTATTTCTGTGAACGACGTACTTTTTTAGAGACATCCGATTTTGACACACCTTTAAAAGCAAATATACGTTAACCTTGGCAGTCTAGTGTTAATCTCACCAGCTTTCAACTCCCACAACAGGGAAACGCCTCGAACTTCCTCCGTTCGCTTAATTCTCATTGTTCCGAAGAAACAATAAATTCTTGGGCGTCAATTGTCCCACCGAAGGAATATAAAGTGAAAGCTTCCTCGGCGAAGGTTAAAGTCGATTGTGACTCGAATTGCGCGCGTACTCGCGAGCGGATGAGCAAAGAGGAAGCGGGCAATGAGCAAGTGGAATTAACGAATGTTATACATGACCGTGCTTTTCGATGGAAAGGCAAAGGCAACCGGACGAATTAACATTGATGCAAACGAACCGGAGGGAAAAAACTGTGCCATGACACGGAATTTTCAGTTGGAAACGAGCGTCCATAGAGGATGTGAGTCTGCGTCGACGTAAAAGCACGACAAGGCCGCCCGATCGTTTTCAAGCCTACGTATATTTATTCATGACTACGCTCGTACGTGGTTAATTAGTCGAGTCAATTCGCGATATTGCGCAACAATCAAGTTTATTAGTATGTACGGGGAGTTCTGCTGCTCCGAGTAGGAGTCTCATACTGCGTGACAGGTCGGGTCGAAAAATGTGAAAAAATTCGTTAAGTACGTGTGTGCTGTCGGCGATGGCTCGTGTCGACTGATTTCGCTGTAAATTATTCATTCATACGCATGTATATACTGTACTCGACAGGCAGGTGATGAGATAAGCATATTTTTAACTTGGGCGAGCTAGAGTTAATTTGAATAAAAAAAGCTACAGGAGATTATTAACTGTTGCATGATTGGTGATAAAAGAAACTGACATGAGATTTTCATACAATTTTCTAGGTTCCTTTTTTGTTTACCAAATTTGGAATTCATTCAGGTGTTTTTATGAAGAAATATTATATAGTGCTAATTATTTTTTTATTATCTAGATAATAAAGAATATGTATGAGATAGAAGTAACAGTTGTAGAAAACTATAGGTATTGTATAAGAGATACAAAAATTGAGAAGCTTTAACTGTAAGAAATCGATCTTATGTATAATAAATCAAAACTCGTCAATTGTCTTTTACGTATGGTATTGTTTTCTAGACACCTCGTGTACCTACTACTCTACATAACTGTTGGTGATTTTCCAGAGAACACTCTATACTGGAAATATTTATTGTCAAGCAAAAAAGTCCTACAAGGAGATCCATTTATGTACAAGAATCTATTGATGACTGTATCTTGCGATTTCAACGTATAAATGATTATATAATAAATAGTTCTTAAATAGCATAATCGAGCAATCGACGTTCGAATAAGAAAAACTAAAGCAAACCGAGCACTTAATTAAGTAAACTAAATGTAAACACGTATTGAATTAAATTACCTGTCTAATGAGTTAAATTATTAAATGTTAAAAAATTATATTCAAATAAAAAATTAAACATTCCTGAATTTGAAGTAAATCTATTTAAATACTGATCAATTAAACTTTAACCTTATTTCTCCATAAAGGGATAATATATTAATATTCCTTTCGTATTTAGGTAACAATTATTAAGAAAACAACGTGTCCCTATACTTTTGCTCACTACAGACATCTAATAGTTAAAGTGTTAAAGCATCAGAATCGCGATTTGCAACGTTTACACGCGCCAAAGCGTAAGAAGAGTCTCATTATGCACCTGCGTCGCTGCAGGATACTGCATTTGCGTGGTGAACCGCGAATTCGTGACGACTCGACGAAGGATCAATGCAGAGTACGTATTCACGGACGGATCCATTAAGATCTAGGTGCAGAAAAGGAGGATTCGCGGGCGGCTGCGGCTTCAATTTCTCGAAGGTTACCACCGCGTAATATTTGCACCGAGGTGAAGTCGAACGTTGGGAAATACGGAGGTAGGTATGTCGGAAGGAAAACAACGACGAACAAGGACCACTTCTTTTTTGCATTCCACGCGAGTCTCGGGAAATGATTAATTTCGCAACGCAACGCCCGGTGATTCAACTAGCGAAGGAGGAGGAAAATTTTAGCAACTTGAATGACAGAACTGTATTTATAATAAAAACAATGTGGGAAAATTTATGATAATATGAATGTTTTCTCATTGTGCCAACGTTTTGCATATCGTAAAAGGAAGTTTTGTAACGTTTTTATAGATAGTAAATAAGTAATACTTCTGCTACCTTGAACAGATAAAAGGAAATAAATAGTTTATTCACAACGAAAAACTCATTAAGTTGACTCATTAAAACCCAAAATTGTATAAACGCGACATTTCACTAGCTAGTTCTTTTTAGTGAATTTATATCATTGTATTCTCTTTATTCATGTTGTTATGAAAGTAGGTCTCCAAGACTAGCTTAATATTCCTTTTGTTATTATTTCTTCTTTCTGATTTAGATTTCACAACGTTTTGAAAATTTAAGAATTGGAAGTACTTCTAACGCATCAGTTTTTTGTAAGTCAAACTTTTTTTCGTGAATCTTTTTCATTTAGTATGCATTTATATAGCGTCTATTATTGTAACGTCTTCTCTTTTGTCACGACAAAATAATGTACAGAATGTACATATTTACATTTTTTAATAACGTTGCGTTTACGTAACTTTAGGCCTTAATGGGTTAAGTTAACGTGCTTACATTCCTCCATCCGTAATATTATCGGAATATCCGCAAGTAGTTAGATGTATCTTCGTAATGCTGTCTTCTTTTACTTGTTAATAATAATAAAAATACACATTCTACGTCCTTTCAATAACCGTCGTTCCAATTCTCAATAGTATTGCAACAAACAGAAAAAGAGGATCCTTCTCTAATAATGTACAAGTACGAAGTATATCTTTCGGTATCGTGCACGATGCAATATTCTCCATATTTGTCAAGAAAACCCATTATATCACAGATGAAAACATAGTGTCCTTGCACGTTGCCTAATTAAAAAAGGAGAACTCGATCGCGATGGTTAAGGAGAGAGGAGGAAGGGTGTCAATTAACTCAACATTCTTGCACGTCCGTCAAACGCTTCTAACTGCTGAAAATGGCACAGCATCTACGGGGCAACTGCGACCAATTCGCGCCAGCAATATTAATAAGCCGCCAATTAGCATAAATCTGTAATTCCGGCATGCCTCTGCTGGTCTAGTTCTCTACATGGTAACGTAACAACTTCAACGTCCAACTCCTGCAACATCCTTCACTGATAATCCATCCCGAGCTACGCGAGTTGACGATACTAGTTATAAGCACAAACATTATTCATGGAGCAGATTTTCAGAAAATCAACATTCTTGATATTCGTGAGGAAGGGTTACTTCAGAAAAATCCTTTTGACTAGTAGAATTTTGTATAATGTACTAAAGTGTGATAGAATAAAATCTTCTGTAACTTCAACCTCCTTTGAGATATGGCACCTCATACTCTCATATTTCTCCTCTCGTTTGAGCAAACGAGATGGTTTAGCGATTTGCATTTCTTTACATATGCAAAGCCCACGTTGTGTATCCTTAGCACGTAAAGCGCAAGGAATTTTAAAGAAATTTTTTAAACCAGCTTTCTCTATCGAAGAACAAAAATTCTATAATAGAACAGAGGTTAAAGTTTAAACGAACTTGTAATGGCATCCATAATGCTGATTGCGACAGTAATGTCTTATTGGCTGCGTGCGATCGCGACAAGTATGGCCCAACTGTTGACTCACGGATCATGTGACCTGTAACGTAATGTTATAACAGTAATAAAGTACGTGTACAGCGGTGGTATCTGTAATAGGTGTCGGCCATTTCGACATCACGATCGTCCAGATGCTTCCAGACAGATCGTAGAATCATTCTTATTATTCATCGTAGTTTCCATCTATCATCACTGAAGTCATTCAGCCACGTTCACCGAGAATCCCGCGACGCGACGCCCTTCAGTTTTTGCAATTATTCAGTAACTATAAATCGTTTCTGTCAATTAATTAATACCTATTGTTCGTGTAATGACATTAGTCGGTGATCATAGTATGCTCTTCAAGGTCAAATTCATTTCATTCTTATGCGTGGTCATCATAAGATTCAGTTGTAACGCTTGAAAGATAATTATACATTAATGCTTTCTTACTATATGTATGCGTTTTAATTCCTTCAAGATTGCATCTAGATGCAATAAATACGTCTCACTTTTTCTCCAATGCATAAAATATAAATTATTGTACAACCATTATTGTCTTTTTCACGTGATATCTTATATCACACATTTAATAGGTAATTGTTTGTATGGTATTGTAATTATTACATTCCTAATTTTTTGTGTAAATATAACTGAAGAATTAGGATCTGAATAGAAATTTGTTTTACCTTTTAAATATTGCAACATCTATCCACGTTATTTTGAATATTTTATATATTTTTGCATATTGTGTACATTTCTGCAAACTTAAACTTTCCATAAATGCATAAATGTGACAGTGTAGTCCATAATAACAGTTTCAATTGCCTGAAGGTAATATTCTATATTGTGTGCAGGAAACAACAAAGTGAACGTGACGAAGTAAAATAATTTATTTTCTAGGCTAATTATTGGGAAAAACCAATATGTATGCTTATGCAAAGTACGTTTTTTCTGTTACGTTTGATCGAACGACGACTGGGTATTTGATTATTAACGATGTGGTTCTGATATTAACCAAATAGATAATACGTTAAAAGAGCTGGATTGGTCGACGATATTATTGGCCAACTCGTTATCTCAATAATGCCATGAGTGAACTTCTTTTGATTCATCGTTCACTGATCCAAACTTTAGGTGAAACTACTATTTAATCTGACTCGATAAATATGGAGGCGATTAGGCTCCACTTGAATATTCGGAACTTCTTCAAAGTCTTCTTATACATTCGAGCAGATCTTTTTTTCTGGATTAATTATAGACATCGAACGTTTGAGAAGATCGCAATTTTTATGAGTCTCTTGACTATTTAGATCCTAACAAGATTCTTGCTCGCGGATATAGTTTTTTCATTAAAAATACTTGTAAATGCAAACAGAGCATATCGAGCACCTGCGCAAGTTTTCTTTTTTTCTTATTAATAGAAATTTATTCTGGCTCTTACATAACCTCAGACATTTATTTATAAATTCACGAGCCTGGCATATTTTGCAAAATACGGAAGCGTTTTCCATGGTATTGTACTTTATAACAATTAGCGTCATACTGGGAAGGAGTTCAATGAATATAATACAGTAACAAGTCAGAGTTACGTCTAAAGAGAGTCTTCTACTTGATTTAGCTTTTCCATCGTCTTTTTACAAGCAAGTTAAAAATTTGTTTTCGTGAGCATTTGTGAAGATATTTACTTAGATTTCAGTAATATCCATAAATTTTTTTACAAAAAAGAATCAAACCTGTAGGCAGTGTAACCGTACACGTAATCACTTAACGCCTCCAACTCAATCATTTAGCAGAAATCTTCTAATGGATTTCACGATTTTGTCCATTCTGTTCATTTCAAGCAAAAAAATAAAAAAAATTCATAATTTGAATGAGTTTAGTTGCGACAGACACTAGAATCAATGCCAAGATTAAATAATTAAAAAGATGTCAGTAAATACTATGAAACATGACTTACAAAAAGTAAAAAAAAATATGTCTTTCAATCAACTCGATATTTTACATATCTAACTATTTGTATATGAATCTCTACAAATTTTCTCGCGTCTTTGTAGCAAGATGTAAACGGAAAGAACTGCGCAGAACGTAAAATTAAAACGATGGTTACTTTTATAATTAACTTAAGTAGAAAATTCATTCTACTTGAAATGAAATCGGAGTAGGTCACTCGTGTACATAGTAACATACACCTGTACCTTGGCGGAATATTCCGTCATCCATGACACAGTCCAATCAAAATTGGCGATGCAAATAGATAAACAAGTCGCTCGTTCCAGCGTTCATGATTTCCCTGATCACTTGAAAGGACGCTGTTTGCAAGGTTGCTCCTTACTTTGTATTCCTCGCCAAAAACGATTACAAATGGAGCACAGGTCAAAGAAGCAGACACGCACTACGAACGCCGAGGAACCCCTTCGCGCACGTGAACACGAATTCCCTCTTGTTGGTGAATTTTTATAGATACTTGAACCGTTGCCAAAACGCTATCGTACTCCTTTCACGCGCGCTGCCGTTTCGTCTTCGAAAATACGACGCGCGTCGCTATATCGACTCTGATAGCAGTCAATCAAATGTTGGCTGCAGTCGAAACTATTTTTGCGAACTGTAAAATTATCGATGATGTAATATTATTCTGCTGTGGACAACAGTTCTGTGCGTTTACACAATTATCTAATCGGACGTGCACACTTTACGTGCGCGACCTTCGCGCTTTCTGTACCGTGACGTTCCTCTTCTTGCTACTTCGCTAGTCTTGTAAGGAAATGTTTATTTCAAATAAATAAGTGACATTTGTTTGTAACGGTGACTTCGCTACGCTTAATAAGGGAACTTCAAGCTACCGATATTTTGAGAACATTCAAATATTCATGAAATATCGACAGAATGTTCGATAACATTTCTTCGTCGTCATTAATTTGATATCAAGCTTATAATTCATAATGGAAATAATTAGATTTTGTCAGAATGTCAGAAGTTTTCCACGAAACAAATGGTTTACAATTAAAATTCTGTCGATAACGATTCCATAGTACAGATAAATACATGGAACTCAAAATACGTAATAAATTCAATTAGTCGTATCTTGGATGTAATGTTAACCTACTTTTATAGTTATTCGCAGATATGTATTAAGTATCTATATATCTTACAATATCGATTCTTGCTGCATTGTTATTAATATATGTTGCTCGTTTATTTCGAGAAAAAGTAAAAGAAACCGAATCGGCGATCAATAACGATTGAAATCCGCATTCAGAACCAAGCTGCAGGATTGTATCAACCTCGATTCTATCGAGGATTTTATACGGTAGGCTACAGAAATATAAAATATACATGTATGTATGATTGAAGAAATTATTCTTTTGTTAGGAAAGTATATTGTGCTTTAATGAGAAATAATAGATCACTATATCCAGAAGACATTCCAGATCGTCGCGATTTTCTACAACTAGACCAACAATTTGATGATCAAGAATTAATTTGATATTAACTGTAGGTGATGAAAAGATTGTTCATTCCAATATTGTAATTGTTTTCTAATTTAAAAAATTCTCTTTTCTCAATCGAGACAATTAATCCAGTAATATTGAATAAAATCAAATATCTTTATAATGAAAGATTAATTTTATAAATAACTCATGATAGAGTATTTTGTTAATTAAAATATATAAATACTATTTATCTTCAATAAGTGTTCAGTTAGGCATTATACATATATATATGCTCTACTCGTCAATTACTCCCCAGACTGAACACTTGTTCTCGGCTCTCAAAGAGGGGCTTTATATCGATGGAGAAATATGGAGATAGCGTAGCTCTATTGAGAACCGCCGATGAAGTACACAGGAATTTTAAGAATCGGAGAAAATCTGAATAGAACGAGGTCGTAGACCGCGCGATGGGTATCGATTACGTCTGTCATCCAACGCATTCAACGATCCATTTCACTCGGTTCAGATCAATGGACCACGAAGCAAGGAAACTGATCAGCATGCGGTCGCTTAGCATGACAGCATCGATGAAACATTTCAACGATGGCCGATATCGGTGGCAAACACTTGTTGTGGAAGATCAGTTTGCTTGGGTAAGAGAAATCTAAGACAAATAGGAGCAGATAAGCCCTGGTAACTGTATATTAGACTCCCATTTAGCTACTTGGAGATATAAAAGAGTTTCTTTTTCTTTTTTAAGATAAATATCGTTACCTATACATCATAATCAACTTCAGTGTTTTTATTTTTTCTGGAAATTAGAGTCAGGCTATTTAAGACCATAATTGCTGATAACATTATACACGTAGTGTGATAATAATTTTATAACAATTATATGGCAGGTCCAACGGACTTCTGGACAATTCTACGCAGC